>NC_053392.1:552603389-553850056 GCF_905171765.1 Bufo bufo
CTGTACCTCTCCTTGATAGGAGGATGAGAGCCAGTAGGTATAGTGTGTTGTATGGCACTCACCTCTCCATAATCAGTGGCATGCTTACTGAAGGCCTGGTGGTGCTCCTTGACAAGCTGTAGAATCCCTTCTTGTTGATGTTGGGGGGTAGTCTCGTCCCCTACATGGAGCTCTTCCCACCAGGGCACTTGTGGCTGGGTCACCGGCGAACATCCGCTGACTGCAGCTGGCGGCTTTTCCGTCACTGGAAGACGAATGATGTCTTGGAAGGACACCTGGGACAGCTGGGCAACACTGCAATGCTTAGTAAGCGCAACAGGATGATTACTCAGGTTAATCAGACGGACAGGTACTTTACCTTGGGAGACGTTCACCAGGCACTTGGCAGCTCTCACATAAGGATAATCCTCCATCTGGATTGGTTCCACCAGGGCTGGATAATCTCGGCCTTGGACTCCCAGGACAGCACGACACCATAAAAGAGTTTGAGAATTAGGAGGCAAAGTCACAGGTTTATTATCACGGATCTTGGCAGTACAAATTTCTCCTTTCCCATTAGCAAACCTCTGCTGGGCACTTAACACAGTAATAGTCTTTTGAATCACCCTCCTGGATGCAGAGGAAGCTGTGGGCAAAGTCTGATGTAATACAGCAAGTATTTCTGAATAACAGTTTTTGAAGACATTGGTGCCTAGAATGACAGGATGTCCTCCTCTGTCACCGGCCTGCACTACGATCACTCCCTGTTGAGGCAGGGTTACTTCTCCCACCTGCAGGGTGGGTTCCCAGTATCCATGAACCTTTACTGGTTTGCCATTGCTGGCGATAATTTCCACCCAGGATTCAGGCGGTTGGGTCAATTGGTTGGTGTCCCAGAACTTTTCAAATGCAGGCAGCTGAATAGTAGTGACCTGAGACCCAGTATCTAATAGGGCTTCAAAGGGGATCCCGTTGATCTCTATATTGATTTTAGGATGGGATCCTACATAACGTGGCATCCAATTTGGATCCTCTGGACCTAGTGTTCTACCTCCCGAGGGTTGGTCCTCAGCCTCAGGGGTTGCCCGTTTAACTGCCAGCACGTGGGTTCTGTGTGTCCCAGCTTTTTGCAGTATGTACACACGGGCTTCTTGCGACCTCTATTACGCCTCCCAGGATCCCTGGGGTGAGTCTCTTGGTAAGGAGGTGGGAACGGCCTAGGAGGTGACAGGAATTCTTCATCTAGCATTATGGGTTTTTCCCATTCCTCTATTTTTCTGCACACTTTCTCTAGACTTTTAGTGAGGTGATTTACTTGCTCTGTCAGCATGGCAATAGTATCGGTAGCTGACACTTGAACAGCTTGGCCGGCCTCAGCTCGGTTAGTGACAAGCGGTTTTGGCTTGCAGGCTGATGACTCAGATAGGGCGCTCAACTCAGGAGATACTGTGGACCCCAGAATTTTTATAGCCAGTTCTTTAAAGTCCAGAAAGGCACTGTTAGGGTGCTGGGCGGACAGCATCTTTAACTGGGTCCTTATTTGTTCACTAGACACCCCGTTGATAAATTGTTCCCTCAGGGTCTGGTCCCGGTTATCAGCCTCTTTGGGATCTATCTGGATTACAGCCCCTAAAGCCTCCTGAAGTGATAGGGCATAGTCACGGAGGGACTCACCGGGCTTCTGTCTCTTGCTAAAGAAGTGCATCTTTATCTCTGAGGCAGTCCTAGTTTCAAAAGTGGCTCTGAGGCGGGTGAATATCTGTTCTAGAGTACTCCGCTCAGTAGCAGGCCATGATAACACTTCCCTGCGGGCAGCCCCCTCCAGTTGCGCTAGCATGATTTCCATTTGCTGGTCGGCATTTATAGGGTATAATCGGAATAGTGCCAGCAACTTTTCTTCAAAGTCCCGTAGGGTATGGGTCTCTCCCCTGTAGCGAGGGAACCATGGAGCCCCGAAATAATAAGGCATGGTAAAGGGCATCATGCTGGGGGCTGTCGGTTGATTAGGAGCCGCAAGCTCTCCCGGGGCCGGCTGCTCAGGCACTCCTGGCTCTGACATGGTAGTCTATTGAGAGGTGGCCGCTGGCGACTAAAGGGGCCGGAACACTCCCCTTCCCTCCGGTTACAAGTGCTTACCGGTATCGCCGGGCTTGCGCAGGTCAAGTCTCGCGAGATTCCGGACGTCCTGAGCACCTGATGACGCAGAAGAAGCAGGGCCGCGGCGGTGCGATGATGAAGAGGGGCGGGACTCTCTGTGTCTTTGCAGGGATCCGCCCACGAATGTCCTCAGCGGCGCGGGAAACTTTACTCCAGGCAGCCGGTGGCCATCTTTAGCAAAACGCTGTCTATTCACTGACAGCAAGCAGGATTGTAAAAAGTCCACAAAACCACACTCCAATGCGGCGATTTTCTTCCTCTGTGTAGCGCAACACTGCACAGCGCTTTTTAGAGGTTTTTGGTACACTTTGGGTATGATTTTCAGTCCACAAAGTCCACTTGCATAAAACAGGCAAATTGTCACTTTGGTCACAGGGCAACTGTATAAGGCACAAAGTTCACGCTTCTTGCACTAGAAAGCGTGCGTATCCTGTTCGTGGAACGCCAAAAGAGAAGTGCAGTGTACTCAAGTTGTGTGCAGTAGGTGTTTCTGGGTGATGTAGTGCAATATACACTAACCTGGTACAGCTGACTCTCTGCAAGGGCAGGTATAGGTAGAAATAGTTCGTGACGCCAGTGCCAAGTAAACGGTGGCACGCCGTTTGCGGATGCAGGAATAAATTGAGGAAACGTAGTATTAAAACAGCACTCCAACTTTAGTAGTTTTCCAGCAGAGACAATAGTGGAATCGCAGTTCCTTGGCATACAGTCGATTTTGCAATTCGGTCGATGCAGGCAATTCAGTTACAGCAGGGTAATTACAGAGTGTTGAACACAGGACTTGCAGCACAGGAGCTAGCACTCTAATTCTGTCTGATCCTGGAATATAGCATATCTTCACCAAGGCCCATTAACCTAGTTCTGGCTTTATATCCTTGGCTATAGCTTTAATCAGTACCTCCTCTGTCTTTCTGAGTACCTCTTGCTTTCCTGATCTTTGCCTCTGTCTCTCTCAGCTTCTGGAAACTTCCTCAGGCTCTAGAAACTTCTGAGCTGTGGTCTAGACTGACTTCTGCACTCCACACTAGATCAGGTTACACTGACTTTCCCTTCCTTGTCTGGCCCTTATATAAACTAGGGCTCCCTAGCTCCCTCTAATGCCTAAGAGCTGGAATGACACCCCTAGCCGGCCTGTACTTGCAAGTTTCATAGCAACAGGGAAATACATGCATTACATTACATGACATTTTATAAAACTGACATATACCAACTTCCCCATAATTAAGGAGGAACGACAGCACACCAAGTGACCTTTGGTAGTGACGGGTATTACAGTTCCCGTACACTACAATAGCCCCAGTGCATGGTCACCAACACAGAGAGGGGGGTTAGGTTTACTGTTGCAGAACCTTTTGTTTGTCCTCAGTTCTTGTCTTTAACCACCTCCGGACCGCCTAACGCAGGATCGCGTTCCGGAGGTGGCAGCCCTGCGCAGAGTCACGCATATATGCGTCATCTCGCGATGGCCGAGATTTCCTGTGAACGCGCGCACACAGGCGCGCGCGCTCACAGGAACGGAAGGTAAGAGAGTTGATCTCCAGCCTGCCAGCGGCGATCGTTCGCTGGCAGGCTGGAGATGTGTTTTTTTTAACCCCTAACAGGTATATTAGACGCTGTTTTGATAACAGCGTCTAATATACCTGCTACCTGGTCCTCTGGTGGTCCCATTTGTTTGGATCGACCACCAGAGGACACAGGTAGCTCAGTAAAGTCCCACCAAGCACCACTACACTACACTACACCCCCCCCCCGTCACTTATTAACCCCTTATTAGCCCCTGATCACCCCTGATCACCCCATATAGACTCCCTGATCACCCCCCTGTCATTGATCACCCCCCTGTCATTGATTACCCCCCTGTAAAGCTCCATTCAGATGTCCGCATGATTTTTACGGATCCACTGATAGATGGATCGGATCCGCAAAACGCATCCGGACGTCTGAATGAAGCCTTACAGGGGCGTGATCAATGACTGTGGTTATCACCCCATATAGACTCCCTGATCACCCCCCTGTCATTGATTACACCCCTGTCATTGATCAACCCCCTGTAAAGCTCCATTCAGACGTCCGCATGATTTTTACGGATGCACTGATAGATGGATCCGATCCGCAAAACGCATCCGGACGTCTGAATGAAGCCTTACAGGGGCATGATCAATGACTGTGGTGATCACCCCATATAGACTCCCTGATCACCCCCCTGTAAAGCTCCATTCAGATGTCCGCATGATTTTTACGGATGCACTGATAGATGGATCCGATCCGCAAAACGCATCCGGACGTCTGAATGAAGCCTTACAGGGGCATGATCAATGACTGTGGTGATCACCCCCCCTGTCATTGATTACCCCCCTGTAAAGCTCCATTCAGATGTCCGCATGATTTTTACGGATGCACTGATAGATGGATCGGATCCGCAAAACGCATCCGGACGTCTGAATGAAGCCTTACAGGGGCATGATCAATGACTGTGGTGATCACCCCATATAGACTCCCTGATCACCCCCCTGTAAAGCTCCATTCAGATGTCCGCATGATTTTTACGGATGCACTGATAGATGGATCCGATCCGCAAAACGCATCCGGACGTCTGAATGAAGCCTTACAGGGGCATGATCAATGACTGTGGTGATCACCCCATATAGACTCCCTGATCACCCCCCTGTCATTGATCACCCCCCTGTAAAGCTCCATTCAGATGTCCGCATGATTTTTACGGATGCACTGATAGATGGATCCGATCCGCAAAACGCATCCGGACGTCTGAATGAAGCCTTACAGGGGCATGATCAATGACTGTGGTGATCACCCCATATAGACTCCCTGATCACCCCCCTGTAAAGCTCCATTCAGATGTCCGCATGATTTTTACGGATGCACTGATAGATGGATCGGATCCGCAAAACGCATCCGGACGTCTGAATGAAGCCTTACAGGGGAGTGATCAATGACTGTGGTGATCACCCCATATAGACTCCCTGATCACCCCCCTGTCATTGATTACCCCCCTGTAAATCTCCATTCAGATGTCCGCATGATTTTTACGGATGCACTGATAGATGGATCGGATCCGCAAAACGCATCCGGACGTCTGAATGAAGCCTTACAGGGGCGTGATCAATGACTGTGGTGATCACCCCATATAGACTCCCTGATCACCCCCCCTGTCATTGATCAACCCCCCTGTCATTGATCAACCCCCCTGTCATTGATCAACCCCCCTGTCATTGATCACCCCCCTGTCATTGATCACCCCTCTGTAAGGCTCCATTCAGATATTTTTTTGGCCCAAGTTAGCAGAATTTTTTTTTTTTTTTCTTACAAAGTCTCATATTCCACTAACTTGTGTCAAAAAATAAAATCTCACATGAACTCACCATACCCCTCACGGAATCCAAATGCGTAAAATTTTTTAGACATTTATATTCCAGACTTCTTCTCACGCTTTAGGGCCCCTAGAATGCCAGGGCAGTATAAATACCCCACATGTGACCCCATTTCGGAAAGAAGACACCCCCAGGTATTCCGTGAGGGGCATATTGAGTCCATGAAAGATTGAAATTTTTGTCCCAAGTTAGCGGAACGGGAGACTTTGTGAGAAAAAAATTAAAAATATCAATTTCCGCTAACTTGTGCCAAAAAAAAAAAATTTCTATGAACTCGCCATGCCCCTCATTGAATACCTTGGGGTGTCTTCTTTCCAAAATGGGGTCACATGTGGGGTATTTATACTGCCCTGGCATTCTAGGGGCCCCAAAGCGTGAGAAGAAGTCTGGTATCCAAATGTCTAAAAATGCCCTCCTAAAAGGAATTTGGGCACCTTTGCGCATCTAGGCTGCAAAAAAGTGTCACACATCTGGTATCGCCGTACTCAGGAGAAGTTGGGGAATGTGTTTTGGGGTGTCATTTTACATATACCCATGCTGGGTGAGAGAAATATCTTGGTCAAATGCCAACTTTGTATAAAAAAATGGGAAAAGTTGTCTTTTGCCAAGATATTTCTCTCACCCAGCATGGGTATATGTAAAATGACACCCCAAAACACATTCCCCAACTTCTCCTGAATACGGCGATACCACATGTGTGACACTTTTTTGCAGCCTAGGTGGGCAAAGGGGCCCATATTCCAAAGAGCACCTTTAGGATTTCACAGGTCATTTACCTACTTACCACACATTAGGGCCCCTGGAAAATGCCAGGGCAGTATAACTACCCCACAAGTGACCCCATTTTGGAAAGAAGACACCCCAAGGTATTCCGTGAGGGGCATGGCGAGTTCCTAGAATTTTTTATTTTTTGTCACAAGTTAGTGGAAAATGCTTATTTTTTTTTTTATTTTTTTTTTCATACAAAGTCTCATATTCCACTAACTTGTGACAAAAAATAAAAAGTTCCATGAACTCACTATGCCCATCAGCGAATACCTTGGGGTCTCTTCTTTCCAAAATGGGGTCACTTGTGGGGTAGTTATACTGCCCTGGCATTCTAGGGGCCCAAATGTGTGGTAAGGAGTTTGAAATCAAATTCTGTAAAAAATGACCTGTGAAATCCGAAAGGTGCTCTTTGGAATATGGGCCCCTTTGCCCACCTAGGCTGCAAAAAAGTGTCACACATCTGGTATCTCCGTAATCGGGAGAATTTGGGGAATGTGTTTTGGGGTGTCATTTTACATATACCCATGCTGGGTGAGAGAAATATCTTGGCAAAAGACAACTTTTCCCATTTTTTTATACAAAGTTGGCATTTGACCAAGATATTTATCTCACCCAGCATGGGTATATGTAAAAAGACACCCCAAAACATATTCCTCAACTTCTCCTGAATACAGAGATACCAGATGTGTGACACTTTTTTGCAGCCTAGGTGGGCAAAGGGGCCCACATTCCAAAGAGCACCTTTCGGATTTCACAGGTCATTTACCTACTTACCACACATTTGGGCCCCTAGAATGCCAGGGCAGTATAACTACCCCACAAGTGACCCCATTTTGGAAAGAAGAGACCCCAAGGTATTCGCTGATGGGCATAGTGAGTTCATGGAAGTTTTTATTTTTTGTCACAAGTTTGTGGAATATGAGACTTTGTATGAAAAAAAAAATCAAAAAAAAAATCATCATTTTCCACTAACTTGTGACAAAAAATAAAAAATTCTAGGAACTCGCCATGCCCCTCACGGAATACCTTGGGGTGTCTTCTTTCCAAAATGGGGTCACTTGTGGGGTAGTTATACTGCCCTGGTATTCTAGGGGCCCAAATGTGTGGTAAGGAGTTTGAAATCAAATTCAGGAAAAAATGAGGAGTGAAATCCGAAAGGTGCTCTTTGGAATATGGGCCCCTTTGCCCACCTAGGCTGCAAAAAAGTGTCACACATCTGGTATCCCCGTACTCAGGAGAAGTTGAGGAATGTGTTTTGGGGTGTCTTTTTACATATACCCATGCTGGGTGAGATAAATATCTTGGTCAAATGACAACTTTGTATAAAAAAATGGGAAAAGTTGTCTTTTGCCAAGATATTTCTCTCACCCAGCATGGGTATATATAAAATGACACCCCAAAACACATTCCCCACCTTCTCCTGAGTACGGAGATACCAGATGTGTGACACTTTTTTGCAGCCTAGGTGGGCAAAGGGGCCCATATTCCAAAGAGCACCTTTCGGATTTCACAGGTCATTTTTTACAGAATTTGATTTCAAACTCCTTACCACACATTTGGGCCCCTAGAATGCCAGGGCAGTATAACTACCCCACAAGTGACCCCATTTTGGAAAGAAGAGACCCCAAGGTATTCGCTGATGGGCATAGTGAGTTCATGGAAGTTTTTATTTTTTGTCACAAGTTAGTGGAATATGAGACTTTGTAAGAAAAAAAAAAATTAAAAAAAAAATCATAATTTTCCGCTAACTTGTGACAAAAAAAAAAAAGTTCTATGAACTCACTATGCCCATCAGCGAATACCTTAGGGTGTGTACTTTCAGAAATGGGGTCATTTGTGGGGTGTTTGTACTGTCTGGGCATTGTAGAACCTCAGGAAACATGACAGGTGCTCAGAAAGTCAGAGCTGCTTCAAAAAGCGGAAATTCACATTTTTGTACCATAGTTTGTAAACGCTATAACTTTTACCCAAACCATTTTTTTTTTACCCAAACATTTTTTTTTTATCAAAGACATGTAGAACTATAAATTTAGAGCAAAATTTCTATATGGATGTCGTTTTTTTTGCAAAATTTTACAACTGAAAGTGAAAAATGTCATTTTTTTGCAAAAAAATCGTTAAATTTCGATTAATAACAAAAAAAGTTAAAATGTCAGCAGCAATGAAATACCACCAAATGAAAGCTCTATTAATGAGAAGAAAAGGAGGTAAAATTCATTTGGGTGGTAAGTTGCATGACCGAGCAATAAACGGTGAAAGTAGTGTAGGTCAGAAGTGTAAAAAGTGGCCTGGTCTTTCAGGGTGTTTAAGCACTGTTAGTGGAAAATGATGATTTTTTTTTTTTTTTTTTCATACAAAGTCTCATATTCCACTAACTTGTGACAAAAAATAAAAACTTCCATGAACTCACTATGCCCATCAGCGAATACCTTGGGGTCTCTTCTTTCCAAAATGGGGTCACTTGTGGGGTAGTTATACTGCCCTGGCATTCTAGGGGCCCAAATGTGTGGTAAGGAGTTTGAAATCAAATTCTGTAAAAAATGACCTGTGAAATCCGAAAGGTGCTCTTTGGAATGTGGGCCCCTTTGCCCACCTAGGCTGCAAAAAAGTGTCACACATCTGGTATCTCCGTACTCAGGAGAAGTTGAGGAATGTGTTTTGGGGTGTCTTTTTACATATACCCATGCTGGGTGAGATAAATATCTTGGTCAAATGCCAACTTTGTATAAAAAAATGGGAAAAGTTGTCTTTTGCCAAGATATTTCTCTCACCCAGCATGGGTATATGTAAAATGACACCCCAAAACACATTCCCCACCTTCTCCTGAGTACGGAGATACCAGATGTGTGACACTTTTTTGCAGCCTAGGTGGGCAAAGGGGCCCATATTCCAAAGAGCACCTTTCGGATTTCACAGGTCATTTTTTACAGAATTTGATTTCAAACTCCTTACCACACATTTGGGCCCCTAGAATGCCAGGGCAGTATAACTACCCCACAAGTGACCCCATTTTGGAAAGAAGACACCCCAAGGTATTCCGTGAGGGGCATGGCGAGTTCCTAGAATTTTTTATTTTTTGTCACAAGTTAGTGGAAAATGATGATTTTTTTTTTTTTTTTTTCATACAAAGTCTCATATTCCACTAACTTGTGACAAAAAATAAAAACTTCCATGAACTCACTATGCCCATCAGCGAATACCTTGGGGTCTCTTCTTTCCAAAATGGGGTCACTTGTGGGGTAGTTATACTGCCCTGGCATTCTAGGGGCCCAAATGTGTGGTAAGGAGTTTGAAATCAAATTCAGTAAAAAATGACCTGTGAAATCCGAAAGGTGCTCTTTGGAATGTGGGCCCCTTTGCCCACCTAGGCTGCAAAAAAGTGTCACACATCTGGTATCTCCGTACTCAGGAGAAGTTGAGGAATGTGTTTTGGGGTGTCTTTTTACATATACCCATGCTGGGTGAGATAAATATCTTGGTCAAATGCCAACTTTGTATAAAAAAAATGGGAAAAGTTGTCTTTTGCCAAGATATTTCTCTCACCCAGCATGGGTATATGTAAAATGACACCCCAAAACACATTCCCCACCTTCTCCTGAGTACGGAGATACCAGATGTGTGACACTTTTTTGCAGCCTAGGTGGGCAAAGGGGCCCATATTCCAAAGAGCACCTTTCGGATTTCACAGGTCATTTTTTACAGAATTTGATTTCAAACTCCTTACCACACATTTGGGCCCCTAGAATGCCAGGGCAGTATAACTACCCCACAAGTGACCCCATTTTGGAAAGAAGAGACCCCAAGGTATTCGCTGATGGGCATAGTGAGTTCATGGAAGTTTTTTTTTTTTTTCACAAGTTAGTGGAATATGAGACTTTGTATGAAAAAAAAAAAAATCATCATTTTCCACTAACTTGTGACAAAAAATAAAAAATTCTAGGAACTTGCCATGCCCCTCACGGAATACCTTGGGGTGTCTTCTTTCCAAAATGGGGTCACTTGTGGGGTAGTTATACTGCCCTGGCATTTTCCAGGGGCCCTAATGTGTGGTAAGTAGGTAAATGACCTGTGAAATCCGAAAGGTGCTCTTTGGAATGTGGGCCCCTTTGCCCACCTAGGCTGCAAAAAAGTGTCACACATGTGGTATCTCCGTACTCGGGAGAAGGTGGGGAATGTGTTTTGTGGTGTCATTTTACATATACCCATGCTGGGTGAGAGAAATATCTTGGCAAAAGACAACTTTTCCAATTTTTTTATACAAAGTTGGCATTTGACCAAGATATTTATCTCACCCAGCATGGGTATATGTAAAAAGACACCCCAAAACACATTCCTCAACTTCTCCTGAGTACGGAGATACCAGATGTGTGACACTTTTTTGCAGCCTAGGTGGGCAAAGGGGCCCAAATTCCTTTTAGGAGGGCATTTTTAGACATTTGGATACCAGACTTCTTCTCACGCTTTGGGGCCCCTAAAATGCCAGGGCAGTATAAATACCCCACATGTGACCCCATTTTGGAAAGAAGACACCCCAAGGTATTCAATGAGGGGCATGGCGAGTTCATTGAAAAAAAAATTTTTGGCACAAGTTAGCGGAAATTGATTTTTTTGATTTTGTTCTCACAAAGTCTCCCTTTCCGCTAACTTGGGACAAAAATTTCAATCTTTCATGGACTCAATATGCCCCTCAGCGAATACCTTGGGGTGTCTTCTTTCCAAAATGGTGTTATTTGTGGGGTGTTTGTACTGCCCTGGCATTTGAGGGTCTCCGCAATCATTACATGTATGCCCAGCATTAGGAGTTTCTGCTATTCTCCTTATATTGAGCATACGGGTAATGAGATTTTTTTTTTCCGTTCAGCCTCTGGGCTGAAAGAAAAAAATGAACGGCACAGATTTCTTCATTCGCATCGATCAATGTGGATGAAAAAATCTCTGCCAAAAAAAGAAAAAGGAGGGGAAAGGCGTCTGCCAGGACATAGGAGCTCCGCCCAACATCCATACCCACTTAGCTCGTATGCCCTGGCAAACCCGATTTCTCCATTCACATCAATCGATGTGGATGAATAAAATATTGCCGGGATTTTTTTTTTTATATATACAAAGTGTTTGCCAAAGTATATGAACACCGCCACCTCCTCAGCTCATATGCCTCGGCAAACGTATCTTTTACTGCAGAGGAGAAATCTTGTCTTGCAGCGCCGCATACACCGACTTGCGTGTAATCTGACAGCAGCGCAATGCTTCTGTCCGAATGCACATCAGTGCTGCAGCTAGTCGATCGGTTGGTCCACCTGAAAGGTAAAAAAAAAAAAAAAAAAAGAAAAAACCAGGCCGCAAAGCAATAACTTTATTAACTGTTGAACAGAACATAGAAACTTTTTTTAAACTTTTTTAACTGAACGTTTAACTTTTTTACTTACCGGTATTTTTTTTTTTGTTTAGTTTTTTTTACCTTTATAGAACAAACCTCTCCTTCCCCATGGGACAATGTGCAAAGCGCAAATCGCCCAAAGATGTGGCGAAGTACGTTATGCACTTTATCCCAGGTGAAAGGAGAGGTTTGCAGCAGCTGTGAGTGAATGGGCCCTAATAGCCCTGTGTGCCTGTCCTGGTGAGATGTGATCCCTATGCTAGGTGTACCTGTGTGTGGTACTTCCGGAAACACTCTCCATAGCATAGGGCAGGGTGGTCAGCACAGTCAGGACAGAAATAGCGGGTGTCACGCCTTATTCCACTCCTGCTACAGACACGACATCTTTTTCGGGGTGACGGTTGGGTTGAGGTACCAGGAACGACACTGGGGAAATGTCGCTCGTGTAGACGGCTAACTACACTGGGGGATGGGGCCACGGAACCTCCTGGGTAAAGGAGGTTCTCGATGATCTCTTCCTGGAATTTGAGGAAGGATCCTGTTCTCCCAGCCTTACTGTAGAGAACAAAACTATTGTACAGCGCCAATTGAATCAAATATACAGACACCTTCTTATACCAGCGTCTGGTTCTGCGGGAAACTAAATACGGAGACAACATCTGGTCATTGAAGTCCACCCCTCCCATGAGCGCATTATAGTCGTGGACACAGAGGGGCTTTTCAATGACACGGGTTGCTCGCTTAATTTGGATTGTCGTGTCTGCGTGAATGGAGGAGAGCATGTAAACGTCACGCTTGTCTCTCCATTTCACCGCGAGCAGTTCTTCGTTACACAAGGCAGCCCTCTCCCCCCTTGCAAGACGGGTGGTCACAAGCCGTTGGGGGAAGCCCACGCGACTAGTTCGCGCGGTGCCACAGGCGCAAATCCGTTCTAGAAACAAATGCCTAAAGAGGGCCACACTTGTGTAGAAATTGTCCACATAAAGATGGTACCCCTTGCCGAATAAGGGTGACACCAAGTCCCAGACTGTCTTCCCACTGCTCCCCAGGTAGTCAGGGCAACCGACCGGCTCCAGGGTCTGATCTTTTCCCTCATAGATCCGAAATTTGTGGGTATAGCCTGTGGCCCTTTCACAGAGCTTATACAATTTGACCCCATACCGGGCACGCTTGCTTGGGATGTATTGTTTGAAGCCAAGGCGCCCGGTAAAATGTATTAGGGACTCGTCTACGCAGATGTTTTGCTCAGGGGTATACAAATCTGCAAATTTCAGGTTGAAATGGTCTATGAGGGGCCGAATTTTGTGGAGCCGGTCAAAAGCAGGGTGGCCTCTGGGACGGGAGGTGGTGTTGTCGCTAAAATGCAGAAAACGGAGGATGGTCTCAAATCGTGTCCTGGACATAGCAGCAGAGAACATGGGCATGTGATGAATTGGGTGCGTTGACCAATATGACCGCAATTCATGCTTTTTTGTCAGGCCCATGTTGAGGAGAAGGCCCAAAAAAATTTTAAGTTCGGAAACTTGGACTGGTTTCCACCGGAAAGGCTGGGCATAATAGCTTCCCGGGTTTGCGGTTATAAATTGTGTGGCATACTGGTTGGTCTCTGCCACGACTAAGTCCAAGAGCTCCGCAGTCAAGAACAGCTCAAAAAATCCCAGGGCCGAACCGATTTGAGCCGTCTCAACCCGAACTCCAGACTGGGCGGTGAAAGGGGGAACTACTGGTGCGGCTGAAGTTGGTGACTGCCAATCAGGATTTGCCAGCACCTCAGGGACTCTAGGGGGTCTACGGGCCTGTCTGTGCGGTGGCTGCGACGGGGTAACTATTGCACGTGCCACCGTACCAGCTTCAACTGCCCTTCTGGTGCTCGCTACTTCACCAGGTTGTACGGCAGTGCTGGTACTAGGTCCAGGAAGGGCTGCGCTGCTGGTGTATGCCTCACCACGTGATCCGGCAGTGACAGCCCCACTCTGCTGCTCTTGAAGCGGATCCTGCGTAACCTGTGGTCTAGCGACATGGGGCCGGGTACGCCTGGTGCTGCCAGGGACCTCCACCTCCTCGTCCGAACTTTGGGTCAGAGAGCCACTGCTTTCACAGGTTCATATTCTGACCCGCTAGATTCGTCAGATGAGGGTTCCCACTCCTCATCCGACTGGGTAAGAATCCTGTAGGCCTCTTCAGAAGAATACCCCCTGTTTGACATTTTGGACTACTAAATTTAGGGGTATTCCCTGAGACTACCCAAGAAAAAAAGCAAACCTGTCTTACAAAGGGGAGGCTAGCGAAGTACCGGAGGCTGCTGCGGTTGATAAAAAATATCAAAACTGATTTTTTTATCGCCGCAGTGCGTGTAAAATGAATGTGCAGTGATCAAAAAATATATATTTTTTGTCACTGCGGTGGGGCGGGCGTGGGTGAACGCACGTGTGGGCGACTGATCAGGCCTGATCGGGCAAACACTGCGTTTTGGGTGGAGGGCGAGCTAAGGTGACACTAATACTATTATAGATCTGACCGTGATCAGTTTTGATCACTTACAGATACTATAAAAGTACAAATGCTGATTAGCGATACGCTAAACAGCGAATAAAAGTGACTGCGGTGCGGTGGGGTGGGCGCTAACTGACGCTAACTACCTAACCAAGGGGCCTAAACTATCCCTAAAACCTAACAGCCAATACCAGTGAAAAAAAAAAAGTGACAGTTTACACTGATCACTTTTTTTCCTTTCACTAGTGATTGACAGGGGCGATCAAAGGGGTGATCAAAGGGTTAATTGGGGTGCAGGGGGGTGATCTGGGGCTAAGGTGTAGTGTTTGGTGTACTCACAGTTCAGTCTGCTCCTGTGCTGGATCCAACCGACGAAAAGGACCAGCACAGGAGCAGACAAGCCATATAACAGATCATATTTACTAATATGATCTGTTATATGACTTTGGATTGGATTTTTTGAAAATCGCCAGCCTGCCAGCCAATGATCGTTGCTGGCAGGCTGGTGACGAAATACTTCTTTTAATTTTGCCGGCCCGCGATGCGCGGGCCGGCTTTGAGCGAAATCTCGCGTCTCGCGAGATGACGCGTATATGCGTGACTCTGCGCAGCGCTGCCACCTCCGGAACGCAATCCTGCGTTAGGCGGTCCGGAGGTGGTTAATGTTGGGTAGGTATCTTAATTTTTTTTAAAAAAAATAACAAAGTCTGGTTGTGAGGCGGCCCTCGCCTATATCACTAGGACGGCATATAATATATGGTTCTAATTTTTGGTGCCAAGGTCTGTTGCTCCCTAAACTTGGCTCAGAGTGTCATCATAAGGGCATGTCATTGCATATCTCCAGTGTGTCTTACTCAAGTAAACCCTGTACTGTCAGCTTCTGAATTGGGTCACTAAAGAGTATGGAGAAATGGCAGTCTATCTCCCTGTCTGTCACTGGCACTTATAAGTAGGCGTTCAGTCAGGCCAAAACTGACTGGGCCCATTAACGGTAGTAACTAACTACCATGAATACATGGCGTGTAATTTGGGTGCTAGCCCACAAAGTCTGCGGCGCAGCCAGTAGGTTGTGAGGCATAGCTCTCCCTATTGGGGATTCTGCGAGGGAGTGGGTTGACCCCACAGTGATCCGCAGAGGCGCTTTGAATAAATTGCGACTGTCCAGTCGGACGCGGAACTTGGGCGCATCCGTTGCAAGTGGGAACTCCCACTGGGTTGTGATATATAGCCTCAGTTTGTAATGTACCTACTAAGAGTGCCAAGTGTTATCTACAGATACTGTCAACAGGGCGAGGCCATGATATATCCTGATGGATTTTCAGAACTGCAGCTGTTGAGGTGTGCTCCCCTGAGGAGCAGACTGTTGTGTTTTAATATGATTTCAGGTGGAGAAATGCCCAGAGACACAATGATTTCCCTTGATCTAAGAAGATGACCAGACATCTGTACCCATCATGAAGCCACCAGATGATCCCAGATGAACATCAGAACCATCCATGCACAAGAAGATGAATCAACCGATTGGCCAAAAATGCAACATAAATGAGCTTATAATGTATTGTGTTTGTTCTTATTGTAAATACTTCCACACACAGACCAGGCTTCCAACATAGTGTGTCGGTATACCGACAACAGGGGGATATGTTAAGGGAAATATGGCTTTCAGCCAGAACCTCATCCTGATGACCACACAAATATGCCTAATAATTGGACCCAGTGGTATTCACCTATTCAGTATGGCCAGTAGCATTGTGTCCCTTGTTAGCATATCTAAGGCAGGAAGGGCACATTGTGAAAGAGGTTGAACAACATCCTCTTGACCAAGAGATGGGGAAAGATATTTGGGTGGTCACAGGGTGGAGTCTTTGGTGGGGGGCTGGGACACAGCAACATATAGGTGAAAGTTGGGAGTGAGGCTGGGGCTTCTCTTCCTGGACACAGATGGATGCAGGAGCAAGCTAAGTTATATGTGTGCTTATGTGGGTATGTATATAAGTATAATATCCCAGTAGACTTTATATGTGTACATATAGATATTTGTAGTCGGCGATTGTATTACCAATAGATTATATATGCTGTTTATGCAGGAGTCTCTATATGTACATGTACTAATGGTCAGGTACTGGATGTGAGTTGGTTAGAAGAGTAGATCCAGTAGACTGCAAATTAGTGGACTCTGGATATACTGTATATACATACACATTATTAGCCACATTTGCTTAGCATCCAGGGTGGACAGGAACTGAGGTGGCTGTGTGTGGTGGTGTCCTCTATGTATTGTGTTATCTGTATCTTTATGTATAATGTCCATTGCTTTGTCATCTCTATGTTATCAGTAAACTATTTTTATATATAAGTATCTGCGAGGGTTGTGTGTTGCTCTTGGGGAATATGAAGGACTGGAAGAGGTGTACAAACCGGATTCCAAAAAAGTTGGGACACTATACAAATCGTGAATAAAAACTGAATGCAATGATGTGGAGGTGCCAACTTCTAAAATTTTATTCAGAATAGAACATAAATCACGGAACAAAAGTTTAAACTGAGAAAATGTACCATTTTAAGGGAAAAATATGTTGAATCAGAATTTCATGGTGTCAACAAATCCCCAAAAAGTTGGGACAAGGCCATTTTCACCACTGTGTGGCATCTCCCCTTCTTCTTACAACACTCAACAGACGTCTGGGGACCGAGGAGACCAGTTTCTCAAGTTTAGAAATAGGAATGCTCTCCCATTCTTGTCTAATACAGGCCTCTAACTGTTCAATCGTCTTGGGCCTTCTTTGTTTCACCTTCCTCTTTATGATGCGCCAAATGTTCTCTATAGGTGAAAGATATGGACTGCAGACTGGCCATTTCAGTACCGGGATCCTTCTCCTACGCAGCCATGATGTTGTGATTGATGCAGAATGTGGTCTGGCATTATCTTGTTGAAAAATGCAGGGTCTTCCCTGAAAGAGATGACGTCTGGATGGGAGCATATGTTGTTCTAGAACCTGAATAGATTTTTCTGCATTGATGGTGCCTTTCCAGACATGCAAGCTGCCCATGCCACACGCACTCATGCAACCCCATACCATCAGAGATGCAGGCTTCTGAACTGAGCGTTGATAACAACTTGGGTTGTGCTTGTCCTCTTTGGTCCGGATGACATGGCGTCCCAGATTTCCAAAAAGAACTTCGAATCGTGACTCGTCTGACCACAGAACAGTCTTCCATTTTGCCACACTCCATTTTAAATGATCCCTGGCCCAGTGAAAACGCCTGAGCTTGTGGATCTTACTTAGAAATGGCTTCTTCTTTGCACTGTAGAGTTTCAGCTGGCAACGGCGGATGGCACGGTGGATTGTGTTCACTGACAATGGTTTCTGGAAGTATTCCTGAGCCCATTCTGTGATTTCCTTTACAGTAGCATTCCTGTTTG
This sequence comes from Bufo bufo, assembly GCF_905171765.1. Taxonomy (NCBI): domain Eukaryota; kingdom Metazoa; phylum Chordata; class Amphibia; order Anura; family Bufonidae; genus Bufo; species Bufo bufo. Next base: position 552,620,974 of record NC_053392.1, read on the forward strand.
TGGTGCAGTGTCGTTTAAGGGCCCGGAGATCACGGGCATCCAGTATGGTTTTACGGCCTTGACCCTTACGCACAGAGATTGTTCCAGATTCTCTGAATCTTCGGATGATGTTATGCACAGTTGATGATGATAGATGCAAAGTCTTTGCAATTTTTCGCTGGGTAACACCTTTCTGATATTGCTCCACTATCTTTCTGCGCAACATTGTGGGAATTGGTGATCCTCTACCCATCTTGGCTTCTGAGAGACACTGCCACTCTGAGAAGCTCTTTTTATACCCAATCATGTTGCCAATTGACCTAATTAGTGTTAATTGGTCTTCCAGCTCTTCGTTATGCTCAAATTTACTTTTTCCAGCCTCTTATTGCTACTTGTCCCAACTTTTTGGGCATTTGTTGACACCGTGAAAATTGGAATCAACGTATTTTTCCTTTAAAATGATACATTTACTCGGATTAAACGTTTGATCTGTCATCTACGTTCTATTACAAATAAAATATTGACATTTGCCATCTCCACATCATTGCATTCAGTTTTTATTCACAATTTGTTTAGTGTCCCAACTTTTTTGGAATCCGGTTTGTAATTATACACAGGATAATCGGGTTGTATGGGAAACAAGGGCAGCATGCTAGGAATAGAATAGAAGGGATGGAAAACGGAGATATACATAAATCTCCAAATTTCCAAGAAGCAAAAATCCCCTTATCAGTCACCTTGAATTTGCCTGCTGACTTTGTCTCTGTCATTATCTCCTGGTTTCACTTTGATGTGTATTTGTATCTGATTTTGGATACAGATCCAGTCCTGTACTGTTTTTCATTTCTTTCTGTTTGACTATTCTTTTTTTTATTTTGGTTTAGGCCTCTGCACTTAGCTAAGAAGGGACTGTTGTCCAGTTGTGGGCAGTCACTTAGGGTAGATCGTGCAAATAGGTAGGAACAGTGGTGCAGATGTAGCACAGGGGTGCACTGTTCGGTACACTTTTATGCAATAGCATTTGTGGTTCCAAAATATATCCCTTTCACTTACACTAGCTGCTATTACTTGTGATGCTTGCAGCACAATACTACAATCTTTTACCATTCGAGATGTGTGCTGCCAAAGTTGCCGTATCGTTAGGCCTCTTTTAGACTACTTTCACACTTGCACTTTCCCTTTCCGCTAATGAGATCCATCATAGGTAGTGTTAGTCGAGCACCAAAGTGCTTGGGTGCTCGAGTAGAACACCTCGGGATACTCGGGTACTTTACCGAGCACCCGAGCACAATTGAAGTCAATGGGAGAACCTGAGCATTAAACCAGGCACCCCCTGCTCTGAAGAGGGGAGGGTGTCTGGTTCACATGAAAAGGTCAGAAATGAAAACACCACTGAAATGGTTCAGGAACAGCATGGGGAGGATGTCTGGATGCATCTTGGACTCCCAGGTCGCTGCTGGGAATGATGTTGTCTGAGAAGTACGCCACTTTTACAGACTGACAATAACAAGCACAAAACCGAAGATAAAATCGTGACGGAAGGTTTTCGCAAGCCGACCGCCGCCAACTCCCTCCTCCATTTCTCCAGCTATCACCCAAGCACAGTAAAACAATCAGTGCCATATGGCCAATTCAGAAGACTTGCATGTATAAATACCACCTCAATGAGTTATGATAAACAGGCGCAGGATCTGCGCGCTAGGCTGAGACGTAGAGGGTATCCCCCAGACTTGTTGAATCAAGCTATGACAAAAGCGTCACAAGTACATCAGACAGAAGTAAGGGAGGGTAAACCCTCAATAAAAGGGCCCCCACCCTTCGCCTTTTCCTTTAAATTCAGTCCTATGGCCGATAAGATAAAACAGGTCATAAAGAAAAATTGGAGTATCCTAGTGAGGGACGATTCCCTAAAACAATTGAAAGATATGAAACCAGTGATAGCGTTTAGAAGATGCCATACTATACGCGATCAAGTGGTAACTAGCCATTTCAGGAAAAAACGTCTCACATGGCTGTCTGAACAGAGACCAAAAGGGAATAGGAGTTGCAGAAACTGTTCCTTCTGCAGCTTCAATTCCCAACTACAAGTGATCTCTTTTGCAGGGATAGAACATAGGGTTTTTCCACTTATTACCTGCCGCAGCAAATTTGTGGTTTATATAATTTTATGTAGATGCGGACGCTTCTACATCGGAAAAACTATCCGCTGCTTATTTGAAAGATTCCGCGAACACCTAAACTCCTTAAAAACAGGAAAGGGTGTTCCGCGGTTAATAGATCATGTGAATAAGGCACATAGTGGAAATCCCAATGTGCTGACTTTTGCTGGCCTTGAAGTAGTTAACCGCACTTAAAGAGGTGGTGACAGAGAAAGGGAGCTTCTGAGAAGAGAAACTATATGGATCCTACGCACGGATGCATTGGGTCCGCTGGGACTAAATGAAAAAATAGATATGAGCGTATTTTTGTAATGAACCACTCTTGCTTATTGTATTTTCGTATTTTGATTTGTTCTTATTGGTTTATGTATGTTCACATATGCACCTTACATCATTGAAGAGGTCCCGCCTGACTGTAATCCCTGCCCTCCCTCTTGAGAGGCCAGGTGTTGATTACTTAGTAATTAAGCATATTACTGTGATGATGCGGCTTCCTGTGCACTATAAGAAGGTGCCGTGACCTCTTCAGTGTTGGAAAGCCAGAAGAAGCGCATACACGCGCGAAACGGCTGTTGCTTATTTGCTGCTGTATCTGCAACCCTTGCACCCCCCTCCTGCCATGGAATAAAGTAACCTGCCTATCAACGGTGAGTGCCGCTCGTTTTGTTTTGTTTTTCTTTTTATCACATATGCTCACTGCAGCTACAAGCTGAGCACCTCCGTGAGGCACCACTCCTCGGCAGTCGCATCCTGACAATTTTAGGTTTGGTGTAGTGCCACTGGTTATCTGCTCTACATTTTACATGAACCCGAAGATAAAATCGATTTTAGAAAAATAGTTAGGAAACATTCTTTCCTGTATATTTACTTGTATATAAAGTGCAAGTGCTGCCAAAAATTACAAGGAAAAGGCACTCCGATACAACCTGTATATCACATAAAAGAGAGCCTCATTCACATTGTGGTACAACTGTTCAGGTAGTGGGACTCCTACACTCATAAAGCCTATGCACTGAGTGAAAGGGCTGCCAAAAATTTCAAGGAACCGGTACTACAATACACCTTTTATTACACATAAAGGAAGGCATCATACATACCCTTGAAAAATTATGATTAATGGCCTGCTGGTGACCCTCAAAAACTATTGGAACAAGGGCCTGCTGATCTGACCTCTAAAACATTAGGGGTGAGGCCCTCTGCTGAGCTGACCCTCTAAAACATTAGGGGCAAGGGCCTGCTGCTGATCTGACCATCTAAAACATTAGGGGCGAGGGCCTACTGCTGAGCTGACCCTCTAAAACATTAGGGGCGAGTGCCTGCTGCTGATCTGACCATATAAAACATTAGGGGCGAGTGCCTGCTGCTGATCTGACCATCTAAAACATAAGGGGCAAGTTAAATGTGGCCAAAAGCACTTCTCCATGTGTCAGTCGTTAAGTGGACCTTCCCAGTAACTGCGTTGGTCAGGGCACAGGTGATGTTACAGGACACATGCTGGTGTAAGGCTGGGACTGCACTCCATGAAAAATAGTGGCGGCTGGGGACAGAGTAACGCGGGAAGGCCACCGCCATCAGGCTGCGTTAAGCCTCAGTGTCCACAAGCCTAAATGGCAACATTTCCAGGACCAGAAATTTGGAAAAGTGCGCATTTAGTGCTATGTCCTGTGGGTGGGTGGCTGGGTAATTTCGCTTTCATTCAAAGGCCTGGGGTATAGACATCTGTACGCTGCGCTGGGACACAGAAGTGGATGTGCTAGCTGATGGTGCTTGCGAAGGTCCAGGTGCATGGCGGGATGCATCTGGGCCTGCATCTTGGACAGGGGATTGGCCAGCACGTAACACAGGGGAAGAGGAGGCAGTGGTGTGACCCCCAGACACTGATTGTGGACCCAGGCGTTTGGCCCACCTATTAGGGTGCTTTGATGCCATGTAGCGGATCATGCTGGTGGTGGTGAGGTTGCTAGTGTTCACGCCCCTGATCATTTTGGTACGGCACAGGTTGCAAATGACAATTCTTTTATCGTCCGCACTTTCCTCAAAAAAGCGCCAGATTGCGGAACACCTACCCTTGGCAAGGGAGATTGCCGCAAGGGGGTGCTCCGGGGAACAGTTGTGGGCCTGTTTGGTGTGGCCCGCCTTCTCCCTTTTGCCACCCCCCTGCCTCTTCCAGCCAGTTGCGGTGCTGCGGATCCCTCCACCTCTGTACTACTGTCCTCGCTCGGCTTGCCACCTTCCCAGGTTGGGTCAGTGATTTAATCGTCCACCACCTCCTCTTCCACTTCCTCACTCTGGTCATCCTCCTGACTTGTTGACCTAACAACAACCTCACTTATTGACAACTGTGTCTCATCCTCATCATCAACCTCTTGAGACACTAATTGCGGTTGACTTATTAGCAACTGTGTCTTATCATCATCATCCACCTCGTGAAACAATAATTGCCATTCCCCGCCGTCATCTTCTTCTGACTGTGGATGCTCAAGAGTTTGGGAATCAGGGCACATTATCTCCTCATGTCCCTCTTCAAGCGGGCTTGTCAAGAGGCCCAAATCAAGGAATGGCGATGAAAAGAGCTCCTCGGAATATCCAAGTGTGGGATCACGTGTTTGCCAAGACTCTCTATGGAGGGAGGAAGGAGGATCAGGGTGAGGTTTCTGTTGACCAGACTCTTGGCTACTGAGACTGGACTTTGTGGAAGACAGGGTGGTGCTTTACCGACTGGAAGCATTATCTGCTGCAATCCAACTGACCACCTGGTCGCACTGGTCTGACTTCGAGAGTGGTGTCCTGTGCCGCCCTGCAAACTAGGACATGAAGCTAGGTATCATGGATGATTGTGTTTCTTGTGCTCTGGCAGCAGGAACAGTGTCACCGCGCCCAGGGCCACGGCCTCTGCGTGCACCATCAGAAGCACGGCCACTTCTCCGTTCCTTACTGCTCGCCTTGTGCATATTAAATAGTATATATGCTTGCAAGTATGTCACACTTACAGTTGCGCAGGATTTGTAAGTGTATGCGCAAATAAAGTACATAGAATGTCACAGATATTTTTAGGATGCGCACACGTTAAACAGGAGATGTAGCACAGATAATGTCTCTGTCCGCAGCGTCTATGAAAAAAGTACACTGAATGTCACAGATAATTTTAGGATGCGCAAACGTTATGCATCAGGTATAGAGCAAGTAATATCTCTGTCACCAGCGGCTAATAAAAAATTACACTGAATGAATGTCACTGATATTTAGGTTGCACAAACATTATACAGGAGGTATATCGCAAGTAATGTCGCTGTTACCACCGCCTAATAAAAAATTACACTGAATGAATGTCACTGATATTTAGGATGCACAAACATTATAAAGGAGATATAGCGCAGGTAATGTCGCTGCCACCATCGGCTAATAAAAAATTACACTGAATGAATGTCACTGATATTTAGGATGCACAAACGTTATACAGGAGATGTAGCGCAGGTAATGTCGCTGTTACCACCGCCTAATAAAAAATTACACTGAATGAATGTCACTGATATTTAGGATGCACAAACATTATACAGGAGGTATAGCGCAAGTAATGTCGCTGTCACCAGCGGCTAATAAAAAATACACTGAATTAATGTCACTGATATTTAGGATGCGCAAACGTTATAAAGGAGATATAGCGCAGGTAATGTTGCTGCCACCAGCGGCTAATAAAAAATTACACTGAATGAATGTCACTGATATTTAGGATGCACAAACGTTATACAGGAGATGTAGCACAGGTAATGTCGCTGCCACCAGCAGCAAAAAATTTTGACTTTCAATGGTGTTTATAGACGATCCATCATGGCTATTTTAAAGATAATACAACCGGATCCGTTCATAGCGGATCTAGCCAGCTGTATTATCATGATGGAAGAGTTTTTGCTGATCCATGACGGATCCAGCAAAAACGCTGGTGTGAAAGTAGCCTTACACGTCATTGAATCGCAGACATCTGCTGTTCATTGACTTTAATGTGTGTATTCACACCTTAGTGAAGCTTTTCTCACCAAATTCTGTTCCATCTAGTGCCCATGACTAGGCTACACTGTGCTCTCTGCATTCAGCTGCTTTACAGTCCCTCCTCTCTGCTCTGAGTGACTGTGCTCTCTGCTCGTCACTCAGAGCAGAGAGGAGTGACTGTGAAGCAGCCCAGTGCAAAAAGCAGAATAAAACTTTATATTTTCACTACTCCTGATAATAAAAACTCGAGTAAAGGTATGTTTGCACTATACTTCAGCAGTTTAGCAATGTCAGAAGTCATAACAGACTCCCTTTAATGTGACCTGTTCTGATCCATTTCACAACAGACTTTGCTGCTATCAAGGGAGGATTTGATGAGGATCCTACCTCGAATCCTCATCAGATCAGCTAACATTCTGGTTCCAATCCAAGTGAATTTTCATATTTATGTCTGCTCTGGGGAAAAAAAGCAATTTGCAAGAAGAATGAACATGCTTATTCTTCTCACAGCTTCTGTACAGAAAAGTCACGGATTAACTCCACTGAATGACAATAGGTCTGATCCTCCTGCAGATCTGCAACATATACTTGGCACAGCAACAGCAGAAATCTAGGCTTCAGCCTTAGATTTGTTTCATGCATCCTCTTGTTAAATACATGTCGGATTTAATCCCCCATGTGTGAATATACCCTTAGGCTCTATTCAACCTCATCTCAGCCATACAGCTTTTTGTAATATTTACTACTGGAGTAGATTAGAACTTTCAGTACTGCTAAGAAACAGCATCCTGTTGAGTGCTACTTTTTTTTTTTTTTTACCAGCAGGCAATGCCTTCATTCTCAGGATAACAGCTGGTGTGAATTCAGACCAATTGTACAGTGTTCATTTTAGGACATGGTCAGATATCATAGTCAAGTATCAAAATAATGCCAATGTGACACCTGACCCTGACACCTGACCCTGACACCTGACCCTGACACCTGACTCTCATATCTGAGTTTGACTTATGCTCTTCATAGGTCAGGGTCAAAGTGAGAATGAGTTATAGATATATATTATGTATTTGTATGCTAAATCACACAACCAAAGTATGTATATTGCTGAGCTTATAGCTCTGTGCCTAAAATGCTGTAAGCTAACACATTACAGTGTTATGAGCGTATAGCTGATAGCTCAGTGGTAAGGAAGGGAACAAAGGATTTTAGGTTTACTGTGGTTTTGTATGCTACATCACATAGATGAACAAACAGCCCAAGCTCATACAAGGCAAGCTGGTAGCTCAGTGGTAATGCTGTTGCCCCATGTACAGCCTTTCTGAGTTCAAAGCCCCTTTCAGCCTCAAAAAAGTATTTACATTTTATTATGCCCTAGATAAGAGGCAAATTTAAATGATGTGTGACGCTGATGTCTCACTTCCTTCACTTCTCAGTGTCACAAAACATTTTAGTTTTACTGTGGTTTTGTATGCTACATCACATAGATGAACAAAAATCCCAAGCTCATACAAGGCAAGCTGGTAGCTCAGTGGTAATGCTGTTGCCCCATGTCCAGGCTTTCTGAGTTCAAAACCCCTTTCAGCCTCAAACAAGTGTTTATATTTTATTATGCCCTAGATAAGAGGCAAATTTAAATGATGTGTGACGCTGATGTGTGACGATGATATCTCAGTCACGTCCTTCATTTGTCAGTGTCGCAAGGGATCTTAGGTTTACTGTTTTTTTTGCTATACTACATCTCATAGATAAAAAAAAATCACCACCTTTGGTGTCTAAAGCTATAGCTCAGTGGTAAGACACTTGCTTTGCATGCAGTGTTCATGGGTTCAAAACCCCATATAGGCTATTAATAAAATTTATATTTTATATTTTATTGAGCTCTAGATCAGAGTCAAATTCAAGTGGTGTGTGATGTAAGTAGTCCTTTTTTTATTTTATTAAGAGTACATGGGCAGCACTATAGTAAAGGGGCCCTGTATACAGAGCTGTATCCTGGATTTTACATATCTACTGTATATATGTGTATTATACACACAGTGTGCTATAGCTTCACCACACCGAGATTTGCTCAGAAAGCTGATATACATATTACTGGTTTATCCACAGACACAATATATGATCATACAGATGGCAGTACTATGTGAGAGCTTCTAAGTATAGAAAAACCATGTGCTAATGTTATAGCTTGGAGGTTACATTAATGGCTTTGCATGTTGAAGTCCCCAGAAAGACATATGTTTTTTTCTTTAATAGCATATACTATAATAAATAATATTATACCAGCGCTGTACATGTAGGTCGTTGGAAACACGGTCACAAATCCCAGCGCCATACAAGTACAGCGCTCTGATCGGGCGGCCACAGGAGCTACTCCCGCCCGATCAGCTGTAGGGGTCCGGCAGGCACTAATAGTTGGACCTCTGCTGTATGCACCGGCATCGGTGAAAACACTGATGCCTGCTCATTAACCCTTGCACTGCCGCGGTCAGCGCTGACGGCTGCATGTGCAGTATCCCCGTGGTGCTGTGACGTCAGCCTGGTGTCTAGCCCTGTGAGTCAATGGGGGGAGGGGTGTGTGTGCAGAGCACAGGGGGTGTTTTAGAGCATTGCTCAGAATATTCAGCCCCGCCTCTGAGTGCTCGAATTGTTTATTTGCATATGAATCGCTGCAGCTATTTATCATACATAATCAGCATAATGAGCCCTACCAGGCAGTATGTATGGTCTAATAGGGTTGATTCTGGTGACAGAGCCTCTTTATGGACACATGGCGTACCTGTGTATTTCCGATCACCGCTGTGCGGCGGGCAGTGTTAGGAACGGTGCGCCTGCTGAAATCATTCAGAAGGCACCCTGTGACAATGCCGAGGGGGGGTCATGTGACCCCCCCCCCCCCTTCCATACCGGCGATTGCTGCTAACCGCAGGTCAATTCAGACCTGCAGTTTGCAGCATTTCCGGGTTATTCAGGTCTCCGGTGACCCGGAATAGGAGGGTGATCAGTGGTGTAATATACACCACCAATCACCCTCCGCAGATCCTGTGAGGTGGCGGTGACGGAGGATGGGGGTGAGGATCGTCTGTGATTGGTTGGAGGGACTGACCTGGAGATAACGTCTTGGAGCTCCACTCTCCCCACCCACAGACTTCTGTGTGAGTAAGGAGAGAGGAGCCCTGTGTCGGTCCATCTGCATCCCACACAATCCGCCGTCATCCGTGGCCCCTGAGACCCCATAAAGTGCCATCTGGCATATAAACATTTAGGGGGAGCTTTAGGTTAGGCAAGGGTAGTAAAAAAAAAAAGTTATTTTTTGTGTGCAGCACCCGGATCTGAGGGTGTCTGGGGTCCACAGCAACTTGTGCGACCCCCGTCCCCCCAGGGGTGCTGCAGCTTGCCGCCCCCCCCCCCCCCACATATTTTGGGGCGCAAGCACATTTTTTTTTTTCTTTTTGTAGGTGCGCTGACTGTGGCCGGCACTCTTAGCTGTAAAAGAGCGCCTGGCCACTGTTAGCGCATCGCCCACCCCACCGCTGATCAGCGAGTTTTTGGGTTGTGAGCAATTTTTCAGGGATTCTGTTAGGTTAGGGTGGGTTAGGGTAGGGTATACATAAAAACACACTGCCCTCCACACACACACTAAATAAAGTTTTACACACACACGCACTCCCCTTTAGCGTTCTAAGATGGCCCGCCGGATGTTCTCGGCCGAGGAGGCATATGCCCAGCTGCTCTCCGACTCCGAGAGCCCCAGTGAGGACGAGGATGACCCCACTTTCCTGTTGTCATCCTCGTTCTCCTCATCATCTAGTGATGATGATGAGCCCCAAGGCGACGGAGACGCCGCCAGGCGGAGCAAGGGGACCGCCATGCTAGCCCAGGTACTCCGGCCTGCTCTTTCCCGGTCAGAAAAGATCAGGTCCTTGAGGACTGCCTCATAGAACTGAAGGAATTTCCCTGTGTTGCCAGCGCTCCGTGACAGCACAAAAGAGTTGTACAAGGCAACCTGCACCAAGTAGACCGCAACTTCTTTGTACCATGCTCGGGTTTTGCGCATGGCGTTTAGGGTTGCCACCTTTTCTTCAAGCCAAACCCCCCACCCATGCCCCGCCTCCAACCATACCCATGTCCCGCCTCCAGCCACACCCATGTCCCGCCTCCACCCCGGTCGCTGTCGCACCACGATCGTTACGCCCCTGATCCCGTCACTACAGAAATACAGAGCCTTATACCTCTTACATCCAGTGACGTCTCCTGTGATGTAGATGTTTTCTTTCCTCATCTTCTCCTTTCAGACCTTCAGACCAGACACAATTTTTCAGCCATTTCTCGTCTCTGCAGTTTGACAATAAAAATCTTAGTTTACTACTTTTCCATCATTCTCCCATCTTCTGGACAAATCATCCTAACACCCCCAATACTGTGCCTCTGTGCTCCCCAATACTATACTGCAGAAACAGATAAACCCCCTGATAATAGTAGTACCACACAGAGCCCCCCATATAAAATACCCCTTCTTTGTGGCCTCAGTAGAAGCCCCCAAATAATGTGCCAGTAAGAAGTGCCCCCCATAGATGCCCCCATGTGTCAGTAAGAAGTGCCTCTTTTCTCCCGCCCAATATATGCCAGTATAAGGTGCCTCTTCCCCCCCTTCCCTTATATGTGCCAGTATCAAGTGCCTCATTTCTCCTCCTCCCCAATATGTGCCAGTATAAGGTGCCTCTTTCCACCCCTTCCCCCATATGTGCCAATTTCAGGTGCCTCTCTTCTCTTACCTCCAACGAAGCGATGCAGGCCTCTTCCCGGCCTGTGTACCGTGCTGTATGGCTCAGGCGGCGTGATGACATCATCGCGCCGCCTGCACCAGCCTCTGATAGGCTGCAGGCACAAGGTCCGCAGCCTATCAGAGGAACAGGGGATGGAGACGCCTCTCCCTCCCCTGCCCCGCCTGAGCACAGCCGTCTGTATCGCTGTCCTGAGGACGGCGATACAGATGACTATGGAGATGAGCGCTTCCACAATGGAAGCGTTCATCTCCCTGTGCCCAGCCACCGCCGCCATCATTCACAGCTGATCCTGTGCCCGGGTCTGACAAAGGCTTGTACCCGGGCACAGGATTGCAAACCCGGACTGTCCGGGTCATTCCCGTATGGGTGGCAACCCTATTCTGAGCAATGCTCTATAGCACCCCCTGTGCTCTGCACACACACCCCTCCCCCCATTGACTGACAGGGCTAGACACCAGGCTGACGTCACAGCACCACGGGGATACCGCACATGCAGCCGTCAGCGCTGACCGCGACAGTGCAAGGGTTAATGAGCCGGCGTCAGTGTTTTCACCGATGCCGGTGCATACAGCAGGGGTCCAACTATTAGTGCCTGTCGGACCCCTACAGCTGATCGGGCGGGAGTAGCTCCTGTGGCCGTCCGATCAGAGCGCTGTACCTGTACGGCGCTGGGATTTGTGACCGTGTTTCCAACGACCTACATGTACAGCGCTGGTATACTATGGGTTAATGATATATTATTTATTATAGTATATGCTAAATAAAGAAAAAAACATATGTCTTTCTGGGGACTTCAACATGCAAAGCCATTAATGTAACCTCCAAGCTATAACATTAGCACATGGTTTTCTATACTTAGAAGCTCTCACATAGTACTGCCATCTGTATGATCATATATCGTGTCTGTGGATAAACCAGTAATATGTATATCAGCTTTCTGAGCAAATCTCGGTGTGGTGAAGCTATAGCACACTGTGTGTATAATACACATATATACAGTAGATATGTAAAATCCAGGATACAGCTCTGTATACAGGGCCCCTTTACTATAGTGCTGCCCATGTACTCTTAATAAAATAAAAAAAGGACTACTTACATCACACACCACTTGAATTTGACTCTGATCTAGAGCTCAATAAAATATAAAATATAAATTTTATTAATAGCCTATATGGGGTTTTGAACCCATGAACACTGCATGCAAAGCAAGTGTCTTACCACTGAGCTATAGCTTTAGACGCCAAAGGTGGTGATTTTTTTGATCTATGAGGTGTATTATAGCAAAAAAAAAAGTAAACCTAAAATCCCTTGCGACACTGACAAATGAAGGACGTGACTGAGATATCATCGTCACACATCAGCGTCACACATCATTTAAATTTGCCTCTTATCTAGGGCATAATAAAATATAAACACTTGTTAGAGGCTGAAAGGGGTTTGAACTCAGAAAGCCTGGACATAGGGCAACAGCATTACCACTGAGCTACCAGCTTGCCTTGTATGAGCTTGGGATTTTTGTTCATCTATGTGATGTAGCATACAAAACCACAGTAAAGCTAAAATTTTTGTGACACTGAGAAGTGAAGGAAGTGAGACATCAGCGTCACACATCATTTAAATTTGCCTCTTATCTAGGGCATAATAAAAGGTAAATATTTTTTTGAGGGTGAAAGGGGCTTTGAACTCAGAAAGCCTGGACATGGGGCAACAGCATTACCACTGAGGTACCAGCTTGCCTTGTATGAGCTTGGGCTTTTTGTTCATCTATGTGATGTAGCATACAAAACCACAGTAAACCTAAAATCCTTTGCTCCCTTCCTTACCACTGAGCTATCAGCTATGCGCTCATAACACTGTAATGTGTTAGCTTACAGCATTTTAGGCACAGAGCTATAAGCTCAGCAATAGACATACTTTGGTTGTGTGATTTAGCATACAAATACATAATATATATCTATAACTCATTCTCACTTTGACCCTGACCTATGAAGAGCATAAGTCAAACTCAGATATGAGAGTCAGGTGTCAGGGTCAGGTGTCAGGGTCAGGTGTCAGGGTCAGGTGTCAGGGTCAGGTGTCAGTGTCAGGTGTCAGGTGTCAGGGTCAGGTATCAGGGTCAGGTGTCACATTGGCATTATTTTGATACTTGACTATGATATCTGACCATGTCCTAAAATGAACACTGTACAATTGAGATCTGTTTGCTATGGCCAGTCAACCAGAAATCTTTAATATCTAGCGGGAAGGATAAAGCAGAAAATGGAACTACTCTATTTTATTTTAAAGGGGTCCTCGGGCTACTGTCTGTATATAAAGTTTATTGACGAAAACATAGGATGTTCTCAAACTTGTTTGTCTATCATCATACCATAGCAGAGAGTAATGAGGCAACAGTGCCACAGAAAAGTTTTTATATGAAATGCAACACTTGTTTAATATGCAATTGCTACATTGTATACATATTACAAACAAGGACACAGAACGTGGATAGGACGAGTCCTGGATATCATCACACAATTGTAATTCACTACTTTGAAGGTCACTTTGCTATTGGTGACATTTCCCTGACTCCCAGCCAGATCAAACGTTACAAAAATACCCAGTGGATGTGGACTGGAATTACGCAACTTATTTCATGTCATTCATTATTTCAGTCTTTTGTGTATGCCGATATATTAAACTGTGACTTGGTGGCTTTCAATCAGGTTCATCATCCAAATGTATTATTTTTTTTATTTTGAAGGAGCAGAACAGCCACAGGTCTTATACCTTTACTGGTAGAATTGTCTTTAAATGACTGCACAGTTAAATCATGGATAAAGTAACCCAACAACAGCAACATTTTTATGGAGTGACCCTAAGGCCTCTTGCACACGAACGTTGTGCATCCATTCCGTGCATTGGGGAACGCAATTTGAATGGGCCCGCGATCCGTTCGCACCGCAAAAAAATAGTTCTATTTTTTTGTGGGGCGGAGGCACGGACAGAAACACCATGGAAGCACTGCGTAGTGCTTCCGTGGGCTTCCAATACGTGCTTCCGTTCCACATCTCCGTGATTGTAGACCCATTCAAGTGAATGGGTCCACATCCATGATGCGGAGTGCACATGGGCCGGTGCCAATGTACGGCCACGGGCACACAACATTTGTGTGCAAGAGGCCTAAAGGGCATCTGTGTTGGTCCCATGTTCATATGTGCCCGGATTGCTGAGAAAAATTAAATTCTAATATATGCAAATGAGCCTCTAGGAGCAATGGGGGGCGTTTCCCTTAGACCGTGCTGTGTCCTCTGCAGTTTGATTGACTGGGCCAGCTGTGATGATGTTTCCACTGCCTGCTCCTGTCAAAGTGCAGCGGGAGCAGCAGTTGCAGAGAGAGCAGAGCCTCTAGGTGTAATGGCAATGCCCCCGTTGCTCCTAGAGGCTAATTTGCATATATTAAAACATAATGTTTCTCAGCAATGCGGGCACATATGAACATGGGACCAACACAGATGCCTTCAGCTGCCAAGTGAAACAGTTTCAGGTACAAATCTGATGACAGATGCCCTTTAAAAATTGCTTCAAAATAACCGTCTATCTTGCTACTACTTCTAAAAAAGCTGCAAATAGCAACCATACACACAGCACAAAATCCAAGGCCAAGCATTCGTGGTAGGGTACAAGGGATTAGAGGTGATGCTGCGGAGGCACTGCCCTGGCCGCAACAGTAATATGGAAATCACAGGTTAAAGTAAAACAAACAACACAGGAAACAATGACAACTACAGTAAAACATTTCAATAGTAAATAGTAAGTGGATCGACAAATTTCCCCATATCCCGGGTCCCATAGTCCATTACTACTAACATGATCCTCCATTTCAGAAAATGGTGAATTTACAATGTATGGCAATAAACGGTACAGTCCAAACAACAAAATTCAAGTAAATGTCACATATCTTTGTGGAGACCAAAGCCCTTAGGAAAACCGTGCTTCATCATAAGGCAACCTCAAAGCTACATGATTTAAAGCGGGTCAAATGCAGAGGTGTATCTTGAAGCTCCTGGACCTCAAAGTAGAATTTGTAACAAGGCCCTCACCTACCATGTGTCATTTATAATACTGGTTTTGCCTATGCAACAGAGAGGTCTTTAGGCCTAGTCAAGAACCAGGGCCGGAGCGGAACTGCTACCATTACCCTCCTGACGTTCTGATAACTCATACTTACCAACAATTCTGTTGTTATATTCGGGGCATTTAAAGTGACCCTCTGGTTGAAGAAAAAAAAATCATATTAACTGGCGAATGTACAGAACATGTACCTGGTGCCCCCAATTCCATCTTTTCAGATGCAAATCCGCCAGTTTTTTGGGCTCCTCTTCTGCCACCCAAGATGGCTGCACCTCTTTTCAGACTACTGGATGCACACAGTGCATTTGGTAGCCCAAGACACTTCCTGCTGCCCTTGGATTGGCCAACAAAGCTCATGTGAGAAGTGTTGGCCAATCCAAGAGCAGGGCTGGACAAGGAGTATGAAGTGTCTTGGGCTACTGATTGACAGTGTGCATGTGAGAAGTGGTTTGGCCATGTTGAATGGCAGAAGAGGAGCCTGAGATATAAAGGAGGCTGTGTGTTACCCATTTAATGTGTTTTTTTACCCCTTGAACTGGAGGGTTGCTTTAAGTTGCACCCCGGGCATGCCTCAAATACACACATAAATCCATAAATTTTCAGCCCAGGACAAGCCAGATTTTCTGGGATTGTTCACTGAAAATTCTAAACAAGCTTGGCAATTTTTGAACTATCGGTTGTGCTAACTGCCCCAACCAGAAAATATGATCTTCAATCTACTTTGGGCCTTATTTGTAAAAATGATCTAACAATAAAATTGGTCTTGTTGCCATAGCAACCAATCAGTGCATTTTTTTCTGAGAAGTTTAAGGGGTCTTCCAAGACTTGTATACTGATGACCTATCCTCTGGATAGGTCATCAGTATCTGATCCATAAGGGTCTGATACTACTACGAGCACTGGTACCTTCTCAAACAGCTTATCGGTGGGGGTCCCGGACTGAGGTCTCTGAAAACCAGTTTAAGAAATCAAAGCTGAGTTCTGATTGGTTGCAATGGGCAACAAACCCAATTTTGTTAAATGAGGCCCATTGGACTTTTTTTTTCAATATGGACATCGTCCTGAGGCAGTAAGATTTATTAGTGGCTATCTTCAAAGATTTGTTGGGGATTTGAGAAGGAGTCGCTATTCTAGACTCTAGCAGCTATACTGGCAGTGAGCAATGTCTGGTCTTAAGGACCGACCAGCAGTCTAACCGAGAAAATGAGCACAACATGGCACATCACAGAACTGATTCCTTAGATTCAGGCATGGGTGTGTTTTGAGGATTTAAGATCTGGTCCCTGTGCATTACAAGGGGGGACGTTTCCTCTTCAGACTTGCAGTTTGGTATGGCTTCTACATAAACATCATTCAGCTCCTCCTGTCGGTTCTTCTCTGCTTCTTTTTGGTTGAGATGATGTAGGATCCCTGCTCCAAGAGCATCTCCTTCAACATTTACCACTGTAGTAGTCCGATCCCTTTCCAAAAAGCAAAAAAAGGAACATATTTTAGTTAAAAAGCACAAAAATTTGGCGCCACATATACAGAGCAACATATACTAGCATATAACCTGCAGGGAAATTTCCTGGTGGGCAAATGCCCAGTGGGCCACCCGAGCCCTCCTCACCCCCGCTGACTGGGTACATAACAATCTGGTTCTCTTAGCATTAATTAATTCTAGGAGAATCAGGTAAGTAGTAAGGGATGCCAGTATTCGTCAAACTCAAAAGTGACAGGTACCATGCCCCCTTTTCAGTCAGTGACACCTGTTCCCAGTGACTTTAGGGCAGGTCCTAAAATAGCTAGGACACTTTATGCACAGCTGTTCAGAGCCACAGTCGGTCGAGCATCTCCTTCAACATTTACCACTGTAGTAGTCCGATCCCTTTCCAAAAAGCAAAAAAAGGAACATATCTTAGTTGAAAAGCACAAAAATTTGGCGCCACATATACACAGCAACATATACTAGCATATAACCTGCAGGGAAAATGCACAGCTGTTCAGAGCCACAGTTGGTCAGACTTTCTGTGATTTTCACAGAATCAGCCATTCTCTTACAGATTATAACAGTAATATAACTACATTTTAACATGTTTAAAAATAAAATGGCAATAAGCTTATATTAGGCTTATATCAGCCGGTAACATTCTTTAGTTTACAATAGCTAATGCATGCTTCTATCTAAATGTCTATCTGTTCCTGCATTTAATTTTGTTTTTTTTCATTTGACTAAAGTAGAACTTCACATGTTTAGAACAGCTGAGTTCTCCAGGATTTGTTAATAGTCCACAGCTAAGACGATTGTTTACTGTGTAAACAGAGCACCATACAAGTTGTTTTCACATGTGTTAGCAGGCATCAGTAATTAATTAAAGCTAAACAGGTCATAAAATGAACTAACACCAATTTAAAAAAATAAATAAGTTTTTTCCCCAAACAGAACACAAAGACATTAAGTATTAAATAAAATCATATGACTACATATTACAGCAATATGCTGACTATATATAACAACATACACTGACCAAATATTTCAGCATATACTGACTACATATTACCAACATATGCGACTCTATCTATTTATCTCTACTATCTAGCTAGCATTTATCTTTCTATACATCTATCCAGCGACTTCTAGGCGGAATAACAGAGGAAAAATATATAGAGATTATTATTTATATTATTACATTTTTCTAGCCTGTTTTATAACCGCTTACGCCAGACTCGAATTATACACACTCCTAGACAGACTGAAAGAACGTTGTCTTTATCACAACACAGAAGCCGTCATATTCGTAATCAACCCAACTAACGCTCAATTTGGGAGGTGTCGGGACATAGAGACGAACCCGCTACATAAAGCACAAAAAACAGCTGCTACACAAAGAAGAGACTGACGACACCTTGCGGCTATTAAACATGACCGTGCAATTTCAACACCCGTTTTCTTGTATTTTAGCAGGACCCTCAAATTCTGGAAAGAGTTTTTTTGTAAAGCGAATGTTAATACACGCAATACGCTAATGTCGCACAAACCTGACAACGTCATTTGGTTTTACACGTGTTGGCAGAAATTGTACAACCAGCTAGCCCGTATGTTTACAAATATCAGGTTTATCGAGGGAATACTGCATAATTTTACGTCGAGGATCTTATGGAGGCCGCTTGCGAAAATCTTGAAATACAAAACGTTTTCACTAAATATGTGCATCTCAGAAATTTAAGCATCATGTATCTCGTTCAAATGTTTTTTGTCAGGGTAAGAAAAGCCGAACCATAAATTTAAACACTAAATACATGGTCCTTTTTAAGAACCCGTGTGATAAATTACAAGTTATTACGTTGGCACGGCAAATGTACCCCAGTAAAACACGTTTCTTTTTAGAAGCTTTTGAAGACGCTACACACGCTCCTTACGGCTATTTACTCGTAGATTTAAGATCCGACAGTCCCGAGGAACTACGGCTAAGAACCGGTGAGTTCCCGCCAGATCTACCGGCTGTTTATGTTTGCAAAAAAAAGTTCTAAAATGCAATATTTCTCATCTCGGCGGTCATTCTTGGTAGCATCGCCGCTCCTGTAAAGATGTCGAACAGGATCCGACGTAATTGGGATCTTTTAAAAGCACTGGTCAAAGCAAAACCGGTTGTCCAAAAATCAATATTACGCAGCGCCAGTAATTATTTTATATCCGCTATTGGCGAGATCGCTCTCAATATCCTTAAAGGAAAGATACCTCTTAGAGAGCGACCAAAAAATATACTCAAAAGATGGCGCAAGGCTATGAGGAAATTAAGCGATAAAAGCTGCCCCATTAAAAACAAGAAGCGCATTGTGAACCAACGCGGCGGTTTTATAGGTGCTCTGCTCGGTTTTGCGATACCTTTATTCACTAGCTTGATAGCCAGTAGAGTCGGCGGCTCATAATGGAGTATGTGGAGAAACCGGATCAACAACGATCGACGAATGACTCTTCTAGCGGAGACTATATTAAAGAGATACTCGACAATGTTAATATAAGGTATAGGAAAAATGCAGATCTTTTGTTGAACAAACTGCGACGATCGGGTAACAAGCCGTACTGGAACTCTAGGGGTGAGTTCATTTACAAAGATCAAGTTATACCAGGGTCCAACACCATCGACCTGATTCGCGTTGCGACGCAGAGTCACGGGTTGCTTAAGGCTAAAATGCCTCGCAGGTGGGACTTCTTCATGGAAACTATTGCCGAACTGAATGTACCATCAACCATGATCGGAAATACAAGAAGGAGAGAACTTTACGATAATTTAAAAAGGGGGCCGCCCGACCAATCTTTTGAAGTGGTTCATACCCCTTTCAGGCAACAACAACCCCGACGTTAACGCAAGGCTCTTTATTACCTAAAAAGAGAACACCGCCTTTGATACAGACGTCTTGGTTAACGTTGTAACTTATACTTTGCACGTATTTCTACGTAACGCCTGATAATGTTTTTATTTGTGTTACTTTGTTACAGACGGCTTAGTTAACGTTGTAAATTTAACTTTTACGATATATAAAAATGTATTTTCGTGTAATGTCTGTGCCTGTGCCTGTGATATTTACATAAAATGACTTTTCATATAAAAATGCAGTCAGTTTTTTTTCTTTTTACAATAAATACACTATCTTGATTAGTTAAAATTGCATAAACCGCTAGGGATCGACGTCGATAGCTGGGTGTCATGCCCCACTCTGACGATGTGCTGAGGTCGGCCAGGATAGCAGCACGAGTTTAGTATTTGTTTTGGTGCCGTGCTGGATCCGCCTCTCATCAGGTGTACTGGGTGGAGTCATTAGTTTAAATGGTCTCCAGCTAAGTGCTCTGAGCGGATTATACTGATCATTTTGGTCTGGGAAGTTTGAAGGGAAGGTTGGCTGCCAGTTCCTGCTCTCAGAAGATAAGTGTCATTTCTAGTTTGGTTGTTGGTGTCATCTATCCCATCCAGGTTCTGTGCGAGCAGGCTGCTCCTATCTCCCCACTTCACCATCTCAGGGATTTCAGGGTTTTGTCAGTCCAGGCTGGAGGACACAGCACACCTTCCTTCAAGGTCTGCCTGTGGGCTGAGCAGTGCAGGGAAAGAGGTCAGGGATAAACTAGGAGGTGACCCTTCCCCTGTCTCTCGTCCAGAGCCTGGTTGGTGTGTTATCTTTTATACTGTGCACGTCCGCCGTGACATTATAATCCGCCATACTGTGACTGCCATTGCTCAGCATTTATGTGATAGCGTCAATTGATACACTGGTTGACCGCATGCAGGGTTTGTCCCTGGAGGTTGCGGATCTGCGCAGTATGGTCACACAGTGTCAGAGGGTGTTGGCTTCAGGTACAGGTCAAATTGTTGGGGAGCCTAAAGTCGCTCTTCCTGAGAAATTTGCAGGGGGTACTGATGATTTTTTCAGTTTCAAAGAGTCATGTAATTTGTACTTTCGATTGTGCCCATTTTCATCAGGTAATGAGGATCAGAGGGTGGGTATCATCATGTCTTTGCTTAAAGGGGATGCGCAATCCTGGGCTTTTTCTCCGCCGCCCGGTTCTCTGGCACTCCGGTCGGTGGAGGAATTTTTTAAAGCCCTGGGATTGATTTACGATGACCCAGATCGAGTTTCGATGGCAGAATCAAAATTACGTAACTTACTACAGGGTACACATATTGCTGAGGTTTACTGCACAGAGTTTAGGAGGTGGGCTACTGAGTCGGGGTGGAACGACCCCGCGTTACGTAGTCAGTTTTGTCAGGGGTTATCTGAAAGATTGAAAGATGCTCTGGCTTTTCATGAATACCCAGATACTTTGGAGAACGCAATGTCTTTGTCTATACGTTTGGATAGACGTATCAGAGAGAGGTGTAAGGGTCCCTCCGTGCAGGGGATTGCTCCTGCGTGTGGTTTTGTTTCACCAGCTGCCCAGGGTGATATTGCTTGTTACTCTGGGGTAGGGGAGGAACCCATGCAGTTAGGTCAGATATCTTGCCATTCGGATAGTAGAGACTTTCGAAAAGTGCACAATCTATGTTTCTATTGTGGGAAGAGGGGTCATTTTGTTTTTTCTTGTCCGTATATGGAACCACAGGGGGAAGAGAAAGAAAAAAGAGAAAAAAAACCCTCCCCTCACACTTGGTAGTATGAATGGTGTGGTGGAGCAGACTGGTATGCAAGTTCCCTGCAGTTCCCGTTTTCTCCTTTCAGCTATGGTGGCGCTAGAGTCTAGAAATGTGTTTGTTGATGTTTTTCTTGATTGTGGTGCTGGGGTAAATTTAATTGAGTTTCTGTTTCTTGAGGGTCTGGGACTAAGTACTTGCACGTTAGAGAATGAGATTCGTGTTTTTGCTATTGATTCTTCCCCTCTTTCTCAAGGGAGCCTTACTCACGTTGTTCATGGTATTCATTTAAAGGTGGGTGATTCACATGCTGAGATTATTTCCTGTTTCGTCATGAAGGATTTGCCAGCTCCAATAGTTTTGGGGTTGCCATGGTTGTCTAGACATAACCCAATTATAGACTGGCAAGCGAGACAAATCATTGGTTGGAGCAAGTTTTGTTCGGATAATTGTCTTGTCACATCTATTTCTGAAGTGTCCGTTACGGCCTTGCCTCAGTATCTCTCGGATTTTTCGGATGTCTTTTCGGAGGGTGGGGCTCAGGAATTGCCCCCTCATCGTGACTATGATTGTCCAGTGAATCTCATTCCGGGGGCTAAGTTGCCTAAGTCTCGGCTCTACAACCTCTCTTAACCCTAGAGAGAGGTCATGCGAAAGTATGTCGCCGAGAGTTTGGCAAAGGGTCATATTAGACCATCTAAGTCTCCAGTGGCTGTAGGTTTGTTCTTCGTGAAGAAGAAAGATGGATCATTGAGACCGTGTTTGGATTTCCGGGAGCTGAACCGTATTACAGTCCGTGATCCATATCCTGCCTTTGATCTCTGATCTTTTTGATCAGATTGTTGGAGCCAAGGTGTTGGATTTGAGAGGAGCATACAATCTGATCAGGATCAAGGAGGGGGATGAGTGGAAAACGGCCTTCAATACGCACGAGGGTCATTTTGAGAACCTTGTAATGCCTTTTGGGTTGACGAATGCGCCAGCGGTATTTCAGGGATTCGTCAATGATATTTTTCATCACTTGGTGGGGAGGTTCGTAGTAGTCTACCTAGATGACATTTTAATTTATTCTCCTGATCTGAAGACCCATCAGGATCATGTGAGACAGGTTTTAACGATCCTTCGGGAGAATAAGTTATATGCCAAATTGGAGAAATGTTTGTTTGCGGTGCAAGAGCTTCCATTCTTGGGATACATGCTTTCTGATTCCGGTTTTTGTATGGACCCCGAAAAGGTCCGGGTGGTTCTGGAGTGGGACCGACTGGAGAATCAGAAAGCTTTGATGCGGTTTTTAGGGTTTACGAATTATTATAGAAAATTTATTTCGAATTATTCCACGCTAGTCAAACCTCTTACTGATATGACCAAGAAGGGCGCTGATGTTTCTGTCTGGTCAGATGAGGCATTGAAGGCCTTTTCGGCTATTAAGGAGCGTTTTGCGTCTGCTCCCATTCTGGTGCAGCCGGATGTATCTCAGCCATTCGTGGTTGAGGTTGATGCATCAGAGGTGGGGGTTGGGGCGGTGCTTTCGCAGGGTCCTTCTCCTGGAAAGTGGGTCCCGTGTGCCTTCTTATCCAGGAAGCTCTCGGTCGCTGAGAGGAATTATGATGTTGGAGATAGGGAGTTGTTGGCTATCAAGTTGGCCTTTGAAGAATGGCATCACTGGTTAGAGGGGGCTTCTCACCCCGTTACTGTGTATACAGACCATAAGAATTTGGCTTACCTGCAATCTGCCAAGCGTCTGAACCCTAGACAGGCCAGACGGTCATTGTTTTTTACCAGGTTCAATTTCGTGGTTGCCTTTCGCCCAGGGGTCAAGAACGTCAAGGCAGATGCCTTGTCTCGCAGCTTCCCTGGGGGAGGTGATTCAGAAGATCCAGCGCCGATTTTGGCGGATGGAGTGGTGGTCTCCGCTCTGTACCCTGAATTAGAGATGAAGGTATTGGGAGCTCAGGAGGGGGCTCCTGGTTCGTGTCCCCCAGGGAGGTTGTTTGTTCCTGAGGGCCTACGATACAAGGTGTTCAAGGAACATCACGATACTTTTCTCGCTGGACATCCTGGTGGTAAGTCCACCTGTGATCTGGTGTCCCGGAGGTTCTGGTGGCCAGGGTTGCGTAAGAGTATTGAGAATTACGTGACAGCTTGTGAAACCTGCGCTCGGTCAAAGGTTGCTCATACTCGACCGCCTGGTTCACTTATTCCATCTCATCCTTGGACGCATTTGTCCATGGACTTTATTACGGACCTGCCGAGTTCCTCCGGGAGAACAGTGATTTTGGTGGTAGTCGACCGTTTCAGTAAAGTGGCTCACTTTATACCACTAACAAGTCTGCCTAACGCTAAGACTCTTGCGCAGATTTTTGTGGATAATATTGTGAAATTGCACGGTATTCCTTCGGATGTGGTCTCTGATAGGGGCACGCAGTTTGTCTCCAGGTTTTGGAGGGCGTTCTGCTCTCGACTTGGCATTCAAATTTTTTTCTCCTCGGCTTTTCATCCACAGTCGAATGGTCAGACGGAGCGTACCAATCAAAACCTGGAGACCTAATTGAGGTGCTTTGTGGCTGAGAATCAGGAGGACTGGTCCTCATTCTTGTCCTTAGCAGCATTTGCATTGAATAACCATAGGCAGGAGTCCACGGGTAAGTCGCCATTTTTTGGTGCATACGGTTTCCATCCTCAGTTTGGTACCTTTTCTGGGTCTGGTTCCTCGGGATGCCAGAGGAGGAGAGATTCTCTTCTGCCTTCTCCTCTATCTGGCGGAGGATTCAAGGGAATTTGGAGAGGATGGGTGAGAGGTATAAACGAATGGCTGACAGGAGACGTGTGACTGGTCCGGACCTGTGTGTGGGTGATCTTGTGTGGTTGTCCACTAAGAATATCAAGTTGAGAGTGCCATCTTGGAAACTGGGTCCAAGATTTGTTGGTCCGTATAAAATTTCTGCGGTGATCAATCCTGTGGCGTTTCGACTGAATCTGCCGCAGACTTGGAGGATCCATGATGTCTTTCACAAGTCTTTACTAAAAAAATATGTTAAACCGGTGGTACCATCGCCATTGCCT
Source organism: Bufo bufo (assembly GCF_905171765.1). NCBI lineage: Eukaryota > Metazoa > Chordata > Amphibia > Anura > Bufonidae > Bufo > Bufo bufo. The sequence goes on from NC_053392.1 coordinate 552,645,160, forward strand.
CCTCCTCCTGTTCTAGTCGAGGGAAACTTGGAGTTCGAGATCTCCAGGATTCTCGACTCGAGAGTTCTGCGGGGTTCCCTCCAGTACCTGGTGCACTGGAGGGGATACGGTCCTGAGGAGAGGATGTGGGTTCCGGCGTCAGATGTCAACGCCAGCCGACTGGTGAGGGCCTTTCATAGGTCCCATCCGGATAAGGTTGGTCCAGGGTGTCCGGAGGTCACCTGTAGAAGGGGGGGTACTGTCATGCCCCAATCTGACGATGTGCGGAGGTCGGCCAGGATAGCAGCACGAGTTTAGTATTTGTTTTGGTGCCGTGCTGGATCCGCCTCTCATCAGGTGCACTGGGTGGAGTCATTAGTTTAAATGGTCTCCAGCTAAGTGCTCTGAGCGGATTATACTGATTATTTTGGTCTGGGAAGTTTGCAGGGAAGGTTGGCGGTCAGTTCCTGCTCTCAGAAGATAAGTGTCATTTCTAGTTTGGTTGTTGGTGTCATCTATCCCATCCAGGTTCTGTGCGAGCAGGCTGCTCCTATCTCCCCACCACCATCTCAGGGATTTCAGGGTTTTGTCAGTCCAGGCTGGAGGACACAGCACACCTACCTTCAAGGTTTGCCTGTGGGCTGAGCAGTGCCGGGAAAGAGGTCAGGGATAAACTAGGAGGTGACCCTTCCCCTGTCTCTCGTCCAGAGCCTGGTTGGTGTGTTATCTTTTATACTGTGCACGTCCGCCGTGACACTGGGATTTAAAAAGGTCATTAAAAATGACAGCGAACGCCGAAATATTGAGAAAACAGTACTACACGCCAAAAGCCATCGGTTCTTACGGAGGCGTTGAACCCTTATTCAGAGAAGTACAAAAATTTGGAATAAGAAAAGACACTGTAAAAACTGGTTGAACAACGAAGGATACTTACACGTTGTACAAACCGGCTAAAAAATCATTTAAAAGAAACAAAGTTGTGGTGTCTGATATAGATGATCAATGGCAAGCCGATCTTGTGTCGATGATAGATTTTTCTAAAATACTTGCTAACGGTTATTGATATTCTTTCGAAATACACTTGGGTGTCTGGACTCTCCAATAAATCCGGCGCGACAGTGGCCGCCGCTTTTTTGAACAGATATTTATGTTAAGCGGACGGTCCCCCACGAAACCTCCGATGGATCGGGGTCGAGAGTTTATCAACAAACCTATGAGAAAACTTTGTGAAACCTTTAAAATACATCATTTTTTAACTTCGAATATAGTCAAAGCGTCGTTGGTGGAGCGTTTTAATAGAACGCTGAAAACAAGAATGTGGCGTTATCTTAGAGAGAAAACCACCTACAGATACATTGACAAGTTACAAGACCTGGTGTATAGTTATAATCGCACGTATCACAGAACCATAAGGTGTCGCCCCGTCGATGTAACAAAAAAGAACTCTTTAACTGTTTGGAAAAACATCTACGGCAATTACGTCGCTTTTAAAAATGTTAAACCGGTATTAAAAATAGGCGACCATGTCAGAATTGAACGCTATAAGGGGCCGTTCGCGAAGGGCTATGAACAAACCTATACGGACAAGATATTTACCATTTACGCCATAAACACTAGAGGCCTCACACCCCTTTATAAGTTGTTAACACCTATCTTAAATGTGGGCTTGAAGGAGAAAACACTCTCGCTCCAGCCTATGCTCAAAATATCTTACACCAAAAAATAGCAGCCAGAATCCTATACACATTTATAAATCAATCTTTATTAGTACAATAATTAAAATATATATAAAACCACAATTGATCGATGGTGGTGGAAAATAGAAAACCAAGGGCTGAACGCCCTAGCAGGTCACGTGGGTCACTTGTGGGAATTGTATTATTTTAAAAGGTAGCTTGCATGTACAATGTCACACATAATGATATACATTCTCATAAAGTGCTAGTGCAAAACACATTCACAATTAGTAAATCATTCCTACAGCAGCTACATCAATCACAGTAATATATTAGCATATCAAGCTCGTCACGTGTCCTGCGCCCCGATGCGTGTTTCGCTCAATGCTTCATCAGGGGGTGAAAGACTTGTCCGATGAGCTCATTGAAGGTTCATTCTACACGGAAGAAGTTCAAAAAGTACCCATCGATAAGCGACACGTTTACCAGATAGAAAAAATCATTAAAAAGAAGGTTAAGGGAAAAACACAGTATTTTGTAAAGTGGGTCGGTTACCCCAAAAAGTTTAACTCTTGGGTACCGGAAAAGCAGTTGACGAGCGTGTAAACTATGGGAGACAGGTCATTTTTTATTATGCTGCCCTGCAACGCCTCCTCCAAACTTTACACCGAAAATACCATCGCCGATTACACCACTAAATTCGCAAAAGCCGTCCATCTTTGAGGCCCTTTTGAAGCGGCGTTAGTGGAGATTCAGTATCCCCATATGTGGGAAACCTTTGGGCCCGGAGATGGTGTATTCTACATCGCGTATCGTGACGAAACGATCAGAGAGTTTTTTGTTAAATCGGGTTATTACCCTAATATGCATGAACTGATCAAAGCAATTAATAACAAACTTGATTCTATAAAAATACCACCTCATCAATTTTGCCTAAGATACGACAATATTGACAGAACCGTGTATGTAACGAAATCGCCCTTATACGAGTTTATGCCCTGTGAAAAGTTGGGCAATATATTGGGTCTTCAGGGTTAGTCGCGCGATCATTTGAACAAGAATGTAGACTCTAAGCACATCGTATTGCGATACAATGAATCTGGCTTGCCTGTTTTAGAACGTTTCACGGATGCCGATTTAGTTTTAACAAAAAATAACGAATCTTTACCTATAAAGAGAAGAAAACATCCCGATATTAAAGCCGGTTTTTATACAATGTTTGTTTATACTGATATCATTCAGCATCAACTTGTCGGTGATAGCTACGTACAGCTTTTGAGAACTGTGGAGTTAAGCGGTAAGAATAGCGAAATAGTCACGCAAAAGTATAACAGGCCGGACTATATACCTCTCTGCAAGCAACACTTTGATACCATTACGATCTCGATACTCACGGATCAAGCTAAACCTTTTAAATTCAAATACGGGAAAACTATTGTGCGATTACACTTTAGACCTCGCACTGTGACGACGCATTAAAATGTTGTTCCAGAGAGTGTACGGAGACCCGGAGGCGTATATGCATTATTACATAACGCAAGCGGGTCTTGGTTTGGACGGGTTTCACGGCGCAAAATTCATGCACGGTTCTGGTCTCGCAGGGTTATTACGTAGTTTGCTCCGACGAATCGTTCCCCTATTCAAGAAAGGCGTAGAATTCGCACGTAAAAACAGCCGCCAGAAATATAGCTAAAGATGTTGTCGCTAAGGCCTCGACTGCCGTTATGGATCATATAAATAGACCTATGCAAGAGCAGGAAGGCTCAGGTGTCGTGCAAATTCGGCACGAAATGTTGAAAAGAAAACGCGGCCGCGAAGGCGTCGTCCTACACCCTTTTATGAATAAAATAGAGCCGGCTAAGAGACGTCGTCGGCAGAAAACAAGAAGCCGTTCACCGAGCGACATCTTCTAATTATCAGCTGCGGCTTTTGTACACGACGCATCCCCCGAATACGCCAAATCAGAGTTGGACATCTTTCAAATACCGCCCACGCAAACAAGTATTGAAAAATAATTTTATGTAGAGGTACAAACGATAGCGGCCATCGCGGACAACGCGCCTTTGGAATTCTTCATCTCGAGCAGCGGTGAATATTATTACGACCTAAATAACACTCTGTTACAAGTCGTTTGCAAAATCGTTAGTCCGGATAACACACCCATACCAGACGGGTCCCACGTCGCCCTTATTAACTACCCTATTGCCAGCCTTTTTAATCAATTGGACAAAACGCTCGGCGACACGTTGATTTCAAGAAGCGACAACCTTTATACGTATAGAGCGTATATAGAGTCCCTAATAGATTATAACCCACAAACATTAGCGTCCCAATTTACAGCCAGCTTATTCTACTGTATAAAGATACCGCGGGCCATCATGATGACCGGGCTCTCGATGACCGGTTTCGCTAAGAGAGCTCAGTATACGACTCGTTCTAGAAGTGTGGAATTAATGGGCCCCATTTGCGCCGATATATTTAATCAACCGAAATTAATACTGACGGCCTAGATCTAAAGATAAAGTTGACCAGAAACAAAGACGCTTTCTGTCTTATGGCTGCCGAGGCGAACCATTTTAAAGTCCAAATACAGCATGCGTCGCTGTTTGTCAAAAGAGTTCAAATATCGTCCGCTGTGAGAATCGGACACAGTCGCTCTCTGTTAACCGCTAACGCAAAGTACTCGGTAGATCGCGCATTGCTTAAAGTGTATAGCGTTCCCACAGGTACGCGCATATCTAACCATGAGAATCTTTTTCTGGGAAACACCCCGAAAACAGTGATACTAGCGTTTGTGGACAACTAATCATTTTCAGGTCATTACCAAAGAAATCCTTTGTGTTTCAAACACTATAATGTGAATTATGCCGCCTCATACTTGGACGGACAACAGATACCCGCAAAATCGTTTCAGACTAATTTTCAAGACGGCTCTGCCGTTCGTGAATATATGTCGCTTGTACACATTTCTGGTAAACAAAAGGCTGACAACGCTTTATCCGTGGATCAGTCAGAATTTTTGAACGGCTACACTTTGTTCGCTTTTGATTTATCGCTGGATCAAAAACCCGGCAGAAATTTCTGACTAGTAAAAACTGGAAATCTCAGAGCTGAAATTAGATTTGCCGAGCCGGTGCTAAACACTATTAACATGATTGTGTATTCCGTTCATGAAAATATTATTGAAATAAACAATAGGTGGGAGGTTTTATATGATTTTCAATAAATGAATAATTAAGAAATTACCTGCGTTATCAAAGCCAACTTTCACGCCCGACGTATATTCAAAGGCGTATTTTCGTGCGATTTATTACCGTTAAATAAAATCATCGACCGGTGGCTTATATAGTAAATACCAACAATTCGTATCAGCGGGGGAAGCACTAGATTTTAATTATATTACAACCGAACGGCGTCTCTATATTTTTTGATAGCTATGGATTATGCCCAGCGAGTAAAATATTTCCGGGCAAATTTATGAAATTTTTATCTAAAAACTCTAAGGCCCAGAATTCCGTGCAGGTTTGCGTTGCGTGAAAATCGCAGCATGTTCTATATTCAGCGGTTTCACACAACGCAGGCCCCATAGAAATAAATGGGTCTGCATGAAAATCGCAAGCATCTGCAAGCAAGTGCGGATGCGGTGCGATTTTCACGCATGGTTGCTAGGAGATGATAGGGATAAAAGCAACCCCGGACCCCATTAAAGTGTATTCACTGTATTATTTTCATACATGGTTATAACTGAAAATAATAGAATTCTTAATACAGAATGCTTACTAAAATGTGGATTGAGGGGTTAAAAAAGAAAAAAAATTAACTCATCTCCTCCAATTGATCACGCAGCCGGCATCGTCTTCTTGCTTCTTTTTTCAGGACCTGCAAAAGGACCTTTGATAATCCGCAATACACGGCCACCGTTCCGTGCACTATGGAGTGCTTCCTGGGGTTCCGTTCCGTGCCTCCGCACCGCAAAAAGGTAGAAAATGCTCTATCTTTTTGCAGAACGGAGAGATCGCGGACCCGATCAAGTGAATGGATCCACGATCCCCATGTGGCTGGGCCACGGTCGGTCCTGTGAACGAGCCCTAACAGTCCTGCGCATTGTTTTCTGTGGGACAAGTTGTACTTTGTAATGGCACCATTTACTGTTGCATACAATGTAGTGGGAAGCGGGAAATAAATTCCAAAAGGGGTGAAATTGGAAAAGAAAATGCAATTCTACAGTGTCCCTTTGTGGTAAACCTGACCTGCCCCTTCATTCTCTGAGTCAGTACAATTACAATGATACCATATTTATAAAGTTTTTCTTGTATTGTAATAGTAAAAAAAAAAACTTTGGATTTTTTTTCCTTTTATTCGCCATATCCTGACCCCCATAACATTTTCATAGTTATGTCTATGGAGATGTGTGTGGGCTACTTTTTGTGGGGCGATCTGTAGTTTTTATTGATACCATTTTGGAGTGTGCATGACTTTTTGATCTCTTTTTATTCATTTTTTGGGGGAAGGTGAAGAGACAAGCAAGGCAAATTGGCCATTTAGATATATATATTTTTTTTGTTTACACTATGGTATAAATATGTTTATATCTTAATAGTTTGGACATTTTGGGATGTGGCAATTATGTTTATTCTTTTAACTTATTAAGGGGAAAGAGGGGTGATTTGATTTTTTATATATTTTTTATATTTTGAATTTGTTTTTTAACTTTTTTTTTTTTTTTTTTTAAGCCACACTAAAGGACTAATAAGCAATCATTAGATTGTTTCTACAATACATTGCATTTAATTACTATTGCAATTCATTGCAGATTTCCTATGTTCTTATGGAGCCCTGCTACCTACAGAGCTCCATAGGAACTACAGCTCTAAAAGACCTGGTTTCTTCAGAGACCAGGGCTTTCACAGATAACCAATGGCTCCCCTGTTGGCTCTGTATGTCTGTTCCACTGCAAAAAAATATAGAACATGTCCTATTCTTGTCCATTTTGCTGACAAGAATAGGCATTTCTAACATAGGGTGGAACATGCAGAATGCCGGTGTCTGTGTTTTGCAGATCTACGTAGATCTCACGGTCCGATACAGTTGTGTGCATAAGGCCATAGACTGCAAGCAGGTTTTTTGCGATCTTTAACCTTGGAGACACCACAAGATTGTAGGAGAATTTTAATCAAGACTGTTTGCTAAGCTGCTTCATTTATCATCGTAGATACACAAGTGCAATAAATAAAAGATTGGTTTTGAAAGATGGACATACGGTGGATAGCACAAACTAAAGAACCCCTTTCACATACTTACACTATCCAGTCTACAGCCAGTATCAGTGACAAGTCATTTGTGGGAAGTCCAATGGCCTCTAGAATAATAGCTATAGTGAGAACGCCCCCTGCAGGTATTCCAGCGGCACCGACACTTGAGGCAGTAGCAGTCACGCTGTGAATGAAGCAAAAATAGTTGAAATTGGTGAAGGCATATTGGGGACGTACTAGTAAATATTTTTGCAGCATGCAAAAGTACTTAAAGGGGTTATCCAACCCCTATAATGTCCCGGCTAATGCCCGGGCCCCTCATATAGGTTATACCTCGCTACCCGGCACCCGTTTCCCTCCTGATGCCCGCACAGCCGCCACTGCATCTCCCCAGAATGGGGATCAAAACATCTGGCGATGGGGGTGGTGATGCTAGGCAGGCTCGTCCCCATTGCAGCCTGCTATTGGCTGCCACCCCAATGGACAATACTGGGCCTCTAATAAAACAGGGCCTGTAAGGTCATTATATATACAGAAGATGGGCCCTAAGAATAATTTCCTCTTGTGGGCCCAAACAGGGGCGTAGCTATATGGAGTGCAGAGGTAGCAGTCGCTACCGGGCCCAGGAGCCTGAGGGGGCCCAAAGACTGTTGTGCCATATAAGAAGACACCGGTATTATAAAAAGTGCATGCTGGTCAAGTTACACCTCTGGCAGGAGGGAAGGGGTTAGGTCAAGAATTTGGCATGGGGGAGGGGGGTGCTGTTTCAATTTTTGCCTCAGGCAGCATGAAGGCTATGTGCGTCCCTGCCCCTGGCCACAAAGCACTGAGGGAAGAGGGGCCCAAGCTGAAGTCTTGCACCAGGGCCCATGAGCCTTTAGTCTGATGCTGACTGAGATCATGTGACCATTCCTGAAATACACAGTGCTTCATTATTCGGTCTTGTTAGACAGATTTTTAGAACATATCAGTTTATAAAATGTATGTATGGTTTGATGGTAACTTTTTTTTTTTTTTTGGTATGGCTACACACAAGTCACAACAAATTGACATGGAATGACTTACAGAATTGTGAAGATCTGTCCAGCATTTAGCTCATAGTTATTCATCTGGGCAATGAATACTGCTGCCATGCACTGGAATATTGCGGCACCATCCATATTGACTGTGGCCCCGATGGGAAGGATGAACCTGCTGATCCTTTTGTCAATCCCATTGTTTTCTTCTATGCATTTAATCATGGTTGGAAGAGTTGCAGAGCTATGAAACAGAGAAATATAATTAGTTAAAAAACTTCCGAAGATGGCACAAAACAGTCACGGACAGAACGTCTGCACATATCAACCATAAGGCCTCATGAGCTATTTGTGAGTCATTTGTAGGAAATAGACGTTAGTGGCAAATGACTGTCTCCAAAGTCACCCACTTCCAAATGGGGTTGTCTTCTGATGAGCTTTTGAAGCCCATCATTGTGTCAGAGCCTGGGTCCTCCATAGGATCCTTTGATGCTCTGAATGGGGGACTTCGACCCTTTTTGTTAGGGACCGGGCAATGTTACCTGACTGGTGAGGTCTACGTTCTAGTAACAGGCCATATTTTTGTTAAAGTGGCACTGCATTTTTTATTAAACCTTTGATATGTTATAGGGACATATCAAAAGTTTAGATCAGTGGAGGTCTGAGCGCTGAGACCCCCACGATCTCTCAAACGAGGGGATAAAAGTACGCACACAGTTCTCTCTCTCTCTCCTCACTGCAGGACAGGAAGCGAGATGGACTCATTAGAAAGTCCGTCTTGGTCCCGTGTCATGCAGCGAGGAGAGAAGGTCCTCTAGGCGCGTGCTTCTCTTCCTTCATTCTGAAGATCAGTGGGGTCTCAGAGCTCAGAACCCCACCAATCTAAACTTTTGATTTGTCCCTATAATAACATATCAAATGTTTAATGAAAATACAGTGTCAATTTAAAGTATAAACTATGTAGAACAGAATATAGTGACAGCAATAAGAGAGACCTTTAAAGGGGTTTCTGGGCTTAAAGAGGTATCCCGGTTTCGTGATACTGACGAAGGTCATCAATATCAGGTTGGTGCTGACTCTTGGCACCCCCCCCCCCCCCCCCCGATCAGCTGTTTAAAGCGGCTCTGGTGCTAGTGTGAGAGCTGTGTCATTTTCCATGAATACTTGCACCCCGTCTACATTGTACATTGTGATGCAGGGTAATTACAGCTTCCATTCCTGTTTACTTGAATGTGAAGAACATCTGTAATTACCCTGAACCATGACTACAATGTCGACGGCATGCAGGTTAACACTAAAAAAAACACAGCTCTCACACTAGCGCCGCAGCCCCTTCAAACAGCTGATCGCCGGAGGTGCCGAGAGTTGCACCTCCACCAATCTGAAACTGATGACCTGTACTGAGGATAGATCATCAATTTCACGAAACCGGAATTCCCTTTTAAGTACTGATGGTCCAGCTTTACAATAGCCCAATGATCAACAATTGCTGCACCATGTATACGTCACTATTTAGACAGGCACGTAATGGGACTAAACTTCAATACCAGGCACATATTCCAAATGGAACTGAGCTTTATTCACTTAGACTAGCAGCAAAGTACTTAAAGGGGTTGTCCATGATTTTGTATTTCTTTTTATATTCTATCACACCCCACTGGGCCTGTGAAAGACAGTACACTTATCAGCTCCCCGCTGCTTGTCTCTAGCTCTGTGGGTCCCAGCCCAGGACCCACAGAGCTAGAGTCTTCAGTGCACTTCCGATCCCCATATGTAAACTTCCAGTACAGAAGGGGTCACATGTGCCACTACAGCCAACGGTGATGTGACCCAGCAATGACGTGCTGCTTGAGTACACGTCACCTCTGAGTCCAGGAAGTTTACATACAGGGACCAGAAATGCAGTGATGACAGCCCAGGACCCACAGAGCCGGCATCGAGCGGCAGGGAGCAGGTGAATATACTTCACAGGTCTGGTGCGGGTGGAATTTAAAAGAAAAAACTAAAACATTTTGGACAACCTGAATAAAGATTTAACAGGTTTAATACTCGCTTACCTTGAACATGTTGCAAATGCTGTTGCAAACGGAGTTATTAATCCTAACAAGAATGTAAAGGGGTTCTTTCGTGTAAAGGCGAAATAAATAAGTGGAAGAACGATTCCTCCGTGGATAATATGACCCAATATAGAGGCCATGATGTACTTCCCAAGACTGGTCACCAAGAGCGCAATGTTTCCCATTTCAGCAATCTTGCTTCCAACAAGAAACATAATTCCAATAGGGACGTACCTGGATCACAAGAATACGATATGTAACCACTGTCAATATGGCACAAACTGACAATTGCATTTCATAAGATAACATCCGAGGCTTTAGCTCATTTTGTTTCTTACTTAGATGAATTGATTAATGATATTTTACTAAATATGAACAGTGTGGTGAGGAGCTACAAAGAACATTTCTCTTTTTGGAGGACCCGACATGACCTGCTTTACACAGACAACCTGATTTCAATGGACACCATGTAATACATCATTCCTCCTCTGATGGCACTGCAGGGAAAATGAGCACTTGCTGCCAGGTCTCCTCACAAATTACATCTGATCGCTGGGAGCCATACATTCTGTGATCATCCTATTTTTGGGGGACCTATCTGCCAAATACGAATTTTCAAGTTGGAAATCCCTTTAAAAACTTAAAATTGCATTTGGTTCTTTTCATCTATGTCACTGTCAGGAGTGTAGCTATAAGGGAAGCTGCTGCTTTGGGGCTCAAACTCAGAAGGGGCCCACCCAGGAGGAGGACTAAAAGATTTTATTGTCAGGGCCCCCTCAAAAGTATAATACAATGATAGTCTATACAGTGAGACTGTAGGAAACGGACGGAGTGGCTGCCGGGCCTCGTCTGAGAAAGTTATCTGGACTATCCACAGGAGTCGGGGTTGCTTGGGCAGGTCTGTTCAAATATTTGCTGTGGGGCCCAGTCAGTTCTAGTTACGTTATTGGTCACTGTGGAATACATTTCATCTAGAAGATTTAACAGACTTAAGCCCATTCACATGATCGTGGGGCCGCCGTGCTCGTTTTGCAGACTGCAAAGCACGGGTACACAAAACAAGGACACTGGCCATGAGCGCCCTATATCATGGTGCGGACTCATTGACGTCAATGGGTCTGCGATCCGCAAGATGCGGCGAAAGATAGGACATGTTCTATCCTTTGTGTCTCTGAGGCACGGACCTGGAAGCCCACACTTTTTGCTGTGGGCTTCCAGGTCTGTACCTCCACGCCTCAAAATACAGTACATGTCCTATCTTTCACTGCATCTTGCAGATCGTAGACCCATTGTGGTCGACAACACGGTCATGTGAGTAATGCCTCATTCACACATCAGTGTTCGGGCAGCGATTTCCATCAGTGATTTTGACCCAAAACCAGGTGCGGCTCTAAACACAGAACAGGTGCAGATCTTTCCCTTATACCTTATGTCCAGTCTTGGCTTAGGTTCACAATCACTGATGGAAATCACTGACCAAAACACTGATGTGTGAATGAGGCATAAGGCCTTATTCACATTTCTGTTTTTCACTGACACTTATCCATTGATTTTAATATGTTTGTTCACACATCAGTAGTTTTGTACTGACCATGGGAGACATGCACTACTTTGGTCTATGATTTATAGTATTATACCAAACACGCCAATTTAAGTCTTTAAGTCCGTGAAAATCTCGGCTACAACATGTATGGCATCTGTGTTTGGTCCATGTTTTGTCCGTTTTTCACTGACCACTGATATGGAGATGCTTTTGAAATATGGATGACACACAGAGAGCAAAAAAGGGACTCATGGACCAAACATGGGTGCTTCATGGACATCTTCACGGATGAAACACAGACTGATGTTTTCACGGAAATGTGAATGAGGCCTTGGCTGAGAATCATGGGATTCCTGCTGGGCCACAAGGGCATAATTAGAGCTTTAGGAAAGATCTTGTAAGCCCTGTGGCCACCTTGGGTCTCTAGTTGTATGAGTTGACTTCCTGGACCTACTTACCACATTATCCAAGAAACAATAACCATTGTCGCCTCGTTAAATGCACTGAAAAATCTGATCAGCTCTTCTCCTTCTGCCCCCAGCTTTTTCAAGGCCACTCCCAAGATAAGTGCGAAGAGGACAAGTCCCAGAATGTTCATTCCTTCAATGTCCATCCCCACAGGCACCTGAAGATCAATAAAATACTGTTATATGTCTATCGACAGCATTAAAGGGGTTTTCCGGAATTAAAAAGCACCTGTCAGTAAGATCAACCCTGTTAAACCAGGTATACTGCTTGGTAGGGTTAATCCTGCTAATTAAAATTATGTCTGTCTTGTAAAAATTGGTTGCAGGCTTCACGAGAAAAAATACTTTTATTTAATTATTTTTTAATGAGGGCTTCAGTGCACCAGGGCCTAGCCCGTCTTAAAGAGAAATTCTCTGAAATGTGCCCTGTGTGAGCCTAGAACATTTTTATTTTAGGCCACCGGAGTACGGGCCTTAAACATTAGGCATTTACCTGACATAAAAGAAATTGTGATTATGTGGCTCGAGGTACATTATTTGGTCAATGGATAAAAATGTTACTGTAGGCCAGGGGCATTGCTAGGTGAAAACATTCGGGGCCTGGGCCCCTGATGTTTTGTCCCAGGCCCCAAATGTCCTGCCTGCCTGTTAGATATAACTGTATTGCCGTCCTCAGGACAGCAATACAATTGAATCTAATTCACTACAAGAGCTGAAGGACCTTTGATGACCTCACAGGTCATGTGATCAGTTCTAAATGCAGTAGCTGAAAAGGACCTACAGTACAGACCAAAAGTTTGGACACACCTTCTCATTCAAAGAGTTTTCTTTATTTTCATGACTATGAAGGCATCAAAACTATGAATTAACACATGTGGAATTATATACATAACAACAAAGTGTGAAACAACTGAAAATATGTAATATTCTAGGTTCTTCAAAGTAGCCACCTTTTGCTTTGATTACTGCTTTGCACACTCTTGGCATTCTCTTGATGAGCTTCAAGAGGTAGTCCCCTGAAATGGTCTTCCAACAATCTTGAAGGAGTTCCCAGAGATGCTTAGCACTTGTTGGCCCTTTTGCCTTCACTCTGCGGTCCAGCTCACCCCAAACCATCTCGATTGGGTTCAGGTCCGGTGACTGTGGAGGCCAGGTCATCTGGCGCAGCACCCCATCACTCTCCTTCATGGTCAAATAGCCCTTACTTTCAAAGTTTTCCCAATTTTTCGGCTGACTGACTGACCTTCATTTCTTAAAGTAATGATGGCCACTCGTTTTTCTTTACTTAGCTGCTTTTTTCTTGCCATAATACAAATTCTAACAATCTATTCAGTAGGACTATCAGCTGTGTATCCACCTGACTTCTCCTCAACGCCACTGATGGTCCCAACCCCATTTATAAGACAAGAAATCCCACTTATTAAACCTGACAGGGCACACCTGTGAAGTGAAAACCATTTCAGGGGACTACCTCTTGAAGCTCATCAAGAGAATGCCAAGAGTGTGCAAAGCAGTAATCAAAGCAAAAGGTTGCTACATTGAAGAACCTAGAATATGACATATTTTCAGTTGTTTCACACTTGTTTGTTATGTATATAATTCCACATGTGTTAATTCATAGTTTTGATGCCTTCAGTGTGAATCTACAATTTTCATAGTCATGAAAATAAAGAAAACTCTTTGAATGAGAAGGTGTGTCCAAACTTTTGGTCTGTACTGTATATGATGTCATCATCATGTGACCAGTGCAGGAAAGGACGGCTCTGCCACATGAGGAGAGGTAAGTGAAGATTACTCAGTGTGAGAGGCAGAGCAATGTTGGGAGTTGTAGTTATTTAACTGGGACTGTATGTTAGGGCTTAAGGGAGGGAAGTTATTTACATGGTACAGTGAGGTGGAGTGATGTTAATTACATGTGAATGAAATTTGGAAGTGGCTGGGGTAGGGTGATGTTATTTACATGGGACTGTATGTTGAGGGATAATGTTATTTATATGGGACTGCATGTTGAAGGCAGCTATGGGAGGGAGTGATAATAGTTACATGGGATTGAATGTTAAGGGGTAATGTTATTTACATGGGACTGCATGTTGGAGGTGGCTGGGGAGGGGGTGATTTTATTTACATGGGACTGTATGTTGAAGGTGTCTGGGGAGGTTGTGATGTTATTTACATGGGACTGTATATTGGAAGGGGCAGGAAAGATGGTGTGGTGTTATTTACATGGGAATGTATTTTGGAGGGGGCTGTAGGTAGAGAAGGATGTTATTTACATAGGACTGTATATTGGAGGGGGCTGAGAGATGGTGTAATGGTATTTATATAATAGTGTTATTTACATGGGACTGTATGGCGGAGGTGCTGAGGAATTATAATTTCTGAGGACACTAAATGGAGGAATATAATTACATGGGGCATTACAGGCAGCATTATAAATATTGGGGGTGCTTCAGGGCGAGCATTATAACAGTAGGGGGCGATATAAATATGGGGGCACTGTGGAGGCATTTTAAATGCAGGGGACATTTGGCGTTCTTATTACTACTGGGGGCTTTATAGGAGGGATCCACATTATTTCTACTAAGAGCACTATGGGGACCTTATTACTACTGAGGGGTCTGTAGAGAGCTTTATTACCACTGGGATAATAATAGGGGGACTTATTTCTACTGGGGCTCTGTAAGGGCATTATTGATACTGGAGGGCTCTTCTATTAAAGGAGGCACTCTTGTGGAGAATTATCACTGTTGAGTCCAGTAGGGGGCAGTATTACTAATGAGAGCATTCTAGACGGGAATTACTATTGGTGGGACTATGAGGAGTAATGTTACTATGGGGGGGCACTCATTTTTCTTTAGGATAGTATTTGGGGGTACAGAAAAGTAAGGAAGCTAAGATGTCTGTGCATCACACTCTGCAGAGACCAGGCGGCTGAGAGAAGTGTCCGGACCGAATGGAGAAGATGATGACAGAGAAGATCTACATCAGAGGAGATGTCATCTGGGAGGCACTGGATGTGAGAGGTATAGCAAGTACAGTAAAATGTCTTCAGTGCTAGTGTTTGCAGGGGGAGGGGGATGCGGTTGTTCAACTTAGAGAATTGGCCATATGCATTGGTGCTTGTGCCCCGGATCTTTTGAGACCCTAGCAATGCCCCTGCTGTAGGCCACTGGACTACAGGCCCCAAACATTAGGCATTCACCGGACAGAAAAGATCAAGTTATTATGTGGTATATTACACGGTCAATGGATATCAATTTTACTGCAGGCCAGTACAAATACAGGTCAAATACATATATTTAAAAGAACTAAAAATATTAAATTGGATTAAAAACATGGCTAACGAAATCCCCCCTCTTGAAAAAAACCCTAATGATAATAGTTGAAATTCGATAACACGTGGTCATCACTGGTGTTGAATTCCTTCAAGGGCCCAACTATTAGGCATTCACCGTACAGAAAAGAACAAGTAAATATGTGGCTGGAGGTAGATTACACGGTCATGGATATCAATTTTGCAGCAGCAAAACCGCAAACAAATGCTGCACTACCCAAATGCAGTATATAGAAAGTATATTATTGGTATATAACTACCCTGCTTAAATCACTTTTTTTGGGGGGCAACTGGTATATCACACCATTAGAAATTATTTGTTCCAATAGCGTTTGTCCCTCTATATAGCTGCGGTATCGCAGCAGAACCGCACACAACTGCTGCACAATACAAATGCACTATAATATACTTTCTATGTTAGAAAGTATATTATAAGTATATCACACCCCTCAGTAAGTCACACCTATCGATAGCACACCTATACCAGTCCTTAAAAGGACTTTTGTTGCCCTATTAGCTAGCGTTTGGTGTCCCTAACAGTCTGTCCCTGCTCCACACAGCAACCTCTCCCTACACTGGGAAAAGACTGAATGTAAAATAGCGGCCAGATCAGGTTTATTTATAAGATAGGGGGTATGTCCATGTGCTGAAATGTCTCAATTGGCTGTCCTGTACCACCTGATGGATGTGTCATGGGTCAAAGTTCTTCACAATGTAAAAGAATATGGTGCCGGCGGGCATCGCCATATGTTCGCCCATTCAGCGAACCGTGGACGAGCAAAGTTCGCCGCGAAACGATTGCCGGGCGAACCGCAAGGCCATCTCTAATTCCCATCATACATTATGTCTAAGGCTACTTTCACACTGCCGTTTTGGTTTCCGTTTGTTAGATTTGTTCAGGGCTCTCACAAGCGGTCCAAAACGGATCAGTTTTGCCCTAATGCATTCTGAATGGATAAGGATCCGCTC
Organism: Bufo bufo; assembly: GCF_905171765.1. NCBI lineage: Eukaryota > Metazoa > Chordata > Amphibia > Anura > Bufonidae > Bufo > Bufo bufo. The sequence continues at coordinate 552,661,453 of NC_053392.1, forward strand.
AGAATACATCAGTTTGGCTCCGTTCCGCCTCCATTCTGCTTTGGTGTCCGTCTGACCCGTTCTGACACACAATGTAAGTTAATGGGGACGGATCCGTTTTCACTGACAAAATCTGGCACAATATAACACTGATCTGTCCCCCATTGACTTTCAATGGTGTTAAAGACGGATCAGTTTTGGCTACGTTACAGATAATACAAACGGTTCCGTTCTGAACGGATGCATGCGGTTGTATTATCGGTGCGGATCCGTCTGTGCAGATCCATGACGGATCAGCACCAAACGGCAGTGTGAAAGTAGCCTAATTCAGACTGGTACAAAGCTTTAGAACAGGATGTATACACATGTGGTCTTGTTTAATAGGACTGATAGGTGAAAGAAGCAGGGGCCTGTAAAAACGTGAGGGGGATTTTGGATTTTCAGACATGGATTAACCTCGGGAGCACCATAGTATCTATTTATTAGGTCTAACTCATTTCAGTCAAATCTTCAATATTAGTAATTATTATATCTTAAAGGGCATCTGTCAGCAGTTTTGTACCTATGACACTGACTGACCTGTTACATGTGCACTTGGCAGCTGAAGACATCTGTGTTGGTCCCATGTTCATTTGTTCCTGCATTGCTGAGAAAAATGATGTTTTTATATATGCAAATGATCCTCTAGGAGCAACGGGGGCGTTACCATTACACCTAGAGGTTCTGCCCTCTCTGCTACTGCCGCACTCTCTGCACTTGGATTGAAAGGGCCAGGTGTGATCACGTTTTCACTGCCTGCACATATGAATATGCGACCAACACAGATGCCTTCAGCTGCCAAGTGCACATGTCATAGGTACAAAACTGCTGACAGATGCCCTTTAATAGATATTCATATAAGCTCCTTTGAACCTCCTTGAGACATCATAGGTACATAAATCGTTTTTTTGGGGGGGCTTTATGATAGGTAATTCACCAAAAAGCATGCTAGACTAATTTGTCTGGAATTTGAATTTTTAAGAAGCTGCAAGTAATTGCAAAGTGTAGACAAAGGCTAGAAGAACACATTATCCTGTGTGGTGATCAGTCCTGCAGCTTCCTTGACCTCTTCAGTTATCACAATTTCACAAATATAAAAATGACTGGCTAATGTCTAATGATGGGAAAACAAGAACATCACGAAACTGTGGCAAATACATGATAATTCCCGGCTTCCTGTAAAGGGATCCTAATGAGACATTTGTGATGTTGGTCTGCAAAGTAGTCATTAGTGTGCAGATACAAGGGAACCACTGGGATCACGGGGTGAATTAAGGGGCACATGAGTTTTAATATATTTTTATTGAAGGATGACTTCTCTCTGTGTTCTGTTCTTTAAATCTATGAACCGTAATGTCACAAGTAATGCAGGGATTTGTATCCATCCAATACTAGACCTTGAGGGGGTCATTTATTAACCAGAAATACACCTTTAGTGGGTGTTCACTTAAAGGGGCTGTGCCAAGTTTTGAAGGTATTCCCTATCCACAGGACAGGGGATAATTAACTAAACAGTGGGCATACTAATGGTCGAACCTTTAACGATCCCAAGAGCGTGGGTCCTGTTCCCCTGATCTGGTATATCGGCAGGTTGGGCATGCTCCCTGCCTCTCTTTTAATTCTCTATGGGACTACCAGAAATAGCTGTACTTGTGGTCAGACCCCCAACAATCAGTCTGGTATCCCTATCTTATGGATGGGGATGACTTCAAATGTGGCCCTTTAATACATGGAGGGTCCGAGTCTACTAGAGTGATTCTGTTAGTGGCCATTCATTCTGGTTCATAATGGTGGCCTGGAGCATGGTACACTCAGTCTATGCTATCTATATAACCTAATAGGGTATATGCAAGGGATCCTGCTGGGACAACTTCTTTAGGTAATCCCCCAATATTTTCTTCAGAGCCATTTCAAGATGACATATATGTTATCCCAAATGTGAAAGGTGATATATTTATTCCAGCATGAACCTCCCATCTGCTTTGCAGCTTTCTTATACTGTAGAACGCACTAAGACCCCCGAACTTCACTAAAGATGCTGTAGAAGCTCACCCGTTCAATGGTGATATTTCCTTCGGTTGTGTTCCTGGTATACGTCACATATTCTGTTGCATACTGGAAAAAAATATATAAAAATCAGAAAAACACAGAAGAGTTGTTTTTGGGTTTTATGTTGTCTGACATTGGCAGGGTGTTGGCCAAACCAGATGTTTTCGGCTGCCCTCCCAGTTCTCCGTTGACTGATGGATTTCATGCATCTCTGATCCTTTTGTTCTTTGGAAGTTAAGCTGCCAGACGTTTGCTGGTAGCAGTTTTCTTGCCTTTCCAATTCAAAACACATGCTCAGCCGAGTATGCATGTGTATTGGGGATCAGCAGAGGGAGCTGTCAGCCAAGCGAGCTTCTAGCAACAGTTATCTTATGTGTTTGGCGGCTTTCGGCTGTGTATGCAATCTACTGTTCCCTGTTATCAGGCATACAAGACTGTTAATGGGACGCAATGCATTGTTTGTTTGCTATTTCCTATTTTACTACTAGTTTTATAATCCTTTAACTAATGAAGAAACTTCCTGAAGTGTCTACACATTGCTGAAATGATAAGATCGTCTTAGCAATCACACAACATCGAAGCTCTCATTATATTTAAAGGGCCTAATACATGCAGATTCACAGATATAGCCTATCCCTGTATTGGGTGAAGGATACAGTTGTAGCCGTATCTTATTTTACAGCTACAATTCAGTATTTGTCTTACCGATCTGAATGCTGCGGCCACAAGATTTGCAGGCATCAGGTTTCTGAAAATGAAAGAGAGAACACCTTATTACTATAGGCCCTGTGTAAATCATCATGTGCAAATAATGGGAGTATTCAATTATTTATTTGTACTCTCGTACCGTATTTAAAGGTTTTATAATGTCTATTTTATTTTTATAGCTTTTTATAAATTTTATAGTTCAGTCATAAAATGTATCCATTATTCGCAATTCATAGATGGCTATCTCTAGTAAGATAATTAGATCCATATTACTGGGATCCAGAATCTAATTGCCTTGTGTGTCTGCAGGGTCGATCGTGTCCCAGGTTTATAGGAATTGCTGACTGGTGTGGTGCGGCCTTAATAGTTTTCTGTAGTTTTCTGTGTGTCACTGTGCTCCTACCTGGACATCATCGATCTTCAGGGTTAGGCTCCGGAGCAATAAAGGGAAGAGTTGTAGGAGGTGGAGAATAAGCGAAGTCCAGACTTTATAAAGTTCAACCGCTTTACTTGAATAAACATGCATCTACACAATATTTAGTCTTTCTTTTGGCTCCAGCAGGTTTTGGGGTAAACTGGCAGGCAAACTTGAATTCTTTGCTTCCTCCCTCTGCTGTGCTAATCTCTGGTTTCAGTATGGTAGCTGGACTCTATTATAGTTCTGGTACTTTTTGAGTGGGGTGCCTTTGGCTGTTGACTCCCTTCTGATACTCTGTCTGTATCTGTGAGGAGTCATGGTGCTCTATGAGCTGCTTCCCTGGAGAAACTCCTGCAGCATGAGGGGGGCCTTCCCCTCACCGCTCCATCTTTCATGTCTTCTCAGCTCCACTATCGAATCTCAGCTGGAATAAACTAGAACTAAGTAGAACTTCCTGCAACTTTCCCATTGGTAGGAAACAGGACTAGCCCAAATCTGCCCAAAATGGGGAAAATGGAATGGTAAGTTTCATTTTATCTAAAGATCTCTCTCTCACTCTGCCAAATACATTGCCATTGCGGGACAATCAGGCACATTACATGAAATACAACAAATAACAGTTACATAGCAATATTATGAATGTACCGTGTAGGAGGACCTAAGGAGTTTGCCAAGAAGTGCAGACAAAATGCATAGGGAAATGCAGTGGGTATAACATGGAAGATCTATAAGGTTCCTGCGTTGCTCTTGGCAAGCCAGGTGCTCTAGGACATACAATATATAAGGTGCAGATGGTTATAGTTCTACTACTAGTGATCTCAGTCCATGAAATATGGGTTCATATCAGAACTCAAGCAAGCATTGTCCTTTTATACGCACTACTTTGCACTTTTGGGTGCCTTTAATAGATATACTGTATTTTAAATGATAAGTTAAAAGCTATGCTCTAATAAAACATACACTGTATAGGGGACGTCACTATATACATTGTATACATTGTAATAAAGACTATGGACACCTTTGCAACAATTTGTTTATTGCTCACCTGCTTCCTAAATGCAAAATTAAGCAACCTTCTAAATAGTGTTCATTAAAAATTTCCTATCATTTTGCTTCTGCAGCACGCATGTAATTCCTTCATCTAGCTGCTGGTGCTGCAAAAATCTGACCTGAATCTGTAAGAGCTCTGCTTCTGTTTCTGACTTGCTCTTTTCCTTTTAGCACCAGTGAGGAGGAGGAGGTTGTGCAACAATCCAAGTAGGGAGGCTCACGCAAGCTGTAGATAGGGTGGAATGCACACACAGGGAAGTTTGTAGGGGACAAAAGAACCGTTTGATTTCTGAACACACAGATCTAGCATATGCTACTGGTAAAGACAGATCCATAAAGGAGTATAAAGGAGTTCAACATATGGCTTGGTAAATGGTGTCAAGAGCAAGGATTTGGCTTTGTTTCTCATGATAGCTCTACTTGGAATAGAAAGGAACTGTACAAAAAAGATGGTTTGCATCTTTCTCTCAAAGGAACAAATGTACTTAGTGAACAACTCCAAGAATTTGCGAAAGAGTATTTAAACTAGGAAGGGGGGGCAAAAGAGTGAAAATAAAAGAGTCCAATTGCCCCCCGAAACAATGCCAGAACAGGTCAGAAGCACAGAGGTTAAGAAATGATAAGCTCAGAGTCCTGTCTACAAATGCTCGCAGTTTAGGTAAAAAAATCAATGAACTTGGGTCAATAATGGCATCTGAGAATGTAGATTTAGTGGCTGTTACGGAGACATGGTTTAATGAAAGAAATGACTGGGACATAACCATACCAGGGTACTCTTTATACAGAAGAGACAGAGAAGGCAAGAAAGGAGGAGGAGTGGCCCTGTATGTGAAAGATAGCATTAAATCTAACCTAATACAAGTTGGTGAGGCCAACATAGAGTCAGTTTGGGTTACGTTGCAGTTTGCTAACCATGCAGTAACTCGTGTAGGTGTGATATATAGACCACCTGGTCAAGTTAAAGAACTAGATGATCTACTAGTTGAAGAAATAGCTAAAATGACAATGAAAGGAGAAGTTATCATTATGGGAGATTTCAATCTTCCAGATATAAACTGGAAAACCAAAATAGCAAGTTCTACCAAGAGTACAGATATTCTAAATTCCCTACTGGGGTTATCTCTACAACAAGTGGTTGAGGAGCCAACCCGGAGGGAGGCCATTTTGGATTTGGTATTCACAAATGGGGATTCGGTATATGATGTCATTGTAGGCGAAACCTTGGGATCTAGTGATCACCAGTCAGTGTGGTTTAATATAAGAACTGTGAAAGAGTCCCACCACACAAAAACAAAAGTTTTAGATTTTAGAAAAACAGACTTTTCAAAAATGAAATTAGTCATAAATGAGTCCTTATCAGACTGGAACAGATTACATGGAGTCCAGGAGAAATGGGACTACTTAAAAGGTGCATTATTGAAGGCAACAGAAAATTGCATTAGACTTGTCAGTAAAAGCAAAAAAAGGAAGAGACCACTGTGGTACTCAGCAGAAGTGGCCCAAATCATTAAAAATAAAAAGCTAGCATTTTGTAATTATAAAAAAAACCCAGAGCAATGAAGATAAGGAAATCTACAAGATTAGGCAGAGAGAGGCCAAGCAAGTTATAAGAACTTCTAAAGCGCAGGCAGAAGAAAAACTAGCTCAGTCTATGAAAAAAGGGGATAAGACATTCTTCAGATATATAAATGAAAAAAGGAAATTAAAACAAAGAATAACTAAATTAAAAACAAAGGACGGAAGGTATGTAGAAGAGAATAAAGGGCTAGCCGACTGCCTTAATGAATACTTCTGTTCAGTTTTTAAAAAAGAAAAAGGAGAAGGACCTCCACTAGAAAGGATGACTAATAAATCATTTGATGCATGTATCTTTACAGAGGAAGATGTTCTAAGTTTGCTGTCTAAGGTGAAGACAAATAAGTCACAGGGGCCTGATGAGATACACCCAAAATTATTAAAAGAGCTTAGTGGTGAGCTGGCAAAACCGCTAACAGATTTATTTAACCAATCATTAGTAACAGGAGTCGTCCCGGAAGATTGGAAATTGGCAAATGTCGTGCCCATTCACAAGAAAGGTAGTAGGGAGGAATCGAGTAACTATAGACCAGTGAGTCTGACATCAATAGTAGGCAAATTAATGGAAACCCTATTAAAGGATAGGATTGTGGAACATCTAAAATCCCATGGATTGCAAGATGAAAAACAACATGGGTTTACTTCAGGGAGATCATGTCAAACAAATCTTATAGATTTTTTTGACTGGGTGACTAAAATAATAGACGGTGGAGGTGCAGTAGACATCGCATATCTAGATTTTAGTAAGGCTTTTGACACTGTCCCACATAGAAGACTTATCAATAAACTGCAGTCATTGAGCATGGACTCCCATATTGTTGAGTGGATTAGGCAGTGGCTGAGTGACAGACAGCAGAGGGTTGTAGTCAATGGAGAACATTCAAAACAAGGTCATGTTACCAGTGGGGTTCCACAGGGATCTGTACTGGGACCAATTTTGTTTAATATCTTCATAAGTGATATTGCAAAAGGCCTCGATGGTAAGGTTTGTCTTTTTGCTGATGACACAAAGATATGTAACAGGGTTGATGTTCCTGGAGGGAAACGCCAAATGGAAAAGAATTTAGGAAAACTAGAAGAATGGTCAGAACTCTGGCAACTGAAATTTAATGTGGATAAGTGCAAGATAATGCACCTGGGGCGTAAAAACCCAAGGTTCAGAATATAGAATATTTGACACAGTCCTGACCTCAGTATCTGAGGAAAGGGATTTAGGAGTAATTATTTCAGAAGACTTAAAGGTGGGAAGACAATGTAATAGAGCAGCACGAAATGCCAGCAGAATGCTTGGATGTATAGGGAGAGGTATAAGCAGTAGAAAGAGTGAAGTGCTTATGCCGCTGTACAGAACACTGGTGAGACCTCACTTGGAGTATTGTGCGCAGTACTGGAGGCCATATCTCCAGAAGGATATAGATAATCTAGAGAGAGTTCAGAGAAGAGCTACTAAACTAGTACATGGATTGCAGGATAAAACTTACCAGGAAAGGTTAAAGGACCTTAACATGTATAGCTTGGAAGAAAGAAGAGACAGAGGGAATATGATAGAAACTTTTAAATACATAAAGGGAATCAACTCGGTAAAGGAGGAGAGCATATTTAAAAGAAGAAAAACTACCACAAGAGGACACAGTTTTAAATTAGAGGGGCAAAGGTTTAAAAGTAATATAAGGAAGTATTACTTTACTGAGAGAGTAGTGGATGCATGGAATAGCCTTCCTGCAGAAGTGGTAGCTGCAAATACAGTGAAGGGGTTTAAGCATGCATGGGATAGGCATAAGGCTATCCTTCATATAAGATAGGGCCAGGGACTATTCATAGGATTCAGATATATTGGGCAGACTAGATGGGCCAAATGGTTCTTATCTGCCGACACATTCTATGTTTCTATGTTTCTATCCATACACATTTAGCTGCAGATTTTGCTGCAGCTGCGGATTTCACCCTTTGCATTGCAACTCCTAAATCCAGCACCTATTACCATTAGTATTGAGTGAATTGAAGTTCACGAAGTGGACTTAGATCCGAATTTCAGGGAAAATTAGATTTGCCGCAAAGCCGAATTTCCTTGTGCTTCATGGTAACGAATCAATTTTCCCTAAAATGGCTGTAAAACCAAAAAAAAATTCATACTCACCTCATCCATTTGCGCGAGAAGAGTCCTCTGCGCCATCTTGATTGAAGATCCCGTGCAAAATCTCCACGCAAGACGGCCGCAGAGGGCTCTTTGCACTCAAGTGGATAAGGTAAGTATAATTAAAAAAAGGCATGAATATTCATCTCAGATGCCGAGATCAGCTATAAACGCGGCATCTGAGAGGTTCAATGACGGAGGACGGCATAATCGCCGTTCTTCATCATTGCACCTGTTACTCACAAAATAACAATTATTACTTCTCTCATCTCTAATTACAATTGATACTGGTTTTCTCCACTGGAGTTCTACTTTCTGTTGCTTATGTTTAGGTTTGGGTGGTTCCTGACTTTGATTCACACTGTATTTGTGATCTTAATAGTAATAAAAGTGTTTACTAATAAAAGAAAAGCTACACTAGGTCCCCTCAAAATGTTAAAAGATAATATTATGTCTACTTGAAGCCACCACTAGGGGGATCTTACTACATGCTGTTATTTATTGAGTTTAATTTATAAACACATACAGGAATCTCTTAAGCTCCCTCTAGTGGTGACTGCAAGCAGGTAGAATTTTATCTTTATAAAATGATGATAAAGCTATATTAAAATGCTACTACTACTACTACTACTACTACTACTACTACTACCAATTATAATCATCAAAACAGAATATATGACCTATTAGGAAGAAGGAACATGGTGTTTGGTTGGATATTCATTTTAAAGGGTTTCTGTCACCCCGAGTTTCGCTATTAAACAGGCTGACATTATAGATGTGAAAATGTCACCTGAATTTAACTCTGCATTTCTTTTATTTAAGTATGCTCCCGTTTTCGTGTAATTTTTTTTTTTTATTATATGCAAACTAGACTGTAGGAGCAGGGGGGGCGTTGCACCTGCTCCTAGAGGCTCCGTTCGCCCACCTCATTTCCACACCCTTCTGTCTTGATTGACAGGGCCAGGCCAGCGTTGGTTCTCCTGCTGGCCCCGTCTGCCGTGTGAATCTCGCACCATATCGGGTCATACCGCAGAGACTGGAAGAACAGCGGTATCGATCAAACAGCGCTCTAAAGAAAAACTTGGGACGGCAGTCACCTGATTTACCCGGAAGTAGCGCATACCAGCAACCACATGCCGGGAGACACACCATTCGAACACGCCAGGGAGAGACACTGAGGAGTCATCAAACCAACAAGGTGAACCATACCTACACCATTAGAACGACACCCCTCTCCCCACGAACTGGCACCAGTTGGTATACCCATATATTCTTTCTAATATATATTTTCGATTATTATTATTTTTTCTATTATTTTTTCGAATATTTTATCGAATATTTTATCGAATATTTTTTTCGTATTCACATCTCTCGACAATTTTTTCGATTATATACATCATTTTCGAATTTTTCCACATTAACTATTATTTCTGCATGAACTATATTACCTTCGCATAAAAAATACTATTTTCGCATGAACTTTTTTTACATGAATTATTTTTAAAGATTTTATTACAACCCTGCATGAACTACTCCTAGGATCTTATTGCACCTTTTCAGGACCCTGTTATATTTCCGATCACCATTTCTGATCACCATATTTTACCCGATCATCTCACCCACCTTTTCTTTCTACCATTTTTTTACTATATGAATTGGATGTCCTAAATTAAATAAATTAATATTTTCCATACGATATACTGTCTCAGTGTACACTATATCCAAACACGATACTCACCCATAGAAATACCTTTCCGCGGCTTCAGGTGATAGAGTGCCTGTTCCACCTGATATACTTACGTGTGAATCTCGCGCCTGCGTCGTCCCATTCAGTATTCGGCGCTGGCATAGTGGGAAAGCTGGCAGCCGACTTTCTCACTGCGCCTGTCCTGCGACTTTACAATGCCACTATTGTGCCATAAATCACTTAATAAATGTCCCTGCAAGTTTATAATTTTAAAATTAAAAACCTCTTGTCAGTGAGCTATTTAGTTATTTGACATAGTAGGGGAGCAGGTCAGTATGACCTAAATGATAAGATGCAATTTACTAAGTTGACTATTAGATATTTACTAGTGTTATTAACCAATAAAGAAGGCGGAGCTGTATCATAATTGCATGTATTACAAACTGTGATATGTATGTGATTGTGCAGCCAACACCATGAATTTTTAGGTCCACAATTTTAAGGTGCTTTATTTCATAATATACCTTTATAGTGGTTAGAGCACTGTTTTTTATGTAGCGTTCAATACAAATATAGCATTAAACAATAAGATTATGTCTACTTGCTGCCACCACTATTGGGATCTTACTACATGCTGTTATTTTATAAACACATACAGGAATCTCTTAAGCTCCCTCTAGTGGTGACTGCAAGCAGGTAGAATTTTATCTTCATAAAATGATGATAAAGCTATATTAAAATACTAAAATACTGACTATTAGAAAGAAGGAACATGGTGTTTGGTTGGGCATTCATTTTAAAGTCTAAGGGGGACATTTATCAAGACTGTCTCTTTTCATACTGGTCTTGATTCCCACTGCACAGACAGAGGATCTCTAAAAGATTTGCTGCATCTTCCGGGAGGCCTCCTAGCTGTCATAGATTTCTGTCTTTATTCATGCCAGAAAACTGGAATGAATAAAGATAAAGGTGGTACACCTGATGCAACACCCCCTCGCACCGCACCGCTTTTCTCACCACTTTTTAAATCGCAGTTAGCAGTAAAAATGGTGTGCAACAAAGTCTGTAAATTTAATATGCCACTACTGTGGCATAAATCACTTAATGAATGTCCCCCAAGTTTATAATTTTAAAAACTTAATATACAGTACATTATAAAACTTAGTAATAAATAATAATTGCCCACACAGTATTCCCAATTGTAATAATCCTCTGTAGCAATGGAGGTTTTTCACAATGCAGAACTAAAACTATGCTGTCATACAACTTTAGGAGTATGTCCTGCTTGAACATCATATTGTTCAAATTTAAATCCCCCAATGTTCCAGAAAATATAGTTAATATTTATGAATATAAAGGAGATATGAAATATGTGAACGAAACCAGATGCAGGACATTTCATCCAATCTGTCATGTAAGTTTGCTTTTGAGTCATTTGGTTTATCATTGACTTGTAACCTTGAAAAACCAAACAGAATGAAACACTGCCAGCACTGAAAGATTTCTGTAAGTGTACGTATCGACACAGATCTGACATTTTAGGGTACAGGTTCAGGATTCACGTGTTGAGAATCCGCACTGAAATCCGCAGGTGTTCGCAGGCAAATCCGTGTCGTCAATCCGCATCAAATAAAATAAATTAACATTCTGCGGATTTTAAAATCCACACCACAGATCAAAATCCGCGCAGAAAAAAATCTGCATCGTGTGCATTGAGAATTTCAAATTCTCATAGAATACAATGTACATGACCTATGGTGCAGGTTTTCCGCACGCAAATCCGTGCGGAAAATCTGCACGCAATCCTGATTGTGTGCATTTAGCCTTATAGTGCTGTATCATCACAGGAAACAGTCAGGGCTTTTTTTCTCAGAGAAAAGGTGGTGGAACTCACCCCCCCCTCCCCTGGCCACGCCCCTACCCACCCCTAGGACCGCCCCCTAAAACCGCCTCTTTAGAGAACAGGGATACACTGTGCCACACAATACTGTATATTGTGTGGCACAGTGTAGAGGTATGCTGCATATTGTGTGGCACAGTGTAGCGGTATACTGTATATTGTGTGGCACAGTGGATGCTATATGTCTATAACATAAACATATTTCACATGAAAACTTACTGTTACTTGGCTTGGCCCTTGGGGATCTCAGACACCACTTCAACACTTCTCCGGGGGCTCGGTCGAGCTGATGTTGTGTTTTATCCTAATGGGAGAGATTTCATAATAAGGATTTGGAGAAGGGGCAGAGGGATAGCAGAGCAGGGAGAGGCTGGTGCTGCTACTAGGGGTCTCATACCATGGGGGAGTAATAAAGCCCACCATAATGCCCCCCAGTAGAAATAATTCTCCTTATAATGTGACAATGCAAAAAATACCCCCTTATGCCCCCAGTTGATAATGTGCCAGTATAAAATACCCCTATATAGTGCCCCCAGTAAATGCCCCCATAGTGCTCCTCTCCCCCTTCCTCCTAGTGCCCCCCATAATGTACCAGTATAAAATGCCCCATATATCGTGCCCCAGTAGATGCCCTCAGTGTCCCCCATAATTTGCAAGTATAAAATACTCCTTCTTAGTGCCCCCTGTAGATGACTCCATAGTACTCCTCTCCCCCCTTCCCCATAGTACCCACCATGTGTCCCAGTATAAAATATTACTGTACAGAGCCCCCCATATAAAATACCCCTTCTTTGTGACCTCAGTAGATGCCCCTATAGTGCCCACCAATAATGTGCCAGTAATAAGTGCCCCCATCACGTGCCAGTAACAAGAGCCCCCCATCACGTGCCAGTAATAAGCCCCCATCATGTGCCAGTAATAAGCCCCCATCACGTGCCAGTAATAAGCTCCCACCATTACGCGCCAGTAATAACCCCCATTACATGCCAGTAATAAGCCCCCATTATGTGCCGATGCCAGTAATAAGCCCCCCCATTACGTGCCAGTAATAAGCCCCCCCATCATGTGCCAGTAATAAGCCCCCCATCATGTGCCAGTATTAAGCCCCCCATCATGTGCCAGTATTAAGCCCCCCATCATGTGCCATTAAGCCCCCCCGCCCCCCCCCATCATGTGCCATTAAGCCCCCCCCGCCCCCCCCCCATCATGTGCCATTAAGCCCCCCCATCATGTGCCATTAAGCCCCCCCCACCCCCCATCATGTGCCAGTAGTGTAATAAGCCCCCCAATGTGCCAGTAACACTATTGTAAAAAAAAACGAAAAAACTTATACTTACCTCAGTGTCAGCGATGCGAATCAGGCCTCTTCCGGCCTGTGTCCCGCGCTGTATGGCTCAGGCGGCGTGATGATGTCATCGCGCCGCCTACGCCGGCCTTTGATAGGCTGCCGGCCTAGTGCCTGCAGCCTATCAGAGGAAGGGGAAGGGACACGCCTCTCCCTCCCCTGCACTGCCGCAGCACAGGCAGATTACTATGGAGATGAGCGCAATGGAAGCGCTCATCTCCCTGTGCCCAGCGGCGGCTCACTTGGGGGGGCATTTTAGTTGGGGGGGCACAGCGTGATGTAGGGGGGCCGTGGCCCCCTCTAGTTCCCCCCCCCCTAGCGACGCCACTGCTAAGCAGCGGGCCAGCTGGGCCCAGTAACTAAAGGGGGGCGGGGCGGGGGAAAATAGGTGGCGGAATGGTGGGACAGTGCTGGAGACAAAGTTCCTATGGGCTCATCAGTGGAAAGGATTCATCCTTCACCTGAAACATGACCATTTTTAAAGTATACCTCTCATTATAAACATTCTGTAATGCTGTTCACTTACTCAGAATTCAATCTGGAGAAAGGAAACAAATACCCATATAATTCTGTGGAAAGTGTTCAGTGTCCCACTACAGAGCAGTGGAACACTGCATAGGGGTTCACAAATATGTTTTTGAATCGTACTATGCGTTTCATGTATTTCTGTGCACATAGCATTAATAGGCTGTATTCACAGCCACCACTAGATGGAGCTGGTGTCACCGTCTCTATATAGAGAGGAGGAGTGAGAACATTCTAGTCAGTCTAACCAATTAGTCTGATCAGTCCATAAGTCAGTCTAGTCTGAGACACCAGAGAGAACAAATGTGAAATGTAAAGCTGACAGACCAGCCAAACCTGGACTTACGTATCAGCCAGGGCAAGAAAGAATAAGAGAAAACCTACAAAAATCAGGCCAGAAGAAAGAGAGACAGGTGCAGAGTAAAAGTTCTGTAGAGGTGAATTGCACTACAAGAAGCTTATAGACTCTGCAACCATATTGTCCAGTTGTGTAGAGGCTTCCAGTCCTGGTCAAGTATCAAAGACAGAAATCCAGATATGCCCACTGTTTCATATCCCACTGAGGACACTGTGGAAAACTTAAACTGTGAGTATGGCCACTTGTTCAAAAAAGATGCAGAACACATACTGACGCTTAGGGTCCACCCTGTGGTTGCTTCGTATCAGTGAAAATGCTCACCCTCATTACTAAATGCTTAAGTCAGCTAGAGAAGTGCAGCAAAAGGAAGACTGCTTTAAACAGACACTTTGGCCTATTAGCTACCTGTTAGTCATCTGTGAGATCTGTGAAATTGCATTTTGCGAAAGAACTGCCAGTCCATTGCATACTGAGAACTGTAACTGATATGTTTCAACTGAATCCTTCTGTAAAGAACCGTTGCGCTTTTTACTTGGCCTCATTACTTCCTGCACCTCTACACTGCACCGACATCTACAGCTGCACCAAGGAACCCTGCTTTGCACCTCAATTCCACCAAAATCAAGGGCACCTCAAACCACCATCTGGCAGGAGAACCCCAAGAACCAGGGTGTACCTATAAGGGAAGAACAGGCGCGCCCTTCCCATCACTGCACGGCCCAGAGAAGAGACAGAACGAGTGAGTACTATCACCATCATTCTTGCTACTTTCACTCCTCTCCTCCTGGGTCGCTGCAAGGGGAAAGGAAGCTGTTGTAGAATGAGAGTCCAAGAGATACACAGAGATACTTCTAAAGGTTCTAGTAATTTTTGTATCTCAACCAGAGCTGGAATCACAGTTTCACTGCTCATTACTGCTGTATAATGTCCTAATGTCACTGCTGCTGCTCTTAATGGTGTGATATAGAGGAATATCAGATCAGGATCTCCTCTTCGCTGTGTGCTGTGTATAGGAGACATCACGGCAGCTAGTCTCCAGCATCACCTTGCCTCTCCATAGACTTCTATGAATAACTATAACCTGATCTATCACTGTTCTAAAAAAGCCATTTCTACTCTAGAAACTGATTTTACTTGTGAATTCTGAGTTGCGGACTAATTCAGGAGGTGGGAGTTGGGATTTGGTTTTAGTGGTATTTACAGAGTTTCTTATATTTGCTTGTACTGTTGATTTATGCAATGTTACACTTTAATGTAATCTTTTCTGTAAACTTTGCATACACAGGTCATATAAGCAATACGTTCCAGTAGATTATTTGTAAATCATCCCATAAGAAATAGACTATTGTGACAAATTTAGGGTTCTCTTCTGGAGGACCTCTGGGCTCAATATAGTGTCAGAACCTGGGCCCACCAGAGAGCTATACTTTGTTTGTTGGCCAGGGCACCATTTTCTATTAACTGGCTGTCATGGGGAGCTGGCGGCACGCTCTTCATTCGCAGCGCCGCCGGCTTCCCGCACATACAGCGGAGCCAGGACACGGTCGGCGTACTCGTCTCCATGGGGACCAGGGGGCGGGGATGACCCGGCCGCGCATGTCTCCTCAGTGTGGCGGCGTCCTCCATCCCCTAGACAACGAGCAGCAGAGGTTCTGAGCGCCGATATTAATGAATCAGCGCTCAGCTGTATTATGAGCAATCAGAGTCACGTGATGCTGGCCACATCATGTGACTCACCTGCAGGGGTTATTTAAACAGGCAGCCTGCTGGCCACAGGTTGCCTGTGATTTGTCTTGCTACCCTCACCAGCATTGTGTATATTGTGTACTCTGTTTGTTTTGACCTTGACACTGTGTTTGACCTCGACCTTGTGACCTCCTTGGATTTGACGTGACCTCTTGGCTTCTGACTCCGGATTGTGTTTTGACCTCGTTATTGTATTGCTCCCTGTGTACCTGCTTGACCTCCTGGCTTTGACTTTCGCTTGCCTGACTCTGTTATGGTATTCCTCTTACCTTCTTAGGCCCCTGCACGTATCTAAGCGAGGGACTGCCCCCAAGTTGAACGCCGTTGGTTAGGACGGGCCATGCAAGTAGGCAGGGACAGAGGTGGGGTGGAGTTTAGGGTAACACTTATCCCTTCCCTGTCGTGACACTGGCCCTGTGATCATGTAGATGGTGATCCCCTGTTACATTATCAGAAATTGTAAGTGGATATTGTTATTAAAAATAATGCTGCAAAAAAGACAACACTATTCAAATAAATATGGAAGGGGTTGTCTCACTTCAGCAAATGTCATGACCATGGTATTAGCTATACCTTCACTCGAGCTTACCTTTTTCTTGAATCCCTTCCAATGAACTCTCTACTCCTTATCCCAACCAAATAACCACAACAATTACGGTTCGGTTCGGCCACAGCAGCCGTTTATTTTTATTAAATACATAA
Organism: Bufo bufo; assembly: GCF_905171765.1. NCBI lineage: Eukaryota > Metazoa > Chordata > Amphibia > Anura > Bufonidae > Bufo > Bufo bufo. The sequence continues at coordinate 552,677,668 of NC_053392.1, forward strand.
ATAAATAACCACAAAACCATAATTAACCCCTGGCGAGGGAGGTCCTAGAAGCCCCAAATAACCATAACCAACAAACCACAACCATCCGGCGACTCCATCTTACCCCCAGCCGTTAAACCCAGCCGTTAAACCCAGCTCGGAGGCAACCTTGATGGATGCCTTAAATTCCTCCAATCCCGATCCTCTATTAGAGTCCAGTCCCTCCCGCGGGGCCCTCCCATCCTCACGTATCAGTATATTTTATCCAACTTCGAGGACCTCCCCCACCTCCACAAACGCGCAGCTTGACTTCCTTAAGCCTGCGCGTCCCTCCACATCCATAGTGCAATGTCCACCCCCCCCCCCTGAATCCCTAGAGACCACAAGTCAGTCCCCACTGCATTCAGGTGGACTCCATCAGCCCTCCAAAAATTCCCTGTCCCCCTCTCTAGTTCCTCATGCCGAACCGCCACTGCCCCATTTCTCGCCATGAACCTCCCTATCGCCCTGTTCACCTTTATCCAGGCCTTATTAATTCGTTCCACCGACCTGGCCCTCTCCAAGACTGCCTCGGGACAATGTCCGACCACACTGTAATCAGCCCTGGGAATAAAGACCACAATCTCAGCAGATCAAACTTGACATCCCTGATCAATTCTCTAAAGGGGCGCCCACCCAAATCGTTACCCCCGACATGAAGCACCAAAATATCAGGGGGCCGATCAAGCCTGACAAAAACGGTGCACTTCCCTCATAACGCCCCCCCACAACATGCCCCTAACCACCGAACCACTGCCACATCCTCCCGAAAACCCAACTGCCTCCCATTAGGCCTAACCTCTGCCCTCTGGTCCCCTCAAAACACATAAGAGTGCCCCACGATTCATACAAGAGCAGCTGAAGAACCTGTAATAAGACAAAAGATACAATTAACTACCGAGAAAAAGGCGACACATCAATCACAACAACCCCAGTCTAACATATGACCTAGAACGCACCGATTCCCACCGCCCAATACACATTATCACCTCATCGCTTAGACCCAATCTGGCAGCCTCAGTAGCAGGTATGACCCGAATATCCCTCATTACATACCCCCATTTTTAAACACCGCTAGAAACTGAAAACGTGATAGGTAAGACCCATCCTCGTGCTGTAAAAAAGGGGAAGTACCACAACCCCACACACCCATATAAGACTCCACACTACGAACCGGACACATGGCACAACCTGGAACCGCAAACAAAACCAACTGACTGCCTCTGCCCTCATGATCCGTCTTTGACCTCCGAATCCAAACGGACACCCTGTCAACTCGCCAGTCTACATCTTCGTTCCTAATACCTCCTGCCTTGGTCGTACTGCCACACACCAGTTCCCCCAACCTGAACGCCCCGAAAAATGCCAAAGCGAACGCCGCCCTGAACAGGTTAACTTCCCATGCCGAACTACAAATCACCCCCAACTTGTCTCCCAACCCCAGGAGTAACCGGAACGACACCGGCCTTCTTCTGTCCTCCACTTTGTACCCCTTACGCCAACCCTTCACCACTTGTCGGACCAAGAAAGACTTAGTAACATCAGTCGCTCCCCTCATGCGAAAACCAAAAGCCAACCCGGCCATGAACCTGTTCAACTGCGGGACCATCCACCCTTCTTCCCAAAGGTGCCCTAACAGCAACAATAACCCTATCTCCCCTTCCTCACCCCCCATGCTCAGCTGAGTGTTCCACTGCTCCCATCGTTCCCACGCCTTACCATATGCCGACCAGGTCCCAGGACTCAACGACCCCCACAACAGGCCCATTACCGCTCCTCCAGGATCCCCCAAAGCCACTCTGGACAGTCCATACCCCGTTCTTCCGCTTCTGGCATCAGAAGCCGGAACCGCTCCAACTGTGAACGAGAAAGAGCATCCGCCAGTGAATTATTCACCCCCGTCACATGTACTGCAACCACCCAAGTGTTAAGGGACAAATAGCGCAGGACTAAAAACTGCAATAGTTTACCTACTGGTGGGGAAGATGCCGATAAGCTATTAATAGCCTGAACTACCCCTAGATTATCGCAGTGGAATCGCACCTTCCTGTTTCTGAAACGTTCACCCCACAACACCACCGCCATGACAATAGGGAACAATTCTAAAAGTGCCAGATTCCTGACCCAACCTCTAGTCACCCAACTCTCCGGCCACCGACCAGCGCACCATTGCCCTTGACAGTAAGCCCCGAAACCCACACCCCCGCCGCGTCAGTATACAAGTCAAAATCTACATTGTCCCATGCCTCCCCCATGACCATTGACCTACCGTTATAACTGCCCAAGAATTCGGCCCACACCCTCAGGTCACCCTTTAACTCTTTTGCCAGCCGCAAAAAATGATGGGGGGCCGTAACCCCCGCTGTAGCTGCCGCCAAACGTCTGCAAAATATCCTACCCATTGGCAAGATACGACATGCAAAATTCAGCTTACCCAGCAAGGACTGTAGGTCTCGCAACGTGATTTTTTCTCGCTTCCTGATCCTATTCACGTCTTCCCTTAATACCGCAATTTTTTCTTCGGGCAACCGACATTCCATTCAAACTGTATCTATTACAATGCCCAAAAAACATAACTCAGTCACCGGGCCCACCATCTTTTCTTCCGCTAAAGGGACCCCAAAATTTGCAAAAACAGGTATGTAATAACAACGAACAAACGCTGGACCCCGCGGGCCCCAGGCATAAAAAATCATCCAGATAACCAACGAACAACCAGATATCTCAACTACCACCCATTCCAAAAAAGAACTAAACGCTTCAAAATATGCACAAGAAACCGAACATCCCATGGGCAAACATCTGTCCACAAAATAACCCCCCTCCTAAAAACAACCTAGCAACCGCATACTGTCAACGTGAACCGGTAACAAGCGAAACGCCGTCTCAATATCAATTTTGGCTAATAACGTGCCCTGCCCCAAACGCCTCACCCAGCCCACCGCCGCATCGAACGACGTATATATTACCGAACATACTTCGGGATCTATGCCATCATTAACTGATGCCCCTTTTGGGAATGATAAGTGGTGTATTAACCGAAACTTGTTCGGCTCCTTTTTGGGCACCAACCCCAGCGGTGAAATCCGGAAATCGTTTAACGGCGGCTTACTAAACGGGCCCGCCATCCGCCCCAACTCTACCTCCTTCCCCAATTTTTCCGAGACTATCCCTGGGTGTTCAAGGGTGGACCGTAAGTTCTTATGAACCAACGGCCCCGTCGTTATAACTGACGGGATCCGGAAACCAAAACGGAAACCATCACCCAACAGCTTTGCTGCCTCCTGATTCGGGTACCTATCTAGGAAGTCCCGCATCCTTTCCACCCGTACCGGCGTCTGGCCCTTTTCCAGCTGAGCCCCCACCTCTCTGCTTTCCTCCCCGAAAACACCTATTGGCGCCGTGCGTGCCCCCACACGAAGAACATTCGTGCTTGAATTTGCACTTTCCCCCGAACCTGCAGCTTCCTTCATTGAAAAGGAAGCATAATCCTTTTGCCGAGGCCAATGCCATGGCCCCCCCCCATACTCCCCCGCCGCCACTTTCCCCCGAAAGGGCTGCGTCGACCGGATCGGTGCTGTCACCCTCAACCAAAGACCAATATCTTTGTGATCCCACTGGATATCGGGCCTAACCGCCTTACGCTGACGAAATTGTTTGTCGTATCGAAGCCACCCCACTCCCCCATAAGTCCGATACGCATCCCCTATGGCATCTTAATAGCAAAATAACGCGGAGCAACATTCTGGCGACTTTTCACCAATAACGCTTGCCAGAATAGCAAACGCCTGTAATCAGTTGGCGAAAGTTCGTGGAATCAAGCGGCACCGCCGTTTCTCCTCCTCCTCCTTTTTACCGTCTTCCTTTCTACTCCTATCCAAATTAAATCGTTCTAAGGGGAGCAGCGAAAATATTTCCACGTACTCCCCTTTCCAAATTTTTTCTTTCACCTCTTGCTTCAAGTGAGCCCCCAGAGGGCCTTCAAAGCACACATATACTTCCCCCCATGCCCTATCATCCAACCTCGGCCTGTTTTTCTCCCCACCCACTTGCGTCTCCACTGAAACTGACGCCAAACCGCCACCAACCGGCCCAGTCCCAATCCCCGGCCCCCGGTTATCCATCCAAGCCGTCAACGGGGAAGTCCCAAAACTAGACAACCACCCTGCTAAACCCCCTAAAATCTGACCTAACCACGCGCCCAATTCCCCAGGGACCAACTCATTACTCGGGGACCAAACTTGCGCTAATATGGGACCCCATGATGTCTCACCAGGCACCGCGGGTGCTGTGACTCCCGCTGCCGTCAGTCCTGTCTCCTGCTGGTCCCGGAATCCTGGTGTCGTGCTCCTAAAAGTAGCTGGCGTCTCATCCCGGACAGGCATCGCAGACGTTGAAGGCCTATCTTCATGCGTTGCTGTGGATCCCTGGGTGACGCTAGACGCTCCAGACAGGTGCATCTGTATGGCTCCTGCCACGTGCTGATCGATCCCTGCTTCTTCACGCTCTGCGCCTTTGGGCCTGCACAGTTCTTCTCCTCCCGTCTCCCTTGCTGTCCACGCCGAGCAGACCGCCCGATAACACCTGGCCTGGGCCGGCCCGCAGAACCTGGTCCTGTTCCTGATGAAGACGCTGCAGAGAGTGGGGGAGAGGGCATCCCACTCTGCTCCGGATTCTGCCAAAGCACATTCGAAGAGGTGGTCTCCTAGGTGCAGCACCCATGTGAGTCCAGGAAGCATGGAGAATAGATGGCAGAGAACCCAGGGAGAGGAGTTCTGATGTTCCTCAGAAAGACAGCACAGGGACAGGTGTGTAGCCTGTGTCACCACAGTGCCTTGCATCTGCTAGATACAGGTAGGTTTTTTTGGGGGTCACCATCTGGAGCATGGGAGTCATGGCACCCCTCGTTGGTTCTCACAGTGCTTCAGTGTACTGCGTCTTCCTTTACCAGCCTGACAGAGACCAAAATGGCATTCTTTTGGCTACCATCTAGTGACATTTGATGTATTCTACAACTGTGTGAAAGAAAACTGATCAAGAATTTAATTTGAACAGAAAAATAATTGTATACATTTTTATTCAATTTCTATGATATTTCCAATTGCAGAATCTATCTATTCAAAGTCCTTTAAAAGTTTGGACATTCCCAGCAGCTTTCTGGGCCTTTATTCATACAGTGGCAGTTTGCTTTCGAGTGAACAAAGAGTGGGAGCTTGGGGGCAATCTGGCGAGATTCCCATTTTTGAAAGGGTCTTTGTCAGTTGCCTGGCTCTCGCTGAGTTATACTGCATTTGTGTTCCTGTGAAGGAGTTGTCATGAGACTCCTTTATACAGTTTCTCCTTTCGAACACAGCCTAAGACCCCAATCTAAAATATATACAGTGGTCCCTCAAGATACAATATAAATTGGTTCCAGGAGGACCACTGTATGTTGAAACCATTGTAAGTTGAGTAATTGGTTCCAAAGTCCCAAAATGTCATCCGAGATAAGAGAAAATAAAGATTTCGGAAAAATAAGCAGATAACTAAGACAAATAAGACAAGTCCTTACATATAACAGTCAGGAATAGCTGCTAACTAGCAACTAATACAGTATGTTATTAGAGAAGTGGCCTTGATTTGTTGGATCCAGGTCTGAGACATTGTATGTTGAGTCTAAATAAAAGTGCATAGTGTACAATAGACATGATTCCATACATAAGAAAACTTGCAATCACCGGATCAATAATTAAAATGATATCAAAATACATTGAATTCATATCGTGTATGTATAATAAAGTGCCAGGTGCAAATTATCTAATAAATCATGAATCACATGTGATTGTTAAAGTTCCATGAGCAGTTAATATGATATGCTAAATCAAAGAGGGGGGAGGACGGACTAGGGTACACTAACCAGGTGTAGAGCGACATCGTGTATAATATCCGCCAAGTTCGGCGTATCAAGAAGACCACCGCGCATGCCCGGGTTGCGTTCAATGTCTATAATGCGTCATTACGCTAGACGGCAAATAGAGCATGCGCATACATGCCTGACAAACTAGTTGACCATATTAGAAAAGGTAAATAACTGGCGCATGCCCAGAGCATCCTAAGATCTATCAAATCGCCATCTTACTAATTGGCCACATATACATGGACTCATATAGGGGCACTAAGAGTCAACAAAAAAGGCCAAATGACATTGCGGACTCATGCTGACCAGAACGCATCCACTCATTCACTAAGCGAGAGATCATATGGCTGTCCCCACGGTAATGGGGCATCTATAACCATTCCCCCCTAACGTCCTACACGTCAATATCAGCCCTCGAGGGATCTCCTCTCCTCTCAACCAGCCGATAAGGGTGGGGCATTAGTAGTTATGGATACTCAGAAATATGTTGCAGAAATATTGAGACAACTTAATGATGCTGATGTCTATTGTCCTATACAAACTGATCCCAAGTCTGACATTGCTAAGGTTATTACATGTATTTTGTCTGATGCAGTAGTGGCTGGAACTATTGATTCTGATCTTTCTGATTATCTTATGGTCACACATCCTGTTACTCTGGTAATATATGTGTTGCCTAAAATTCATAAATCTCTGATTGATCCTCCAGGACGTCCCATTGTATCTGGATCTGACTCTATTTTCAGGTTGATATATCTGAAAGGGAGACAATTATTTTAGCCTCCTTTGATGTGACTTCTTTGTACACCTCTATTGACCATCACAAGGGCATTCAAGCGGTGTCTCGCATGTTGGCAATGTCCTTTTTTTTCACAGGCTGTTGACTTCCTCATATCTCTTCTGGATGTTATCCTGATGTACAATTATTTTTTATTTCAGGATACATATTATATTCAAAAGTGGTGCGTGGCCATGGGGTCAAATGTGGCCCCAACTTACGCCAACATTTTCATGCAATGTTTTGAGGAGGATGTCATCTGTGTGTCCCACCACTTCACGCATGTTCTGAGGTGGTGGAGATACATAGATGACATTTTCCTCCTTTGGACTGGGACAGAGACTGAGTTACATGATTTCCATGGTTTTTTGAATAGTGTTGACAGTACATTACAATTCACATTGGTATATTCCAATACAGAGGTTACATTTTTGGACACTACTGTGTCCTTCTCCGATGGTCAATTAAGCACACAGCTTTATACAAAACCTACTGATGTTAATACAGTTTTGCGTTACAATAGTTGTCACCCAAGGAATATGGTCAGACATCTCCCTTATTCACAATTCTTAAGGGTAAGACGTATTGTGTCTGACCAAAGTACGGTACATTGGATACTACTTTGAGTGCAATGGTGGATAAATTCACACAACGGGGCTATCCACAAAAATTATTACAATCACACAAGGATATGGTTTGTAAATTAGACAAAGTACTCTTGTTAGCAATAGGTCTGAAATGCAGATGTCTAGAATTCCTTTTATCTCCACTTATTCTGACTTGAGCACTGAGATCAGCAAAGTCATCAGACATCATTGGAACATATTAGGTGTTTGTTACAGGAATGTTTCCGAGTTCAAATCTCCCCCCTTGTTCTCATATCGTAGGTCAAAAAATCTGTGTGACCAATTGGTCAAAGCGGATATTGGCCCTACTAGAACCATTAAACAGACTACATTGACACAAGCCAGCCTGGGATGTTTTCCATGCCTTAGCTGTGTAAATTGCCGTTACATAAGGAAAGGAAAATGTTTTATTCACCCCATTTCTGGGGTTTCCTATCATATACATTTTCACCTTACGTGTGACTCTACCTTCGTTATTTATGTACTTTGATGCCCATGTAGACTATTGTATGTGGGTGAAACTTCCACGGACATGAAAACACATCTCAATAATCATTGTTATTCGATACGTAAAAAAAGTCGTGATTTACCTGTTTCCAAGCATTTTTATTTTATTTTAAACATACTGAAAATGACCTAAAGTGTTACATCATAGATCATGTTTCTATGCCCAGAAGAGGGGTCAATAGAATGAACATGTTGAAGAAAAGGGAGTTATTCTGGATACACAAACTCAATTCTTTGAAACCCTCTCGCCTTAATGTTGATTATAAATTTGGGAATTCATTGTGAGAGGTCAGCTTGCCCTTTGTCCCTTGGGGATCTATTTTCCTCATGTCTGTTAGGTAGTTTATTTTGGACAAATGATTATATTTTTGTAATCTTTACTAATTTATATTTTTATTTATAGATGATGTGCTGGAGATAGATGGGATGATGGAGACACTTGCCAGATGTTTGTGCGACAATAGGGTTCGAAAGTTTTTTTTATGTATGATCTGCTCAATATACCCGGGTTGTGTCACTATCTCCTGGACCAAATGATATTACTTGTTTATGTATTGCCTTCATACAATTGAGAGGAGATCCCTCGAGGGCTTATATTGACGTGTAGGACATTAGGGGGCAATGGTTATAGATGCCCCATTAACATGGAGACAGCCATATGATCCCTCGCTTAGTGGATGAGTGGATGCCTTCTGGTCAGCATGCGTCCGCTTATTCTTTAAGTCTGCGATGTCATTTACCCTTTTTATGACTCTTAGTGCCCCTGTATGAGTCCATGTACATGTGGCCAAGATGGCGATTTGATAGGTCTTAGGATGCTCTGGGCATGCACCAGTTATTTACCTTTTCTAATATGGCCGACTAGTTTGTCAGGCATGTATGCGCATGCTCTATTTGCCGTCTAGCGTAATGACGAATGGCACTTTAACAATCACATGTGATTTATGATTATTAGATGATCTGTACCTGGCACTTTATTATATATACACAATATGAATTCAATGTATTTTAATATCATTTTAATTATTGATCCGGTGATTGCAAGTTTTGCACACTATGCACTTTTATTTACCTTTGATGCGATTTTGTGTACGTTTTTATTACCAATGATAATGATATGTAATTATGAGTTTTATTGGTCACACTATATGTACTGAGCACTTTGTCCATTTTCCTTGCTTGAGAAAGGCTCTATTGTTGAGCTGAAATGTCTCTGTACCACTTGGGTGAATAAACGTTTTTATTTTTTTACCTTGGAGTGCTGCCCTTTTTTGTATTATATATATATATATATATACACAGTACATGATATGGGAACCTAACCTGGGCTTCTTTCTCATAAATATCTTTAAATTGGGTTTAGCCAATGACTTAAACGTTTATTAGATATCAATGGTAACTATCTTTTGTTCCTCAAGAGTCTTTTTATTGTGTTGGGCCATCACAAGAGTGTTAGTAAGGTCATATGTAACGCCCCAGAGGTGCATTACTACCTTTGCACCCTGCCACTATCTCCTATGGTTACCTAAATGTCATTCTATGTATTTATTTCCAGGTCCTGTACAATGTGCATTCATAATCTTCTTATGTAACTGTTCAAGTGTAATATGCCTGGTTCACCGGCAGGTGGCAGCATCAATGGCAGAGCTTCAGCTAGAGAGAATGGAGCTTTCCTTTCCATTCTAAACCCCACTCTGTGGTGTGGTGGGCGTGTCCCAAATGCTGCAGGGAGGGGAATGTTCAGTTTACCCCCTTCTAGGGGAAGGTTCAGCTTACCCCTTCTAGGGAAGAGGTCGAGTTTTAGAGTACCCCCTGCTAGGGAAAGGCAGCAGGAGCACGTCCCTGTTGGAAGAGCCCTGTCTGAACCAGCTAGAGCACCTTCAGCTCTGATGGACATAGAGGCAGAAGCCTGAAGCCTCAGAAGCCAGGAGAAGAAAGTTTTCCCTGGACAAAGCTAGAGACAGACCAGATTACCAAGTGACAGACCAGATTACCAAGTGAGGTACAGCATAAAGAGAAAACTGAGTTCCATAGCCATCCTGTTAGTACAGCAGAGTCAGAGAGCAACAGATGTAGTAGAGAGGAGTTTGCCTGCTAGAGTAATGCCAAAGCCTGCTGGAAACCAAAATAAAGTCTGTAAATCGTTTGGAGAAAAGTTTATTACAGTAAAGCTGTTATCAACTTCATCACAAGGTCTGGACTCAATTTATTTCTTCAAATTCCTCAATTATTCCCCCTATTGCTCTGCTTCGGACGACAACGCCTGGGGTCAAGCGTATCCAGGTAGGAGCACTGTGACATGTGCACCAACATTATGGGACATTTAGGCCACCCTACACCACTCTGGCATTCCTACCCCTGGGTACCATCAACTACAGTAACACTAAAAGGGGCCATGTGCCCTTGTTGCTTCACTGCAACTGGTGTCACGAATATTTCACTAAAGGGGACCCCTGGCCGCTGTCGTGCGTCGCACCTACAGTATATTTCATAGAAGTTGCCCATATGGTTGCCATGGGCCCCTGAGAAGGAAGCCAAGCTCTGACTAGCCTTTTGTCTTGGGCTATGAAGGCTCCATGTCTCCACAATAACAACTATGTCAACAAGAAAATGAGGAAATGGCTATAGGTTATGGCTACCCACTCTTCTTCAAGGGAAAATAAGCATGAAGCTGTCAAGTCCACAACAGATGATGATATGAACCAACAAGGGGGCCAATTTAGACTTTTGCTGTAAGTCTGTCTCCAGAGTTATCCAGTTTCAGTAAAAGACTGAACAATGCTGGGGAATGGCCTGCAATAAGGAAGTGAACAGTACTTATCTTGCATATCTAGTGCTACCGCTCCAGTTCTCTTGGCTGCGCTCTGTTTACCCGGCTGCAGCGGTGACATCACATTCACAACAGGTGACCGTTTCAGCCAATCACTGGCCTCTTTGGTGCAGAGCCAAGGCTGCAGTGGTCATAAGCTGTCGGCGTGATGTCACTGCTGCAGCCAGCTAAATAAAGCTCAACCAGGAGAACCAGCGTGATGGCCCTGGATATGCATAGTAAGTACTTCTCTATACCTTATAGCAGAAAATTTACCAGCATTGTCCAATTTTCACATCATTAACAGATCTGTATAAACTATTAAAACATGTCCACATTCTACCAGCACTATTCTTGTCTTTGGGTTTTGTGGTTTTTGTAACCTCCAAATAGGGTTTTCTTCAACTAGACCTTTGGAGTGCTGTTGAATTAAATGACCATTATTGTGTCAGAGCCATTAGGGGATCCTCTGGTACTCTCATGGACCAGCCAAGCCTTGACCCCATGGGTGCAGCGACAGCTCATTCAAGACACAAAACCCTCCAGAAATAAAACATCCAAAGGCCTATAGGTCTTCTTCACCTCCAAACGTTTATGACTCCAAAGTAATGACCAAAAATGAGTCTGATGGAAAAGAAGTAAAGGCAAACACTTCTCTCCTATGGTAACGTACAGGTCTTATATTATATTCTATAGACAAATAAGTGCAGGTCTGATTCTGTCAATATCATAAGCCCCTCAAATAGGATTCAAGCTCCTATTACTGTATAGTATGGGAGGGTGCCTGAGCAATAAGGTTCAAACACTGCTGATTTCTTCTGAGGTGTGCTATATTTCATCTGCCTGTGTACCTACCTCTGCCCTTTTCTTGGATTGTGACCCTCTTCTGCCTGACCTGACCTGTACCTGGCCTCTTCCTGACTATGATTCTGCCTGACCCCTTGGTGCTCCGCATTGGTGTCTTGAGCCCTGTAAGTCTGCTGTCAACCAAACAGAGGCTACTTCAAGAGGCAGCAGCCTGATGGTTATCCTGCAGCAAAGTCCAGATCCCCATACAGGGGTTAAAGGGTAAAAACCAGGGAAGAACCAGGATATTGCCCTTCAGAGTAGGCTATAGTCAAACCTGCTTGGTTAACAAGTGGTTCCACATCCACTACTGTAACAATAATAAATGGCAAGTGTCAATAAGAAAGCCATGGGGGTAAGAAAAGGCAAAGACAAGCCCCATGTGAATCACATAACAGCGGATTTTGGATCTGTAATGCAACAAAGTTTACTTTTCCCGCCTCATCAATATTTTCTTAAGTGCACAAAACATCGTACTCAGATTCAAGTCCCATTGCTCACACATGCTCTGCTAGGGCAGATGGATGTGAGGGGGGTGGGACGGGACACCTGTTCAGGAGTTCCATATTTAAGCCAGAATGGAGAGCTGCTATACGAAAGCATCTCTCTCTCTCTCTGGTGGACCTGGCCTTTTCATGATACATGGCCATCTGATCATCTAATTTCTGGCAGGGTTGCTGAAGATATATCCCCCCAGTGCTGCTCCCATTTACTTCAATAGATGCAGTAACCAGCATCATGCATTAACCAGCTTCATCCACCACACACAATGGACAAAGGCAGGCTCGGACTGGCCCACAGGGGAACTGGTGAATTCCCTGGTGGGCTCCCAAACGAGGTCCCCTGGTCCCCCACCACCAGCACAAGAGGCACAGTAGACAGACTGGACTTCATATAGACTGGAAGTTTTTTATTTTATTATTATTATACATGCAACAGCAGGCTGAGATGACTTCAGGTCAGCCAGTATCCTTTTTCTCCATGACCTGTCTTCTCAAAATCACTGCAGGGACACCCATAATCAGTCATTTTTGGCATGTTGCTGCTGCCTGCCGCTGTGTGCACAGGTGGTGTTTGCATGTAGCTGTACAGTGGGCCCCTAGAATTAATTTTACTGGTGGGCCCTAGGCACCCCAGTCCGACAGTAGACAAAGCGATGTACTTCTGGTCCAATGTCCAGAGCTACTGCACAACAAACTGAGAATAGGCAATCAGTAGAAAAGGGGTTGTGTCACAAAACATATTCTATATTTTTCAAACCAGCACCTGAATCTAAATACTTTTGCAATTGCATTTAAAGGGAGTCTGTCATCAACATTTCACCTTTGTAACCCTTCCCATAGGTTTCTAGCATCCTTACAGTTAATAAAAACTTTACCTTTAGCATCAATCCTGGACTTATAAAACCGGCAAAAAACATCTTTGTAGCATATGCAAATGAGGGCTCGCAAGTGCCCAGGGGCGGCGTTACCCTCGTAGGTGCCCTGCTAGCACAGCCTTTTCCTCGCTTCCCCCCGCCCCTCCTTTCCTTCTGACCGCCTATCTACTAACTTGTTGTTTCGCCGAGATCCCGCGCCTGCGCACTCAGTCCGTCGGCCGGCGCATGCGCACTGTGATGCCCATTCCTTATACGGCATCACAGTAATTAATGCATGTGCCGGATAACGGCGCGAAGCCGGTGTATGCGCATTAATTACTGTGATGCCGTACAAGGAAAGAGCATCGTAGTGCGCGTGCGCCGGCCGACGGACTGAGTGCGCAGGTGCGGGATCTCAGCGAAACAACAAGTTAGTAGATAGGCGGTCAGAGGGAAAGGATGGGCGGGCAGAGGGAAGGAAGGGGCGGGGGGAAGCGAAGAAAAGGCTGAGCTAGCAGGGCACCTACGAGCGTAACGCCGCCCCTGGGCACTTGCGAGCCCTCATTTGCATATGCTACAAAGATGTTTTTTGCCGGTTTTATAAGTCCAGGATTGATGCTAAAGGTAACGTTTTTATTAACTGTAAGGGTGCTAGAAACCTATGGGAAGGGTTACAAAGGTGAAATGTTGATGACAGACTCCCTTTAATAAAAAATTCAGTATAGCCAGTGAGCTATTCAATCAAATGTATCTGTATAGAGCCACCTGCTGTCTGTTTTTTTCCTTATTTTCTTGTCCCTTTCACTGAGCTGGTCAGCCGGCTATCACATTGGCCACTATCGCCTTAGCCACCGTGCTAGTTGTTACTGTCCTCCCCTGATGAACCTTTGCATCATATCTGGGGAAACGCGTCGGGAGATTTGGTTACTGGGCCACCCTATGGACTTTTATTCATATTGGGCATCCGTACATGGGATATCCAGGCAGGGAGTCTAATTCTAGGGGCAACTTTTGTGGTAGGACAGTTCTCCCTATCTAGGGGGTTCTGCCCTGCTTTAGGTAGGGATAGTAAAGGCTGTTAGGGTCAGTCATCCCATTGTCCAGCCTTACTTGGCCCTATATTATCAGCTGCATTCATCGCTGCATCTCCAGCACTGGGGTACATCGTTTCATCATCTAAGAATATACAGGATGAACAGCTGACCCTATTCTGGACTAATCCTGTTCCAAATTATTCCACATGAGATGCATGGTATTGTGAGTGGTTGCTCCATTTTTTATCAACGGTACCGTGAGTAACCGCATAGCGGTAACCTTTCTTGTATCTGCCTCTAACTATTGTGTATAGTCCTTATGGGTCATTAGTCCCAGTTATCCTATCATCTATTATTATTTGTTTGTCTACATTTTTGTGAGTTCTATTTTATCTATATTTAAAAAAAATGACGATTTAAAGGGTTTATTTACTAGCTTCAGTGATATTGTTGTTCAATTACCCTATTGTATCTACATATGCAGTGATTTTTTTACGTACTATATGATGTCTGATTTTCATTTTTGACACCAATCGTGGCATTACCGCTTTAAACAGAGAATATCAAGTTCCTCATTGCTAAGCTAGGAGGAAAAGGCAAAATAAAGTCTGAACTTCATTAAAGAAATTTGCGCTCATGAACAACGTATAAAATTCCAGAGATAAAATCCACATAAGAAGTTGAATAACTTGGTAAATACTGTGTGTTATTGATTATCTTCACTGATTCTCGCCTACACAAAGTTTTCTCCTTTATTCAGGTCTAAAGTTCTGATTTCTGCTGTGTTACCAGAGCGTTGCAGGAGTTCAGGCGACAGGGTACATGCACATGGCAGTGTAGTTTATGCAGATTTTCCACACAGATTTTTGTGCAAATTTTGTGGCATTTCCATACCAAAATCCACATGTGTAAGGGCTCATGCACACGACCGTGTGCTGGCCGTTCCATGCATTGGAGACCGCAATTTGCGGTCCCCAATGCACGGCAACATCCGTGCGCCGGCCGCAGGCAGATCCAGACCCATTCAACTTGCATGCACTACCTTTTTGCGGTGCGGAGGCACGTACAGAAATCCCACGGAAGCACTCCGTAGTGCTTCCATGGGCTTCGGTTCTGTGCCTCCGTTCCGCATTTCCCAGATTGCGGACCCATGGAAGTGAATGGGTCCGTGATGCGGGATGCACACGGCCGGTGCCCGTGTATTGCGGACCAGCCGTATGTGGCCCACAATACGGCCACGGGGGGCACACGGTCGTGTACATGAGCCCTTACTTGCAGATTTTGACACAGATTTGCCCCAGATATCACTTTTTGCATTGCACATAGTGAAATCTGCACTGAAAATCTGCGCACATGATTGGCACGCTGTGTGGATGAGATGGGGCTAAGCTCTGTTCACTTGAATAGAGCTTAGCCGCGCCCAGGCCATTGATACTAATCATGACGTCACTGGGTCTGTGGTAAACAACGAGAAGGCACTACTACCAGCGCCGCTGCCTTCTCAAACAGCTGATCGGCAGGGGTCCCGGGTGTCGGACCCCTGCCGATCAGATGCTGACGATCTAACCCATTTAAGGCAAAAATGCCATACAAAAATTGGATACTCAAAGCATTCTGTGTTTCGTCAAAAACAGCAAAACGTACAAATGCAATACAAATAATGGCCTGAAAAAAACCTTTGGGGGGTTTTCTAATAGACCAGCAGTTTACACTGGTCTATGATATCCCCTACTCTGCTGGTGGATGTCTCTAATTTATGATCAGGCACCTGCACAGTGACTGGAGGGCACATCCTTTCTTCCCTCAGGGCAAACCCTGGTATTGGGGATCCTGCCTTTTGGTAGCTGGGGTGCCCTTTATGGAGGATGTTTGGCTGGAGGCAAGGCAGGTGTGCAGATGCTGCGCTCAGCAGATGGTGGAGTCAACAACCAGGCAGCAGGTTGCAATAAATAAGAGGCTCTTTACTGAGTTGATGTTAGGAGTAGTAGTACATACAGCAGCAAAAGCACGGTTCCAAAGTATATCGAAGTACTATCTACTCTCAATAGCAGTGTAGAGTAAATAGCAATAAAGGTAGCCGTAGTACTCCCTGAGTCTGACTCCAAACACTTCTTCCCAAGATAACCACATATGTGACTTTGGGGTTTTCATAAGCTGTAAGCCATAATCATCCAAATTATAACAAATAAAGGCTTGAAATATCTCGCTTTGCATGTAATGAGTCTATCTCATATGTTAGTTTCACCTTTTAAGTTGCATTACTGAAATAAATGAACTTTGCACGATATTCTAATTTTTTTAGTTTCACCTGTAGGTCTTTCTACCTTGCTTTGCTAGACTCACACTCTTCACTGACTGGCAAGGGGGTGAACCAGGTCAATCACCTTGGTAACCTAAACAGTCTGCCAAATTGTTAACCGTTTGGTTGTCTTATACATTGCTATTGTGTACATACACATAATAAATAACAACTCAATAACATTGCATTAACTCTTTGGCAATAATTAACCCTTTGCAGTAGTCCTACTGGCGTATTTACTATACCCGAGCAGTCCTACTTAAACAATGGTGCTGACATCTAATTACATATGTCAGTGCAGTGTTGGGGATCGTCTCATACCACCGCTTCCCCCATGTCGCTACGGGAGAGAAGCGGTAGACAATCACTGGGCACTATGTATTTATCTATATATAACCCTGCATTAAAGGGAACTGATTTGCTGCTGGTATGTTTCAGTTCCTAGCAGTAAGCTACATTTGATGGGATATCGAGCTGGCGACTGCTGAAGCTGATAAATTATGTAATACTACTGAATGCGACATTCTTCCTGGGATTCCTGCTTTCCTTCTGAGAGCCTGGTTTTGGTCCACAGAGCAAATCAATTACTACACATGACAGTATGCCGGGTCTTGTCAAACAAAAAATCCACCGTCATTACACATCCAGCCGTCCAACCAGTCATTATGAGAATGTGCTGGAAGCCGTAACCGCCCTAGATGAGGACATGTTGAATGGTAATGATGAGATAGTATTGATGTAATCCTTGTATCTCAGATTATAATCTAGAAATGCAACATTCTGGAATTTGCTCTGGATTAGGCTCTGTTTACTCCTGCATCATGGCTTCCATTGCTAGAGGAACCATTGATTTAATAGATCCATCTGGCTTCCACTTTCTTTACGGGGAAGAATCGTGCAGGACTCTACTCTATTCTGGCCACCAGACAAACTAGAAGGAAAGGACTACAGCGTTAGTATGAACATACAGTAGCCTGATCTATACATCTGTATGTTAAAATCTAGTTCAAGACCTTTTTGTACAGGAGTGTTGTCATACTGGTTTTTAGCTGTTCGGATATACCCTGGTATACCCAGTTCCATCCACTGTGTAGTGGACTGAGCTGAATACTGCAGCACTGCTTTCATTCACTTGAGGTTTGCATATTGAATAAAAGTACTTTGTGGCTTTGATTTTTCTTATAATTTAAGGAGCCTTATGGTGTATATTACATATATATTGAACACCGTAGTCATAAATAAGATAAGTGCAGTACAACAAGATATTTTTCAGTGATGATGGAAGGTCCAGCCACAGTGTAAGAATTCATTCAGATGTATCCCTCTTTCACTGTTCTTACAGGTGGTGTCAGGAGTTCACCAGCTTAATCACTATGCAGGGCAGTGCTAGGAGGGTTGCTGTGCTGACCAGCCAAGTCCCGGCTGTTTGACCTGTCAGTGTGACTGTAAGCTGAGCCAATCAGGTTTCTAATTCTGTCTAACTCCAGAGCTAGGTGGGGGATTTGATTGTTGTTTCCTAACTGAACTGCCTGTGATTTCATTTGTATCAGGGCTCTTTGCTGTGTGATAGCACATTCTTGTACATTTAACTGACTACTGGCTTGTTTATGGATTAACCCTGTGTCTGTTGCTCTTGCTTATAATTATTCTCCTAGTAACTGAACTTGGCCTGTCTCTGGAGTAACCTCTTGTTTACTGCATTGACAATTTCTGTCCCTCCTAGTTTTTACCCTGTTTGCTGACTTCTCTTTTTACCTCCCTGGTCATTCTGGAAGGTCTGCCACTAGTGTTCCCTGCACCGGTTTTCTGCTACCAAGCCCATCAGGCTCTGGTGCAGAACCCAATGTTAACTATGGCAGCTCTACCAAATGAAAGAATGATCTGTCCAGGGCACCTGGTGAGCTGGCACTAAAGGAGGACAAACCACAAGAAGGCTAGTCAGGTGCTCCAGAACCAACCTTGACTTTTCAAATAAGGAACATCTTGGGAACAATTTGTTTTACCACACAATGCTTTGAGACAAGCTTAAAGGGGTTGTCCCATCTGGGCTGTTCACTAGCTTTTCTCTGCTGCAGCACCCTGCTTCCTGAATCTTGTGGGGGCATTTACCAATGATTTGATTGATAGTACAAGCAGTGAGTGTCGCTCTGTTGATGAGATCACAGTGCTTGCCTGCACGGGTGTGATCCCGATAAAGCAACTAGCTGTTTCTACTACCAGGGTCACCAGCAAGGGAATCCGAGAGGGTCTTCACAACCGGCCATGCTAAGAGCGGTTGCTCCAAGATGCCCAGAAGCTGTTTAATTGGTTTCTCTGGAGCAGCAGAAAGGTTGCTGGGATGGGAGATGGTGCGCATGTGCAAATATGTGCGCTTCTGTGGCCCCGGCCACCACAGCTCAAGGAACAGAAGACAATCACAAGCGTGGCCACCGCTGCTGGCCTGCAGCAGTGTCCATAACACCTGACAACGAGCTATACAGAAAGTGAAAGAAGAAGTAGGAATAGGGAGAGAAGGAGGCCATGTGGAAAATAACATACATAGGGTAAGTTTATTATTATGCTAGAATGAACAAAATGAAAGCAGCTTTGCAAGATGGGACAACCCCTTTAAATGGGACAAGATGTGCTCTAGTAACGTACTGCTTTTGCAAATCTAGGGGGAGATTTATCAAACTGGTGTCAAGGAAAACTGGCTTAGTTCCCATACCAGCCAATCAGATTCCACTTTTCATTTTCCAAAGGAGCTCTGAAAAATGGAAGGTATAATCTGATTGATTGCTGTGGGTAACCAAGAAAGTTTTCCTTTACACCAGTTTGATAAATCTCCCCCTTAGCCTCAAAACTGTGATCTAGATGCATTATTTCCATACGTCTCATACATGGCCAATGAATGGCTAAAGAACACACAAAGTATATATAGATAAAAAGTCCCCCAATTTTTGTAGCAGCATTCCTCTGGCTAGATGAGTTCTCGGGTGCCAAACAGATAAACACAGCCTGAGCAAGCCATATGCTTTAGATGTCTACTGCCAGAGGAAACCTTACAGGGAAAGGAATCTGGATCACACTTCTGTTGGGAGTGAAGATAGCAACAACACAACAAGCACAATAGGATGGGACTAATTAACGGGGTTGTCTAGAAAAACATTTTCATACACCATGTCAGGGAATTCAGAGTTAATAGAAGGGGTTACCATGTTTAGGACCCTCATCTTTTAGTCAAAGTAAGGAGTGGTTACAAAGAGTTTCTCTCGCTGTGGAGGAAAGGAGACAGTAATTTAGGGTAGGAGTTGGTCATATGGTATTAAAGAGGCAGCAGGGTTTAATGTATGTCCCGAAGAGGTAGTTCTAGATTGCTTTTGAAGGTTTCAATGATGGGAGAAAGTCTGATGTGCCGGAGTAGTGAGTTCCAGAGAATGGGGGATGCACAATAAAATCCTGTAGATGATTGTGTGAGAAGCAGTTCAGAAGATAGCAAAGAAGGAGGTCCTGTGAGGATCGGAGATTACACATGTCATGGTATAGGGCTAGAAGGTCCAAGATATATGGAGGGGGCAGGTTGTAGACAGCCTTATACAGTATGTCATTGTTAATATTGAATTCGCTCAGAAATGGGTAGCCATCCTTCTTTGCTACAAGCAGAGAGGGATGTTGCAGTATACTAGGCGAATGATGATTAGGGCATACACTAACATTTTTTGATGACTCGATGTTGAGGAAAGAGTAGATTTGAGAAATGTTGGGAACCATCATACAGAGAATTCCTTGATTTGAAGTGGCTCTATGTAACGCTTAATTTTCCCTGTGGTGGCTCTGTAGAGAAATTGAATATTTGCTCCAGATTTCCCCACAGATTACCGCTGAGCACTGGGGGTCCCAGCAGTGTGACACTTTGGGATCAGCTTGGAATCAAGTGATCTATCTTACAAGTAGGGATTGTTCAAAGTGGACAACCCATTAGCAATGCTCACCTTTGTTTCTAGGAGGGTGTATCGTGAGAGGTCTTTATTATTGCTCAGTCTTTCAGCCATTGCAACCCTCCCTAAATAGATTATTGTTTTAAGCAACCAAAAATTCTGGTCTGCTTAAAAAAGATCTGTGATAATCGCATCAGCTTGACCACAGCTTTAGAAATATCTGTTACTATCTAGATAAAGTTTCATTTCCTGAGCTGCTTCAACACATGACAAAATGTTTATCTTCTCTTCAATGGCTTTCAACACAACTGAATCTTAGTGCAATCATGTATAATATAGTCACCCATAAATGGAGATATTCATATTAGATATTCTAATATCAATATCCTCAGGACATGGCCTCAATATCAGAGCAGTAGGTGTAGGACAACCAACAACCCCGCCAATCAGCTGTTTCAGGCAGTTACCAGCAGCAGAAACTATACAGTGGATGGAACCAAAAGCAGAAGGTTCCATGTAAGACCCCTACCGATCTGATATTGATGACCTATCCTAAGGATAGGCCATCAATATCTAAGTCCTGGAAAACCCCTTTAATTCAAAGGATGCTTTTCCCTTGCCAAAAAAATCTGACGCATAGAGTTTCCACTAACAATAACAGCTTATGATTAGGGGTAAGAGAATTCAGACCCACAGCATTAAGTGGATCACAGGGTGAGTTTCATTCTAACTAGTGCTGAAATCAACTGTCTCATTTAGTGCTGAAGTACGTATCACTGGGGAAAAGAGTAAAAATATCTAACAATTCAATGCAATGTCATCAGTCATACTGCCATGTTATGGTTGGAGGGGAATAATTTACTTATAGTTACTTATTCTATATGCATACATTAAGATGGAAATGTTATTCTATCACGCGAGTTGCGAAAACTCTCAATAGTGAAATGGGGCCAGACTGATAGCTTAGAGATGTATAGTAAGATGTGTCCATCCCATGTGATGTTCCCACATTTTCCACTATATTCATCATCATCAACATTATTTGCATGCACGGGCAAGGAAAATCGATCCCACCATGGCACTTCAGCACTGACTCCCACTTTCTTTTTTCTGACCAATAGTTGAATGCTACAATCATAATATTATCCTTTAAAGAGGTTCTCCAGGTTTTTTCATATTGACTACCTATCCTCATGGCAGGTCATCAATATCAGATCGGTGGGGTCTGACACCCGGCACCCCCGCCAATCAACTGTTTGAGGAGACGGCGCATGTGCCGTCTCCCTTCTCTCTTCCTGCTCTCCGCTGTATGTCTATGGCAAAGACCATAGACAGCAGCGCTGATATTGAGCATAGATCATCAATAGTAAAAGCCCGGACAACCCCTTTAAGACCACGTTCATATCAGCTCTAGTTATTTCTGTTGTTCTGCACTGATATAGGAGCAGAACAACAGAAATTATAGAAGTGGATCTGACACATAACTGACATGAACTGAACCAAACAGACCTTATTGACTAAAATGGGGTCCAGACCGATGCCCGCTTTTTTTCTGGAAAAAAAGTTATGCCTGCAGGACTTTTTTGTCCGGTCTTTTTGGCATAATCTATGATGGAAGACCTGAACAGAGCCTCTGAAGCAGATGTGAACAAGTGAGGAAAATTCTGACCGAACGCAATACTTGTTTTGGCTGCTTTGAAAAAATTTGGGTCATTGACAGTTGACCATAATTGTTCTGTCCATGACCAGAATTAGGTTCCCTGCTGAGACTGCATCAGGCCACTAAAAATTGTTGCAACTTTCTATAAAATCTTCATTGTCATCTTTCGAGACATTCCAAGTTCTTCATGTTCCATCTCAATACCAGCAGAGGATGTATGCAAACTACCTACATAACCACCATGCAAATGTAGTGCCCCCACAATGGGCTTGTAAATCTGGTGTGGTCTTGCATCATATGAGAGACACTGCACATGTCAGCGATGATAATGTTCTATACATAGCAGGACTAAGTACAGGAATATGCCCCTCCACGTGCCGGGCTGCACTGCTATAGAAGGGAATACTGTGTTATGATATAGACAGATTTCATGTATTAACTTGCATGTTACATGAAGATAAATTGTGAAGGGTTAATTGTTACATTAAAGAACATATCCATAATGATTGAAGAGATGTATATCAAACGGAGCTAAGAAAAAGTCTGATTTATTGGGTAGAGTATGGAACAATAGGCTGAAGGCATGCGGCCGCCAGCTTGAATGTAGCAGTGCTGAGCTTGTCATTTGCCACTACATATCCTGGCATTAGTAAGTGTTATCAGTGGCTTAACATAACACAGAACAATAACCTATTGCATTGTCTTATCACCCTATAGGAACAATGCAGCCCCAGATTCTGTACTTTTCTAGGCGGTGATGAACTATAAGGCCCAGGATGCCTGGCTAATCATTATAGGCTGACTGCACTACAGTTTTATGCTAATTTTGACTTACTGAACTAGTAACCTACTGACCGGATGAAATACGATATACGATATAGTAGTACCTAGCACTTCATACTTAAAATTAAAAAAAGTTACCTGGCAAGGTCTAGGAAAGAGTCCACAGTCTCTTTATTGGTAGTGATGGTGGTTTCTATGCCCAGTGCATTGGAGTTCAGGGCACCTGCCCCGGCTCCTGGATTAATGATGAATCCCAGGGCAATTGCTAAGCCCGATGCCATGAGAGTGGTGACAAGAAAGTAGGCTACAGCAATGCCACCCAGCTTGCCCAGTGATCTGGTGTCTAAACTGGCAGCTCCAGAAATCAAACTACACACCACCAGTGGGAGGATGATCATCTTCAGCATCCTCAGTAGAAGTTCTCCAGGGAAGGCAAAATAGGTCATTTGAGCTTTGGTCAAATTCATGTTCCTTACTACTGTGCCCAAGCCAACACCTACCAGCACCCCAGACACTGTGAGGATCACTATGGCATTCTTTCTCAGAAATTGGGCACATTTTTGTCTTGTTTTCCTTTTGGCAGATTTGCCAGCATCTTCCACCTGGCATGCAGTGTAGTCAGGGTACTTGTCAATGTGACCATTGGTCTCACAGGGTTTCTCCATCATTAGTTGGTGGTGGTACTTTTTTTTCCAGAGC
This sequence comes from Bufo bufo, assembly GCF_905171765.1. Classification (NCBI taxonomy): domain Eukaryota; kingdom Metazoa; phylum Chordata; class Amphibia; order Anura; family Bufonidae; genus Bufo; species Bufo bufo. Next base: position 552,700,897 of record NC_053392.1, read on the forward strand.
AATGATGCTGAGTGGGTGCGGCAGGTCCTGTTGTGCCCACGGTTGGGTGTGTGCAGCTTTGTAGAATGGCAGAATATGCCGCTGTCTGGGCTATGTGAGGTCTCGAGCTCCAGATACTCTCTGCTCAACTCGTGAGGCTCTCACAACCACTAAAAGAGCTGCAGCTTAAGCTGATGCAACAGAGCTTCCTCCTCTCCCTCCCACCCATCTCTATCTGAATATCCCTCCCTCCTGCTCCCTGTCTGTGCCAAGTCCTCCCCACCAGCCCTCTATTCTCTCTCTTCTGTCTGGCTACAATAAGCCAAGTATGGATAAGCATGGCAAATACGGCTGCACTGAGCAAAGGATAGGATAGAGAAATGAGAAAAAAAAAATACACCATGAATGATCATGGGACCCCAGTAATCAATATATACCAACCACTGCACACTACACGCATGCTGTTCGTTTCTATAAAGAAGTGTGCTTACGATGCAGTTGCTGTATGCACTGTACAAATTTAAATTTAAAGATATCTTTGTGTGAACTCATTCTTGTGAAATAAAGCAGCATTTCCCAGTATCTACGTATCTATGAGAATGGCGTGCATGGAGTGTGGGAGTTCCTTTTGAAAGCAAGGATCAGGTTTTTAGGAGAAGTGTAAATGGAGGGTGCACGGGGTGGATGGATAAGAGTTAGACTAAGGAAAGTGATAGGCCAGCCTAAAGAGATGTTTTTAGGAGACTCGTAAAGCTGTCGATTTTGGGAATTTATCTGATTGTCTAAGGTAGTGCATTCCAGAGAACTTGTGCAGCTTGAGAAAAGTCTTGGAGATGGAAGTCATTATATTAAGTTCAACATAATCATTGAAATGAACATTTTCCGTGCAGCTTCCCCCAGCGACAACAGCTGATAGTCAGCAGTCTCAGAAGCCAGACCCATAGTAATCGACTGATTTGTGAAGCAAAAATGGGTTTATGAGACAAACCAGCCTTGAAGTGATAGCTTACATAAACAGTATCTTTTTTTATAACGTTAATTCCAGTTCCTAATAGGATCACGAGGACAATAACATTAATAAAGGGATTGTCTGGACTACAGATAGTGATCACCTATCCTCAACTTTTTTATATAAACACTAAATAGACATTAGGGGTGACGTGACCTTTGCCTTCTCTGCACAGCTTAGTATGTGCTTTCTGTCAGACAGGTGCACCACAATGATGTCCAGAGCAAGCCCCCTCTAAAAAAGGTTGGGGACCTGACCTATTGCCCAACCCTATGGGCCAGAAGGACCTCTAAGGACTCTAGGCTCCAACACCCAGAAGCCTCTCTTTGCCGAACCCCTATAGAAATATCAGTGATATTTATGGTGAGTAATAGTAAGAAGACACACGCATTCCCATTATCTCCCTTGCCCCCCTCTGATTCTTATGTTGTTTTGTATTTAGGTGCAAAATACTCAAAGTGAGAACTGTGGTGTTTAGTCATGGACAGGAAACTAATTACATTAGTTCTCTCTTCCATCTTGATTAGAACCCAGTTCATTGGAAAGTAGCCCTCATGAAGAAGCGCTTACTAATCATTACGAGTACTAAATGGTGAACAATTGGGAACGTGGACCTGCCACCAGGTCTGACCTCAGAGCTCTGACTACAGCTGGACTGGACTCCCAGGACTCCCCAAGATGTGAGAGGTTTGGCAATTTCTCGGGCATCGATTTCAGTCCGCTCAATTGTTATCAGTAATTCACAAATCAAAAGCTGCCAGAGAGCTATACAGATTGACAGCAGAATATCCCACATGCCCTGACAATAAAAGCTGGAGCCATGTAATGCACTGGCAGATTGTAGTGGAGATGACCTGCAGAGGGACAGAGCTCGCATGTGCCCAAAGTTCATGTTTAACACATTAATATTGAGGGGGTCTGACACCCGGCACCCCCGCCAATCAGCTGTTTGAGGAGACGGCGCATGTGCCGTCTCCCTTCTCTTTTCCTGCTCTCCGCTGTATGTCTATGGCAAATACCATAGACAGCAGTGCTGATATTGAGCATAGATCATCAATAGTAAAAGCCCGGACAACCCCTTTAAGGCCACGTTCACATCAGCTCTAGTTATTTCTGTTGTTCTGCACTGATATAGGAGCAGAACAACAGAAATAATGGAAGTGGATCTGACACATAACTGACATGAACTGTGCCAAACAGACCTTATTGACTAAAATGGGGTCCAGACGGGTACCCGCTTTTTTGCTGGAAAAAAAGTTATGCCTGCAGGACTTTTTTGTCCGGTCTTTTTGGCATAATCTATGATGGAAGACCCGAACAGAGCCTCTGAAGCAGATGTGGACAAGTGAGGAAAATTCTGACCGAACCCAATACTTGTTTTGGCTGCTTTGAAAAAATTTGGGTCATTGACAGTTGACCATAATTGTTCTGTCCATGACCAGAATTAGGTTCCCTGCTGAGACTGCATCAGGCCACTAAAAATTGTTGCAACTTTCTATAAAATCTTCATTGTCATCTTTCGAGACATTCCAAGTTCTTCATGTTCCATCTCAATACCAGCAGAGGATGTATGCAAACTACCTACATAACCACCATGCAAATGTAGTGCCTCCACAATGGGCTTGTAAATCTGGTGTGGTCTTGCATCATATGAGAGACACTGCACATGTCAGCGATGATAATGTTCTATACATAGCAGGACTAAGTACAGGAATATGCCCCTCCACGTGCCGGGCTGCACTGCTGTAGAAGGGAATACTGTGTTATGATATAGACAGATTTAATGTATTAACTTGCATGTTACATGAAGATAAATTGTGAAGGGTTAATTGTTACATTAAAGAACATATCCATAATGTTTGAAGAGATGTATATCAAACGGAGCCAAGAAATAGTCTGATTTATTGGGTAGAGTATGAAACAATAGGCTGAAAGCGTGCGGCCGCCAGCTTGAATGTAGCAGTGCTGAGCTTGTCATTTGCCACTACATATCCTGGCATTAGTAAGTGTTATCAGTGGCTTAACATAAGACAGAACAATAACCTATTGCATTGTCTTATCACCCTATAGGAACAATGCAGCCCCAGAATCTGTACTTTTCTAGGCGGTGATGAACTGTAAGGCCCAGGATGCCTGGCTAATCATTATAATTTGGAGGTAACCACGTACACTCGAGCAAGTTCAAAATATGCAAAGTGGATTTATTATGGTACAATCCAAAATGTGAATAAGAAAGTGCTCAGAAGAAATATGTTGGAGCAAAAAATTGACCATCAGTGAAATATCTAGACCATAAATAGGTCTGGCGTATGTGCTACAGCTCTAAGAGTCCAGTTATGACGTATAGGGTCCAGTGGAACCGCGATAATTTTGTATAGACGTTTCGGTCGTGGCTGACCTTTCTCAATATATCGCTATAACATCAAGAGAGCAATGAGTATCAAGAGCAAGCACCTAGGTATCAAAACCTCATGAGGGAAAAAAAAACCTATATATACAGTACAGACCAAAAGTTTGGACACACCTTCTCATTCAAAGAGTTTTCTTTATTTTCATGACTATGAAAATTGTAGATTCACACTGAAGGCATCAAAACTATGAATTAACACATGTGGAATTATATACATAACAAACAAGTGTGAAACAACTGAAACTATGTCATATTCTAGGTTCTTCAAAGTAGCCACTTTTTGCTTTGATTACTGCTTTGCACACTCTTGGCATTCTCTTGATGAGCTTCAAGAGGTAGTCCCCTGAAATGGTTTTCACTTCAAAGGTGTTCCCTGTCAGGTTTAATAAGTGGGATTTCTTGCCTTATAAATGGGGTTGGGACCATCAGTTGTGCCCAAAGTTCATGTTTAACACATTAATATTGAGGGGGTCTGACACCTGGCACCCCCGCCAATCAACTGTTTGAGGAGACGGCGCATGTGCCGTCTCCCTTCTCTCTTCCTGCTCTCCGCTGTATGTCTATGGCAAAGACCATAGACAGCAGTGCTGATATTGAGCATAGATCATCAATAGTAAAAGCCCGGACAACCCCTTTAAGGCCACGTTCACATCAGCTCTAGTTATTTCTGTTCTGCACTGATATAGGAGCAGAGCAACGGAAATAATGGAAGTGGATCTGACACATAACTGACATGAACTGAGCCAAACAGACCTTATTAACTAAAATGTGGTCCAGACGGGTACCCGCTTTTTTGCTGGAAAAAAAAGTTATGCCTGCAGGACTTTTTTGTCCGGTCTTTTTGGCATAATCTATGATGGAAGACCTGAACAGAGCCTCTGAAGCAGATGTGAACAAGTGAGGAAATTTTGACCGAACTCAATACTTGTTTTGGCTGCTTTGAAAAAATTTGGGTCATTGACAGTTGACCATAATTGTTCTGTCCATGACCAGAATTAGGTTCCCTGCTGAGACTGCATCATGCCACTAAAAATTGTTGCGACTTTCTATAAAATCTTCATTGTCATCTTTCGAGACATTCCAAGTTCTTCATGTTCCATCTCAATACCAGCAGAGGATGTATGCAAACTACCTACATAACCACCATGCAAATGTAGTGCCCCCACAATAGGCTTGTAAATCTGGTGTGGTCTTGCATCATATGAGAGACACTGCACATGTCAGCGATGATAATGTTCTATACATAGCAGGACTAAGTACAGGAATATGCCCCTCCACGTGCCGGGCTGCACTGCTGAAGAAGGGAATACTGTGTTATGATATAGACAGATTTCATGTATTAACTTGCATGTTACATGAAGATAAATTGTGAAGGGTTAATTGTTACATTAAAGAACATATCCATAATGATTGAAGAGATGTATATCAAACGGAGCTAAGAAATAGTCTGATTTATTGGGTAGAGTATGAAACAATAGGCTGAAAGCGTGCGGCCGCCAGCTTGAATGTAGCAGTGCTGAGCTTGTCATTTGCCACTACATATCCTGGCATTAGTAAGTGTTATCAGTGGCTTAACATAACCTATTGCATTGTCTTATCACCCTATAGGAACAATGCAGCCCCAGAATCTGTACTTTTCTAGGCGGTGATGAACTGTAAGGCCCAGGATGCCTGGCTAATCATTATAATTTGGAGGTAACCACGTACACTCGAGCAAGGTCAAAATATGCAAAGTGGATTTATTATGGTACAATCCAAAATGTGAATAAGAAAGTGCTCAGAAAAAATATGTTGGAGCAAAAAATTGACCATCAGTGAAATGCCTAGACAATAAATAGGTCCAGTTATGCCCTATAGGGTCCAGTGGAACTGCGATAATTTTGTATAGACGTTTCGGTCGTGGCTGACCTTTCTCAATATATCGCTATAACATCAAGAGAGCAATGAATATCAAGAGCAAGCACCTAGGTATCAAAACCTCATGAGGGAAAAAAACCTATATATACAGTACAGACCAAAAGTTTGGACACACCTTCTCATTCAAAGAGTTTTCTTTATTTTCATGACTATGAGAATTGTAGATTCACACTGAAGGCATCAAAACTATGAATTAACACATGTGGAATTATATACATAACAAACAAGTGTGAAACAACTGAAAATATGTCATATTCTAGGATCTTCAAAGTAGCCACCTTTTGCTTTGATTACTGCTCTGCACACTCTTGGCATTCTCTTGATGAGCTTCAAGAGGTAGTCCCCTGAAATGGTTTTCACTTCACAGGTGTGCCCTGTCAGGTTTAATAAGTGGGATTTCTTGCCTTATAAATGGGGTTGGGACCATCAGTTGCGTTGAGGAGAAGTCAGGTGGATACACAGCTGATAGTCCTACTGAATAGACTGTTAGAATTGGTATTATGGCAAGAAAAAAGCAGCTAAGTAAAGAAAAACGAGTGGCCATCATTACTTTAAGAAATGAAGGTCAGTAAGGCCTCTTTCACACTTGCGTTGTTGGGATCCGGCATGCACTTCCGTTGCCGGAGGTGCCCGCCGGATCCGGAAAAACGCAAGTGTACTGAAAGCATTTGAAGACGGAACCGTCTTCCAAATGCTTTCAGTGTTACTATGGCAGCCAGGACGCTATTAAAGTCCTGGTGTCCATAGTAGGAGCGGGGAGCGGCTCCCGGGGCGCTCCAGAATGACGTCAGAGTGCCCCATGCGCATGGATGACGTGATCCATGTGATCACATGATCCATGCGCTTGGGGCGCCCTGACGTCACTCTGGAGCGCCCGGGGAGCCGCACGGACGGTAAGTACACTGCTCCCCCGCTCCCCGCTACACTTTACCATGGCTGCCAGGACTTTAGCGTCCCGGCAGCCATGGTAACCACTCTGAAAAAGCTAAATGTCGGCTCCGGCAATGCGCCGAAACGACGTTTAGCTTAAGGCCGGATCCGGATCAATGCCTTCCAATGGGCATTCATTCCGGATCCGGCCTTGCGGCAAGTGTTCCGGAATTTTGGCCGGAGCAAAAAGCGCAGCATGCTGCGGTATTTTCTCCGGCCAAAAAATGTTCCGTTCCGGAACTGAAGACATCCTGATGCATCCTGAACGGATTTCTCTCCATTCAGAATGCATTAGGATAATCCTGATCAGGATTCTTCCGGCATAGAGCCCCGACGACGGAACTCTATGCCGGAAGACAAGAACGCAGGTGTGAAAGAGCCTTTAGTCAGCCGAAAAATTGGGAAAACTTTGAAAGTAAGGGCTATTTGACCTTGAAGGAGAGTGATGGGGTGCTGCACCAGATGACCTGGCCTCCAAAGTCACTGGACCTGAACCCAATCGAGATGGTTTGGGGTAAGCTAGACCGCAGAGTGAAGGCAAAAGGGCCAACAAGTGCTAAGCATCTCTGGGAACTCCTTCAAGACTGTTGGAAGACCATTTCAGGGGACTACCTCTTGAAGCTCATCAAGAGAATGCCAAGAGTGTGCAAAGCAGTAATCAAAGCAAAAGGTGGCTACTTTGAAGAACCTAGAATATGACATATTTTCAGTTGTTTCACACTTGTTTGTTATGTATATAATTCCACATGTGTTAATTCATAGTTTTGATGCCTTCATAGTCATGAAAATAAAGAAAACTCTTTGAATGAGAAGGTGTGTCCAAACTTTTGGTCTGTACTGTACATATATACAGTGGATATAAAAAGTCTACCCACCCCTGTTAAAATGTCAGGTTTCTGTGCTGTAAAAAAATGAGACAAAGATAAATCATTTCAGAACTTTTCCACCTTTAATGTGACCTATAAACTGTACCACTCAATTGAAAAACAAACTGAAATCTTTTAGGTGGAGGGAAGAAAACAAAAGAAAAACTAAATTAATGTGGTTGCATAAGTGTGCACACCCTCTTATAACTGGGGATGTAGCTGTGTTCATAATTAAGGAATCACATTCAAAATCATCACAGGTTTAATGAGACGCACAGGACTGAGGAAAAATTAGGACGAGGTGCTGCCAGTAAAAGAGGATCCGCCCTTCCTCTAAAGTGAATAAATAATGTTAAAAAATATACTGGGCACGCTCACTTTTGTAGAATCATATATTTTATTCAAGGACATGTAAGGTAAAGTAAAATCAATTATTTTAAAAAACACATATAAAATACAGTCAAGCAATATAAGAACACATGGATACAATAAAATATATAGATATAGAATAAATACTAGGACCAGTGGTGGATAGGCTGGGGATGGTAAAAAATCAGTCCATACGAAAGTCAGAACAAATAGAAGTATAGCCCAGCTGGTGGCTTGAGCTAATATAGTGGCTAGCTTATAGAGGAGCCCCCCGGAACAACCCCAAGGAGTACGTGCTTGAACTATCCAGAGCCGTGCGGCAATTCAAAGTCTTTGGAAACTCCGTGCCTTACTAAACCCCTGATACGCCGGGACCTACAAGCGCAAACACACGAGGAGTGTGTCGCATAACATACCGACGAGGGGCAAAGCATCTTGAGTCCCAGCGCTGACCGGCTTCCTGCTACTACGGAGCGGCAGCCAGAGGATCGCAAGGGCACAGAGAAAAGACACAGTATCCTTCAGTTGCTACAGCAGCAGCTGATAACGACAATTTGTTTCCAAGTTTACCTGCATAAGGAACCGCACTGCACAGTGAGTATTAGCGGGACGCCGCAAGTATACTCACTTAAGTGAATTCTGTTGTACCACAGTTACATTATCCGCTTGCAGTGAATCAGGACTGTGAACTTTATAGTACTTTGTTAAGCTAGCCACTATATTAGCTCAAGCCACCAGCTGGGCTATACTTCTATTTGTTCTGACTTTCGTATGGACTGATTTTTTACCATCCCCAGCCTATCCACCACTGGTCCTAGTATTTATTCTATATCTATATATTTTATTGTATCCATGTGTTCTTATATTGCTTGACTGTATTTTATATGTGTTTTTTAAAATAATTGATTTTACTTTACCTTACATGTCCTTGAATAAAATATATGATTCTACATAAGTGAGCGTGCCCAGTATATTTTTTAACATTCAAAATCCTGTTAAATAGGAGTCAGCATACACCTGCCATCATTTAAAGTGCCTCTGATTAACCCCAAATAAAGTTCAGCTGCTCTAGTTGGTCTTTCCTGAAAATTTTTTAGTCACATCCCACAGCAAAAGCCATGGTCCACAGAGAGCTTCCAAAGCATCAGAGGGATCTCATTGTTAAAAGGTATCAGTCAGGAGAAGGGTACAAAAGAATTTCCAAGGCATTAGATATGCCATGGCACACAGTGAAGATAGTCATCATCAAGTGGAGAAAATATGGCACCACAGTGACATTACCAAGAACTGGACGTCCCTCCAAAATTGATAAAAAGACGAGAAGAAAACTGGTCTGGGAGGCTACCAAGAGGCCTACAGTAACATTAAAGGAGCTACAGGAATAACTGGCAAGTACTGGCTGTTTGGTACATGTGACAACAATCTCCCGTATTCTTCATATGTCTGGGCTATGGGTTAGAGTGGCAAAACGAAAGACTTTTCTTACGAAGAAAAACATCCAAGCCAGGCTACATTTTGCAAAAACACATCTCAAGTCTCCCAAAAGCATGTGGGAAAAGGTGTTATGGTCTGATGAAACCAAGGTTGAACTTTTTGGCCATAATTCCAAAAGATATGTTTGGCCCAAAAACAACACTGCACATCACCAAAAGAACACCATACCCGCAGTGAAGCATGGTGGTGGCAGCATCATGCTTTGGGGCTGTTTTTCTTCAACTGGAACTGGGACCTTAGTTAAGCTAGAGGGAATTATGAACAGTTCCAAATACCAGTCAATATTGGCACAAAACCTTTAGGCTTCTGCTAGAAAGCTGAACACGAAGAGGAACTTCATCTTTCAGCATGACAACAACCCAAAGCATACATCCAAATCAACAAAGGAATGGCTTCACTAGAAGAAGATTAAAGTTTTGGAATGGCCCAGCCAGAGCCCACACCTGAATCTGATTGAAAATCTGTGGGGTGATCTGATCTGGGGTGCCATCCTCTTCTGTACAATGCGCACAGCTCTGATTCCAGTGTGCATGCGCCGGCGTTCTGGCACGCACGTCCGGTATTTTAACCAGCGCACACTGCAGTCCCACACCATAGCTCCAATACAGACTGCCGACACGCTACCTCGCAATCTCCACTTCAGGTAAGCTCTTTCCACAATCATACTTACCCCGTATCCGGCTCTTGCCAACTCTTTTCTACAATCTTTCCTATCCCATGCCTGTGCCTATTCTCCACCTTGAGATAATTAGAAACATGCCTTTACCATTATGACCACAGATGAACCACCAGAATGATACATAGGTCCATACTTTATTCATGACGGCTTTAGAATCCTAAACAAACAAATGTTTAAATAGGCATATATATATACACTCACCTAAAGAATTATTAGGAACACCTGTTCTATTTCTCATTAATGCAATTATCTAGTCAACCAATCACATGGCAGTTGCTTCAATGCATTTAGGGGGGTGCTCCTGGTCAAGACAATCTCCTGAACTCCAAACTGAATGTCAGAATGGGAAAGAAAGGTGATTTAAGCAATTTTGAGCGTGGCATGGTTGTTGGTGCCAGACGGGCCTGTCTGAGTATTTCACAATCTGCTCAGTTACTGGGATTTTCACGCACAACCATTTCTAGGGTTTACAAAGAATGGTGTGAAAAGGGAAAAACATCCAGTATGCGGAAGTCCTGTGGGCAAAAATGCCTTGTGGATGCTAAAGGTCAGAGGAGAATGGGCCGACTGATTCAAGCTGATAGAATAGCAACGTTAACTGAAATAACCACTCGTTACAACCGAGGTATGCAGCAAAGCATTTGTGAAGCCACAACACGCACAACCTTGAGGCGGATGGGCTACAACAGCAGAAGACCCCACCGGGTACCACTCATCTCCACCACAAATAGGAAAAAGAGGCTACAATTTGCACGAGCTCACCAAAATTGGACTGTTGAAGACTGGAAAAATGTTGCCTGGTCTGATGAGTCTCGATTTCTGTTGAGACAATCAAATGGTAGAGTCCGAATTTGGCGTAAACAGAATGAGAACATGTATCCATCATGCCTTGTTACCACTGTGCAGGCTGGTGGTGGGGGTGTAATGATGTGGGGGATGTTTTCTGGGCACACTTTAGGCCCCTTAGTGCCAATTGGGCATCGTTTAAATGCCACGGGCTACCTGAGCATTGTTTCTGACCATGTTCATCCCTTCATGACCACCATGTACCAATCCTCTGATGGCTACTTCCAGCAGGATAATGCACCATGTCAAAAGCTCGAATCATTTCAAATTGGTTTCTTGAACATGACAATGAGTTCACTGTACTAAAATGGCTCCCACAGTCACCAGATCTCAACCCAATAGAGCATCTTTGGGATGTGGTGGAACGGGAGCTTCGTGCCCTGGATGTGCATCCCTCAAATCTCCATCAACTGCAAGATGCTATCCTATCAATATGGGCCAACATTTCTAAAGAATGCTATCAGCACCTTTTTTAATCAATGCCACGTAGAATTAAGGCAGTTCTGAAGGCAAAAGGGGGTCCAACACCGTATTAGTATGGTGTTCCTAATAATTCTTTAGGTGAGTGTATGTATATATAGGTTATTTTTCTGATGAGGATTTGATACTTAGGTGCTTGCTCTTGATACTCATTGCTCTCTTTATGTTACAGCGATATATTGAGAAAGGTCAGCCACGACCGAAACGTCTATACAAAATTATCGCGGTTCCACTGCATATTTTGAACTTGCTCGAGTGTGCGTGGTTTCCTCCAAATTATAACTTAAGGTCTTTTGACCCACACATCACAGCACCTCAAAAGAAACCGAGGAGTGCACATCCCTCTTCTTCTCCAATGGCTAATCATTATGGGCTGACTGCACTACAGTTTTCTGCTAGTTTTGACTTACTGAACTAGTAACCTACTGACCGGATGAAATACGATATACGATATAGTAGTACCTAGCACTTTATACTTAAAATTTAAAAAAGTTAACTGGCAAGGTCTAGGAAAGAGTCCACAGTCTCTTTATTGGTAGTGATGGTGGCTTCTATGCCCAGTGCATTGGAGTTCAGGGCACCTGCCCCTGCTCCTGGATTAATGATGAATCCCAGGGCAATTGCTAAGCCCGATGCCATGAGAGTGGTTACAAGAAAGTAGATTATTTGTTAGAGGAGATTGATGTTAAAGCCTCCTTTATGATCCTCAAGATTCAGTGTTGATGTGGAGGCACAGGCTCATGGGTTGTTGTACAGCTGGGCAGCTTCTTGCCATTCTATGGGGAATTATATAATACATATACTGTAGATGGTAAGGTTGATAGAGATAGGGAGATAGAGAGATGGGAGTAGAGATGAGTGAACACTCGAGATTTGTTTTGGGTCCAGTTCACTGATTAAAAAAAAAAAAAGTTGCTCCAATTGCCCTGAAAGTTGGTATATAACCCCTTACGGTAGATGATGGCAAGCCGCAGCAGTGGCATGATGGCAGTCGTGGCAAGATGGAGGCAGTGGAAGCAGCAGCTGTACCGAACGTGAATTTAGGAAGGTTAAAGCAGTGACATGAAGGAGGTGGCAGCAATAGCGGTACTGAACGTGATGGTAGACAGGTCGCAGCAGTGGCATGATGGAGGCGGCAGCAGCTGCCGTAAGGAATGTTAATGTAGGCAGGTTGCAGCAGTGGCATGATGGAGGCGGCAGCAGCTGCCGTAAGGTATGTTAATGTAGGCAGGTTGCAGCAGTGGCATGATGGAGGCGGCAGCAGTCATAAGGAAGGTGCTGGTTGGCAGGTCGCAACAGTGGCATGATGGCGGCAGTCAGGCAGACAGCAACAGTGGCAAGATGGGGCACCACCAGCTAGGCTAGATCTATTCATCCAATAAACTTTAGGAATGTGAAAATCCTCCTGAATCCAGACTTGGTTTCACAAAAGTGATGTTTTGGACAATGGCGGGGATAACTTGGTCAGTTTGGGTGTCACCACTCCCCCCGTAATGCTGAAAACTAGGGATGAGCGAATCGACTTCGGATTAAACATCTTGAAACCGAACCCGAGTTCGGAAAATGTTTTTTTACAGTACAAATAAATTTATAAAGTTATTGCGCAAAGTCTCGCAATAACTTTGGCTCATCAGAGCCAATACATTCTAATACTGTACAGAGCTCCTGCTCCGTACAGTATTAGAACGACGTTCTATGCAAATCGACTTCGGATGTTTCATTCGAAGTCGATTCGCTCATGCCTACTGAAAACCCTCTCCGAGATGACACTGGAGGCTGGGCAAGAAAGAAGAGAATATGTTGTTCCAGTCTAGGCCACTGTTCCAGTCTGCCTGCCCAGAAATCCATGGGGTCAGGGAACAGGATATGCACCAGAGACTGGCCAGAGTTTAGGTAGGCTTGAACCTGGGCTTTGAGGCAGGAGCTGTCGGCTTGCTGACTTGCTTTAGCCTGGCGTGGCATGTGTAAAAACTGCTCCATCATGTTGAGGAGACCAAAATGGCTGCTGTGGTTCCTGCTACTCATAGCAGCGGGAGGGGGGTGATTCTGTGGGGGGCGGAGAGGGGCCTCCCTTTCAGACATGCTGGCGGCAGGTGTCTACTTGTCATAAGCTGCGGCAAACTGCGTACACAGTGTTTCCTGGTAATAACGTTATTTGTTCTCCCTTTCGGTGAGAGGAAAACATTCCCCCATAAAAGGCAAACAGCAAGATACATCAGCTGCTCTTTTTCCGCTGTGGTCCCTTGCTGCATGAGCATCAGCGTCTGTTCTAAGATTAATATGAGAGGGATGACATAGTTCATGGATGAGTGTTCACTGCCTGATCTCGAACAATACATGCTCCCTGCTGCTGAGGCTGTCTGGTGCATGCCAAAATCATTCATGGCTTATCCCTGCTCGTACAGACGCTCATGCATGTGCAATGTGGTATTCCAGTGAGTTGGCATGTCGTGGATTAGGCAGTATAGCGGAAGGCCGTTCTTTTGCGGTGGGTCCAGTAGAGCATTCCTCGCCATGTAAGAGTGGCTGAAGTGCTTGGACAGTCTCCTGCACTTTTCCAGCACCTTGCACAAGCCAGTGTACCTATTTAGAAAGCACTGTACCACTAGGTTGATGACCTGCGCCATGCAGGGAACATGTGTTATTTTGCACAGGTTCAGGGCGGCCAGAATGTTGCGCCCATTGTCGCCGACCATGTTGCACAGTTGGAGTCAGCGGGGTGAGAGCCAGCGGGATGTTTGCTGCTTGATTTATTTGAGCAACTGCTCACTGGTGTGGCTACTCTCTCCCAGGCCGATCACCTCCAACATGGCGTGGCTACGCTTGACCTGACACATGTCATAGGAAGGAGGAACAGTGCGAGTGACCCTGTGTCCTGCTGCTGTTAGGGATGGGTACGTGTCCATGGAGGAGGCGGATAAGTGCCTGGTGTGCAATTGTGGGGTGGTCAAAAGGACCTGGTCTTTTGAGGGGTGCTGCCTCGCCACTGCCGCAAAAAAAAACATTTACCCAGTGGGTCATGAAAGACATGTACTGTCCCTGCCTGTCAGAGCTGCTCCAGGTGTCCACCGTGGCGTGAACCTTGCTGCACAGCGAGAATCACAGGGAGCAGCACACGTTGTCCACCACATGAGAGTACAATGCAGGGATGGCTTTTTGGGAGAAATAAAACCAGCTAGGAATCTTCCAGCAAAGCTGAGCGCACGTCATTAGCTCCCTAAAGGCAGTAGAATCGACTAAATGGTACAGCAGCAACTGCACCGCCAGGCCAGCAACTTCGCCAGGTGGGAATTAAGCTTGCGTACCATCAGATTGCTGGGCGCCTAGAGTTGTTTCCTGGCCACGGATTCCGTTATCAATAGTGATGAGTAGAAAAATAAAATTTGATTAGCAACGAATGCGAATTTACTCGCGCTTCGTGGTAATGAATCGCCTTTTTCCTAAAATGGCAGCTACACGTGTTAGGACTGAGGACATGGGGCAAGGAACTCTGGAAAGGCGTGATCAGCCAGATTGACATGCCTGCATGCAGCCAATCAGCAGCCAGCCAGCCCTGTGATGTCACAGCCCTAAAAAATACGGCAGCCATTTTAGATTCTGCCATTTTCCAGCGTTGAGAGTGCAGGGACAGACGTGTGAAGGCACTAGAGACAGCAAGTGGAAAAACCTCATTGTGGAAGAAAAAGACAGTAAAGACAGTTTATAAGTGCAGGGAAAGGATAGGGAGGAATCATTTCAAAACATCTTAGTGCAGGGAGAGACGTCAGAAGACACTAGGGACATTGATAGGAAAGCGATTTACAAGTGCAGGGAAAGATTATTTGGGGATCCAAATAGCCATTAGACAGCTCTGTCATTCCAGTTATTTGTTATTGGGCTATGTAGAAAAGCCTTCAGTGGCTTATATCTTAGTATCTTTAGTATCTTATACCAGTACTACAAGAAAAATATATGCGCATTTCACTTCTACAGTTATTTATGATGAAAGCGTATAGGGGCGTATTTCAGTACTACAAAAAATATATATATACGCACTTCACTCTAAGTTTTTTCTGGTCAAAGCGTATAGGGTCGTATTCCAGTACAGCAAGAAAAATATATTCTCAGTGCATTTCTGAAGTTAATTCTGGTTAAAGTGTATAGTGGCCTATTTCAGTCCAACAAGAAAAATACTGTATATTCTCAGTTCACTTCTGAAGTTATTTCTGTTGAAAGCATATAGGGGCGTATTACAGTAAAAAAAAGAAAAATATATACGCACTTCACTGGTGCACTTATTTGTGGCAAAAGCATTCAGTGGCCTATTTCAGTACAGCAAAAAATATATATATGCACTTCAGTGGTGCATTTATTTCTGCTGAAAGCGTTTATTGGCCTATTTCAGTACAAAAAGAAAAATATATTCTCAGTTCACGTCGGCGGTTATATGTGTTGAAAGCATGGCTGGGAGTCAGCAGGGTGGCAGCAGTGGGAGGTCTGGAGCCAAACGTGCCCGGGGTAGGGCACCTGCTTCGCAGCAGCCTCCCTACCCGGGAAGTAGTGGTGGTAGCAGTCAGTCAGTGTGGCTTTTATGTGTTTTATTTTGTATTTCGGTACAAATAGAAAAATACATTCTTAGTTCACGTCGGCGGTGGTTATATGTGTTGAAAGCGTTTAGTGGCCTATTTCAGTACAAACAGAAAAATACATTCTCAATTCACGTCGGCGGCGGTTATATGTGTTGAAAGCATTTAGTGGCCTATTTTAGTACAAAAACAAAAATATATTTTCAGTTCACGTCAGTGGTTATATGTGTTGAAACCATGGATGGGAGTCAGCAGGGTGGCAGCAGTGGGAGGTCGGGAGCCAAATGTGCCCGAGTAGAGCACCTGCTTCGCACCAGCCTACCTACCCGGAAAGTAGTGGTGCAGGGAAGTAGCGGCGGTAGCAGTCAGTCAGTGCGGCGGTTATATGTGGTAAAATCTTTATTGAAGTATTTTGGTCGAAAAACAAAATGTATTCAGCGGTCAGCGCTGCGGTTATATGCGGTAAAATCTCCATGATGTCTCCATGATAAATCTGCAGCGTGGGGCCCCCGTGTGGCTTCTACACATTTTCAAAATCATCCTTCAGCTGAGTGAATAGATGCCGGATGACCAGGACTCTCCATGACCCTCTCAGGAGCTGCTGTCGGGAGCAGTGGTTCATTTCTGAGATGTCCGTATAGTGCAGGGGGAATCCGAAGACCCTCTCCATCTCCATGGTCCGTTATATGTGGTAAAACCTTTTTTGACGTATTTCGGTGGAAAAACAAATTGTATTCAGCATTTAGCGCTGTACTTATATTTAGGGCTGTGGAGTCGGAGTCGAGGAGTCTGAGTCGGAAGCAATTTTGGGTACCTGGAGTCGGAGTCGGCAAAAAATGAACCGAATCCGACTCCTACTAGATTTCGAATGGAATAAAATAAAAAAAAGCAAGTTTAAATGTCCCAATTCACAAAAAGTTATAATTAATTACCGTATTTTATGGGGGCATCTGTGGGTGGCACTGTTATGGGGGAATCTGTGGGTGGCACTGTTATGGGGGCATCTGTGGGTGGCACTGTTATGGGGGCACCTGTGGGTGGCACTGTTATGGGGGCATCTGTGGATGGCACTGTTATGGGGGCATATGTGGATGGCACTGTTATGGGGGCATATGTGGATGGAACTGTTATGGGGATCATTGTGGGGGCATCTGTGGATGACACATATATAGCATCTTATCTTATGTGTCATCCACAGATGCCCCCATAACAGTGTCCCTGTGTAGTGAATGGGGGCCGGCATCTGTTTCTGTAATGGCAGCGGGGCCTGCTTCATTCATAAAGTGGGTGGAGCAGGTGCGTGACGTAGTGAGTTACGCTACGAGCGCCCACCCGGCCTCCTGACTGCCAAGAAGTTAGTAGTAAGTAGTACAAATTTAAGATGATTGGAATACTTTAACAATACCCACAAGTTAGATATGATTACCGTATACTACAGTGAGCGGGGCCCGGTGTAATAGAATACAGTGACTGCACCGGGCCTCGCTGCCATTACAGAAACAGATGCCGGCCCCCAGCCCCTCCTCCCTCTCAGCCTATTCACCGGACGGTCGCAGCATTCGCCCCCATAAGACACACTGCTATTTTTCCCCCACTTTTGCGAAAAATACGGTACTTCTCTACTGTAAGAATAAAGGCCAATGCATGCAGTGCGTCACGTTACCGCAAAACGAACACGTTAAGTGACCATGAAGAAGCATGCTTTTCATATGCTTCACTATATGGCACGCAACGCACAGTTAAGGAGCGGCAATACTTATACTTTCCATTGTGTTGAGTTCCGCTGTTACAGGGAACGCAACGCCCATGGTTAACCTAGCCTCTCACTGATAACTGATTAAGTAAATATGTTTTTTGCAGGACTAGAGACACTTGTATAAGTGAAGGGAATGGATGGTCAATAGTTCAAGACTGAAGCTGTAAACCATTTGAAAAACTGCTGTCATTCAGCTAAGGCTATAAAAACTTGTAAACTCAGATTGTTAGCTTAAACTTTAAACATGACTATGGGATTCTACTAGGGAAATCAGGTTTTACAATAAATGCTCCTTCCCCTGCCCCTTCCTGGATCCTCCCACTGCCCGATCTTCAGCAGAAGATCAGCACACAAAGGAGAAGGCAGCGGCTTCCTAGCCAGTAGTTCTGTGGTAATGACATGTATGTTGCCTTTCTTTCCTTCAAGGAATGTAAAAAACACATTTGCATATTGAATACAGAGGAGTCGGGGAGTCGGAGTCGGAAGTACCAAAAACTGAGGAGTCGGAGTCAAACCATTTATCTACCGACTCCACAGCCCTGCTTATATTCGGCAAAATCTTTATTGATGTATTTCGGTGGAAAAACAAATTGTTTTCAGTGTTCAGCACTGCAGTTATATGTGGTAAAATCTTTTGTGACGTATTTCGGTGGAAAAACAAATCATATTCAGCTTTCAGCGCTATACTTATATTCGGTAAAATAAAAAATTTATTCAGCATTCAGCGCTGCAGTTATATGTGGTAAAATCTTTTGTGACGTATTTCAGTGGAAAAACAAATCTTATTCAGCGTTCAGCGCTGCAGTTATATGCGGTAAAATCTTTTGTGACTTATTTCGGTGGGAAAACAAATTTTATTCAGCATTCAGCGCTGTAGTAATATGTGGTAAAATCTTTATTGAAGTATGTCAGTCGAAAAACAAAATTAATTCTACGGTCAGCGCTGCGGTTATATGCAGTAAAATCTTTAGTGATGTATCTTGATGAACTTCGCAACTCTTCTGGGATCAAAACTATCTTGACGCTTTGTCTTGTCATTGTCTGTAGCTACTAGAGGCCTGTTCATGCCAGGCAGGTTCCCTCAGAAGTATCTTGGTTGATCGTCTAGACACTCTGTCAGTGTGCCATTCTGTGGCTTCCTCATGCTGCTGCCACCTCCACACTTTGTCATTGTGCCTCTCTGTGGTCTCCTCCTGATGCTGCTGCCACCTCCAGACTGTCATTGTGCCACTCTGTGGCCTACTCATGCTGCTGCCACCTCCAGACTCTGTTGCTGTGCCACTCTGTGGCCTACTAATGCTGCTGCCACCTCCAGACTTGGTCATTGTGCCACTCTGTGGCCTACCCATGCTGCTGCCACCTCCAGACTCGGTTATTTTGCCACTCTGTGGCCTTCTCATGCTGCTGCCACCTCCAGACTCAGTCATTGTGCCACTCGGTGGCCTCCTCATACTGCTGCCAACCCCAGACTCTGTCATTGTGCTACTCAATCGCCTTCTCCTAATAATGCTGCTGCTGCCACCTACAGACTCTGGCATTATGCCACTCAGTGGCCTTCTCATACTGCTTCCACCTCCAGACCCTGTCATTGGGCCACTCTGTGGTCTCATCATGCTGCTTCCACTTCACCACTGTGTCATAGGTCCACTCTGTGGACTTCTCATGCTGTTCCCACCGTTCCCCACTTCATGACTGGGCCACTATTTTGGCTTTCGGCCTGGCTGACATCATCATTTATTTGACACTTCTTCTGATCTTTCAGAAGGAAGGTAAAATGAGACGCACAATGGATCCTGTTTGTGTAGTAGCTTTAAGGCCTGTGTGGTCCCATCAGAATTGGCTTATGAATTGGTAGCTAAAAGCAGGAGTGGGTAGAAAACACAGAAGACATGCAAATATTCGGTTCACGTGTCATCTCTGTTTTAGATCCACTCCTGTTTTTTTTGGCATTAGCAATACTGATGGATTACTGACCAAATGCTGACCGAGTGAAGCCAAATGCTCAACAGACAGGATCTGTTTTTGAGGGGTTATAGTTGTGATGGATCAGAGGAAGGGCAAAATAATCAGTGACGTCAACACAAACTTACTGCTGACACCCTCTTCACTCTGTCCGGGGGGCTCTACTTTTATAAGCGTTTAATAGAACAGGTTCTGTAGACATCTATGTGGAAATAGCTGGCGACGGTGTAAAAGGAGTGCGCTTCTTCTTGATGCTAACATCTACCTGTAAGGCTGAGTTGATACTTGAGTTATTTGGTCAGTTTTGGCCCCGTGACTGCCCTAATAAGTGAAGTCTGCAGTGGTTCTAAGAGCGACGCCTGTCATCTGCATGTCATACGAACTCACAGTATTATTTCACTACCACAGCAGACTCCTTATGCGTGTTACTGCAAGGCCCAGTGTTCTACACCCCTATAAAGGCTCTCTGTAGTCCAGAAATAGCCGTTTTTTAACGCAATTCGCTGCAAATAAATTTGGATCGAAGCTAATTTTTCCGACAAATTCGGCGAATCGGCCGAACAGAATTTTTGAAAAAATTCACTGATCTCTAGTGGTGAGCAGCATAGGCAATATTCGTTTTCGCGATATTTGGTAAATTTTTGGCCTTATATTCGCCATAAATTCTCAAATTCTAGAATTCGTGATCTCCAGTAATTATTTTCTTGATTGCGAAAATTGGCAATGTAATATGCGCGCAATACAGGCGTGGCTCACTTTTGCTACATTTTTCAAGTTGATAGAAGTTTCCTGAGACTGGAGAAAATGGTTGGCAGCAACTTTCGTGACTGTGAGGAAGAACTCCTGATCACTGTAAGTAATTTTACATTACAGCACTGTTTTTGATTAAATTTTGCATGCATAGCAGAACAATAGCTTTATATGCAGATAAAGTGCTCCAATATATTTGCGATTGCGCAAATTGGCACTAATGATGCGCATATTTTTGGTGCAATACATGCAACTTCACATTTTATCAGGTCTGAGTAGATATTACTGACTAAAGACGAAAGACAAATACACTAATCCCTATCATAGCACAGTAATTCCTATCACACTACCTAACACCCTGCACTGGAACCGGCTACACTATATCACTATCTAACCTACACTGACTATCTCCCACTAACTATCTGTATTATATATATGAGCTAACTATCTAATGTAATTGAATAAGGATCCAGATGACTCAGCAAAGCACAGATCACAGCAATGACACTGCTCTCTCTCTCTCTCTCTCAGAACTGAAAAAAAACTGCAGAAAATAGCTGCTGGGGAAAATAGTAAGGGGTAGGCAACTTTCCTATTGGTTTCTAGGGATGTTGCTAAGCTCAGACAAAGATATTGCAGCCTTCTCAATGGCCCACAAGCAAGAAGCAGGAGGGTACTAATGAAAAAAAATTGGGAATATTCGCGATTATGAAGATATAGCACTATATTCTACATTTTTCGTGAATTCTTGAAGTGCCGATATTAGAATATTCGCGATCAACACTAGTTATCAAATGCTGACAATGTAGCAGAGGAGGAGGAGTCTGAGTGGGAGAAGTGAAAAGGGATGATGAAGATGTGAAAGACACTGTACTGCCCGTGGATGTGGCCTGGCTGGCACAAGGGGGACTGGGAGAAGGAAGGAACTCCTTCTGCGGTGGTTGGCTGCTACCTCTGTTTGCCCACGGGATGAAGTGATGCTACTTCATGTGGTCCAAAAGAGCTGTGGTACCTACGTTTATGTTTGCCTGCCCACGTTTTATTTTGCGCTTGCTCATCTTGCGCAGAGCAGTGCTTCTGTCTTCCTGCAGCGTGGAGAAAAATGCCAGACAAGAGATTCTCACTCAGCAGAAGTAGAGGCAGCCGAGCTCGGCTTAGCTCTGACACGTGTTGGGCCTAACCCACCCAAGGTGTCAGCGACATCACCAGATCCAGAAGCAGATGTGGCCTTGGCTGTTCTTTGGGAGGTACATGACTTCTGCTGTTTATTGCTGCTGCCATCACCCTCCTCCTCTAATGTTGTCTCCTCCTCAGCACCCTGATCCTACTCCCAGGTTCTTTCCAGGACACAGTCGTCATTGGAATCCTTTTTTGCTGCAGACACTGGGATATCATGGTGGGTTCTTTGGCCCACCCTCCTCCGCTCTCTTTCCTGACTGCCACTGTCACTGCCCCCAATGCTAATACCGTGTCTACGGGGGCCACTACTACCACCACCAACATGGCTAGGTCTGAGGTCTGCAGCCTCCCCCACTTCCTTTCTCATGGCAGTACAAATGCTGACTGCTCTCACACAATTTACAAGAGCACAGTCGGCACTCCGTTTGACTGATGCATGGTGCACGTGTCCAGTGTCGGCATCCCGCTTACATATACAAGGAGAAGACTGGCACTCGCAAGATGGATGCAATTCTTATCTGTTTAGAGCCACATCAGAGGAAAATGACGCGTTTCAACTCTACAATCGAGTCTTTCTCAAACTGCCATGACGTCAGGTTGTCAAGGAAACAACATAAACAGAAATAATATTCACAAGTACTATGGTAATCAAGGGATTACATAGAGAACATGCATGGCTGTAATACTGACAAAATGGCAGTAATATAGAAATTACATGACTAAGGTATTGGTTAGACTGCCCGGGTCTACCTAACTCCTTAACCTTCTTGATCCCCATTGACGAATAAGAGCCAGACTCCAGATTCGGATTAATTCGGCCACAGCAGCCATTTTATTAAATAAATATACATAACAAAACATGAATAGCTTAACATTAACCTCCATTAACCTGAGTAAATGAAAAGGGAAGTCCTAGAAGCCCAAATAAAATAAATTCACCAAAACAAACTGGCAACTCCATCTTGCACCTAGCCGATAAATGCAAGCTCGGCCACTATCCAAGCATTGATGGACAAACATCTTAGCACTAAAAACTGTAACAGCTTAACAACCGGGGGGGCGATGCAGACAAATTATTAATTGCCTGCACTATGCCCAGATTGTCACAATGGAACTGAACCTTCTTATTCGCAAACCTATCTTCCCACAAAACAACCGCCATAACAATTGGAAAAAGCTCTAAAAGTGCCAAATTTCTCACCCATCCTTTAGT
This sequence comes from Bufo bufo, assembly GCF_905171765.1. Classification (NCBI taxonomy): domain Eukaryota; kingdom Metazoa; phylum Chordata; class Amphibia; order Anura; family Bufonidae; genus Bufo; species Bufo bufo. The sequence goes on from NC_053392.1 coordinate 552,723,301, forward strand.
CACCCAAGAGTCAGGCCACCGGCCCGCACACCATTGCCCATGGCAGTATGCCCCGAAACCTACCCCCCCAGCCACGTCAGAAAAAAGCTCAAAATCAAATTTTTTAACCGCTTCACCCATAACTAATGTCCTCCCATTGTAGACGTCGCAGAAGCCAAACGCCGGCAAAAAATGCGCCCCATCGGCATAATCCTACATGAAAAATTTAGTTTACCCAACAGGGATTTACAATCAACCTAATTTTTGTCGCCCTTTTTGCCTTACTGACTTCCAACCGCAAGTTTATCAATTTGTCCTCCGGCAGCCTGTATTCCATTTCAACCGTGTCGATCACAATATCCAAAAAACACAATTTGGTCGTAGGCCCCTCTGACTCATCCACCGCCAACGGAACCACGAACTCCCCAAAAACCGACTGCACAGTGTGCAACAACAACGAACATACCTTGCTGCTTTTTCAAGGCTGCTAATTTAGTGCTGGTCTAATCAAGTGCTGATCTGCAAGTGCATTGGAGATATTCAGGAGATACTCAGGAGGTAATCTGGAGGTGGATACAATCTAAACAAGTAAGATTTGTTTGTTTAAATTATTATTTTTTTATTTTATTTTTTTATTTTTTTTATTCCCCCCGCCGCCCCCTCCCTGCAATGGCAGATCTGGTTCTGTGCAGGAATTGTTGTGCTTTTATTTCAGGTTCCACTCTTCAGAGGTTTGGATACTGTCTGATCTGTAGACAGCTCTCCATAATGCAACAGGAAATTACCTTTTTGAAATATGAGATTTGTAAATTAACCATTAAGCAAACTCAGACTGAGAACATTGCAATGCCACTGCCACAGAGGCCCCCTAGAAATGGAAGATGGGTTACTGTAGGTTCTGGTAGACTGAGAGTTGTGGATAGAAGACATGTCCCACAGTCTGTGGCTCTCCATAATTCATTTGCAGCACTTTCAGAGTGCAAGAGCAACATGGCGGATGGCTCAAGCACAGTGGGTGAGAAACAATCATCTCCCATGCCTATAGTATGCAAGACTGCAGCCAAAGACAAAAAGGAGAAGGGGAGGACTGATAGTAAGCAGCTGTTGGTGGGCGATTCCATCATAAGAGGTGTGAAGTTTGAGGAGAATGGTGTTGTAAGATATCTCCCTGGTGCTACCGCTAGCAGGGATAGACGACGGATCCTTAATATTGTTAGGCAAGCAAAACAGGAAAGGGAAGTGGATGTTATTGTCCATCTGGGGACAAACGATCTGGCTTGCAATGAGGTTTCAAAGGTGAAAGAAGCTTTTCACACACTTGGAAAGGATATACGGGAGGTTGCATCAACTGTTTCATTCTCTGCAGTTTTGCCTGTGCATAACCTTCAGCATGACAGGAAGATGCGCATTAAGGAATTCAACGTATGGCTTGGTGAATGGTGTCGGAACCAAGGGTTTGGCTTTGTGTCTCATGTTAGCTCTTGTTGGAATGGAAAAGAACTGTACAAGAAAGATGGTTTGCATCTTTCTCTCAAAGGAACGAATGTCCTCGGTGAACAGTTCCAAGTATTTGCTAAGGAGCATTTAAACTAGGAAAGGGGGGAAAAAGAGTGATAATCCAGCAGTCCGACTGCCCCCCGGAACAATGCCAGAAGATGCCAGTAGCACAAAGGTTAAGAAATGACAAGCTCAGATTCTTATCTACAAATGCTGGCAGTTTAAGGAATAAGATCAATGAACTTGAGGCTATAATGGCATCTGAGAATATAGATGTAGTGGCTGTTACTGAGACATGGTTCAAGGGGAGTAATGACTGGGATATATCAATACCAGGGTTCTCTCTATACAGGAAAGACAGAGAAGGCAAGAAGGGGGAGGGGTGGCCCTGTATGTGAAAGACAGCATAAAATCTAATTTGATACAAGTTAGCGAGAACAATTTAGAGTCAGTTAGGGTTACCTTGCAGCTTGATAATCATAAGGTAACTCATGTAGGTGTGATATATAGACCACCTAGCCAAGTCAAAGAATTAGATGATCTACTAGTTGAGGAAATAGCTAAAATGACATTGAATGGGGAAGTTATCATTATGGGAGACTTCAAATCTTCCTGATGTAAACTGGAAAACCAAAATAGCTAGTTCTGCCAGGAGTACAGATATTCTAAATTCCCTACTGGGATTATCTCTACAGCAAGTAGTTGAGGAGCCAACCCGGAAGGAGGCCATTTTAGATTTAGTATTCACAAATGGGAATTTGGTATATGATATTACTGTAGGGGAAAGCTTGGGATCTAGTGATCACCAGTCAGTGTGGTTTACTATAAGTACAGTGACTGAGTCACACCACACAAAAACAAAAGTTTTAGATTTTAGAAAAACTAACTTTTCTAAAATTAGATTAGTGGTATACGAGTCCCTATCAGATTGGAACAGTTTCATTGGAGTCCAGGAGAAATGGGACTACTTAAAAGAGGCACTATTGAAGGCAACAGAAAATTGCATTAGGCTTGTCAGTAAAAGCAAAAAAAGGAAAAGACCACTGTGGTACTCAGCAGAAGTGGCCAAAATCATTAAAAACAAAAAGATAGCATTTAGGAATAAAAAAAAAAAGAAGAAAAACGAGGATGACAGGCTAATTTACAAGATTAGGCAGAGAGAGGCCAAACAAGTTATAAGAGCTTCTAAAGCACAGGCAGAAGAGAAATTAGCTCAGTCAGCGAAAAAAGGCGATAAGGCATTCTTCAGATACATAAATGAAAAAAGGAAACTAAAACAAGGAATTACAAAATTAAAAACAAAAGAAGGAAGGTATATGGAAGAAGATAAAGAACTAGCTGACTGCCTCAATGAATACTTCTGTTCAGTCTTTACGAAGGAAAATAAAGGAAAAGGACCTCAGTTAGGAAAGAAGACTAATAAATCTTTTGATGCATGTGTCTTTACAGAGGAAGAGGTTCTAAGTCAGCTGTCTAAAATCAATACACATAAGTCACAGGGGCCTGATGGGACACACCCAAAGCTATTAAAAGAGCTCAGCGGTGAACTAGCAAAACCATTAACAGATTTATTTAACCAATCACTGGCAACAGGAGTCGTCCCAGAAGATTGGAAATGAGCAAATGTTGTGCCCATTCACAAGAAAGGTAGTAGGGAGGAATCGGGCAACTATAGGCCAGTAAGCCTGACATCAATAGTGGTGAAATTAATGGAAACCATACTTAAGGAGAGGATTGTGGAACATCTAAAATCCCATGGATTGAAAGATGAAAAACAGCATGGGTTTACTTCAGGGAGATCATGTCAAACTAATCTTATTGATTTTTTTGATTGGGTGACTAAAACAATAGATGGCGGAGGTGCAGTAGACATCGCTTACCTAGACTTCAGTAAGGCTTTCGATACTGTCCCACATAGAAGGCTTATCAATAAATTGCAGTCTTTGGGCTTGGACTCCCATATTGTTGAATGGATTAGGCAGTGGCTGAGGGACAGGCAACAGAGGGTTGTAGTCAATGGAGTATATTCAGACCAAGGTCTTGTTACCAGTGGGGTACCTCAGGGATCTGTTCTGGGACCCATATTGTTTAATATCTTTATCAGCGAAATTGCAGAAGGCCTAGATGGTAAGGTGTGTCTTTTTGCTGATGACACAAAGATTTGTAACAGGGTTGATGTTCCTGGAGGGATACACCAAATGGAAAAGGATTTAGGAAAACTAGAGGAATGGTCAAAAATCTGGCAACTAAACTTTAATGTGGATAAGTGCAAAATAATGCACCTGGGGCATAAAAACCCAAGAGCAGAATATAAAATTAGTGATACAGTCCTAACCTCAGTATCTGAGGAAAGGGATTTAGGGGTCATTATTTCAGAAGACTTAAAGGTAGGCAGACAATGTCATAGAGCAGCAGGAAATGCTAGCAGAATGCTTGGGTGTATAGGGAGAGGCATTACTAGTAGAAAGAGGGAGGTGCTCATGCCGCTCTACAGAGCACTAGTGAGACCTCATTTGGAGTATTGTGCTCAGTACTGGAGACCATATCTCCAGAAGGATATTGATACTTTGGAGAGAGTTCAGAGAAGAGCTACTAAACTGGTACATGGATTGCAGGATAAAACTTACCAGGAAAGATTAAAGGACCTTAACATGTATAGCTTGGAAGAAAGACGAGACAGAGGGGATATGATAGAAACTTTTAACATAAAGGGAATCAACAAGGTAAAAGAGGACAGAATATTTAAAAGAAGAAAAACTGCTACAAGAGGACATAGTTTTAAATTAGAGGGGAAAGGTTTAAAAGTAATATCAGGAAGTATTACTTTACTGAGAGAGTAGTGGATGCATGGAATAGCCTTCCTGCAGAAGTGGTAGCTGCAAATACAGTGAAGGAGTTTAAGCATGCATGGGATAGGCATAAGGCCATCCTTCATATAAGATAGGGCCAGGGGCTATCCATAGTACTCAGTATATTGGGCAGACTAGATGGGCCAAATGGTTCTCATCTGCCGACACATTCTATACCTGAAAACCCGCCGGGCCCAGACACAAAAAGTCGTAAAGTAATGAATAACTGAAGCACAACCGGACACTTCCACTATTACTGATTCCAGGAACGAACTGAATGTCTCGAAGTAGGCGCAAGACAGTGAGCACCCCATTGGCAAACACCTATCTATGAAATAACACCCCCCCAAAAACAACCCAACAAGTGCAGACTCTCTGGATGAACAGTTAACAAGTGAAATGTCGCCTCAATATCGGTCTTTGCTAATAACGTACCCGGGCCCAACTTCCTTACCCAAGCCACAGCCGCGTCAAATGATGTATAAACCAGTGAACATTATTCAGGATCAATACCATCATTGACAGATGCCTCTCTTGGAAAGGACAGGTGATCAATGAGCGGAAACTTATTTGGCTCCTTTTTGGGAACCACCCCCAACAGCGACACTCTCAAATTCGTCAAATTCGCCATTCGTCTCATCATCACCTCCTTAGCCAATTTTTCTGAAACTACTTCCGGATGAATTAACGCCGACCTCAAATTCTTATAAACTACGGAACCCGACGACAACACAGAGGGAATGTAAAAACCCAACTTAAAACCCCTCTCCAACAACTTCGCCGCCTCCTGATTCGGGTACCTATTTAGAAACCGCGCCATCCTTTCCACCCGAACCGGCATCCGACCCTTTTCCAGCATTGTCCCTTTGGCAGGCGCAGCACTATGAAGTGCCTTTTGTGCTGTGGCATTAGAAGAATTTTGATATCTCTGACCTTTTAATCTAACCAGACTGTCTATTACTCTGTAATTCCTCTAGTGCCGTTCTATGGAAACAGTAGGTTTAAAGAGCACACCAAATGCTTGAAATAACTTCTTTATTAACTTCAACTTTTCTTCATATATAAGACTTCCGCCTCCGCAGCAGATAGTCCATGTACAAAACACGTGTTGAATAAAGTATCATAAAATGGAGGTATGCATAAGACGCTGGTTCAACTGTTAAATCTTGTCTTTCAACATAAAATGGTGGATATATTTCTCTCTTGAGTATCTGTACTTTCACTTTAAGTTATTTAAAGGGATTCTGTCACCAGTTTTTTACCCCCCCATTTAATAATATGGTTATGTTCATGGAGCTCTAGCGATTCCTAATGTGGTCTTATAACCAAAATCTGTAGGCTCATTTTGTCTAAAAAACGTTATAACTAACCTGTCATTCATCTCACAAAGGTGCCCAAGGGGATGCTCATGTCTTCCAGATGCCGCCCGCACCCGCCGCTGTTCGTGCCCAGCTTCTCCTTTGCTGTCATCAGCGCCGCCTCAGAATCCTTTGCTACGCCTCCGGCTCTCCCTCACTCCTCCTTCCTTCTTCTCCAACATCCCGCACGTGCGCACAGGCCTGTGCCTGATGCGCCCGTGCGGACTTCTCCGTTCGGCTTCATGGAGCAAAGTGCGCATGCGCCGGCACTTCGCTCAACCGCCCGATGACCTGATCACTGGCGCCATCCTGTCAGAGGCCTGTGCTCACGCGCGGGATGTTAGAGAAGAAGGAGGGGGGAGTGAGGGAGAGCCAGAGGCGTAGCAAAGGATTCTGAGGCGGCGCTGATGACAGCAAAGGAGGAGCTGGGCACGAACGGCGGCGGGTGCGGGCGGCATCTGGAAGACATGAGCATCCCCTTGGGCACCTTTGTGAGATGAATGACAGGTTAGTTATAACGTTTTTTAGACAAAATGAGCCTACAGATTTCGGTTATAAGACCACATTAGGAATCGCTAGAGCTCCATGAACATAACCATATTTTTAAATGGGGGGGGGGGGGGGGGTAAAAAACTGTTGACAGAATCCCTTTAAGCACTTTATGATCTCTCTGAGAGGTATATCTGAGGTCTAAATAATAGTTCTACTTGCTGAATTTGGTCGTAATTTGCAGTATGCAGTTAGCAGTAACTATTTGCAGATTGGTTGAGTATGATCTGGTATAGTTGTATGCAATTTGGATTGCAATATGGAATTTGAATTTGTATGCAATTTGCAGTTTGCAATTGGTGGAACTGTAAGTAAACACACATATAACTGGTTCAGTATACATTTCTAATCACTATATTAACAGTAGGAACATTATATAACTGTTTTAAATACCTATTTTGGCCTCTGATGTGTCATTGAGCTTACCTTACATTATATAATGAATCTTAAAGGCATATTATCTTTTCTGCTTCTGTGAACACAAAATATAACTGTTATATGACATCCAAACATGAAGTCACTGTAAATAACTCTGCTTTTGTCTTTAACACACAAACATAGGAACTGTATTAAGGTTATTGGCAGGTCTAGCTGTATAGACACACAAGCTATATTAGCAACCTAGGACAGGTCCTAGCAGCCCCCCCCCCCCTTTGTCTATTTCCCTTAAAGCATCTATTTGCTCCGTGGGATCTGCGGCATGTGATGCATTCATGTTTAAACTTACACTTTTCACCAAATTTACAGTTTCCTTTCGTTAAACAGGAAACACAACCCTTTTGCTGATGCCGCAAAATTACCCTGTCCTGACCACCCAGTTTCCCCCCGAAAGGACTGCCCCGACCTGTTGGGCCGCACCGCCTTCCTCTGTCTGAATTGTTCGTCGTACCTAAGCCAGCCCGTACCCCGTAAACCCGGTACGCCTCCCCTATCGCATTCATATAACAGAACAGCGCCGAAAAACATTCCGGTGTCTTTTCCCCAATGACGCTGGCCAAAATTGCAAACGCCTGCAACCAATTTTCAAACGTTCGCGTGATCAAGCGATACCGCCGCTTTTCCTTGTCCTCTTTTTTACCTTTATCCTTCTTTCCCTTATCCAAATTAAATCTCTCCAAAGGAAGTAGGAAAAAAATTTCGACATACTCCCCTTTCCAAATCCTCTCCCTAAACTCCTGTTTCAAGTGCGCCCCCAACGGACCCTCAAAACACACGTACACCTCACCCTTTGCCGCTTCGTCCACTTTAGGCCTGTCATCCTCTCCCACTGCCTGTGTCTGTACTGACACTGACGCCCCTGACCTACTAGCCGAACCCACATCAGACACCCCACTCCCGGGACCCACTCCCCAAGCCGGAAGCGGCGACGCTCCCCCAGCCCCTAAAGCCGACAACCACCCTGCCAATCCGCCCAAAAGCTGTCCCAGACCCCTTCCCACTTCACCCGGACATTCCGCTCCCCCGACGCCCCCTGGACAGCTAAGTAAAGAAAGAAGAGGACCCCATGAGATCTCACCAGGCTGCACGGGTCTCACCAGGCTGCACGGGTGCTGTGTATCCTGTAGCCGCTGATCCTGTATCCCGCCGGTCCTGGTCGCCGTCTTCACGGTCCCTGGATGACTTGCAACACTGACCCTGTAGTCCGGACTTACAGATTCTTCTCCACTAGCGATGCTGCTGCTCCTCTCTAAAATGGCTCCTGTCATGTGGGAGGCATGGCCCTCTTCATCATCCCGGACAGCCTGGGTCCTGTGCACAGCCCTGGAAGCCTCCTGCACAGCCCGTACTCCGGCAGAACTGCTCCCTCGCCGAGTGGACCTCCCAGAAGAGGGACGCCTGGGAGGATCCACAGACCCTGGCCCCGATCCCGACGCACATCCCGCTCTGCTCTGGGTCCCGCCTCTGCATAGGATTCCTCCCACGGTGGGAGCGTCTTACCGAAACCTGCTGTGCCGCTCCTCGCCGTGGAGGGTCCCCAGAGGGGCTCTACAATCGGCGCCGGACCCTAGGGGTTTCATCAGGGCTCAAGCGCGCCGGCGGTCAGACCCGCCGCAGCCGTCTAGCCCCTTTATCAGGGATCTCAATTGCCATTGGGGCTCCCTGCAGCAGGCCTCCTAACTGCTCCCTCAGCCAGCCGGGTGCCCTTGACTCTGCCTCCATTCTAATCTGGGCCAGCATCTCCTCCACAGTCATGGTGAGTGCAGTTTACAGTTTGATTTCTAGCTAGAAAATGGCACCTAACAGAAAAAGTCAATGTGCATACCTATTAAGTCAATACTTTGCAGAGCCATCTTTTGCGGCAATCACAGCTCCAAGTCGCTTTGGATAAGTCTCTATGAGCTTGCCACATCTTATCACTGGGATTTTTGCCCATTTCTCCTTGCAAAACTGCTCCAGCTCCTTCAAGTTGAATGGTTTGTGCTTGTGAACAGCAATCTTTAAGTCTGACCACAGATTTTCTATTGGCTTGAGATCTGGGCTTTGACTAGGCCATTATAATACATTTACATGTTTCCCTTTAAACCACTCAAGTTTTGCTTTAGCAGTGTGTTTGGGGTCATTGTCCTGCTGGAAGGTGAACCTCCATCATAGCCTCAAACCACGCACAGAGTGGTACAGGTTTTGCTGAAGAATATCCCTGTATTTAGCACCATCTGAAGGGGTATATGTAACTCCATTTTGTCTGCTTTAACAATGTGTATTGTGATAATATCTTGGTCAATGCACTGTTTCAAGTTCCCCCTCTGTGGAATTTAGGAAACTTCCTCTGTCCTTGGACAGTTTCTAGAGACCCTTAAATTCCTTAGTTAAAACAGTCACACCTTATAAGGTCATCCCGGCTTAATGCATACTAAGCATATGCGTGTCTACACATGATTGGTTAATGATGTTACTATGTAAATTATACTCTCTGCTTCTTTAAAAGGCTGAACTAAGGGGTAATAAAATTAGAGTGAATTTGTACAGACCCGTGTTTTGTTGTATCTGATAAGTTCATTCTCCTGGCGCCAGATAGATTTAATCCAAGCTGATCACCGAGGTCAGGTATCAGGGATGCCTAGTGAAGAGACGAATTGCCTTACACCATCCATCTTTTCCTCAAGTCTGACCAGTTTCCCAGTCCCAGCTGCTGAAAAACATCCCACAGCATGATGCTGGGTGATGTGATGTGTTGGGTTTGCGTCAGACATAGCATTTTCTTTGATGGCCAAAAAGTTCAATTTTAGTTTCATCAGACCAGAGCACCTTCCTCCATACATTGTGGTAGTCTCCCACATGCCTTTTCGCAAACTCACAATGTGCCTTTTTGTTTTTAGCTGAAAGTAATGGCTTTCTTCTGGCCACTCTGCCATTAAGCCGAACTCTATGGAGCCTACGGCTTATTGTCATCCTATGTACAGATACTCCAGTCTCTGCTGTGGAACTCTGCAGCTCCTCCAGGGTTACCTTATGTCTCTGTGCTGCCTCTCTGATTAATGCCCTCTTTGCCCGGTCCATGAGTTTTGGTGGGCGGCTGTCTCTTGGCAGGTTTGCTGTTGTGCCATGCTCTTTCCATTTGGTTATGGTAGATTTGATGGTGCTCCTGGGGATCATCAAAGATTTGGATATTTTTTTTATAACCTAACCCTGACTTGTACTTCTCAACAACATTGTCCCTTACTTGTTTGGAGAGTTCCTTGGTCTTCGTGGCAGTGTTTGGTTAGTGATGCCTCTTGCTTAGGTATTGCAGCCTCTGCTGCCTTTCAAAAAAGGTGTGTATATGTATAGACAGATCATGTGACAATTAGATTGCACACAGGTGGACATCATTTCACTAAGTATGTGACTTCTGAAGGTAATTGGTTGCACCAGAGCTTTTTATGGGCTTCCTAACAAAGGGGGTGAATACATGCGCACATGCCAATTTTATGTTTTCCATTTCTAAACAATAGTTTTATTTATATATTTTTCTCATTTCACTTCATCAACTAAGACTATTGTGTTCTGATCCATCACATAAAATTCAGATTAACAAAACATCGAACTTAAGGCTGTAATGTAACAAAACATGAAAAAAGTCAAGGGGAATGAATACTTTTGCAAGGGACTGAAAATATTGAAACGCTATGGAAGGATGTGGGAGGGCAATAATCACAATGTCCATCATGTTTTCTGTGAAAAAAAAGGGACAACAAAAGGGTATTATACAAAATATAATGGTACTAGCGTTGTATCATAAAAAGCAGCTAATTTCATAATCACGATTCAAGCCCTTTGGCTCCAGAGTCTGTAATCTGTGGATCCAAAAGGCTTCCCGCTTTTTCAATATCTTGATTCTGTCACCACCCCTCCGTGATGGTAATACCTGCTCAATGGTTTGGAAACGTAATTGGGAAACATTATGGCGGCATTGGTAAAAATGGAAAGGTATCGGAAGTAACAGATTCTTTTTCCGTATCGTGGACTTGTGCTTACAGAATCTGTCTTTCATCCGGGTTGATGTTTCTCCAACATATAGGAGTCCACATGGACATTTCAAAATGTACACCACAAAATTGCTGTTACACGTAAAAAAGCCATTAATGGGAAATTTTTCCCCTGTATGTGGGTAGGTAAAATATTCCCCCTTAATTATTGTGGAGCAGTGAATACATTGCAAGCAAGGAAACGTGTCTCTTTTGGGCGTAGATAGTGTCATCTGTCGTGCCAAGGTTTTGTTACTTCCAAAGTCTACTTTAATTATGGTATCCCTTATATTTTTAGATCTTTTATAACAGATCAAATTTTGAAATTCTTCTATGGTTTTTTCAGCAACGGTGCGGGACTGCGATGGGTTTGAATACCCCCCCGCCATACACAACTTGTTATATGGCGTGGGTTGAAAATGAATTCATTTATACCAACCCACTCTTCACATGTGTCTTTTCTTCTGATGTGGCAATAAACAGATAAGAATTGCATCCATCTTGCGAGTGCTAGTCTTCTCCTTGTATATGCTCTCACACAAGTCACTCTTGACTATATGCCGTAGGACTTGGTGGGGTTTTCTTGTCACTTCTTTGTAAAATAGAAGGAACCCCTCTAGGAAAGGGCAGTGAAGACTGAGAGAACTCCACTGAAAGCCTTCCTTGGGGCTGCAAGGAGGAAGGGCAGGATGAACGCTGTGACCACTGGCTCCACGGCACGGTGTCAGACTCGGAAGTCACCTACACATCATCCTGCTACGACTGAGAGGAGGAGTGAGCCATCCAATCCACAATCTCATCCTCTTTCTTCTCAACTATAATGTTGCGCCTTTCCAAAGCCAGCAGGACAACGACGGCCTACTACTACTACTACTACTTCTGACAAGAGAGTTGGTGCTGCTACTACCCACATTCTGGCTCTGGTTCATTTTGTTTGGAAACCTTTCTTTGCTGGATATTTTTGGGCCTTTCAGATACTATTGTGCACTACCCTGTGTATTGGTTGTTACATCACTAGAGTAGATAAGGACAAGGACAGTTAGGCCCTGGACTGCAACCCCCCACTGTCCCTATCTACTTGTAGTACAAGCCCTAGATGACTAGACTGCAACTGGTCGATGGTCCCTACGCTACTTAAGTGAAGAGACAAACAAACAAACACAGACAGAAAAACACAATACCAGAGTCATCAGAAATGGGTCAGAGCCAGATGTGCTATGCAGTACCAGATGCTCTATTGGGTTGAGATCTGGTGATTGTGGGGCTCATTTTAGTACAGTGAACTTATTGTCATGTTCAAGAAACCAATTTGAAATGATTCGAGCTTTGTGAGATGGTGCATTATCCTGCTGGAAGTAGCCATCAGAGGATGGATACATGTTCTCATTCTGTTTACGCCAAATTCGGACTCTACCATTTGAATGTCTCAACAGAAATCGAGACTCATCAGACAGGGCAACATTTTTCCAGTCTTCAACAGTCCAATTTTGGCGAGCTCGTGCAAATTGTAGCCTCTTTTTCCTATTTATAGTGGAGATGAGTGGTACCCGGTGGGGTCTTCTGCTGTTGTAGCCCATCCGCCTCAAGGTTGTACGTAATGTGGCTTCACAAATGCTTTGCTGCATACCTCGGTTGTAACGAGTGGTTATTTCAGTCAACTTTGCTCTTCTATCAGCTTGAATCAGTCGTCCCATTCTCCTCTGACCTCTAGCATCCACAAGGCATTTTTGCCCACAGGACTGCCGCATACTGGATGTTTTTCCCTTTTCACACCATTCTTTGTAAACCCTAGAAATGGTTGTGCGTGAAAATCCCAGTAACTGAGCAGATTGTGAAATACTCAGACCGGCCCGTCTGGCACCAAAACCATGCCACGCTCAAAATTGCTTAAATCACCTTTCTTTCCCATTCTGACATTCAGTTTGGAGTTCAGGAGATTGTCTTGACCAGGACCACCCCCCTAAATGCATTGAAGCAACTGCCATGTGATTGGTTGACTAGATAATTGCATTAATGAGAAATAGAACAGGTGTTCCTAATAATTCTTTAGGTGAGTGTATATATACTGCTAAATTGAAAATAATACACAACCCCATAAAAAAGAAATGATTGGAAACATGTTTGTGAACACAAAAATAAAGGGAAACTGATTTATGCCTAAAGTTGTTATCCCTCACAGATACTATTGTGTGCTTGCCTATATATTGGTGTTGATCACCTATATGCTGATTTAATTAAATTAAACAATTCCCCCCCAAAAAATATAATTCCAACCATTTTGAGACTGTGAAGATATGCAAATGGATGATTGAGGCCTGACGTAATATTTCTTTATGATCACCTATATGCTGGTTTATTTAAATTAAAATGGAACCCCCCCCCCCAAAAAAATCATTCCTAAAAAACAGTCACTGGGAGATTGCTGCCCTAGTCTGTATATTGCTGCAGTAATCACACATGACAACTGTGTGGAGATGGAATTCACGAAACCGATTGATTGAGGCCTGGTGCTCAATTTGTTGTTATCACTCACAGGAAAGTAGTTTGGTGTACTACTGATCACCTATAAGCTGGAGTGTGGAGAAATAACTGAACATTAACAGATGATTAAGGGCCAAGCCTACGCTCAAATTCATGTTAAAGGGGTTGTCCAGAGTTGAACCCGGACAAACCTCCATTTTCACCCAGGCAGCCCCCCTGACTTTAGCATCGGAGCAGTTCATGTTCCTATGCTCTCCTTTGCCCTACGCTTAATCACGCAGGGAAAAGGCTCTTTTGTTTACAATAACACACTTCCGAGCGGAGGCTTCCACCCAGCAGTGTGTTCGGTGACGTCACCGGCTCTGATGGGTGGGCTTTAGCGCTTCCCTAGCCGTTTTACTGGCTAGATGTAATGACCGGCATCACGCACAGGGAGGGAAAAGGGAAAGCACTGCCAAAGGGAGAGGGTAAGGTGGTGACCCCTGACTCACCTTGCAGCTGGCACCTGACTGCCCTGACGTCCCTAGACGGGTTCCTCACCCGTGCGGCGATCACGTGCCTAAACCCTGGCTTTCCCTAAAATGAGCCCTAGATAGTGAACGGGCCGGTGGGATCGCTAGTCCGCACCACTATCACTAAGAGGGAAACACCAGGGAGAGGACAGACAAAACAGACAACACATACACCCAGGTGGGCGACCACAGCAGACCACAAAGGTCCAACAGGGATCCGGAGGGTAGCGTTCTGGACCAACAACCAGAGAACGCAGCAACACAGCTCCAGAGGGTCAGAATAGATGTCCAGGCAGGAAGCTCTATATCTGGCAACCAGAGAAGTGTGAGAGGGGAATATAAGGAGGTTTGGGAGTGCTGGACAAGGAACAGCTGAGGAGAAGGAGCTACGGATCCCTGAGTGAGCCAAAAGGGTTTGCAAAGCAAACCCAGAAAGCTACCATAAGGAAACAGCCCTATCTTACATAGAGCGCGCAGCCAACCGCTGCGACTTCCTGACCCCGGGTATAACGGAGTCAGGCGTGGTTCTTGACACCCTCGTGACACTAGAGCAGCACTAAAGCCCGCCCATCAGTGGCGGTGACTTCACCAGGCTCCCTGAGCAGCCGGAAGAAGAGGCTTCAGCTCGCCTGCAAGAGACCTGGTATGTCACCAAGTATAAGAAAACAGTCACTTCCGGCTAAGAATTTCCTATATGAAAACGGGGCTTCAGAAATATGTGGCAAAGGTAGGACATGTATGTATTATGTCTGTCACTCTAGTACTATTACACCAATGTCCCCAATCCCGGACAACCCCTTTAAGACTCACAGGTAGATTGCTGTCTAAGGCTGTGTATTGCTGTAGTAATCATGTACAGTCAGGTTCATAAATATTGGGACATCGTCACAATTCTAACATTTTTGTCTCTATACACCACTACAATGGATTTGAAATGAAACAAACAAGATGCTTTAACTGCAGATTGTCAGCTTTAATTTGAGGGTATTTACATCCAAATCAGGTGAACGGTGTAGGAATTATAACAGTTTGCATATGTGCCTCCCACTTGTTAAGGGACCAAAAGTAATGGGACATAATAATAATCATAAATCAAACTTTCACTTTTTAATACTTGGTTGCAAATCCTTTGCAGTCAATTACAGCCTGAAGTCTGGAACGCATAGACATCAGCAGACGCTGGGTTTCATCCCTGGTGATGCTCTGCCAGGCCTCTACTGCAACTGTCTTCAGTTCCTGCTTGTTCTTGGGTCATTTTCCCTTCAGTTTTGTCCTCAGCAAGTGAAATGCATGTTCAATCGGATTCAGGTCAGGTGATTGACTTGGCCATTGCATAACATTCCACTTCTTTCCCTTAAAAAACTCTTTGGTTGCTTTTGCAGTGTGCTTTGGGTCATTGTCCATCTGCACTGTGAAGCGCCGTCCAATGAGTTCTGAAGCATTTGGCTGAATATGAGCAGATAATATTGCCCGAAACACTTCAGAATTCATCCTGCTGCTTTTGTCAGCAGTCACATCATCAATAAATACAAGATAACCAGTTCCATTAGCAGCCATACATGCCCATGCCATGACACTACCACCACCATTCTTCACTGATGAGGTGGTATGCTTAGGATCATGAGCAGCTCCTTTCCTTCTCCATACTCTTCTCTTCCCATCACTCTGGTACAAGTTGATCTTGGTCTCATCTGTCCATAGGATGTTGTTTCAGGACTGTGAAGGCTTTTTTAGATGTCGTTTGGCAAACTCTAATCTGGCCTTCCTGTTTTTGAGGCTCACTAATGGTTTACATCTTGAGGTGACCCCTCTGGTGAAGTCTTCTCTTAATTGTTGACTTAGACACACATACACCTACCTCCTGGAGAGTGTTCTTGATCTGGCCAACTGTTGTGAAGGGTGTTTTCTTCACCAGGGAAAGAATTCTTCGGTCATCCACTACAGTTGTCTTCCGGATCTTTTGGGGTTGCTGAGCTCACTGGTTCGTTCCTTCTTTTTAAGAATGTTCCAAACAGTTGTTTTGGCCACGCCTAATGTTTTTGCTATCTCTCTGATGTTTTTTTTTTTTTCAGCCTAATGATGGCTTGCTTCACTGATAGTGACAGCTCTTTGGATCTCATGTTGAGAGTTGACAGCAACAGATTCCAAGTGCAAATAGCACACTTGAAATGAACTCTGGACCTTTTATCTGCTAATTGTAATTGGGATAATGAGGGAATAACACACACCTGGCAATGGAACAGCTGAGAAGCCAATTGTCCCATTACTTTTGGTTCCTTAACCACCTCCGGACCGCCTAACGCAGGATCGCGTTCCGGAGGTGGCAGCCCTGCGCAGAGTCACGCATATATGCGTCATCTCGCGATGGGCGAGATTTCCTGTGAACGCGCGCACACAGGCGCGCGCGCTCACAGGAACGGAAGGTAAGAGAGTTGATCTCCAGCCTGCCAGCGGCGATCGTTCGCTGGCAGGCTGGAGATGTGTTTTTTTTAACCCCTAACAGGTATATTAGACGCTGTTTTGATAACAGCGTCTAATATACCTGCTACCTGGTCCTCTGGTGGTCCCATTTGTTTGGATCGACCACCAGAGGACACAGGTAGCTCAGTAAAGTCCCACCAAGCACCACTACACTACACTACACCCCCCCCCCGTCACTTATTAACCCCTTATTAGCCCCTGATCACCCCTGATCACCCCATATAGACTCCCTGATCACCCCCCTGTCATTGATCACCCCCCTGTCATTGATTACCCCCCTGTAAAGCTCCATTCAGATGTCCGCATGATTTTTACGGATCCACTGATAGATGGATCAGATCCGCAAAACGCATCCGGACGTCTGAATGAAGCCTTACAGGGGCGTGATCAATGACTGTGGTTATCACCCCATATAGACTCCCTGATCACCCCCCCTGTCATTGATTACACCCCTGTCATTGATCAACCCCCTGTAAAGCTCCATTCAGACGTCCGCATGATTTTTACGGATGCACTGATAGATGGATCCGATCCTCAAAACGCATCCGGACGTCTGAATGAAGCCTTACAGGGGCATGATCAATGACTGTGGTGATCACCCCATATAGACTCCCTGATCACCCCCCTGTAAAGCTCCATTCAGATGTCCTCATGATTTTTACGGATGCACTGATAGATGGATCCGATCCGCAAAACGCATCCGGACGTCTGAATGAAGCCTTACAGGGGCATGATCAATGACTGTGGTGATCACCCCATATAGACTCCCTGATCACCCCCCTGTAAAGCTCCATTCAGATGTCCGCATGATTTTTACGGATGCACTGATAGATGGATCCGATCCTCAAAACGCATCCGGACGTCTGAATGAAGCCTTACAGGGGCATGATCAATGACTGTGGTGATCACCCCATATAGACTCCCTGATCACCCCCCTGTAAAGCTCCATTCAGATGTCCGCATGATTTTTACGGATGCACTGATAGATGGATCCGATCCGCAAAACGCATCCGGACGTCTGAATGAAGCCTTACAGGGGCATGATCAATGACTGTGGTGATCACCCCATATAGACTCCCTGATCACCCCCCTGTCATTGATCACCCCCCTGTAAAGCTCCATTCAGATGTCCGCATGATTTTTACGGATGCACTGATAGATGGATCCGATCCGCAAAACGCATCCGGACGTCTGAATGAAGCCTTACAGGGGCATGATCAATGACTGTGGTGATCACCCCATATAGACTCCCTGATCACCCCCCTGTCATTGATCACCCCCCTGTAAAGCTCCATTCAGATGTCCGCATGATTTTTACGGATGCACTGATAGATGGATCCGATCCGCAAAACGCATCCGGACGTCTGAATGAAGCCTTACAGGGGCATGATCAATGACTGTGGTGATCACCCCATATAGACTCCCTGATCACCCCCCTGTCATTGATTACCCCCCTGTAAAGCTCCATTCAGATGTCCGCATGATTTTTACGGATGCACTGATAGATGGATCGGATCCGCAAAACGCATCCGGACGTCTGAATGAAGCCTTACAGGGGCGTGATCAATGACTGTGGTGATCACCCCATATAGACTCCCTGATCACCCCCCTGTCATTGATCAACCCCCCTGTCATTGATCAACCCCCCTGTCATTGATCACCCCCCCTGTCATTGATCACCCCCCTGTCATTGATCCCCCCCCCCCCCCCCCCTCTGTAAGGCTCCATTCAGATATTTTTTTGGCCCAAGTTAGCAGAATTTTTTTTTTTTTTTCTTACAAAGTCTCATATTCCACTAACTTGTGTCAAAAAATAAAATCTCACATGAACTCACCATACCCCTCACGGAATCCAAATGCGTAAAATTTTTTAGACATTTATATTCCAGACTTCTTCTCACGCTTTAGGGCCCCTAGAATGCCAGGGCAGTATAAATACCCCACATGTGACCCCATTTCGGAAAGAAGACACCCCCAGGTATTCCGTGAGGGGCATATTGAGTCCATGAAAGATTGAATTTTTTGTCCCAAGTTAGCGGAACGGGAGACTTTGTGAGAAAAAAATTAAAAATATCAATTTCCGCTAACTTGTGCCAAAAAAAAATAATTTCTATGAACTCGCCATGCCCCTCATTGAATACCTTGGGGTGTCTTCTTTCCAAAATGGGGTCACATGTGGGGTATTTATACTGCTCTGGCATTCTAGGGGCCCCAAAGCGTGAGAAGAAGTCTGGTATCCAAATGTCTAAAAATGCCCTCCTAAAAGGAATTTGGGCACCTTTGCGCATCTAGGCTGCAAAAAAGTGTCACACATCTGGTATCGCCGTACTCAGGAGAAGTTGGGGAATGTGTTTTGGGGTGTCATTTTACATATACCCATGCTGGGTGAGAGAAATATCTTGGTCAAATGCCAACTTTGTATAAAAAAATGGGAAAAGTTGTCTTTTGCCAAGATATTTCTCTCACCCAGCATGGGTATATGTAAAATGACACCCCAAAACACATTCCCCAACTTCTCCTGAATACGGCGATACCACATGTGTGACACTTTTTTGCAGCCTAGGTGGGCAAAGGGGCCCATATTCCAAAGAGCACCTTTAGGATTTCACAGGTCATTTACCTACTTACCACACATTAGGGCCCCTGGAAAATGCCAGGGCAGTATAACTACCCCACAAGTGACCCCATTTTGGAAAGAAGACACCCCAAGGTATTCCGTGAGGGGCATGGCGAGTTCCTAGAATTTTTTATTTTTTGTCACAAGTTAGTGGAAAATGCTTATTTTTTTTTTTTTTTTTTTTTTCATACAAAGTCTCATATTCCACTAACTTGTGACAAAAAATAAAAAGTTCCATGAACTCACTATGCCCATCAGCGAATACCTTGGGGTCTCTTCTTTCCAAAATGGGGTCACTTGTGGGGTAGTTATACTGCCCTGGCATTCTAGGGGCCAGAATGTGTGGTAAGGAGTTTGAAATCAAATTCTGTAAAAAATGACCTGTGAAATCCGAAAGGTGCTCTTTTGAATATGGGCCCCTTTGCCCACCTAGGCTGCAAAAAAGTGTCACACATCTGGTATCTCCGTAATCGGGAGAAGTTGGGGAATGTGTTTTGGGGTGTCATTTTACATATACCCATGCTGGGTGAGAGAAATATCTTGGCAAAAGACAACTTTTCCCATTTTTTTATACAAAGTTGGCATTTGACCAAGATATTTATCTCACCCAGCATGGGTATATGTAAAAAGACACCCCAAAACACATTCCTCAACTTCTCCTGAATACAGAGATACCAGATGTGTGACACTTTTTTGCAGCCTAGGTGGGCAAAGGGGCCCACATTCCAAAGAGCACCTTTCGGATTTCACAGGTCATTTACCTACTTACCACACATTTGGGCCCCTAGAATGCCAGGGCAGTATAACTACCCCACAAGTGACCCCATTTTGGAAAGAAGAGACCCCAAGGTATTCGCTGATGGGCATAGTGAGTTCATGGAAGTTTTTATTTTTTGTCACAAGTTTGTGGAATATGAGACTTTGTATGAAAAAAAAAATAAAAAAAAAAAATCATCATTTTCCACTAACTTGTGACAAAAAATAAAAAATTCTAGGAACTCGCCATGCCCCTCACGGAATACCTTGGGGTGTCTTCTTTCCAAAATGGGGTCACTTGTGGGGTAGTTATACTGCCCTGGTATTCTAGGGGCCCAAATGTGTGGTAAGGAGTTTGAAATCAAATTCAGGAAAAAATGAGGAGTGAAATCCGAAAGGTGCTCTTTGGAATATGGGCCCCTTTGCCCACCTAGGCTGCAAAAAAGTGTCACACATCTGGTATCCCCGTACTCAGGAGAAGTTGAGGAATGTGTTTTGGGGTGTCTTTTTACATATACCCATGCTGGGTGAGATAAATATCTTGGTCAAATGACAACTTTGTATAAAAAAATGGGAAAAGTTGTCTTTTGCCAAGATATTTCTCTCACCCAGCATGGGTATATATAAAATGACACCCCAAAACACATTCCCCACCTTCTCCTGAGTACGGAGATACCAGATGTGTGACACTTTTTTGCAGCCTAGGTGGGCAAAGGGGCCCATATTCCAAAGAGCACCTTTCGGATTTCACAGGTCATTTTTTACAGAATTTGATTTCAAACTCCTTACCACACATTTGGGCCCCTAGAATGCCAGGGCAGTATAACTACCCCACAAGTGACCCCATTTTGGAAAGAAGAGACCCCAAGGTATTCGCTGATGGGCATAGTGAGTTCATAGAACTTTTTATTTTTTGTCACAAGTTAGTGGAATATGAGACTTTGTAAGAAAAAAAAAAAAAAAAAAAAAATCATAATTTTCCGCTAACTTGTGACAAAAAATAAAAAGTTCTATGAACTCACTATGCCCATCAGCGAATACCTTAGGGTGTGTACTTTCAGAAATGGGGTCATTTGTGGGGTGTTTGTACTGTCTGGGCATTGTAGAACCTCAGGAAACATGACAGGTGCTCAGAAAGTCAGAGCTGCTTCAAAAAGCGGAAATTCACATTTTTGTACCATAGTTTGTAAACGCTATAACTTTTACCCAAACCATTTTTTTTTTACCCAAACATTTTTTTTTTATCAAAGACATGTAGAACTATAAATTTAGAGCAAAATTTCTATATGGATGTCGTTTTTTTTGCAAAATTTTACTACTGAAAGTGAAAAATGTCATTTTTTTGCAAAAAAATCGTTAAATTTCGATTAATAACAAAAAAAGTAAAAATGTCAGCAGCAATGAAATACCACCAAATGAAAGCTCTATTAGTGAGAAGAAAAGGAGGTAAAATTCATTTGGGTGGTAAGTTGCATGACCGAGCAATAAACGGTGAAAGTAGTGTAGTTCAGAAGTGTAAAAAGTGGCCTGGTCTTTCAGGGTGTTTAAGCACTGGGGGCTGAGGTGGTTAACAAGTGGGAGGCACATACAGTCCTGCTCAAAAGTTTAAGACCACTTGAAAAATGGCAAAAAATCATATTTAGCATGGCTGGATCTTAAGAAGGTTCCAAGTAGAGCTTCAACATGCAACAAGAAGAAATGGGAGTGAGACAAAACATTTTTTGAGCATTCAATTTAATGAAAACAACGAATAAACTAAAACAGGCTGTTTTTCAGCTGATCAAAAGTTTAGGATCACACCTCCAAAAAAAAAAAAATAAACCCCCCCAAAACCAAAACAGAAATCCAACTTCCAAACATGAACTCAGTAATGAGTAACTCCGCCGTTATTGTTGATCACTTCAAAAATTCATTTCGGCATGCTTGATGCAAGCGTTTTCATGAGGGAAGTGGGAACATTTCTCCAAGTGGTGAAGACAGCCGCACGAAGGCCATCTACTGTCTGGAACTGTTGTCCATTTTAGTAAACTTCCCTTGCCATCCAT
Organism: Bufo bufo; assembly: GCF_905171765.1. NCBI lineage: Eukaryota > Metazoa > Chordata > Amphibia > Anura > Bufonidae > Bufo > Bufo bufo. The sequence continues at coordinate 552,744,869 of NC_053392.1, forward strand.
CCCCAAAGGTTCTCAATTGGATTTAGATCAGGGGAACACGCAGGGTGGGCCAAAAGAGTAATGTTATTCTCCTGGAAGAAGTCCCTTGTCCTGCGGGCATTGTGTACTGTAGCGTTGTCCTGTTGAAAAACCCAGTCGTTACCACACAGACGAGGGCCCTCAGTCATGAGGAATGCTCTCTGCAACATCTCGACATAGCCAGCAGCATTTTGACGCCCCTGCACTTCCTGAAGCTCCATTGTTCCACTGAAGGAAAAAGCACTCCAGACTATTATGGCGCCCCCTCCACTGTGGCGCGTAGAAAACATCTCAAGTGGGATCTGCTTGTCATGCCATTAATGTTGAAAACCAGTAGGACCATCAAGGTTAAATTTTTTCTCATCAGAGAATAAAACTTTCTTCCACCTTTGAATGTCCCATGTTTGGTGCTCTCTTTCAAAGTCCAAACGAGCAGTTCTGTGGCGTTCAAGGAGACGAGGTCTTTGAGGACGTTTTTTGTTTTTGAAGCCCTTCAGTCTCAGATGCCGTCTGATGGTTATGGGGCTGCAGTCAGCACCAGTAAGGGCCTTAATTTGGGTCGAGGATCGTCCAGTGTCTTGACGGACAGCCAATTGGATCCTCCGGCTCAGTGCTGATGAAATTTTCTGGGGGTCTTCCACTTGACTTTTTTGTTCCATAACCCTCAGAATCATTTGAGAAATTCCAAATGACTGTCTTACTGCGTCCCACCTCAGCAGCGATGGCGCGTTGTGAGAGACCCTGCTTATGCAGTTCAACAACCCGGCCACGTTCAAGAAGGGAGAGTTTTTTTGCCTTTGCCATCACGTGTGGCTACCTGACAGAAAATGACAATGAATCCACATCTTTGCACAGATTTGGCCTTTTAAAGGCATGTGGTCCTAAACTTTTGATCAGCTGAAAAACAGCCTGTTTCAGTTTATTCGTTGTTTTCATTAAACTGAATGCTCAAATTTTTTTTTGTCTCACTCTCATTTCTTCTTGTTGCATGTTGAAGCTCTACTTGGAACCTTGTTAAGATCCAACAATGTAAAATATGATTTTTTTGCCATTTTTCAAGTGGTCTTAACCTTTTGATCAGGACTGTATGTAAACTGTTGTAATTCCTACACCGTTCACCTGATTTGGATGTAAATACCCTCAAATTAAAGCTGACAGTCTGCAGTTAAAGCACATCTTGTTCGTTTCATTTCAAATCCATTGTCGTGGTGTATAGAGCTAAAAATGTTAGAATTGTGTCGATGTCCCAATATTTATGGACCTGACTGTCTATATCCTGTTTTCATTAAATTGAACGAGTCCAAAAAAAACTTAAAACATATCATTTTGACAGTGTGGAAACTGAATATACGGAAATGGACGGTTGAGGCTTAAACCTTAATATCGGGTTAACACTCACAGGTAAATTGTTACCCTAGTGTGTATTGATCACTTATATATGGGTTTCGTTAAATTCAGTAACTCCCCCCCCTTCAAAAAAAAACACGTGTGTGTGTGTGTAGATAATAAATGGATTTAGCTCTAATATTTCATTCTCACTCACTGATATATAGGGTTTTCAAACTAAAACAAAAAATATATAAATGAAATTAAATATGTGAGATGATCTGACACAAAGTTCTCACTAGTATACTATATGCGATTCTAGATTAATAGTAGAACATGACTTTTAGCTTATTCTAACAAGGATCCCCCAGTGGCGTGCCTAGGGTGTTTAGCATTCGGGGCAGGTCTTTTCTCTGGCACCGAGGGAAAAGGCTTCACCATTCTGTGCACCGTGGGCCTGAAGGAGGGGAGGAGCGCTGGGAGCTGAGCGGTGAGGGACAGGACCGCAGCTCCCAGTGCTCCAGCAATGAGCGCTTCCATCTGTATTGATGAAAGCGCTCATTGCTAATGGCACCCGGGCGGACTGCCCCTACCCCCCCAAAAAAGAAAATTTTTCTTGCAGGTAGCTGCTTTTGAGGATTGCAGTAGCTGCAGTTTTGCTAGGAGGCACAATGGCCACAGCTCCTCACTCCTTCCTCCCTGGCTGTCAGCTTCCCTGCTTGTACCTATTCTTTACACACAATTCTTCTTCTTTGTAATCCTAGACTTTCCCTTCATTCTCCCTGGCAGTAGAATACAAGCTTGATTTCTGACTGTCCCTGATTGTGTTTTTCACTCTCCCCAATGGTACTTTCACACTAGTGGCAAGGAACTCTGGCAGGCTATTCCGGCAGGTGAACAGCCTGTCGGATCCGTGCTGCCGCTAGTGCATGAGTGCCCCCGGACTTCTGCTCCGGCCCCATTGGCTATAATGGGGACGGGCCGGAGTTCTGCCGGCAGCACGGCAAACATGCCGAGAGGCGGCCGGAATAAAAGTACGACATGTGTCATACTTTTATTCCAGCCACCTCTCAGCATGTTTGCAGTGCTGCTGCCGGAACTCCGTCCCGCCCTCCATTATAGTCAATGGGGCCGGAGCGGTAGTCCAGGGGCACGCGTGCACTAGCAGCAGCACGGATCTGACAGGCTGCTCACCCGCCGGAATAGCCTGCCGGAGTTCCTTGCCGCTAGTGTGAAACTAGCCTAAGATTGTTTTTCTGGCAGACACTGTAACACCCAACCACCCTCATTCATAGCCCAGCACAGAATGGCGTTCTCCTCGCTCTGCTAGGGCACCTCCCTGTCTGCTGCAGCATTTATTGTATCATCCAGGCTGTCTGAAAATCTATAAAGAGCCTACAGGCAGGTAAAAGGGAACAACAGACTAGTGATGGTGAGGAAGCTGACACTTTCCCGACATAAGGTTTCTTACAAAGTTTCTTTATTTCTCCCAATACCTGGTTATTGCAAAAAAAATAAAAATAAATTGCTTGTGTATTTGAGTCATATTGATGATCTATCCACAGGATTGGTCATCAATATCAGATTGGCAGGGGTCCATCTCCTGGCCACCCCCCCCCCCCCCCCCCTCTATAAATATAGACCATCCTAAATAATAAAACATTGTCTACCTGGGACCACCACTAGAGGGAGCTTAGGGACTCACTGTATATACTGTGCGTAGATTACAGACAAATATACAAATAGGGAAAGTTTTGTCAATCAAGATGAGCACTTTCCCTGTTTCTGACTCATTTTTAAACCATGTTTTCTCTGAAACAACACAACATTCCAGTGTAAAACTTTGGAGTTTGTAATGAGAAAGCCTGCTGATATTACATGTGCTCCATTTAATAATAAAACAATATGCTGTAAGCTCTTCAGCTCCCTCTAGTGGCTGCATGTGGCTAGAATTAACTTTATGCATGAGATTTGGAGCTCTGTATCAGAAACACAGAGCTCTTACTACTGTAAAGATATATTATACCAGAATTATCAACTGCAACTTTAAGTCTAGAAAAAAAATCATTTTACTCCAATAGAGGGTGAAAAAAAACTGGAGTAACATCTCTAGACAAAAGTGTTATGTTTAAAGATACACCAAATTCAACTTGCGACATTTGATAAGTTTGTTGCACATATTCACAATGCGGACTCAAGAAAAACTGATCTCAAAAATTCTCTTCATGATAAATTCCCACCAAGGTGCATGAGAGGTGCAAGAGATCATGCAATGTTCTGGATTCCCTTTTGTGAATGTTTTCTTAGCACACACTCGTCAATGCCAATACATATAAAATCGCTGCCCAGGGCATTGTCGGAGGGTTCGTTGTCAATAACTGTCTGCTTGCCACATGCTATATCATCATCTATCTGAGAACATTAACTTCAATTAACCATAAATGGAAACACCAAGACAACCTTAGGGGATTAGTGGACAACTGTATGCAATGCATTGCATTGTATATTCTGCTTCATTGTCTACTATGTTTATCATATGACTTTTTCACAATGTTAATTTTTTTATACTAATTAAATGTTGTAGAGTTGTACTTTTGGTCCTCTCTGTAGGGTTTGACCTCAATGCAATCACTGTCCAGAGGGGATGAAGCCCTGATGAAAAATCTTAAACATGGTACCCAAACTATCACTGGTCATTTATATCACTGGTGTCCTCAATATGGGGGAAGTGGGATCTTTTGTGACACCCCACACTCCAATGCCCTGGTGCAACTGCAACTGACAGATCCTGTCACAGAACGTGCGGCGGTATGAATACTTCTGATTATCAGCTGCTGTGCACATTTTCTGTTAGGACACAGAATTGTGAAACCTCTGCTATCTCAATCTAGTTAAATAATATATTATGTCCACCTGCACTGCAGGTATATTTTTCTCATCCAAGTCCTCAAATGCCCCTACAAATGACTCTAAGGCGTCATGCACACGGCCGTTGTTTTGGTCCGCATCCGAGCCGCAGTTTTTGCGGCTTGGATGCGGGCCCATTCACTTCAATGGGGCCGCAAAAGATGCGGACATCACTCCGTGTGCTGTCCGCATCCGTTGCTCCGTTCCGTGGTCCGCAAAAAAAATATAACCTGTCCTATTCTTGTCCGTGCTTTGCGGACAAGAATAGGCAGTTATATTAATGGCTGTCCGTGCAGTTCCGCAAATTGCGGAACGCACATGGACGCCATCCGTGTTTGCGGACCGCAAAACACACAACGTTCATGTGCATGTAGCCTAAGGATCTGACAGTCCATGGGAAATAGGAAATGCAGGACGCACAAGTGTTTATTTTTTGCCATGGGTTTAAGTTAATTAGATGCTTGTTTGGGTCTCTAGATTTTTTTGAAAAATGCAGCATGCTGAAACTTTTTTTTTTTTTTCTGGTGACATCTCCTGCTCCATAGGGAAAATGGCAGAAAAATAAAAAAATTTGTGTGGGGGTCCTTATACAGCAATTCTCCAATGTAATGTTATATGAAACTTACTAATGAATGGTAGGCACATTATAAAAACTTATACCAGATCTGCAGTCTGGTTTAAAGGGGTTTTCCAATTTGCATCCACATCCTTTAAAATAATCATTTATAAAGGGGTCCAACTTCCGGCACCACCGCCTATCAGCTGTTTGAGGAAGTCACGGCACTCAATTGTGCTCTGGTGAGCGCTGCGGTTTCCTCAAACAGCTAATTGGCGGGGATGCTGGGAGTTGGACCCCTGCCGATCGGCCATCAATATGAAAATCCTAGGAAACCCCTTTAAATATTGCAACATACAGTATGTGTGATTCTTCGGGTTTTAGCGAGAATGCTTTAAAGGGGTTGTCCAAGTTATATTTATTGATGACCTATTCTCAGGATAGAAAAAAGGGGGTCAGTCAGCACATCCCAAAGCGCAGGGGCACGTTGCTATGGCTGAGAACAAGACTGTTAAACAAAACAAGCAATGCAACAGCTCACTGCAAACCAAATAAGGTACAAAATTGCATCATAATAGCAAATGCTATACTAATAAGTTAGAGATACTTGGCAAATGGTTTTGTACAAAATTATTTGAGCCCGTCTGCCGAACGTCAAGGCAATCTCTAGTTAGACGGGTTCCTAACACTAAATATACCTATGTGCCATAGCGGCTATCATAAAATTCAGAAAGTGTAGGTTCCACTTACATGCTGGATCCGCCTGAATTTCCGTCATTTTCGGTGCCAAAATGGCCTCCATTATATCCAGGGAAAGCAGTTACCAGCATGCACGCCGGGCCCACTCCACACCACCCCTGGCGCCACATGGTCACCAAGGACTGCAATGAGAGTCCACACACTATCTCTCTCCTGGTGCCAGATGGCTTCAATGAGTGAGGGGAGCAGGCCAAGCTAAATACTAGTCACAGGGTGTCATATATAGTAGTGGCAAGCTATCATCAAATAATATCACAGAAGGTTATAGCTACCAATTTAAAATTTAACTTTTACTAGATTATATTAAAAGAAGCATCATTCCAAATATTCCATGATAGTATATTTTTGTATGCCAGAAAAAAGAAGCTAAGCCCACCTCTGGGGTTAGGGTAGTGGGAGAATAATTTATAGATAATAGGTAAGACGGATATTGCACTTACGGTTAGACGATATCTTTAAGATATAGATGTGTTATAGGTGCGGGCTGCTGGTCGGATATCCTTGTAGATACCTAGTGACTAGGCCCTTTACTTACCCCTACATGACCCTAAGGTGCTAGCTCACAGTGGGCTGCTTGTTCTAAAGGACAGGATGAATCGTCCTAGAAGATGACGGTGGTGAAATGTCCCGACGCGTTTCCCCAAGTAAAAGAACTTGGTTCGTCAGGGGACTTTATATTCCAATAGCCGAAGGATGGTGGCTAAAAATTCTGGCGGTGACAGAGGCTGATGATATGCCAAAAAAAAAAAAATATACTATCATGGAATATTTGGAATGATGCTTCTTTTAATATAATCTAGTAAAAGTTAAATTTTAAATTGGTAGCTATAACCTTCTGTGATATCAAGCTAAATACTAACACTAATTAAAATCAACCTGTGGGACAGACGAGCTGGAAGGAGTGCACGACTTGGGAGGCCGCCACACCTCCAGTACAAACTGCAAAGAAAAAGGGGGTCAGTCAGCACATCCCAAAGCGCAGGGGCACGTTGCTACGGCTGAGAACAAGACTGTTAAACAAAACAAGCAATGCAACAGCTCACTGCAAATCAAATAAGGTACAAAATTGCATCATAATAGCAAATGCTGAACTAATAAGTTAGAGATACTTGGCAAATCGTTTTGTACAAAATTATTTGAGCCCGTCATCAATATCAGATCGGCGGGGGTCCGACACACGGCAGCCCCGCTGCCTCCTCTTCACTGTTTACCTTCTAGCCGTTGCATCTGCAGTGGTGAGCAGGTGTAATTACACCCAAGCTGTACCATTGAAATGAATGGGATGGCTCATCACTGCAGATGCAACAGCGAGTAGGTAAACAGTGAAGAGAAGGCAGCGCTGGAACGGCGCGTGACTCCCCTTCAAACAGCTGATCGGTGGGGGTGTCGGACCCAAGCCGATCTGATATTGATGACCTATACTGAGGATAGGTCATCAATAAATATAATTTGGACAACCCCTTTAACATACTGTACAGTCGTGGCCAAAAGTTTTGAGAATTACATAAATATTGGAAATTGGAAAAGTTGCTGCTTAAGTTTTTATAATAGCAATTTGCATATACTCCAGAATGTTATGAAGAGTGATCAGATGAATTGCATAGTCCTTCTTTGCCATGAAAATTAACTTAATCCCAAAAAAAACTTTCCACTGCATTTCATTGCTGTCATTAAAGGACCTGCTGAGATCATTTCAGTAATCGTCTTGTTAACTCAGGTGAGAATGTTGACGAGACCAAGGCTGGAGATCATTATGTCAGGCTGATTGGGTTAAAATGGCAGATTTGACATGTTAAAAGGAGGGTGATGCTTGAAATCATTGTTCTTCCATTGTTAACCATGGTGACCTGCAAAAAAACGCGTGCAGCCATCATTGCGTTGCATAAAAATGGCTTCACAGGCAAGGATATTGTGGCTACTAAGATTGCACCTGAATCAACAATTTATAGGATCATCAAGAACTTCAAGGAAAGAGGTTAAATTCTTGTTAAGAAGGCTTCAGGGCGTTCAAGAAAGTCCAGCAAGCGCCAAGATCGTCTCCTAAAGAGGATTCAGCTGCGGGATCGGAGTGCCACCAGTGCAGAGCTTGCTCAGGAATGGCAGCAGGCAGGTGTGAGCGCATCTGCACGTACAGTGAGGTGAAGACTTTTGGAAGATGGCCTGGTGTCAAGAAGGGCAGCAAAGAAGCCACTTCTCTCCAAAAAAAACCCATCAGGGACAGATTGGTCTTCTGCAGAAAGTATGGTGAATGGACTGCTGAGGACTGGGGCAAAGTCATATTCTCCGATGAAGCCTCTTTCCGATTGTTTGGGGCATCTGGAAAAAGGCTTGTCCGGAGAAGAAAAGGTGAGCGCTACCATCAGTCCTGTGTCATGCCAACAGTAAAGCATCCTGAAACCATTCATGTGTGGGGTTGCTTCTCATCCAAGGGAGTGGGCTCACTCACAATTTTGCCCAAAAACACAGCCATGAATAAAGAATGGTACCAAAACACCCTCCAACAGCAACTTCTTCCAACAATCCAACAACAGTTTGGTGAAGAACAATGCATTTTCCAGCACGATGGAGCACCGTGCCATAAGGCAAAAGTGATAACTAAGTGGCTCGGGGACCAAAACGTTGACATTTTGGGTCCATGGCTTGGAAACTCCCCAGATCTTAATCCCATTGAGAACTTGTGGTCAATCCTCAAGAGGCGGGTGGACAAACAAAAACCCACTAATTCTGACAAACTCCAAGAAGTGATTATGAAAGAATGGGTTGCTATCAGTCAGGAATTGGCCCAGAAGTTGATTGAGAGCATGCCCAGTCGAATTGCAGAGGTCCTGAAAAAGAAGGGCCAACACTGCAAATACTGACTCTTTGCATAAATGGCATGTAATTGTCGATAAAAGCCTTTGAAACATATGAAGTGCGTGTAATTATATTTCACTACATCACAGAAACAACTGAAACAAAGATCTAAAAGCAGTTTAGCAGCAAACTTTGTGAAAACTAATATTTGTGTCATTCTCAAAACTTTTGGCCACGACTGTACATATAGAAGCTAATTCTTATACATCCAAAATGGCACTTTTTAAAAAAAATAAATGTGCACTTTTGTCTTTCCTTTCTCAAGATCTTCACTTACTGCCAGTAAATGGAGGAGGCTGAAAATCCTCTTGACCTAGTTCTGCTTCCAAAGTTGATGGACTTATAAGAGACTTGGAAATGCCATTGTCCCTCTTACAATTAAAATTGTATCCTTTTTAACATTCTGTTGCTATTGGTGACCATTGATACTGTTACAGTGACATTACCATCCATGTGTGCCATGTATCCCATGTATCCATCACCATTTATGATACTTTTTATAGTAAAATATGGCAAAATACGAGAGATTGAACGCTATTCGTCAAGACACTTACGAGGCCTTTGAGAAATTGTGGGGACCCTGGATATCCTCCTCGTATTCTACGGCTACGCAGCATAGCTTGACTCATTACTGAGCACATTCCCTAGAACACATGTCAGGATATCTTTTACATTATAGGGGAGATGTGGGTATCTAAATATTTCATAACATTGTGTAGGTCTAGATTGGCTCTCCGATGTGATCTCCATTTGTTGATTTATTTTATGTTATTTTATTTGGGTTTTATTTTTTGTATTATTTTTATTATTTTCACTATATATTTCTCATCATATTCCATTTGGATGTAATGACACCTGCTCTACATATAAGCCATGCTTATTATGGCGCATCATATTCATGTACCATTGTATGTATTTTATGTGATGTGCACAATTGCATTCATTTTGAATAAAATACTTTGAAACTAAAATATGGCAAGAAGACGTAGCTACAGTGGGGCAAAAAAGAGGCCTGTAATTTCCACTATAGGTACACCTTAAGGCCTCATGCACACGACTGTTGTTGTGTTCCGTGTCCGTTGTTCAGTTTTCCGTGATTTTCTGCGGACCCATTGACTTTCAATGGGTCCGTTGAAAACTCGGAAATGAACCGTTTGTCATCCACGTCCGTGATCCGTGTTTCCAGTCCGTCCAAAAAATATGACCTGTCCTATTTTTTTCACGGACAAAAGCTCGCGGACCCATTCAAGTCAATGGGTCCGTGAAAAAACACAGAGGCACACAAGATTGTCATCCGCGTCCGCGCGTCTGCGTCCGTTTTTTCCTATCATTTGCAAGGCAAACTTGACTTAGATTTTTTTTCACTTTCCTTCATGTCTGGAGATCCTCCAAAAATCAAGGAAGACACACGGAAACAAAAACGGAAACGGATCACGGAACCCCGTTGTCGTGTGCATGAGGCCTAACTGTGAGAGACATAATAAGAAAAAAAATCCAGAAGATCACATTGTCTGATTTTTAAAGAATTTATTTGCAAATTATGGTGGAAAATAACTATTTGGTCAATGACAAAAGTTCATGTCAATACTTTGTTATATACCCTTTGTTGGCAATGACAGAGGTCAAGCGTTTTCTGTAAGCCTTCACAAGGTTTTCATACACTGTTGCTGGTATTTTGGCCCATTCCTCCATGCAGATCTCCTCTAGAGCAGTGATGTTTTGGGGCTGTCGCTGGGCAACACAGACTTTTAACTCCCTCCAAAGGTTTTCTATGGGGTTGAGGTCTAGAGACTGGCTAGGCCACTCCAGGACCTTGAAATGCTTCTTACAAAGCCGCTCCTTCGTTGCCCGGGCGGTGTGTTTGGGATCATTGTCATGCTGAAAGACCCAGCCACGTTTTATCTTCAATGCCCTTGCTGATGGAAGGAGGTTTTCACTCAAAATCTCACGATACATGGCCCCATTCATTCTTTCCTTTACACGGATCAGTCGTCCTGGTCCCTTTGCAGAAATACAGCCCCAAAGCATGATGTTTCCACCCCATGCTTCACAGTAGGTATGGTGTTCTTTGGATGCAACTCAGCATTCTTTCTCCTCCAAACACGACGAGTTGAGTTTTTACCAAAAAGTTCTACTTTGGTTTCATCTGACCATATGACATTCTCCCAATCCTCTTCTGGATCATCCAAATGCTCTCTAGCAAACTTCAGACGGGCCCGGACATGTACTGGCTTAAGCAGGGGACACGTCTGGCACTGCAGGATTTGAGTCCCTGGCGGCGTAGGGTGTTACTGATGGTAGCCTTTGTTACCATCATTCACTAGGTCCCCCTGTGTGGTTCTGGGATTTTTGCTCACCGTTCTTGTGATCATTTTGACCCCACGGGGTGAGATCTTGTGTGGAGCCCCAGATCGAGGGAGATTATCAGTGGTCTTGTATGTCTTCCATTTTCTAATAATTGCTCCCACCGTTGATTTCTTCACACCAAGCTGCTTGCCTATTGCAGATTCAGTCTTCCCAGCCTGGTGCAGGTCTACAATTTTGTTTCTGGTGTCCTTCGACAGCTCTTTGGTCTTGGCCATAGTGGAGTTTGGAGTGTGACTGTTTGAGGTTGTGGACAGGTGTCTTTTATACTCATAACAAGTTCAAACAGACGCCATTAATACAGGTAACGAGTGGAGGACAGAGGAGCCTCTTAAAGAAGAAGTTACAGGTCTGTGAGAGCCAGAAATCTTGCTTGTTTGCAGGTGACCAAATACTTATTTTACCGAGGAATTTACCAATTAATTCATTAGAAATCCTACAATGTGATTTCCTGTATTCTTTCCCCCCATTCTGTCTCTCATAGTTGAGGTATACCTAGGATGAAAATTACAGGCCTCTCTCATCTTTTTAAGTCGGAGAACTTGCACAATTGGTGGCTGACTAAATACTTTTTTGCCCCACTGTACCTGACTACAGTTATTGCAGTTTCCTATCCCCATTTTTCCTCTAATGCTACTTTCACACTTGCGTTGTTAATTCTGTTATTGAGATCCTGCAGAGGACCTTAATACCGGAATTAAACGGATCCATTTTGATTTTGCACATCAGGATGCATCTGTTCCGTTAGGATGCGGTTGTGTGAAATCAAAATGGAAAAAAAACGGATCCGTCACTAAATACATTGAAAGTCAATGGATGACAGATCTGTTTTTTTAAGCTCTTAAAAAAAACAGATCCGTCACCACTGACTTACAATGTTTTCAGTGCCGGATCCATTTTTTTCTGTTTTTATGACCAAACACAGAACCGCAGCTTGCAGCCGTTTTGTGTCCGGTCAGAACAGAAGACATCCTGATGCATCCTGAACGGATCTCTTTCCATTCAGAATGCATGAGGACTAAACTGCCAGATCTCAATACCGGAAAAATAACAACGCAAAGTAGCCTAAGAACAGCCCTGAAACACACGCTGGAAGGGAAAGTAGTCCTAAGTTCCATGTATTCTTTTATTATTTAGGTGAAGATGCACTTTACAAATTGAATGTAACATGCAGAAATATGAATGACTTCTCTGAGGGGTGAGAATCAAGGATCAGGAATAGCAGTAGACACCTTTACAGATGCTTTATGTTTGCTACTTTGTTACCATATCATCGTCTGTACTTTGTTTCTTTAATTATAAGCCTTACACAAAGCAAATACATTTTCCCAAGCTTTCTGCTAGACTGGAATTTTGCTGATGTCGTGCAATTCAAAGCGAGGGGGTTTATGCTGGCAGGAAAATATTATTGCAGCGGAATGAGAAATCCCATGTCTTATTATAGTAAATATTCAGCAGCTCAGATACCTATTTTGTTGGACAAAGAAATCTAACAAGTATTAATACTGGAAGACAATCAAGCCTCTATATTGAAAAACTTTTTATTTTTTATTTTTTATTACTGGGGAATGGAAAAGTAAACGTTTTATGGGTTTTGTTTTCACAGCACACACCATGCGGTCTAAATGATATGTTAACGTTATTCTACTTGCCATTACAATTATAGTGATACCAAATTTATATAGTATTTTATGTATTACTATTTTTCCACAATAAAAACTTTTTAGAAAGTTCTTAGTTTTTGTGTTGCCACATGCTTAGAACCACAACCTTATTACACCTATTAGGGTGGGTTCACACTAGCGTTAGGGATTCCGTTATGGCTTTCCGTTATAACATGGTTATAACGGAAAATAACGGAATCCATAAGACGGAAGGACGGATCCGTTCTTCTGCCTTTAGACTTGTATTATGACGGAATGCAAAACGGACGCCTTTAAAAGGCATTCCGTTTGCTCTCCGTCCTAATAAAAGTCTATGGGAATCAAAACGGATCCGTCTGGGTCCCGTTATGCAAGACTGAAAACAAAGTCCTGGTTAGGACTTTGTTTTCCGTCTTGCATAACGGGAACCAGACGGATCCGTTATGCTTTCCCATAGACTTCTATTAGGACAGAAAGCAAACGGAATGCCTTTTAAAGGCTTACGTTTTGCATTCTGTCTGGGCATTCCGTTATTTGGCGTTGCAGTGCGGCACCATTGACTGTCAGTATAAAAAATGTTGCGCAACATTTTTTGCAACAAGACGTCACGCAACACCTGTAACCCTAGCCTTTAGCCTGGGCTAAACTGCGACTTTTTGTAGCGCTACTGATTGATTTTAAATATTGAGTGATACTTCCAGTCCACAAGATTGCATTTACGTTCCGTTTTTTGCATTCCGTATACGGTCCGTATACGGAACCATTCATTTCAATGGATCCGCAAAAAAAACGGAAGGTATTCCATATGCCTTCCATTTCCGTATTTCTGTTTTTCCGTTACGTTCAAAGATAGAACATGTCCTATTATTGTCTGCATAACGGACAAGGATAGTAGTGTTCTATCAGGGGCTTCAAAAAAACGGAATGCACACGGACCTCATCCGTATTTTTTGCGGATCTGTTTTTTTGTGTACCGCAAAATACTGAAAAAGCTATACGCTCGTGTGCATGAGGCCTTAATGAAATTAATTCATTTACACTGCAACTTTAGTTAGTTAAAATCAATCAGTAGCGCTACAAAAGCCGCAGTGTAGCCCTAGCCTTTAGGCTGAGTTCAGACCTGAGCGTTTTACATCGCGTTCCTAAGCGCTGTAAAACGCTCAACAAGCAAGAACCAATGCTTCCCTATGGGCATGGTTCTCACCTGAGCGTTTTACAGCGCGTACGATCGCGCTGTAAAACGCCCGACACCCCAAGAAGTACAGGAGCTTCTTTGGGGCGTCTTGTCGCGCGTTCCCGTACATAGACTTCAGCGGGAACGCGCGTTCGCTTGTTCCAGAGCCGCGTCTGTAAACGCGCATACAATCGCGCATACAGAGCGCTCCGTACGCTCAGGTCTGAACGCAGCCTAAAACTGATCTGTATGCAAGATAATTAACAAACGTGGATGTTTCAGGCTCTGTTCACATCTGTGGTGGAGGCTCCAGACACCATGCTGGAATGCAGCAGACCCCATTATAAGTCAATAATTGCTGCAAGTAGCAGCACACTCCACAAATAATGAAATCCCATGAGAATAACATGTCTTTATGATGCATTTATGTAATGTATACAGTGTGCTCATGTGTAACCCTATGTGATGGGTGCTGGAAGCCTGTCCTATATAGTTACATAACTTTTCATAAGACCTGCAAATACTTTTCACATTAGTAGCTATGCTATGGTGACACCTAGTGACAATTATATGAAATACAGTTCAGAATTGATTTAGGAAATTCTAAATGCTTGATAGTGAATGTTGCAAGAAAATGTAGACAAGCACATCTAAAGTCACAGGTAGGGTTGTTGCGATACCAAAATTTTGATTCGATACCATAATAAAGTATTGCGATACTCGATACCATTTGATACCACGCTAAAAAAAACTAAATACCAAAAAAAGCCGCATGCATTCCGCATTTTATGGAATGTCCGGCCCATAATCGAACAGTCCTATCCTATTTTTTGGGGGGACAAAGTGACTAAAAAAAATGGGGAATCAAGCAGTTTTTGTTTATTTTTTTTCTGTTACGGCGTTCACCGCATAGGAGATTTTTTTATACTTTAATAGTTTGGACTTTTCGGACGTGGCAATACAGTTGCAAGAAAAAGTATGTGAACCCTTTGGAATTATATGGATTTCTGCACAAATTGGTCATAAAATGTGATCTGATCTTCATCTAAGTCACAACAATAGACAATCACAGTCTGCTTAAACTAATAACACACAAAGAATTAAATGTTACCATGTTTTTATTGAGCACACCATGTAAACATTCACAGTGCAGGTGAAAAAAGTATGTGAACCCCTAGACTAATGACATCTCCAAGAGCTAATTGGAGTGAGGTGTCAGCCAACTGGAGTCCAATCAATGAGATGAGATTGGAGGTGTTGGTTACAGCTGCCCTGCCCTATAAAAAACACACACCACATCTGGGTTTGCTTTTCACAAGAAGCATTGCCTGATGTGAATGATGCCTCGCACAAAAGAGCTCTCAGAAGACGTACGATTAAGAATTGTTGACTTGCATAAAGCTGGAAAGGGTTATAAAAGTATCTCCAAAAGCCTTGCTGTTCATCAGTCCACAGTAAGACAAATTGTCTATAAATGGAGAAAGTTTAGCACTGCTGCTACTCTCCCTAGGAGTGGCTGTCCTGTAAAGATGACTGCAAGAGCACAGCGCAGACTGCTCAATGAGGTGAAGAAGAATCCTAGAGTGTCAGCTATAGACTTACAAAAGTCTCTGGCATATGCTAACATCCCTGTTAGTGAATCTACAATACGTAAAACACTAAACAAGAATGGATTTTATGGGAGGATACCACAGAGGAAGCCACTGCTGTCCAAAAAAAACATTGCTGCACGTCTACAGTTTGCACAAGAGCACCTGGATGTTCCACAGAAGTACTGCCAAAATATTCTGTGGACAGATGAAACCAAAGTTCAGTTGTTTGGGAGAAACACACAACACTATGTGTGGAGAAAAAGAGGCACAGCACACCAACATCAAAACCTCATCCCAACTGTGAAGTATGGTGGTGGGGGCATCATGGTTTGGGGCTGCTTTGCTGCATCAGGGCCTGGATGGATTGCTATCATCGAATGAAAAATGAATTCCCAAGTTTATCAAGACATTTTGCAGGAGAACTTAAGGCCATCTGTCCACCAGCTGAAGCTCAACAGAAGATGGGTGTTAAAACAGGACACCAACCCAAAGCATAGAAGTAAATCAACAACAGAATGGCTTAATCAGAAGAAAATACGCCCTCTGGAGTGGCCCAGTCAGAGTCCTGACCTCAACCCGATTGAGATGCTGTGGCATGACCTCAAGAAAGCGATTCACATCAGACATCCCAAGAATATTGCTGAACTGAAACAGTTCTGTAAAGAGGAATGGTCAAGAATTACTCCTGACCGTTGTGCACGTCTGATCTGCAACTACAGGAAACGTTTGGTTGAAGTTATTGCTGCCAAAGGAGGTTCAACCAGTTATTAAATCCAAGGGTTCACATACTTTTTCCACCTGCACTCCACTGTGAATGTTTACATGGTGTGTTCAATAAAAAAATGGTAACATTTAATTCTTTGTGTGTTATTAGTTTAAGTAGACTGTGATTGTCTATTGTTGTGACTTAGATGATGATGATCAGATCACATTTTATGACCAATTTGTGCAGAAATCCATATCATTCCAAAGGGTTCACATACTTTTTCTTGCAACTGTATGTGATATGTTTATTTATTGTTTATATATTTTATATGTAAAATTGGGAAAAGGGGTGATTTATACTTAATATTTTGGTGTTTTTTTTAAACTTTTTATTAAATAACTATTTCCCCCCTTCGGGGCTAGAACCTGGCATCTTTTCATGCCTTGTCCTATGCACCCTGATAGAGCTCTATTAGGGTGAATAGGACTTCACACTCTCCCTGCTGCCCTGTGCATAGTGCACACAGCAGCAGGGAGATTACCATAGCAACCAGGGCTTCAGTAGCGTCCTGGCTGCCATGGTAACCTATCGGAGCCCCAGGACTACACTGCTGTGGCTCCAATCACAACTGCCACTGTACCACCAATGGAGAGGAGGGGAGAGAACTCTGTGGCCACTGTCACCAATGATTTTAATACTGGGGGGTTGAGGGGGGGGGGTGCACTGCGCCACAAATGTTTTTAATACTGGGGAGGGGGGGAGGGCGCACTGCGCCACCAATGATAATTAACATCTAATACAGATACAGGAGGCGGGTGACGGCGGCAGAATCACATAGCCGGCACCCGACCTCTATGACAGGGCGCTGCAATCCACGGCAGTTAAGCCCTCAGCTGCGGCACCCAGCGCCCTGTCATAGAGGTCGGGTGGAGGCTATGTGATTCTGCCGCCGCACCTGCCTCCTGTATCTGCATTAGACGTTAATTTTCATTGGTGGCACAGTGCGCCCGCCCCTCCTCGGCCCCTCTCTCCTCATTGGCAGCGGCGGCACAGGGGGAGGGAGAGAGAGAGACTCCTTCTCCCCTGTGCTGCTGAGGGAACATGGCGTGCGCTGACAGCAGCGCGCTCCATGTTCTTTTAACCTGGGCTGCTCAGTAACGCAGCCTAGTATTGATAAAAGGCAAATCCCGGTACCGGACCGATATCAGGGCAAAAGTATAGATTGGGTATCGATACTTTGATACCCGCAACAACCCTAGTCACAGGTGCACATCCATAAAGCTAGCATACAGACAGCAAACAAAAAACTTATGGCAGCACACCATTACACATGCAAACAATAGAACTAGGGATTAGGGATTATTCTGGATTAAAGTGGTACTATACCGACTATACATGAAAAATGGAAGCTCTTTGCGCACCTGTGACTTCTGGATGTGCTAGTTTAAATTTTCTTGCAGTGTGTTTGGCGGGTAGCTCCCGCCTTTAGATTGACCACTCCCCGCTCTTCTGCCTAGGGCTTCTGAGCAGGATAAAAATATAGCTGGTTCCTACACCGCCCTGAACATTGTAGGCTTAGGTTAGGCCCAGGAGAGGCAGTTCTGTTAGTGTTAGGTACCCATCTGCAGAAGCCAACTTGACGCCGGTAGATGGGCCCGACACACGTTTGATCAAAAATGTGCGCAAAGAGCTTCTATTTTTCATGTATAGTCGGTATAGTACCACTTTAATCCAAAATAATCCCTAATCCCTAGTTCTATTGTTTGCATGTGTACATAGGCGTGTGCAGCCTATTGCATTAGGGTGTGCAACCTAAAGCACAAACACCGCGTGTATGTATGTATATATATATATAGCCTTTATGCCATTAGCCCCCATTATTCCTCTCATTAGCCCCCATTATGCCTCTCATTAGCCCCATTATGCCTCTCATTAGCACCCATTATGCCTTATTAGCCCCATTATGCCTCATTAGCCCCATAATCAGCCCTTATTATGCCTCATTAGCCACTATTATCAGCCCTTATGCCTAATTTGCCCCATTATCAGCTCTTATGCCTCATCAGTCCTCATTATGCCTCTCATTAGTCCCCATTATGCCTCTCATTAGAAACATAGAATGTGTTGGCAGATAAGAACCATTTGGCCCATCTAGTCTGCCCAATATACTGAATACTATGGATAGCCCTTGTCCCTATCTTATATGAAGGATGGCCTTATGCCTATCCCATGCAGGCTTAAACCCCTTCACTGTATTTGCAGCTGCCACTTCTGCAGGAAGGCTATTCCATGCATCCACTACTCTCTCAGTAAAGTAATACTTCCTGATATTACTTTTAACCCTTTGCCCCTCTAATTTAAAACTATGTCCTCTTGTAGCAGTTTTTCTTCTTTTAAATATTCTCTCCTCTTTTACCTTGTTGATTCCCTTTATGTATTTAAAAGTTTCTATCATATCCCCTCTGTCTCGTCTTTCTTCCAAGCTATACATGTTAAGGTCCTTTAATCTTTCTTCGTAAGTTTTATCCTGCAATCCATGTACCAGTTTAGTAGCTCTTCTCTGAACTCTCTCCAAAGTATCAATATCCTTCTGGAGATATGGTCTCCAGTACTGCGCACAAATGAGGTCTCACTAGTGCTCTGTAGAGCGGCATGAGCACCTCCCTCTTTCTACTGCTTATACCTCTCCCTATACACCCAAGCATTCTGCTAGCATTTCCTGCTGCTCTATGACATTGTCTGTCTACCTTTAAGTCTTCTGAAATAATGACCCCTAAATCTCTTTCCTCAGATTCTAAAGGAATTAGCCCCCATTATGCCTCATTAGACCTCATCATCAGCCCTTATTATGCCTCATTAGCCCCTATCATCAGCCCTTATGCCTCATTAGCCCCCATCATCAGCCCTTATGCCTCATTTGCCCCATTATCAGCTCTTATGCCTCTCAGTCACCACTATGCCTCTCATTAGCCCCCATTATGCCTCATTACCCCCCATTATGCCTCATTAGCCCCATCATCAGCCCCCATTATGCCTCATTAGCCCCCATATGCCTCATTAGTCCCCATTATACCCCTAATTAGCCTCCATTATGCCTCCAGCAGCGTCAGTTTTTATAAAATAAAAAAACACTTACCTCTCTGCTCCTGGACGCCGCCGCTCCTTGCCGCCCGCGATCCTCTTCTTCCTGCTGTCAGCTGTGCTCTGAACTGGCGCGCACAGCGTAACGTCACAAAGCGCCTCACGCTGTGCGCAGCCCTGCACAGCCGACAGCTGAGGACCAGGAAGCGGTAAGTACAGAGCGTTCAACGCTTCCTGGTCCTCCAGTACTAATGAGCACTTCCAAAATGAAAGCACTCATTAGTATTCGCCGGCCAGCAGGCTTGATTAGGGTGTGCCAAGGCACACCCGGCACACCCCGTGCGCACGCCTATGCATGTGTAATGGTGTGCTGCCATACGTTTTTGTTTGCTGTCTGATAGTGATATGTGTTAGCCCAGGTTCATGTCACTGTTTCATTTTCCATTCTTCTGATCCGTCAGAAGAACAGAAAAAAAAACATTCGGTATTTTAAGCATCCGTTATGCACATTTTGCATTCGTTTTAACCATTTCTGTCTGAGATCCCTTTTTTTAGACGGAAAAAAAGTCCTGCATCATACAGAAATGGCTAACACAGATGCAAAATGTGCATAACGGATGCTTTTTTTTTTACAGGATCCGTTTTTTTTCTGTTCTTCTGACAGATCAGAAGAAAGGAAAATGAAAGTGTGCTGTGAACCCGGCCTAACTTTGTGCATCAGCTATGATCAGTACTGCATGCAGGACTTTTTCTCCCATCAAAAATAACTGATTTCCGATGGAACTGACACAAATTGATGCAAACAGAAAGAAGAACAGAAAGCAAAACGGTGATGTGAACTCAGCCTTAGGGCCCATTCACATGACCATATTTTTCTGTACATATCCATTCCGCAATTTTGCAGGTTGGATACGGACCCATTCATTTCAATGGGGCCACAAAGGATGCGGACAACACACTGTGTGCTGTCTGCATTAATATGTCCGTTCCGTAGCCCTGCAAAAAAGATTTGCGGACAAGAATAAGCATTTCTATCATGCCTAGCAAGGTTTAGGGTGCACTGGAAGATGAACTTTGCCTTCTCTTTCCCTGTGGTGCTCAGCTCTGGCTTCGGTCTGGTTACTGTACTGTATAGAAGCTCTGGTACCTTTGAATGGGGTGACTTGGGCCATTGAGCCCCTCCTAATACTGAGTCTATGAACTGCCTGGAGTTGAGGTGCTCTAGGAGCTACTTCCTTTGGCGGACTCCTACTGCAGGAGGGGGGACACTTCCCTCACTACGCCATGTCTGCTCTCCTTCCAACTTTCAACTCCACTAAGTCTGAACAGAAAAGACAACCCTCCCCTTGGAAGAACTGGGCGAGCCCACTCCTCCAAGGAGGGGGAGAGAATGGAATGGTTTAGTTCCATTCTACCCATAGCTCACTGTCAGACACACTGCAACCTGCTGGTAAACCAGACACAATGTCACGCCCATGTTTATGGTCGTGACTCCTGGACCCGCATGCAGTTGCCTGCGGTTTGGTTTTATTGTCAACCACATGGTGAGGGCTGCTTTTTGTTGCCTCACGTGTGGTTGCCGCTGGCAACATGACTGTATTTGGCAGTATAGCAGCCTGAGCGTTTGCTAGGCAGCTTGCTGTCAAGTGCATGCGGTTTCACCTGGCAACCTCTCTTTGTATGTGTGCACTTTCTCGGTTTGTTGTGCACGAGGTTGTGTATGTGTGCATTGTGACACTTTTCGTCACTTGCGGTTGTCCGTGGCAACGTGTGTTGTTGTGTACATGTTGTGGCAGTGTCTCGGCCTTCTGGCTGTTTCCCAGGACATGGTTGCCATGCATGTCGTTGCCGGCGGTAACAGCTGCACTTTGATTGTTGTTTGCACACTTCCCCTTTAAGTGGGAGTCTTCCCTTGCCTGGTGTAGGAAGGGTTAACTCCCTTCTTTGTGTGTGAACACTGGGTGTGTCTGTGTGTGGGTGTGGCCACTTGTGGCTATTTAGCTTCCGCTGGATGCCTGTATCTGAGGGGTACTTCAGCCATGGTTAGCTGGAGTCATCCTCCTGGTTATTTACCATCTGTCCAGTGAGGGCCACCCTTGTGTTCATAAGTTTATGTATGATGTTTTGAAGATGTTTCTGTGGTCTCTTTGTTTATTGCAGCTATGGTTTCCTGGGTTCCTGTGTGATGTTGGTGTGTGCTGTGTCCTTTTGTGTTGTTGTGGACAGCAGCACTTGTACATGGGTTCCAGGCTGTGTGTCTGTGGCAGGTAGGTGTTGTACTTGTTTCATTTACCTGCCATTGCCATATGCTGTTTATGTTTCCCTTCCTTTGCAGTCTGGCCAGTGAGACTCCTGTTCGTCCGTGTCTTGGAGGAACAGGTCGTTTTACCCTGCTCCTAGTCCAGGGCCACCCTGAGGGCTAGTAGGGATTACAGGTTCCAGAGTATGAGCCCTCCCACCATCAGGGTCGGCTCATACGGCTAGGAGACAGGGTCAGAGTTAGGGACGTATTAGGAGGTGACCTGCTCCCTGATTCCTGTCCTGGCCTAGTAGCGACCACCATCTTCTGTCATCGCACGGCTGAGGGTTTTTCCCATCCTCAGCCATGACACACAATGCATGAAATACAACAAATAACAGTTACTTAGCACCTTCTGAACAGACCTGGAAACAAAAGACATAGTGGTGTCACATAGGGCCGGTGCAAGGATTTTTGCCAACACAAGCAAAGCTACATTTTGGCGCACCCCCCCCCCCCCCCCTTCCCACTCGCAGCTCATCTGGCCCTGGTCCCGTCTGGCTTCTCCTCGGTGTGGTCCTGGTATCTTCTCTCTGCTTCAGACAATTGCTAGTTTGAGGACCGTATTTTTCGCCCTCTAAGACGCACCTAGGTTTTAGAGGAGGATAATAAGAAAAAAATATTTTCCATTACACCTCAGGTCAGACCAGCAATCAGACCCCCAATGTTAATCAGACCTCAGATCAGACCCCCAATGTTAATCAGACCTCAGATCAGACCCCCAATGCCTCAGATCAGACCCCCATGTCAGCCGTCAGCCCCCATCCATCAGCCCCCCCATGTCAGCCATCATGCCCCCATGTCAGCCATTAGCCCCCCATGTCAGCCATTAGCCCCCATGTCAGCCATCAGCCCCCATCTCAGCCATCAGCCCCATCCATCAGCCCCCCATGTAAGCCATCATGCCCCCATGTCAGCCATCAGCCCCCCATGTCACATTTCTCCCCTCCATGTCAAATCACCCCCCTATGTCACATCAGCCCTCCATGTCACATTTCCCCCCCTCCATGTCACATTTCTCCCCCTCCATCCATGTCACATCACCCCCTTCATGTCACATCATGATCACATCATTACCCCCTATTGTGTCACATTTCATTCCCCCCTCCCCATGGCACATCTGGAGTGGTGTAGAGGGGGCCAAGAGGGCTCTGGACTCCTTAGCCATTAGAATCGGAGGGGTGAAATGGCGGGAATCTGCCCAGGTTGTAGCCCATGTTTGCACAGTTCTGCCTCTGAGCTGGCGGTTATCGGCTAGAGGCAGTGGCAACTCTAGGAACAATATATGGGGGAAGGGGCACATAAGATACTACAGTAAAAAATGGGGGGGCACTAATAATTTTCACCACTTAATTATACTACTGAAAAAAACAAAATAAGTATATATAAATAAGATTACAAAATACGGGAGTATTGCGGTATGGGGTCAGGGTTGCTTGTAACGCAAGGTGCGCTGGTCAGGGTTGCATGTAACGCAGGGGGCGCTGGTCAGGGGTGCATCGCAGATAGAAAAGGTACTTACAGTTTTGATGTGCTCTGTCCTCATGCCTTCTTCCTCTAGGCGTGGTGGCAGGGGGAAGGGCGCGCAACGATGTTTCCTGATGTTAAATCCCCAAGCCGAATTCTTTTCTGCCTCTGCAGGCCCTGCTAGGCTGAAATACCCAGGCAGCCAATGGCAGTGCTGCCCTCTCCCAGCCAATAGCAGCTGAGGTGGGCGGGGGAAGATTCACTTGGCTGCCGACTGCCGAGGAGCCCGTAGTGAAGTGGGTGGGCAGCATGGGCAGTACTTTCAATTTGGCAAAACTGACAGATCGCAGCTGTACTACTGTAGTGTTGATCACGAATATTCGAATTGGGAATTTTTATCGCGAATATCGGCACTTCGAGAATTCGCGAATATTTCGAATATAGTGATATATATTCGTAATTTCGAATATTCAAGATTCTTTTTTAAACAGTACACATGACCCCTCCCTGCTTTTAGCTTGTGGGCCAATGAGAAGGCTGCAATATCTTTGACTTTAGGAGTAGTGTTGATTGCAAATTTTCGTACTGCAAATTTTTATCATGAATTTTTCAATTGCCGATTTACGCAATCAAGAAAATAATGACTGAGATAACGAATTCTCGAATATATGGCGAATATTCGCCCAAATATTCGTGAAATATCACGAATTTGAATATCGCCCCTGCCGCTCATCACTATGTACTAGCGGCGGCGGCCAGCGTTTTAAAGGGAAATCAGCAGGGGGGGCACGCGGGGGGGGGGGGGAAGGAATAACCTGGGGGGGGGAAATTGCCCCCCCTTGCCCCTCTGTAGCGATGCCTATGGCTAGAGGTAATTTAGTTGAGGGGTGGGGCAGATTTCCGCCAGGTTTTTGGGGCTCCAAAAACCCTCCTGTTAGGAATGTTGTGGGTCGTGGAGGGGCCTGATGGGAAAAAGAACATACAGATAGGGATCAGTGCAGACCTAAACTCCACCCAACCACTGTCCGTACCTACTTGGACGATCTATCCTAAATGAAAGCCCGCAACTGGTCGACAGTCCCTATGGTAAGTGCAGGGACAAAGTCCAAGCACCTGCAGTAAGAATTGCAAGGAACTGTTCACTCAGCCGGAACCAAAGCATACTAAACGGACATGAAACAGGAACACAATACCAGACCAAAGACACAGAAACAGTATTAAAGCATAAACTGAAAGCCATGCAGATCAGAACACACACACACACACAGGAAGCATGGCATTCACAGGCAGACCAGGGCACAACCAAAGACATGATGGAGACGAATCAGACATTGCAGACGTGTGCGACATTAATAAACAATCCGGCTAACCACATGAGTTAGGGCTGAAGTACAAACACTCTGGTCAGGACAGCAAGCAGCCTGAACACAGCTTTCCTGGAGACAGATAGATCTCCCAGGCACACCGCCCACAGATCTAAATAGCAGGCTAATTAAGACACTTGACGACCTGATGTTTAGACACAGGCTAAGGAAACATTAACTCTTACATGAACAAACACAGAAAGCATACAAGTCACTGGGAACTGTTCACACACTCCAACAGAAGTCTGCAGTTGGCACAACACAAGCAACCAGCATGCACAGTAACACGTAATCCGCAGCCAGTACGCATGAGCGCAGCCAGCATACACAGCAATTCAGTGTCACAGTGATCCACACTGTGAAAAAAGTCCATGTGCTCTCTCTTCTCAGGCCCAGAAAGCATGATGCACAGAAAGAGAGATGGAGGACAGAAAGAAAGTAAGATAAAGGAGATCTTATAATCTGCATGGCCAAGCAAGGTAACCTGCTACTACAGCCATCCAGACTTTGCTGAAGTGAGAGACAACATTAAGAAACCCTTCACACACATGCCCTGGTCAGATATGCCTTCAAAACCTTGTTTGCCGCAGTGAACACTACAGCCATTATTGCCAAGGTATTGTTGCCAGTCATAGATTCTGCTGAGAGACACTTTAGCAAGATAGAGAGGAAAGAGGGACAAAACTCCCATCCTTACCTGAATCCATACATCTCTATCTGGGAGAGAATTGCACTGTGTACAGTTGGAACTGAGTTTGCCATAATTGGATGTACTACAATTCCTATTTTGCACTGTTAGTAAAGAAAGACATTTACACTGCGTGCAGAATTATTAGGCAAATGAGTATTTTGACCACATCATCCTCTTTATGCATGTTGTCTTACTCCAAGCTGTATAGGCTCGAAAGCCTACTACCAATTAAGCATATTAGGTGATGTGCATCTCTGTAATGAGAAGGGGTGTGGTCTAATGACATCAACACCCTATATTAGGTGTGCATAATTATTAGGCAACTGCCTTTCCTTTGGCAAAATGGGTCAAAAAAAGGACTTGACAGGCTCAGAAAAGTCAAAAATAGTGAGATATCTTGCAGAGGGATGCAGCACTCTTAAAATTGCAAAGCTTCTGAAGCGTGATCATCGAACAATCAAGCGTTTCATTCAAAATAGTCAACAGGGTCGCAAGAAGCGTGTGGAAAAACCAAGGCGCAAAATAACTGCCCATGAACTGAGAAAAGTCAAGCGTGCAGCTGCCAAGATGCCACTTGCCACCAGTTTGGCCATATTTCAGAGCTGCAACATCACTGGAGTGCCCAAAAGCACAAGGTGTGCAATACTCAGAGACATGGCCAAGGTAAGAAAGGCTGAAAGACGACCACCACTGAACAAGACACACAAGCTGAAACGTCAAGACTGGGCCAAGAAATATCTCAAGACTGATTTTTCTAAGGTTTTATGGACTGATGAAATGAGAGTGAGTCTTGATGGGCCAGATGGATGGGCCCGTGGCTGGATTGGTAAAGGGCAGAGAGCTCCAGTCCGACTCAGACGCCAGCAAGGTGGAGGTGGAGTACTGGTTTGGGCTGGTATCATCAAAGATGAGCTTGTGGGGCCTTTTCGGGTTGAGGATGGAGTCAAGCTCAACTCCCAGTCCTACTGCCAGTTTCTGGAAGACACCTTCTTCAAGCAGTGGTACAGGAAGAAGTCTGCATCCTTCAAGAAAAACATGATTTTCATGCAGGACAATGCTCCATCACACGCGTCCAAGTACTCCACAGCGTGGCTGGCAAGTAAGGGTATAAAAGAAGAAAATCTAATGACATGGCCTCCTTGTTCACCTGATCTGAACCCCATTGAGAACCTGTGGTCCATCATCAAATGTGAGATTTAAAAGGAGGGAAAACAGTACACCTCTCTGAACAGTGTCTGGGAGGCTGTGGTTGCTGCTGCACGCAATGTTGATGGTGAACAGATCAAAACACTGACAAAATCCATGGATGGCAGGCTTTTGAGTGTCCTTGCAAAGAAAGGTGGCTATATTGGTCACTGATTTGTTTTTGTTTTGTTTTTGAATGTCAGAAATGTATATTTGTGAATGTTGAGATGTTATATTGGTTTCACTGGTAAAAATAAATAATTGAAATGGGTATATATTTGTTTTTTGTTAAGTTGCCTAATAATTATGCACAGTAATAGTCACCTGCACACACAGATATCCCCCTAAAATAGCTAAAACTAAAAACAAACTAAAAACTACTTCCAAAAATATTCAGCTTTGATATTAATGAGTTTTTTTGGTTCATTGAGAACATGGTTGTTGTTCAATAATAAAATTAATCCTCAAAAATACAACTTGCCTAATAATTCTGCACTCCCTGTATTTGTCTACCTGCCCTGGTTTTCTGACTGCTACAACATATTCATTGGCCATTACACTCTATACCCCTTGTCATGCACTCATATGAACTCTTAACATCATGGTCACCCCTAACTACCATCAAGCAGAAGCCCCAGAACCAGGGAGTGCCCCATGGAATTAAATTGTGGGCCCTCCTTTCACTGCACGGTCCTAAGGAGCAACGGTGTGAAGAAAGCCACCATGATTGACTGTTACAGCCAGAGCCACTACCACTCCCATCATCCGGTCCAGCTCCACCCTGGGCCGTTGCATTGCTCACCATATTTGTGCTATAATTTATGACTGTTGATGCCTCTCACACAAAAGTGGAAAGGAAAGTAGGTAAGGTTTAGCAGGAGGGCAGGGCCATTTCCAATTAAGTGTGTATTACTACTGGCATATGAAATGCTAGTCTTAAAGAGTCACTATACTTTCACACAATGTAATTTAATAGAGCCTAAAGTAATTAGCACATTTCTAAATCACTCCATTAAAAAAAATCTGCCTGCATCCACATGAAAAAAAAGTAAAGTCATGGCCACTAGGGGACTCACTTCCACCTAATTTGCAGTCCACTGCCTGTCGTTAGGCAAGATCTGCCTCCAGTAACAGAGACATAGAAGAGGGTTCATAGGACATGGGGGGTGGGGTCAGAGCTAGATGAGCTCCTGAGCAGAGGAGTGTCATGTCTGTCTGTGTGTTCCTCCCCCTGTGTGGGGAGCTGTGTGGGCTTCCAAGATGAAGACAAGCATAGTGGGAAGTAAGAGAAGGGTAATCACTTTTCCATAGAAGGGAGACACCCACTGCTTCTGAGAGAAATGCATCTAGTTGTGCATGTGAATCAGGAAATAACTTGACTGAGGTTGACATTAGGGAAGTCCCAATGAAGCACAGCCATTATGCACACTTTTTTTGAAAACTCAGGAACTCTTTAATCTCTCCCATGGTGCATCTGTCTGCAAAACAAAAAGAAAACAACAAAACAAGAAAAAACAACAAAAACTTTACATTTATTAAACTAAATGTGCCATAATTCCTGCTCAATTTGCACCAAACAAGTTGGGTACATGCCTAGTGTCTGGGGCAAAAAAGTGTAGCTAAGAAAAAAGAACCATTGCTTTATGCCATAAATAAGGGAAAGTAGATAATAGGTTTACCTGCCTTATCTAGGTTTTAGCTGTCTAAATATGACAAAAATAATGTCTCCTGTAACAGACAATTTTGATTTTAAGAAAATGTTGAAAAAACGCAGCTGTATTTTTCTTTTAAAAGCTTTTTTGTGTTGTGCTAATGATGTAGCTTTTGACTCTACCATAACTGCGGCACTATTACTGCCACATGTGATTGTATCCTTGAAGGAGGGGTTTCTGGTAGTAAAAGGCCCCTAGCCCCTATCCTCAGGATAGGTCATCAATATCAAATCAGTGGGGGTACAACTCCTGGAATCCCCACCGATCAGCTGTTTAAAGAGAAGGCTGCGTTCCGTGCGAGAGCTGTCTTCTCTTCATTGTAAGCAGGTGTAACTACAAGAAGCTGCCCCATTCACTTCTATGGGACGGCTCTGTAGAACACACTTTAATGGATCGAGCCATCCCAAAGAAGTGAATGGGACGGCTTGTAATTACACTGCTCACCGCTGCGGTTGCGACTCTGAGCAGGTAAACAATGAGGAGAAGGGAGTGCAGCCTTCTCTTCAAACATCTGATCAGTGGGGGTGCCATGTGTCGGATCCCCACCGATCTGATATTGATTTCCTATCCAGAGAATAGTTCATCAATATAAAATATATATAAATAAAGCGGACAACCCCTAATTACCGGAAAACCCCTTTTTAAGGTGGGTTCTCACATATGTTTTTATGTAAATTTTCAGTTTTTTGAACCAAAGTAAGTAGTGGGTTGTAAAAGAATGAAAACTATTAAGGAATGACCTAAGCAACCATAGTTACAAACGATAAAATACACATTTTCATTGTCTGAAATTGCCAGTTCACCACTAGAGGGCGGCGTTGTACATAAACTGTGACAAAAGCCACAACATTTTAGTTATAGAATAGGATACAGGTCTTCTAAGAAATACTTTTTATTTTTTATTTTTTTATTTTTACTGGGACTGTGCTATTCTACCACCATCAGCAAACGCTACTGAAATCAACATAAATTCAGAAACTTTATTTTTCTGTTGATGTGACATATTACCGCAGAGAACAGTGCTAGTGAGAACAGGACTTTAGGCCTTGTTCCCAGTAGAGATGAGTGAATTGCTCGAAATTTGATTCTGAAAATTTGTGTATGATTTCCCGGATTTCTGTGCGTTTTTTGTGTGTTTTTATGAGGATTTTTCGCATACAAATATGAAACTTGTGCTGGTAGTCTTAGGCCCCTTTTACACGAGCGAGTATTCTGCGCGGGTGCAATGCGTGATGCGAACGCATTGCGCCCGCAAGGAATCCGGATTCATTCATTTCAATGGGGCAGTGTACATGAGCGTTGGTTTTCACGCATCACTTGTGCGTTGCGTGAAAATCGCAGCATATTCTATATTCTGCAATATTCACGCAACGCTGGCCCAATAGAAGTGAATGGGGCTGCGTGAAAATAGCATCGCATCTGCAAGCAAGTGCAGATGCGATGCATTTTTCATGGATAGTTGCTAAAAGATGTTGGTAAACATTCAGTTTTTATCACGTGCTTGCAAAATGCATTAAATCGCAACTGAACGTGATCGCAAACAAAACTGAATGGGACTTGCTTGCAAAATTGTGTAGTTTCCACTGAACGCATCCGCAACGCATCTGGACCTAATCCGGACACGCTTGTCTGCAAGGCGCCGTAGGCTACCAGCGCACTGAGGATTTGTATGCCGAAAATTTGCATGAAAACAGGATCTGAAACATGAGAAAAACTGCGCACAAATCTGCACTATTTAGGCCACCTGCACACGATGGGGGTGATCGCACATAAGAACTGCATGAATTTCCATGCGGGTTTATGAGCGTTTCTGCAACATATCTGCACCAAAATCCACATTTTCTAACAGCATTGGTGCGGATTTGATGTGGTTTTGTTGCAGATCTCACCCTTCATTGGAAAACGGTGAAATCCGCACGGGGGGTCAATTTCCGCACAGAAAAAATCTGCATCGTGTACATGAGATTTGACTTATCTCATGCGGTTTGCTGTTACTGTCCTATGCTGAGGTTTTTCCACACTGGAATCCTCATGGAAAAACAGTGCGTATTCCCAGGGCCGCTGATAGAAATCATGGGACCCCGTACAGCATACATGACGGGGCCCCCTTCAGCTCCACCCCCTGATCCCTCCTTCAGCCACACCCCTGGCCCCGCCCTTGGCCCCTCCCCAGACGCCGCCTTGAAACAACATGCAGATTTGTCTACAAGTGATATTTATGGCGCTGGGGGGTCGTCTGTGAATGGCGCTGTTATGGAGGGGATCTGTGAATGGCACTGTTATGGAGGGGATCTGTGAATGGCACTTTTATGGAGGGGATCTGTGGATGGCACTGTTATGGAGGGGATCTGTGGATGGCACTGTTATGGAGGGGATCTGTGGATGGCACTGTTATGGAGGGGATCTGTGGATGGCACTGTTATGGAGGGGATCTGTGGATCTGGCACTGTTATGGAGGGGATCTGTGGATGGCACTGTTATGGGGGGATCTGTGGATGGCACTGTTATAGAGGGGGATCTGTGGATGACACATACCGACCTTACATTCAGCTCCTGCCTCCTCCCTCCACCCTCCAGCCTCCAGTAACAAGTGCGGGCGGCAGCGCTCACTCACTGACGTCACGCGCCTGCGCCGCCTAGTGGGAGGAGAAGCGTGTGACGTCAGTGAGTGAGCGCCGCCCCCACACTGCCTGCTGTTACTGGAGATCGCCACTACGATATCAGCACATCAGCCTGATCCACCCCCTTTGATCTGCCGTTTCCAACTTGCGCTACCCCCGGAGCACCAGCCTGAGCGCTCGTTCGGCACAACAACACTGCAGCAGGAGGATCTCCCCGGCCTCCAGCGCACCAGCCGATTACAGCGCCGCCCAGAGAGGCTTCCCCCGTGACGTCACTGACTCAGTCCCCGCCCCCCCTGCCAGCCGGGCCCGGTACAACTGGGCCAGCTGTACTGGCCTATCAGCGACCCTGCGTATTCCGCAACATGTGCAGGTGCACACGACGCGGATTACATTTGGTTTTTCCACGCAGAGTTTTGTGCAGAAAGACCGCAGCGTAATAGAACCAAAAAGTGAATGAGATTAAAAAGATTAGACATTGTTCTGAAAAGGGAAATGTGAACGAGACCTGACTTTGATGTGTGTATTCAGACATCAGTGGTTTTCCATAGACCATGACTCCAGGGAAGCATACTCTATTTTGTCCATGATTACGGATCCCACATCCACATTACAGTCTACGGGTCCTTGAAAATCATGGACACAACACGGATGCCATCTGTGTTTGGTCCATGGTTTTCAGGGATCATTGTTAGGAGACGCTCTGGAAATTAATTATCAGCCTAGCAGTGTCCGTAGAATGTGGATGACATACAGAATGGGAAAAAAAAACGGATACATGGATCAAACACGAATCCTTCATGGACATTTTTACGTGTGAACCACTGACCATCTTGTCATGTATGTCATCAGAGACACGAACTTGTGAAAGAAGCCCAATAGCAGTCAATGGCGTTCTCTAATATAAGGGCGATGTATTCTACTGGTTTGTATGTGTATGCGTCTCTTGTCTTTCTAGTTAATGGTACTAAATGTCTGGACATTTACATCATTTTCTCTACTCATTACATTTGTGTCATGGTTAAATACGTCCAATCGTTCCTGCGTTCCAGCTGTTTCTCCAGCCGGCAAGGGGTTAACAAGTAACTGTTTCTGGAAATGATTCTGTTGACATTAATTAGCAGAAACATTTCTAACAAGAATTATTTAATTAAACCCAAATGAATGCTTTTTGTAAATAGGAGAGCTTATTAATTGATGTACGGAGCCCTTGTGAGACTCCACGAGTGAAAGTTACCGATCCCCAGTAATTGAGAGTGCGGCATCTGTTCACCGAACGTCAGAATTTCTTTTGATTTACTAAAACAATATTTGCTCACATAGGAGACAGCATCAGAATTTCCCCATTAACAAGTTCATCCGAGATTAATAAAAAGTGGCTTTAAAAAAAAAATAGATCTAGAAATAGCACCTGGTATTGCAGCTCCTACTTGTTTGAGTAAATTGGACTGAACTGCAATACCACACACAGCCTGTGGACCAAATTTTTGCCATTTATGGAAAAAAAAAAAAGCTGTGACGTATTTCTAATCTCATAAACCCCTTAAAAGGGAACCTAATATCTGGTTTGGGGCCACTAAACCACGAGCGTGCCATTATGTAGCTGGTGTTTAGTGCCCCAAACTCAGGGGTGCACCACCAATGAGGCGAGGTGAGGCGATTGCCTCAGGCAGCACGAGGGCAGCAGAAGGGAGATTATCTGTTACTACCATATAGTATTGGGAAGCACAGTGGGCACTTTATGTGGCGCTTTTTTAGGGTACTTTCACACTAGCATTTTCCTTTTCCGGCATAGAGTTC
Source organism: Bufo bufo (assembly GCF_905171765.1). NCBI lineage: Eukaryota > Metazoa > Chordata > Amphibia > Anura > Bufonidae > Bufo > Bufo bufo. The sequence goes on from NC_053392.1 coordinate 552,776,987, forward strand.
CGTCCTAGGGGCTCTATACCGGAAAACAACTGATCAGTTTTATCCCCATGTATTCTGAATGGGGAAAAATCTGTTCAGGATGCATCAGGATGTCTTCAGTTCAGTCTTTTTGACTTTTCAGGACGGTTTTATCTCCGGCCCAAAAAACTGAACACTTGCCGGAATGCCGGATTTTTCTATAGGAATGTATTAGTGCATTCAAAATACCGGAATGCCGGATCCGTCCTTCCGGTCTGCGCATGCGCAGACCAGACCGAAAAGAAGATAAAAAAAAAAAAAATCCCGGATCCGTTTTTCTGGCTGACACTGCGAAGACGGATCCGGCATTTCAATGCATTTGTAAGATGGATTAGGATCCTGATCAGTCTTACAAATGCCATCAGTTGGCATACGTTTTGACGGATCCAGCAGGCAGTTCCGGTGACGGAACTGCTTGCCGGACCACTCTGCCGCAAGTGTGAAAGTACCCTAACCCTGTATGTTTTGTAGCTCTGTATGTAATGTTTTCCAAATATGTCTTTAACCCCTTAGTGACCACTCATACGTGTTTTTACGGCGGTCACTAAGGGGCCTTGCACTTCAGCCCCAGTTAGCGATAAAATCAATTGCTGTAGGTCCGTGCCCGCAGCTACCGGAGGTAGCTGAGGGCTCGGGGCAGTGATCAGAGGCCGTGACAAGCGGTCTCTGATCACGTGATCGCCGTGATACACTTTATCACGGCGATCACAGAAAATGCGGAGCTGTCTGCACTAAATTTTCTCCCTCCTCTCATGTAAGAGAGGAGGGAGAAAGTCTCCGATGCAGCAATCGGGTCCCCCAGCGCTTCTGGCCCTAAGCTGGGTCCCGATCCTCACCCCCCATCCCCCCTTACCCTCAAGAAAGATGGCCGCTCACAGTAAGGTCTCTCTCCTCAGGAGAGGAGAGAGAAGTTCAAATTATGCCCCGATCGGGTCCCCCAGCACCCCGATCAGGGCAATATGGCCCCCAGATATGTTTAAATAAAGTTATTAGGGCGCCCCCCCCCATCTAATTAAAAAAATAAAAATAAAATGGTGTAGACATGCGCACTGGTTACTGTGCTGAAGATCTGCCTTCAGCACAGTAACCATCAGGGACCAATAATAATGGTCCCTGATCATGTGGTCTCCATGATAAACCTATCATGGAGATCACATCCATTATATTTACAAACCAGAGCAAGGACAGGGGCTGCGCTTCTCTCTCCCCTCAGCGCAGTTGTTCTGTGAGGAGAGAGAGATCAGACTTCTGTCCTGGCTCTGTGATTATATACAGTGAAAAAAAAAAATGAAAAAAAATCTAATTATAAACTGTCCGTCAGTAACTGGCGGTCAGTGGGTTGTCCGTGATTAGGCGTCCGTCATTAGACGTCTATTAGTGACGGTCAATTATCTTTATTAGGGACCCTGTGTCCGTCTGTTACTGGCGGTCAGTGGGTGTCCGTGATTAGGCGGCCCTCATTAGACGTCTATTAGTGACGGTCAATTATCTTTATTAGGAACCCTGTGTCCGTCTGTTACTGGCGGTCAGTGGGTGTCAGTCAGTCGGTGGGTGTCAGTCAGTTGGTGGGTGTCAGTCAGTCAGTCAGTCGGTGGGTGTCACTACGTCAGTCGGTGGGTGTCAGTCCGTCAGTGGGTGTCAGTCATTTGCCGTCCATTACCAGTCTATTAGGGACGGTCAGTTATTTTAATTTCTTTCTGAGCTGTACAGAAAAAATAAATGGCTCAGAGATTATTCAGTGCAGAGGAATTTCTCTGCTCTGACCACTCTGAATCTGACACCGCTTCAGAGGCGGAAATATTTTCAGATAGCGTGGACTCCGATTCCATCCCCAGACCCCATAGCCCTAGGGTGGTAGAAGTCCGCACCTCCTCTTATTCTCCACTCAGCGGTCCCGTCCCTTCTGCAACGTGGGATCCTGCCACTTCATTCCCCCCCCCCCAAGTACCCCAATTTTTATCCACTCCCCAAATGAATGTGGATGTTGCCAATTTTACCCCTTGTGATTTTTTTCACCTTTTCACCATACCTTAGGGGGTCTAGTTTTCAAAATGGGGTCCATTATGGGGTTTTTCTATTGTTTTGGCATTAATTTCTTTAAAAAACCAGTGGGTCAAAAACCTCATTACACCTATAGATAAATATGTTAAGGGGTCTAGTTTTTAAAATGGGGTCACTTTTGGGGGATTCTATTATTCTGACACTTATAAGCCTCTGTAAACTTGGCTTGTTGCAGGAAAAATATGTACTTCAAAAAATTTGAAATTTATGTTAAAATGTTAAGTCTCCTAAATAAAAAAAATGTTAAAATATTTTGTAAGTGCAGCCAAAATAAATGAAAGATGTGGAAATACATTTCTGATAAAAATATTGAAGAGTATTTATGTATGTATGTGAAATATTGCAGTTGAAAATAGGAAAATGTGGCAATTTTTTAAAATTTTAATAAATTTCCACTTTTTTAATAAAGATACGCATATTTTATCGGTAGAATTTTACCACCTAAGTAAAGTACAATACGTGACGAGAAAACATTGTCAGAATTACTTTGATGTGCAAAACCGTTACAAAGTTATTCTAAGCTAAAATGACACATGTCAGATTTCCAAAAGTTGGCTTGGTCATTAAGCCCAAACAGGTTTGGTCACTAACAGCCGGTTCAGACCTGAGCGTTTTACAGCGCGTTCCTATCGGCATGGTTCTCACCTGGGCGTTTTACAGCGCGTACGATCGCGCTGTAAAATGCCCGACGCCCCAAGAAGTTCAGGAGCTTCTTTGGGGCGCAGTGTCGCGCGTTCCCGTACATAGACTTCCGGGAACGCGCGACAATGGGCGTTCGCTTGTCTCCGCGGCGCGATTGTAAACGCCTGTACAATCGTGCATACAGAGCATACGTTCAGTACGCTCTGGTGTGAAGCCAGCGTAAGGGGTTAACGCCTCTTGCACACGAACGTTGGGTGCCCATGACCATATTGCGGCCAACATACGGCGGGTCCACAATACATGGGCACCGGCCTGTGTGCACTTCGTATCATGGATGCGGACCCATTCACTTGAATGGGTCTGCAATCACGGAGATGCGGAACGGAAGCACGGATCGGAACCCCATGGAAGCACTATGAAGTGCTTCCGTGGTGTTTCTGTCCGTGCCTCCGCACCGCAAAAAAATAGAACTTGTTCTATTTTTTTTGTGGTGCGGACGGATCACGGACCTATTCAAGTTAAATGGGTCTCGATCCATCTCGGCCACCGCACGGACATTGCCTGTGCATTGGGGACAGCAAATTGCTGTCCCCAATGCACGGAACGGATGCACAATGTTCGTGTGCAAGAGACCTAACAGTTAGACTGGAGGTAAGGGGTTAGGTTAAGAAATTTACATTAGGGCGCCATTTCAGTTTTCGCCACTAGGTGCACCCCTGCCCAAACTTATGCATCCCAGCAAAGAATAATAAATTAAATTCAAACTTAGGGCTCATGCACACGAATGTATTTTCTTTCCATATCCATTCCGGGTTTTTTTTGCAGACCGTATGCATTCCGCAAAAAAAAAGGTATGGACACGGAAAGAAAATACATTCGTGTGCATAAACCCTAAGTTTGAATTAAATTTATTATTCATATCAATGGTTCCGCAAAAAAAACTGAAGTTATTCCATGTGAATTCTGTTTCTCTGTCTGCTTGTCCGTTCCACAAAAAAGTAGAACATGTCCTATTATTGTTCGCGTAAAGGACAAGGATAGGACTATTCTGTTCCGCAAAATGCTGAATGCACACGGACGTCATCCGTATTTTTTGCTGATCCGTGTTTTGCAGACTGCATAATACATACGGTGGTGTGCATGAGCCGTTACTTAGGAGAAGAGTCCTGTGCATGCGCACTGTGCCAGTGATGCAGACGACGGTACACCTTGCTTTACTGTCATGTACTGCACATCAGGCACATGAGCAGTAAAACAAGTTGTAACATCCTTGGCCTCGCTGGCACAGTGTGCACGCACCAGATGCCTCTTGTGAGAAGTTGTAGACTCTTCTTGTGGTAAGTTGAAGTCTCATTTACTGTGGTTTGTGGGGTTGGATACATTTGCTGTGGGTGACTTTAGGACTCTAAACCGCAGCTGCACAACAGGCAGCAGGTTCCTTTTAGGGGTATGTTCACATGTCACGTAAGGATTGTCCACCTGTGGAATTGCATGTCGAACATCTGCAGGGTTTAACAGTTCCAGTAAAATGGATGCTATTTTAGCAAATCTCATTCACACGCTGCTGAAAAAATTCTGCAACAAAAATTGCAGGGGTGCAGCTTTTAAATCCACAACATGCCAATCCGTGCAGATTTCCTCCACAGATTTCACCCAAGGCAATTTCACAATCCACATATAATTCATGCTGATTTTGTTACGAACTCTTCACAATTATTCCACACCATAAGGCCGAATGCACACGGCCGTGGAACGCGGACGTGAGCGGTCCGTGGTATCCCGGCCTGGCATCCTGTTGACAGCAGGAGCGCACGGCGTCATTGGTTGCTATGACGCCGTGCGCTTCATGCCGCTGCTGTACTACAGTAATACACTCGTATAGATCATACGAGTGTATTACTGTACTGCCGCGGCGACATGAAGCGCACAGCGTCATAGCAACCAATAACGCCTTTCAGCAGGATGCCAGGCCGGGATACCACGGACCGCTCACGTCCGTGTGCTTTCGGCCTAATACATCCCATGTGTACATACTCTCCGGGTACCTTCACCTGTGGCAGATTTTGTAACAGATATGTCTGCGACTGACAATCAGTTCTATTCATCTGAAAGGGGGTTGTTTTTCTGCAAGACCCATTAAGCTGAATGGAACTGATTTTCTGTTGCAGAAATTTCTACAACAAAATCCGCCAACTGTGAGGCACCCTGAAAGTGCACCTGTCGTGAGACAGGTAAAGGTCAGATCACACCACCGCTATTTATTTCAGGAGGAGCAGAACAGCGGAAATAATAGAAGTGCTGGATTCAGTACATAACGGAGCTAAACAGACCCCATGGACTATAACTTCGGTACTAGTTGGAACCGAAGAAGAGTTCGGTTTCAAGCTTTAAAGTGGTTTTCCACTTTAAAAATCAGCTACCGAAGTTATTCAACGAAGTCACATGCGACTTCGCAAATAACTTACTTCGGCTCATCGGAGCCCATACATTCTGATACTTTGTACAGTATTATTCTAAAGTTTTGAACAAAGTGACTTCGGATGAAGCATTACTAGATACCTCTCCACACCACCACCATTCATGCTCATGACCGTTGGCTGTTTTGTGGTCCGCCAATTGCAGATCTGCAAATACATGGATACCGGCCGTGTGCATTCTGCATTTTGGGGAACGGAAGGGCTGGCCCCTAATAGAACAGTTTTATCCTTGGCTGTAATGTAGATAGTAATAGGACATGCTCTATTTTGTTGCGGAACGGCCATGCGGACATACGGACACAGAATGCACACGGAGTCATTGCTGTTTTTTTGCGGCTCCATTGAAGTGAATGGTTCCGCATACGGACCACAAAAAAAACGGAATGGACACAGACAAAAAATACGTTTGTGTGCATGAGCCAAAAGTTATGCCTCAAAGCCTGTTTACAAGGCTTCATATACATGGACGTTGTTTGGGTCAGCATATAAGCCGCACTTTTTTCAGCTCTGATACGGACAAATTCACTTCAATGGGGCCAAAAAAGAGATGGACAGCACTCCGTGTGATGTCCGCATCCGTACCTCCATTCCGCAGCCCCGCAAAAAAAATAGAACATGTCCTATTCTTGGCCGTATTGTGGAAAAGGATAGGATTGGTCTTTTGAGGAACAAACCCTTTGTTCCACAAAATGCAGAACGCACACAGCCGGTATACTTGTTTTGCGGATCCGCGATTTGTGAACCGCAAAACACGGTACGGCCATGTGCATGAGGCCTAACATTGAGCATTGATTTACAGGTTAGCTACCTTATATCTTTTAAGAAAAAGAAATCATTTGCATATCTTTTTCCCTACAAGCCGTCTGTATCAGAGCCTACGTCAGGATGTAGCACAGTGCGGCTTTATATGTCACATCATGCAATGCACATGCACCTTCACTTGTTGGCACACCCAGAGCTAACACACATCAGGGTTCATTGTTCAGAAAGCAAAAACTTAGAGCGGTTACATACATAAACATCTTTCTGGAAATATATTATGCCAGCACGGGGGCCTCAGGACCCATATAACATATTCCTGTAACTCTCCACACTTACTATAAACCCTGGAGGCCTGCAATAGCTCTTTATTTCCATAGGAAAATAATTTGGCCTCAGTGAGTAGATTACTGGTGGTGAATGAAATAATCCTTAGACGTCTTGGGTTGGACATACTGCTCTGCTTTACAGATTTTATAGGAATAATGAAATAATAAATGTGAAAAAATGTACTAATAAAGAAACTTTAACTCCTTAACGCATAATGCTCAGATCGGTTCCCATGACAGCCAAGACCCTGATGGAGGTTCCCAGGCCTTTCATGGTAAGCTGCCTGCTAACCTGTGCACAAGACACAACTCAGCAGGGAGTGCGTCAGAATCTCATTCACCATAATAGATCTCTATGGTGAATGGAACCAATAGAAATATATGGATATATATTTAAACAAGATTTAAACAAATACTAATTTCACCACACAGTATATACTCAAAAAATATATTTTTTTATTAAACATCACATAGATACAAAAATCTGGCTTCACATGATTAAGAGCATTTAAAATCTCATAGGTTGGAGGTATATGCTGATATTAATTTATCAATATAAAGTGCAAGTGAAAAGCATATACATAAGGTAGTATGAATTATATATTTTTTGTATATTTTGTTTGGTTCTTATGCTATATGGATTGATCCCTATATTATATATTGTGCTGGGTGATTCTTACTCCCGAATCCAAGATGGGGCCCGCAGAGCGCGCGTCTCTCTGCGCAGCCGCGGACGTGGTGACGTGGTCTTAGCTCCGGCGTGATGCATTCCTTGCTCAACTGAGCGCGGCCGCCTCCCGCCGCCGCTGTGACTGCGCACGCACGTACCGGCGGTGCGCGGCGAGTCACGAGCCATATACACAGCGGTGCACAATATCGGTTTAAACTCAGGTAAGAATAATAACTTCACTCAGTTCAAATTCGGCTCAATCCGTTTTCATTGGATAAACATACTAGACTCTGCCTACCTTTTTTACTATAAATATCCGGCTATCTAAGTAGATGTCACAACCCCTTGAAAAAGCTGACGGCGAAACGCGCGTTGACCATATGTTATATTTGGTATAGCCTGGCGACTATGTTATGATCTCGCAGTACCGATTGTTGCATAATACTAGCAGTTGGCGTCTAGGAAATATACTTCTGCGATGCCTATCTACTAACTTCATTGATGCACTTTATACTAGTAGAAGCAACACTGGATATCTGCTGACATCTACATACCATGGTCAATAATAATATTACATGTATACATCTTCCATACTACCTTATGTATATGCTTTGCACTTTATATTGATGAATTAATATCACCATATACCTCCAACCTATGAGATTTTAAATGCTCTTAATCATGTGAAGCCAGATTTTTGTATCTATGTAATGTTTAATAAAAAATATATATATATTTTTTTTAGTATATACTGTGTGGTGAAATTAGTATTTGTTTAAATCTTGATCCATATATTTCTATTGGTTCCGTTTATTGTGATATTCGCATATACATATATGGGAAAAGTATTCATTGGTTGCTCTATGGCACGGGTGTCAAACACAAGACCCGCGGGCCGAATCCGGCCCGCCAGACCTCGTCATGTGGCCCGCGCAGCGAGCGAGCTGGCGGCGGCGGCTGGGCACAGGGAGATGAGCGCTTCCATTGTGGAAGCGCTCATCTCCAGTCATCTGTATGACGCCGTCCTCAGGACAGCAATACAGATGCCTGCCTGTGCTGCGGTAGGGGAGGGAGAGGCGTGTCCCTTTCCCTTCCTCTGATAAGCTGCCGGCCTAGTGCCTGCAGCCTATCAGAGGCCGGTGCAGGCGGAGCGATGACGTCATCGCACTGCCTGAGCCATACAGCGTGGGACACAGGCCAGAAGAGGCCTGCATTGCATCACTGACATGGAGGTAAGTAATGTTTTTTTTTATTTTTTTTACTATGTACAATACTTTTACTGGCGGGGGCTGTTATTACTGGCAAAGGGGGGGCTGTTTGTTATTACTGGCAAAGGGGGGGCTGTTATTACTGGCGGGGGCTGTTATTAATGGCAAAGGGGGGGCTGTTTGTTATTACTGGCAAAGGGGGGGCTGTTATTACTGGCGGGGGCTGTTATTACTGGCAAAGGGGGGGCTGTTTGTTATTACTGGCAAAGGGGGGGCTGTTATTACTGGCGGGGGCTGTTATTACTGGCAAAGGGGGGGCTGTTATTACTGGCGGGGGCTGTTATTACTGGCACAGAGGGGCTGTTATTACTGGCACAGAGGGGCTGTTATTACTGGCACAGAGGGGCTGTTATTACTGGGGGCTGTTATTACTGGCACAGAGGGGCTCTTATTACTGGGGGCTGTTATTACTGGCACAGAGGGGCTCCTATTACTGGGGGCTGTTATTACTGGCACAGAGGGGCTCTTATTACTGGGGGCTGTTATTACTGACACAGAGGGGCTCTTATTACTGGGGGCTGTTATTACTGGCACAGAGGGGCTCTTATTACTGGGGGCTGTTATTACTGGCACAGAGGGGCTCTTATTACTGGGGGCTGTTATTACTGGCACAGAGGGGCTCTTATTACTGGGGGCTGTTATTACTGGGGGCTGTTATTACTGACACAGAGGGGCTCTTATTACTGGGGGCTGTTATTACTGGTACAGAGGGGCTCTTATTACTGGGGGCTGTTATTACTGGGGGCTGCTATTACTGGCACAGGGGGGCTGTTATTACTGGCAAAGGGGGGGCTGTTATTACTAGCGGGGGCTGTTATTACTGGCACAGAGGGGCTGTTATTACTGGCACAGAGGGGCTCTTATTACTGGGGGCTGTTATTACTGGCACAGAGGGGCTGTTATTACTGGGGGCTGTTATTACTGGCACAGAGGGGCTGTTATTACTGGGGGCTGTTATTACTGACACAGAGGGGCTCTTATTACTGGGGGCTGTTATTACTGACACAGAGGGGCTCTTATTACTGGGGGCTGTTATTAATGGCACAGAGGGGCTCTTATTACTGGGGGCTGTTATTACTGGCACAGAGGGGCTGTTATTACTGGGGCCTGTTATTACTGGCACAGAGGGGCTCTTATTACTGGGGGCTGTTATTACTGGGGGCTGTTATTACTGACACAGAGGGGCTCTTATTACTGGGGGCTGTTATTACTGGCACAGAGGGGCTCTTATTACTGGGGGCTCTTATTACTGGGGGCTGCTATTACTGGCATAGGGGGCTATTATTACTGGCATATGATTGGGGGCACTATAGGGGCATCTACTGAGGCCACAAAGAAGGCTCTCCCTGCTCTGCTATCCCTCTGCACCTTCTCCAAATACTTATTATGAAATCTTTCTCATTAGGATAAAACACCTCATCAGCTCCACCGAGCCCCCGGCCAAAGTGTGGCAGTGGCGTCCGAGATCCCCAAGGGCCAAGCCAAGTAACTGTAAGTTTTCTGGCCCTTTGAGGGTGACCAAACTGCTGATGCGGCCCCCGATGAATTTGAGTTTGACACCCCTGCTCTATGGTGAATGGGACAGGGGTTCAAAAGATCTCAGGGTCTAGCTCCCTAAGGGGGCTAAAAGTTATTAAGTAAAAAAAAAAAAAAAAAAAACACACAAAAATATTAAAAGTTCAAATCACCACACTTTTTTTTACATATAAAAATATATAAACAATAAAAAAGTTAACATATCAGACATAGCTGCGTCCAAAAATGTTTGAACTATTAAAAATGTTAATGAAATTTACCTGCGCAGTGAATGCTGTAACGGAAAAAGCAATAAAAACATGTGATTCGCCATTTTTTTGTCACCTTGTCCCCGCAAAAACGTGAATAACAACGATCAAAAAGTTGTATGTACCCCAAAAATGGTACCAATAAAAACTACAGTTCGCCCTTTGAAAAAACAAGCCGTCATACAGCTCTGTAGACCAAAATATAAAAATGTTATAGCTCTCTAGGATTGCCACTCGGCCACTGGCCAAGCCGGTATTTTAGTGCCCCTTCCGATGATGGTATTTTCCTTATAGACTGTTACTAATGAGCACTTTCATTGTGGAGAGCTCATTAGTACAGCCTTTACCCCCCCCCCCCCCACTTGTGTTAATAAAAGAAAAAAAATAAACAGCTCATCTACATTAGACCGCGCCGCTGTGAACACTCCCTGCTGACGTCATCAAGCTCCCACCAGTGAGTAGCGAGTGTTCACAGCGGCACAAGCAAATTTAAAGGGGGCGATACTATTACTGGGGGCACCAAACGTAATTACTATTACTGGGGGGCAGGGCCGATGCAATGATTTTTGCCAACACAAGCGAAGCTACATTTTGCCCCCCCGCCCCGCAAGTTGAACTCTATGGTTCAGTTGACCCATTGTTGTTCGTTTGTTGCAGCCGTAATAAAGACGCTAAAATGCTCCAATAGTTTGGCCATGTGGAAGCAGAGAGGTTTTCATGTTTTATGTAAATATGGCTTAAAAATAAGCAAGATAAAATGCACAATTAAAAAACAAACAAACCACAATCAATGTAAAGAACCATAAGAAGGCAAATGGCGCATGCACACAACTGCCATTTTCTGACCATTTCATTTCTATGGGGCTGAATTTTTGCAACTGTTCTGCAAATTACAGAGCAAGTCCTATTCTTGTTCATACTTTCAGAAGATAACAGCCCTTGCAATTGATGGGTGTGAGAAAAATACAGAATGCACGCAGAAGGACCCCCCTCTCAGCTCACCTGGCCCTGGTTCCGTCTGCAGCAGCTGGCTTCTTCTCTGTGTGGTCCTGGTATCTTCTCTCTGCTTCAGACAATCGCTGGATTGAGGACCGTATTTTCCGCCCTCTAAGACGCACCTAGGTTTTAGAGGAGGATAATAATAAAAAAAAAAATCTATTATACCTCAGGTCAGACCAGCAATCAGACCCCCAATGTTAATCAGACCTCAGATCAGACCCCCAATGCCTCAGATCAGACCCCCAATGCCTCAGATCAGACCCCCATGTCAGACATCAGCCCCATCCATCAGCCCCCATGTCAGCCATCATGCCCCCATGAGTGAGGGCCAGGGCCGCACGCAGGCTGGGGCGGGCAGCGCAACTCACTAGTAAGTGATTTAAAAAATAAAAAAAAAGTTCATTTTTCCGCCCTCCCCCAGTGTACGCCCTAAGGCAGCCGCTTGGTCTGCCTTATGGTAGCATCAGCCCTGCTGGGGGGCACTAATGGGGGCATTACTATTACTGGGGGGAAGTAATGGGGCCATTACTATTACTGGGGACACTAATGGAGGTATTAATATTACTGGGGGGCACTAATGGGGGCATTACTATTACTGGGGGCTCTAATGGGGGCATTACAATTACTGGGGGGCACTAATGGAGGTATTAATATTACTGGGGGCACTAATGGGGGGCATTATTAATTTTGGGATGCACTAATGGGGGCATTACTGTTACTAGGGGGCACTAATGGGGACATTACTATTACTGGGGACACGAATGGGGCATGATTAATACTGGGTGGCACTAATACAGGTATTAATATTATTGGGAGGCACTAATGGGGGCATTAATATTACTGGGGGGCACTAATGGAGGCATTAATTTTACTGGGAGCCACGGTATGACAGCGACTTAACTCGTGTTAAGCCATGCCCCCACAACCACACAAAACATGGTCAATTAAATGGTTAATGGCCATTAGAAAATGCATTTTGTCTCGCACAAATAAGCCTTCATATGGCTATGTGAACATTAAAATAAAAAAGTTATCGCCCGGTCTTTTCACGGTGAACTTTGCTAGTTCGCGGTTCGGCGAACATATGGCGATGTCCGCCGGTGCCATATTCTTTTACATTGTGAAGAACTTTGACCCATGACACATCCATCAGGTGGTACAGGACAGCCAATTGAGACATTTCAGCACATGGACATACCCCCTATCTTGTAAATAAACCTGATCTGGCCGCCATTTTGCATTCAGTCTTTTGCCAGTGTAGGGAGAGGTTGTTGTGTGGAGCAGGGTCAGACTGTTAGGGACACCAAACGCTAGCTAATAGGGCCACAAAAGTCCTTTTAAAAACTGTATAGGTGTGCTATCGATAGGTGTGATACACAGAGGGGTGTTATATACTTATACTTTCTAACATAGAAACTATATTATAGTGCATTTATATTGTGCGGCAGTTGTGTGCGGTTCTGCTGCGATACCGCAGGTATATAGAGGGACAAATGCTATCGGAACAAATAATTTCTACTGGTGTGATATACCTGTTGCCCCCCAAAAAAAAGTGATTGAAGCAGGGGTGTTATATACCAATAATATCTAATATATAAAGCTGACTGTATGTGTGTGTATGTATGTCCGCTAAAGGAATCCGCACCGTCGCATTTACAATCACAAAATTTGGCACACAGGTACATCAGGTGTCCGGGAAGGTTTTAGACCAGGTCTCAGCTCTCTAGGACGTACCGTTCCTGAGATATTCCCCAAAAAATGCATTAGCCAATAGAAGGACCAGGTCTCAGCTCTCTAGGATGTACCATTCCTGAGATATTACCAAAAAATGCATTAGCCAATAGAAGCTCGCAGGTCCTCCAGTCTCCACATACACAGTTTTACTCCAGCTTTAAGGAAATCTGTCACCAGGATAATCGCTATTGCAGTAAAGCCATGGCCTAATAGCACTAAGTACCTTATTTCAAGATGTGCCTTTGTTCCAGAAATAGATGTTTTTATCCTCTGAAAATCCAGTTTATTTGGTATGCAAATGAGCCAGTATGGTGCCCAGAGGGGCGTCACTCTTGCAGGAAGGAGCCCAGACACGCCCCCTGCCACAATGTGTCCACCCTCAAAATACTTAAAACCCCGCCCCCGGTCCCTCTAAGCCACGCCCCTGACCTGGTTAGACCACGCCCCTTATCACTGCTGAGCCAACGGGGATTGAAAAAATGAAGGTAAAATTCAACTTCTGTCAACTGCAGGGGTGGAAGGGAGGGTGACTTTCTCCCTGTAGCTCACACTTCAGCTAGTACTTTCTATATAATGCATTTGGGTCGTGCAGCATTTGTTTGCGGTTTAGCTGCGTTACCTCAGCTATACAGAGTGACAAACGCTATTGGAACAAATAATTAGTACTGTGTGATATACCAGTTGCCCCCCAAAAAAAGTGAAAAAAAAAAGTGGGCTACAGTAAAATTGTTATTCAGTGCATAATGTACCTCAAGCCACATAATCACAATTTCTTTTATGTCAGGTGAATGCCTAATGTTTAACCACCTCAGCCCCTATAGCTTAAACACCCTGAAAGACCAGGCCACTTTTTACACTTCTGACCTACACTACTTTCACCGTTTATTGCTCGGTCATGCAACTTACCACCCAAATGAATTTTACCTCCTTTTCTTCTCACTAATAGAGCTTTCATTTGGTGGTATTTCATTGCTGCTGACATTTTTACTTTTTTTGTTATTAATCGAAATTTAACGATTTTTTTGCAAAAAAATGACATTTTTCACTTTCAGTTGTAAAATTTTGCAAAAAAAAACGAGATCCATATAGAAATTTTGCTCTAAATTTATTGTTCTACGTGTCTTTGATAAAAAAAAAATGTTTGGGTAAAAAAAAATGGTTTGGGTAAAAGTTATAGCGTTTACAAACTATGGTACAAAAATGTGAATTTCCGCTTTTTGAAGCAGCTCTGACTTTCTGAGCACCTGTCATGTTTCCTGAGGTTCTACAATGCCCAGACAGTACAAACACCCCACAAATGACCCCATTTCGGAAAGTACACACCCTAAGGTATTCGCTGATGGGCATAGTGAGTTCATAGAACTTTTTATTTTTTGTCACAAGTTAGCGGAAAATGATTTTTTTTTTTTTTTTTTTTTCTTACAAAGTCTCATATTCCACTAACTTGTGACAAAAAATAAAAAGTTCTATGAACTCACTATGCCCATCAGCGAATACCTTGGGGTCTCTTCTTTCCAAAATGGGGTCACTTGTGGGGTAGTTATACTGCCCTGGCATTCTAGGGGCCCAAATGTGTGGTAAGGAGTTTGAAATCAAATTCTGTAAAAAATGACGAGTGAAATCCGAAAGGTGCTCTTTGGAATATGGGCCCCTTTGCCCACCTAGGCTGCAAAAAAGTGTCACACATCTGGTATCTCTGTATTCAGGAGAAGTTGAGGAATGTGTTTTGGGGTGTCCTTTTACATATACCCATGCTGGGTGAGATAAATATCTTGGTCAAATGCCAACTTTGTATAAAAAAATGGGAAAAGTTGTCTTTTGCCAAGATATTTCTCTCACCCAGCATGGGTATATGTAAAATGACACCCCAAAACACATTCCCCAACTTCTCCTGAGTACGGAGATACCAGATGTGTGACACTTTTTTGCAGCCTAGGTGGGAAAAGGGGCCCATATTCCAAAGAGCACCTTTCGGATTTCACAGGTCATTTTTTACAGAATTTGATTTCAAACTCCTTACCACACATTTGGGCCCCTAGAATGCCAGGGCAGTATAACTACCCCACAAGTGACCCAATTTTGGAAAGAAGAGACCCCAAGGTATTCGCTGATGGGCATAGTGAGTTCATGGAAGTTTTTATTTTTTGTCACAAGTTAGTGGAATATGAGACTTTGTATGAAAAAAATAAAAAATAAAAAAAATCAGCATTTTCCACTAACTTGTGACAAAAAATAAAAAATTGTAGGAACTCGCCATGCCCCTCACGGAATACCTTGGGGTGTCTTCTTTCCAAAATGGGGTCACTTGTGGGGTAGTTATACTGCCCTGGCATTTTCCAGGGGCCCTAATGTGTGGTAAGTAGGTAAATGACCTGTGAAATCCTAAAGGTGCTCTTTGGAATATGGGCCCCTTTGCCCACCTAGGCTGCAAAAAAGTGTCACACATGTGGTATCGCCGTATTCAGGAGAAGTTGGGGAATGTGTTTTGGGGTGTCATTTTACATATACCCTTGCTGGGTGAGAGAAATATCTTGGCAAAAGACAACTTTTCCCATTTTTTTTATACAAAGTTGGCATTTGACCAAGATATTTATCTCACCCAGCATGGGTATATGTAAAATGACACCCCAAAACACATTCCCCAACTTCTCCTGAGTACGGCGATACCAGATGTGTGACACTTTTTTGCAGCCTAGATGCGCAAAGGTGCCCAAATTCCTTTTAGGAGGGCATTTTTAGACATTTGGATACCAGACTTCTTCTCACGCTTTGGGGCCCCTAGAATGCCAGGGCAGTATAAATACCCCACATGTGACCCCATTTTGGAAAGAAGACACCCCAAGGTATTCAATGAGGGGCATGGCGAGTTCATAGAAATTTTTTTTTTTTGGCACAAGTTAGCGGAAATTGATATTTTTAATTTTTTTCTCACAAAGTCTCCCGTTCCGCTAACTTGGGACAAAAATTTCAATCTTTCATGGACTCAATATGCCCCTCACGGAATACCTGTGGGTGTCTTCTTTCCGAAATGGGGTCACTTGTGGGGTATTTATACTGCCCTGGCATTCTAGGGGCCCTAAAGCGTGAGAAGAAGTCTGGAATATAAATGTCTAAAAAATTTTACGCATTTGGATTCCGTGAGGGGTATGGTGAGTTCATGTGAAATTTTATTTTTTGACACAAGTTAGTGGAATATGAGACTTTGTAAGAAAAAAAATATATAATTCCGCTAACTTGGGCCAAAAAAATGTCTGAATGGAGCCTTACAGGGGGGTGATCAATGACAGGGGGGGTGATCAATGACAGGGGGGTGATCAATGACAGGGGGGTGATCAGGGAGTCTATATGGGGTGATAACCACAGTCATTGATCACGCCCATGTAAGGCTTCATTCAGACGTCCGTATGCGTTTTGCGGATCCGATCCATCTATCAGTGCATCCGTAAAAATCATGCGGACATCTGAATGGAGCTTTAAAGGGGGGTAATCAATGACAGGGGGGGTGATCAGGGAGTCTATATGGGGTGATAACCACAGTCATTGATCATGCCCCTGTAAGGCTTCATTCAGACGTCCGTATGCGTTTTGCGGATCCGATCCATTTATCAGTGCATCCGTAAAAATCATGCGGACATCTGAATGGAGCTTTACAGGGGGGTAATCAATGACAGGGGGGGTGATCAATGACAGGGGGGTGATCAGGGAGTCTATATGGGGTGATAACCACAGTCATTGATCATGCCCCTGTAAGGCTTCATTCAGACGTCCGGATGCGTTTTGCGGATCCGATCCATCTATCAGTGCATCCGTAAAAATCATGCGGACATCTGAATGGAGCTTTACAGGGGGGTAATCAATGACAGGGGGGTGATCAGGGAGTCTATATGGGGTGATAACCACAGTCATTGATCATGCCCCTGTAAGGCTTCATTCAGACGTCCGGATGCGTTTTGCGGATCCGATCCATCTATCAGTGCATCCGTAAAAATCATGCGGACATCTGAATGGAGCTTTACAGGGGGGTAATCAATGACAGGGGGGTGATAAGGGAGTCTATATGGGGTGATCACCACAGTCATTGATCACTCCCGTGTAAGGCTTCATTCAGACGTCCGGATGCGTTTTGCGGATCCGATCCATCTATCAGTGGATCCGTAAAAATCATGCGGACGTCTGAATGGAGCTTTACAGGGGGGTAATCAATGACAGGGGGGGTGATCAATGACAGGGGGGTGATCAGGGAGTCTATATGGGGTGATAACCACAGTCATTGATCATGCCCCTGTAAGGCTTCATTCAGACGTCCGGATGCGTTTTGCGGATCCGATCCATCTATCAGTGCATCCGTAAAAATCATGCGGACATCTGAATGGAGCTTTACAGGGGGGTAATCAATGACAGGGGGGTGATCAGGGAGTCTATATGGGGTGATCACCACAGTCATTGATCACGCCCGTGTAAGGCTTCATTCAGACGTCCGGATGCGTTTTGCGGATCCGATCCATCTATCAGTGGATCCGTAAAAATCATGCGGACGTCTGAATGGAGCTTTACAGGGGGTTGATCAATGACAGGGGGGTAATCAATGACAGGGGGGTAATCAATGACAGGGGGGTGATCAGGGAGTCTATATGGGGTGATCAGGGGTGATCAGGGGCTAATAAGGGGTTAATAAGTGACGGGGGGGGGGTGTAGTGTAGTGTAGTGGTGCTTGGTGCTACTTTACTGAGCTACCTGTGTCCTCTGGTGGTCGATCCAAACAAAGGGGACCACCAGAGGACCAGGTAGCAGGTATATTAGACGCTGTTATCAAAACAGCTTCTAATATACCTGTTAGGGGTTAAAAAAAAAACATCTCCAGCCTGCCAGCGAACGATCGCCGCTGGCAGGCTGGAGATCAACTCTCTTACCTTCCGTTCCTGTGAGCGCGCGCGCCTGTGTGCGCGCGTTCACAGGAAATCTCGCGTCTCGCGAGAGGACGCGCCGGCGCGTCCACTCAGAAGAGCAGGGCCGCCGCAAAGACGCAATCCTGCGTACGGCGGTCCTGAGGAGGTTAAGGCCGGTACTCGTGTGGCCTAAAATATACATTTTCTAGGCTCCAACAGGGCACATTTCAGAGAATTTCCCTTTAAGATGCATAAAAATGTCCCCTGATTAAGATACATATTTTATGTTGGAATTTTTCAAGTTCGACTGCCATTAAAGTGAATGGAGCCCGCCGCGAACTTGCGGTTCGCGAACATTTGATCGCGTTCGCGAACCGTCCCGGCTGATGTTCGTCCATCACTAATCAAGCTAAGTCTTTAAGGGATTAATTTCTTGAACTAAGTAGAAACATTTATTAGCTTTACTGTAAGGAGTTGTGCATATAGTTATCACAAGGCTTCATGTGGCACCGAGCGGTAACAGAGCACTCACAGAGGGTCTTAGGACCCTATTTTAGATGTGCATGCCTCTGATTTCATATAGCATGGGAGAATAATTGACATTTAGCACAGGGCAGAGCCCATGTGTGGATTCATTTCATAAGGTTGTATATCCTTATAGGTGTCTGAGTTCTGTATTTCTGTTACAGAGCTATATAGAGTGAAATGTTAACATTCTGGGAAAATCTTTCTCCTTTCTGCATTTCCCCCAAAATTAGGCAGTTCAAAACTGGGACAATTACCCCCCTTCCTGACCAGACACATTTTCCGTATTTTAGTACATGCCCCTTTGAAAGCCATGACTATTTAATTTAAAGTAAATATTTAATGCACAGTACAGACCAAAAGTTTGGACACACCTTCTCATTCAAAGAGTTTTCTTTATTTTTATAACTATGAAAATTGTAGATTCACACTGAAGGCATCAAAACTATGAATTAACACATGTGGAATTATATACATAACAAACAAGTGTGAAACAACTGGAAATATGTCATATTCTAGGTTCTTCAAAGTAGCCACCTTTTGCTTTGATTACTGCTTTGCACACTCTTGGCATTCTCTTGATGAGCTTCAAGAGGTAGTCCCCTGAAATGGTCTTCCAACAGTCTATAATGTTTGGCAAAAGTATGGATGCTGGACCAAGTGGCTGCCTTACAGATCTCCTCAAGGGAGACACCGGCTCTTTCTGCTTGAGAAGACGACATTGCCCTAGTAGAATAGGCTTTGATATTATCAGGGCAAGATAGATTCTGTAAGATATAACAAGAAGCTATGGTAGTTTTGATCCATCTGGCAATGGAGGACTTGGAAACCTTCTGACCCTTGTTTCTTCCTCCAAACTGGATAAAGAGGCAGTCCGACTTCCTGAAATCTTTTGTGGTTTCTAAGTAATCAAGAACTGCCCGTCTAACATTAAGCGAATGAAGGATAAATTCCCAATCATTAGACGGGTTGTTAAACAGTGAAGGTAGAGTGATCTCCTGGTCTTTATGAAACTTCGAAACTACTTTCAGTAGAAAACACGGATCTAGTTTTAGAATTATCCTGTCGTCCAGGATCTGTAGGTAGGGCTCTCTAATTGATAGTGCTTGTAGCTCACTGATTCTTCTGGCTGAGGTGATGGCCACCAGGAATGCGGTCTTGAAAGATTTTAGTTTCAAGGAGCAGTCACTCAGAGGCTCAAATGGAGGATGTGATAGTCCCCTAAGGACAATATTTAAATCCCAAGTGGGGACATGGGACCTTAGAGTCGGACGTAACCTCGTTATTGCCTTCATGAATCGCCTTATCCACTTATGATTTGCCAATTCGGTGTCATAAAAGCAACTAAGGGCTGATACCTGGACTTTGAGTGTAGATGGTCTCAACCCCATGTCAAATCCTTTTTGTAAGAAGTCCAGAATTAATTGGATATTTGGAGCTGAGGTATTTGGCGAGGGTAAACCTGACCATGAGCAGAAACGTTTCCAGATTTTCAGGTAAATTGAAAAAGGTGACTTTCTTTCTGGAGGCTTTGAGGGTGGAAATTACTGCATCCGATAATCCTTGACGCCTTAGCATTTGGGTCTCAGGATTCAGGCTGCTAGGTTGAGGAAGTCTGGGTCTGGGTGAAGAATCGGACCTTGGTGAATGATGTCTCTCCTCTTTGGCAGAATCCAAGGATCCTCGCTGGCAAGGTTCCACAAGATTGGGAACCAGCTCTTTTTCGGCCAGTAGGGCGTTACTAGTATGACTGAAGCCTTGTCCTGAATGATTTTCTGTACCACCCTCGGAATTAGCGGAAGAGGAGGGAAGGCGTAATAAAGACCTCGATTCCATCTGAAAGAGAATGCGTCCAGAAATTTCGGGCTGTCTCTGGGATTTAGGGAACAAAAAACTGGCAATTTTGAGTTTACCCGTGTGGCAAAGACATCTATTGCTGGTCTGCCCCATTTGTCCGACATCGTCAGGAAAACTTCCTCGTTTAAGGACCATTCTGAGTGGTTCCACATTTAAGGACCCTTTTAGGTGGACTGCAGATACTGAATGAACATTCGCTTCTGCCCAGATGAATATTCTTGCCGACAAATCTAGCAGGCTGCTTGATCCCGTGCCTCCCTGATGATTTAAATATGTTATCACTGTTGTATTGTCTGACAGGACTCTTATGTGATGGCCTTGAAGATGAGTTTTGGCTTTCTTTAGAGTTTCCCAGACTGCCATCAATTCTCGAAAATTCGACGACTGGAGACTGATCGACTTTGGCCAGACTCCTTGGTAGTAAGCACCTCCGACCTTCGCTCCCCAGCCGCACTGGCTTGCATCAGTGGTGATCTGGGTGTAGGGATTCTTTGACCACGTCACCCCCTTGGAGATATTGAGCCCACCAAAAGAGGGAGGTTTTTATACTTTGAGGGATGATCACTTTTTGGTCTAGGGAAGACTCCCTTCTGTCCCAGACCCTGAGGATCCACATCTGCAGGGTTCGGAAGTGGATCTGGCACCACTGAACAGATGGTATGCAGGATGTAAGGATCCCTAAGAGACTCATTGAGTCCCTGATGGAGTAGGACATCTTGGAGTTGAAGATGGAGATTCTCTTTTAGATGTCCTGTATCTTGCTCAGAGGCAAACACGTTAGCTGTCTCTGGGAGTCCAGAATGACCCCCAAGAACTGGATCCTTGTTGTCGGTTTTAACTGTGACTTTCCTATGTTGATCACCCAACCTAATCCCTCCAGGGTCTGACGGAAGAAATTCAGATCTCTCTGCAGTAGGAGAGCAGAACTGTTTGAGATCAGAAAATCGTCTAAGCTAAACTGTCAGACCTTCCTTCCTTAAATAAGCAACTACCTCGATCATTCGTTTTGTAAAAAACCGAGGGGGTGAGGATATGCCGAAGGGGAGAGAGGTGAATTGGAAGTGGAGAATTCTGCCTAGATGGTCTCTGACCGCGAAACTCAGGAACCGCTGAGAGCTGGGATGTATCGGGACATGATAGTAAGCGTCGGTCAGGTCGACCGTGCACATTACTGAATTGTTCTGGAGCAGAGGAACTATTGATTTTAGGGTCTCCATCCTGAATTTTTGATAGGCAATGTACTTGTTCAGGAGCTTTAAGTTTATTATGGTTACCACTACCTCTTTTGCGAGTAGTTCCCGAATGCCCACGCAAATAGGATGATTGGGGTCTGGGACTGCAATTTTGGTGACTATGAATCTTTTTGGGGGAGGGTCTGAGAACTGTATTCTGTATCCTGACTCTATAATCCTCAGAGCCCATGAGTTTGAGGATATTTCCTCCCAACGGCGAAAAAACATCCTCAGTCTCCCCCTACCCTGATGTCACTGGTTCTCGTTTCCTTTTTGGGAGGAAGAGGAGGGAGCTTTACCTCTACCCCCTTTGGGATAACTGAAACGGCCCGACTTGCTCTTACCACTGTATTGTTTATTTTGGTTGGAAGGGGCACGAAAGGGATATTTCCTTCTATAAACTTTTTCCTCCGGGAACCCCTTCTTTTTATCGGAGGCTTTTTCTAAAATTGTATCTAATTCTGGGCCGAAGATATACTCCCCAGAAAAAGAAATGGCACAAAGTCTGGATTTCGACACCTTGTCACCCGACCAGCACTTAACCCACAAGGCACGGCGGGCCGCATTGGACAGACCCGCATCCCTTGCTGCAAAGCGTACCGACTCAGCGAAGACGTCCGCTAAGAAGGTGGTAGCAGATTTTAACAGGGGAATGGCACCCAAAGTCTCCATTGTTGAGGAATCGCTGGAAGCCCTATTCTCTAACTCTGAGAGCCAGACGTACATAGATCTGGCAACTGATGTGGCCGCTATGTTTGAATTAAGCGTGAACATGGCCGCCTCCCATGACCTTCTCAATAGACCGTCTGCCTTCCTATCCATCGGGTCTTTGAGCTGTGAGGCATCTTCAAATGGTAGGCTGGTCTTTTTATTGACCCTAGCTACCTGGGCGTCAATTTTAGGAATAGTGTTAAAGGTCCTAGCCTCTTCCTGATCAAAAAGAAGCCGATTTTGGAAGGATTTTGCAACTCCTAGCCGTTTCTCCGGAACCGCCCATTCATCCAAAATCATCCCCTTGATGTTTTCATTAATAGGGAAGACTTTGGACTTCTTCACCCTGAGACCTCTGAACATCTCGTCTTGTACTGACGGAGTAGAATGCACCTCCTCTACCCCCATAGTAGCCCTAACAGCTTTTAAAAGCACAGGCATATCTTCAGAAGAGAAATAAAATTTCCTTCTGCTTTCTGAAAATTCTCGCTCAGAGAGTTTATCTTCATCCTCAACATATCTAGAAGAGGAAGCCGAATCAACATAATCTTCAGAATCAGATGAAACATAATCGCCTGATTTGTGACGTTTGGAGGGGGGCTCCGTAAAAGCGGGTTTCTCTCT
This sequence comes from Bufo bufo, assembly GCF_905171765.1. Taxonomy (NCBI): domain Eukaryota; kingdom Metazoa; phylum Chordata; class Amphibia; order Anura; family Bufonidae; genus Bufo; species Bufo bufo. Next base: position 552,799,563 of record NC_053392.1, read on the forward strand.
TTGTAGTGTAGAAATGGCCGCAAAGGAGGACTTAATCTCTTCCTGCATCATAGATCTAATTTCATCTATGAGGGACGGCTGTTCCTCACGGACAATTTTAGCAATGCAGTCCCCGCACAATTTTTTAGGATGGTCATCAGGTAAACGCTTAAAGTGTGAAATACACTTTGAGGATCTTTTGGGCTTTCTCAGCGGATCTTTAGCAGTCTGGAACAGCCAGAAAAAAAAGCCCATTAGAACCAGGGAAAAGATCCACAATAGTGTGCCCAGGTGAGAGAAGAAACAAAACTCTCCCCTATGGGGAACTTACGGACGGCAGGGTAGAGGCCTCAGTGTGCTCAGACGCAGACATCCTGGAGGGGTAGCAGAGAGAGAGATCACTCACCACAGGACGCTGCAGCAGGGGGATCCATTTGAATTCTTCCGGATCCCGCCATCAGAAGGCCGTCCGCCGTCTGCGTCACTTCCGGTGATGTCACTGCTGGCCGGAAGTGCCGAATTTGTATAGCGCCGCATGGCGCTGAGCGCGCAACCCGGCTGTGGTTTCAGTTAACCCGGCGGGCGTCTGCGCTCCGGGAGCAGGCCCCAGATCAACTGGAGTCGGGTCTCTCCCCCGCCCCCCGTTAGTACAAGACCGCGGGCTGGCAGGTCCTGCCGAAGCAGGTACGCGACTCCACATCATACCAGGACCTTCATCTCCACAGCGGCTGCACATGGAGACCTTTCTCCGCCCCTGTCCACTGTAGGGACAGGAAACACTGGCGTTTGGTGGTGGGAGGGGGGTATTTAAACCTTTCTCTGCTTCCTGCCCCTACAGAGGTCAGGGGTCAATCTCCTTGTATGGCAGTCGTGGTGATGCTATGGAAAAAACTATTTACAAGTTCAGGGAAAGATTATTCAAGGTGTAGGGAAAGGATAGGGAGGAATCCTTCCACAGCATTTATGTAGAACAGGGTTCAGTAGGGGAGGTTACAGCCCGGGAATAGGAACAATCCTATTACACCTTGCTGCACTGACTTGGGACCCAAATTGCCATTATACAGCTCTGTAGGTCCAGCAAACCATTTTTGTTATTGGGGTGCAAGTGCTGTATGATACAGCCATTAACAGGGTTTATTACAAGGAAATATTTCTACTTCTTATTTGCCCTTGTGCAGTGCAGTTATATGTTCTTAAGCATTTTTTGGCTTGTATTAGTGGTAAAAAAAGGGATTATTAGCCGTTGTGTGGTGAAGTGCGAAAATTACAGCCCTTTTTGGCGTGTGTTAGTGGCACAAAAAATGTTTTTATTTGCCATTCAGCGGTGCAGTTATATGTTCTAAAGCCCTTTTTGTCCTGTATTAGTGGCAAAAGAAGAAATATATTTGCCGTTCAGCAGTGCAGTTATATGTTCTAAAGCCCATTTTGTTGTGTATTGGTGGCAAAAAATAATAATTTCTAAAGCCTTTTGTGGAGTGTATAAGTGGAAAAAAGAAAAATATATTTGCCGTTGAGTGGTGCAGTTATATATTCTAAAGCATTTTGCGGAGTGTATAAGTGGGAAAAAAAGGGTCTATTTGCTTTTCAGCGGTGCAGTTATATGTTCTAAAGCCCTTTTTGTCGTGTATTGGTGCAAAAGAAAAATATATTTGCGTTCAGCGGTGAATTTATATATTCTAAAGCCTTTTGTGGAGTGTATAAGTGGATAAAAGACAAATATATTTGCCATTCAGTGGTGCAGTTATATATTCTAAAGCCTTTTGTGGAGTTTATAAGTGGAAAAAAATAAGGGTCTATTTGCTGTTCAGCAGTGCAGTTATATGTCCTAAAACCCTTTTTGTCGTGTATTAGTGCAAAAAAAAAATATTTGCCGTTCAGCGGTGCAGTTATATATTCTAAAGACTTTTGTAGAGTGTATAGGATATATGAGAGAGATCTTTAGATAGAATGAAAATTAGCATTCCATACTTCCCCTTTTGGGCAGAAGTGGGCCAGTCCTGTTTGCTTCCAAAGGGAGGGGTTGCAGTTCTAGTTTATTCCAGTGTAGACTCGATAGTGAAGTTGAGAAGACATGAAAGATGGAGCAGTGAGGGGAATTGTCCCCATCCTGCAGCAGAAGTCTCAAAAGGGAAGCAGCTCATAGAGCACCATGAAAGATCTTGCAGATCCACCTACAGAGTGTCACGAGGGGGTAAACAGCCAAAGGCACCCCACTCTAGAGGTACCAGAACAGTTTTGAAGTTCAGCTACCAGACTAAAGCAGAGTTTAGCACAGCAGAGAGAGAAAGCAGAGTTCTCAAATTTGCCTGCCAGTTTATGCCAAAGCCTGGTGGAACCAAAAGAAAACCTGAATATTGTCTGGATGCAAGTTGATTCAAGTAAAGCTGTTGAACTCTATAAAAGTCTGGACTCAACTTATTTTCCACCTCCATGATTAATCATCCCTTTTATTGCTTCGGAGCCAAGCCCTGGGGAGCAACAGTATCCAGGTAGGAACACCGTGAAACACACAGAGACTGTTAAGGCTGCACTACACCACTCGGCATTCTTATAGACCTGGGACACAATCGGCCCTGGGGGGTGGCACATTGCAGAGAGGCATTGCTTATATAAGAGGCACGGGGAGAGGCACTGTTTATACAATGGGCATAGAAGAGGCACTGTTTATATAAGGGGGCACAAACAAAAGACACTATATATAAAGGGGGCAAAGAAGAGGTACCATGTAGGACTTTTACACAGTGTGGCACTATATACACAGTGTGTAGCACTACCATTAGGGGTACTGCATGTGTGACAATATTTTCAGGGAACAGTGTATGTTAACAAAATAAGGAGCTAGATATAATGGGTACACGTCCCTGTGATATAGCAAACAAAAATAATATTAAGGACGCTTAAAATGGAGCAAAATAATAAATATTTTATTCGTGCTCTTATTGGAAAGGGGTGAAACCTATATAAAATACCTAAGACTAAACCGTCTATCCAATATAATGTATCCTCATGTATGAATAGTGACACTGCCTAATGCAATAGGAGGCCTATTAAAGATATCATGTAAGGATAGACAGACTGATATAGCTAAAAACCACCGCACTGATAATCGGATATAGTGCTCCGAACGGCAAGGTTCTGCCTATACAGTTATAATGTGCTGGTAGAAATAAATGCTAAAGTGTGCTATAACCCCTGGGGAATTTTATCATGTTTATAAAAATCCCAGGTTAATCAAGGAAATAACACACGCAGCAAACAAATGAGCTGACCAGTGACCGGCGTGTCACTGAGCAGTGGCGGTTAGTGAGAGGAGCGGCTGTGCACTATGCCAACTCCCAAACTCTATCCACCAAGTAGGTGAGTAAACCACGCAGACCAATGCTGATGTTGGCAAAGGATACGATCCAACAAACAGCAGGTCTGTACACACTGAGCTACGGCTCTACGCGTTTCTGTGCAGCTGGTTCATGCACTTCATCAGGAGCCAAGTAGCTACTACACCTAAACTGCCTACAGCCGATATACTGAGATTAAGATCAGCTTGCTACACAGTATTATTATTAGGTGGCACCGAATCCTAGTGTGGGAGACGGTGTGCTGCTTTTACATACATAGTCTCGGCTCTGTAATGGCCGCGAGCGGCCAGGCAGACGCCGTGATTTAAAGGGCAAACACCATGCCCCCCAAGAACACACCTCCTGCCGGCAGCCAATCCACCAGATGAAAAATTCATACTGGGCTGGTCCGCTGACGGCCGTGGAGGAATAAGGATGTGTTCAGGGGGTCAGCGCATCAGCGCTGTATCATAACAAAGTGTCAGGGAAACATCAGCGGCCTACTTTATGACAGGCAGCAGTCCTCAAAGAGCAAAATCGGAGAACCTGTAGGTAGGCAAATGGTATCAAACCTGTGATAGTTTAAAAGATTACAAGAAATGACATTACTAGAATATATGATGGATAAACAATATATGTAGATGAGTAACCGATATAGTAACAAGAAATGTGAATGAATAGCTGTATATCCAACTGGAGTACTAGACACTTATCACTCTTTGGTCATAGCAGAAAAATGACCACATATCACTCAAATACATATCATCTAATGAAAGACAAATATGAAGAGAGAGAAAACCTATGATACAGTCAAATAAAAGGAACATAGGAAATGGCATCATTAAGACCATTAGGCTTGATGGTACCCAGCCTAAAAATCCATTGTGCCTCCTTTTGTAGGAGAATGCGATCCAAATCACCTCCTCGTGGTGTCCTCTTCACAATGTCAATGCCCTGAAATTTGATGACGGAAGCATTACCACCGTGGCATTCAACCACATGGCGGGCGATAGGTGTGTCTTGACATTTGTTAATATCAGATACATTTTCCCCTATACGCCGTCTTAGCTCCCGTATCGTTTTACCGACATATTTCAGGCTGCATTTACATGTCATTAAATAAACCACGCCAGTAGTTTTGCAGTTCACAAACGGTCTGATAAAAAATGTTCTGTCAGATGCATAGCCGGTAAATGATTTGTTCTTATTAATATAGCCACAAAACTTGCAGGAACCACAGGGAAAAGTTCCCGAAATGGGATTATGTAACCAGGTGTGTTGTCTAGGACTCTGGTACATACTGTGAACCAGAATGTCACGCAAGTTTTGGCTACGACGGAAGGTAATCGCTGGTTTATCCGGGATAAGATGACCAATATCCGTATCGGATGTAAGAATATCCCAATATTCTGATAGCACATGACGCACTTGGTCATGAGCACTGTCAAAAGTACCAATGATCCGCATACTATCCATCACTTGTGGATTTGATTTGGGAGATAGTAGCGAATCTCTGTTCAGACTCAAAGAATATTGGTAAGCTTCTTTGAGTACTTGGGATGGATAACCTCGAGATAGAAATCTATCTTGAAGGTCAACAGCAGCTTTTCTGAAATCCGAACAGTGTATGTTGCCATTATACACTGCTGAAAAAAATAAAGGGAACACTTAAACAACACAATGTAACTCCAAGTCAATCACACTTCTGTGAAATCAGACTGTCCACTTAGGAAGCAACACTGAGTGACAATCAATTTCACATGCTGTTGTGCAAATGGGATAGACAACAGGTGGAAATTATAGGCAATTAGCAAGACACCCCCAATAAAGGAGTGGTTCTGCAGGTGGTAACCACAGACCACTTCTCAGTTCCGAAGCTTCCTGGCTGATGTTTTGGTCACTTTTGAATGCTGGCGGTGCTTTCACTCTAGTGGTAGCATGAGACGGAGTCTACAACCCACACAAGTGGCTCAGGTAGTGCAGCTTATCCAGGATGGCACATCAATGCGAGCTGTGGCAAGAAGGTTTGCTGTGTCTGTCAGCGTAGTGTCCAGAGCATGGAGGCACTACCAGGAGGAAGGCCAGTACATCAGGAGACGTGGAGGAGGCCGTAGGAGGGCAACAACCCAGCAGCAGGACTGCTACCTCCGCCTTTGTGCAAGGAGGAACAGGAGGAGCACTGCCAGAGCCCTGCAAAATGACTTCCAGCAGGCCACAAATGTGCATGTGTCTGCTCAAACGGTCAGAAACAGACTCCATGAGGGTGATATGAGGGCCCGACGTCCACAGGTGGGGGTTGTGCTTACAGCCCAACACCGTGCAGGACGTTTGGCATTTGCCAGAGAACACCAAGATTGGCAAATTCGCCACTGGCGCCCTGTGCTCTTCACAGATGAAAGCAGGTTCACACTGAGCACATGTGACAGACGTGACAGAGTCTTGAGACGCCGTGGAGAACGTTCTGCTGCCTGCAACATCCTCCAGCATGACCGGTTTGGCATTGGGTCAGTAATGGTGTGGGGTGGCATTTCTTTGGAGTGCCGCACAGCCCTCCATGTGCTCGCCAGAGGTAGCCTGACTGCCAATAGGTACCGAGATGGGATCCTCAGACCCCTTGTGAGACCATATGCTGGTGCGGTTGGCCCTGGGTTCCTCCTAATGCAAGACAATGCTGGACCTCATGTGGCTGGAGTGTGTCAGCAGTTCCTGCAAGACGAAGGCATTGATGCTATGGACTGGCCCGCCCGTTCCCCATACCTGAATCCAATTGAGCACATCTGGGACATCATGTCTCATCGCTCTGTCCACCAACGTCACGCTGCACCACAGACTGTCCAGGAGTTGGCAGATGCTTTAGTCCAGGTCTGGGAGGAGATCCCTCAGGAGACCGTCCACCACCTCATCAGGAGCATGCACAGGCATTGTAGGGAGGTCATACAGGCACGTGGAGGCCACACACACTACTGAGCCTCATTTTGACTTGTTTTAAGGACATTACATCAAAGTTGGATCAGCCTGTAGTGTGTTTTTCCACTTTAATTTTGAGGGTGACTCCAAATCCAGACCTCCATGGGTTGAAAAATTTGATTTCCATTTTTTAATTTTTGTGTGATTTTGTTGTCAGCACATTCAACTATGTAAAGAGCAAAGTATTTCAGAAGAATATTTAATTAACTCAGATCTAGGATGTGTTATTTTTGTGTTCCCTTTATTTTTTTGAGCAGTGTATTTAGGGTACAGCATGTGACACTAATAGGAGTTTGTCTTAGTATACAGGGTCCGGTGTGTTAGTAAAGCGAGAAGTAGAAGGCAAAATCCAAAGACATACTGAAAGGGACCTTAGATTGTGAGCCCCATTGGGGACAGTTGTTGGATGCTAATGTCCGTAAAGCGCTGCGGGATATAGTAGAGCTATAAAAGTACATAAATAAATGTGCTGCTGGCAGAGAATTATTCCTATTGGTGGGACTTTTGGGAGCACTGTTACTGTGGGGGCACCTTGGCACAGTATTAGCTTGGCACAATTATTTTTGGGGAACGTTATTTTTACACTATTAGTGTCAGGGGCACTATTTGCTGGGCGCAGTTATTTTAGGGCACTGTGTGCCAATAATTATTGAGGGGCACTATCTGCATGGTACTAGTATTATCAGGGGGTTTATCTGTTTCTGCAGTATAGTATTGGGGAGCACAGCAGCACAGTATTGGGGGTGGTAGGATGATTTGTCCAGAAGATGGGAGGATGATGGAAAAGTAGTAAACTAAGATTTTGTTTGTCAAACTGCAGAAATGTGAAATGGCTGAAAAATGGTGGTCTGGTCTGAAGGTCTGAAAGGAGAAGATGAGGAAAGAGAACATCTACATCAAAGAGACTTCACTGGATGTAAGAGGTATGGGGCACTGTATTACCCTGTATGTAGGGGTGGATGGAGGGGTTAGTAGTACAGTACTATCTGCACATTGTAAAAAGAAAAGTAATCTGCAAAATACTATATATTTGTGTCAGAAGTTGTGCTTTTTTAATTTTTAGAATAATGATACAGCCATTTTATTTGATACTTTTGTCCTGATTCTTTTTATTTTTCTCTATATTAAAGGACACTATAGTCACCAGAACCACAACAGCTAAAAGTACCATGGTGATGGACCATGTGATGAGCGCAGTGATGTCACCAAAGGTCCTTTTCCTTCCAGGTCCTCAAAGAAGAAGAAAGAAGACAAGCCGGGCTGCACCAACAAGTGGATGAAGTGAGTTTAATTATTTTTATTTTTTTAACCCCTCCTTCCCTAATTTACTTAGCATTCTGTATTAAGAATGCTATTATTTTCCCTTATAACCATGTTATAAGGGAAAATAATAAAGATCGGGTCCCCATCCCGATCGTCTCCTAACAACCGTGCGTGAAAATCGCACCGCATCCGCACTTGCTTGCGGATGCTTCCGATTTTCACGCAGCCCCATTAACTTCTATGGGGCCTGCGTTGCGTGAAAAACGCACAATATAGAGCTTGCTGCTATTTTCACGCAATGCACAAGTGATGCGTGAAAATCACCGCTCATGTGCACAGCCCCATTAGAGTGAATGGGTCCAGATTCAGTGCGGGTGCAATGCGTTCACCTCACACATGGCACCCGTGCGGAATTCTCGCCCGTGTGAAAGGGGCATTAAATTTGACTACTCTACGAGGTGTGTGGATTATTTTTTTTGTGTGTGTGTTGTGGTGGAGGGCGTGACTGCATGCTAGGGTGTGGGAAGGCAGGATCCAGGGGGCCCAAGTAAATTCTTGCCCAGGGTCCAATCAATATTAAAGACGGCCCTGATGTAGTGATCCTGGTTCTGGTGCTGTATTGATGTTCTATGCTTAGTTCCAGTGTTGTATTTATGTAGTGAACCTTGTTCTGGTGCTGTATTTGTGTGTTAAAGGGGTTGTCTCATCATGGACAATGGGGGCATATCGCTAGGATATGCCCCCATTGTCTTATAGGTGCGGGTCCCACCGCTGGGACCCACACCTATATCAAGAACGGAGCCCCGCAAGTGAAGGAGGGCACACTGCGCATGCGCAGCCACCCTCCATTCATTTTCTATGGGGCCGGCTATTTCCATCGGCCCCATAGAAATGAATGGGAGCGGGGGCCCCACATGCACGGTACGCTCCCATTCACTTCTATGGGGAGCCAGCTTGGTGGTGGCCGGACCGGAGTCCTCCAGCCACTACCTTGCGGGGCTTTGTTCTTGATATAGGTGCGGGTCCCAGTAGTGGGACCCGCACCTATAAGACAATGGTGGCATTTCCTAGCGATATGCCCCCATTGTCCATGAAGAGACAACCCTTTTAAACTTTGATCTGACACTCTATATTAACATCTGCATTGAAGGATCAGTTCGAGGCTTCCATCACAGATTCAGAGTGGACTGGCATGCAGGACTTTTTTGCCCACTAAAAAAAGCAGCCTCCCAAACAGAACCTGAATGGACCTGATTGTAGTCAATGGAGTCTGTTAAAATTTGTATGTTTTAGTTTTGTGCTGAATCAGGCTCTTCAGTTATTTTTGTTGTTTTGCTCCTTTGAAGGGAGTCTTTCACGCCGATTCACCGTATTAACCTAATAACAGACTTATGTCCACGGCATCCCCCCTATTAAAACTGTGCTTACCGTATGTTGCTTGCTATCATCGTTCTGCCGAAAAACACTTTTAATCCATATGCAAATTAGCCTGTGAAGGTGCCCAGGGGCGGTGTTACAACGGCCGGGGCCCAGGCCCCTGGGTCATTTTCATACGAATCCACTCCCCCTCCGCCGCGTCAGCCCGCCCTTGGTCTCTGCTCTAACCTCCCTCCTCCCGTCCGTAATCCCGCGCATGCGCCGATGACCGCGATATTGGCGCGTGCGCATTGAATGACCACAGTCTGGCCGGGGCATCACAGTTTACCATGCGCATGCACCGGCCTAATTTACGTTCTTGCCGTGATCACAGCGCATCACGGCAAGAACGTAAGTTAGGCCGGGGCCGGCGCATGCGCACGGTAAACTGTGATGCCCTGGCCAGACTGTGGTCATTCAATGCGCACGCGCCGATATCGCGGTCATCGGCGCATGCTCAGGATTACGGACGGGAGGAGGGAGGTTAGAGCATTCCAATGAGAATCTGGATTCTGGTTGAAGGTATTTTGGACCATTCCTCTTTACAGAACATCTTTAGTTCATTCAGGTTTGATGGCATCCGAGCATGGACAGCTCTCTTTAAGTCACACCACAGATTTTCTATTATATTCAGGTCTGGGGACTGAGATGGCCATTCCAGAACGTTGTACTTGTTCCTCTGCATAAATGCCTTAGTGGATTTTGAGCAGTGTTTAGGGTCGTTGTCTTGTTGAAAGATCCAGCCCCGGCGCAGCTTCAGCTTTGTCACTGATTCCTGGACATTGGTCACCAGAATCTGCTGATACTGAGTGGAATCCATGCGTCCCTCAACTTTGACAAGATTCCCAGTCCCTGCACTGGCCACACAGCACCACAGCATGATGGAACCACCACCATATTTTACTGTAGGTAGCAGGTGTTTTTCTTGGAATGCTGTGTTCTTTTTCCTCCATGCATAACGCCCCTTATTATGGCCAAATAACTCAATTTTAGTTTCATCAGTCCACAGCACCTTATTCCAAAATGAAGCTGGCTTGTCCAAATGTGCTTTAGCCCACCTCAAGCGCTACTTTTTGAGCTGTGGGCAGAGAAAAGGCTTCCTCTGCATCACTCTCGCATACAGCATCTCCTTGTGTAAAGTGCGCCGAATGGTTGAACGATGCACAGTGACTCCATCTGCAGCAAGATGATGTTGTAGGTCTTTGGTGCTGGTCTGTGGGTTGACTCTGACTGTTCTCACCATTCGTCGCTTCTGCCTATCCGAGATTTTTCTTGGTCTGCCACTTCGAGCCTTAACTTGAACTGAGCCTGTGGTCTTCCATTTCCTCAATATGTTCCTAACTGTGGAAACAGACAGCTGAAATCTCTGAGACAGCTTTCTGTATCCTTCCCCTAAACCATGATGGTGAACAATCTTTGTCTTCAGGTCATTTGAGAGTTGTTTTGAGACCCCCATGTTGCTACTCTTCAGAGAAAATTAAAAGAGGAGGGAAACTTACAATTGACCCCCTTAAATACTCTTTCTCATAATTGGATTCACCTGTGTATGTAGGTCAGGGGTCACTGAGCTTACCAAGCCAATTTGAGTTCCAATAATTAGTTCTAAAGGTTTTGGAATCAATAGAATGACAACAGTGCCCAAATCTATGCACCTGCCTAATTTTGTTTAAATAATTATAGCACACTTTCTGTAAATCCAATAAACTTCATTTCACTTCTCAAATATCACTGTGTGTGTCTCCTATATGATATATTTAACTGACATGTTTTATCGTAACAACCAACGATTTATACGGGAAAATCATGACGATTAACAAGGTTGCCCAAACTTTCGCATCCCACTGTATCTACGTCTCTGGTTCATGAACATCCTTGCAGAGTGAAGTGCAGACTGCCTGGACAGTCTATTTGCAGTCTATTTTCAGTCCAGAAGCTTTTAAAAAAAAGTTAATTTCACCAAATAAAGGTTATTCAATTGTAAAATAAATTTGTTTTGCAGTTTCTAAAATACTTTCAAGATTTTAATGTGGTTTTTTAGTGGTATTTTTTGCAAAATCAGTTCTTGAATGCTGTTTTTTTCTGGTATTTTTCCCAAAACCAAAGAAATAAAAAATGCCATCAGTTAGAAAAAAACGGCACTAAGCGAAAAACACTTGCTAACATGCATTTCATATTTATCATAAAACTGCACTAAAAAATGCAGGTGCAAATAATGCCACTGAGGGAGCTTTCACACAGGTTTTTGCTGGTGTTTTACAGCACTTTAGTGGCATTGTTTTGCACCAGCTCCACAGGTTAACAGAAGGTCTATGGGAAATATCTTTTTGATACTGACGTTTTTTTTGTCTTGATTCTTACCAAAAACACAGCATATTGGTGCTCCTCACATCTCTCTATAGGGTAACCTACTCTATAGGGTAGAAAGGCCATGAAAAAATCCGCTAGTGGTAAGACACTGGGGCACATTTACTAAGACCGGCTTTTTATGCTGGTCTTAGTTTCCCCCTTGTGCTGCCGTTAGATTTGTCTAATTTAGGCGCATCTGTGGCAATTCTTGTGCCTGACATAAAAACTGTTTTTTCACTTACATTTATGCCCGTTTCCAGTAATAAATGTAAGTAAGGGCTTGTTCACACCTATTATAGAAAATGCCTATTCTTGTCCGCAAAATGGACAAGAATAGGACAGGATAATTTTTGCGGAGCAACGGATGCGGACAGCACACAGACTGCTGTCCGCATTTTTTGCGGACCCATTGAAATAAATGGTTCCGTATATGGACTGTATGCGGAACGCAGAAAACGGCCTGTAAATGGAACGCAAAATGCGTTCATGTGAACGAGCCCTAAATTTGTTGGAGCTGGTTTCATGGGAAAAGGCCCGCGACACACCCCTGCCACTGGGGAGCACGGCTTAAAACCACCTGTGCGACAAAATATCATTGCACAGCCAGTTAAAAAATGGGACTTGCAACTATTTTATTCCTAAAATAGTCACAGGTCCCTCAGTAAATGTATCCCACTGGCCCAGATATACCAATCCTATAGATGGCGTAAGATTAGACTGTCTGTCTAGACCGGAACTAGGTTTATCACAGGGGCTCAGACTAGATAAATGTGCTGCAGGGATAGACATTTTTCTCTGACTGAATTGTGCTGCAAAATGGTGCATCTTAGGCCATGACCCCTTTCTTGTAAAATCCTTGCCCCTTTTTGTTTAAGACGGAAAAAGTGTAGAAGCCCTAGTTGCACCAAATTGCTTGAAAATTGCACAGATTTTTAGACAAATTCTAGGTCAGACACATTAGTAAATCTGGGCCACTGTGTTAAAAAAAAAGGATAAAGGCACAAAAAATGCAGCTGCAAGAAAAAAAATACTTGAGCCAAATTCATGTGTGTAAGGCCCCTTATGGAGGCATAAAAACCCAAAAACTTTCATACACATGGTTAAATAGAGCATCCAAAATTTTTGGCAGTGTCCCATAACAGGCCCCCTTTAAGTGGCAGCAGTGATCATAAAGAAAATATAAAAAAGAAACAAAACAGAAAATCCCTTAGAAGTACACTATGAACCCCCTCACTTTACATGTGATTGGACTCATTTGCAGCTGATGCAGTGATGTCACCGTTGGCGAGGGAACCTTTCAGACCTGTTCCCTCAGTCCTTCTACTTGCCAGCGATACAGAACACAATGCACGGCTCATTATTCTGCCCTGTAGACCCATCCTAAAACTGAGTGACTCGAATTGTTTTTTTTACCAAGTCCCATACATAAAAAGCACATCCCTCCTGGCTTTCGGTTTTCTACCTTTCCTCCATGGATACTGCAGCAGCTTTTTGTTGAATGGTCCCTTTTGACTTTACATCTCGTACGTTCTTTGGCGACTTGGCAGAGGCAGCGTGCTGTTTTCCTGTTCGCTCTGAACCTCTCTTTTATTGCTTGGCTGGGCTGTTTCCCTCCTCCCCTAGATGGGTAATTTGAGGATAAAGTCGCAGCTCCTTCTCCAGCTACGTCTTGCTTATTGGTGAAGAGAAGGAATTTCTGTAAACACAGAACATGTGAGCGGGTGTCATGTCCAATGCTACTTTATAGAAATATGAGAATTGTGCCTTATCTTTGAAGGGACTGAAAGGAAAATAGATTTTTCAGATTATTTAGCTCTTCAAATGCACAAATGAAGTTCACATCTGCTACAGTTCCACTATGATTTTTTTTTTATGTAACACTTGCCCAAATGGAATTTGCACTTATATTCATGACATATAAATAAGGCTGCAATCACAAAAGCAGTTTTTGATGCAGTTTTTCATCCAAAGCCAGAAAAGGGCTATAGGTGGCTCAGTGCTAAGTAGTGTTGATCACATCGGGATGTTCGGGTGCTCGACCGAGCACACGAGTATAATGGAAGTCAATGGGAGAACCCGAGAATTAAACCAGGTACCCCCTGCTCTGAAGAGGGGAGGGTGTCTGGTTCATAGAAAAATGTCAGAAATTGATGGAAACACCACCGAAATGGTTCTGGAACAGCATGGGGAGGATGTCTGGATGCATCTTGTACTCGCAGGTCGCTGCTGGGAACGATGTTGTCCGAATAATACGCCACTTTTAAAGACTGACAATAATACGCACAAAACCGAAGATCGATTTTAGAGGAAAAATTGATAGGATTCTTTCCTGTATATTTACTTGTATATAAAGTGCAAGTGCTGCCGAAAATGACAAGGAAGAGGCACTCCGATACAGCCTGTATATCACATAAAGGAGAGCCTCATTCACATTGCAGTACAATTGTTCATGTAGTGGGACTCCTACACTCATAAAGCCTATGCACTAAGTGAAAGGACTGTCAAAAATTACAAGGAACCGGCACTCCAATACACCCTTTATTACACATAAAGGAGGGCATCATACACACCCTTGAAAAATTATGATTGATGGCCTGCTAGTGACCCTCAAAAACATTATGAGCAAGGGCCTGCTGCCGCTTTGGTGACTCTAGATAACCTGGGGACGATCGCACGTCCCCGTGACGGCGACGATCCATTCAGATGTCTGCCCTATCAACTTTCGATGTTATTTTCAGCCGAAACCATGTAGACCATGGGTAACGGGGGAATCATGGTTCAATTCCGGAGAGGGAGCCTGAGAAACAGTTACGGCTACCACATTCAAGCAAGGCAGCATGAGCGCAAATTACCTATTGGGTACAGGGCCGGCGCCACCAGTAAGGTGAATTAGGCAGTCGCCTATGGCGCCATTTAGCAGGGGGCGCCCGTTGCAGTGTAAAAAAAAAAAAAAAAAGGTGGTTATATAAGGCCGGCCGGCAGCGCCCCTCATGCTGCGCTGGCTGAGCGCTCGCCACTCTAAAGAATCTCCGGCCGCCGGCTCAGTGCTGCGCAGCCTGCCTGCGCCTGCTGTCATTCTGTGTCTGCTCTCTGCTCTGTTCGGTCCGCGGTACAGGAGCTTTTGTTTCCTGTACCCGGCCGGACTGACAGGAAGTGCTCACTTAGTGTGCACTTCCTTTCAGTCCGGCCGGGTACAGGAAACAAATGCTCCTGTACTAAGGACCGAACAGAGCTCGGCCACGCTACACTAGAGGTGACCGGGGGGGGGGGGGGGGGGGTGCAATAAGAGTGACAAGAAAGGGAGGGGGGCTGCAATAATGAGAGTGAAAAGGAAGGGGGGGGCTGCAATAATGAGAGTGACAAGGGAGGGGGGGGCTGCAATAATGAGAGTGACAAGGAAGGGGGGGCTGCAATAATGAAAGTGACAAGGAAGGGGGGGCTGCAATAATGAGAGTGACAAGGAAGGGGGGGCGGCAATAATGAGAGTGACAAGGGAGGGGGGCTGCAATAATGAGAGTGACAAGGAAGAGGGGGCTGCAATAATGAGAGTGACAAGGAAGGGGGGGGCTGCAATAATGAGAGTGACAAGGAAGGGGGGGCTGCAATGAGAGTGACAAGGAAGGGGGGGGCTGCAATGAGAGTGACAAGGAAGGGGGGGGGCTGGAATGAGAGTGACAAGGGAGGGGGGGGGGGCTGGAATGAGAGTGACAAGGGAGGGGGGGGGGCCTTCAGGTGAGCTGACCCTGTAAAAAATATAAGGTACGGGCCTGCTGGTGAGCTGACCCTGTAAAAGATTTTATGTGCGGACCTGCTGGTGAGCTGACCCAGTAAAAGATTGTAGGTGAAGGCCTGCTGGTGAGCTGACCCTCTAAAAAATTATATGTGAGGGCCTGAAGGTGAGCTGACCCTCTAAAAGATTGTAGGTGAGGGCCTGCTGGTAAGCTGACCCTCTAAAAAATTATATGCGAGGCCCTGTATGTGAGCTGACCCTGTAAAACATTATATGCGAAGGGCATATATGCGAGGGCATTATATGTGACGAATAAGCATGTTGATATGATGGAAGAAGAGGAGGAGGAGAAAAGGAAGATTCAACCATATACCCTTGTTTGTAGTGGAAGGGGTGCATGGGAATACAGTGTATTAAGTACATTATAAACAACACATTTAAAGTGCCTTTATGTTCATCCGCTTTCCTCTGGTGGAGTCGAGAAGTCACGGTCAATCCAGGCCTTGTTCATTTTTATAAGGGTCAACCTGTCAGCATTTTCAGTTGACAGGCGGATACGCTTATCTGTTATAATGCCCCCAGAAGCACTAAATACCAGCTCAGACAAAACGCTGGCGGCAGGGCAGGCCAGCACCTCCAAGGCGTAGAGGTCCAGCTTGGACACCCAATAGTTGTAAGGCACAGAGGGATCATTGAGGACGCTGACACGGTCTGCTATGTACTCCATCATCTTCCAAAAATTTTCCCTTCTTGTGACATTAGGCATCAGGGTGAGGGTGCTGGCAGGGTGTCATGAAACTGTCCCAGGCTTTGGAGAGTGTTGCCCTGCCTCTGTTGGAACTGCTGTGTGTTCCCCTAATCTCACCTCCTCGGTTGGCCAAGGAACTACGGACTCTGCCACCAGCATTGTCAGATGGAAATTTTTGGAGCAATTTTTCAACAAGGATCCTCTGGTATTGCACAATTTTGCTCGTCTTCTCCACCAGAGGAATGAGAGATGAAAAGTTATCTTTGTAGTGAGGGTTGAGAAGAATGAACAACCAGTAATCCGTGTTGTCTAAAATGCGTATAATGCGCGGGTGGCGGGAAAGGCAGCCTAACATGAAGTCAGCCATGGTTGCCAGAGTACCAACAGACAAGACTTCGCTGTCGTCATCAGGAGGATCACTCTCAATCTCCTCATCCTCGTCCTCCTCTTCAGCCCACCCACGCTGAACAGATGGAATTAAACTTCCATGGCTACTACCCTCTGTAGCGGAGGCAACCGTCTCCTGCTCCTCCTCTTCATTGTCCAATTCGCGCTGAGAAGACGAACTGAGGGTGGTCTGGCTATCACCCTGTGTAATATCTTCCCCCATTTCCATCTCTTCCACATGCAAAGCGTCGTCCTTAATTGTGAGCAGCGAGCGTTTGAGTAGACACAGAAGTGGGATGGTTACGCTAATAATAGCGGCATCGCCGCTCACCATCTGTGTTGATTCCTCAAAGTTTCTTAAAACCTCACAGAGGTCAGACATCCATGCCCACTCCTCGCTTGTGAATAGCGGAAGCTGACTGGAAAGGCGACGGGCATGTTGCAACTGGTATTCCACTACTGCCCTTTGCTGCTCGCAAAGCCTGGCCAACATGTGGAACATCGAGTTTCATCGTGTGCTCACGTCGCACAACAGCCAGTGAGCTGGCAATTTCAAGCGTTGCTGCAGCGTTGACAGACCGACTGAAGCTGTCGGTGACTTGTGGAAATGTGCACACACGTGGCGCACCTTCACCAGTAGCTCAGGCAAATTGGGGTAGGTTTTGATAAACCGCTGAACCACAAGGTTGAACATGTGGGCTAGGCATGGGATGTGTCTGGGCTTGCCGAGCTCCAAAGCCGCCACCAAGTTACGGCCATTATCAGACGCAACCATGCCTGGTTCTAGGTTGAGTGGCGAGAGCCACAGCTCAGTCTGGTCTCTTATCCCCTGCCATAGCTCTGCGGCAGTGTGCTCTTTGTCCCCTAAGCATATCATATTCAGCAGCCTGTTGCCGCTTCCCCACTGCAGTGCTACACTGCTTCCAGCTACCAACTGATGAATGACTGGTGCTGCATGCAGATAATTCGGAGGTGGAAGTGGAGGCGGAGGAGGAGAACGTAGGTGCTGGCGGAAACCCTGATCGACGTAGGGCCCACAATCCTTGGCGTCGTTAGCACCTATGTCATCCCAGGGAACGACTCGCTCCCGGCCTCCACAACATTCACCCAGTGTGCTGTCAAGGAAATGTAGCGTCCCTGGCCAAATGCACTTGTCCATGTGTCCGTGGTTAAGTAGACCTTCCGAGTAACTGCGTTGGTCAGGTCACCTGTGATGTTACGGGACACATGTTGGTGTAAGGCCGGCATGGCACACCGGGAAAAATAGTGGCAGCTAGGTAACAAGGAGGGACGGCCGCCGACATCAGGCTGCGGAAGGCCTCAGTGTCCACAAGCCTAAATGGCAATGTTTCCAGGGCCAGCAATTTGGAAAGTTGCGGATTTAGTGCTATGGCCTGTAGGTGGGTGCCTGGGTATTTGCGCTTGCGTTCAAATGCCTGGGGTAAGGACATTTGTACGCTGCGCTGGGACACAGAAGTGGATGTGGTCGTTGATGGTTCTTGTGAAGGTCTAGGTTCAGGGTAGGATGCATCCGGGCCTGCACCCTTCGACAGGGTATTGGCCAGCACGTAGAATAATAATGGTTAGGACCTAACCTGGGTAAGATTTATTAACAAATAATTTTACAATTGCCTAGGAAGGCAATAAGACCTATCTTGACCCAGGTGAAATTTAATACTTCACTTTTATTATTATATATATTAAAATCTGAATTACTAAGTGAGTGCTCATTTTATTTACCTTTATTAACTATTTTACAAACCCAAAAAATTCTATATTTAAAAATACAGTCAGCACTCCACTAGAGAATTGAGATGTTGAACGGCAATGACGGGGCGTGGAGGAGTGCACTACCTCCCACCCTATTACTTGTAATACAGGGCAATGCTGTATTACTTAGTGCAGGGCTGTTGCCAACTGAATATTGTTGTCAGTATGGCAGTGTAAAGCAGTGGGGAACAGACGACATCAACCCACTGTCAGATGGGATGCTAATGACCCGCTTATACACGTGAGGCCAGCTAAAATGCCAGACCACAGATATCCCTACAAGCTATAGTACACACCATAAGCTTGTGTTTGAACTGAATAGCTTGATTAATCTCTCCATTGAGATGTAGTCCAGCCGGACTGAACACAGTTGGATCACAATGAAGTGGAAGGCTTCTTACTTGTAATACAGGACAGTGCCGTGTTACTTAATGTAGGGCTGTTGCCAACTGAATATTGTTGTCAGTATGGCAGTGTAAAGCAGTGGGGAACAGGCGACATAAACCCACTGTCAGAGGGATACTAATGACCCCCTTATACACGTGAGGCCAGCTTAACGCCAGACCACAGATAGCCCTACAAGCTATAGTACACACCATAAGCTTGTGTTTGAACTGAATGGCTTGATTGTTCTCTCTATGGAGATGTAGTCCCGCCGGACTGAACACAGTTGGATCACAATGGAGTGGAAGACTGAATCTAAAACTGCAAACTGCCCCCCGACATGTTTTACCAGTATTCTGGCTTCATCAGGGAAAATGGGCAGCAATGGGTGTCGCCACAAGTTTGGAGGGTTAAATGCACTGTTTAATGATTGACAGGCAGGGCCGGTACAAGGCAGGGGCCGAAGGAGCGGATGCCCTGGGCGCTACCATTTGCGGACAGGAGGGGGGCGCAGGTGAAGTGCCAGCAGTATACAGCTTCACTGTACCACATTAGCCAAGCTCCACTTGCTGTGCTTGCTGTGCTGAGTGCGCTCCTGCACCCGCCTACACCGTCCACACCAGCCATGTCAGCGCTGCTCCTTCTCTCCCCCTATGAATTTTGTGCCGACTGCGCTCCTGGCTCGGGCTCCCTTTCCTCCTCTGCGTTTCCTCGCCCCCCCCCCCCCCCCATGGAGGATTCATTTGGTTGATACCACCGGCGTGCGCCGTGTGACGTCACGCGGCTCACGCCGGAGGCGAGGTGTGAGGTGAGAGAGGGAGGACTCGCGCAGCCTACAGGGAGCTGTGTCGGCGCGTGAAGAACAAGCCACGAGGAGCCTGCCTTCACTAGCTGCTACTCACACACAGACTGTAAAAAGTAAGAAAATAATGTAATACAAATAACAAACTAATTTTTTTCTTAAAAACGGGGGGGGGGGGGGGGGGGGGGGCGCAGTTTGCCATCTTCGCCCTGGGCACCAAATGGCCTTGTCCCAGCCCTGTTGACAGGACCTTCGTCCAGTAAGATTAGCAGCAACTAACTGATTTGACCTATTGCCTTAGTTTGCACACACCCTCAGGGTGGGTCAAACCTTGATGCCTGTCGCCTCCTACATACGTCATCAAATCCGCGCTGCGCAAACGGAGTTGCGCAGACACTTAGGCCAAACGGCCCAGAGTGATACCAGTGCGCATGCGCTGCGCTACATTCAGGTGCGCACGGACTTAAAGGGACTCTGTCACCACTTTCTAACCCCCCCTTTTAAAAGTATTGTTCTCTCCATGGCGCCCTTGCGATTACAAAGGTGTTGTTATAATATAAATTCGCCGTCTCGTTTTGATAAAAATACCTTTTATCTAACCTGTCAATCTTGTGGATAAGGTGCCCAGGGCGTTTCTGAAGGTCTGAAGCTGCCGCCCGCCGCCGCCGTTGGTGCCCAGCTCCTCCCCTGATCCTTTCAGCGCCGCCTGAATGTAAAGAAATCCGCCTCCGGCTCTCGCTCAGTGCCCCCTCCTCCTTTTCAAAGATCCCGCGCGTGCGCACAGGCCTGTGCCTGATGCGCCTGTGCGGACATTTAGAATCAGCCTCATTGAGCGAAGTGCGCATGCGCGCACTTCGCTCAACCTCCTCATAAGACGAGCACTGCAGCCAGCCACTCAGAGCCTGCCAAGCGCTGTATGGAGCCGCAGGCTCTGAGTGGCTGGCTGCAGTGCTCGTCTTATGAGGAGGTTGAGCGAAGTGCGCATAATGAGGCTGATTCTAAATGTCCGCACGGGCGCATCAGGCACAGGCCTGTGCGCACGCGCGGGATCTTTGAAAAGGAGGAGGGGGCACTGAGCGAGAGCCGGAGGCGGATTTCTTTACATTCAGGCGGCGCTGAAAGGATCAGGGGAGGAGCTGGGCACCAACGGCGGCGGGCGGCAGCTTCAGACCTTCAGAAACGCCCTGGGCACCTTATCCACAAGATTGACAGGTTAGATAAAAGGTATTTTTATCAAAACGAGACGGCGAATTTATGTTATAACAACACCTTTGTAATCACAAGGGCGCCATGGAGAGAACAATACTTTTAAAAGGGGGGGTTAGAAAGTGGTGACAGAGTCCCTTTAAACTGATGTCGGGAGCCTGCGCCGATAGGAGCTGCGCCCACACTTAGAGTCGGCGGCAAGGAAGCTGCGCTGATGGAAGCTGCGCCTGGACTTAGAGGGAGCGGCGCTCACAACAGGGGTGGGTGGCTGAAGAGCTATACAAATAAGTGCTGCGTCTAGACCTGGAACAGAGCAGCTAGGACACTTTTGCAGATGAGACCTGCGCCTGAACTTAGAATAAAACAGCTCAATATTGCTCAAGCTGTACAGGTACAGTGTGACATGGGTGCTTGATGATCATTTGATATGCTGGTGGGTTTTATCCACAAGTACATAGCATTTGGAGCACAAGAAACAAAATAAGAGATTTAGGTTGATCTCAATTGATAAATAGACACTGATGTACTTTGAGAGGGGTTCAGACTACTGTGCAGCACAGGAAAAACTGCACCTGTATTTCATCTACAGTCCTACACTGGCATATTAGGTCAAATAATATCAGAAGTTCGCAAGCCATTATATATCATTGTTTTAAAAAAAATATATACAGTGCATCAATATCGAATTACACGTACCCTCAGAGTAAGGCCTCATGCACACGACCGTTGTGTGCATCCGTTTTCTTTTTTTTTTCGCGGACCCATTGACTTTCAATGGGTCAGTGGAAAAATCGGAAAATGCACCGTTTTGCAGCCGCATCCGTGATCAGTGTTTCCTGTCCGTCAAAAAAATATGACCTGTCCTATTTTTTTGACGGCTAACGGTTCACGGACCCATTCAAGTCAATGGGTCCGTGAAAGAACACGGATGCACACAAGATTGTCATCCGCGTCCGTGATCCGTGGCCGTAGGTTACTTTCATACAGACGGATCCGAAGATCCGTCTGCATAAAAACTTTTTCTGAGCTGAGTTTTCACTTTGTGAAAACTCAGAACCGACAGTATATTCTAACACAGAGGCGTTCCCATAGTGATAGAGGGGAGGCCGCACACTGGCCACCAATGATATTAATACAATAGAGGGGGGGCCGGGTGCACACTGGCCACCAATGATAATACAATAGAGGGAGGGAGCCGCACACTGGCCACCAATGAAATTACAATAGAGGGGGGCCGACGGAGGCCGCACACTGGCCACCAATGAAATTACAATAGAGGGGGGGAGGGGGGCCGACGGAGGCCGCACACTGGCCACCAATGATATTACAATAGAGGGGGGGGCCGGGGGGGGCCGCACACTGGCCACCAATGATATTACAATAGAGGGGTGGCGGGGGGGCCGCACACTGGCCACAAATGATATTCAAACTGGGGAGGGAGGGGGGTCTGCCCCCTACTGCCTGGCAGCCCCTGATCTCTTACAGGGGGCTATGATACGCACAATTAACCCCTTCAGGTGCGGCACCTGAAGGGTTAATTGTGCTGATCACAGTCCCCTGTAAGAGATCGGGTGCTGCCAGGCAGCAGGGGGCAGTCATGTACACAGTTTGTAGTATATTCTAACTAGAAGCGTCCCCATCACTATGGGAACACCTCTGTGTTAGAATATACTGTCGGATATGAGTTTCACGATGTAACTCAAATCCGATGGTATATTCTAACATAGAGGCGTTCCCATGGTGATGGGGACGCTTCAAGTTAAAATATACCATCGGATTGGAGAAAACTCTGATCCTATGGTATATTAACTCCTGACTTTACATTGAAAGTCAATGGGGGACGGATCCGTTTGAAATTGCACCATATTGTGTCAACGTCAAACGGATCCGTCCCTATTGACTTGCATTGTAATTCAGGACGGATCCGTTTGGCTCTGTACGGCCAGGCGGACACCAAAACGACTTTTTTTTGCATGTCCGTGGATCCTCCAAAAATCAAGGAAGACCCACGGACGAAAAAACGGTCACGGATCACGGAAAAACGGAACCCGTTTTTGCGGACCGCAAAAAAAAAAAAACGGTCGTGTGCATGAGGCCTAAGTGTTGTAGTGATCAACACAGTCATTGTGGTATACTAAATATTTTAAGGTACAGTAAAATACCAATCATGTAATATAAGAAATGCCAATTAATATTTATCAATTATTATTATTTATTGAATTCTTGAAAACCGACATAAAGTATTCCTTCCTACTCCTTCACTTTTAAAGAAAGGATGTGAAGGCAAACCCTTCATTAAGCCCTTTAGGGCTGAGGCTATCTAGCCTATAGATCCACCTGGTTTCTTCCTGTAACAGGATGGCATCCAGGTCCCCCTTACTGACACCTAGGGTTTTCTTACAGATACACAAGAATTTAAGCCTCTTATGGTCTCCGCCATGATGGGCCCTGACATGTCTGGAAAATGACGTGTCCGCCTTGGTGTTGATGCTACTTATATGTTGTGAAATTCTCCTCCTAAACTCCTGAAACGTTTTGCCAACATAGATCTTAGGGCACGTGCATTGAATAGCATAGACAATGCCTTTGGTCTTGCAGTTGATATACTGTCTTATATGATATTCTTTGTCGTCCACAGGGTTGGTGAATGTTCGACACCTTTTGACAAGGGGGCAGAAGATGCGATCTCCACAAGGGTAAGTACCCACTATTTTCGATGAAAGCCAGGTGGTGTTAGGCGGTGCAGGTCGATAAAAACTATGGACCAAAGTGTCTTTAATATTCCTACCTCTGCGGTAGGTGACACTGGGTTTTTGTGTGATTACTGTCCTTAGATCATAGTCTGCCCACAGAATATGCCAGTGTTTTTTCAGGATCCGAAAAACCTGGTTGTTATTGGCATCAAAGGTGCCTATACATCTGACCTTATATTCCTCAGGGACCTTGGGCATAGCTTTTAACAGTTCAATCTGGTTAGTGTTGCTTGCCCTAGCATAGGCTTGATGCAAAACCTTTTTGGGGTAGCCCCTTGATCTAAACCGGTCATACAGGGTCTTGCTCTCTTTTGCAAAACTAGCATCGTCCGAACAATTCCTGCGGGCTCTTATTTATTGTCCCACAGGTATTCCCCTTTTGAGTGGTTTGGGGTGATAACTATTCCACTGCAAAAGGTTATTAGTAGCTGTGGGTTTACGATGAATATCAGACTGGATGTGGCCATCAGGGTCCAGTGTGAGTTTGAGATCCAGAAAAGTGATGGTATTGTCATGGATCTCAGAAGTGAATCTCATACCAATACAATTGGTATTAAGTAGCAAAACAAACTGGCACGTAACACAGGGGAAGAGGAGGCAGTGGTGTGACCCGCAGACAGATTGTGGACTCAGGCATTCGTACCACTTATTACGGTGCTTGGATGCCATGTGGCAGATCATGCTGGTGGTGGTGAGGTTGCTAGTGTTCACGCCCCAGGTCATTTTCGCATGGCTATAGTACTACTATTCTTTTGTCGTCCCCACTTTCCTCAAAAAAGCGCCATACTGCGGAACATCTAACCCTTTCCGCAAGAGGTTGGTCCATGGAACAGTTGCGGGCCTATGTGGTGTGGCTCACCTTCTCCCTTTTGCCACCCCACTGCCTCTTCCAGCCTGTTGCAGTGCTGCAGATCCCTCCCCCTCTGTACTGCTGTCCTCGCTCGGCTTGCCACCTTCCCAGGTTGGGTCAGTGACCTCATCGTCCACCACCTCCTCTTCCACTTCCTCACTTTGATCATCCTCCTGATTTGTTGACCTAACCACAACCTCAGTGATTGACATCCTCTTCATCGACCTCTTGAAACAGTAATTGCGGTTGACTCATTGGCAACTGTCTCATCATCATCCACCTCATTAAACACTAATTGCCGTTCCCCACCGTCATGTTCTTGCGACTGTGGATGTTCAAGAGGTTGGGAATCAGGGCACAAGATCTCATGTCCCTCTGCGTGCTTAGCGAGAGGGCCAAATCAAGTTATGGCGATGAAAAGAGGTCTTCGGAATATCCAAGTGTGGGATCACTTGTTTGGCCAGACTGTAAATGGTGGGATGAAGGAGGATCAAGGTGAGGATTGTGTTGACCAGACTCCTGGCTACTGAGACTGGACTTGATGGAAGACAGGGTGGTGCTTAACCGACTGGAAGCATTATCTGCTGCAATCCAACCAACCACCTGGTCGCACTGGTCTGACTTCAAGAGTGGTGTCCTGAGACGCCCTGCAAACTGAGACATGAAGCTAGGTATCTTGGATGATTATTTTTCTTGTGCTCTGGCAGCAGGCACTGTTTCTCCGCGCCCAGGGCCACGGCCTCTGTGTGCACCATCAGCATCAAGGCCACTTCCCCGTCCGTTACTGCTCGCCTTCTTCATTTTAAATGTGATATATGCTTGAAAGTATGTCACACGTACAGTAGCGTAGGATTTGGAAGTGTACGTACAAAAAAAATGTATAAAGATATTTGTGATGAGGAAACTTTATACAGGACAGGTACCACAGGTAATGTCACAGTTCGCAGTGTCTACGGAAAAGTGTACTGGATGTCACTGATATTTTAGGCATGCACACACTTTAAACAGGAGATGTGGCGCGGATAATTTTATTGTCCGCAGGGGATACCGTCTATGGAAAAAGTGCACTGGATGTCACTGATATTTTAGGGATGCGCACAATTTACACAGGAGATGTGGCGCAAATAATTTAACTGTCCACAGCGGCCTATTACATAGTATTTTGTAGGATGCGCTAAAAATATATATTGCTGCCATCACACACAATAGTCCTTAAAAGGACTTTTGGGTCTCTGAAAAGAATTTTGTATAAAAATCTTTCTATTAGAGTCCCTATACTGTCTGTCCCTTCCTATGCACAGCTCTCCCTAACTCCCTAACAGGTTGCGCTACAAACCTATATTGCTTCTGCCCAACACAATAGTCCTTACAAGGACTTTTGGGTCTATGAAACGTTTCTGTAGAAAAATGTAATTCAATTATACTCCCTACACTCTCTGCCCCTTCCTATGCTCAGCTCTGCCTGACTTAGAATGAGCCGAACAACCGTTATCGGGTGCTATATAGCACCCGATGACGCATTCCGGCCAGCTGGTCACTGTAATGCCAGTAGCCAACATGGCTACTGGCATTACAGTGAGAGCACTACTTACCTGCACGTTTATTGTCTGCTTAGCAGCCGCGAAACGTGTGGAAAGGAGTTTCGAGCATTGCGCTCGAGCACATGCGTTACTCGGCCGAGTCCCGCCATGTGCCAAGCATAGCGATGCTCGAGCCGAACTGGTATTCAGCCGAGCATGCTCGCTCAACACTAGTGCTTAGCACTTGGGCCTGGGTTTCGAGAAAAATATCTGAATAGAGTTTATATTTTCTCCCCATGTTTGTGTGGTGTCCATTCTTGACTTTCATTACAGACTGGCATCATCATATTAAGGAGCCAACACTCAATAAGAAGGAAGAGTAACCAGTGACAGAGTGCACTGCGTTGTTTTACATACAAGTTCCTCAACATGTTATCTCTCAGTCTTTTAGTATTCCAGAGATTGTAGTAATTGTAACACGGTCCAATTTAGGCACTAGGTGATAAGGCATAGTATTCGTCTTAATGGGGATAAGACATGGTACACGTCTTAAGGTGACACGACATAGTACGCCAAAAAGGTCTTCAATAGGGCCTGTGCTGCTGACTCCACCGTCTGATCTCGTGTGGAGACAGCCACTGCAAACTTGGTGAAATTATCCACAATAACCAATAAGTGCTTCCACCATCAGATAGTCCATCATCATCAGCTGTAAGGGTTAAACAGTTTGAATGTTGCCTATTGGGGCCTGCAGTTACCTGGCTTGGACATGACTGCAACACATTTGCAGACTTCCAAGGCTACTCCCTGCCGATTTGGATGGTAATTGGTGTTGGGCGAGCATGCTTGGCCGAACACCATTTTGACTCGAGCATCGCGATGCTCGGCACATCACGGTGTTCGGCCGAACACCGCGTGTGCTCGAGCGCAATGCTCAAGTCTCCTCCACGCACAGTTGTTGGCTGCTACGCAGCTAATAAACGTGCAGGGAAGTACTGGCACTCACCGTAATGCCGTAGCCATGTTGGTTACTGGCATTACAGTGATTGGCTGGCCTGAACGCGTCACGTGGTTCGGCTCAGTCTTAGTCAGTGAGAGCTGCAGCAGAAGGGACAGCTAGTGTAGGGACAGGAATTTTTTTTTAGGCAGGGTTTAGTGTTGAAAGGTGTTAGAGACCCAAAAGTCCTTTTAAGGACTATTGTTTTATCTGGCTGCAATATATATTATTAGCGCAACCTGCGCTAAATTGCGTGCAAATGTTTGGCCGCTGCTGACAGTGACACAACCTCTACTTGTGTTACATTTGCGCATCCTAAATATCTGTGACATTCAGTGCAATTGTTTGGCCGCTGCTGACAGCGACATTACCTGCACCACATCTCCTGTATAATGTTTGCACATCCTAAATATCTGTGACATTCAGTGTAATTTTTTCTTAGCCGCAGGTGACAGCGACGTTACCTGTTCTACATCTCCTGTATAACGTTTGCGCATCCTAAATATCTGTGACATTCAGTGTAAAGTTTTTGCCGCTGGTGACAACGACATTACCTGCACTACATCTCCTGTATAACGTTTGCGCATCCTAAATATCTGACATTCAGTGTAATGTTTTCGCCGCTGGTGACAGCGACATTACCTGCGCTACATCTACTGTATAACGTTTGCACATCCTAAATATCTGTGACGTTCAGTGTAATTTATTTGCGCATACACAAAACCTGCGCTACTGTACGTGTGACATACTTGCAAGCATATATACGATTTTATATGCTCAAGGCGAGCAGTAAGGAACGGAGACGTGGCCGTGCTGCTGATGGTGCTTGCAGAGGCCGTGGCCCTGGGCACAGTGAAGCTGTGCCTGCTGCCAGAGCACAAGAAACACACTCATACATGATATCTAGCTTCATGTCCCAGTTTGCAGGGCGGTGCAGGACACCACTCTCGAAGTCACACTAGTGCGACCAGGTGGTCGGTTGGATTGCAGAAGATAATGCTTCCAGTTGGTTAAGCACCACCCTGTCTTCCACAAAGTCCAGTCTCAGTAGCCAGGAGTCTGGTCAACAGAGTGATCCCACACTCGGATATTCCAAGGAGCTCTTTTCATCAGCTATCCATGATTTGGGCCTTTCGCCAAGCCCACTTGAAGAGGGACATGAGGAGATCTTGTGTACTGATTCTCAAACTCTTGAGCATCCACAGTCAGAAGAAGATGACGGTGTGGAACGGCAATTAGTGTTTCACGAGGTGGATGATGATGATGAGACACAGTTGCCAATAAGTCAACCGCAATTAGTGTCTCAAGAGGTTGATGATGAGGATGAGACACAGTTGTCAATAAGTGAGGTTCTTGTTAAGTCAACAAGTCAGGAGGATGACTAGAGTGAGGAAGTGGAAGAGGAGGTGGTGGATGATGAAATCACTGACACAACCTGGGAAGGTGGCAAGCCGAGCGAGGACAGCAGTACAGAGGGGGAGGGATCCGCAGCACCGCAACAGGCTGGAGGAGGCAGTGGCGTGGTAAAAGGGAGAAGGCAGGCCACACCAAACAGGCCCGCAACAGTTCCCCGGAGCACCCCCTTGCGGCAATCTCCCTTGCCAAGGGGTAGGTGTTCCGCAGTCTGGCGCTTTTTTGAGTGCGGACGATAAAAGAATTGTCATTTGCAACCTGTGCCGTACCAAAATGAGCAGGGGCGTGAACACTAGCAACCTCACCACCACCAGCATGATCCGCCACATTGCATCACAGCAGCCTAATAGGTGGGCCGAACACCTGGGTCAACAATCAATGTCTGCAGGTCACACCACTGCCTCCTCTTCCCCTGTGTTACGTGCTGGCCAATCCCCTGTCCAAGACGCAGGCCCAGATGCCTCCCGCCCTGCATCTGGACCTTCACAAGCACCATCAGCTAGCACATCCACTTCTGTGTCCCAGCGCAGTGTACAGATGTCCATACCCCAGGCCTTTGAACGAAAGTGCAAATACCCAGCCACCCATCCACAGGCCATAGCACTAAATGCGCAACTTTCCAAATTGCTGGCGCTGGAATTGTTGCCATTTATGCTTGCGGACACTGAGGCTGTCCACAGCCTGATGGCAGCGGCTGTCCCTCGTTACTCAGTCCCCAGCCGCCACTATTTTTCCCGGTGTGCCGTCCCCTCCTTACACCAGCATGTGTCCCGTAAAATCACCCGTGCCCTGACCAACGCAGTTATTGGGAAGATCCACTTAACGACTGACACATTGTTGTGCATTTTCATACGTATACAATATTATCTAATGACATTATAATCAAAATGAATGCTCATCTCATTGCCTTTAAGAATAAGATCAGCCTGAACCAAAGTTATATTATGTGGCTGAGGAAGCCAAGATGAGTTCATGGCAAGTTCAGTCTATATAAAAAAATAATAATAATTGCGAACATAAACGGACATTGTATTTAAAGGTTATTACTAAAGATATGAGACCATCTGTTAAGGAGTAAGTCAACTCCCTAAAACATGTCTGTCTAGAGGGAACAAGGTTACTTGATAAGGACTCATGTCCGTATCGCACACCTGCTGAATGAGATTCAATTTATATATTCATAATTATATTATATATATCTTTGCATGGTATATTTAGTTTACAACATATGTTAATCAATAATTCATATAATGTGTTATCTATGTGTAACAATGTATCGATTTATATATATGTTATACCATGTATTTACCATTTAGAAGTTTAAGTTAATTGGATTTCAAAACAATAGTTATTCATGGACGTAGATAAGTGAAATGTAATAGTTCCGATGCCAAGCATCAAAGCCGCTATATAAAATTTTCATCAAGTCAACCTATATTTCAAAAAGATAGGAGAAGACAGTCAACTCCAACAAGTCCAGGATATAGGTAATTAAGTGTCAGGGAAAGACCTTCCAAAATGATTTATATGGAAAGGTCAACGAGGTCCTGAGAACATATTATTAGATATTTAATTTTAATGCTTAAAGTTTGTGATGTTCACCTACAGTACCACAGTGCCACCTGGAGGCAGATGGGCAACATTATATTATTTCATTATTTGCTCTATACCATATTAGGAGTTGAGATAACGTCATGATGTTATTAGCATGCAAATACACCCACCCTACCTGATTGGGAATCCATAATCTAAAGGGGATGATTCTTAGATAAGGGGGGGAATAATTACTCGTGTGCGCGGTAGCATGAAAAGGTAGCAAGAGAAAAAAAAAGAGCTAGAGAAGAAGATCCATATATCCATTGATCCATCCATTCATTCAATCAAAAAGAAAACTTTACCAGAAGAAACTTGGATTATTCTTTTTGGATTATTAGGAAAGTTCTTCAGAACTGATCCCATCTGAACCCTGTCTACCTTTGACCCGGTAACGTATATTTTGTTCACTACTCATGATATTAATAAGATATTTCTCTCGGTATATAGCCAAGAGTTCCCATATTGTGGGAATATATAGTGTTAGGTGCCTCCATAATGCTGATTATTCTCTTAGCAAAGATGCATATTGTTAATGGAAGATCTGACATTATTTGAAAAGAGGACCAAATCCTTGGGAAGTTATTTTCCTTAGTCTGATTGCCGAGTTGAATATTTTATCATATTAATATCATATATTTTTGATTGGTCATAGGAAAATAGAGTCAAGGGATAACAGTTATTTTCCTGTAAATCCGTATTTTATTGTTATAGCCTGTTTGATAACAGAAGATCCTAAGTTTCTCTTGGTATATGAGTCCGTTTGTTAAAAGTATGACACTGGTTGTCATGAATCAATAAATCATACTGTGCTGATCAGATAGGGGTGTGTTAACACCACCGTGTGGTACATTTTGGATGTTACGTTGTAACTTCATCATTTGTTTTGCAGTTGTTTTGCATATACAATTGTTCCTTTGTTTCACTGCTTGCACAAATCAAATTAAGATACTTGATAAAAAGAACTTAGAGGCGTTTTTTATGTCCGCCTGAAGGATAATATATTTTTATATTTTTTTTTATCCTCTCTTTTATATGAAGATTCTTTCATATAGAAGATATATGACAACATGAACAGGTGCTTTTGGCCAGGGATGCTACATTTCCCTGATGTCACACTGGGTGAACGTTGTGGAGGCCAGGAGCGAGTCATACCCTGGGATGGCACAGGTGCTACCGACGCCAAGGATTGCGGGCCCTACTTCCATCAGGATTTCCGCCACCACCTACATTAGTGGCTGGAACCCCCCTTCTCCTCCTCCACTTCCACCTCTGAATTCTCATTTTGCAGCACCAGTCAGCCATCAGTCAGTAGCTTGAAGCAGTGTAGCACTGCAGTGGGGAAGCGACAACAGGCCTAGCTGAAGCTAATTTGCTTAGGTGACAAACAGCACACCACCACAGAGCTGTGGCAGGGGATAATGGACCAGACTGAGCTGTGGCTCTCGTCACTCAACCTACAACCAGGCATGGTTGTGTCTGATAATAGCAGTAACTTGGTGGAGGCTTTGGAGCTCGGCAAGCTCACACACACCATGCCTAGCCTAGTGTTGGACGCGAATATTGAAATAGCAAATATTAATCGCGAATATCGGCACTTCGAGAATTCATGAATATTTAGAATATAGTGCTATATATTCGTAATTTCGAATATTCTAGATTTTTTTTCATCAGTAACCTCCCTTGCTTGTGGGCCAATGAGAAGGCTGCAATGTCTTTGTCTCAGCTTAGCAACATCGCTAGCAACCAATAGGAAAGTTGCCTACCCCTTACTATATAAGAACCTCCCCAGCAGCCCTTGTATGCAGTATTTTGCAGATCTGAGAGAGACAGCAGTGTCATTGCTGTGCTCTCTGCTTTCCTGTGTCATTACAATAGATAGTTAGTTAGTTAGTTTATATATATAATAGAGATAGTTAGTGTAGGCTAGATAGTGATATAGTGTAGCTGATAGGTTCTGCTGTCTATACAGACATGCTACATACATAGTGCTGTGATGTCACAAGTTCACAACAATACTTAGTGCACCAATCACTAATAAGTAGTCAGACCTGTTAAAATGTGAAGTTGCACATATTGCGCCAAAATATTTGCATCATTAGTGCCGATTTCTCAATCGCAGATATTTTGGAGCACTCTATCTGCATATAAAGCTATTGTAATGTTTTGCCGTGCCAACCCTTTTATCCAGTCTCAGGAAACTTCTAGCAGCTTGAAAAATTTAGCTATAGTGACCCACGCCTGTATTTCGTGCGCATTACGTGAATACTACATTGCCAATTTTTCGTGATCAAGAAAGTAATCTCGAATTCGCAAATATATGACGAATATTCTACCAAATATTCGTGAAATATCGCAAATTCGAATATTGCCCCTGCCGCTCATCATTAGCCTAACCCACATGTTCAACTTAGTGGTTCAGTGGTTTCTCAAAACCTACCCCAATTTGCCAGAGCTACTGGTGAAGGTGTGCCACGTGTGTGTCCATTTCCGAAAGTCATCTACAGCTGCCGCCGGTCTGGCAACTGTTGTGCGACATGAGCACGCGCTGGAACTCCATGTTCCACATGTTGGCCAGGCTTTGTGAGAAGCAAAGGGCAGTAGTGAAATACCAGCTGCAACATGGTCGTCGCCTTTCCAGTCAGCTTCCGCTCTTCACAAGTGACGAGTGGGCATTGATGTCTGACCTCTGTGAGATTTTACGCAACTTTGAGGAATCCACACAGATGGTGAGCAGCGATGCCGATATTATCAGCGTAACCATTCCACTTCTGTGTCTACTGAAACGCTCGCTGCTCACAATGAATGCGGACGCTTTGCATGTGGAAGAGGTGGAAATGGGGGAAGACAGTACACAGGATAGCCAGACCACCCTAAGTTCATCTTCAGCGCGAATTGGATGATGATGAGGAGAGGAGGAGGAGGAGGAGATGGTTGCCTCCGCTACAGAGGGTAGTACTCATAGCAGGTTTATTTAATCTGTTCAGCGTGATGAGGACAGCGAAGTCTTGTCTGTTGGGACTCTGGCACACATGGCTGACTTTGCTATGCCTTTCCCGTGACCCTCGCGTTATACGCATTTTGGCCAACACCGATTACTGGTTGTTCTCCCTTCTCGATACCTGCTACAAAGAGAACTTCTCATCTCTCATTCCTGTGATAGAGAGGACGAGCAAAATAGTGCAAAACCAGGAGGTCCTTGTGGAAAAATTGCTCCAAAAATTTCCAGCTGACAACGCTGGCGGCAAAGTACGTAGTTCCTTGGGCAACCGAGGAGGGGAGACAAGGGGAACACACAGCAGTTCCAACAGAGGCAGGGCAACACTCTCTAAGGCCTGGGTTAGTTTCATGACACCCTGCCATAACCCTCACCCTGATGCGCAGCCTAGTGTCACAAGGAGGGAAACATTTTGAAGGAGTACATAGCAGACCATGTCAACATCCTCAATGATCCCTCTGTGCCTTACAACTATTGGGTGTCCAAGCTGGACACGTGGCACGAACTGGCGCTCTACGCCTTGGAGGTGCTGGCCTGCCCTGCCTCCAGCGTTTTGTCTGAGCGGGTATTTAGTGCTGCTGGGGGCATAATAACTGATAAGCACATCCGACCTGTCAACTAAAAATGCTGACAGGTTGACTCTTATCAAAATGAACAAGGCCTGGATTGCCCCTGACTTCTCTACTCCACCAGAGGAAAGCGGCTGAACATAAAGGCACTTTAAATGTGGCTTTTATGGTGTATTGAATACACTGTATTCCCTTGCACCCCTTCCACCACAAAAAAGGGTATATGGTTCAGTCTTCCTTTTCTCATCCTCCTCCTCCATCATATCAACATGCTTATTAGGCTGCCCTCGCTCCTAATGTTTTAGAGGGTCAGCTCAGCAGCAGACCCTCACCCCTAATGTTTTAGAGGGTCACCAGCAGTCCCTGACCCATAATGTTTTAGATGGTCAGATCAGCAGCAGGCCATCGCCCCTAATGTTTTAGAGGGTCAGATCAGCAGCAGGCACTCGCCCCTAATGTTTAATGGTCAAAACAGCAGCAGGCACTCGCCCCTAATGTTTTAGAGTGTTAGCTCAGCAGCAGACCCTCACCCCTAATGTTTTAAATGGTCAGAACAGCAGCAGGCCCCTGCTCCTAATGTTTTTGAGGGTCACCAGCAGGCCATCAATCATAATTTTTCAAGGGTGTGTATGATGCCCTCCTTTATGTGTAATAAAGGGTGTATTGGAGTGCAGGTTCCTTGTAATTTTTGCAGTCCTTTTACTTGGTGCATAGGCTTTATGAGTGTAGGAGTCCCACTACCTGAACAATTGTACCACAATGTGAATGAGGCTCTCCTTTATGTGATATACAGGTTGCCTCTTCCTTGTAATTTTTGGCAGCACTTGCACTTTATATACAAGTTAATATACACTTAAGAATGTTTCCTAACAATTTTTCCTCTAAAATCGATTTTATCTTCGGTTTTGTGCGTATTATTGTCAGTCTGTAAAAGTGTCGTACTACTCGGACAACATCGTTCCCAGCAGCAACCTGGGAGTCCAAGATGCATCCAGACATCCTCCCCATGCTGTTCCCGAACCATTTCAGTGGTGTTTCCATCAATTTCTGACCTTTTCCTGTGAACCAGACACTCTCCCCTCTTCAGAGCAGGGGGTGCCTGGTTTAATGCTCGGTTTCTCCCATTGACTTCCATTGTGCTCTGGTGCCCTGTAGAGCCCCCGAGCATCCTAAAGTGTTATACTCGAGCACCAGAGCACCCGAGCACTTTGGTGCTCGATCAACACTAATGGTAATACAATCTCTGCAACCAGGCAAAAGTCTTCTCTGGCCCGAAGTGCCACTACTTCTAAGCTGATCACTTTCACTTAACTCTCTGTAAGTACAGTCTGCAAGGTGAAGCTGATCTCAGTGGGTAACCTTAACAGTAATTACAACAAGCCTTTGCAGAGGGCGAGCCGGTCTTGCCATTGTAGCAGTTCCTCCCTGAGGGCCTTAGCTTCTCGTTGTCTCTGCTGCTGGGTTGATACCATTGCTGCTTGACCCTCCATTCCTTACTGATCCCTGCCACCACCGGGTCAGCTGCAGCCTCAACACCATGAGTGGGTGTACTTTCCAGTCTATGGTAGCCTTCCACTACCTGGCCATAAACATTAAGATTTGGGTCTCTATTTCTTATCCTCATCAGTGCGACCACTGGCAGAGTCCACTGGACTACAGGATAAGGCATTGATATTTCCATTGTTGCGACCTGGTTAATAAAGTGTCTTGAACTTGCAGAGTTGAGCCACCCAACGATACTCTTGGCAGTGTCTAAATGCACTAAAGGGTTATTGTCAGTCCATATCACAAACTCTGCCCCATCAAAATATCAGCAAACCTTTCAGTAACTGCCCACACTACTGCCAACAGCTCCAGCTGTGATGAGCAGTTGTTCTCAGGGTTCTTCTGAGAATTCTGCTGGCATAAGCAATCACTCTCTCTTGGCCATCTTGCATTTGAGTCAGCACTGCTCTAAAGCCTTTTATGCTTCCATCTGTGTACAAAGCAAAGGACTTTGTGTAATCTGCATAAGCTAGAATTGGAGCACATGTCAACAGCCTCTTCAGTTCTTTAAAAGATTAATCCACTTCATCTCCCTACACTATGGCCTTCTACTTTTTGGCTCCAGGGGAGGTCCCAATCAGCAGGGCATACTAGGATGCAGCCACTTTGGTAAAGTCTTTTATAAATCATCCGTAGTACCCCACCAGTCCCAGAAAACCCCAGAGTTCGCTGACGTTGCTTGGTACGGGCCACTGCTGCACTACTCGTATCTTTGAATCCATAGATTGAACTCCTTCTTTGGTCACTCAATGCTCTCTCTCTGAACAGGTGACCTTTTCTGGGCTTCAGCTTCCACCCATGTTATTCTAGACATGTGAGAGCCTGGTCCAGCCTCTCTAGTTGTTTAGAGAAGGTAGCTGAGAAGATAATGAGGTTGCACTGGTAAGCCCAAACGGCATTTGAAGAAATTTGAATAGGCCTATTGGTGTGATAAAAGCTGTCTTCTCTCAATCCTTCTCAGCAACAGGTACTTGCCAGTATCCACTGGCTAGATCCAGAGTGGAAAAGTACTTAGCACTTTTTCTCTATTCCTAGAAACGTATCGGCATCTTGCACTGTACACGCATTAAGATGCCAGTAGTCCACACAGAATCGAAAGCTTCCATTCTTCTTCTTCACTAACACAAGGCGGGCTGCCCAGGGACTCCAGCAGAGTCTTGACTTTCCAAATGCTTTGTATATCAACATGCCTTTTAGCAGGCAGCTCAGGCTAACTTCTCATTACATGTACAGGCAGGGTCGGACTGGCCGACCAGAGTACATCTATTAGAGCTCATATTGCGGATCCGCAAAACATGTATTCTGGCCGAGTAAATGCCGCCATTTTTTTTTTTTTTTACTCCTGCAGAGTTGTCCTATCCTTGTCCTCAAAATGGACAAGAACAGAACAGGACATGTTCTATTTTTTTGTGGGGCCACGGAACGGCCTTACGAATGTGTGAGCACACAGTTAATATATTGTATATGTCTAGAAGAAGAGAAAGATAATGCCCATATGTAACATTAAACTAACTTGTGGATTCAGATTTACCCATTCAATTGATATGTGAGTGAAATCTGTAAAATATCCAAACAAAACCGTGATAGGTTATATTGTAGATTTGATTACTGTTGATAACTTTAGGATCATTTGAATAGGGTGTGGATAGAAGACACAAGGCTATGCAAGCAGAAGAAGAGAGCAAACAAGGCAAGTCAGGCCAAAACACAGCATGCAGGACTAGGCACAACAGAAGAAACTTGGACAGGAACTTGGAAGCTCAGGAGTAATGGACACATAATGGTACAAGCACGCAATTTCTAGCTAAGGAGGCCTCAATAGGGCAGCAGATTGCTACTAATTCAGAACACCTGGCTTGTTAGAAAAAGACAAATGGCATAAGAAGCAAAAAGAACCAACAGATGTGAACGTACATCACTTGTTCCATTAGCTTAGGGCCTATGGAGCAGGCACTATATCACAGGCTGAGTACTGTATAATATGCATGGAGAGAAAAAAAAAATTGTCTCACAGAAGACGAGGCAGTGGCACTATGACTCTAGATATTGGCACAAAAACAGAAGAGAAAGACAACAAATGTGCATGATTGGAATGACAGACAAGACAAGATCCATCATTTACAATAAGTGATTGTCAAAGCTTATCTAATCTTTCCTTGTACAATGACACCTGCACAGGTCACAGAGCATTCCTAGAAAACTCTACCACATAAATCAGTTAGGTACCCTCCTGACCACTGTGTCTATTGTCCATGGGGCTGCCGTAAAGACATTTTCCTAAAGTTTTCTAAATGCTGTTAAGAACAGCTCAGGCATGGTAGGAGCCCCCATAATCATGTTCAGCAAATAGAATAAAAAATTAGAAAAAAAAAAAATGATTTATAAAAAAACATGTGCTGCTATCTGATTTTAACTGGCAGATAAAATTTTTGGTCATACATTCCCTTTAAGTCAATTGTGTGCCAAGAAAGTCTATGACTGCCTTATAGCATAACTCTTGTAAAGTCAATTGACCTCGGAGGGGGGGGGGGGGGGGGGGCGTGGCTTGCCGCGGACAGGAAGAGACGTGTGGTGAGGGAGCTCTGTCCACTCGGTCCTACATCTACCACCATCCTGTTAGAAAACCGCCTCATACAGCCACAAATCCCTCATTTTGGAAAGCTGTAACCCGCCAGCTACAATTTGACCCTCTTTGGAGCTCTCTGGGTGCCGGTAAGCCTCAGATGTGATCGGGGCCTAGTTAACAGGCGGCACCCGGATCCACTGCACATGCCGGGACACTGATTTTACAAACCTCCCAGCGAATAACTACAGGGAGAGCTGAAGACCGGAGCTTCCTTGGATGGGATTCCGCTGCGGGTGAGGAACCTGTGCAGTGTGGAGTGAGAGTCCCGCCGCGCCGGGCGTTAGCATCGCGCGGCAGAACCGCCTGAGGCAAGGCGCCATCTTGGGAGGGAGCATCTCCTGTGGAGGATTATAGACCTACTCTGAGCTGATCGGATCTGAGGTTCTCTGCGGTGAAAGGAGGCCTGCCGTTCAGTGCTTTTTGGGCTCTGTATATTGAAGGTACCGTGACTCTGCACCTCCTACTAGAGGAATC
Organism: Bufo bufo; assembly: GCF_905171765.1. Classification (NCBI taxonomy): domain Eukaryota; kingdom Metazoa; phylum Chordata; class Amphibia; order Anura; family Bufonidae; genus Bufo; species Bufo bufo. Next base: position 552,837,234 of record NC_053392.1, read on the forward strand.
AGCGCCATTATTAAGGGCTCTGCCTCTCATGGCTCCACTCTCCATTTAAAAGAGAAGTGCCACTAGCACATAACACAGCTGGTCTGCCCAGTTATCTCTGAATCGATTTATTGTGAGGACTGAGTCCTAATGTTTTGAACGTTCCTCCTTTTACCTTTGAGAGGGGGTCTCTCTATTCCACATATTAGAGCCACAGGCTCAATGTTTTCAGATTATTAATTATGATCTATCCTGGCTGGACACCTTCATAGCATATGTGAGGATATGCAGCACACAAAGGCATAGCATCCATGATAAGTGATATCTTCAGCATCTAAGGGGCTTAAACCACCTATCTTGCAACGGTTAAATACGGCCAACCTACACCTAGAGACCCTAATATGCCTCAGAAAACTCCTCATGGCAAAGGCAATATAGAGAAATTTATTACAAAAATGTCTGCAGGTGCTGAATCCTCTGCTCATGTGAATCTACCTTTATCTTTAAATGACACACTGCAGGATGAACCACAAGCTGCACCACAGACGGATCTCCCTCTATCAAGGGACTTTTTTCAGCAAACCCTCACCAATGCTCTGTCGCCTCTAGCACAGAATTTGCAGGAAATTAAACAAGATCTGCGCCATATTGGTCTCCGTGTGGATGGTTTGGAGGACACCACAGCAGAACTCTGCAATCATTCTAGAGAAGTTGTTACTCATTTTCAAACATGTCAAGATCATTTGAACCAGCTATACACCCAAATGGAGGACCAAGATAATCGCAATAGACGCAATAATCTAAGAATCCGTGGTCTTCCTGAAACGTATGCTGCAGAATCTCTACTTTCAACGGTGAAACAGATTGCCATTGTTTTATTGGGAGATCATTATCCCCTCTCCATTGAAATTGAGAGAGCACACAGAGCATTAAGACCAAGACCCAACCCTAATGATCCCCCCAGGGATATTATTTGCAGATTTCTGGACTTCAGAGTTAAGGAAGATATGTTGGGGAAAGCCAGGGTATGCCCCTCTTGGTCCTTTGAGGATCACCAGCTTGTGCTATACCAAGACCTAGCCCCTATGACTCTGCACAAAAGGAAGCAACTGAAGCCTCTTACAGATTTGCTGCGAAATAGGAAGATATTATATCGCTGGATGTTCCCGTTTGGACTCTCCACTACGGTGGCGGGGAAAATTTTTTCTATTCGACGATATGAGGACCGTACGGAACTTTTATCAGCACTGGGGGACCCCATGATCTCCATTGAAGATTGGTGCAGTGTCCAAAACCTACAGGCCTTTCCAGTAATGCCAGCCCCGATCCCGTGGTCCACTGCACAAGCTGGCAGACATGGGAAAAGTAATAAAAGAAAGAATGATCGGCTGTCCCCTAAACAACCCGATGAGGAGATACCATGAATATAATTTTAATATAAAACTTTTCTTATGATGTGGGAATATTCATGTATCCTAAACTGGGACACCTACGTCCTTCTATTCTGTACTTGATCTATCATTAACCCTTACATAGACTGCCTAACATCTCTTCTTATCTGTCTATAGAGTGGGTTGGAATGGGTAACGCCTCCACTGTTGTAGTTGCTATGCCAAATTTCTTTTCTTTCTTGAATACTCTAACCTCAAAATAACTTACGGTTATATAAATTAAGGTGATCCTGTCAGGATCTTTCTGTTTAATTTTTAAACCTTTGCGCTCCTGAAAATTCATGGGCGCTCATCTTTGGTTTTCGTACCAATATAGGCATGTTTGCCTAGTTTTGCTTTGTGATCTTGTTAACTACTGTTGTTTCTTCCAGACTCAATGTGATCCTGAATCTACTATATCCATCGTGCCATCTGAAATCCACCGTTCTCTCCTGTATAACGCTAAGTACTTACCTACCCCCACAAAACCACAATGGTACTACACCTAATGTCTATAAACGTAAGTGGTTTATATTCCCCCTACAAGCGCTCTGCGCTGTGGAATGATGCTAATAGGAGCAAGTGTGATATAGTGCTAGCTCAAGAAACTCATTTGTTGACTAAAGATATCGGTAAGTGTTCTAATAGGCACTACCCACATCTTTATTTTGCATCTGCAGAAGTTAAAAAAGCTGGGGTTCTTATAGGGGTTAGGCGCTCGGTCCAATTTAAAGCACATCAAACTATTATTGATCAAGCGGGACGATATATTATTCTCCTTTGCTCTATAAATCATGCTGAATACACTATAGCTAATGTTTATGTACCTAACTCTCACCAAATTTCTTTCCTTACATGGTTCTTTAAGAAATTGTTGAATTCTGCCAGGGGTTCCATCATTCTAGGAGGGGATTTTAACTTGCCCATTGACCCTTTGATGGACTGTTCCAAGAAAACGGGGGGTCATCGGCCTGTGTTGGGTAAGCTTCTCAAAACTACTCCCCTACATGATATATGGAGGTACCAGCATGCGACAGAAAGGGATTACACCTTTATGTCCCAGGTTCATATCTCCCAATCTAGAATCGACTACTTCCTTATATCAAAAGACCTTCTTCATAAAACCACTCACACAGCAATAGGCAATATTACATGGTCTGATCACGCTCCAACCTATCTCCACATTTCAGATAATTATCCTAATCCTAACCCACCGCTTTGGCGCCTTAATTAATACTTGCTGAGGGATGAAAATCGGCACCAATTATTCTCTAAAGCTTTGGACGAATACTTTGTTCTTAATGACACGCCAGATATCAACGTCTCCACATTATGGTGCGCTCATAAAAGCTTCATGAGAGGCCTTTTCATTCAGACTGCGTCCAAACTAAAGAAACAAAGAGATAAACAGATGCAGGAAATTTTAGCTCAAGTAGTAGAGGTAGAAGCGCGATTTAAGGAGGTCCCTACTCAACTCACAGACTTGCGCTTTCAACTGCGCTCTCTCTTGCTCTGCAAATTTGAAAAGGCCCTAACCCGGTCGAAGGCAAAATGGTATCACTTAGGAGATAGTGCCGGGGCCATGCTAGCCCGTAGACTGAAAAAAAGGGAGGTAGCCTCCCGCATAGAATCAATGAAGCAAAATAATGGAAAGATGACTACACATCCGATAGATATTGCGGATGCGTTTGCAGATTACTATAGTTCCCTCTATAATTTGAAAAATGACGGCGGCACCCCACAACCCACCTCACATACCATACTGAATTTCTTAAAATCAGTATCTCTCCCAAGTATTGCCCCCCAAGATTTGGAATTGCTCAATGCCCCCTTCTCGGAACGGGAAGTAGATACAGCTATTAAATCATTAAAATTGCATAAAGCTCCAGGCCCAGATGGTTTTTCGGGGGACTATTATAAATCCTTTAAAGTAAGCTTATTACCATACCTTACGCGGGACTTTAATACATTTCTACTTCCGGGTAATATACCCAAAGAAATGTTATGTGCTATCATCACGACAATCCCTAAACCAGGGAAACCTCATGATACTCCAGCAAATTTCCGCCCCATATCTTTATTAAATAATGACCTAAAATTATTCTCTAAACTGTTGGCCCTGAGGATACAGCCCCTCCTCCCTCAATTGGTGTCCACTGACCGGGTTGGTTTCATCCCTGGCCGTCAATGTAGAGATGGAACTCGTAGAGTGATTGATCTGCTCCAACTAGCGGATGCCTCCGGTGCACCCACGATATTTGTATCTCTTGATGCTGAAAAAGCTTTCGATAGGGTGCACTGGGGGTTTCTGACGGAGGTGTTGAATCATTTTGGGTTCCGGGGACCTATTCTATCGGCTATCTTAAATCTATACTCCCTTCCATCAGCTCGAGTATTGGCATCCGGCTTTTATTTGAACAGACCTCCCTGCCTTTCCTGGGATACATTATCTCAGCCCAAGGACTTCAAATGGACCCAGCCAAACTCTTGGCGGTTCTGGATTGGCCACGTCCCTCTGGTCTCCGAGCCATACAAAGATTTCTGGGCTGTGCGAATTACTACAGGCAATTCATCCCTCACTATTCCACTCTGGTAGCTCCTATCGTGGCCCTCACTAGAAAAGGAGCTAACCCCAAATCCTGGCCTTCCCAAGCCGAGGAAGCCTTCCAGTCCCTGAAATCCGCCTTTGCCTCTGCACCCGTTCTCTCTAGACCAGATTCCACCAAGCCCTTCTCTCTTGAAGTGGATGCCTCCTCGGTGGGAGCCGGAGCTGTCCTCACCCAGAAGTCTTCCCGGGGCAAGACTTCAACTTGTGGCTTCTTTTCAAAAACATTCTCTTCCGCAGAGAGAAATTACTCCATTGGGGACAGGGAACTGCTGGCTATTAAATTGGCACTGGAGGAATGGAGACATTTGCTCGAGGGTGCCACACATCCTGTGTACATCTTCACGGACCACAAGAACCTGGCTTATCTCCAGTCTGCTCAGAGATTAAATCCCCGTCAGGCTCGTTGGTCTCTGTTCTTCGCCCGCTTTAACTTTGAGATCCATTTCCGTCCGGCTTGTAAGAACATTAGGGCAGATGCTCTGTCTCGCTCCTCTGATGTGGTGGGCGACGAGTTAACACCTCAATATATTATCCCTCCAGAACGCCTCATTACAGTCGCTCCCATGGACCTACGCCTTCTTCCTCCTGGCAAATCCTACGTACCTCCACGTCAGCGGCTGCGAATTCTCAAGTGGGGCCACGCCTCTCCTTTTGCCGGTCATCCAGGGGTGCTAAAGTCTCTCCAACTAATCTCCCAAAGGTACTGGTGGCCTTCTTTGGAGAAAGATGTCTCGGACTTCGTCCAGGCCTGTATGATTTGCGCCCGGGATAAATCGCCTCGCCAGAGACCAGCGGGTCTCCTCTTGCCTCTACCTGTTCCTGAAGTTCCCTGGTCTCACATCGCCATGGACTTTATTACTGATCTTCCCTCCTGAGACGAGTAAGAACTTGTTGCACATGGACCCGGTGTTGATCCAAATTGGAGGAAAAGATGAGGATATCATCCAGGTATACGACCACGCAGGTGTAAAGCAAGTCCCTGAAAATATCATTGACGAATTCCTGGAAGACAGCGGGTGCGTTACAGAGGCCGAAGGGCATCACCAAATACTCAAAATGGCCGTCCCTTGTGTTAAAGGCGGTCTTCCATTCGTCTCCCTCACGGATACGGATCAGATTATAGGCCCCTCGGAGGTCCAATTTAGTGAAGATCTTAGCCCCTCGGAGACGATCAAATAGCTCAGAGATTAGAGGCAGAGGGTAACGGTTCTTGATGGTAATTTTATTAAGACCTCTGTAGTCAATGCAGGGGCGGAGGGAGCCGTCTTTTTTTGTCACGAAGAAAAAACCGGCCCCAGCAGGAGAAGAAGATTTTCTTATGAATCCTCTCTGTAGGTTCTCACATATATAGTCGGACATGGCAAGAGTCTCAGGAGGTGAGAGAGGATAAATTCTGCCCCGAGGTGGAGTAGAACCGAGTATCAGGTCGATCGGGCAATCATAGGATCGGTGAGGAGGAAGAACCTCAGCTTGTTTCTTGCAGAAGACATCCGTGAAGGAATGGTATGGCTTGGGCAGCCCAGAAGGCGGAGAAACTTGCGGGTTCTGTTTGACCAGAGCAGGCTTGAGACAGCGGTCCGAACAGGAGGAGCCCCAACGCAGGATCTCACCTGTGAACCAATTCAGGACAGGACTATGACGTTGAAGCCACGGCAGACCCAGGAGGAGTTCGGAGGAACAGAAGGGAAGGACAAAGAACTCTAAAGTCTCGGTATGAAATATTCCGATGTCCATCTGTAGAGGCTGGGTACGGAACTGCACGGTGGCTGAGAGTCTCTCACCGTTAACAGTAGAGATGAAAAACGGCTTGGGTAGATGGATTACTGGAATACGGTACTTATCAACCAAGGAGGCGTGAATGAAGTTGCCAGCTGAACCGGAATCCAAGAAGGCGGCTGCGGAGAAAGAGGACTTGGAAGAGATGATCAACTGCACGGGTATGATGAGACGTGGAGAGGAAGAATCCACACCTAGCAACGCCTCTCCTACGCTTACTAGGTGCGAGTGTTTCCCGAACGCGGTGGACGGAGAGGACAATCTCTAAGGAAGTGCTCGGTACTAGCACAGTACAGACACAGGTTCTCGTTTCTGCGGCGGCTTCGTTCTTGCGGAGTCAAGCATGACCGATCCACCTGCATGGCTTCCACGGCGGAAAACCCATTAGCGGGTTGAGGTGGATGCGGAAATACGGGAGCCAGACGAGGAAAGCGTCTAGAACGAGCTTTTTCCTTTTCAAGGAGGAGTTCCTCCTGTCTTTCGGCGAAACGTTTGTCTATCCTAGTGGCCAGCAAGATGAGGTCACAAAGAGTGGAAGGAAGCTCACGTGCAGCCAGAACGTCCTTTACTTCACTGTTAAGTCCTTTCTTGAAGGTGGCACAAAGGGCTTCATTGTTCCAGTTCAGCTCAGAGGCCAGAGTGCGGAACTGAATGGCATAGTCACCCATGGAAGAACCTCCTTGGGTCAAATTTAGTAAGGCAGTCTCTGCGGAGGTAACCCGGGCAGGCTCCTCAAAAACATTCCGGAACTCTAGACAGAAGCTCTGGACGGATGCGGTGGCAGGATCTGCGCGGTCCCATAGTGGTGTAGCCCAGGCCAGGGCCTTCCCGGACAGTAAACTGAGAATAAAGGCTACCTTGGCTCGCTCAGAAGGAAACTGGTCGGACAGAAGCTCGAGGTGGAGAGAGCACTGCGACAAGAACCCACGTCACTGCTTAGGATCTACGTCATATTTGTCTGGTAGGGACAAACGGATTCTGGAACCGGTGGTAACTGCAGGTGGAGGTGATGCAGCAGGAGCAGACGGAGGAGCTGGCTGTTGCAGAGAAGGCAGGAGCTGCTGCAACATAGCGGTCAACTGGGCCAGCTGTTGACCCTGCTGGGCCACAATGGTGGTGAGGTACTCCAGGCTTGGCAGGGGAACATCAGTGGGATTCATCGCCGGATCTTACTGTCACGAACCGGCAGGACAGGTAGTGAATCCTCTGCACCAGAGAGGCGATGGCGCGGGTTGTACTAGAGGACCGGTTCTAAGCAGTTACTGGTCTTCACCAAAGCCCGCCGCAAAGCGGGATGGATTTTCCGCGGCGGTAACTACCAGGTCGTGTCCCCTAGTAACAACTCGACCTCTCTGGCAACTGATAAGGCGTGGTACACAGGGAGAAGGTAAGAGCAAAGTCGGACGTAGCAGCGGTCAGGGCAGGCAGCAAAGGTTCGCGAGTGGACGGTAGCAACGGGTACGGCAACAGGTAAGGCAAACTAACATAGTAGGGAACGCTTTCTCTGAGGCACAAGGCACAAAGATCCGGCAGAAGGCTGTGGGAGGAGAAGGTATAAATGGGCAGTGCACAGGTGCAGCCTAATTAAGTCAGCACTGCCTCTCACAACCTTAACCCTTAATAACCCCTTTGGACCAGGCACCAATCACTGGTGCACTGGTCCTTTGAATCTAAGAGTCCCGGCGCGCGCGCGCCCTAGAGAGCGAGGACGCACACGCCGAGACGCTGGAGTGTTGCCTGGGGACATACGCTGTGAGCGCTCCGAGGCCAGCAGGGGACCCGGAGCGCTCAGCGTAACAACTTGTTTCTATCAATACCTACAAGTTAGACATATGCTACACAGAACGAGACCTCCCATTGTTTCATTAAATAAAACTACCTCTTTTAGTAAATATTTTACTAGTAAGACAGGTCAGGGGAAAGGCCTAGCGACTGCATATCATGCACTTAACCCTAATTTAGAAAAAAAGCTTAACTTTATGGTGAAGTGGGAAGAAGAGTTGGGGAGCTCTTGGACGGTCGAGGAGTGGAGGGATGCTTTCCATTGGACGATAGCTACTGCCAAATGCGTTAATCACATTGAACAAAATAGGAAAATACAACTTAGATGGTACTTGACTCCAGCCCGTATAGCACACATGGATCCTGAATACAGCTCAAACTGCTGGAGGAATTGTGGGGAAAGGGAAGCTTATCCCATATGTGGTGGTCGTGCCCTATTATTCTCCCTTCTTGGAGGAAGATTTTTGACCTTATCTCGACAGTGGCGGGCTTCCAGATCCCCCTCGACCCTCCATTAGCTGTGCTATCCATTGGAATAGGAGATTTACCTCATTCCCATAGACCGGTTATAATGGGCATTTTCTCGGCTGCAAGGAAGCTTATTGCGACCTCCTGGAAGCTGCCCATTACTCCTCAGGTGACTGATGTGATCTCACTGGTTAATCAGTATATGCAACATGAATATATATATATATGCAGATTCTTACTCTGAACGCTTAAAAGCTCACAAAAGATGGGAATTGTGGAACTCTTGCCCGTTTGCAGCTAAGATTCACTCTTTGGCTTTGTAGTGACTGATAATGTGGTATACATAGCAGGAGAGAACGGTGGATAGATAACTGTGTAGGAAATAACTATATAGTGGTACGCTAAAGTATAGAATAAATTATATCTTAGAAAAGGATCACAAGTTCTGGATTCAATCTATTAGTTTGTTCTTGGATTGACTATGTTACAATCTGTTGTATATGTCATTAATATGCTTTGCATATATTAGTGATTGTTGCTGGATTATACAAGTGACATTTATTATTTGATATTCTTATGTTGGATTAACTATGTAACATCACAATATGAATGTCAAAGTTGTACTTTGCAAATCTTAACATTGTTCTGGCTTATGCAAGTGACATATTTACTGTCTGATTTTCTTATGCTGAAAAATCAATAAAACTTGAAAGTTAAAAAAAAAAAAAAAGTCAATTGACCTCTTCCTTGCTTTCATGCCAACCTTCTGCAGTGCCCAGATCGGCAGGTACTTGTTTTGTTCATTTATGTTATATTTATGTTATATCATTTTATGCTTTATATCCCCAGTATGGCAGGCAATATATGAGAGTGACAGAGTTAACCAACTCTGGCACAGCCCCTGGGGAAGCTGAGATGTGGGCTGTTAGTGCCAGCCCAAGCTCAGTTTAGTCTAAAGGAGTTTAGAGTTTGCAGAGGAAGTGAGTTCTTTTACTCACTCCTTAGCACTAGGCCTCAAGCTACAGAGACTAACCCTCTAGTATCACCTGCCAAGAGATAACCATCTTTACACTAAAATACTCCTGAAGGGAGACAGAGAGAGAGAGAGAGAGAGAGAGAGAGAGAGAGAGAAAATTCCAAAATCTGTAACAGCCAAAAAACTGAGTGAATAAGGTACATTGCTATATAAAAGCTATAGACATTACTGCGGTGAGGGGAATACTGGTAAGGCACCATCCCCACTTAGATACAACCAGGTCAGTCACTTCCGTAAGTCCATATGTCACAATAGCTTATTGTAGCTCTCTTACCAAAAGCATTAGCCTCAGATTCTGCAGAGGAAGAGTGAAGGAGTACATTAAATCTAAACCTGACCTATAGTAACATAGTAACATAGTAACATAGTACATAAGGCCGAAAAAAGACATTTGTCCATCCAGTTCGGCCTGTTATCCAGCAAGTTGATCCAGGGGAAGGCAAAAACCCTGTGAGGTAGAAGCCAATTTTCTCCACTTTAGGGGAATAAAAATTCCTTCCCGACTCCAATCAGGCAATCAGAATAACTCCCTGGATCAATGACCCCTCTCTAGTAGCCATAGCCTGTAATATTATTACACTCCAGAAATACATCCAGGCCCCTCTTGAATTCCTTTATTGTACTCACCATCACCACCTCCTCAGGCAGAGAGTTCCATAGTCTCACTGCTCTTACCGTAAAGAATCCTTTTCTATGTTTGTGTACAAACCTTCTTTCCTCCAGACGCAGAGGATGTCCCCTCGTCACAGTCACAGTCCTGGGGATAAATAGCTGATGGGATAGATCTCTGTACTGACCCCTGATATATTTATACATATTAATTAGATCTTCCCTCAGTCGTCTTTTTTCTAAAGTGAATAACCCTAATTTTGATAATCTTTCAGGGTACTGTAGTTGCCCCATTCCAGTTATTACTTTAGTTGCCCTCCTCTGGACCTTCTCCAGCTCTGCTATGTCTGCCTTGTTTACAGGAGCCCAGAACTGTACACAGTACTCCATGTGTGATCTGACTAGCGATTTGTAAAGTGGTAGGACTATGTTCATATCACGGGAATCTCTGCCCCTTCTGATGCAACCCATTATCTTGTTGGCCTTGGCAGCAGCTGCCTGACACTGGTTTTTGCTGCTTAGTTTGCTGTTTATTAAAATTCCTAGATCCTTTTCCATGTCAGTGTTACCGAGTGTTTTACCATTTAGTATGTACGGGTGACTTGCATTTTTCCTTCCCATGTGCATAACTTTACATTTATCAGTGTTAAACCTCATCTGCCACTTATCTGCCCAAGCCTCCAATCTATCCAGATCCCTCTGTAGTGGTATACTGTCCTCCTCAGTGTAAATTACTTTACACAGTTTAGTGTCATCTGCGAAAATTGATACTTTACTATGCAAGCCTTCTACAAGATCATTAATAAATATATTAAAGAGAATAGGGCCCAATACTGACCCCTGAGGTACTCCACTAGTGACAGTGACCCAATCTGAGTGTGTACCGTTAATAACCACCCTCTGTTTTCTATCACTCAGCCAGTTACTTACCCACACAGAGATGTTTTCTCCCAGTCCGAGCATTCTCATTTTATATACTAACCTTTTATGTGGTACAGTGTCAAATACTTTGGAGAAGTCCAGATATACGACATCCATTGATTCGCCGCTGTCAAGTCTAGAACTTACCTCCTCATAGAAACTGATTAAATTAGTCTGACATGACCGATCCCTCACGAAGCCATGCTGATATGGCGTTATTTGCTTATTTCCGTTGAGATGCTCTAATATAGCATCTCTCAGAAAACCTTCAAACAGTTTACCCACAACAGATGTTAAACTTACCGGCCTATAGTTTCCAGGCTCTGTTTTTGGCCCCTTTTTGAATATTGGCACCACATATGCCACGCGCCAATCCTGTGGGACATTCCCTGTCAGTATAGAGTCTGCAAATATCAGAAATAAGGGTCTGGCTATGACATTACTTAATTCCTTTAGGATACGGGGGTGTATGTCATCCGGTCCTGGCAATTTGTCTATTTTAATCTTTTTAAGTCGCTGATGTACTTATTCCTGGGTCAGACAGGACACTTTTAATGGGGAATTTATTTTTGCATTCTGCATGTCATCTGACAATTTATTTTCCTCAGTGAATACATTGGAGAAAAAAATATTTAACAGCTTTGCTTTCTCCTCGTCGCTCTCTGCGACTCCCCCCTCATTACTCTTTAAAGGGCCGACACCTTCAGATTTATACTTTTTAACATTTATATAATTGAAGAACATTTTAGGGTTAGTTTTACTCTCTTTGGCAATTAATCTCTCGGTCTCTAGTTTGGCCGCTTTTATTTGTTTTTTACATGTTCTATTTTTTTCCTTATAGTTTTTCAGTGCTTCCGTGCTACCCTCCTGTTTTAGTGTTTTATATGCTTTCTTTTTGTCATTTATTGCTTTCTTTACAGTTCTATTTATCCACATTGGTTTCTTTTTGTTCCTTAACCTTTTATTCCCATACGGTATGTACCTCTCACAATGAGATTTTAGGATGTTTTTAAAGATATCCCATTTTGTGTCTGTATTTGTGAGGACTTTGTCCCAGTTAGTTTGGCCTATGGCCTCTCTTAGTTGGCTAAATTTAGCTTTTTTGAAGTTTGGTATTTTTGTTCCTCCCTGTAGAAACGCTCTTTTGAATGATAATTGGAAGGTTATTACTTTATGGTCACTATTTCCCAGGTGTCCCCCAATCTGCACGTCGTATGTTCTGTCAGGTCTATTGGTTAATACTAAGTCCAGTATGGCCGTCCCTCTAGTTGGGTCCTGAACCAGTTGGGAGAGGTAATTGTCTTTGGTTATTGCCAAGAACCTGTTTCCCTTATGAGATATACAAGTTTCAGTTTCCCAGTCTATATCTGGGTAGTTGAAGTCCCCCATAATAACCACCTCATTATGATTTGCCGCCTCGTCTATCTCGTTTAGTAGTAGATTTTCTGTGGACTCTGGAATATTAGGTGGTTTATAGTAAACTCCTATTAGTAATTTATTGTTGTTTTTAGCTCCATGTATCTCTACCCACAGTGACTCCACATGTTCATGTCCCTCACTTATATCTTCTCGGACTGTGGGCTTTAGACAGGACTTTATATAAAGGCAGACCCCTCCCCCTCTCCGGTTTTGACGATCCTTTCTAAACAGACTGTAACCTTGTACATTAACTGCCCAGTCATAGCTATCATCCAGCCATGTCTCAGTTATTCCCACTATGTCATAGTCCTCCTCACACATCACTAACTCCAGTTCACCAGTTTTATTAGTCAGGCTTCTGGCATTAGTATACATACATTTGAGAGGTTTATGTATATTTTTTACCCTACACCTTTCCTTCTGAACTGTTCTAGTCCCTCCTTCCATTCCTCCCCCAGTCCCACTACCTTGCCCCCGGTCTCTATCTGCAATATCTTCCCCTCCTATAACGCAATTACCCTCCCCCCCAGTCCCTAGTTTAAACACTCCTCCAACCTTCTAGCCATCTTTCTCCCCAGCACAGCTGCCCCTTCCCCATTGAGGTGCAGCCCGTCCCTACGATAGAGCTTGTAGCCGACAGAGAAGTCGGCCCAGTTCTCCAGGAACCCAAACCCCTCCTTCCTACACCAGTTCTTGAGCCACTTGTTAATCTCCCTAATCTCCCATTGCCTTTCTTGTGTGGCTCGTGGTACAGGCAGTATTTCGGAAAATACTACCTTTGAGGTCCTTGCCCTAAGCTTTTGACCTAAATCCCTGAAATCATTTTTAAGGACTCTCCACCTACCTCTAACTTTGTCATTGGTTCCGATATGGACCATGACCGCTGGATCGTCTCCAGCCCCTCCCAGTAATCTGTCAACCCGATCTGCGATGTGTCGAACTCTAGCGCCAGGAAGACAGCACACTGTTCGGCGATCACGGTCTTTGTGACAGATTTCCCTATCTGTTCCCCTAATAATGGAGTCTCCCACTACCAGCACCTGTCTAGCCTGCCCTGCTCTCCTGGTTCCCTGCTTACTGGAGCTGACATTCCCCTGACTGGCAGAGGAAGTGTCTGGCTGCAGCAGTGCCGTCCCCGGACTGACATCCCCCTCATCTGCCAAACGTGCAAACTTGTTGGGGTGTGTCAGATCAGGGCTAGCCTCCCTGGCACTCTTCCCTCTACCCCGCTTTCTAACTTTTACCCAGATAGCTACCTCACTTTCCTCAGCCTCCTCTCTGTCACCCTCCCCCTCATCTACCCCAAAGAGTGCTTGCTCGGTGAGAAGCAAACTCTTTTGCAAATTATCAATGCCTCTCAGTGTTGCAACTTGCCCATTTAGAGACTCGATCTGCGATTCCAAACGGGTAATTTGCTCACATCTAGAACAAAGATATACACCCTTGAACTCCTGTTCCAGGACTACATACATCATGCAAGATGTGCACTGGACTGCATTGTAAATTGTGCAACACATACTAAATGGGGATTCCTACAGTAAAAAAGTAAAACAGTTTAAATGAATTAGATTTAGACCCTGTCTGCTGTAGTCGAAGGACCACGTAAAATTAAGCCAACAACACACAGGAAATTATAGCCAACCTTAGTCTCCAAACTCCTTTTCTAGAACTCCTTGTTTTTTAACTCCACTTAATAAGAAGCCACTTAGTAGAGCAAGCCTCAGGAAGAGCAGGCTCTGAAGAGTGTAAGTGGGTCAATTTATAGCACCTGGTTGCCCCGGGCACTCGCCTTAATTAAGCAGAGAAAAAAAAAAAAAAAAAAGGGATTTTAAATAGCAGTACTAGAATACAAACACTTAACTTGCAATGATCTCTGCTGCAATCCACACTCAGCCACCTGCAATCACTCCCACAAAACCACACACAGCTCTAGAACTCCTTGTTTTTTAACTCCACTTAATAAGAAGCCACTTAGAGCAAGCCTCAGGAAGAGCAGGCTCTGAAGAGTGTAAGTGGGTCAATTTATAGCACATACAAAACCATCTGGGGGAAGATTTGCACTGTGCATTCTTTCACTGCACTGATGCTAAGGATCAACAGTGTGAGGAAAGCCACTGTGATAGACTTTCTGCCGCCAGAGCCACTACCGCTCTCATCCTCTGCTTTGGCTCCTCAAGGGCTTGCTACACTTTTTATGGTTTGTTTCTTCTTTAAGAGAAAGCCCTCAGATATTGCATATAACACAATGGTTCTCCCCTGGAAGACTATCAGGATAAATGTGCTCCTGAGAAAATCTTCCATCTATATACAGAAAGCGTCAATTTTTACTTGTAACGATGGAAAAAGTTTAAACATGAATATCATATCTTTCCACAACTATGTATTTTTGGTCAATGTAAACTTTCTCAGATTTTAAATAAAATAATCAAGTTCAGAATAATTAACTCTTTTTCAAGATCATACAAAATAGTTTCTCTTTTCAAATTGCTTGTCCCATGAGAGCAATAAATAAGCATAACCTAGGCCTTATACACATGAGAGTGGTCCAGAGCAGTTATATGGCACCCATTGACTTTTATGAGGCCATTTCCGTATCTCCACATTCCTAAAACAAGAGAACGTATTAAGAGACATTTATCAACCTGTTTACGCTACGATCGTGGTGGAAAAGTCACAAATAATGGCACATGCCATATGTGCACCATAATTAGCGACTTTTAAGCTTCTCTGCACTTTTTCAAAATGATAAGAAAAGGATGTGGGACTTATCGGACTTATCGGACAGGCACAGGCTTCATACGGCCTTTTTTTTACTATAACTTACACCACTCCAGGCCCTAGCTAGCATAGTCTTCAGTTTCTGGCACACTGAGTGGCAGAGATGTGCCTAATTTATTAAGAGGCATCTGTCTCTTAATAAATTAGGCACATTTCATTCCGGCACACAGGGATCAAGACTGGCGTATAGATAGGAAAGTCTTGATAAATGTCCCTCATTGTGTTTCCGTTTTTTTTTAGAAAGTTGTAGGAATCAAGCTAAATAAATTGAGGCATACCCCAACTGGATGCCATATTGTTGAGATATTCTCTCTCAGAATAATTTGTTTTCAACTTTCTAACTGTCTTTTTTTGTTTTTTCCCGCCAACTTTGTCAAATATTTTGGAACGTCAAAGATTTTTACAAATAGAAAAACTAAAGTGAACGAAAAAGATTGGAAAGGTTGTCAACCCTGTCTCTATGGAATAATACATCCATAATACCATGCCGCAGAGAGCTCCATAAGAAATCACACAGATTGCTGGCGGTGCTATGGTATAGAGCAGGGATGCTCAACCTGCGGCCCTCCAGATGTTGCAAAACTACAACTCCCAGCATGCCCTAATAGCTGTAGGCTGTCCATGCATGCTGGGAGTTGTAGTTTAGCAACAGCTGGAGGGCCTCAGGTTGGGCATCCCTGGTGTAGAGCAAGCTCTGTGCACATGCCACCAAAGTCTAAGCTATAGGGATAAGATTTTGACAGATAAACCAGTTTGGGCCATAATAGTAAACTACTGAACAGTGGTCCTTTAGGATGAAGTCTTTTCAACAACGTAAAATGGTCTTTCCTTGGCCATCGTAACTTGAATCCACATTCAACTTTGCAGGATAATAGGCTGAACTGGATGGACGTATGTCTTTTTTCAGGTTTACTACAGGGAGTGCAGAATTATTAGGCAAGTTGTATTTTTGAGGATTAATTTTATTATTGAACAACAACCATGTTCTCAATGAACCCAAAAAACTCATTAATATCAAAGCTGAATATTTTTGGAAGTAGTTTTTAGTTTGTTTTTAGTTTTAGCTATTTTAGGGGGATATCTGTGTGTGCAGGTGACTATTACTGTGCATAATTATTAGGCAACTTAACAAAAAACAAATATATACCCATTTCAATTATTTATTTTTACCAGTGAAACCAATATAACATCTCAACATTCACAAATATACATTTCTGACATTCAAAAACAAAACAAAAACAAATCAGTGACCAATATAGCCACCTTTCTTTGCAAGGATTCTGTCAGTGTTTTGATCTGTTCACCATCAACATTGCGTGCAGTAGCAACCACAGCCTCCCAGACATTGTTCAGAGAGGTGTACTATTTTCCCTCCTTGTAAATCTCACATTTGATGATGGACCACAGGTTCTCAATGGGGTTCAGATCAGGTGAACAAGGAGGCCATGTCATTAGATTTTCTTCTTTTATACCCTTTCTTGCCAGCCACGCTGTGGAGTACTTGGACGCGTGTGATGGAGCATTGTCCTGCATGAAAATCATGTTTTTCTTGAAGGATGCAGACTTCTTCCTGTACCACTGCTTGAAGAAGGTGTCTTCCAGAAACTGGCAGTAGGACTGGGAGTTGAGCTTGACTCCATCCTCAACCCGAAAAGGCCCCACAAGCTCATCTTTGATGATACCAGCCCAAACCAGTACTCCACCTCCACCTTGCTGGCGTCTGAGTCGGACTGGAGCTCTCTGCCCTTTACCAATCCAGCCACGGGCCCATCCATCTGGCCCATCAAGACTCACTCTCATTTCATCAGTCCATAAAACCTTAGAAAAATCAGTCTTGAGATATTTCTTGGCCCAGTCTTGACGTTTCAGCTTGTGTGTCTTGTTCAGTGGTGGTCGTCTTTCAGCCTTTCTTACCTTGGCCATGTCTCTGAGTATTGCACACCTTGTGCTTTTGGGCACTCAGTGATGTTGCAGCTCTGAAATATGGCCAAACTGGTGGCAAGTGGCATCTTGGCAGCTGCACGCTTGACTTTTCTCAGTTCATGGGCAGTTATTTTGCTCCTTGGTTTTTCCACATGCTTCTTGCGACCCTGTTGACTATTTTGAATGAAACGCTTGATTGTTCGATGATCACGCTTCAGAAGCTTTGCAATTTTAAGAGTGCTGCATCCCTCTGCAAGATATCTCACTATTTTTGACTTTTCTGAGCCTGTCAAGTCCTTCTTTTGACCCATTTTGCCAAAGGAAAGGAAGTTGCCTAATAATTATGCACACCTAATATAGGGTGTTGATGTCATTAGACCACACCCCTTCTCATTACAGAGATGCACATCACCTAATATGCTTAATTGGTAGTAGGCTTTCGAGCCTATACAGCTTGGAGTAAGACAACATGCATAAAGAGGATGATGTGGTCAAAATACTCATTTGCCTAATAATTCTGCACGCAGTGTATGTTAATATACAGTAGCACAAATGCTGTCGAAATGTGGTACTTGTGATTAGCTGGAAGCTTCATGGGTATTTCACTGGTATTACTGTAGTGCAGGCATCCTCAAACTGCGGCCCTCCAGCTGTTGTAAAACTACAACTCCCACAATGCCCAGCTGTAGGCTGATACCTGTAGGTTGTTCGGGCATGCTGGGAGTTGTAGTTTTGCAACAGCCGGAGGGCCGCAGTTTGAGGATGCCTGCTGTAGTGCATGCACTGGTTGATTGTCTAGTGGCGCCTCTCTACTGTACAGTGTGGTACTACATGTTCTGTACTGCTCTTTTCTTGTGCCAGGATGAGCTGCTCCATAGGACAGCAGGTGAGGGTGGCTCCATTTTATTTTTCTGGTAAGTTTTATGTACTGTACAGGACCCTGAATACATTCCTGGCCTCAACATAAAGTGATTTTCAGCTTCCAGCTGTTCTAAGGGTACTTTCACACTAGTGTTGTTCGGATCCGGCAGGCAGTTTAGGCAATGGGACTGCCTGCCCCATCCGGCAAACCGTATGCAAACGGAAATATGGTGATATACCGGATCCTTCTCTTCCGGTATCATCCATAATAACGGATCCGGTATTTAATTTTTTTCACAGATCAAAAGCAAAAAAGCTCCTGCATGCGCAGACCGGAAAACTGAATCCAGCAGCGCGGCAATTTCTGGAACACTTGGTACCGGATCCGGCATTAATACAGCTCTATGGAAATTAATGCCGAATCCGGAAAGTAAGGTAGCATTCCGGGATTGCATCCTGATGCATACTGAACGGATTGCTTTCCATTCAGAAAGCATTAGGACAAAACGTATGCGTTTTTTTCCGTTATTGAGACCCTTTACCGGATTTCAATACCGGAAAAGAATAACGCTAGTGTGTACGTACCCTTGTCTGTCTTCAAATGTAAGGACATACATTATCTATACTAGTGTTTTGCTTTAATCTTCATTAAATGGGTTATCCAGGAATTTGATATTGATGACCTTTCCTCAGGATAGGCCATCAATATCAGATTGGGCGGGGTCCGACTCCTGGCACCCGCACCGATCAGCTGTTTGAAGAGGCCGCTACGCTCGCTGTAGCTCAGGTTAGCACTGCAGTCTCTTCAAGCACAGGGCCGTACATTCTATAGTGGATGTGCTTGGTATTGCAGCCCGGCCCCATGTGACTGAGCCATGTAACTGATATATGGTTACGTCACTGGCCTAGGAAGAGGCCTAAGCACTCACAGATCACCGTGGCCTCCCCGAACAGCTGATCGGCAGTGGTGCCTGGAGTCGGTTCCCCGCAGATCTGATATGGATGACCTACCCTGAGGGTTGAATTAAAATTCCCAGATAACCCCTTTAATCTTCAGAAATATCAATGAAATGAACATTGATAATACATATTCACAATTGCATAGAAACCCCAACCCAATGCGCATTACACAATAAAGGTTGATCCATTCACACTCTACTCACACCAAAGCACTACACAGGAATCAATCTGAAAAAGGAGTGAAAGTTGTTTTGGCTTCAAGCCAAAGGCCGCAAATTGTTTCAAACCACTCTAGGTGTTCTAGCAGACAATGTCAATTTGCACATACGCAAAACTGCATCAATGAACTGTATCCAGTGGGAGATAGAAGGCATCTTAGGAGGCTTCCAGTTTAAACGTATTGATTTAAAACATCAGAAGTTTGTAAAAAAATTCTACAGTACATAGTAGGTAGAAGGTCAACACAGATGTGAACAAGCCCTAAAGAAAAAAAAGGAGTCATAGAAGTGATGATATGGCCCCCACAGAGCCTTGATCTCAACATCATCCAGTCTGTCTGGGATTACATGAAAATAGAAAAAGATTTGAGCAAGCCTACATCCACAGAAGAGTGTAGGGAGTGTAATCGAATATTAAAGTGTACAAAAACATTTCAAAGACCCAAAAGTCCTTGTTAGGACTATTGTGTGTGACAGCAGCAATATATTTTTGTAGTGCAACCTGCGCTAAATTGCTCAGTATTAGGGAAAGCTGTGCATAGGAAGGGACAGAGTGTAAGGAGTGTAATAGGAAGATTTTTATACAAAAAACTTTTCAGAGACCCAAAAGTCCTTTTAAGGACTATTGTGTGTGACAGCAGCAATATATATTTTTAGCGCATCCTGCGCTAAATACCGTGGAATAGGCCGCTGCGGACAGTTAAATTGTCTGCGCTACATCTCCTGTATAAAGTGTGCGCATCCCCAAAATATCAGTGACATCCAGTGCAGTTTTTCAGTAGACGGTGTCCGCTGCGGACTGTTAACCCCTTCCCGACCCATGACGTACTACTACGTCATGAAAGTCGGTGACTTACCGCATTGTGATGTAATAGTACGTTATGGATAACTCTGGTCACCGCGCCGAATCGCGCGGTGACCGGAGTAAGCTGACTGCACTAATCGGCAGTCAGCCATCTTAGCTGAGGGAGACAAGGAGTTTTTCCGCCCCTAGGTCAGGGAGGGGACACCAGACACAGGTGTCCCTTCCCAGCGCTGTGATTTGCTGGAGCAACGCTCCAGCCTATGGCAGCACTATACTTCTGTTGCCCTATCTGTGGTGCTGCTGGTGGCTGGGATGGGGCTGATTGGGGCTGATTACATCAGCCCATGTCACCTCCGAGGTCAGGGAGGGGACATCAGACATTCTAGCTTGGACCTGTGCCCCAATGTGCTGCTCGTTGTCACTTCTTTTCATTCAGAGCTTTTCAGAAGAAGAAGAAGAAGAAGAAGAAGAAGAAAAAGAACAACAGCTGTAGTAATCTTTGGCTCATCTGCAGCTGTTTCAGATCCCCATTCCCTGCCCCTGCCCTCCCCTCTCACCCCTTTTTTTTTAGGGGGGGGGGGGGTTGGCTTTTTTTTGGCTCTGCACCACTTTTTCTGTGTGTGAGCTGTGACTGGCAAGTGCTGATCAGCACTTGTGTTTTTTTTTTGTGCCAGCTAGCTATATATATATATATATATATATATATATATATATATATATTTATATATATATGTACAGTGTATATATATATATATATATATATATATAAATGTAAATTTTAGTTGGTAGTATTTTTGATTTTTGAACCCACACTGCGTGCGTGGGTCCTGCACCTGCTGAGCGTCGATCAGTACTGTCAATTACTGACTGCGTCTGCACAGGTTTAGTGCCTTTTTTTTAACCACCTCAGCCCCTATAGCTTAAACACCCTTAAAGACCAGGCCACTTTTTACACTTCTGACCTACCCTACTTTCACAGTTTATTGCTCGGTCATGCAACTTACCACCTAAATGAATTTTACCTCCTTTTCTTCTCACGAATAGAGCTTTCATTTGGTGGTATTTCATTGCTGCTGACATTTTTACTTTTTTTGTTATTAATCGAAATTTAACGATTTTTTTGAAAAAAAATGACATTTTTCACTTTCAGTTGTAAAATTTTGCAAAAAAAAACGACATCCATATATAAATTTTTCTCTAAATTTATTGTTCTACATGTCTTTGATAAAAAAAAAATGTTTGGGTAAAAAAAAAAAAATGGTTTGGGTAAAAGTTATAGCGTTTACAAACTATGGTACAAAAATGTGAATTTCCGCTTTTTGAAGCAGCTCTGACTTTCTGAGCACCTGTCATGATTCCTGAGGTTCTACAATGCCCAGACAGTACAAACACCCCACAAATGACCCCATTTCGGAAAGTAGACACCCTAAGGTATTCGCTGATGGGCATAGTGAGTTCATAGAACTTTTTATTTTTTGTCACAAGTTAGTGGAAAATTATGATTTTATTTTTTTCTTACAAAGTCTCATATTCCACTAACTTGTGACAAAAAATAAAAACTTCTATGAACTCACTATGCCCATCAGCGAATACCTTGGGGTGTCTTCTTTCCAAAATGGGGTCACTTGTGGGGTAGTTATACTGCCCTGGCATTTTCCAGGGGCCCTAATGTGTGGTAAGTAGTTTGAAATCAAAATGTGTAAAAAATGACCGGTGAAATCCGAAAGGTGCTCTTTGGAATGTGGGCCCCTTTGCCCACCTAGGCTGCAAAAAAGTGCCACACATGTGGTATCGCCGTACTCAGGAGAAGTTGGGGAATGTGTTTTGGGGTGTCATTTTACATATACCCATGCTGGGTGAGATAAATATCTTGGTCAAATGCCAACTTTGTATAAAAAAATGGGAAAAGTTGTCTTTTGCCAAGATATTTCTCTCACCCAGCATGAAAAATAAAAATAAAAAAATCATCATTTTCCGCTAACTTGTGACAATAAATATAAAATTCTAGGAACTCGCCATGCCCCTCACGGAATACCTTGGGGTGTCTTCTTTCCAAAATGGGGTCACTTGTGGGGTAGTTATACTGCCCTGGCATTTTCCAGGGGCCCTAATGTGTGGTAAGTAGGTAAATGACCTGTGAAATCCTAAAGGTGCACTTTGGAATGTGGGCCCCTTTGCCCACCTAGGCTGCAAAAAAGTGTCACACATGTGGTATCGCCGTATTCAGGAGAAGTTGGGCAATCTGTTTTGGGGTGTCTTTTTACATATACTCATGCTGGGTGAGAGAAATATATCGGCAAAAGACAACTTTTCCCATTTTTTTATACAAAGTTGGCATTTGACCAAGATATTTATCTCACCCAGCATGGGTATATGTAAAATGACACCCCAAAACACATTGCCCAACTTCTCATGAGTACGGCGATACCACATGTGTGACACTTTTTTGCAGCCTAGATGCGCTAAGGGGCCCACATTCCTTTTATGAGGGCATTTTTAGACATTTGGATCCCAGACTTCTTCTCACGCTTTAGGGCCCCTAGAATGCCAGGGCAGTATAAATACCCCACATGTGACCCCATTTTGGAAAGAAGACACCCCAAGGTATTCAATGAGGGGCATGGCGAGTTTTTTTTTTTGGCACAAGTTAGCGGAAATTGATTTTATTTTTTTTTTTCTCACAAAGTCTCCCTTTCCGCTAACTTGGGACAAAAGTTTTAATCTTTCATGGACTCAATATGGCCCTCACGGAATACCTGGGGGTGTCTTCTTTCTGAAATGGGGTCACATGTGGGGTATTTATACTGCCCTGGCATTCTAGGGGGCCTAAAGTGTGAGAAGAAGTCTGGAATATAAATGTCTAAAAAATTTTACGCATTTCGATTCCGTGAGGGGTATGGTGAGTTCATGTGAGATTTTATTTTTTGACACAAGTTAGTGGAATATGAGACTTTGTAAGAAAAAAAAAAAAAATTTCCGCTAACTTGGGCCAAAAAAATGTCTGAATGGAGCCTTACAGGGGGGTGATCAATGACAGGTGGGTGATCAATAACAGGGGGGTGATCAGGGAGTCTATATGGGGTGATCACCCCCCTGTCATTGATCACCCCCCTATAAGGCTCCATTCAGATGTCCGTATGTGTTTTGCGGATCCGATCCATGTATCCGTGGATCCGTAAAAATCATACGGACATCTGAATGCAGCCTTACAGGGGGGTGATCAATGACAGGGGGGTGATCAATGACAGGGGGGTGATCAATGACAGGGGGGTGTTCAGGGAGTCTATATGGGGTGATCACCACCGTCATTGATCACGCCCCTGTAAGGCTCCATTCAGACGTCCGTATGCGTTTTGCGGATCCGATCCATCTATCAATGGATCCGTAAAAATCATGCGGACGTCTGAATGGAGCTTTACAGGGGGGTGATCAATGACAGGGGGGTAATCAATGACAGGGGGGTGATCAGGGAGTCTATATGGGGTGATCACCACAGTCATTGATCACGCCCCTGTAAGGCTCCATTCAGACGTCCGTATGCATTTTGCGGATCCGATCCATCTATCAGTGGATCCGTAAAAATCATGCGGACGTCTGAATGGAGCTTTACAGGGGGTGATCAATGACAGGGGGGTAATCAATGACAGGGGGGTGATCAGGGAGTCTATATGGGGTGATCACCACAGTCATTGATCACGCCCCTGTAAGGCTTCATTCAGACGTCCGTATGCGTTTTGCGGATCCGATCCATCTATCAGTGGATCCGTAAAAATCATGCGGACGTCTGAATGGAGCTTTACAGGGGGGTGATCAATGACAGGGGGGTAATCAATGACAGGGGGGTGATCAGGGAGTCTATATGGGGTGATCACCACCGTCATTGATCACGCCCCTGTAAGGCTCCATTCAGACGTCCGTATGCGTTTTGCGGATCCGATCCATCTATCAGTGGATCCGTAAAAATCATGCGGACGTCTGAATGGAGCTTTACAGGGGGGTGATCAATGACAGGGGGGTAATCAATGACAGGGGGGTGATCAGGGAGTCTATATGGGGTGATCACCACAATCATTGATCACGCCCCTGTAAGGCTCCATTCAGACGTCCGTATGCGTTTTGCGGATCCGATCCATCTATCAGTGGATCCGTAAAAATCATGCGGACGTCTGAATGGAGCTTTACAGGGGGGTGATCAATGACAGGGGGGTGATCAATGACAGGGGGGTGATCAGGGAGTCTATATGGGGTGATCAGGGGTGATCAGGGGCTAATAAGGGGTTAATAAGTGACAGGGGGGGTGTAGTGTAGTGTGGTGCTTGGTGCTACATATTGCTGAGCTATCTGTGTCCTCTGGTGGTCGATCCAAACAAAAGGGACCACCAGAGGACCAGGTAGCAGGTATATTAGACGCTGTTATCAAAACAGCGTCTAATATACCTGTTAGGGGTTAAAAAAATCACATCTCCAGCCTGCCAGCGAACGATCGCCGCTGGCAGGCTGGAGATCCACTCGCTTACCTTCCGATCCTGTGAACGCGCTTCACAGGAAATCTCGCGTCGCTGCGTTCGGCGGTCCGGAGGTGGTTAAGAAATCAGTTAGTGCTAGCTAGTTATATACAGTACAGACCAAAAGTTTGGACACACCTTCTCATTCAAAGAGTTTTCTTTATTTTCATGACTATGAAGGCATCAAAACTATGAATTAACACATGTGGAATTATATACATAACAAACAAGTGTGAAACAACTGAAAATATGTCATATTCTAGCCTAGGTTCTTCAAAGTAGCCACCTTTTGCTTTGATTACTGCTTTGCACACTCTTGGCATTCTCTTGATGAGCTTCAAGAGGTAGTCCCCTGAAATGGTCTTCCAACAGTCTTGAAGGAGTTCCCAGAGATGCTTAGCACTTGTTGGCCCTTTTGCCTTCACTCTGTGGTCCAGCTCACCCCAAACCATGTCGATTGGGTTCAGGTCTGGTGACTGTGGAGGCCAGGTCATCTGGCGCAGCACCCCATCACTCTTCTTCATGGTCAAATAGCCCTTACTTTCAAAGTTTTCCCAATTTTTCGGCTGACTGACTGACCTTCATTTCTTAAAGTAATGATGGCCACTCGTTTTTCTTTACTTAGCTGCTTTTTTCTTGCCATAATACAAATTCTAACAGTCTATTCAGTAGGACTATCAGCTGTGTATCCACCTGACTTCTCCTCAACGCAACTGATGGTCCCAACCCCATTTATAAGGCAAGAAATCCCACTTATTAAACCTGACAGGGCACACCTGTGAAGTGAAAACCATTTCAGGGGACTACCTCTTGAAGCTCATCAAGAGAATGCCAAGAGTGTGCAAAGCAGTAATCAAAGCAAAAGGTGGCTACTTTGAAGAACCTAGAATATGACATATTTTCAGTTGTTTCACACTTGTTTGTTATGTATATAATTCCACATGTGTCAATTCATAGTTTTGATGCCTTCAGTGTGAATCTACAATTTTCATAGTCATGAAAATAAAGAAAACTCTTTGAATGAGAAGGTGTGTCCAAACTTTTGGTCTGTACTGTATATATATATATATATATATATATATATACAGTGGGATGCAAAAGTTTGGGCAACCTTGTTAATCGTCATGATTTTCCTGTATAAATCGTTGGTTGTTACGATAAAAATGTCAGTTAAACATATCATATAGGAGACACACACAGTGATATTTGAGAAGTGAAATGAAGTTTATTGGATTTACAGAAAGTGTGCTATAATTGTTTAAACAAAATTAGGCAGGTGCATAAATTTGGGCACCACAAACAAGAAATGAAATCAATATTTAGTAGATCCTCCTTTTGCAGAAATTACAGCCTCTAAACGCTTCCTGTAGGTTCCAATGAGAGTCTGGATTCTGGTTGAAGGTATTTTGGACCATTCCTCTTTACAAAACATCTTTAGTTCATTCAGGTTTGATGGCTTCCGAGCATGGACAGCTCTCTTTAAGTCACACCACAGATTTTCAATTATATTCAGGTCTGGGGACTGAGATGGCCATTCCAGAACGTTGTACTTGTTCCTCTGCATAAATGCTTTAGTGGATTTTGAGCAGTGTTTAGGGTCGTTGTCTTGTTGAAAGATCCAGCCCCGGCGCAGCTTCAGCTTTGTCACTGATTCCTGCACATTGGTCTCCAGAATCTGCTGATACTGAGTGGAATCCATGTGTCCCTCAACTTTGACAAGATTCCCAGTCCCTGCACTGGCCACACAGCCCCACAGCATGATGGAACCGCCACCATATTTTACTGTAGGTAGCAGGTGTTTTTCTTGGAATGCTGTGTTCTTTTTCCTCCATGCATAACGCCCCTTGTTATGGTCAAATAACTCAATTTTAGTTTCATCAGTCCACAGCACCTTATTCCAAAATGAAGCTGGCTTGTCCAAATGTGCTTTAGCCCACCTCAAGCGGCACTTTTTGTGCTGTGGGCGGAGAAAAGGCTTCCTCTGCATCACTCTCGCATACAGCATCTCCTTGTGTAAAGTGCGCCAAATGGTTGAACGATGCACAGTGACTCCATGTGCAGCAAGATGATATTGTAGGTCTTTGGTGCTGGTCTGTGGGTTGACTCTGACTGTTCTCACCATTCGTCGCTTCTGTCTATCCGAGATTTTTCTTGGTCTGCCACTTCGAGCCTTAACTTGAACTGAGCCTGTGGTCTTCCATTTCCTCAATATGTTCCTAACTGTGGAAACAGACAGCTGAAATCTCTGAGACAGCTTTCTGTATCCTTCCCCTAAACCATGATGGTGAACAATCTTTGTCTTCAGGTCATTTGAGAGTTGTTTTGAGACCCCCACGTTGCTACTCTTCAGAGAAAATTAAAAGAAGAGGGAAACTTACAATTGACCCCCTTAAATACTCTTTCTCATAATTGGATTCACCTGTGTAGGTAGGTCAGGGGTCACTGAGCTTACCAAGCCAATTTGAGTTCCAATAATTAGTTCTAAAGGTTTTCGAAGTCAATTTTAGTTAGTGCTAGTTTAGCTTTTTGAACCCACACACATGCCTTCTGCGTGCGTGGGTCCTGCACCTGCTGAGCGCCGGTCAGTACTGTCAATTACTGACTGCGTCTGCTCAGGTTTAGAAACCTCTCCATTGTTCATCTGAGGATTTAAAATTTTTATTTTTTGGAGCCTTTTTTTAATTTTTTTTTATCTTATTCTTTCACTTATCTTTTTCTCTTTTCTTTCTCTCCCTTTTTTTCTTTATCATAAATTTTATTTTAATTCATTCATTACAAGCCCCCCTCACGTGTTAAATCACTACATACACCCCCCTGACACTTTTCACTTTACATACACCAATAAAAATAAAAATGCCCAATTCATCCCAGAGAATGTACTCCGCTGAAGAGGCATACGCCATCCTTGCCTCTGAAACTGAGTCTGCAAGTGAGGGAGAAGAGGATGCCACATTCCTCTAGTCCTCTACTCCTTCATCATCATCGTCATCTGGTGATGAGGGACCCTCAAGGAGACGCCCCAGGAGAGATGAAGTAGCCCCCTTCCCCAGTGATCCCCTATGGACCACACCACCTGAGGATTATGAGCCCCAAATTCCAGAGTTTGTGGGAAACTCTGGAATTCAGATTAACTGCACGGGCTTCATAGAAATAGATTTTTTTTCTAAATCTATTTCTCTGACGATCTCATAAATTTGATGGTGACCCAAACAAATTTGTACGCCCAGCAGTTTATTGCTCAAAACCCGACATCCTCATATGCTAGACCCCTAGGTTGGACCCCATCAGGGGCAGACTGAGAACCCTCAGGGCCCCCGGGCAAAATAAATCAAGGGCCCCCTTACAGGCCCCACCCATGTTCTGCTGCAAGCCCCACCCTTGTCCCGCCTCCAGCCACACCCTAAACAATCTTTAATAAGATTTCAAAGTTAAAGCGACACAAAAGGCACCCAGACCACTTCAGCTCATTGACGTGGTCTGGGTACAGTGTCCCTTTTGCAAATCGAGCTGCAATGTTCTAGAGAAACTGCATTGTTTACATTCCAGCAATAAGTCAGCCTCTAGTCGCAGCCACCTGAGGGCTTCCTGGAGTAAAACAGACCTTTGGTCCGGTATCTGAGGCTGGACGTCCTCACACTCTGCATGATGACCTCCAGGGTCAGATTTTTCCCCATAGGAAAGCATTGATTCAATGCTCTCATATGGGGTGATCTAATCTCAGCGTCCATTAGTGAGCCTCTATTAGAAGCAGTGTGGGCATAACTACTGTGAAGGGGGCACATATCTGGGCATAACTACTGTGAAGGGGGCACATATCTGGGCATAACTACTGTGAAAGGGGGGAAGGCCCTTCACAGTAGTTATTAACCCCTTTCAGCAGTCCCTCCTTCAGTGAATGGGGGACTGCTGAAAGGGGTTAATAACTACTGTGAAGGGCCTAGCCGTCTGAGCAACCCCACAGATCATCCCCCCACCCACCTTGTACTTGTTCCACTGATCCGCTACTTGCGGGCTACATGGGCATGAGTTTAGTCACTTCGGTGCGCAATCCCATCCTGCGGCGCGTGATCCCACGAGACCCGTGACCTACAGCGCTGAGATTGCGCACCGAAGTGACTGAACTCATTCCCGCGCAGCCCACAAGTAGCGGAACAATTACAAGAGGGGTGGGGAATAGCCAAATTAAAAAATATTTTGAACCAAAAGGTGTTATGGGGGCTCTGTGGATGGCACTGTTATGGGGGCTCTGTGGATGGCACTGTTATGGGGGCTCTGTGGATGGCACTGTTATGGGGGCTCTGTGGATGGCACTGTTATGGGGGCTCTGTGGATGGCACTGTTGTGGGGGCTCTGCGGATGGCACTGTTGTGGGGGCGCTGTGGATGGCACTGTTGTGGGGGCTCTGTGGGTGACACTGTTGTGGGGGGGATCTGTGGGTGACACATATATAGCACCTTATGCTATATATGTGTCATCCACAGATCCCCCCATAACAGTGTCGCTGTGAGTGAATGACCCCCAATACAGGGTCTGGGGGCCGGCATCTGGTGTTGTAATGGCAGCAGGGCCCGTTGCAGTCACTGTATTCTATTACACCGGGCCCCGCTCACTGTAATACTAATATTCATATGTGAACAACTTGAAATCCTCTGCGATCCTCTCCCTCTGAGCTCTCTGTACTCACAAACTCAGTAGCAGGCAGGCCGGGCAGCAGCGCAACTCACTGACGTCACGCGCCTGCTCCGCCTGCTTCATTCATAAAGTGGGAGGAGTTGCGCTGCCGCCCGGCCTGCTACTGAGTTTGTGAGTACAGAGAGGGAGAGGATCGCAGAGGATTTCAAGTTGTTCACATATGAATATTAGTATTACAGTGAGCGGGGCCCTGTGTAATAGAATACAGTGACTGCACCGGGCCCCGCTGCCATTACCAGGGCAGCATAACATTCGGAATCGGGGTGCTGGGCACAGTGCTCCAGACTAAAAAAAATACCTAGTAGCCATTGGCTCCTGAACTGAAAAATTTAGGAGCCAAATTAAATTTTTAGTCGCTAAATCAAAACTGAATCTAAATTTTGGTATCGTGACAACGCTACGCCGATCAGATTGGCGTAGGGTTGTTTCGATACCAAAGTTTTGATTCGCTTTCGTCACCATAAAAAAGTATTGCGATACTCAATACCGTGCAAAAAAAACACCAAAAAAAGCTGCGTGCATTTTGCATTTTATGAAACGTTCGGCCCATAATAGAACAGTCCTATCCTATTTTTTGGGGTGACAAGGTGATTAAAAATGGCGAATGCTCACCGCATAGGAGATATTTTTTAATAATTTAATAGTTTGGACTTTTCGGACACAGCGCTATGTAATATGTTTATTTATTGTTTATATATTTTATATGTAAAATTGGGAAAGGGGGGATTTAAACTTAATATTTTAGGGTACTTTCACACTAGCGTTTTTCATTTCCGGCATAGAGTTCCGTCACAGGGGCTCTATACCGGAAAAGATGTCTTCAGGTCAGTCTTTTTGACTGATAAGGCAAAAGATAAAACCCCAGCTTTCTACGGTTTTATCTCTGGCGAAAAAAACTGAAGATTTGCCTGAATGCCGGATTTAGCATTTTTCCCCATAGGAATGTATTAGTGCCGTATCCGGCATTCAAAATACCGGAATGCCGGATCCATCCTTCCGGTTGAACCGTGAGATTTTCACGCATGGTTGCTAGGATGAAAGTCTATTCACTGTATTACTTTCTCTTATAACAACATGGTTATAAGGGAAAATAATAGCATTCTTTAATGCAGAATGCGTAGTAGAAGGTCAATATAATAAACATGGGTGGCGCAGTGCGCCCCCCCAACACCCCAGTATAGTAAACATTGGTGGCGCAGTGCGTCCCCCCCCAACATAATAAACATTGGTGGCGCAGTGCGCCCCCCCCCTCCCTAGTATAATAAACATATAAACATTGGTGGCGCAGTGCGCCCCCCCCCCAGCGCCCCAGTATAATAAGCATTGGTGGCGCAGTGCGTCCCCCCCAACATAATAAACATTGGTGGCGCAGTGCGCCCCCCCTCCCTAGTATAATAAACATATAAACATTGGTGGCGCAGTGCGTCCCCCCCCCGCATAATAAACATTGGTGGCGCAGTGCGCCCCCCCTCCCTAGTATAATAAACATATAAACATTGGTGGCGCAGTGCGTCCCCCCCAACATAATAAACATTGGTGGCGCAGTGCGCCCCCCCTCCCTAGTATAATAAACATATAAACATTGGTGGCGCAGTGCGCCCCCCCTCCCTAGTATAATAAATATATTAACATTGGTGGGCAGTGCGGCGTCCCCCCCAGTATAATAAACATTGGTGGCGCAGTGGGCAGTGCCAATGAGGGTTAAAATAAATAAATAAAAATTAACTCACCTCCTCCAATTGATCGCGTAGCAGCCTGTCAAAGGACCTGTGGTGACATCACTGTGCTCATCACATGATACATCACATGATCCATCACCATGGTAATGGACCATGTGATGGAGCTCAGTGACGTCACCACAGGTCCTGAAGAAAGAACAGGAGACCGGCAGCTGCGCGATTAATTGGAGGAGGTGAGTTAATTTTAATTTATTTATTTTAACCCTCATTGGCACTTCCCACTGAGCCACCAATGTTTATTATACGGGGGGGGGGGGGGGCGCACTCAATGTTTATTATACTGGGGGGGGGGCGCCGCACTCACTGTTTATTATACTGGGGGGGGCGCCGCACTCAATGTTTATTATACTGGGGGGGGGCGCCGCACTCAATGTTTATTATACTGGGGGGGGGCGCACTGCGCCACCAATGAAGATAACTGAGCTGTTAATACATATACAGGAGGCGGGTGCCGGAATCAAATAGCCGGCACCCGACCTCTATGACAGGGAGCTGCGATCAGCGGCAGTTAACCCCTCAGGTGCCGCTCCCTGTCATAGAGGTCGGGTGCCGCTATTTGATTCCGGCACCCGCCTCCTGTATTTGTATTAACAGCTCAGGTATCTTCATTGGTGGCGCAGTGGCCACAGCCCCTCCCCCTGTCCCTCTTCTCATTGGCCGCAGCGGCAGCAGCACAGGGGGAGGGAGAGACTCTTCCACTGCGCTGCTGATAAGAACATGATAGTTCAGCTTCTGTCTGTGCCCGTCGCTGTATTCAGAGCTGCGGCGCGGCTCTAGTCGCAAATGGAGCCCTGGGGGATAACATTAACAACACATAATGTTATTCTGCGGCGGGCCCCCATCCCGCCCGGGCCCTCGGACCATGCCCGAAGTGCCCGACCGGTCAGTCCGCCCTTGGACCCCATTATGAAGTTTTGGGGGCTGTTGCTGCATATGGGCCTGGTAAAAAAAAAAAAAATGAGACAATATTGGAGTTCAGATGTCTTGTACCACACTCCAATTTACAATATGGCCATGTCCCACTCAAGATTTGAATCCATTTTGAAATTCCTACATTATAATGATAACGCCAGTGCGCCCCCCCCCCCTGAAATGACCCAAATTTTGACCATCTATTCAAAATAAGACCCCCTCCTGGAGCACCTCAATTCAAAATTTACAGATTTACAGAGGTGTTCACCCAAGAAAAAGAAATTAGCATAGACGAGTCTCTTGTACATTTTAAAGGAAGGATTAACTTTCGCCAATATCTGGCCAGCAAGCGGGCACGGTACGGAATAAAAATTTACAAGCTGTGCGTACCTCCGGGTACACCTACAGGTTCCGAGTTTATGAGGGGAAAGATTCCCTTCCCGTATACAACTCCCTGAATGCCCCCCCCCCCCCCCCCCCCCCCCGTCCTAGGAGTTAATGGCAAGATTGTGTGGGACTTACTGCACCTACTGCTGAAGCCCGAGGTACTGTGGCTTGCGGCACAGTGCGAAAAAATCAGAGAGGGCTTTCTAGATCCATGGTAGGGCAACTACTCGGAAAAGGTGACAGTAAAGCTCTCCGCCATGAGAACATGCTTGCGGTTAAGTACAAGAGGGATTCACACGAACACCAGTTCTCCTGCCCAAGTGCGAGGTACCACTACCCCTGTCAACAAGCCAGACTGCATCCTTGATTACAACAGGCACATGGGGGGGATTGATCTGTCCGATAAAGTTCTGAAGTCCTACAGTGCCATGCATAAAACTAAGGTGTGGTACAAAAAGCTTGCCGTATACATTGTACAGATGGCAATGTACAATGCGTACATTTTACATCGAACTGCAGGCCACACAGGAACTTTCCTTCAGTTCCAAGAGGCGGTAATCCATGCCCTAATTTTCCAAAGTCAGGAAGGGGAGGGTGCCCGTGTTGTACCAGGACAACATTTCCCTGGTGAAGTGCCACAAACAGCAAAAAGGGGAAAGACCCAAAAAAGATGTTGGGTTTGTTACAAAAGGGGAATACGAAAGGACACCATTTATCGGTGCGACACCTGCCCTGATAAACCAGGCCTCTGCATGAAAGAATGCTTACGAACCTACCACTCATCCATGGATTTTTTATTTCATCCTTTATGCGCCCTGTAATATTTCCATATCTCTGATTTAGTCCACCTCACTTGCATACCCACTTTCCAACAACCACTACATAATCTTTTCTGTGAGACACCTGTTTGGTAAAAAGTACCCTTTCCACCACTTTAAATGTTCGTACGGGGGTGCTCTTTCCGAAATGGGGTCACTTGTTGGGGTTTTTCATTTCTGGGGACCTCTGGAAATTTTTTAAATGCGACATGGCAGCTAAAATCCATGTCTGCCAATACAGGCCTGCAAAAACCATATTTTTCACTTTGCCTGTAGAGGCCTGCTATGCGCCAATACAGCAGGCTACGAGCACATATGGGGTGTTTGCAAAATGGGGAGAAAATGGGGAACATATACTGGGTTGCATTTTCTCCTTTAATCCCTTGTGAAAGTGAAAAATTGGGGTCTGCTAGTAATTTTTTCATTTTTACAAATGTGTGCTTTGAAATCCTCTCTCTAGTATTTCTGCCTTCTGTGAGAGACCTGTTTGGTAAGAAAGTACCCTTTCCACAACTTAAAATGTTTGTACAGGGGTGCTCTTTCTGAAACGGGGTCACTTCTTGGGGTTTTTCATTTTTGGGGACCTCCGGAAATTTTTTAAATGTGACATGGCAGCTAAAATCCATGTCTGCCAATTCAGGCCTTCAAAAACCATATTTTGCACTTTGCCTGTAGAGGCCTGCTGTGCGCCAATACAGCAGGCTACGAGCACATAGGGGGTGTTCGCAAAATGGGGAGAAAATGGAGAACATATTCTGGGGTGCATTTTCATCTTTAACCCCTAGTGAAAGTGAAAATTTGGGGTCTGCTAGTAGTTTTTCATTTTTACAAATGTG
Source organism: Bufo bufo (assembly GCF_905171765.1). Classification (NCBI taxonomy): domain Eukaryota; kingdom Metazoa; phylum Chordata; class Amphibia; order Anura; family Bufonidae; genus Bufo; species Bufo bufo. The sequence goes on from NC_053392.1 coordinate 552,870,696, forward strand.
TGCTTTGAAATGCTTGTCTCAAGTAATTCTGCCTTCTGTGAGACACCTGTTTGGAAAAAGTACCCTTTCCACCACTTAAAATGTTCGTACGGGGGTGCTGTTTCCGAAATAGGGTCACTTCTTGGGGTTTTTCATTTCTGGGGACCTCAGGAATTTTTTTTAAACTTGACATGGCAGCTAAAATCCATGTCTGCCAACTCAGGCCTGCAAAAAACATATTTTGCACTTTGCCTATAGAGGCCTGCTATGCGCCAATACAGCAGGCTACGAGCACATATGGGGTGTTAGCAAAATGGGGAAAATATGGGGAACGTATACTAGGGTGCATTTTCTCCTTTAACCCCTTGTGAAAGTGAAAAATTGGGGTCTGCAAGTAATTTTTCATTTTTACAAATGTGTGCTTTGAAATGCTTGCCTCAAGTAATTCTGCCTTCTGTGAGACACCTGTTTGGTAAAAAGTACCCTTTCCACCACTTGAAATGTTCATACGGGGGTTCTCTTTCCGAAATGGGGTCACTTTTTGGGATTTTTCATTCCCGGGGACATCTGGAAATTTTTTAAATGCGACATGGCAGCTGAAATCCATGTCTGCAAAATCCATATTTAGCTGTTTGTATCTAGAGGCCTGCCATGCGCCCATACATCATTTTATGAACACATATTGGGTGTTGGCGCATTCGGGGGAAGAAGTGGGGAACAAAATGTGGGGTGCATTTTGTCCTGTTACCCCTTGTGAAAGTGAAAAATGTGGGTGCAAAGCAACTTTTTCTGGGAAAAAATTGTCATTTTTTATTTTCACAGCCAAGCGTTTCCTAATTCTGTGAAACGCCCGATTGGTCTAAGTGCTCACTACACACCTTGAAATATTCCTCTAGGGGTGTAGTTTCTGGAATGGAGTCACTTTTGGGGGATTTCCACTCTAGGGGTACCTCAGGATGTCTTTATATGCGACATAGCTCCCAAAAGCCAATCCTGCAAAATCTGTCCTCCAAAAGCCCTATGGAGCTACTTCCCTTTTGGACCCTGCCATGCACCCATACATCATTTTATGAGCACATATTGGGTGTTGGCGTATTCGGGGGGAAATGGGGAACAGAATTTGGGGAGCATTTTGTCCTGTTACCCCTTGTGAAAGGGAAAAATGTGGGTGTAAAGCAACTTTTTCTGGAAAAAAATTGTCATTTTTTATTTTCACAGCCAAGCGTTTTCTAATTCTGTGAAACGTCCGATGGGTCTAAGTGCTCACCACACACCTTGAAATATTCCTTGAGGGGTGTAGTTTCCGGAATGGGGTCACTTTTTGGGGATTTCCACTCTAGGGTTACCTCAAGGTGTGTTCAATTGCAAGATGGCGCCTGTGAATTATTCCGGTGAAATCTGCCTTTCAGAAGCCATTTGGTGCTCATTTCGTTCTGACCCCTGTGGTACGCCTATATAGCAGTATACAAGCACATATAGGGTATTGTTGTAATCATGAGAAAATGGGCAATAAATAAGGGGGTATATTTTCTCCAGTTCCCCCTTTTGAAAGGGAAAAATTTGGGCCTAAAGTAAATTTTTCTTGAAAAAATTTTAATTTTTCATTTTCGCAGCCAATTCCATGTTTCACCTTTGAGGACAAAGTTCTCACTACACATCTTGAAATATTCCTTGAAGGGTGTAGTTTCCAGAATTGGGTCACTTTTTGGGTATTTCCACTTTAGGGGTACCTCAGGGTGTCTTTATATGCGACATAGCTCCCAAAAGCCAATCCTGCAAAATCTGTCCTCCAAAAGCACTATGGCGCTATTTCCCTTTTGGACCCTGCCATGCACCCATACATCAGTTTATGAGCACGTATTCGGGGGGAAATGGGGAACAAAATTTGGGGTGCATTTTGTCCTGTTACCCCTTGTAAAAAGTGAAAAATGTGGGTGTAAAGCAACTTTGTGGGGAAAAAATTTTAATTTTTCATTTTCACAGCCAAGCGTTTCCTAATTCTGTGAAACGCCCAATGGGTCAAAGTGCTCACTACACACCTTGAAATATTCCTTGAGGGGTGTAGTTTCCAGAATGGGGTGACTTTTTGAGAGTTTCCAGTGTAGGGCCACCTCAGGGTATCTTCACATGCGACATAGCTCCCAATTACCATTCCAGCTAAATCCGCTCTCCAAAAGTCATATGGTGCTTCTTCCACTCTGAAGCCTGCTGTGCTCCCATACATCAGTTTTTGAGCACACATGGAGTGGTTCTGTAAACCCCAGATTCAGGGTAATAGATTTTGAGTTTTGTTTGGCTGTTAACCATTAATGTGTTGAAGAAAAAATAGATTAAAATTTAGAATCTGCTAAAAAAAAGTGAAATTTTGAAATTGAATTCCCATTTTCCTTTAATTCTCGTGGGGCACTTAAAGGGTTAACAAAGTTTTTAAAATCAGTTTTGAATACCTTGAGGGGTGTAGTTTCTAAAATGGGGTGATTTATGGGTGGTTTCTAATATGTAAGCCCCAGGAAGTGAATTCTTAACTAAACTGGTCCTGAAAAATTTGGGTTTTGGAAATATTGTTAAAAATGTTAAGATTTGCTTCTAAACTTCTAAGCCTTCTAACGTCCCCAAAAAATAAAATGTAATTTTCAAAATGATCCAAACATGAAGTACAGTAGACATATGGGTAATGTAGAGTAATTACTATTTTGGGAGGTATTACTATCTATTATAAAAGCAGATAAATAGAAATTTGGAAATTTGCTAATTTTTTCAAATTTTTGGTAAATTTGGTATTATTTTATAAATAAAAATGTTTTTTTTTTTTTTACTCATTTTAACCACTGTCATGAAGTACAATATTTGACGAGAAAACAATTTCAGAATAGCCTGTATAAGTAAAAGCGTTTTAAAGTTATTACTACATAAAGTGACACATGTCAGATTTTCAAAAAAAGGGCCTGGGCAGGAAGGGGAAAACAGGCCCGGAGTTAAAGGGGTTAGATTATCCGCGCCACATCTCCTGTTTAAAGTGTGCGTATCCCTAAAATATCAGTGACATCCAGTGCAGTTTTTCCATAGACGGTGTCCACTTCTGACAGTGACCTTACCAGGCCCACATCTGCTGTGTAACGTGTGCGCTTCAAAAATGTTTCTGTGACATAAAATTTTATTTTTCAATAGACGGTGTCTGCTTCTGACAGTTACCTGACCAGGCCCACATCTGCTGTGTAACGTAAGATAAGATAAGATGCCTTTATTGTCACTGTACAATACAATGTAATACAATGTACAATACAATGAAATGTTGTTTGGAGCAATCCTAGATGCCATGGACAGAGGAACAAGTACTGACATTTAAACTAAAGTATTACACTAGAAAAAAAAATCAACATTGCACTAGAAAGCATTACTATTCACAGTTCACAGCATATATATAGCAAGAGCAAAGTAGGAAGTGCTTATGAGTATATATACACACTGATCAGACACCACTGCAGACAAGAGATCATCATGGGTTCATGAATGCAGCAGTCACTTTCAGTCTGTGGTAGTTTCTATCCTTGGAAGGGGCAATAGTCTCTGAGCATTTAGGAGACTGATTGCTTTGGGGTAAAAGCTGTTCTTCAGCCTAGTGGTGCGGGCATGTAGGGCTCTAAGACGCCTACCAGAGGGTAGGGGAATGAAAAGGCTGTGGCCGGGGTGAGTTGGATCCCCGCAGATAATTTTTGCCCTGTTGCTGCAGCGAGCAGTGAAGATGTCCTCCAGTGATGGTAGCTGAGTACCAGTGATTCTGCCAGCCATTCTGATGATGCGCTTGAGGGTCTTCTTGTCCTCAGAAGAGCAGCCGGAGTACCACACTGTAATGCAGTATGTGATAACAGATTCTATGGTGCACCTGTAAAAATTGACTAGCAGCTGTTTTGGGAGTTGTGCTTTCTTCAGACTCCTCAGAAAATAAAGCCTCTGAAGGCCTTTTTTGGTAATTTCTGTTGTGTTTTTTATCCATCACAGGTCCTGACTAATATGAACTCCCAAGAATCTGAAACTTTGAACTATCTCCACGTTGCCACCATTAATGCTAATGGGATGGTGTCCATTTCGTTTCTTCTTCCTAAAATCCAGAATTGGCTCCTTTGTTTTCTTGGTATTGAGTATGAGGTTGTTGTTCTTACTCCATCTCTCTAGGTTCTCAACCTCTTTCCTATAGGCTGTTTCATCATTGTTGGAGATCAGGCCTATCACGGTCGTGTCATCTGCAAATTTTATAATGGTATTGGTATTGTGAATAGGTTTACAGTCATTTGTGAAGAGGGAGTAAAGGAGAGGGCTCAACACACAGCCTTGCGGTACCCCAGTGTTTAGTGTTAAGGATGAAGAGAAGTGCTTGCCCATGCGTACGACTTGTGCGCTTCTAAAAATTTTCTGTGACATAAAATTAAATTTTTCAATAGACATTGTCCACTTCTGACAGTTGGGAGTGGGTAATTTGCGTGCCCCCCGCTTGCCTTTCTTGGATGTGGTAGCCGTTTCTCAGGCTCCCTCTCCGGAATCGAACACTGATTCCCCGTTACCCGTGGTCACCATGTTAAGCGCATTAAAGAACATCGAAAGTTGATAGGGCAGACATCCAAATGGATCATCGACGGGGACGTGCGATCAGGCAGAAGTTATCTAGAGTCAACAAAGCAGCAGCAGGCCCTCGCCCATAATGTTTGCGATGGTCAGCTCACCTGCAGGCCCTTAACCATAATTTTATCGATGGTCAGCTAAGCAGCAGGCACTCTCCCATAAGAGTCTGGTCAACACAATCATCACCTCCGGGGGTCACGTAACTAATTAGCATGGAGGAGTCTCGGTTATCGGAATAAACCAGACAAATCGCTCCACCAATTCAGAACGGTCATGCACCACCACCCACAGAATCGAGAAAGAGCTATCAATCTGTCAATCCTTTCCGTGTCCAAGCCGGGTGAGGTTTGCCGTGTTGAGTCATATTAAGCCGCAGGCTCCACTCCTGGTGGTGCCCTTCTGTCATATAGTTTAAGTTTCAGCTTTGCACCCATACTCCCCCCCGGAACCCAAAGACTTTGGTTTCCCGGAAGCTGCTTGGTTCGTCTTGCGCCGGTCCACAAATTTCACCTCTAGCGGCGCAATACGGATGCCACCGGCCGTCCCTCTTAATCATGGCCCCAGTTCCGAAAATCAACAACATTTTTGGCTGAACTTGCACTTTATATACAAGTAAGTATACAGGAAAGATTGTTTCCTAACAATTTTTCCTCTAAAATCGATTTCATCTTCGGTTTTGTGCGTATTATTGTCAGTCTGTAAAAGTGGCGTACTAATTGGACAACATCGTTCCCAGCAGAGACCTGAGAGTCCAAGATGCATCCAGACATCTTCCCCATGCTTTTCCCGAACCATTTCAGTGGTGTTTCCATTAATTTCTGACATTTTCCCCATGAACCAGGCACCATCCCCTCTTCAGAGCTGGGGGTACCTGGTTTAATGCTCGAGTTCTCCCATTGACTTCCATTATAGTCGGGTGCTCGGTCGAGCACCTGAACATCCCGATGTGTTCGGCCCGAGCCCCCGAGCACTACGGTGCTCGATCAACACTAATAGATAGATAATAGATATAAGATAGATAGATGATAGATATGCAGCGAACCGGAACGCAGGGGCAGTATGTGAGTGCACGTTGGGCTGATGGGGGTAGTAGTCATACTCACGGTTTTGCAGATCCCTGGGTCGGCGTGCAGTGATGAAGACAGCACTAAATCCTTCGGGGCACTCTCTATTGCAGGGAACACGAGCCAGATGAAAGTTAAAGTGTCCTTGATGGTAGTGGATATGCTTAGGGTGCTTTGGTGGCTGGGCCCCTGTGTTCGTGAAGCCAGCACTGTAAGGTGCAATTTGGAGATAGAGTTGAATGATGAGAGAGGCAGTAGTTGAACCAAACAGGAACTTTACTTGTCTTGCAATAAGTATAATCCAATAGCAGCCCTTTGTCATAAATACAGATGGTAAAGCTGTAAATCCCAATAACAGGCTCAGTAAGGTGGTGTATGTAGGTTCCAGCTCAACTGTATAGAAGTGATGATCTTACTTGTACTTAGTTCCTGATCTTGCTCTGGTTACTTAGCCTTTCAATAATAGTTTGGATCCTCTGTAAGTTCTGTTCTGCACTTAGCAATTCAGCAATATTCAGTGCTTTAGTAATTCAACAACCCAAGGGCGGTCTCCCTCATGGCAGGCAAACTCTCTGCTCCATTCTTTGAAAAGGTTGCACAAGATACAGCAATTAATCTCTTAAACCCAGGAAGGGTCCCTGGAAAGGGTATTACAGTAAAGGATCAATAAGTCCTAGTTGTGGACTACAAAGTTTGAAGTAGCTTCACTCCCTGGGCTAGGCCCAGGAGGACAGAGACAAGTCTGTCTCCTCTCCTCCTCACTCCTAATCTCATCTCTAACTTCCTGTGTGCTGACCTATATAAATGGTGTTAAAGTGACACCTAGAGGTGGATATGTGCAATGCATTGAACCAGCCTGAAATGGGAATTTAAAGAGGACCTTTCATCGGTCCAAACATTGTGAACTAAGTATCATGACATATACAGCAGCGCCCAGGGATCTCACTGCACTTACTATTATCCCTGGGCGCCGCTCCGTTCTCCCGTTATATCCTCCGGTATGTTCGGGGACTTGGCTATAGTAGGCGGAGACTTAGGGGACTTGGTTATAGTAGGAGGAGTCTGCCCTTGTTCTGCAGGGCGTCTCCTTCTCCCAGGATGTAGCGCTGGCCAATCGCAGCGCAGAGCTCACAGCCTGGGAGGTTTTTTCTCCCAGGCTGTGAGCTCTGCGATGCGATTGGCCAGCGCTACAGCCTAGGAGAAGGAGACGCCCAGCAGAACAAGGGCAGACTCCTCCTACTATAACCAAGTCCCCTAAGTCTCCGCCTACTATAACCAAGTCCCCGAACATACCGGAGGACATAACGGGAGAACGGAGCGGCGCCCAGGGATAATAGTAAGTGCAGTGAGATCCCTGGGCGCCGCTGTATATGTCATGATACTTAGTTCACAATGTTTGGACCGATGAAAGGTCCTCTTTAACAGCATTGACAAAGGAAAATACAATAAATAGTGCAAAATGACATAGGATGGCACAAACAATTTTGGAGTGTTCCCATCACCTGGAGTGGGACACTATGGATAGATAGATAATAAATAGATAATAGATAGATACATGATAGATAGATAGATAGATAGATAGATAGATGATTGATAGATAAATAGATAATAGATAGATAGATAGATAGATAGATAGATAGATAGATAGATAGATAGATAGATAGATAGATAGATAGATAGATATGCTATAATGAACAGTATCAAGTAATGGTATTATTTAACTGTATTCAGATTTGTATTAATGCATTTGGGATGTGAATTTTTGTAATTCCAAAAATTGAAATTCAACCTAGAAATGACAGCCCCTCACAAGGGGTTTAACCACGTCCAGGCTCTGTGCCTGACTCCCTTTGCGTGGTAAACACAGAGTCATATATGTCTGTAGCTGACCTTACCAATAAAACATTGCAGACCTGTCAAACCAGACTTGCAAGATGGCAACCTGCAAGCTGACATTTGTTAGAGACTGTTAATGAGGTGTCACTTTAACAGCTTTCCTCATCTTCTGACACTCTAAAATGGACTTGGTGTCTCAACAGACTAAGCCCCTGCTAATCTGAGTTGATATCCTCACTCAGCGCTCTCTGCAGATGTCCGCCTGAGATAACCTGTTCATTTTCCAGTCCACACATATGGTACATGGATTGTTATGGATTTCTTAATGATGTTCTTTTACAGTAGCTAAACCCAAATACAAAGCCCATTCAATGTACCAATAAAGAGAACCTGTCCCCTCTCCTGATTTGTCTGTTTTAGTAAATACTTATATTCCACACTAATTACCAATTCTGGAGCATATTTTCTTAGAATACTGTTTTGGTATTCCTCGGTTATCCCTCTTGGAAATGTATGAATACATTAACAACAGGTGTTCCCATTCCCCTTGTTAAAGTTGTGTGGGAAACAACTGTAGTTATTATATGACCACCTTATTACTGACTGGGAGAACAAGACTTCTGTGTCATTCATTCCTGTCCTAAAGTGTTCACCACTAGGGGGAGCTTAGGAGCTTACAGAATACAGATCCCCCATGGGTAAAATTTGATCATTTAACCTTATGACTTTAGGAGAAAAATGGAGCTCTGAGCACTATAAAGATGTGAGTAAAGGGGTTGTGCCAAGCATGACCAGGATAGGGGCTAATTTACGGATTGGTAACAGTCCAATCACTGGGACCCCCACTGATTCCAAGAGCGGGGTCCTATGTTCCTATCCTGATGGGGAAGCAGACCAAGTTAGCATCCTGCTGCTTCATTAATTCTCTGAGGGACTGTCAGAAATAGCAGAGAGCTGTACCTTGCTACCTCTCCTAGAGAATAAATGGAGTGACAGGGCACATGTTTGGCCTGCTGTATCATTAGGACAGGACCATGGGATCTCTATTCTCAGGATTGGTGGGGTCCCACCGGTCAGACCCCTCTCCATCAATTAGTTTCCCCCTCTTTTTTTTCATATTTGTTTAAAGGGGTTGTCCAGCATTGGTGGCCTTACTGGCCCCCCTTCCCCAATCCACACACAGACACTGTGACGGATCTGCAGAGGGAAGCTACTTACTTGCTTCTTGCCTCTTGGTTCTGGCTCCTTTGGTCCCCCTCTGTAATTTTGGAGCTTTACTCTCTGCTTTTCAAATTCCAGAGCAGTCAGGGATCATATGTTCCACTGCAGCCAATAATTGGCTGCAGAGGTGACTTCTCCCTAGGCGGCATATGACCAAAAGATGTGCCGCTTTGGAGATACATCAGCGCTGCGAAGAAACAGTGGTCAAATCTGGAAAACACCAAACTCAATATGCAGAGCATAGTCATAAGGTACATACGGGACAATTCTTGGCTATGTGGCATGAGATAGCAATGTGCAGCAAGCCCCAGAGGAGACGGAGCAGAGAACTGGAGTGGTAGTGGTCCTGAGCATGACACGTTAGCCGTGCATGCTGGTTGCCAGGGTGGTGCAGCATGTTTGTGCTTGCCACCTTCTCCTAGTTCTTTCCCTGTCTGGTGCTGGAGGGGTTAACTTCCTGGATAGGTGTGTTCTGGGTGTGGCCTCATGGCTCTTCTTAATCTGGTGCTTTGAGCTTGAGGTCAGTAGTTATCCAGCCTTAGTGTGTGCTGGAGCTATGCTCCTGCCCTGGATATTCCATCCGTCCAGTGTCAGGGCCACCTAGTTAGACATCAAAGTCATCCTTATGTATTTTACCCTTCCTTTCCTTGTATCTGTTTGGTGAGGGTTTATGTACTGGGTGTGTTGTGTTGTGTTCCATGTCTGGTCTGTTTGGTGTTGTTGTCCAGCATGGTTGCTAGACATTCCCCTGTCTGTCTGTCTGCCTTCGATGAGAGGGCCCCTGGGTTCCCTGGAGGGGAAACCACTAGTCAGTGAGGAGCTCTGCCTGGTGCCACCATGCATTCGGTCTGCATGGGGGTCCAGGTAGTCTTGGTTCTGGTGTTCCACCCTGTAGCTGCGGCAAGTAAGTGCTTGTTGTTCAGGTGTGTTGTACCTCTGGGTTCTTACCTGCTGACCCAGTTGCTGCTAACTGTCTTCCCTTAATCTTGCTTCTTGGCCTGTGAGACATACTGTCACGGTGGGGTGTGGGGGGAAAACTGTAGGAAAACGGGGAAGTATCTAGGCATGGATTCCAGGAAAAGGGAGCAGGTCACCTCCTAAAGCCGCCCTAAACCTGGCCCTAACTCCTAACCGTATGAGCAGACCCAGATGGTAGGTGGGCTCATACACAGGAACCTGAGTCACCCTGATGTTCCCTGAAATAAAGGTTAGGAGCTAGAGATGACCTGTTTCTCCAGAACACGAACGAACAGGAGTCTCACAGGCCAAGAAGCAAGGGTAAGGGAAGACAGTGAGCAGCAACTGGGTCAACAGGTAAGAACCCAGAGATACGACAACACACCTGAACAACAAGCACTTACCTGCCGCAGCAACAGGGTGGAACACCAGCACCAAGACTACCTGGACCCCCATGCAGACCGAATGCATGGCGGCACCAGGCAAAGCTGCTCACTGACTATTGTTTCCCCCTCGGGGAACCTAGGGGCCCTCTCACCGAAGGCAGACAGACAGAGGAATGTCTAGCAACCATGCTGGACAACAACACCAAACAGACCAGACATGGAACACAACACTAGACACAACAACACACCCAGTACATAAACCCTCACCAAACATATACAAGGAAAGGAAGGGTAAAATACATAAGGATGACCTCGATGTCTAACTAGGTAGCCCTCACACTGGACTGATGGAATATCCAGGGCAGGAGCATAGCTCCAGCACACACCAAGGCTGGATAACTACTGACCTCAAGCTCAAAGCACCAGCTTAAAAAGAGCCATGAGGTCACACCCAGAACACACCTATCTAGGAAGTTAATCCCTCCAGCACCAGACAGGGAAAGAACCAGGAGAAGGAAAAAAGCACAAACATGCTGCTCCACAACGCGTTGCCCCTGGCAACCAGCATGCACGGCTAACGTGTCATGGCGAACAACAACAACACCGTCGTGACACAGACATGACACCAGCGCTGCCCTACAACACACCACTCAACTTTTGTAAATAGGCCATGCGTCTAAATCCGCCCCAAACCATAGCTAAACACATAATCCCACCCAGTCCCCTAAATGCCCCCACATACTAATTATTCACCCTCTATGCCACCACACAGTAGTTATGCCAGCACTGTGCCCCTTTCACAGATTATACCCAGATATGTGCCTCCTTCACAGAATTTATGCCATATATGTGCCCCTCACAGTATCGATGCCCAGATATGTGCCCCCTCACAGTAGCAATGCCCAGATATGTGCCCCCTCACAGTAGCAATGCCCAAATATGTGCCCCCACACTGTAGTGATACCCAAATATGTGCCCCCTCACAGTAGTTATGCCCAGATATGTGCCCCCTCACAGTAGTTATGCCTAGATATGTGCCCCCTCACAGTAACAATGCCCAGATATGTGCCTCCTCACAATAGCGATACCCAGATATGTGCCCCCTCACAGTAGTTATGCCTAAATATGTGCCCCCTCACAGTAGCGATACCCAGATATATGCCCCCTTACAGTAGCGATGCCCAGATATGTGCCCCCTCACAGTAGTTATGCCCACATGTGTGCACCTCACAGTAGTTATTCCCAGATATGTGCCCCCTGACAGTAGGGATACCGAGATATGTGCCCCCTAACAGTAGTTATTCCCAGATATGTGCCCCCTCACATACAGTGGATATAAAAAGTCTACACACCCGTGTTAAAATGTCAGGTTTCTGTGATGTAAAAAAATGAGATAAAGATAAATCATTTCAGAACTTTTTCCACCTTTAATGTGACCTATAAACTGTACCACTCAATTGAAAAACAAACTGAAATCTTTTAGGTGGAGGGGGAAAAAAAAAATAATAATAATATTATGTGGTTGCATAAGTATACACCCCCTCTTATAACTGGGGATGTAGCTGTGTTCAAAATTAAGCAATCACATTTAAAATCATGTTAAATAGGAGTCAGCATACACCTGCCATCATTTAAAGTGCCTCTGATTAACCCCAAATAAAGTTCAGCTGCTCTAGTTGGTCTTTCCTGAGATTTTCTTAGTCGCATTCCACAGCAAAAGCCATGGTCCACAGAGAGCTTCCAAAGCATCAGAGGGATCTCATTGTTAAAAGGTATCAGTCAGAGAAGGGTACAAAAGAATTTCCAAGGCATTAGAAGACAGTCATCAAGTGGAGAAAATATGGCACAACAGTAACATTACCAAGTCCCTCCAAAATTGATGAAAAGACGAGAAGAAAACTAGTCTGGAAGGCTACCAAGAGGCCTACAGCAACATTAAAGGAGCTGCAGGAATATCTGGAAAGTACTGGCTGTGTGGTACATGTGACAACAATCTCCCGTATTCTTCATATGTCTGGGCTATGGGGTAGAGTGGCAAGACGAAAGCCTTTTCTTATGAAGAAAAACATCCAAGCCAGGCTACATTTTGCAAAAACACATCTGAAGTCTCCCAAAAGCATGTGGGAAAAGGTGTTATGGTCTGATGAAACCAAGGTTGAACTTTTTGGCCATAATTCCAAAAGATATGTTTGGTGAAAAAACAACACTGCACATCACCAAAAGAACACCATACCCACAGTGAAGCATGGTGGTGGCAGCATCATGCTTTGGGGCTGTTTTTCTTCATATGGAACTGGGGCCTTAGTTAAGCTAGAGGGAATTATGAACAGTTCCAAATACCAGTCAATATTGGCACAAAACCTTCAGGCTTCTGCTAGAAAGCTGAACACGAAGAGGAACTTCATCTTTCAGCATTACAATGACCCAAAGCATACATCCAAATCAACAAAGGAATGGCTTCACCAGAAGAAGATTAAAGTTTTGGAATGGCTCAGCCAGAGCCCAGACCTGAATCCGATTGAAAATCTGTGGGGTGATCTGAAGAGGGCTTTGCACAGGAGATGCCCTCGCAATCTGACATATTTGGAGTGTTTTTGGAAAGAAGAGTGGGCAAATCTTGCCAAGTCAAAATGTGCCATGCTGATAGACTCATACCCAAAAAGACTGAGTGCTGTAATAAAATCAAAAGGTACTTCAGCAAAGTATAGGTTTAAGGGTGTGCACTCTTATGCAACCATATTATTTTATTTTTATATTTTTTCTTCCCTCTACCTAAAAGATTTCAGTTTGTTTTTCAATTGAGTTGTACAGTTTATAGGTCACATTAAAAGGTGGAAAAAGTTCTGAAATGATTTATTTTTGTCTCATTTTTTTTTACATCACAGAAACAGGGGTGTGTAGACTTTTTATATCCACTGTAAATGTGTTGTCACGTTTGGGTGTGGGAGGGAAACACCACACCGAACATAGGAGGGAAAGGGGTGAGGGAATAAGGCCTGAAAACTAGGGAAAGGAGATGGACACCACCTATTAAAACCCTAGTCCTGACTAACTACCAGTATTTACAGACCCCAGAGGTAGGCGAGTTCATACACAGAAATACCTAATGTCCTAACTCACCCTATAGGACCCTGGTACTAATGTCAGGACTGAGACAACCTGTTCCTCCAAAAGACAACCTGTTCCTCCAAACAGGAGTCTCCCTCAGGCCTTAATACAAATGACGGGGAAATGCAACACACAAAATAACCCAAACAAAATACAAAAGGGAAAGAAAACACTTGACTTTAAGTGGCTATGGCAGCACCAGGAACCCAGCCGAGATCAACACACAAGCTATCCAGAAGTCAAACTGAGGCTATAAACCGCATAGCATAGTGGGAAAAACAACAATAAATAGAGAAGGTTAAATGACCATAATAGCCACACATGGGGAAAGAAGGTGTGGCAAGCACCAGAAACAACACAGACGTCATATGATCCAAACGGAAAACATGTCAGATCAGACCACGTGTTGCCACCTGTCGCGGGAACGTCCGTGACATATGTCCATGACTGTGCCCCCTCACAGTAATATGATGCCCAGATATGTGGCCACTCACAGTAATGTGCCCAACTGTGCCCCCTCACAGTAATATTACCAGTAGTGCCCCATCACAGTAATATGCCCAGATATGTGGCCACTCACAGTAATGTGCCCAGCTGTGCCCCCTCACAGTAATATTACCAGTAGTGCCCCCTCACAGTAATATGCCCAGTAAAGTGCCCCTTCACAGGAGGAAAAAATAATAAACTCCACTCACCTCGTTTCCTAGCAGCAGCAGACGCAGGATACAGACCTGCAGTGTGGAGCGCTGGCAGGGGGAGGAATGATGGAGCAGGGAGCGGACGGACGCCTCTCTGCTTCATCATTACAAGCAACTGTCTCTGCCTCTTATGGAAGCAGGGACAGCTGCCAGAGAGCGGGACATACCTCCTCCGTACTAGGACCGCAGGACAGCCACTGAAATCCATAACGGTTGGGAGGTATGCTACTAGTATTATTTACAAATGAAGCGGGTGGGTGGATCTTGACTGATGTTAGTCAAGCTCCACCCACCTGCTTCATTTGTGAATAATGCTAGTAGGGCAGCGCTGGGCCTGATAGATCCTGTACCGCATGTGATGCAGCTGAGATGAGCGCTCTCACAGGGCCCGGCATGAAGTACAGTGACAGCGCCGGGCCCGGCATGGGGGGGGGGGGGGGGGACTGATCCAAAGTTTGCCTTTACACCAGTACGAGGGTTAGTAAGACCGCAGTGTGCACCTGTCTTTGTTTTTGTTATATTACTTTTACTATTTATCACATCCACACATTTGCTATCCTGTGTAGGATGTCCATTGTAGTACTTGTGGTCTGCTGCAGGCATCCTCCATTGTATGCATTTTTGCTGGGGATTGCCATTAGTAGTGGACCACAAGTGCAGGATCTGCCCCCCCCATCCCCGGTATAGATGCACCACTGCATATGGGGTTGAGCACTTCCTGCTTTTTAATACCACGCCAATTTGTAGTTTGTATTTGGACTTGATTTGCAATTCTCGGCAGGCGCCTATGAAGTTGGTTCCACAGTCAGATCTCATTTTCTTTACTGGTCCTCTGATGGCTAGAAATCATCTTAAAGCATTGGTGAAACTAGAAGCGTTCATGGATTCTATTACTTCAATGTGTATAGCACGTACACTTAAGCATGTAAACCACACTGCCCATCGTTTGCTGTCTGCATGACCACTTCTGGTCTTTCGTGCAGTGACTGTCCATGGCCCGAAGACATCCAGACCAACATAAGTAAACGGTGGTTCGGTGCTTGTCCTATCAATTGGCAAATCATACATTTAGAAATAAAATAAAAATAAGGGGGACTGTGTGTAAAAAGCCCACAAACAAGGTACAATATATCAACACGTAATGGCTAAATGGCACAAAATAAAAGACAGAGGACTATAACCAAATAAGTTGTGCCTTGATTAATGACCCGATAGGGCCTTTGTATGCCGTAAAGCCAGAACATATATCGAGTGTATGGCACAGTTCAATTAATTAAGGTATGATCCTGTTGGTGACTACACAACATCCAATCAGGAAAGAGACCATGCAGGACATACGATAGATGAAAATGGTAGGCTGTGTATATGGGTATGGGGAAAATAAGTAACCCACTTGAGCTGAGATAAAGACAGCGGCAGGGGCACTACCACAAATGAATTAGTAAAGCCCTGGGCCACTAGTGTGGCCACCCTAACGCCGGACTCGCTGCCACCTCCTGATGATTCCTATATGAAATGCGTCGAGCCTGACCAATGACGCTATGTGTGGGAATTTTAGCTAGTTTCTGTTAGGCAGTTATAGCCTTGAATCGGCTGTCAATCCCAGGGCTATACTAATTCATTAGTGGTAGTGCCCCTGTAGCTGTCTTTATCTTAGCTCAAGTGGGTTACCTTTTCTCCCCATACCCGTATACACAGCCCACCATTTTCATCTATCGTATGTCCTGCACGGTCTCTTTCCTGATTGGATGTTGTGTAGTCACCAACAGGATCATACCTTAATTAATTGAACTGTGCAGTACTCTCGATATATGTTTTGGCTTTATAGTATACAAAGGCCCTATCGGGTTATTCATTAAGACACAACTTATTTGGTTATAGTCCTCTGTCTTTTATTTTGTGCCATTTAGCCATTACATGTTGATACACTGTACAGTACCTTGTTTGTGGGCTTTTTACACACAGTCCCACTTATTTTTATTTTATTTCTGAACCTAATAAAGTTTATTTCTTTTAAAGGGAACCTGTCACCTGGATTTTGGGTATAGAGCTGAGGACATGGGTTGCTAGATGGCCGCTAGCACATCCGCAATACCCAGTCCCCATAGCTCTGTGTGCTTTTATTGTGTTAAAAAACTGATTTGATACATATGCAAATTAACCTGAGATGAGTCAGAGCTCGAAAATATGACTCTTCTCTGGTCACACAAGTAAGATGTGACTCTTATGTTAATTTGCATAAAAGGCGGGAAATACAAAAATGCATAATACTTATTGAATTCGTCTGCAAATGAAATTAAAAGTGTAATTTATATGTTTAGGGTAACACAATGAACATTTAGAAACGCTCAGTAAGCGTAGCATAGTAGAGGTGACAGGTTCCCTTTAACGCCTCTTCTCACCGTGATAACATTAGCTAGTAAAAGACGTATATTGCCTTTTAATTTGTTGCACAGTGAATTTCTAAATCATACATTTGTTGATTTTGCAGTTTTCCCCTTGCCTTGCGACATTTTATACAATGGTGAATTATATAAGCAACCTGTCTTTTTGCTCCCACTATCCAAAGACCTGCGGCACTTAAAGCACCATCAGTGAAATGTCTGCCTTGGTGCTTGATTATTTCATGATAATGCCGAATCAGCAGTGTAGTAACATGGTGATTGGCAGGAATAATGAGGGGATTCCTTTCTGAAATCTCTAACTTAGCCTTGTTTAGGCGACCACCAACCCTCAGCATGCCGTGATTGTCAATTACTAGTTTCAAGTTGACAATGGGGCTGCTTTTTGGAATATCTTGCTTGTCATGTATACATTTCAGTTCCATGTGAAAGGCACTCTACTGTACGTTACGTATCACAAGCAATTCACTTAGGACAATATCTTCTGCAGTGAGAGATTTATGGCACACGTGCCAACTGCAACATTCAGTGTTATGTTTCTCAGTGCGAAAGCACTGTACAATGTGGACTAACTTTGCAATGGTGTGAACGAGCCTTGACCATCTGGAGAAGCGTTCAAAGCGATGACAACCCAAGCCAGCCCTCTTTTCAGACTTGGTAACAAAGGTACTAACTTCAGGGCAAATCTATGGATCTTAATGAGGATCTTGGAGACTGAAGACATCTTGAGTAGGAGTTTCTTTACTCTGGTTCAGTAAAAACTCCGGGCCTGTTAACCAAGAGACTCTACAAGATGCTGGTCTGGTGGCGCAATCTGCGGAATTGAGATGTGATGGAACATAGATAGTGCCACTGTTCAGGTTTAGAGGACCTTCTAATCCTTTCAATGCGGTTACTGACATAGACGTAGAAGCGTTTCGACTGGTTGTATATATAACCCAGAACAACCTTACTGTCTGTGAAAGATTGAATGTCATCCACATGAATATCTAGCTCACGCTGTATAAAGCCTGCAATCTCTACAGCTAGTACCGTCCCACAAAGTTCGAGCCTAGGAATGATGTCCTCAGGTTTCGGAGCTAATTTAGCCTTTCCAAACAGAAATACAACATGAGCTTCATTACAATAGTCTATTGCCTTTAAATAAGCAACAGCTGCAATAGCTTCAGTAGACGCATCTGAAAAGATGTGGATTTCTTTCCTCCGAGCATCATGGTATGTGAATCCTGTCTAATGCATGCAGGCATTCCTTCCGAAACTCCCACTTTTTCTGTTTGTCAGAGGGCAGTAGATCATCCTAGTCCGAAATAGACTCTGAAAGCTGTCTTAACAGGAATTTGCTTTGTACAGTCAAAGGTGCTACAAAAAATCCCAGGGGATCATATAGGCTGTTCACCACTGAGAGGACTCCCTGTTTAGTAAATGGTTTATCTGCACAGCTAACTTGAAACCCAAGGGAGTCATTTGATAAGTCCCACCTCAAACCCAAGTCTCTGAATTCTGTGGCATGATCACTGGACTGGAAGGCTTTCATTACAGCAGCACAGATAGAGGCGATTTTATGTAACCTCAGACAAGATTTTGAAAGCATACCTTGTGTTCTTTTGAGCAGATCTATGGCTTCCTCCGCTGTGGGCAAGGATTTGAGTGCGTAGTCCACGTAGAAGTCTCTTCCAACGAAGTTTCGGGCATCTTTACCAAACTCTGACTCACCATCGGAGGCAGCCCTACATAGGCCATATGTACCAACACATGCACCTTCATGCAGTATTCAACCATTTCCTTGCTGGTGTCATTGTCTCTGTGCCAAAGAAATCTGAGGTAATTTCTGTGGTCTTGCAGGTCTGCAATAATGGCAACTGGCTCCTTTCTGAATCTTATAAGTACTCCTACCAGATTATTGGTCAGGTTTGGACCGGTGAGAAGAACGTCGTTCAGAGATATGCCATTTTGCTTGCCACTTGATTCGAATACCACTCTTATCTGTTTGGTTTCCATGGGTACTCCAAAGGAGGGAAGGTACCAGTATTCTTCATGCTCTTGCAAAGGTGGAGCTGTCTCTGCATGGTCATTGTGAAATATCTTTTCCATGAAGGCCACAAAATGATTTTTCATTTCGGGTTTGTTTTTTAACGTACATTGCAAGGAGATGAATCTGGATATTGCCTGTTCCCGGTTATCAGGAAGTCTGGCTCTTACAGCACGGAAAGGTAAAGGTGCAACCCAGTGGTTAGTTGCATCTTTGAAGAATCCATTGTCCATTATTTTAATAAACCCTTTGTCATCTATGGACAAGGCTAATCTGTTGTCCTCTGGTGTTGTACAAAACACTGATCTTCCTAAGTTATCATGAAGGGTAGGAATGATGTCTTCTGCCTTAAGGAGGTTAGAAAGCTTTTCCTTTACCTCGTAATGATGAACACATGGCTTGTGGCTCTTATTATTAGATGCATCGCCCACAATCACCCAGCCTAAGTCGAGTCTCTGTGCATATGGGGCATTGTCAGGACTGTTGCATTGTTGCCGCACCTTGTGGATTCTCAGAATGTCTCTCCCGAGCAAGAGTAGGACATCAGCATTCATATCCATAGGAGGAATCTCCCTAGATAGATGTTTCAAGTGGGAATGATGGTATGCAGCTTCTGGAGTAGGAATTTCATCTCTTTCATCAGGTATCTGGTCGCATTCAATTATCGTTGGCAAGGGTAATGGAGGAGATAAGGTATCCAGTGGCTCTTCTGCCATAAGTCTCTACACGACCAGAACAAGTGTTGAGGGTATTTGGCGTTGCTTCTCCCATTATGCCGAAAATCTCAAAGAATTTAGGTTTTTCCAGAGACCTATTGTTTTGTTCATCTATAATGATGTACATTCTGGTGGCCTTTTCAGATTGCCCTTCTGGGTAGATGTTGACCAAACACACTTTTGCACAGCACTTGGAACCAGTCTCCTTGCCACATATTTCCATACAGGAAGAGGAGACAGTCGTTGTAGTTATTTTTTTATAACCTTTGACCTCACAGTACATGTCAACGTTTTAAACTTTACAATTACTAACTGGTGGTCACTATGGACCTATTTACGTTCTTGGATCAAGTACTGTTTTTTCTTTTAAAACTTCACTTTTATTCTGTTATTTTAATATATATATTAACCTTTTAATCTTATTTAATCCTATTGCTATACTAAAGACATATTTTAAAACTCTCAGTGGTGCGGGCTTGCTCTAGATTCTTAGCTTTTAGTATTATATATTTTTATAGTTATAATCATGTATCCCAGTTGCTGCTACCTTCTTAATGTATGGGACTTTTTATTTGGATCCCTCCTATTCATATAACATGTTATATGAATAGGAGGGATCCAAATAAAAAGTCCCATACATTAAGAAGGTAGCAGCAACTGGGGTACATGATTATAACTATGAAAATATATAATACTAAAAGCTAAGAATCTAGAGCAAGCCCGCACCACTGAGAGTTTTAAAATATGTCTTTAGTATAGCAATAGGATTAAATAAGATTAAAAGGTTAATATATATTAAAATAACAGAATAAAAGTGAAGTTTTAAAAGAAAAAACAGTACTTGATCCAAGAATGTAAATAGGTCCATAGTGACCACCAGTTAGTAATTGTAAAGTCGTTGTAGCTAGCTCTTGAGCCGGTGGCTCCCTGCCATGAAGTGCGACAGCGTTGGTTGCGGCTTCAGATGGTGCCTTGTCTGGAGGCAAAGTAGAATGCATTGATGTAACATGCTTGTCACTGCTGCATTCTGCACACCTGATGATAGCTTTACAGTCTTTTGCCATATGATTTGACGAAGCACAACACTTGTAACACACTCCAAGCTGTAACACACTCTCTGCATTCTTGCAAAGTCTTTGCCCTGAGCCCACAACATTCTTTTAAAGGATGAGGTATTTTGTGAATAGGGCACATGCGATTAGGGTCCCTTTCTTTAAGGACCGGGGTGTCCTTCCTAGTAGTGGAGGTTGCAATAAGTGGGACGTTTGTTTTCCTAACAGATACTGTTCCCCTTAAGTCTCTAAGTTTACTTGTGTTGTCATACCTTGAGCATGAGGATGAAGCAGGTAGAGTGGATTCTGTGAAGTCAAAGCTGGGATCACTCTTCTTCCGAGCTTGGTCACTGATGAATCTGGAAAAATAAGAGAAAGAGGGAAAAGACACATTATGTTCTCTCTTGTATCTGGAGCCCTGGTCTGCTCATTTTTCTTACATGCCATGTGGTAGTTTCGAAACAACTGGATTGACACCATGGGCAGTATCAAGGTAACTCAGTCCTGACAGACGTGAGTCCATTTTAGCCAGAACAAGTGTTGAGGGTATTTGCTCAGATCCTGGAGCTTGTGATTGTCCTTGCTAGTTATCTTTGGGAAGGCTTGAAGTCTCTTGAATAAAGCGCTTTCTATAGCTTCAGAACTGCCATAGGTCTGTTCAAGTCTCTCCAATGCTGCAGCGAGACCTTCCTCTGAGTGGCCTGCATGAACTGCTCTTAATGTCTTTATGTGTTCTGCAGATTCTGGGCCTAACAAGTTGACAAGCAAGTCAAGTTCTTTCTTGGCAGTGAGGTTAAGATAACTGATTACAGCTTCAAAGGTCGAATGATGTGGCATAGGGATTAAGCTGTGGTCTAGTCTCTGGAGGATCTGCTGGCTCGACGCTAGAAATTACCTTGTTATCGGTGGGTGCTGATATCTGGTGCTCTGTGGGTTCACCCTGTTGGTGATTTAGAAGTGGTGTTGGTACATGCGATTTAGCAGGAGGAGCACATATCTGGCAGTGCGGTCAGCTGGGTCTTCCACTTCTCCTGGGATGAAACAGTTTAGGTCGGTACCTTGGCTTAATGCTTGCTAGAAGACCTTCAGTTTAGCTAAGGTAGCTGCTTCTTCCCGTTCTGTTTGGAGAATTTTTTGTTGGGCTTCTGCCTCTGCCTCCATCTGCGCCATTTCTACTTTCTTTGCCATTTCTGCCTCATTCTTTGCGTTCTCAGACTCAATTTCTGCTCTCTTCGTTGCGTTCTCAGCCTCAAATTTCTGCTCTATTCTTTGCGATCTCCGCCTCCATTTCTGCTCCTTTCTTTGCAATCTCAGCCTACTTTTCTGCTCTCTTTTTTGCAATCTCAGCCTCCTTCTTAGCAAAGGAACTTCTTACACTAGCTTCCTCTGATTCTGCCGGATCTCTATAATCTTGTCATGTAACACCGACCTTCCGGAACGGGAGGTTTTGAAAGATGAAATCGTATATTTGGTTGAAATATTTAATTCGGAATCATTCAGAAAGGTGATGTACTTTGCAGACAGTCGCTGATAGCGAACATAGGCGTTAGTTAAACGATTCAACGCTGTGGTAAACTTTGGAGTATCATTGTTATAGCGTTAAAGAGCTGCTATACAGTGTTCAGTTCTTTGCCATAAATCATTTAAATTGTCACTGAACTCTTATTTGGTTGCCTCAAAGTTCTCTTTAATCTTTTGTGTTGGTTTGATAACACGTTTAGATTGTACCGTTTGTTCGTCAGTGAACATGGACTCTGATTCCTGTATATCTGAGTTTTTGGGAGCAGGGTGACTTTCCGTATGTTCAGTGACCGAGAAATCCACAGAGCCTCTTGTGGACATGTTATTCCTGTTTAAGTGGTACTGTCTCTTTAAGAAAGGATTTCGGCTTACTCACTGTGCTTATGAAGCCACATGCATGTGAGGTGGCGGACAGCTCTAAGCTTGCTTGCAGACTGCATGTAGACATGCAAAGACTGTAGATTTAGGCTTCGTTTTGACTATTCTGCCACAGAAGTACATTAGAGAAGCCTCTGACTGGTTGTGAGTAGAGTTGAGCGGACACCTGGATGTTCGGGTTCGGCAGGTTCGGCCGAACTTGAAAAAAAAGTTCAGGTTCGGGACCCGAACTTGACCCCGAACCCGAACCCCATTGAAGTCAATGTGGACCCGAACTTTTGGGCACTAAAATGGCTCTAAAATAGTCCTGGAAAGGGCTAGAGGGCTGCAAAAGGCATCAAAATGTGCTTAAGAGCATGGCAACTGTTCTGCAATCAAATGTGGATAGGGAAATTACTTCAAATAACATAAAATACAGAAAGATTTAAAATAACAATCTGGATCTAGGAGTAGCAGGTTGAGGAGGCGGTGGATGGGTGTATGTGGCGGTGTAGGTTGACATGGCGGTGTAGGTGGAAGCAGCGGTGAAGGAGGAATAGGTAGCCAACACTGATTTGTGTTATTTTTTATTTTTAAATTGGGGTATCCCCCAACATATAACAAAATAAAACTAAGAATAAGTGCACTTGAGTACAAGAATGGATGGTTGAGGCTGGTATAAATGTCTATTCTGCACAAGGTACGGACAAGTCCTGTGGGATCCATGCCTGGTTCATTTTATTAAACGTAAGCTTGTCCACATTGGCTGCGGCCAGTGATAATGCTCTCTGCCGTGCTAAACACACATTCACACTATACACTGGCTGCAGGGCAGGTCAGCACCTCCAAGGCTGACAAAGCTTTTCCACATTCGGGCCATGCTAACCCTGCCTTCTCAGGTGCTGGTGGTGCCTCAGCTGCGTTGGCGACCTCTTCCTCCTCCTCTGCCTTCGCCTTGTGCTTACACTGTGCCCCCGCTGTCAGGTGGGAATGCTATCATCAGCGTGCGCTTGTAGTCGCGCATCTTCCGATCAGTAACAGATGTTTTCACTAAATTTAGTTCACTGTCAGCAATGCAGAGCAGGGGTTCATTCACGGCAAAATGGGGTTCATGTCACCCAGCAATAGAACAGAGGATTTTGAGAGATTTAGGCCCCTGTCAGCAATGCAGAGCAGGGGTTCATTCACGGCAAAAGGGGGTTCATGTCACCCAGCAATACAACAGAGGATTTTGAGAGATTTAGGCCCCTGTCACCCAGGCACAGCAGGGGTTCATTCATGGCAAAAGGGGGTTCATGTCACCCAGCAATAGAACAGAGGATTTGGAGAGATTTAGGCCCCTGTCAGCAATGCAGAGCAGGGGTTCATTCACGGCAAAAGGGGGTACATGTCACCCAGCAATACAACAGAGGATTTTGAGAGATTTAGGCCCCTGTCAGCAATGCAGAGCAGGGGTTCATTCACGGCAAAAGGGGGTTCATGTCACCCAGCAATACAACAGAGGATTTTGAGAGATTTAGGCCCCTGTCACCCAGGCACAGCAGGGGTTTGTATACACCAAAAATGGTAAAATGTCACCCGACAATTGAAAATAAGAATTTTTTCAATTTAGGGCACTAAAATTGCCACTTTTTTTAAAATTAAAATGGCTCTAAAATAGTCCTTGAAAAGGCTAGAGGGATGTAAAAGGCAGTAAAATGCACTTAAGAGCATGGCAACTGCTCTGCAAACAAATGTGGATAGGGAAATAACTTAAAATGAAATAAAATAACTTAAAATTACTAATTATTAACCTGCAACTCAGAGAAGGAGGTGGATATGGAGTCGGAGGTTGAGGAGGCGGTGAATGTGGTGTTGTAGGTGGAGGCAGCAATGGAGGAGAAACAGGTAGCCAACAATGTTTTTTTAAATTTTTTATTGGTTAGATAGCCCCCAAAATATTGGGCCAAATAAAAAAAAAAGAAAACAAAGAATCATTGCACTTGACTTGAGTACAAGAATGAATGCTTGATGGTGGTATAAATGTCTATTCTGCACAAGGTACAGACAAGTCTTGTGGGATCCAAGCCTGGTTTATTTTAATGAACATGAGCTTGTCCACGTTGGCTGTGTACAGGCGGCTGCGTCTGTCTGTAATGACGCCTCCTGCCGTGCTAAATACACGTTCAGAGAGTACACTGGCTGCAGGGCAGGCCAGCACCTCCAAGGCATACAGGGCAAGCTCTGGCCATGTGGACAATTTGGAGACCCAGAAGTTGAATGGGGCAGAACCATCAGTCAGTACGTGTAGTCGTGTGCACAGGTACTGTTCCACCATGTTGTTCAAATGCTGCCTCCTGCTAACACACTCCATATCAGCAGTTGGGGTCGGTTGTTGCGGCGAGGTGACAAAGCTTTTCCACATGTCGGCCATGCTAACCCTGCCTTCTGAGGTGCTTGCGCTGACACAGCTGCGTTGGCGACCTCTTCCTCCTCCCCTGCCTTCGCCTTGTGCTTCCACTTATCCCCGGCGTCAGTCGGGAATGCTCACAGGAGCGCGTCTACCAGCGTGCGCCTGTAGTCGCACATCCTCCGATCACGCTCCAGTGAGGTAATTAAGGACGGTACATTGTCTTTGTAACGGGGATCCAGCAGGGTGGCCACCCAGTAGTCAGCACGCGTTAAAATGTGGGCAACTCTGCAGTCGTTGCGCAGGCACTGCAGCATGTAGTCGCTCATGTGTGCCAGGCTGCCCAGAGGTAAGGACAAGCTGTCCTCTGTGGGAGGCGTATCGTCTGCGTCCTCCGTATCCCCCCAGCCACGCACCAGTGATGGGCCCGAGCTGCGTTGGATGCCACCCCGCTGTAAACATGCTTCATCCCCATCCTCCTCCTCATCCTCCTCGTCCTCCAGTAGTGGGCCCTGGCTGGCCAAATTTGTACCTGGCCTCTTTCTGAGCCACTTCTAAAAGACTGGCCTTAAAGTGTTAGAGATGACCCCTCTTCCTCCTCCTGGGCCACATCCTCTTCCATCATCGCCCTAAGTGTTTTCTCAAGGAGACATAGAAGTGGTATTGTAACGCTGATAACGGCGTCATCGCTACTGGCCATGTTGGTGGAGTACTCGAAACAGCGCAACAGGGCACACAGGTCTCGCATGGAGGCCCAGTCATTGGTGGTGAAGTGGTGCTGTTCCGCAGTGCGACTCCCCTGTGTGTGCTGCAGCTGAAACTCCACTATGGCCTGCTGCTGCTCGCACAGTCTCTCCAGCCTGAGCCCTTTCTTGGTTTTAAAGGTGCTTACTCCACTGCAGCCCATGTCTCGCATGTAGATGCCTGGTCATGCAGGTTGTGCTACGGTTCAGAACGTTAACGCCTCGCTTCAGGCTCGGATGGCACAGCGTGCAAACCACTCGGGTCTTGTCGTCAGCACATTGTGTGAAGAAGTGCCATGCCAGGGAACTCCTTGAAGCTGCCTTTGGTGTGCTCGGTCCCTGGTGACGGTGGCCAGTAGCAGGCGAACTGTTTTGGCGACGGCTGCTCTGCTTTTGCACCCTGCTCCCGCTTTTGCTACGCTGTTGGCTCGGTCTCACCACTGCCTCTTCCTCCGAACTCTGAAAGTCAGTGGCACAACCTTCATTCCATGTGGGGTCTAGGACCTCATCGTCCCCTGCATCGTCTTCCACCCAGTCTTCCTCCCTGACATCCTTTTCGGTCTGCACACTGCAGAAAGACGCAGCAGTTGGCACCTGAGTTTCGTCATCATCAGAGACGTGCTGAGGTGGTATTCCCATGTCCTCATCAGGAAACATAAGTGGTTGTGGTCAGTGCATTCTATGTCTTCCACCCCTGGTGAAGGGCTAGGTGGATGCCCTTGGGAAACCCTGCCAGCAGAGTCTTCAAACAGCATAAGAGACTGCTGCATGACTTGAGGCTCAGACAGGTTCCCGATATGCACGGGGAAGATGTGACAGACTGATGGGCATGGGTTTCAGGCGCCACCTGTGCGCTTTCTGCAGAAGACTGGGTGGGAGATAATGTGAACGTGCTGGATCCACTGTCGGCCACCCAATTGACCAGCGCCTGTACTTGCTCAGGCCTTACCATCCTTAGAACGGTATTAGGCCCGACCAAATATCGCTGTAGATTCTGGCGGCTACTAGGACCTGAGGTAGTAGGCTCAGTAGGACGTGTAGCTGTGGCAGAACGGCCACGTCCTCTCCCTGCACCAGAGGCTCCACCAACACCACCACCACGACCATGACCGTGTCCCTTATTAGATGTTTGCCTCATAGTTAGCGTTCACAAAGCAAAGTAAAAAGTGGTTAAGTATGTTAAAAATAATTAACCGCCAATATAAACCATGATGTAGAGTATTGCACTCTATTTTTTTTTTTAACTCTACATGACAGCGGTATTTGTGGCCTAAATGTAACACTCACTTATGCACGTCTTATCCCAGATGTGCAGTATATCACAGGCTTTTTTCACCCCAGTAACCAAAAAGCCATATTTCTGGCCTAAATGTGACAGTCACTTATGCACGTCTAATCCTAGATGTGCAGTATATCAGAGGCTTTTTTCACCCCAGTAACCAAAAAGCCGTATTTATGGCCTAAATGTGACAGTCACTTATGCACGTCTAATCCTAGATGTGCAGTATATTAGAGGGTTTTTTCACCCTAACCAAAAAGCTGTATTTCTGTCCTAAATGTGACAGTCACTTATGCTTGTCTAATTCCAGATGTGCAGTATATTAGAGGGTTTTTTCACCCTAACCAAAAAGCTGTATTTCTGTCCTAAATGTGACAGTCACTTATGCACGTGTAATCCCAGATGTGCAGTATATGAGAGGCTTTTTTTACCCCAGTATGCCAAAGCCGTATTTATGGCCTAAATGTGACAGTCACTTATGCATGTGTAATCCCAGATGTGCAATATATTAGAGGCTTTTTTCACCCTAACCAAAAAGCTGTATTTCTGTCCTAAATTTGACAGTCACTTATGCACGTGTAATCACAGATATGCAGTATATCAGAGGGTTTTTTCACCCCAGTAAGAAAAAAGCTGTATTTCTGTCCTAAATGTGACAGTGACTTATGCATGTGTAATCACAGATGTGCAGTATGTAACCAAAAAGCTGTATTTCTGTCCTAAATGTGACAGTGACTTATGGACGTGTAATCACAGATGTGCAGTATATTACAGGCTTTTTTCACCCCAGTAACCAAAAAGCTGTATTTCTGTCCTAAATGTGACAGTGACTTATGAACGTGTAATCACAGATGTGAAGTATATTAGAGGCTTTTGTCACCTAACCAAAAAGCTGTATTTCTGTCCTAAATGTGACAGTCACTTATGCTTGTCTAATCCCAGATGTGCAGTATATTAGAGGGTTTTTTCACCCCAGTATGCCAAAGCTGTATTTCTGGACTTGCAGATAGCCTATGTTGGTGCACTATCGTTGCATAAAATGGCTGCCGATCAGGTATTGATATTGATGAAATGAAGAAAAAAAAGTTTGTCTTCAGCAGTAGTTGGCTCAGGGCAGGCTTAAAAAAATTGTGCACCCACAAAACACTTTTTCTGTAGATCGCTGAGTACATAAACCAGTTCTTGATAAGATCGCTCCCTGATCTCTCCCTCACAGCAGCTGCCGCCTCTCCCAACACTAATCCGAGCAGAGTGACGGGCGGCGCTAAGTGACTCCAGCTTAAATAGAGGCTGGGTCACATGCTGCAGTTGGCCAATCACAGCCATGCCAATAGTAGGCATGGCTGTGATGGCCTTTTGGGGCAAGTAGTATGACGCTTGTTGATTGGCTGCTTTGCAGCCTTTTAAAAAGCGCCATAAAAATCGCTGAACACCGAACCCGAACCCGAACTTTTACGTTAATGTTTGGGTTCGGGTCCGGGTGCCGAAAAACCTAAAGTTTGGTACGAACCCGAACTTTACAGTTCGGGTTCGGTCAACTCTAGTTGTGAGTGGTAATCTCTGTACAAGCAATGGTAGACAGCTGAACTCACTAATATCCCTAGGTCCTGGTACCAGTTGCATGTGAAGCTCCAGTGAGGAGGATACAATGGAAATGCTTTGGTAATTTATTGAGTTTACCTTGAGCAAAGACATATAGAGGACATTAGAGGATATTAGAGGTCAAAACAAAATGAAGTCTGCTGAAGAAAAGAAAGA
The DNA here is from genome assembly GCF_905171765.1 of Bufo bufo. Classification (NCBI taxonomy): domain Eukaryota; kingdom Metazoa; phylum Chordata; class Amphibia; order Anura; family Bufonidae; genus Bufo; species Bufo bufo. The sequence continues at coordinate 552,898,808 of NC_053392.1, forward strand.
CACAGGAACAGAACAAACAGGATATGATGTCACCGAAAGGGGAGGAGTAGACAGAGAGCAAAGGGCAAATGGGATTTACATAATACATTCAGGAAACCTATAACAAGAATGACCACAGGGTGGCAGCATTGCATAACATTGTAATGATATGATAACACAAATACAGCAATTTATCTTAAATGGAAGAAATAAATGCTGGGACAGCACAATAGCATACTGCATAATATTACAGTACAGTACATTACCAAACAATTGCAGATACCCCTTTCCACAGAGGTAGTGCACATGTCGTGAAAAATAGTTAATATGGTCCTGATGCAAATTACTGCAACGCGATTCTGACACCCTGCAAGATCTTAGCACAATTGATTATCATTAGTTGTGATTTTTGCAGTGGGACACACTGCAGCAATCTTATCCCTCGTTGCCAAAAGTTGTCACTTAGCCTTAGCCTAAACGATCTTGTACTGTGGTTGTAGTTTTTGCTCTGTATCTTCTTTAATGCATTTTTATAAAACTATAAAATAATAATATGCAGACATAAATGTGATATCCTAACTGTTCACCACATTTTATTACAAGTTTACAAGACTTTGTAAGGGTGATCTACTATTATCAGTGCTCTTTTGTTTTCTTTATACTTCCCTTTTCCAGTGGGAAATCACTTCTACCCAGTCAACACTGCCCAGGACTTTCCTATAAACTGCTTGTAGGAAAGTACCAAGAGTCCTTCTAGAACCCTAATTAAGTTAATTATTTTCTAATGCACTAACACTATTGGATTTGCACAATCTTCCACTATTGACTTTAGAAGTTGAGATCCACTTCTAATACAAAAGAAGTTTTAAATATGAGCAATGTCCGAATACTGTATATACTGGCATTTTCAAAGAATACCTGTTAGCCAAAAGCCCTTATCTAACCTTCTTAGAATACAAGTGCAGTGCCCAGGATGGGGTCCTTGCAAATTGTTATTTAAAGAGGACCTTTCACTAGAATAAAACATCTAAACTAACTATACAGACATGGAGAGCGTCGTCCAGGGATCCCCCTGCACTTACTATTATCCCTGGGCGCCGCTCCGTTCGCCCGGTATAGCCTCCGGTATCTTCATAGTTAGGCTCCACCCAGGGGAACCTGCCGGCGTCTCATTCTCCCATGCTGTAGCACTGGCCAATCACAGCGCTCAGCTCATAGCCGGCAGGTTCCCCTGGGTGGAGCCTAACTAGGAAGATACCGGAGCCTATAATGGGAGAACGGAGCGGCGCCCAGGTATAACAGTAAGTGCAGGGAGATCCCTGGGCGCTGCTCTACATGTCTGTATAGTTAGTTTAGGTGTAAGGTCCTCTTTAAGTATTGTATTGCACCTGCATAGGTTTGTATGGATTAGTCAGGGTTAATATCCTAGATGGTTAGATCCGCCCCTAGCTCATTTAGTAGTGTGGTAGCTGAGGAAGTGAGAGAGAGCTACATGTACTCACTTCTCAGAGTACTAAGCCTGAACTCCAGAGGATCACTATCTGTGAGAGAGAATCACAGAGAGAAAACCATCTCCACTTCACAGTACTCCAGGGAGAGGACAGAACTAGAAGTCTGTTTAAGGCTGACAGAGACTTTACTGCATTGTTAAAACACCCTTCACATTTGGACATGGTCTAATCCTGTATCCCTCAGCTCAGGGAATTACAGCCACTATTGCAAGAATATTATAGTCAGCCTTACATTCTGGCAAGAGATTTTGGAGAGATAGAGGGAAGCAGTACTACAATTCCCATCCTGGCTTATATCCACACACTGCTATCTGGGAAGATTTGCACTGAGAATTGTTTGGAGCTGTCTGTTTTGATACTACATGTATTAATGTACTACAACTCCCATTCTGAACTTTAGTAAAGAGAGACTTGTTTAGTTTCTACAACTGACTTGGTTATTGACTCCAGCACTATATGCCTGGCACAGTACCTACATCTTCTGCCTTGCACCCGCACCAAACCCACAACACCAAGGGGCAACCCAACTACCACCAAATAAGAGCCCCAACATCAGGGTGTGCCCCTTGGGAAGAAAGGGTGCACCCTCTTATCACTGCCCTGGCCCTAGGGAGCATTGGTGTGAAGATTGCGACAGTGAATAATTATTGCAGCCAGAGCCACTAGCACTCTAAGGACTCATTTGCATGACTGTATAAATAAGTCTGCATCCGTTCTGCAATTTTGTGGAACGGGTGCGGACCCATTCATTTCAATGGGCCTGCAAAAGATGCGGACAGCACACCATGTGCTGTCCGCATCTGTAGTTACGTTTCATTGCAGTGGCCATGTGCGGTCCACAAATTGCGGAATGCACACAGGCCGGTATCCGTGTTTTGCGGATCCACAATTTGTGGATCCACAAAACACTGCGGTCGTGTGAACGTAGCCTAATCCTCAACTCCTCAGGGGCTGATTTGGATGTCCGGTGACTTCACAATTAATCAAAGCCGTTGTGAAGCTCCAGTCTTTAGACTCCTTCAGGAACAGACACACCCCACAGACTCCACAAAAAAAAACTAAACCAAAAAACAACAAAAAACAGCTCTGAAGTACAATAAAAAGCAAGATTTTTTATTTAATAAATATTCCCATAAGAATATATTATATACAGTATATTATAATAGGTAGATCTAAAAAGGTAATAGGTGATCTTTAAAGGCATTATCCCATTAAAATAGTTGTATAAGATTTGCAAAAGTTTGCTACGGGCATTATCGGGGTCTATGGTACGTGCCCGCCGCCTCCAGCTGTCCCCTGCGGGCAGGCATGGACACTGCTCCACTCACTACATCATCCAGTGTTCTAGTCACCGGCGCCCTCTCCGTGCTGCTGCCTGCTGGTCCCTTTGGGTGCACATGCTCTCACCTCTGACCTCTTAAAGGGCCAGTGCACATGTTCCCAAATCCTTACCCAGCCAGTGGCTGAAGGTCCCTGAGTATTTAAGGCACGCTCTCCAGGCAGAAGGTGTCTGAGCTTAGGGTTTCCTGGTAACCAGCAAAGGTGTTTGATAGCGAAGTGGTGGTGAACCTATGGCACAGGGGCCAGAGGCGGCACTCGGAGCCCTCTCTGTGGGCACCCGCACCATGGAAAAAGTCTATGCTGTATCAATATGCCTTAGACTTTTTCTGCCGCTCATCAGTGCAGGCGCACTATGAACGGCACAGGCAGTGTACTGAATGCAGTCAGGCTATTATAGCTAAATAATACAGTACATGGAAGATATACTGTACTGAACTGTAGCATTCAGGGTAAATTGCCGTATTGGCACTTTAAGATAAATAAGTGGGTTTTGGGTTGCCTTTTGGGCACTCGGTCTGTAAAGGTTCGCCATCACTGGCGTAGTATTGCAATTTACCTGCGTTTATCCTGCGTTATTTTCTGCTTGTGTTCCTGCCGTGCCTTTAGTTCTGTTTCCTTCTGCCTGTGTGCTCCTACACTTTCAAGTCCAAGTTCAGTTTGTATTTAAGTTATTCCTGTCTGTCTTCTTTGTCTGTGCTCCAGTCAAGTTCCCCGCCTGGCTGTCTTGTGTGTCTCTCCACTACCCTGCCCGCAAGTCTTTGCTGTGTCTACATCAATGGTGTGCTGCCTGGATCTCTAAAACCAGCATTCAAGCCTTGGTGCCGGTTAAGACTGTACCTATGGTTTTCCTGAGCTCCCAATGCTTGCACCTGAGTCCCTGACCCCAATGGGTCAGTTGCCAACTACTATCCCCGGAGGTAGCACGTGGTTGCTAACCCGCAGCAAAGTCCAGTTCCCTGCATAGGGGTTAAATGGTGAATAACGCCATTAGGGTTATCCCTACGACAAACTAGTTAGTTGGCACAGTGGGTCCACACTCGCTTACCTGTAATACTGAGCAACTGAAACAATCTGTCTGATACACTTTTTTGTTGTTGTGGGAAATGTGGCTGTGAGTTGGACATTGTCACTCTAAAGAGGACCTGTTAGCAGGATCAACCCTATTAAACCACACATACTGTCTGGTAGGGTTGATCCTGGTAACAAATGATACCTCTCATGAAAATCTGTTATTTTTCCTGGAAAAAAAAAGGCTTTTATTCTTCATGAAAATAAGGGCATCAGTGCACCTGGGGGCATGGTCTATCCTATGGATGCACCTGAGATTTTCAGTGCTGGCCATGCCTCTTGGTGCACTGAAGCCAACATTTGCATATATAATAAAAGTATTTTTTCTCCAGAAAGCGTCAACTGATTTTCACAACACATGTATCATTTTAATCGGAAGGATCGACCCTACCATGCAGTATGCCTGGTCTAACAGGGCTTATCCTAATGACAGCTCATCTTTAAAGGGGTTATCCCATGACTAATGTAAAAAATGAAAATCGGACATCACAAAGTACATGACAATCTCTTTCTAACAAAGTGACAACCAGCCCTGTACCTCCCATGGATCCAGAGATCTTCCCATTCATCGCTCTGCTAGATTTATATCAAGCTGACAGCTCAAGGGGAGTGTATTTTCTACTGCAGCTCAGGGGGCGTGTCCATGCTCTGCCTATCACAGCTCAGGAGGCAGTTGAAGGATGAAACTGAGCATGTGCGGCCATCTCATTCAGCAGGACAAAGAAATGAGAAAAACAAACAGCAGGTGGCGCTATACAGATACATTTTATTGAATAATTACATACAATTACAAAAGAAGTCAGATCCAGGTGCTGGTTTGAAAATTGTAGAATATTTGTCATGGGACAACCACTTTAAGCTCCTGGAGACCTCTGTAATAAAAGAACGCGACTGTTTTTGTCAGCCCTATAGTCATTGAATGTAGCGCATGACATGTGCGTGACCTCTGCTCCATTCAAAATCATCCCCATGACCAGTGTCCGTGGAGGTCCCAGTGATCAGTCATTGTCCTTTGTGTAACAACGTTTGAGAATGGTCCTAGTCTGGCTGTGGATGGGGGGGAGGCAATGCAATCCACATATCGATATCTCAAATATTTTGTTGCTTTACCAGCGTCCATATAAAAACAGTATAACAGGATCCATTAATGCAATTACAGATTCATTATCAGGCCATTTTAAAAGCTATATGGCCTTTCTGGCTTTATAGCAAATTAACTTTGAATTTGAGACACTGAAAAGAAACCCTTTTCTGCTTCTCTCTGTATTGTGGGTGCATTAGAACAGATCTGCACTCCGCTCCATCTATAAATAGCAGGAGAAGTGTTCTAATAACATTACCATGCGTCACTCTGCCCCCTCTACATGCTGCATCTGCAGCTCGCTCACAACTGCTGCAATACATTAGACTTATTTTAGTATCTTTCTTCCTCCTCATTCCAAGTGTACAAAGAAATTAAATGACTAAGATCCATCACGGTCCTAGAGCAGGCACGCTACCAGAAGACACAGCATATATGTGTCATTAGTCATCATTTACTATATTCCTTACATATTTCCTTCAAGTTACTTCCTACTCTCTATCTCATATCTATCTATCTATCTATCTATCTATCTATCTATCTATCTATCCATCTCATATCTATCTATCTCCTATCTATTTATCTATCTTCTATTTACCTATCTATCTGTCACATGGCAGCTCACTCTAAGTCAAGTGAACGGGCCTGGGTTGCAATACCATGCACAGCCACTATAGAATGTATGGCACTGTGCTTGGTATGCTGTGAGGGGGCAGCAGCGGTCACTGCTAATTGGTGGCAGTGCTAGGAGTTGGACCCCATGATCAGATATTAATGACCTATTCTGAAGGCAGGTCATCAATATTCTACTGTCAGAAAACTCCTTTAAATTGACATAATTTAAGGAAATGTCATATAGAAACAGAACATATGACCCTGTGTGTACACTGTGTGTATTTGTCACGGCGGGCAGGATACAAGATGCACAGAATATAAACAAACAAGTGTCTAGGCAAGAAGCTGGGGATGAAGGTCACCTCCTGACAAATCCCTACCAGCTCTCCCTAGACTTCTATGCCCACGTTCAGACCCTGAAGGTGGGAATGACCGTGTCCCCGTGCCTAGGTTGAAGATACCCTAAAATCCCTAAGATGGTGAAAGGGGGAAAGAGGCAGCCGGCTCCCTCAGCATCTGGAGGGGGCAGGCGTCTCTCTAACAGCCTAGACAGACAACCACAAGAAAACAACACCAACTTATCTTTTACTGAGCAGGAACAGCAAATCCTTCCTTCCTCTGAGCCAGACAAAAGCTATAACCCGCACAGGACACTGGGAGTGGGCGTAATTTAAACTCAAACCAACGAACCCACCCAGTGCACCTGAAGGGAGGCGGATATAGCTCAACTCCAAACAAAAACAAAATGCTACACACGTGCTGCTAATCTGGCAGACCTCCGCACATATCCTCAATTCCTCAGCAGGGCATGACAGTACCCCCCTTCTACGGGTGACCTCCGGACACCCCGGCCCAACTTTATCCGGGTGGGATCTGTGAAAAGCCCTCACCAGTCGGCTGGCACAAACATCCACAGCCGGAACCCACTGTCATGCCCTGCTCTGACTATGTGCGGAGGTCGGCCAGAATAGCAGCACGTGTTTAGTTTTTTGTTTTTGTTTTGGAGTCGTGCTAGATCCGCCTCCCTTCAGGTGCACTGGGTGGGGTCATTGGTTTAAATCTCACTCATTCCCAGTGTTCTGTGCGGGTTATAGAGATCAGTCTGGTCTTGGAAGCAAGGAAGGAAGGATTGTCTGTTCCAGCTCAGATAAGATAAGTTTGATTTCTGTTTTTGTTGTTTGCTGTCTAGACTGTTTGTGTGTCGTCTGTCCCCTCCAGGTTCTGAGGGAGCAGGATGCCCCTATTCCCCTTTCACCATCTCAGGGATTCTAGGGTATTTTCAGCCCAGGCACGAGGACACATTATTCCTACCTTCAAGGTCTGAATGTGGGCTTAGCAGTGTAGGGAGAGAAGTCAGGGATTTGCTAGGAGGTGACCTTTCCCCAGCTTCTCGCCTAGAAACTTGTTTGTTGGTTTATCTGTGTATCTGAGATTCCGTCCGCCGTGACCTTATAACCCGCCAATACTTTGACTGTCATTGCTCAGCGGTTTTGTGATGGCGTCAATTGATGCGTTAGTTGACCGCATGCAGGGGCTATCCCTAGAGGTTGCGGAGCTACGTAATTCAGTCACACAGTGTCAGAATACTCTGGCATCAGGTGCAGGTCAAATTTATTAGGAGCCTAAAGTCGCTCTTCCTGATAGATTTGCAGGGGGTACGGATGACTTTATCCGTTTTAGAGAGTCATGCAAATTGTATTTTCGGCTGCGTCCATCGTCGTCAGGTGATGAAAGTCAGAGGATAGGTATAATCATTTCTCTGCTTAAAGGGGACGCGCAATCCTGGGCCTTTTCTCTGCCACCCGGTTCTTGGGCCCTCCGGTCAGTAGAAGAATTTTTTAAGGCCCTGGGATTAATCTACGATGACCCAGATCGGGTCTCGATGGCGGAATCGAAATTACGTAATTTATTACAGGGTGAAAATACTGCAGAGGCTTACTGTGTTGAGTTTAGGAGATGGGCTACCGAGTCAGAGTGGAATGATCCCGCGTTACGTAGTCAGTTTTGTCAGGGGTTGTCTGAGAGATTGAAAGACGCCCTTGCTTTTCATGAGTACCCGGATTCTTTGGAGAATGCAATGTCTTTGGCAGTACGGTTAGATAGACGTATTAGAGAAAGATGTAGGGCTCCCTCCGCGCAAGGGATCCCTTCTGTGAGTGGTTTCGTCTCTACTGCTTCCCAGGGTGATGTTACAGGTAACTCTGGGGTAGGGGAGGAACCCATGCAGCTGGGTCAGGTTTCTTTCCGTTCTGGTAGTAGAGACTTTAGGAAATTGCACAAACTATGTTACTACTGTGGGAAAAGTGGTCATTTTATTTTTGCTTGTCCTTTTGTTAAACCGCATGTGGAAGAGAAAAAGAAAAAAATAACTTTCCTGACTCTTGGTAGCGTGAATGGTGTGGTAGAGCAGGCAGGTATGCAAGCTCCCTGTAATACCAGTTTTCTCCTTCCAGCTATGGTGGCGCTAGACTCAAGAGAATTTTTTGTTGAAGTATTTCTTGACTGTGGTGCTGGGGTAAACCTTATTGACTTTCTTTTTCTTCAAAATCTGGGTCTAAGTACTTGCACTCAAAGGAGTCTCAATCATATTGCTCATGGTATTCACTTAAGGGTGGGTGATTCACATGTTGAGATTATGTCTTGTTTTGTCATAAAGGTTTTGCCGGCTCCTATAGTTTTGGGGTTACCATGGTTGATTAAACATAACCCAATTATAGATTGGCAAGCAAGACAAATTATTGGTTGGAGTGAGTTTTGTTCGGACAATTGTCTTGGCACATCTATCTCTGGTGTGTCCACTACGGCTTTACCTCAGTATCTCTCAGATTTTGCGGATGTCTTTTCGGAGGGTGGGGCTCAGGAATTGCCCCCTCATCGTGACTATGATTGTCCAGTAAATCTCATCAAGGGGCTAAGTTGCCAAAGTCTCGGCTTTACAATCTTTCTCAACCCGAAAGAGAGGTCATGCGAAAGTATGTCGCCGAGAGTTTGGCAAAAGGTCATATTAGGCCATCTAAGTCTCCGGTGGCAGTAGGTTTGTTCTTTGTAAAAAAAAGGATGGATCGCTGAGACCTTGTTTGGATTTCTGGGAATTGAACCGTATTACGGTCCGGGATCCATATCCCCTGCATTTGATCTCTGACCTTTTTGATCAGATTGTTGGAGCCAAGGTGTTCTCCAAGTTGGATTTGAGAGGGGCCTACAATCTGATCAGAATCAAGGAAGGGGATGAGTGGAAAACGGCCTTCAATACGCACGAGCGTCATTTCGAGAATCTGGTTATGCCTTTTGGGTTGACAAACGCGCCAGCGGTATTTCAGCGATTCGTCAATGACATTTTCCATCATTTGGTGGGGAGGTTCATGGCGGTTTACTTGGATGACATTTTAATTTACTCTCCTGATCTGAAGACCCATCAGGATCATGTGAGACAGGTTTTGACGATCCTTCGGGAGAATAAATTATATGCCAAATTGGAGAAATGTGTGTTTTCGGTGCAGGAGCTTCGGTTTTTGGGATATCTGCTTTCTGACTCTGGTTTTCGTATGGACCCCGAAAAGGTCTAGGGCGGTTCTGGAATGGGACCGACCAGAGAATCAGAAAGCTTTGATGCGGTTTTTGGGGTTTACTAATTATTATAGAAAATGTATTTCGAACTATTCTACCATTGTAAGACCTCTCACTGATATGACTAAGAAGGGCGCCGACGTCTCTGTCTGGTCGAATGAGGCATTGCAGGCCTTTTCGGCTATTAAGGAGTGTTTTGCGTCTGCTCCCATTCTGGTGCAGCCCAATGTGTCTCAGCCATTCGTGGTGGAGGTTGATGCATCAGAAGTGGGGGTTGGAGCAGTGCTGTCGCAGGGTTCATCTCCTGGCAAATGGGTCCCGTATGCTTTTTTCTCCAAGAAGCTCTCGGTCGCCGAGAAGAATTATGATGTTGGAGATAGAGAGTTGCTGGCCATCAAGTTGGCCTTTGAGGAATGGCGTCACTGGTTGGAGGGGGCGTCTCACCCCGTTACAGTATATACAGATCATAAGAATTTGGCTTACCTGCAATCTGCCAAGCGTCTGAACCCTAGACAGGCCAGATGGTCACTATTTTTTACCAGGTTAAATTTTGTGGTTACCTTTCGCCCGGGGGTTAAGAATGTCAAGGCAGATGCCTTGTCCCGCAGCTTTCCTGGGGGAGGTGATTCAGAGGGTCCTGCTCCGATTTTGGCTGATGGGGTGGTGGTCTCCGCTCTGTACCCCAAATTGGAGATGGAGGTGTTGGGAGCCCAGGAGGGGGCTCCTGGTTCTTGTCCCCCAGGGAGGTTGTTTGTTCCTGAAGGTCTGCGATATAAGGTATTCAAGAAAATCACAATACTGTCCTTGCTGGACATCCTGGTGCTAAGTCCACCTGTGACCTGGTGTCCCGGAGGTTCTGGTGGCCAGAGTTATGTAAGAGCATTGAGGATTACGTGGCAGCTTGTGAAACCTGTGCTCGGACAAAGGTTGCTCATACTCAACCGGCTGGTTCACTTCTTCCATTGTCTATTCCGTCTCGTCCTTGGACGTACTTGTCTATGGACTTTATTACGGATCTGCCGAGTTCCTCCTTAATAGCTGAAAAGGCCTGCAATGCCTCATCCGACCAGACAGAGACGTCGGCGCCCTTCTTAGTCATATCGGTCAGAGGTTTTACAATGGTAGAATAGTTCGAAATAAATTTTCTATAATAATTAGTAAACCCCAAAAACCGCATCAAAGCTTTCTGATTCTCCGGTCGGTCCCATTCCAGAACCGCCCGGACCTTTTCGGGGTCCATACGAAAACCAGAGTCAGAAAGCAGATAACCCAGAAACGGAAGCTCCTGCACCGAAAACACACATTTCTCCAATTTGGCATATCATTTATTCTCCCGAAGGATCGACAAAACCTGTCTCACGTGATCCTGATGGGTCTTCAGATCAGGAGAGTAAATTAGAATGTATTCCAAGTAAACTATCACAAACCTCCCCACAAAATGATGGAAAATGTCATTGATGAATCGCTGAAATACCGCTGGCGCGTTAGTTAACCCAAAAGGCATAACCAGATTCTCGAAATGACCCTCGTGCGTGTTGAAGGCCGTTTTCCACTCATCCCCTTCCTTGATTCTGATTAGATTGTAGGCCCCTCTTAAATCCAACTTGGAGAACACCTTGGCTCCAACAATCTGATCAAAAAGATCGAAGATCAAAGGAAGGGGATACAGATCACGGACCGTAATACGGTTCAATTCCCGGAAATCCAAACAAGGTCTCAGCGATCCATCCTTTTTTTTTACAAAGAATAAACCCACTGCAACCGGAGACTTAGATGGCCTAATATGACCTTTTGCCAAACTCTCAGCAATATACTTCTGCATGACCTCTCTTTCAGTTTGAGAAAGATTGTAAAGCCGAGACTTTGGCACTTAGCCCCTGGGATGAGATTAACTGGACAATCATAGTCACGATGAGGGGGCAATTCCTGAGCCCCACCCTCCGAAAAGACATCCGCAAAATCTGAGAGATACTGAGGTAAGGCCGTAGTAGACACACCAGAGATAGATGTGCCAAGACAATTGTCCGAACAAAATTCACTCCAACCAATGATCTGTCTTGCTTGCCAATGTATAATTGGGTTATGTTTTGTCAACCACGGTAACCCTAAGACTATAGGAGTGGGCAAGTCCTTCATGACAAAACAAGACATGATCTCAACATGTGAATCAACCACCCTTAACAGAATACCGTGAGCAATATGAGTGAGACTCCTTTGAGAAAGAGGGGAAGAATCAATTGCGAAAACCGGAATCTCTCTTTCTAAAGAGCAAGTACTTAGACTCAGATTTTGAAGAAAAAGAAAATCTAGTCTAGCGCCACCATAGCTGGAAGGAGAAAACGAGTATTACAGGGAGCTTGCATACCTGCTTGCTCCACCACCCCATTCACAATACCAAGAGTCAGGGATGTTTTTTTTTTCTTTAAGTAAACCTCTTCGTGATTCTTTCTCATCAACATGCGGTTTAACAAAAGGACAAGCAAAAATAAAATGACCACTTTTTCCACAGTAATAACATAGTTTATGCAACCTCCTAAAGTTCCTACTACCAGAACGGATAGATATCTGACACAGCTGCATGGGTTCCTCCCCTACCCCAGAGTTACATGTGATATCACCCTGGGGAGCAGGTGAGACGAAACCACTCACAGAAGGGATCCCTTGCGCGGAGGGAACCTTACACCTCTCTCTAATACGTCTATCTAACCGTATTGCCAAAGACATAGCATTCTCCAATGTATCCGGGTACATCAGATAACCCCTGACAAAACTGACTACGTAGCGCGGGGCCATTCCACTCTGACTCAGTAGCCCATCTCCTAAACTCAACGCAGTAAGCCTCTGCAGTATTTTCACCTTGTAATAAATTACGCAATTTAGACTCCGCCATCGAGACCCGATTTGGATCATCATAAATTAATCCCAAGGCTTTAAAAAATTCCTCCACTGACCGGAGGGCCAGAGAACCGGACGGCAGAGAAAAGGCCCAGGATTGCGCGTCCCCGTTAAGCAGGGAAATGATTATCCCTACCCTCTGACTCTCATCACCAGACGAAGATGGACGCAGCCGAAAATACAACTTGTATGACTCTTTAAAGCGGATAAAGTAATCCACACCCCCTGCAAATCTATCAGGGAGAGCGAACTTAGGCTCCCCATAAATTTGATTTCCTCCTATTGCCCCTGATGCCAGCGCATTCTGACACCGTGTGACCGAATTACGCAGATCCGCAACCTCTAGGGATAATCCCTGCATGCGATCAACTAGCACATCAATTGACTCCATCTCAAAACAGCTGAGAAATGGCAGTCAAAGTATGGGCGGGTTATAATGTCACGGCGGACAGGATACAAGATGCACAGAATATAAACAAACAAGTGTCTGTGCTTCTCAGCAATATATACAGTATGCATTGTCTAAGGGGTGCTCTTTCACATTATGGACCCAAGTATAAGGAGTATGTGTGGTATTATTGTAGGCCAGGCGATAACCCTCTGGGTTTCTGGGAAGGATATTCAAATTAGCGTTCTTAAGCCTATCTGATGCCAGCAGATGTTAGACATGATAATTTGCACATATTTTCCCCAGAAATCAAGTGGAGCATTGTCTAGCCTACAATAGTCATATTATATATCAACTGGTCTTTATAATAGAAATAGTACCCACCCAAAGGTTCCTCCCAAGGCCTTGCAACTAGAAAAGCTGTTTCTATCTGCTTTGGTCTGCTTTGTCCTGAAAGAGCTAGTTGTAGATGTGAGGCTGGCTTAGCTATTTTCTTAATTTTGCTACATGTTTAAAAGTCTGGAAGACAACTCTGCCGATCAACTGTGTGAATATAACGCAGGGCTCATGCACATACTGTGTTCTCTTTACTGTTTACCAACAAATACATTTCAACATGAATCCCGAACGAGTAGAATAGTTTTGCTCAACCTTAATACAGGTCTATATTGACTTTTTTTTAAATCTTATGTAAACCATGTTTCACTGAGTGTAAAAATATGAGTGAAGCAACATTTAGAAACTAAGGATAATTGTTGTGGGCTGGGAGAAATTATGTTGTGAATAGAAGCCCACACCTTATGTTATTATAGAAACACACCGTCATATACAGTAGGTAGTTGTATGGTTTGACTGGTTTACCCTTCGTGTGTGTGTGTGTGTGTGTATATATTATATATATATATATATATATATATATACAATCCTGATCAAAAGTTTAAGACCACTTGAAAAATGGCAAAAAATCATATTTAGCATGGCTGGATCTTAACAAGGTTCCAAGTAGAGCTTCAACATGCAACAAGAAGAAATGGAAGTGAGACAAAACATTTTTTGAGCATTCAATTTAATGAGAACAACAAATAAACTGAAACAGGCTGTTTTTCAGCTGATCAAAAGTTAATTAGGACCACACCTCCAAAAAAAAACTAAACCCCCCCAAAACAGAAATCCAACTTCCAAACATGAACTCAGTAATGAGTAGCTCCGCCGTTATTGTTCATCACTTCAAAAATTCATTTCGGCATGCTTGATGCTAGCATTTCCATGAGGTGAGTGGTAACATTTCTCCAAATGGTGAAGACGGCCGCACGAAGGCCATCTACTGTCTGGAACTGTTGTCCATTTTTGTAAACTTCCCTTGCCATCCATCCCCAAAGGTTCTCAATTGGATTTAGGTCAGGGGAACATGCAGGATGGGCCAAAAGAGTAATGTTATTCTCCTGGAAGAAGTCCCTTGTCCTGCGGGCATTGTGTACTGTAGCGTTGTCCTGTTGAAAAACCCAGTCGTTACCACACAGACGAGGGCCCTCATGAGGAATGCTCTCTGCAACATCTGGACATAGCCAGCGGCTGTTTGACGCCCCTGCACTTCCTGAAGCTCCATTGTTCCACTGAAGGAAAAATCACCCTAGACCATTATGGCGCCCCCTCCACTGTGGCGCGTAGAAAACATCTTAGGTGGGATCTGCTTGTCATGCCAGTAACGTTGGAAACCATTAGGACCATCAAGGTTAAATTTTTTCTCATCAGAGAATAAAACTTTCTTTTACCTTTGAATGTCCCATGTTTGGTGCTCTCTTGCAAAGTCCAAACGAGCAGTTCTGTGGCATTCAAGGAGACGAGGTCTTTGAAGACGTTTTTTGTTTTTGAAGCCCTTCAGTCTCAGATGCCGTCTGATGGTTAGGGGGTGGCAGTCAGCACCAGTAAGGGCCTTAATTTGGGTCGAGGATCGTCCAGTGTCTTGACGGACAGCCAATTGGATCCTCCGGCTCAATGCTGATGAAATTTTTTGGGGGTCTTCCACTTGACTTTTTTGTTCCATAACCCTCAGGATCATTACTTACTGCGTCCCACCTCAGCAGCGATGGCGCGCTGTGAGAGATCCTGCTTATGCAGTTCAACAACCCGACCACGTTCAAAAAGGGAGAAATTTTTGGCCTTTGCCATCACAACGTGTGACTACCTGACAGAAAATGACAATGAATCCACATCTTTGCACAGATTTGGCCTTTTAAAGGCATGTGGTCCTAAAATTTGGATCAGCTGAAAAACTGCCTGTTTCAGTTTAATCGTTATTTTGAATGCTCAAAAAATGTTCTTTCTCACTCTCATTTCTTCTTGTTGCATGTTGAAGCTCTACTTGGAACCTTGTTAAGATCCAACAGTGTAAAATATGATTTTTTGCCATTTTTCAAGTGGTCTTAAACTTTTGATCAGGACTGTATGTACAGTACAGACCAAAAGTTTGGACACACCTTCTCATTCAAAGAGTTTTCTTTATTTTCATGACTATGAAGGCATCAAAACTATGAATTAACACATGTGGAATTATATACATAACAAACAAGTGTGAAACAACTGAAAATATGTAATATTCTAGGTTCTTCAAAGTAGCCACCTTTTGCTTTGATTACTGCTTTGCACACTCTTGGCATTCTCTTGATGACCTTCAAGAGGTAGTCACCTGAAATGGTCTTCCAACAGTCTTGAAGGAGTTCCCAGAGATGCTTAGCACTTGTTGCCCCTTTTGCCTTCACTCTGCGGTCCAGCTCACCCCAAACCATCTCGATTGGGTTCAGGTCCGGTGACTGTAGAGGCCAGGTCATCTGGCGCAGCACCCCATCACTCTCCTTCATGGTCAAATAGCCCTTACTTTCAAAGTTTTCCCAATTTTTCGGCTGACTGACTAACCTTCATTTCTTAAAGTAATGATGGCCACTCGTTTTTCTTTACTTAGCTGCTTTTTTCTTGCCATAATACAAATTCTAACAGTCTATTCAGTAGGACTATCAGCTGTGTATCCACCTGACTTCCCCTCAATGCAACTGATGGTCCCAACCCCATTTATAAGGCAAGAAATCCCACTTATTAAACCTGACAGGGTACACCTGTGAA
Organism: Bufo bufo; assembly: GCF_905171765.1. Taxonomy (NCBI): domain Eukaryota; kingdom Metazoa; phylum Chordata; class Amphibia; order Anura; family Bufonidae; genus Bufo; species Bufo bufo. The sequence goes on from NC_053392.1 coordinate 552,914,370, forward strand.
GTGAAAACCATTTCAGGGGACTACCTCTTGAAGCTCATCAAGAGAATGCCAAGAGTGTGCAAAGCAGTAATCAAAGCAAAAGGTGGCTACTTTGAAGAACCTAGAATATGACATATTTTCAGTTGTTTCACACTTGTTTGTTATGTACACTCACCTAAAGAATTATTAGGAACACCTGTTCTATTTCTCATTAATGCAATTATCTAGTCAACCAATCACATGGCAGTTGCCTCAATGCATTTAGGGGGGTGGTCCTGGTCAAGACAATCTCCTGAACTCCAAACTGAATGTCAGAATGGGAAAGAAAGGTGATTTAAGCAATTTTGAGCGTGACATGGTTGTTGGTGCCAGACGGCCCGTCTGGCACCAATCTGCTCAGTTACTGGGATTTTCACGCACAACCATTTCTAGAGTTTACAAAAAATGGTGTGAAAAGGGAAAAACATCCAGTATGCGACAGACCTGTGGGCAAAAATGCCTTGTGGATGCTAGAGGTCAGAGGAGAATGGGCCGACTGATTGAAGCTGATAGAAGAGCAACGTTGACTGAAATAACCACTCGTTACAACCGAGGTATGCAGCAAAGCATAACCTTGAGGCAGATGGGCTACAACAGCAGAAGACCCCACCAGGTACCACTCATCTCCACTACAAATAGGAAAAAGAGGCTACAATTTGCACGAGCTCACCAAAATTGGACTGTTGAAGACTGGAAAAATGTTGCCTGGTCTGATGAGTCTCGATTTCTGTTGAGACATTCAAATGGTAGAGTCCGAATTTGGCATAAACAGAATGAGAACATGTATCCATCCTGTGATGGCTACTTTCAGCAGGATAATGCACCATGTCACAAAGCTCGAATCATTTCAAATTGGTTTCTTGAACATGACAATGAGTTCACTGTACTAAAATGGCCCCCACAGTCACCAGATCTCAACCCAATAGAGCATCTTTGGGATGTGGTGGAACGGGAGCTTCGTGCCCTGGATGTGCATCCCTCAAATCTCCATTAACTGCAAGATGCTATCCTATCAATATGGGCCAACATTTCTAAAGAATGCTATCAGCACCTTGTTGAATCAATGCCACGTAGAATTAAGGCAGTTCTGAAGGCAAAAGGGGGTTCAACACCGTATTAGTATGGTGTTCCTAATAATTCTTTAGGTGAGTGTATATAATTCCACATGTGTTAATTCATAGTTTTGATGCCTTCAGTGTGAATCTACAATTTTCATAGTCATGAAAATAAAGAAAACTCTTTGAATGAGAAGGTGTGTCCAAACTTTTGGTCTGTACTGTATATCTATATATAGTGGTAAGGTGTACAGTAAGCTGGGTGAGATAATGAAATCCAGAAAACACTGGTTTCAGCAAAGTGTAGTTTGCTGAGACAGATTTGTTTAGTGTCTGTTCTGGTCTGGATTTTACTTGGACTGGTGGGTAGGTTGTGTAGTGGGACCTACCAGTCCACACCCTTCCAGTACATCTATTTCCTCTATCCTGAGAAGATCCCAGGTGTGCTGCTAGAATCACTGAGGAATAAAAGAGGCTTCAGACTGTCAGTCTGGGGGAGGAATCCTGGGAAACTAGTTGTTCTGCTAGCTGTTGGAGCCCTTTTCCCTTTGTGTGTGAACTGTACTCGATGGGTGAGATAGAGACAACCTGTCTAGTTAGTGCCCAGACGGGCAGGTGTTTATTTTGTTGATTATGTTATGTTGGTGCTGCAACTTCACCCCACCAAGTGAAATCATAACTTGCATGCTGATTGTTTGTTATTCTGCGTACCAGAAAATAAACTGTTTGGACTTTTTAACCTGCCGTCTCTGCTGAAGTCTGTCATTGTCGACCCCACTCTGAGTACAAATCCTGACTATATATATAACAAAGTAACAATTTCAATCATGTTTTTGTTATAAACAGTTATTTTATTTTTAAAACTGTTACATTTTTTTTATTATCTATATATAAAAATCATACATGTTACTAGAACGTACACAATAGGCTGACTCTTCCTACTATTTACTCTTCCTGCTTCCTATGACTCCTTTGTCAGCTTTGCTGTATAGATTGAGATGGAATGAGCAGAGTCATTTCATAATCTATGTCAGTGATGGTAGTGGCAGTACCAGTGACAGTAGCAGCCCCATGACATAGTGGGGAGGGTGGCAGCAGAAGCAGTGGCAGTAACAGTGACAAAAGTGGCCCTATAACAGAGGGAGGGATGGGGACCAGCAGCAGTGGCAGTAACATGGACAATAGTGGCCCCCATGACAGAGTGGGGAGGGGGCAGCAGCAGTGGCAGTAAGGCTGTGTTCACATCACTGTTTATTTTTCCAGTCTTCTGATCCGTCAGAAGAACAGAAAACAACAAAAACGAAGCCTATATTTTGAGCATCCATAAAGCCTCTTTCAGACAGTCATTATTTGATCAGTATTTGTAAGCCAAAAACAGGAGTGTGTCTAAAACAGAGATAAAATCTAATGGAAATATTTGCATCTCATCTGTGTCTTTAACCCACTCCTGCTTTTGGCTTACAAATAATGATCAAACACTGATGCAAAATGCTGACCATGTGTAAGAGGTCTTATGCTCAATTTCCATCCCTTTTGGCCATTTACCTCTCAAATCATTTTTTTTTTAATGGCCTCTTTCACACGGTCAGTATTTGGTTACTATTTTGCATCAATATGTGATCAGTATTTGTAAGCCAAATATTAGGAGTGAGTCCAAAACAGAGATAAAATGTAATGAAAACATTTGCATCTCTTCTGTGTTTTGGACCAACTCCTGCTTTTGGCTTACAAATACTAATCTAATACTGACCGTGTGAAAGAGGCTTTACAGATGCTCAAAATACAAGATCCTTTTTTTTCACTTCTGTTCTTCCGACGGAAGAGAAGAACGGAAAAATAAACAGTAATGTCAACACGGACAAACATGGACAATGGACATTTATGGCCCGATAAGAGATTGGGGATGAGGGCCAACAGCAGTGGAAGTCACATGGACAATAGTGGCCCCATTGCAGACCCCATGGGGAGAGGGGGAAGCAGTGGAATGCAGCACAAGATGGTGACAGACAACAGTCGTAGCAGAACCCAAAAACAGCAGTGTGATAGCAAGGCCCAATGGCATGCATATCCTTTTAAAAATTAAACATGTACATATCAGTAGGCCCATTGTAGGAATGGCAGTAGAGGAAGCAGGTAGGTGGCATCAGGCAGGTGGCAGCATCAAAATGGTGGCAGCAGAACGTGGCCAGAAGTAATGGACCATTTTGCAGAATATTCCAGTGTGGCAGTACACTACAGTATGATCATTAGTTTCAGAATGATCTATTTTTTTGTATCAGGCATTGGTGTCTGGAAATCCTGGTTGATCTACCCCTGATTCGTCTTTATGAAGGTTAGTCTCTTAGCATTTATGGAGGAAAGGCAAGTTCTCTTAGGGGTAACTATGCCCCCTGGTGCACTAAACATCCGCTCTGATGCCACACTACTGGCCGGGAAGGAAAGCATGTCCATGGCAAACCTGGCCAGTTGCGGCCACACAACTTTGCATGCTGAGTAGCCCAGGGGATCTTGGATCATGCGTGACAGGGTGCAGTCCAAGTATGCAACCACCTGCTGGTTGAGGTTCTGCTGCATGTCTTGCAGCAGCATGAGGAGACCATAAAGTGGCCCAGTGACATAGTGGTGAGGTGGCATAAGCATGAGGAGACCACAGAGTGGCCCAGTGACATAGTGGGGAGGTGGCAGCAGCATGAGGAGACCACAGCGTGTTGAGGTGGCAGCAGCATGAAGAGACCACAGAGTGTTGAGGTGGCAGCAGCATGAGGAGACCACAGAGTGGTTATGTGGAAGCACTATCTTGCCCAGCATGAGGAGACCACAGAGTAGCCTAGTGACAGAGTGGGAAGGTGGAAGCAGCATGAGGAGACCACAGAGTGGCCCAGTGACATAGTGGTGATGTGGCAGCAGCATGAGGAGACCACAGAGTGGTGAGGTGGCAGCAGCATGAGGAGACCACAGAGTGGCCCAGTGACAGAGTGGGGAGGTGGGGGGCAATACCAGTACCACCTGGCAGCAGGTGTGGCATCAGGGGGGTGGCAGCATCACAATAGTAGCTGAAGCAGGTAGTCAGAAGAAACAGGTCTCTTTTGACAAAGTGTAAATGTGGCACCATGGATGATCTAGTCTGATACATCAGGCACTGGTGTTTGAAAATCCTGGCTGATCCACGCCTGATTCATCTTCACAAAGGTCAGTTTCTCCACATTTTGGGTGGACAGGTGAGTTCTCCTTGGGGTGTCAGGGTGCACTCAAAGTATGTCACAACCTGCTGGTTCAGGTTCTGCTCTATGTCTAGCTGCTGCTGCTGGTGAGTTTCTTCAGTAGGCGGGTGAAGAAAACTGCTCATCAGCGACTCTAGATTTAAGTTGCTGCTGATGGAGCTGGAACTGCTCCTGCCCCCACCCCCTCAGCAGCCATGGCAGTGGAACTTGAGCGCAGAGGGCCCCCCCCGGTCAGACCTGCGTGAGGATGAGCGATGACGCACAAAGACAGCGGCCAACTGACTACATAGGATGTCTCAATAGTAGTTCAGTTTGTCCTCCCTTTCAGCGGGTGTAAAAAAAGGTCCCCATTTTGGACCAGTAGCAAGGGTCTAACATGGTTGAGAGCCAGTAGTCATCCCTCTGCCAAATGGTGACAATTCGGCTGTCACTATGCAAGCAACTGAGCATGCATCGGGCCATTTGCACAAGTGACTCGGAGGGACTCCCTGCCTCCATCTCCACTGCATACTGCCACGGTGTGTCTTGTGCTCAAATGTCCTCCTGCTCCTCTAGGTTAGCCCCCACAGGGCTTATGTGGCCGTGAGATGTAGTTACCACATCTCCTGTCCCCTGGCCAGCCAGATTTAGCAGCATATGCTCCAGGACATAAATCAGTGGAATAACGTTGTTCATACCATAGTCCTGGCGACTGACAAATAAAGTGGCCTCCTCAAAGGGCCTGAGCAAACAGCAGATATCATGTATGAGCTGCCACTGGCTCACATAGAAGTTACACAGGGGAATACCTCTGTCCACCTGTTTTATAAAGAAATTGTTTATGGCCTTTCTCTGTTCATATAATCGGTCCAACATATGGAGGGTGGAATACCAACGGTGGAAACGTTGCATATCAGCCTATGTTGGGGTTGTGCTTTGCGGTGTATGAGTGGCTGAAGTGCATGCAAAGTCTCCTGGCCATTTTCAAGATGTCTTGCAGATGGGGTGAAGACTTCAGGAACCGTTTTACCACCAGATTGAACATGTGCGCCATACAGGGCGCATGGCTTAGCCCTCCTTGACGCAGCGCCGACATCATGTTCTTCCAGTTGTTTGTCACCATGGTTCCGATTTTGAGTTGTCGAGGAGAAAGCCAGGATTCAATTTCTTGATGAAGGACGCGTTCCTTCCCTATGTGACTCTGTTCGCCGAGGCAAACTAAGTGCAGAACAGCGTGATACCGCCGTGCCCTATACATGTAGTATGCTGGAGAAGCACTGTCAATTGTCCCTGCAGTGGAGGCTGAGGACATGGTGGAAGCGGCAGATGTCTCCTCCAGATCTTGGCTGGGCAGTAGCTACTGATTGTCCTCTAGTAGCTCGTCCTCGCTAAAAAGTGGAGCCGAGCCCACGGCATATAATACGTCTCGCTCTGAGGGAACAGAAAATGACAGAGGCAGGTTGAGGACAGTTGGGGGCACAGGGCCTGCTACCGGGCCATAGCATCTAAGCGTCGTGTCAGAGGAACCCACCGACTCTTAACTAGGGGTGTCTGATGTCACTTGCGAAGAAGTCGAAGACTGAGTCAACCATTGAAGCATCGCTTGGTTGCTGGTCAAGACATGACTGCTAGATGACACCGGGAGCTCAGACCTCTCGCTGCGACTCCTGCTGCCACCCCGCTTCTTCTGCTGCCTGCGACAGAAACATTTTGGCCACTGCCCGTTCCCTTTGAAGGGCCTGTCACCTGTCTGTCTGACATATTGTATAATAAAAGAATTAAATTAAAATTAAAATAATACCCCCAAAAAAAGGCTGTAGTACAATGTAACTTCACCGCAGAACAGCAATTAAGACACATATTTTTTTCACATTAATAAAACCCCCCCAAAAAAATAACAATCACAATTCAACGCAGAACGGATAATAGGAAGTAGGTTTATTTCCTTTCAATACACCCCCTAAATATCTGTAGTACAGTGTAACTTCACCGCAGAACGGCAATTAAGACATATTCTTTTTCCTTTTAATACACCCCAAAAAATGAAATATAACAATCACAATTCACAGCAGAACGGCTAATGGGACGTACGTATATTTCCTTTAAATACACCCCGTAAATGGCTGTAGTACAATGTAACTTCACCACTGAATGTTAATTAAGACATATTTTTTCAGATAAAAAAAATAAGAATCACAATTCACTGCAAAACGGATAATAGGAAGTAGGTTTATTTCCCTTCAATACACCCCGTAAATGGCTGTGGTTTTCCTATTAATACACCCCCCCCAAAAAAAATAACAATCAAAATTCAAAGCAGAACGGTAGGACGTACGTATCTTTTCTATTAATACATCCCGTAAATGGCTGTAGTACAATGTAACTTCACTGCTGAACGGCAATTATGACATATATTTTTTCCTCTTTTTTTTCCTATTAATACACACACCCCAAAAAAGTAAAACAATGTAAAATCAACGCAGAACGGCTAATAGGATGTACATATCTTTCCTATTAATACACCCTGTAAATGGCTGTAGTACAATGTAACTTAACCGCAGAATGGCAATTATGAATTTTTTTTTTTCTATTAATACACCCCCGCCCCCCCAAAAAAAAAAAGTAAAACAATAAAAAAGAAAACGCAGAACGGCTAACAGGGCATATTTAGCTTTCCTATTAATACACTCCATAAATGGCTGTATCACACAGAACTTGCACCCCAATCACAAGCAAGGTTTGCTGGAATTAGTGATGTATCATATAGTGCAAACAATCTAAAAGCAGCAGTATAATTGCAATTTGGATCCCCAATTATTGCAGCAAGGTGTAATAGAATCTCTCCTATTACCCAGGCTGTACATTCTCCTATTGCATCCTGTTCTCCTTTTATAGTGTAGATAATGCCTCCCTATCCTTCCCTACACCTTGAATAATCTTTCCCTGAACTTCGAAATTGATTTTTCAGCACAATGAAGTATTTTCTAACACTGTCCCTGCACTAAGTACACTGGAAAATGGAAGAATCCAAGATGGCTGAGGCTATTTCTAGGGCTGGCTGCTGAGGCTATCACAGGGGCTGGCTGCTGATTGCCTGCGTGCATGGCATTGTGGGTGATCCCGCCTTCCCACAGTTCTTTGCTCCATTTCCTAACACGTGCAGCAGTTATTTAAAAAAAAAAAATGTGATTCGTTACCACGAAGCGTGAGGAAATTCGACTTCGGTGGGAATCAAATTTTTCCTGAAATTCGGATCGAATTCCCCTTCATCAACTTCAATTCGCTCATCTCTAGTGATTCTGCATTCCTGGGCTTCTTACTTTCACTTAATAACACGTGCAGCAGCCATTTTATAAAAAAAAAAAAACATTCCAAGTGCAAGGAAATTTGGATTCATGACAAATATAATTTTTCTTAAACTTAGGATCGAATTCCACTTTGGATGCTTCGATTCACTCAACACTATAAGGTAAAAGTGATTCATGTCTGACTGTTTAGTTGATTTAGATGACCACTGTCATTTTATTATTTGGGTCTATACTGACAAGCAGAATTGCCATTAAATTGAAGACAGACACCAATAAAATGAAGGTATGACTTTTTTAAACCCCTTTCCTATGAAAGCCAGTATTTTTTTTGTTTTCTTTTTTCCTTTTCCGCCATCCAAAAGCCATAACTTTTTAACTTTTCCTTCAACATAGCAGTATTAGGTCCAGTGGCATCGCCAAGGGGGGGCCAGAGGGGGCCACGGCCCCCCCTACATCACGCTGTGCCCCCCCATGTGCTCCCCAATTGAGCAGCTTGGGGGGGGGAGGGGGCGGCCACAGGGCACAGGGAGATGAGCGCTTCCATTGCGCTCATCTCCATAGTCATCTGTATCGCCGTCCTCAGGACAGCAATACAGATGCCTGTGCTAGTGCGGTGGGGCAGGGGAGGGAGAGGCGTGTCCCTTCCTCTTCCTCTGATAGGCTGCACGCACTAGGCCGGCAGCCTATCAGAGGCTGGCGCAGGCGGCACGATGACGTCATCGCGCCGCCTGAGCCATACAGTGCAGGACACAGGCCGGAAGAGGCCTGCATCGCATCGCTGACATGGAGGTAAGTATTAGTTGTTGTTTTTTATATGTACAATAGTTTTACAGGCACATTGGGGGGGGGGGGGGGGCTCTAAACTCTTGTTACTGGGCTGGCACATGATGGGGGGGCTCTTACTAGCACATGGGGGGCTCTTACTGGCACATAGGGGGCTCTTGTTACTAGCACATGGAGGGGCTCTTGTTACTGGCACATGATAGGGGGGCTCTTATTACTGGCACATGATGGGGGGCTCTTATTACTGGCACATTGGGGGGCTCTTGTTACTGGCACATGGGGGGCTCTTGTTACTGGCACATGATGGGAGGGCTCTTGTTACTGGCATATGATGGGGGGCTCTTATTACTAGCACATGATGGGGGGCTCTTATTACTGGCACATGATGGGGGGCTTATTACTGGCACATGATGGGGGGCTTATTACTGGCACATGATGGGGGGTTATTACTGGCACATGATGGGGGTTGCTTATTACTGGCACATTGGGGGGGCTCTTATTACTGGCACACGATGGGGGGGCTCTTATTACTGGCACGTGATCGGGGGCTGGGCTCTTATTACTGGCACATTGGGGGGCTCTTATTAGTGGCACGTGATGGGGGCTCTTATTACTGGCACATGATGAGGGGCTCTTATTACTGGCATGTGATGGGGGGCTCTTATTACTGGCACATGATGGGGGGCTCTTATTACTGGCACATTTGGGGGCTCTTATTACTGGCACGTGATGGGGAGCTCCTATTACTGGCACGTGATGGGGGCTCCTATTACTGGCACATGATGGGGGGCTCTTATTACTGGCACATGATGGGGGGCTCTTATTACTGGCACGTGATGGGGGTTCTTGTTACTGCCATGTGATGGGGGGGCTCTTATTACTGGCACATGATGAGGGGGCTCTTGTTACTGGCACATTGGGGGGGTTCTTATTACTAAAAAAATAGTGGATGGAGTGTTAGAAATTTAAAGATAATGGCGCTCTCACGTACAATTTGATGAACAAAATAGCAAATTTGGGAGAGCTTTAAAATATAACTTTTACTGGTAGTTTATAGTCCTGATATCAGTTCAGCTGCCCCAGAGGCGCCCCTCTTTGATGAACTTTTGGGGTCCCCCTCTCCTCAGGACCATCAATGTCCCATTATTCCAATCCTATTGATCCACTGATCTAAGGATTATATTTGCACATTTTTTGGATCTCTTCCCCTGATGATTTATCACCTGAAACGTGACACGTTGGGAACCATCCTATAGGGCAACATTAGGGATACCCGCCTTATTTAGGGTAAGGTATCCGGACAGGGCCGCCCCTTGCGGGGTAGGAACTCTGTGTAGATAGGCAGGTGAAATACAGCGCTGCCCCCTCCCCCAATAGGGCTTTTTAGGGACAACGGTTCCCTGCACCAGTCTACAACCTGAACTTACCCACGACTACATCTAACCCTCGGCCCAGACGCGGTATTATTTCCACCACGCTAGGCTGATCCCTATCAGGGGGCGTCTGAATGGTAAGACTGTTCCATTACATTCTAGCCATATCGCAAGTATCTGTTTGTGGCGCTATATATTTTATATAAACTACCAGTAAAAGGGTTCTTATTACTGGCACGTGATGGGGGGCTGGGCTCTTATTACTGGCACATTGGGGGGGCTCTTATTACTGGCACGTGATGGGGGGAGCTCTTATTACTGGCACGCGATGAGGAGGCTCTCGTTACTGGCACATTGGGGGGCTCTTGTTACTGGCACATGATGGGGGGCTCTTGTTACTGGCACATGATGGGGGGCTCTTGTTACTGGCACATGATGGGGGCTCTTGTTACTGGCACATGATGGGGGGCTCTTGTTACTGACATGTGATGGGGGCTCTTATTACTGGCACATTGGGGGGGCTCTTATTACTGGCACGTGATGGGGGCTGGGCTCTTATTACTGGCACATTGGGGGGGCTCTTGTTACTGGCCACATGATGGGGGGGGCTCTTGTTACTGGCACATGATGGGGAGGCTCTTGTTACTGGCACATGATGGGGGGCTATTATTACTGGCACATAATGGGGGGGCTCTTGTTACTGGCACGTGATGGGGGCTCTTTTTACTGGCACATGATTGGGGGCACTTATTACTGGTACATTATTGGTGGGCACTATAGGGGCATCTACTGAGGCCACAAAGAAGGAGTATTTTATATGGGGGCTCTGTACAGTAGCATTTTATACTGGGACACATTATGGTGGGTACTATGGGGAAGGGGGGAGAGGAGTACTATGGGGTCATCTACGGGGGCACTAAGAAGGGGTATTTTATACTTGCAAACTATGGGGGGCACTAGGAGGAAGGAGGGAGGAGCACTATGGGGGCATTTACTGGGGGCACTATATAGGGGTATTTTATGCTGGCACATTATGGGGGCACCATGGGGACATTAGCTCGACTGGTGGCATTACAAGGGGGTATTTTTTGCACTGTCACATTATGAGGAGAATTATTTCTACTGGGGGGGCATTATGGTGGGCTTTATTACTCCCCCATGGTATGAGCCCCCTAGTAGCAGCACCAGCCTCTCCCTGCTCTGCTATCCCTCTGCCCCTTCTCCAAATCCTTATTATAAAATTTTTCTCATTAGGATAAAACACAACATCAGCTCCACTGAGCCCCCCAGCCAAGTGTTGAAGTGGTGTCCGAGATCCCCAAGGGCCAAGCCACGTAATTGTAAGTTTTCATATGAAATATGTTTATGTTATACACATATAGCATACACTGTGCCACCCAATATACAGTATACCTCTACACTGTGTAGTCTGTTCTATAAGCACCATTGTTTTGTGGAGGCGGACAGAAAATAATCTGGAAGTGCCCCTCCCGAGACCAGGCTCTGGATCCGCCACTGGTCTGGACCGCTCACATGAGTGTACATTTCTTCTAAACTGTAATCCGTATCCTCTGACCTGCAGAAATCAGCGCTCACTCGATAACAACTAACAGGCAGTGCCTGTAGGCTGTAGCCTGGCCCTGTTACCGAAGCTAGCTGAGTGGTGTAAGGTTAAGGTACTAGTAGAGATGAGCGGCCGCTGAATCTTTATTTAAAGTTAGGATATGGATTACAGTTTAGAAATGTCAAATGTACACTCCTGTGAGCGGCAGGGAGGGAGATCTGTGGATGACACTGTTATAGGGAGGGGGATCTGTGGATGACACTGTTATAGGGAGGGGGATCTGTGGATGACACTGTTATAGGGAGGGGGATCTGTGGGTGACACTGCTATGGGGAGGATCTGTGGATGACACTGTTATGGAGGGGGATCTGTGGATGACACTGTCATGGGGTGGATCTGTGGTTGACACATATAGCATAAGATGCTATATACGGTATGTGTCATCCACAGATCCCCCTCCGTAACAGTGTCATCCACAGATCCCCCTCCATAACAGTGTCATCCACAGATCCCCCTCCCTATAACAGTGTCATCCACAGATCCCCCTCCCTATAACAGTGTCATTCACAGGCAACTAGGACATGTTGAAATGTAATTTGTATTTTAAAAAATTAAACCACAGACAGCAGGACTTTTCTTATCTGTTGCAGTTTTAGGTATTGGGTAAAGCAGCATTTCTAAGCATACTTGTGTAAATGTATTGTTGTTATAGCTGCCCCCAGTGTCCCCCCCCCCCCCCCAAAATCTGAAAGCTAGAGACGCCACTGATTAGGTCTTGCTTTTTTGCAGGACATGATTCATTTTTGTTTTTGGGGAGACGAGCTATAGTTTTTTTGGGAGGTGTGGTAACCCCAAAAAAAAGCAATTCTGGCATTTTATTCTCTTTTCAGCGTTTACAGTGCGAGATAAATAACGTGATATTTTAACAGTTCAGATATTTTCTGACACGGCAATGCGAATTGTGTTTATTTTGTTATTGTTTAAAACAAGAAATACAATAATATATATTAAAAACTGGGGGTTGACTTTTTTATATTCAACTTATTTTTAATATAAAAAAATAACCTTTTAAACCTTTTTTAGTTCCACTTGAGGACTTCATCACTTATACATTATACTGCAATACTTCTGTACTGTAAGTATTACAATGACAAGCCTGCGAACCTTCACTAGGCCCTGGGCAGGGCCCAGGGCCGGCTCCAGGTTCATGTGGGCCCTTGGGCGATAAATCCCAGTGGGCCCCCATGAGGCATTTTTTTACATTGACATGTCCCCCTGTGGCTCCTACACGGTATAATGACCCCCAGTGGCCCCTATACAGTATAATGACTACTAGTGGCCCTTCACACAGTATAATGAACCCCCAATTCCCCCCCCCACTGTATAATGACCACCTGTGGCCCTGCATTCAGAATAATAACCCCCAGTCGCCCCCATTTAGAATAATGACCCCCAGTAGCCCCCACACTGGGGGAATACTGTATGGAGGGGGCTCTGGGGGTATTTATACTGAATGGAGGGTCATTGGTGATCATTACTAAATGGGGGACACTGGGGGTCATTATACTATGTAAAGGGCCCTCACAGTATAATGACCCCACAGTGGCCCTCCATTCAGAATAATGACCCCCAGTCGCCCCCACACTGGGGGTTATACTGTATGGAGGGGGCACGAGGGGTTATTATATTTAATGGGGGATCTGGTGGTCATTATGCAAAATGGAGGGTCAATGGGGATCATTATACTAAATGGGGGGCACTGGGAGTCATTATACTGTGTAAGGGACCCTCACAGTGTGATGAATGACCCCTCAGTGGCCCCCTCACATACCTATCATTGCAGGGGAGCTGGTGGTCCTGTCATTCACTAACCGCAGCTCCCTGCGCTCCTTCTCTCCTCCGGCCCGCTGCAGCAGTGAGCCAGGCCTGGAGGAGAGAAGGAGATGTGCAGTGATGGAGCTAGAACTGACTGGGCCCCACAGCGAAATTTAGTACGCCCCCCTCCCCCCCAATGTGTGTTCACATTACGTTTTTCCTATCGGTTTGATGTATACACATGTGCAGCGCTCCACGTTTTTGTATCCTGCAGAGTCAAGTAAAAAATGCCTACGTTAACGTATATGTTTTTTTACCATGGAACTGTATGGTGAACGGACGCCACTGTACGGCATCAGTCTGAGGCATCTGTCAATGCATACATTTTCAGTATGCATTAAATGGATGGCAAAAATGTGATGTGAACCCAGCCCTAGTGTCAGAATAAGCCCCAGTACACAGCGGAGCAGCGTGGCGGAGAGGGGAGGCCTCCATGTACTGACAGAGCACTACCTGGTGGTCAGGGATGAGGACTGTGCTTCCCAAGGATCATTTTCTACTGGAAAATACAGGGCACAGTATAATACACTAGAATCTATATAATATAAAGATATTAGCCCCACCCCCCGAATAATCATACGATTAGGGGGTCATTTATTATATAGAAATACGTCTATATTAGGCGTATTTCTGACACAGATGTGGCGCAAAGGTCCTTAACACCGCAATCTGTATCTTTTCCCGCTCATGCCAGGTCTAAAAAAAGTGGTGTGGGCAGAAAGGGATACAGTTATGGCCATCCAGTTATTGGATACCACCGCCATATAGTGATAACACCGCCATATAGTGATAACACCGCCATATAGTGATAACACCGCCATACAAGGATAAAACCACCATACAGTGACCGGATAAAAGGGTATAAGAGGGCATAGTACAGGGAATGACTATGGGCACTGCACAGAGTGTGGTAAGAGGGCACAATGCAGGGTATAAAGGGGCACAGTACGGGGTGGGGGGCACAGTCACATGACCCTGTGATGTTAGAAGGTCCTTATGGTGAATGCGGTTCAGATGCCACCATAATGAGAGGCAGAGGAGTGAGACAGGGGCCCGGGGCCCTGGATGGACAGGAGGGGTGGACACAGCAAGTAGGTTGAAGGGGCTCTGAGGGGGATTCATACAAGTAGTGGCAGGAGGTCTGTGCAGGGCAGCAATAGGAGATAGGATGGTGGGACAGGAGCCCTGGATACATGAGGGAGGAAAGGAGACAGCAGGGGCTCCATAAGGGTGATATAGGACAGGATATGGGGGGGGGGGGGGGCAGGTGTCATGGAGGCAATCAGCTTAATAAAACAGTAACACAACTAAATAGAATGAAGCAGCAGTGTCCCCCCCTTTCCTTCTGTCCCACAGAGAAGAGACAGTCACAGTGCAGACTCACAGACTGTCTCCACACTTCTCTGCTCCAGCTCCAGCCGTGCGGTCTCTCTCCAGTCTCCTCAGGCAGCGTGTGTCCTGTGTAGAGGGGGCGTGTCCTGAGTCTCTGCAGCTCAGGGGGCCCACCAAAGGGGTACTGCGTATGTGAAAGGACAGCAGTGAGAGCTCCCATCTGTATTGATGGAAGTGCTCATAGCAGCTCAGTGGGCCCCCCCAGGAGCATTGGGCCCCGGCACTTGCCCGGGGATGCCGGGTTATGACGCCGGCCCTGGCAGGGCCGTTGCTACCATAAGGCAGACCAAGCGGCTGCCTTAGGGCGCACCCTGGGGAGGGCGGAAAAATGAACCTTCTTTTTTTATTTTTTTAAATCACTTGTGACTTGCGCCGCAGCGCCGCCAGCCACCCGCCCCAGCCTGCGTGCGCCGTACGGCCCCAGCCCTCACTCACAGAGTGGCACGAGCACGGCAACAAAGTCACGGGGTCAGGCCAGGGGGGTGTGACTGGCGAGTGGCGCAGTGGCGGCGGGCGGCACCAAGGAGCTGACTGTGTCTGTGAGTCTGACTCACACACAGCCAGATTGCCGTAGCAGCAGGACAGGTGGGTAGGTGATCACTGAAAAATTATTACACAAACAACAAACATAAATAGAGGGGGGAGGTGGTGGTGACCGTGACGTGATGGGAGGGGGGACAATGCCTGTAGTCTGTGACATGGGGATAATGGGGCCAGGGTTGGCCGGGGGGGGAGTGATGTGCCATGGAGGGGGGGGACAAATGTGACACAATAGGGGGAAATGATGTGATCATAATGTGACACGAAAGGGGTGATGTGACATGGTTTGGAGGGGGAGAAATGTGGCATGGATGGAGGGGGAGAAATGTGACATTGAGGGGGAGAAATGTGACATGGAGGGCTGATGTAACATAGGTGATTTGACATAGAGGGGGAAAAATGTGACATTGAGGCCTTGAGGGGGAGAAATGTGACATTAAGGGGGTGAAATGTGACATGGAGGGGGAGAAAGCTGACATGGAGGGGGAGAAATCTGACATGGGGGAGAAATCTGACATGGGGGTGATGTGACAGAGGGGATTATGTAAAAAGGAGGGGGAGAAATGTGACATGGAGGGTGGGGGAATGTGACATGGGGGCATGATGGCTTACATGGGGGGATGATGGCTGACATGGGGGCTAATGGCTGACATGGGGGCATGATGACTGACATGGGGGCATGATGACTGACATGGGGGCATGATGGCTGACATGGGGGGCTGATAGCTGACATGGGGGTCTGATCTGAGGCATTGGGGGTCTGATCTGAGGTCTGATTAACATTGGGGGTCTGATTGCTGGTATGACCTGAGGTGTAATGGAAAATATTTTTTTCTTATTATCCTCCTCTAAAACCTAGGTGCGTCTTAGAGGGCGAAAAATAAGGTCCTCAAACCAGCGATTGTTTGAAGCAGAGAGAAGATACCAGGACCACACAGAGGAAAAGCCAGTTGCTGCAGACGGGACCAGGGCCAGGTGAGCTGCGAGGGGATGGGGGGGTCCTTCTGCGTGCGTTCTGTATTTTTTTCACACCCATCAATTGGAAGGGGTGTTATCGTCTGAAAGTATGAACAAGAATAGGACTTGCTCTGTAATTTGCAGAACAGTTGCAAAAATTCAGCCCCATAGAAATAAATGGGTCAGAAAATGGCGGTTGTCTGTATGCGCTATTTGCCTTCTTATGGTTCTTTACATTGATTTTGGTTTGTTTGCCTTTTATCTTGGTTATTTTTAAGCCATATTTACATAAAACATGAAAACCTCTCAGCTATCACATGGCCGAACTATTGGAGCATTTTAGCGTCTGTATTACGGCTGCAACAAACGGACAACAATGGGTCAACTGAACCATAGAGTTCAACTTCTGGGGCGGGGGGGGGGGGGGCGCCAAAATGTATCTTCGCTTGTGTTGGCAAAAATCCTTGCACCGGCCCTGGCCCTGGGCAGCTATGACAACCAGACAGCACCATATGAACAGCAGGTGCACCTTCACTCTGTCGCATCAGAGGGTTTAAACGGCCAGGATTACAGTTATTTCCTATCCTGTCCACTGCAGGCAGGTGTCAGCTGTATCAAACAGCAGGCACCAACCACTGAGCCACCTGGCATTATGACGTACATGTATGTCAAGTGTCAGGATGTAAGCTAAAGTTTAGTATTTTTCTCACTAAATGCAAATGTATTTACAATATATTACACCACTGTTAACCAGGACAATGTTCACACTGCTTGCATGTACAAATAAAACCTAAATTATAAAATTTAAATTAATATTATATTATATCTGAAATATAAACATATTGTTAAAAAGCCACACAGCACTTTATTCTCATGGCCGCGACTATGCAATTTTATAACAAAACGTCACAGCGTTAAATGGGCAAAAGTTAAAGCTTATGCTTGTTATGAAATACATATCTATGATTTGAATACCTTATGTAACACAGGAATGTTAATAAAGACACTCCAAATATGTCAATCAGGATAAATCCATGGATTAATGACACATCTCTATTAATCTAGAACATCCACACCTTTCTTAAACTCTACTGACTCTACTCAGCTGTATTTTTTTCAAACTTCAAGTTTGAGAATCTTTCTAGGTCTTAACTAGTGGATAGATGGCATGGTGAGCAACAGTAAGTTTACTCTATGTGTAAAACAATGTATTGATCAAAGGTTGATGATCACCTGGCTGGCTCACCAACACAACCTTGTAAGGCAGATAGTGAGCTGCTCAGGTAAACTTTTCCAGACAAAATCCAAGGGAGGGAGCTTGGCTGGGTGGGTGGCGGTGTTCTTCAGTGGTTACTGTGCCCTAATTTGTAAGTCAATCTGTATGCAAATCCTCTTTAAGGTCTTGTTCCACAATTTGCTCTAAGTAACACTGAATATTAATGCAAAAACCATGAATACGAGAAATTCTCTTTATGTCTTGCAAAATAAAATTTGAACAAGGTCAGAAAGGGCACATTCCTGTTGTAGTTCATTCAAGCATGTCCGAATTCTGTAAACAGCCAGGTTTAGATCTGACAGTAATCAGGTGATTGGTAAACATTTTCTTTCTATTCCCCCAGTTTACTTTTTAGCTCAGAATTAAAATGAATATGGAGAAAAACTTGAAATTTACTATTCAGTAATATAATAAGAAAAATAATGATTACAATAATAAAAAAACACATTTCATTACTTGCAAAACATAACTAAGTCAAAGGGCACATACTGTATAACCAAATGTCATATGTCTCAGTAAATACTTCAGCCAGTAAAAAGCAACTAAAGGATGACTGTTCATTCAATCCCCAGCGGGCTCACTGTTTCTAATTGATATATCCACTGGGCCTCTTTTTGAGAATTCTCCTATCCCTATCCCCTCTTCGGGGGGAGGGACGTATGAGCCTGCCTGATCACTTGGAATCATAGAGTACTGGGGTCTCCATCATGATATTCCAATATGTGCCTAGCTATTGGGGAATCACATTTTTGTTTAATATCTACCAAGTACTCACCCACCCTCCACCTTACTACATACTACTTGTCTTAGGGCTCTTTCACACTTGCGTTGTCCGGATCCGGCATGTACTCCACTTGCCGGAATTACACTCCGGATCCGGAAAAACGCAAGTGTACTGAAAGCATTTGAAGACGGAACCGTCTTCAAAATGCTTTCAGTGTTACTATGGCACCCAGGACGCTATTAAAGTCCTGGCTGCCATAGTAGTAGTGGGGAGCGGGGGAGCGGTAAACTTACAGTCCGTGCGGCTCCTGGGGCGCTCCAGAATGACGTCAGAGCGCCCCATGCGCATGGATGACGTGTCCAATGCGATCACAT
This sequence comes from Bufo bufo, assembly GCF_905171765.1. Lineage (NCBI taxonomy): Eukaryota > Metazoa > Chordata > Amphibia > Anura > Bufonidae > Bufo > Bufo bufo. The sequence goes on from NC_053392.1 coordinate 552,932,809, forward strand.
GATCCATGCGCTTGGGGCGCCCTGACGTCACTCTGGAGCGCCTGTGGAGCCGCACGGACGGTAAGTATACTGCTCCCCCACTCCCCACTACACTTTACCATGGCTGCCAGGACTTTAGCGTCCCGGCAGCCATGGTAAACATTCAGAAAAAGCTAAATGTCGGCTCCGGCAATGCGCCGAAACGACGTTTAGCTTAAGGCCGGGTCCGGATCAATGCCTTTCAATGGGCATTAATTCCGGATCCGGCATTGCGGCAAGTGTTCCGGATTTTTGGCCGGAGCAAAAAGCGCAGCATGCTGCGGTATTTTCTCCAGCCAAAAAACGTTCCGTTCCGGAACTGAAGACATCCTGATGCATCCTGAACGGATTTCACTCCATTCAGAATGCATGGGGATAATCCTGATCAGGATTCTTCCGGCATAGAGCCCCGACGACGGAACTCTATGCCGGAACACAAGAACGCAGGTGTGAAAGAGCCCATACAGTTGTTGAAATCACTCATCACATATTCCATCCCTGTTTAATAAACTTGTAAGACATTTGCTTTCTAAATGTGGGGGCAACATATGCATCCTCCACATTTGAACATCCCACTAGATTAGGGTGTTTCATTTTTCCAAATATGTGCTTTTGACTTTGCTTACGCCCCGAGTCTCAGTTATGTAAAAGATATATATGTCAAATTTCAAGAAGATTAGATAATATTTAGAGGTTGCACACATTGATCAATTAATATCAAATTGTATATGCACTTTAAATTGTCCTCTTCACTAAACAGTTGAATATTCTTCAACAAGAATTGAAAGGAATGAAGCGGGTTATACATTTTGTCAGCCTCATATATGTTCGCTTTTTGCACGAGGCAATTGTAAGTCGATGGGCTCCAAAGAATGATTTGGATATGCTCCAGCTCCTGAGCACTTACCTAGATGCAGACGTCAGAAAAAGTGCTCTCACAGTTGCTAAGAGACACCTTTGGTATCTGTCAGAAACAAACATAAGATTGGCTTTTTTGGACGAACGTATTATTCAGGCTGTTAAGGAAAATATGACAAAAAATTTTGAAACCAAACCTGCAAAGAAAAAGGAAATGAAACGGTTAGAGGGTAAAAACCTAGTTTTTGAAGGAAAAGACCTGAGCCATTTCGTTACAAGTAAAACAAAGACGTTCTTTGAATTGTTTGGGATCCACAACGTGACAGAATACTGCAGTGATTCTCTGAGAAGCCATGTGAACGCTCTTAAGGTGGTCAATGATACCGCAGAAAGAGGAATTGCTCTGATAAAAAAAGTTTACCCAATCGGTCAGGGACGAACAACAAAAACAATTCTTGTTGAGGGTAGTCGAGCATCACAGAAAAGTCGTCACCAAGCTAACAAATGAAGGGATTGCATCGTTCAAAGTTGATTAATATAACACATGTTTTGCCTATCATACTACTATCTTAGTGTCTAGTTTTAATATTATTTTAGGTTTGTGATTTCTAGTTTTCCCAATAAAAGCAATTAACATAAAAAAAATCGTATTTTTTGCCTACTTTTACAAAACTGTTAAAAGTGTGCAACCTCTAAATATTATCCAATCTTCTTGAAATTTGGCATATATATATTTTACATCACTGAAACTGAGCAGTCTGCAAAAATGTAATATTTTATTTTTTTCCATTACAAAATGAAACACCCTACACTAGGTTTACAGTCCAACCACCAGGTGTCCCACAATTTTGTTTTTTGGTATAATCTGTGCACTAAACAGTCTCTAATGGATCTGCCTTTTCTGAATGTGATGGTAGATTAGGGGGACAGAAAATCCTGTAAACAAGGTCTGTAAGCAAAATTCCCCATCTTCTTAGAATACTCAGAGCGCTCTCACTTTGATTGTCAGGTTCATAGGAGATATTAGTTACAGTTGGTTTATGGAAAATTTTAGTCACCAGTCCCTCATCCATCTTAGAGATTACAATGTCCAGGTGAACTCAAGCTGATACAGTTTATATTCAAATGTTTAACAAATATCTGAAAGGATCTAACAGGGCCATTCTATTGTACCAGGATGTCATCTATGAAACGTCCCTAAAAAAGAATCCTGGCAGTTCACCCGTCATCCTCCTCTTGAAACATCATTGGGTCTTTTATATTTAAAGGGGTTGTCTCATCTGAGACATCTGTGGCATATCGTTGGAGACTTTTCCAAATAGTTGTGTATAGGCAGCAGCAATAATTGTAGTATAGTATTCCTTCCTGAGTCACTATGTACTCCTAAAGGCTATGTACACCTTTGAAGCCAATTTTTTTAAATATTGCATTGTACTCATTTGGTCTTTATTACAATTATGGAACCCTTTTTTCTGTACAGAGCTGAAATGCTCTAATAGCAGGCTCTAAATTTTCTCTCTGCTCTTTCATCCAGCTAATCTGATGGGCTCCTTATCTCTGCTCTCTGAGTTTTATAAACACTCATTATAGCTCAGTTCTTATCTTACTGATAAGAATGTGGCTGAGATAAGGGTAAAGTGAAAGTAAAAAGTAAAATTCACACAGCTAGACAAACAGTTCACCCTTTGTGACAGAACGGCTCAATATTTTTAATAAAGACCAATTGAATTTTTTTTTTTTAGCTCAAAATGAATAAAATGCAATCATAAAAAAATAGGTGTACATAGCCTTTAACAATTTTCCTAAATAACCACAGGTGTGCAATTCAGTTCTCATTAATACTTTCTGCAATTTCCAGGCTACGGGGTGCAGATCTTAGATACAGATGACCAGCCCATCTCAAACTGTGGTGGGTGCCAAAGTAAAGTCTTTTGCCATAAATGAACAGTACCTTACTATCTTTCCAGGCACAGTCTTGGTTATCAACCATCAATAGATATCCGTTTTACTTCTCTTAGGGGTAGTCTCTCAGTTCAGTTGGTTTTCCTCTGGCAGCTTTTCAGTATCAGAGATAATAGTTCCCTGGTCTAGGCCTAGTTCATTGGAGTTCACACAGACATGTCCTTCCTTTGCATCTGCTTATCTAAGGCTACTTTCACACTAGCATTAATATTTTCCGGTATTGAGATCCGTCATATTCATTGTCAATGGGGACAAAAGGTAACTGAACAGAACGGAATGCTCCAAAATGCATTCCGTTCCATTCTCATACTGGAGAGCAAACCGCAGCATGCTGCGGCTTGCTTTCGATCCTGGGATGCGGAGCAAGACGGATCTGTCATGACCCACAATGCAAGTCAATGGGGACGGATCCGTTTTCTCTGACACAATAGAAAACTGATCTGTCCCCATTGACTTTCAATGGAGTTCTTGATGGATCCGTCTTTGCTATGTTACAGATAATACAACCGGATCCGTTCATAATGGATGCAGATGGTTGCATTATCAGTAACGGAAGCGTTTTTGCTAAAGCACGCCAGATCCAGCAAAAATGCTAGTGTGAAAGTAGCCTAAGGGCTCTTAACCAGGGGGTATGACCAGCCACTGCTTTAAAAAAGAACTGCCAGTTTAACTATATGTTGTCCATACATAACCATTTGGAATTACAATGAATAAGCGAAAAGAGAACATTTGAACATTAGAGTGCTTAGTCAATAAACCATCAGATTTAAAGGCTATGTACACCTTTGTGGGGATTTTTATTTATTATTTCATTGTACTCATTTAGAGCTAAAAATCTTTTTTTCACTTGGTCTATATTAATAATATGGAATCCTTTTTTGTGTACGGAGCTGACATGCTCTACTAGCTGCCTGTGGATTTTTTGTCTTTTCCATCCTCTGGGAAGTAGACGGACTCCTTATCTCTGCTCTTTTACATTATAAACATACATTAAAGCTCAATCCTTATCTTTCTGATGAATGTGGCTTAAATAAGTGTTTATGACCACTCAGTAGTTTAGAGAGAAGGGTTATTAGATGACCCGCACAAAGTGAAAGTACCAGTCACACAGTTAGAAAAACAGTTAACTCTTTGTGACAGAATGGCTCAAAATGGCCAATTGAAAATATTATTTTTAGCCAAAAATGTGTAAAATGCAATCAATAAAAAAAACTGTCTCCAAAGGTGTACGTAGCCTTTAACTCTATAGCAGTGATTCGCTGGGTCACTGCACTTAAGATGCACTTTATTAACTAATAAAAGTATACTCTGCAGTTACACTGCATCCTGAATGTAGCTTTGAGGAAGAGCCTCAAATCTGAAGTCCCCATTCTTCTGTTCAGAACTTCAGCGTTTTCCCAGGTGGTGGGGACTACAAGCAGCACCCCTTGACAAGTCTCAGCATGCTGTTGCTCCCTCGGCGCAACATGCTCAGGTGAGGGGCGTACAAGCCGACCTTTCTTTTTCTAGCCTTGCTGTCCTTCCCATATGCACACTCTCTTTCTTGTTCTGCACTTACGATGCACCATATTGCACCAACATTTTATTTTATTTTTTTGTTGAAAAAAAAAAACAACTACTAAAAGTGTCTAGCCATGCACCAAATGTATTACCCAGCATGAGCCACTGTTACCATTTTCACATATTAGACTCCCTTCCTCTACACCGGCTACAGTTCAGACAGGATTAGTAAATCTGCCCCATTGTTACATAGCTCTGAGGTCTGTCACAGAGGATTAATTGGACTGATACACTGAAGCAAACCCTCAGTGGTGTGACTGGGTGTAGAACAGGTTACCTAGACAACCCCTTACAATAATGCAGTCATTTTAGAAAGGATTAGCACAATATAACTGCCCTCTATCTATATTGACCCCCTGTGACAACATTATGAATGCCGTGCAGCGTACCTGGGCGTAAGGAGTCAAGCGGGCTGCACAAAGCATGCTCACATGCAATTAAATATGACATCTGCTGGTCCAGAGGAGGTTGGATTCTGCTGACCTCAGCTGTGTGCACTTTGGCAGAGAACCATCTCCCACGAACAACACACTGCCTTCACTTTTCTCCGTGCCGGGAGCTGCTCAGCGTATTCAGCGTTTAAAATGGCCGGGCTGCTGAAAGCCTGTCATTGGCATTGATAAGGGTTGGCTGCACTTTAGAGGAGCTGTGGATTGGCTCATGACAACACCTAATAGGATGCCTCGTGATAACCGCAGCGAGAATGAACCAGTCAATGCAGCTTTTATCTGCCCAATGACATTTTCTTTTTGGCAATTTAGTACAATTGGACCCTGGAATCTTTTAAATGTTCTTGTTGATTACCTAGAATTGAGATAAGCACTCAAACAATTGGATATTTAAACCACTAAAATGTGGACAAACCCGGATATGGTTAAATATACAATATACACCTTTATTTAATATAGCTAATAAAAAATAGATGAAAAATGGATACAAATATATAAAAAATATATATATTATATAAAAATATATATATTAGTGTTGATGTAAGGAAGATGATATGAAAAAAGTTGATGAATAATTGTATAAAGATAAAAATAAAAATACAGTCAGTACTGAGATGGTTAAAAAAGTCTTTGTAGTAGAGGGGCCAGTAGGGAATCCGGACGTCAATCTAGGTAATAGGTGAAATCTTCATAGGCTGTCCATTCATAGAACTATAAAGGTCTCTGATTGCCCAGGAGGGGTAGTACCCGTTAATAGGGGATATAACAATGCAGTTGAGACAAAAGAGTGGAGAGTAGGCCCCTTCAGAATAATCAGCCCCTTGAAATTCTTAGGAGAATACACCCCCTTTAGGGTAACACGGTCCTCTTATTTGTGATAAACAGTACTTAAAAGCAGAGGTATAGGGTGATGGGCATATGTTACCTTAATGTGACGTCCCACACTGGAACGGTATTGTGCCCTAATACCTTTGATTCCCCCGCAGTCTGTCTTTGGTGGTCCTGTGTTCGCGTGTGGCGGCGGCTCCTAGGCGGTTCGTGGGCAGCGCGCGCGTCTCCTCTGCCCGGCGTCCCACGTGGCGGTGACGTCACCGGATGTATTGGTGTCCGAGTCAGCAGGGGGATGTGATCAATTGGCGGTATAGTAGTGGTATGTCCGTTCTCAAAGAATCGGGATCCCCTGTAGCTGGATCCTTATGCGCGGTCTTCCGGTGTTAATCCAAGATATGCAGGGTTCTTGGGTCGGTACCAAACGCGTTTCGGGGAGTGTCGCAAACACAGGACCACCAAAGACAGACTGCGGGGGAATCAAAGGTATTAGGGCACAATACCGTTCCAGTGTGGGACGCCACACTAAGGTAACATATGCCCATCACCCAATACCTCTGCTTTTAAGTACTGTTTATCACAAATTAGAGGACCGTGTTACCCTAAAGGGGGTGTATTCTCCTAAGAATTTCAAGGGGCTGATTATTCTGAAGGGGCCTACTCTCCCCTCTTTTGTCTCAACTGCATTGTTATATCCCCTATTAACGGGTACTACCCCTCCTGGGCAATCAGAGACCTTTATAGTTCTATGAATGGACAGCCTATGAAGATTTCACCTATTACCTAGATTGACGTCCGGATTCCCTACTGGCCCCTCTACTACAAAGACTTTTTTAACCATCTCAGTACTGACTGTATTTTTTATTTTATTTTTATCTTTATACAATTATTCATCAACTTTTTTCATATCATCTTCCTTACATCAACACTAATATATATTTTTTATATAATATATATATTTTATATATTTTTATACATTTTTCATCTATTTTTTATCTATATTTTATTAGCTATATTAAATAAAGGTGTATATTGAATATTTAACCATATCCGGGTTTGTCCACATTTTAGTGGTTTAAAATATCCAGTTGTTTGAGTGCCTGTCTATAAAGTTCTTTCTGTCTTTTAAACCCTATCTATTCTGGTTTGGGTGAACCAGTTAGACAGCAGCACCTCATCCACTACACTTAATAAGGTGAACCACCTCGACAGTCTGCTATGTAGAATTGAGATAACCCTGATGGCACCTGTCAAATGTTCCTGCTGGTTCACCTGAGCAACTAGTGTATGAAATATGGAATATCTGTGAGCATAATCACAATGCGTTATGGGCTACAAAATATTTAAGCTAAGACTGTTTGTAGTGCACCGTGTTAAAGGGGTTGTCCTGGAATGGAGCTGAGTTGCAATGATAGACAGATGTGGTTCCATTTCAATTCCGGACTACCCCTTTAATTCAATAAAGGATGGGGGGTTTCCTAATTGGTTCTTTCGTCTAGTGGCGAGAGCCAAGAGCTGCTTTTTGCAACTTTTTTTGTCATAAATGTTGTCACACAGCCTGTTTTACATGGAAGGGGAGTGGAGCAGGGGCGTACCGGGGCCAGAACTCCTCCCTGGCAAATTTACTAACATTTACGCCTACAAGCAGGAGTAAGTGTTGGCAAAAAAACTACTTCAGCCAGGCACAAGGACGCCTCATCATAAATTAGCTGAATCTTACGGCAGCGTAGAGGGGCATCTGAGACCTGCGTAAAAATACGGTCCAGTGTATCTTGTTCAAAATAGAACTCAGATTTCAAAGCAGATCCATGTAAAATCAGCGAGAAATGACTTACATGTAGATTTTGGCTGAGGATTTGCCTCAGATGTCACATACTGCATTGCAAAAGGTGAAATCTAGGGCAGAAATCCATCGCATAAATTGACATACTAGTAACATAGTACATAAGGCTGAAAAAAGACATTTGTCCATCCAGTTCGGCCTGTTATCCTGCAAGTTGATCCAGAGGAAGGCAAAAAATCCACACCGTATGTCACGTTATGTGTGGATTCCATAGTGGAAAATTTACGCAGCATGCAGATGAAATTTTATAAATCGGATCCACTTTGCTGCTACTGTAAACACTTTGGATTCTCGAAACACAATTCCGTTGCAGAAAATGTATACCCTAAATATAAGGTCTACCCTAGAGTTAAAGGGGTTGTCTCATCATGGACAGTGGGGGCATATCGCTAGGATATGCCCCCATTGTCTTATAGGTGAGGGTCCCACCGCTGGGACCCGCACCTATATCGAGAATGGGGCTCCGCAAGTGAAGGAGGGCGAACTGCGCATGCGCAGCTGCCCTCCATTGATTTTCTATAGGGCCGGCGAAAGTAGCCAAGCGCTGGCTCGGCTATTTCCGTCGGCTCCATAGAAATGAATGGGAGCGAGGGCCGCACATGAGCGGTACGCTCCCATTCACTTCTATGGCTTGGTGGTGGCCGGACCGGAGTCCTCCAGCCACCACTTTGCGGGGCTCTGTTCTCGATATAGGTGCGGGTCCCAGGGGTGTGGGTCCCGCACCTATAAGACAATGGGGGCATATCGTAGTGATATGCCCCCATTGTCCATGATAAGACAACGCCTTTAAGGTCTACTTGCTGTCATAGATTAGAACCCATTGTGATATAACAGCTGTGTCTTTATTGTATACATTTATTTAAATCAAAGTTTGAAGATTTATTTCTAGTTTAAATTTTTTTATTTTTTTTATTTTTTAACTTTACATTTATCTTATCTGCTGTAAAAGTGATTCTGTCTGGTATCTTCTTGTGTTCAGAGTAAGGACATCTACTTCTGCATGAGATCAGTCTATTGTTGCACGTCTGAGATCTTGCTTCATTTATGATGTGAATCCAAGATGTTTTTCACCTGACTCATAAAAATGACAAGCGCAAATTAGAATAGTACACTTCTTCGAAGACAAAGGCCGGTTTGATGCGAATAATAAACTGCAGGCAACGTACACCACAACAAAGGAGGCATTCTGCCGCCTTTTCAGTTGACTTTTTTCCCATTTCTTTTCTGCGTGTGATACAGTGAAAGCTGACAGACCAGATGCTGCCCAAGGCCTTTAACTTTCTATCTGCAGTCCAATCCTCAAAGGCAGAATCCTGCTGAGAGCCTCACAAACAGCGTGTGAAGCTTTCTAGACTGTAGGTGTGGCCTCCAGTGCTACAATGGAATGGAAGCTTTGTGTGCAGCACAGGAGATCATTAGCGTTCATTTGGCGCCTGATACAGAATAAACCAAACGCGATATTACAAGTGGCCACTAGAGGGAGGGGCTCAGCCAAACGGCATAGATCAATAAGAATAGCAGGCACCGAGTCTAGAAACCTGATGTTACCGTATCATCACTGAATCTAAATTTAGCTGATAGCAAATGTGGCACGCTACTTACCTTTCCATGGCACACATACGGAATCTGTTCAAATACAGTTCCATATTAACTCTGGAAAAAAGACTAGGAAATACAGGATTTAACCCAAAATTGCCCATGTAAATGTAATGTAGAAAAAAATAAGTAACCGATCCAGGGGAGAGGGTATGGGGTGGGTGGTGATGGAGAATGAATATTTAGGGATTAATATTTTATACAGGGTTGTAGTCTTTTTATTTATTTAGCTTTTATGGTGTATTTCTTTTTTATTTAGATACTATGTGTATGCCAGAATGGAATGTAATAAAGTGTTAACATATATAGAAAAAATAAGGATGTTTATAGCGAGTTGTATTGCGACTGAATTCTGAGAATTAGGTTGATAATTACCTACCGTATTTCTTTTGCGTCATATAATGTTGACGAGAATGCTATCATATTAGTCCCTGTCCCCTCGTTTGCCCAAATCACACACACCATCTTGGACAGTCTCACACCAGGCTCTCCCCAGGCACCTATCCTACAGGTTCATCTGTCAACATTCTCTCTCACACTGCTCTGAAGGCTCTGCTTCTCTGGCAAAGTTCTCTGCATCTTTAGGGTTTAGGATTCTTTCTTTCCACCATTCTTTCTTCTAGTATATTACTGAGTAGGCAATCTCACTAACGCATTCTGAGATCATTCCTTAGACTTACTCCTCATTCACTCTCTCAGTCTGTTAGTTGAGAACCCTTCTTACTTTTAACCTGACCCGCCAAGGGCTCTTGTTGTCCTCAACCCTCCTACCACAACCAAACCCAAGTATCCACTTGTTACCTAACTGTCCAGCCCATGACACACATCTTAGGCCTCGCTCAGCAAAGTAGCCAAATGGTTTTCCTGTACAGCATTTGCTCTCCGACACACAATCTCCTCAGCTCTGAACACACAGGTCCTCTGTCATGACTCCTGACCTCAGGTCCACCAACTTCACAGCCTCAGCCTCCAGTCTCCCCTGCCTCTCTAGACAAGGACAAGCATACCAGGAGCTGCAGGTCCCTGCAAATTGTTAATAACAGAACTGGTAACTTATGGTTTGTTAATGGTCACTCAGATTTCTTTTAGCAAACTGTGTAGCCATTAGGACTTACTACTTCTTTCATTAGTAATCTGCATGGTTCTGCTGCCTTTAGCCGCATTGCTCCCGCCGTTCAGCCATGCGACGCCCATGCGGCTGCTGGGCTGTGTGACAGCACCCTAAGGCATCTTCATAGGCACTTACTACCAGCACCTGCAGTCAATCATGTTTATTAAAGTACAAATACAAACCTTATTAGTTTACTTGATAAATGCCAACCCTCAGGAGATGACATTTCCATTGCACAAGCCATTAGTTTTCCATTAAACTATTCAACTCACGTCTTTTAGAAATGAAGAATTCAGATATAAAAATATTAGAGGTTTGAAATGGGGTTTCAAAAATGGCATCAAATCCACATCTGTAAGAATTTGTCAGAAGAGATTCCCCCACTGATTATATAGGAGATTCCTAGTTTAAGTTGGGACATGGCTGGCTGTGCATGGTCCCTCTCCATTGAAATGAATGGAGCTGCAGGTGCAGTGACCTGCAGGGGGAGAGATTGGAGGAGGTTGGGAGTGGTAATGGTGTTACAGATAGAAGTAAGCGTTATACTGTAGATTCCATTTTTGTTTTCCATTATAACATGGTTATAACGGAAAATAACGGAATCCATAGGACGGAAGTCAAAACGGAAGCCTTTAAGAGGCATTCCGTTTTGATCCGTCATAATAGAAGTCTAAGGGAATCAGAACAGATCCATCTGGTTCCTGTTATGCAAGACGGAAAACAAAGTACTGTTGACAGGACTTTTTTTTCCGTTCTGCATAACGGGAACCAGATGGATCCGTTTTGGTTCCCATAGACTTCTATTATGATGAAAAGCAAAACAGAATGCCTTTTAAAGGCTACCGTTTTGCATTCCGTCATAATACAAGTCTATGGGCAGCAGAACGGATGCATCCTAGTTTACGTTATGCAGGACTGGACTCCTGCATATTGGAAACCAGGACGGATCTGTTATGCTGCCCATAGACTTGTATTATGAAGGATCAAAACGGAATGCCTCTTAAAGGCTTCCGTTTTGACTTCCGTCTTATGGATTCCGTTATTTTCCGTTAAAACCATGTTATAACGGAAAACAAAAACGGAATCCATAACGCTGATGTGAACCCATCCTAACAGTGGTTAACAGTAGTTGTCCTCACTCTCGCACTCCCTGAGGCCACGTGCAATTCCCCAGATAGGGTATCTGCAATTGTTAGTTATATATTGTAATGTCATATTGTTTTATGTATCTGCCGTAAGCTTCAGAATGATAAGCTATGGTTGGCATTAGGAATGTAATGTCCATTGCTCCCCTCTCGGTGGGAGTGGGCTGGTTCTGCTTCCTGCCAGGAGAGGGAGCTCTAAGAGTACCTTATTTAGCATTGCAAGTCTGGATTGAGGGAGCATGTCCATCTGCTCCTGTTTCAAGAGCCTTTGGGGCCAGTGATACAGCTAGTCTGTGAGGACCACTATTCCAGGGAGACTGCAGAGTCCCAGGCCACCAGAAGATATGCAAGCTACAGCATTTACAGACAGCAGAGTGATCAGCACTACAGCAATACAGACCCCACTGCAGGTTAGGGGGATAAGTTAAAACACCCATCACCACAGTTCAGGACAGGTACACTCAACAGCCTGCAACACACAAATTAAAACCTTTAGCCACAAGTGCCAATTTTTTGCTGTTGGGCTACATGCACACAACCGTATGTGTTTTGAGGTCCGCAAATTGCGGATCCGCAAAACACTGACACTGGCCATCTGCACGTTGCCGGCACTATAATAGAAAATGCCTATTCTTGTCTGCTATTGTGGACAAGAATAGGACATGTTCTATTTTTTTGCAGAGCCGCGGACCGGATGTTTGGGGCTGCGGAATGGAAGTGTGGATGCGGACAGTACACTGTGTGCTGTCCGCATCTTTTCCGGCCCCATTGAAAATGAATGGGTCCGCACCAGTTCCGCATAATTGTGGAACGGATCCGGACCATTCATACGGACGTATGGGCACTTGGGAGCCGTTTTTCAGCAGAATAAGGGCTCATTTACACGACCGTGGTTTGGTTCCGCATTCGAGCTGCATTTTTTGTGGCTTGGGTGCGGACCCATTCACTTCAATGGGGCCCCAAAAGATGCAGACAGCACTCCGTGTGCTGTCCGCATTCGTTGCTCCGTTCTGTGGCCCCGCAAAAATTATAAATCATGTCCTATTCTTGTCCATTTTGCGGACAAGAATAGGCATTTCTATAATGGGCCAACCGCTCCACAAATTGCGGAAGGCACACAGATGGCATCCGTGTTTTGCGGATTCGTAATTTGTGGACAGCAAAATACGGCACATTCGTGTGAACGAGCCCTAAAAGTACTTTTCCTGGACATGGAATAAAGGCACAAAGTGCACAGGTATGTTTGAAATGCGTTTGAAATCTTATATAGGACAATGCTGTTAGTTACTGGTGAAAATGACGCAACAGATTCCCTTTAAGAGGAGAGGAAGACAAATAGGGCCAGATTTATCATTAGCTCAAGTCAGAATGATGGAGTGAAAAAGTCACAAATTTTTGAGCAATCGCTTAAACTGAGCAAAAATTTGCGACTTTTATTGGCTCTGCACTATGCTCGCCAGATTTCTGAAAGTGGGCGTGTTTTCTTATGTAAATGAATCTCTAGACAGATTTACTATTGCGACTTCTTAAAAAGTTGCAAAAAAATGCGTAATTTCACTCCAATGAGGACCATGCTTATCTTATGCGACTTTTTAATAGAACATGCGACTTTTTCGTTAAGATGTACGGATAAACTGCTACCGTCAAACCACATTTATTACAGTCTTAAAGGGCCGATCATAAATCTGACTTTAGCCATATGTGAAAGTGGAGTGAGCTGTCAGAGTAATGATAAATCTGGCCCATAGTGTATACTGTAAAGATAGTTTAAAACATAGGGGGTCATTTACTATCAGAAATACACCTATATTAGGCGCATTTCTGGCGCAGATTGTGGCACAAAGGTTATTTGCGCCGCAATCTGCTCATGCCTGGTCTAAAAAAGTGGGCGTGACCTCATTCATAATTTTCTACGTCTGTTTTAGGTGTAGAAAACGGAGGAAGCTGGCTTACATTTAGACTGGCGGTGGATATGCCAAAGTTAGGTAGAGGCCTGCGCCTCCACAATAAAAAAAAGGCAAATCAGGAAAATTGGCCTTTGTTACAGAGAGCTCCAAATCAAACATATGAGTCCATACAAGATTATAATGGTGGGGAAAAAAGGGAAGAGAGGAACTCATAACTACTTCAAATTACCTTTCATCTCCAAGTCATGAAGGATACTGGATTTATGTACTTAAATCCCTTGCATCGGGGGGCTTACCATCATCTGAAGTAGTTACAAGCATCCCTGGTTCCGATGTTCTAGAAGGTGCAGAATCTGCAAGTCTGAGCACTGTAGTCAATCAGTAAGGTATTCGCTGATCAAGGCTGATAGAGACTTTACTGCGGTGAAAGGGACATTGCTGCTATACCCTTCACACTTGGACATGGTCCTGACCAGTCGTATCCTAATCCTGTACCCCTCAGCTGGGAATTACAGACAAGTTTGCAAGAACCTGATTGCCAGCCTTAGATTCTGCAGAGAGAGAGAGATAAGGGAAAAGAGTACTACAACCCCCATCCTTGCTTCTATCCATACATCACTGTTTGGCAAGATTTGCACTGTGAATTATTTGAAACTGGGTTTTGATACTGTTGGATGTACTACTACTCCCATCCTGCACTTTAGTAAAGAGAAGCGTATCTATTTTCTACAACTGGCCTGGTTACTGACTCCAGCACCAGTGGCCGGCCACAGAACCTACATCTCCTGCCTGGCACCTGAACAACACTCATAGCACCATGGGCGCCCCAGCTACCATCAGGCAGGAGCCCCAACATCAGGGCGTGCCCCGAGTGAAGAAAGGGTTCGCCTGGCCCTAGGGAGCACCAGTGTAATGATTACCACTGTGAATAAATGTTGCAGCTAGAGCCACTACCTCTCCCATCCTCTGTTGAGCTTCTCCCGGGTCATGGCCTATGGGCAGCTTAAGTCTACGATCAGATGAGGATATTAGACATTATTAACATGATGAAATGTGAATGCTGCCATTGTGATTTTGAAAAGAAATAAAACAAGGGCACGGAGGAGAAAATCTCGGGAGACTGTAATGTTGTAGGCACTGGGCTGAGGACAGGAAATGTAACAACAGGTGTTAGGTATACTCTGAAATCAGGGCCAGGAAGCATGACAAGGTCAGGAAATGGAATCAGTTTGACAGCGGGAATACAGGAAACATTACAGGAAGCGGAGGCATTGTACTTCACCAGGCCTGTTTGTTTCTAGCATGGCTGAACAGTAGTTGTGTATACTATTATGTGACTTGTAGATCAATCTGAACCCAATTCTTAGAAAGGTACACGAGGACAGCGACCATTAATGGATGGCATCCATATACTGTAACACCGTACAATAATGAGCTAGTTCAATAGACTATTATTTTAATAAAAGTTGAAACCTTCTGGATTTTCCTTGACATTTTGACATTAGCATTAAAGGGATTGTCCTATGAATAATATTCTACAGTTTTCAAACCAGCAGCTGGATCTGAATACACGTGATTAAAAATGTATTATAGCCACTGAGTTATTCAATGAAATCTATCTGTACAGCGCCACCTGCTGTTAGCCCTTTTTCTAATTTCTCTGTCCCGCTCACTGAGGTTGACACACATGCTCAGTTCCATCCCTCGACTGCCACTAGCTGCAGCAGACAGGACATGCCCTCTCAGGAAGGACACGCCCCCTGAGCTGCCAGATTGAAATAAATCTAGCAGAACAATTGGAGCAATGAATGGGGAGATTTCTGGGTCCATGTGAGGTACAGGGCTGGTTCTAGCTTTGTTAGAAAGAGGTTGTCATGTACCATATGATGTCTGATTTTCATTTTTTACATTAATTATGGGTAACCCCTTTAAAGAGTTTCTGTCATGAGAAATTACGTTATGTAGCGATGTGCTAATGTCAGCAGTACATAACCGTATGCTTTATAACTCCCTGCCTGCTGCCGTTCCCTCAAAATAAAGACTTTTAAAATATGCTAATGAGCCTCTAGGTGCTATTAGGGCGTTGCTTCAGCACCTAGAGGCTCCGTCTACGCACCCTTTGGCACGCCCAGGTCCAGTTGATTGACTTTCGAGTTCTCCTCATCGTCCCGTTAATCCCACTCCTGCGCTATCCCGTTTAGTATTCGGCGCAGGCGCAGTGAGTGAAGGATGCGCTCCTGCTTCCTCACTGCGCCTGCACCGAAGGAAGGAAGCCGGCAGCAGGAGAGCGTCCTTCACTCACTGCGCCTGCGCCGAATACTAAAAGGGACGGCGCAGGCGCGGGATTTGCGGGCACTGAGGAGAACTCGGAAGTCAATCAACTGGACCTGGGCGTGCCAAAGGGTGCGTAGACCGAGCCTCTAGGTGCTGAAGCAACGCTCTAATAGCACCCAGAGGCTCAGTAGCATATTTTAAAAGTCTTTATTTTAAGAGAAAGGCGGCAGGCAGGGAGTTATACATCACACCGTTATGTACTGCTGACATTAGCACATCGCTATCGTAAGTCAGCTACATAAAGGGTTTCTATCATGAGAAATAACGTTAAGTATTTTCATATTTTAGTGTAGATGAGAAAGTGTCAGAAGAGTCAACTTGCAAACCTTAAAGAGAACCCGTCCCCTCTCCTGACGTGTCTACTTTAGTAACTACTTACATCCCTTGTGTAGTAACAATTCTGGATTATCTTTTCATTTAACCCTATGTTATGTCATTCTTCTATTATTCCTGCCAGAAGTTTATGTATGAATTGCCAACAGTCTGCAATAAAGGTCCCATTGGCTGTTACCAGCTGGGGGTATGTCTCTGCACAGTCTGACACAAGCTGCGCTGACTGGATAGTGTCAGAATGCGCAGGGACACTCTCCCAACTGGACTATTTTTGCAGACTGCTGCCAATTCATTGATAAACTTCTAGCAGTAATAACAGAGAAATGGCAACACATAGGGTTATATTGAAAGAAAAAGGAAAAAGTCTGGTACCGTGTTAGCCATTAGAAAAGTAGTTTAGTGCTCTCATTAAGGCCTCATGCACACGACCGTTGTGTGCATCCGCGGCCGTTGTTCCGTTTTCCGTTTTTTTTCGCGGACCCATTGACTTTCAATGGGTCCGTGGAAAAATCGGAAAATGCACCGTTTGGCTTCCGCGTCCGTGATCCGTTTTTCCAGTCCGTGAAAAAAATATGACCTGTCCTATTTTTTTCACTGACAACGGTTCACGGACCCATTCAAGTCAATGGGTCCGTGAAAAATCACGGATGCACACAAGATAGTCATCCGTGTCCGTGATCCGTGTCCGTGATCCGTGTCCGTTTTTCCTATCATTTTCAATGCAAACTTGACTTAGTTTTTTTTTTCACTTTTCATGTCCGTGGATCCTCCAAAAATCAAGGAAGACCCACGGAAGAAAAAACGGTCACAGATCACGGAACAACGGAAATCCGTTTTGCGGACCGCAAAAAAAAACGGTCGTGTGCATGAGGCCTAAGAGAAACAAAATAAGAGTATTGCAGATTTGATACCTTTCAATGGCTAACAAAAATAGAAGTAATGATGTTACATAGCGAGCTTTCGAGACATCACCAGTCTCTTCGTCAGGTGTACTACAAGAATATGAAGAAACAGCAAAATACACTCACCTAAAGAATTATTAGGAACACCTGTTCTATTTCTCATTAATGCAATTATCTAGTCAACCAATCACATGGCAGTTGCTTCAATGCATTTAGGGGGGTGGTCCTGGTCAAGACAATCTCCTGAACTCCAAACTGAATGTCAGAATGGGAAAGAAAGGCGATTTAAGCAATTTTGATGGCATGGTTGTTGGTGCCAGACGGGCCGGCCTGAGTATTTCACAATCTGCTCAGTTACTGGGATTTTGTCACGAGGGTGTCAAGAGCCACGCCTGACTCCGTTGTACCAGGGGTCAGGAGGTCGCAGTGGTTGGCTGTGCGCTCCATGTAAGATAGGGCTGTTTCCTTATGGTAGCTTTCTGGGTTTGCTTTGCAAACCCTTTTGGCTCACTCAGGGATCCGTAGCTCCTTCTCCTCAGCTGTTCCTTGTCCAGCACTCCCAAACCTCCTTATATTCCCCTCTCACACTTCTCTGGTTGCCAGATATAGAGCTTCCTGCCTGGACATCTATTCTGACCCTCTGGAGCTGTGTTGCTGCGTTCTCTGGTTGTTGATCCAGAACGCTACCCTCCGGATCCCTGTTGGACCTTTGTGGACTGCTGTGGTCGCCCACCTGGGTGTATGTGTTTGTCTTTATTGTCTGTCCTCTCCCTGGTGTTTCCCTCTTAGTTCAGTAGTGCGGACTAGCGATCCCACCGGCCCGTTCACTATCTAGGGCTCATTTCAGGGAAAGCCAGGGTTTAGGCACGTGATCGCCGCACGGGTGAGGAACCCGTCTAGGGACGTCAGGGCAGTCAGGTGCCAGCTGCAAGGTGAGTCAGGGGTCACCACCTTACCCTCTCCCTTGGGCAGGGCTTTCCCTTTTCCCTCCCTGTGCGTGACGCCGGTCATTACAGATTTTCACGCACAACCATTTCTAGGGTTTACAAAGAATGGTGTGAAAAGGGAAAAACATCCAGTATGCGGCAGTCCTGTGGGCAAAAATGCCTTGTGGATGCTAGAGGTCAGAGGAGAATGGGCCGACTGATTCAAGCTGATAGAAGAGCAACGTTGACTGAAATAACGACTCGTTACAACCGAGGTATGCAGCAAAGCATTTGTGAAGCCACAACACGCACAACCTTGAGGCGGATGGGCTACAACAGCAGAAGACCCCACCGAGTACCACTCATCTCCACTACAAATAGGAAAAAGAGGCTACAATTTGCACGAGCTCACCAAAATTGGACTGTTGAAGACTGGAAAAATGTTGCCTAATCTGATGAGTCTCGATTTCTGTTGAGACATTCAAATGGTAGAGTCCGAATTTGGCGTAAACAGAATGAGAACATGTATCCATCCTCTGATGGCTACTTCCAGCAGGATAATGCACCATGTCACAAAGCTCGAATCATTTCAAATTGGTTTCTTGAACATGACAATGAGTTGACTGTACTAAAATGGCCCCCACAGTCACCAGATCTCAACCCAATAGAGCATCTTTGGGATGTGGTGGAACGGGAGCTTCGTGCCCTGGATGTGCATCCCTCAAATCTCCATCAACTGCAAGATGCTATCCTATCAATATGGGCCAACATTTCTAAAGAATGCTATCAGCACCTTGTTGAATCAATGCCACGTAGAATTAAGGCAGTTCTGAAGGCAAAAGGGGGTTCAACACCGTATTAGTATGGTGTTCCTAATAATTCGTTAGGTGAGTGTATATACAATAAGAACAGAGGCATGGGGGTAATGAATGGACATTTGAAAAAAAAAACAGAACAACATATTAAAGATCTTGAGAATGAGTCCTTAATTATCTTACAGATAAGGGGTGTGAAAGTTTTATGGTCTCTAAATTGATGTTATCTCAGAGACCTGGTGCCCCGACTACCGTATGTCTATAGAAGACTTTTTAGATCTTGTAGTGTGTCATAAATCCTGGGGACAAATTCAGTCCAGTATTCAAAGTGTCAAGTAGTGTTATAAATTTGTATTTCCAAATTCTTCTAGCTTTTTGGAATTTGAAGTTACCTTTTAATATGAGAACTTTCATGTGTTCTACATTGTGTCCTGGGCTACAGAAATGCTTAGCCACAGGAAAGTGTAGCTTCTTCTCTTTAATAGGGTTATATGAAATGATGCTCCAGAATGGTTATTGCATGGGGATTCCAAGTACTTACTAAAATAGACATGTCAGGAGATTCATTGCTGCTGGAACTTCCAGCGATCAGATTTAGGGCTCATGCACACAACCGTATGTATTTTGCGGTCCGCAAAAGTTGGATCCGCAAAAAATACGGATGACATCTGTGTGCATTCCGTATTTTGCGGAACAGAACAGCTGGCCCCTAAAAGAACAGTACTATCCTTGTCCATATTGCGGACAATAATAGGACATGTTCTATTTTTTTGCAGAATGGAAATACAGACATATGGAAACGGAATGCACACGGAGTAACTTCTGTTTTTTGTTTTTTTTTGCGGACCCATTGAAGTGAAAGGTTCAGCATACGGTCCGCCAAAAAACTGGAACGGACACGGATAGAAAATATGTTTGTGTGCATGAGCCCTTAATCTGTGTGGAAACTAGGTAGCAATTGTTAATTTCCTATACAGCGCCACCATTAGGTAAATAAAGCATTACATGGTGCCCATTAAAATCAATGGGCTGTTCATATAATGCACAGATCTGATGGGTCCTCCAGAGTGATTTATGCAAATATATAAAAAAAAATAAAAATTGTGACAGTTTGAATTTAAAATGAGCCCAGGGCAGGTTTTAGATGGTGACACACGGTACTTGGGAATTTCTCTTGGCCGATTTCCTGGCAGGCCCCCATGGACAGGAAAACCAGGCCAAAGGGTAGAAGAAAAAATGTCTCTCTTTACTTAACCCCTTAAGGATCGGGCTCATTTTCACCTTAAGGACCAGGCCATTTTTTGTAAATCTGACCAGTGTCACTTTATGTGGTGATAACTTTAAAATGCTTTGACTTATCCAGGCCATTCTGAGATTGTTGTTTCGTCACATATTGTACTTCACGACACTGGTAAAATGGAATAAAAAAAATTCAGTTTTATTTATTAAAAAAATACCAAATTTGCCAAAAAGTTAGAAAAATGTGCAAATTTCCAAGTTTCATTTTCTCTACTTCTATAATACATAGTAATACCTACAAAAATCATTATTAATTTACATTCCCCATATGTCTACTTTATGTTAGGATCATTTTTGGAATGACATTTTATTTTTGGGGGACGTTACAAGGCTTAGAAGTTTAGAAGCAAATCTTGAAATTTCTCAGAAGTTTTCAAAAAACAACTTTTTAAGGACCAGTTCAGGTCTGAAGTCACTTTGTGAGGCTTACATAATAGAAACCACCCAAAAATGACCCCATTCTAGAAACTACACCCCTCAAGGTATTCAAAACTGATTTTACAAATGTCGTTAAGCCTTTAGGTGTTCCACAAGAATTAATGGAAAATAGAGATATAATTTCAAAATTTCACTTTTTTGGCAGATTTTCCATTTTAATAATTTTTTTCCAGTTTCAAAGCAAGGGTTAACAGCCAAACAAAACTCAATATTTATGGCTCTGATTCTGTAGTTTACAGAAACACCCCATATGTAGTTGTAAACCTCTGTACGGGCACACGGCAAGGCGCAGAAGGAAAGGAATGCCATTTGGTTTTTGGAAGGCAGATTTTGCTGGACTGGTTTTTTGACACCATGTCCCATTTGAAGCCCCCCTGATGCACCCCTAGAGTAGAAACTCCAAACAAGTGACCCCATTTTAGAAACTACGGGATAGGGTGGCAGTTTTGTTGGTACTATTTTAGGGTACATATGATTTTTGGTTGCTCTATATTACACTTTTTGTGAGGCAAGGTAACAAGAAATAGCTGTTTTGGCACCGTTTTAATTTTTTGTTATTTACAACATTCATCTGACAGGTTAGATCATGTGATATTTTTATAGAGCAGGTTATTATGGACGCGGCGATACCTAATATGTATACTTTTTATTTATTTATGTAAATTTTACACAATGATTTCATTTTTGAAACAAAAAAAATCATGTTTTAGTGTTTCCATATTCTGAGAGCCATAGTTTTTTCAGTTTTTGGGCGATTATCTTAGGTAGGATCTCATTTTTTGTGGGATGAGATTATGGTTTGAATGCCACTATTTTGGGGTGCATATGACTTTTTGATCGCTTGCTATTGCACTTTTTTGTGATGTAAGGTGACAAAAAATGGCTTTTTTTACACCTTATTTTTTTTTTTACGGTGTTCACCTGAGGGGATAGGTCATGTGATATTTTTATAGAGCAGGTTATTACAGACGCGGCGATACATAATATGCATACTTTTTTTTATTTTTGTAAGTTTTACACAATAACAGCTTTTTTAAAACCAAAAAAATGATGTTTTAGTGTCTCCATATTCTGAACCATAGTTTTTTTATTTTTTGGGCGATTGTCTTAGGTAGGGGCTCATTTTTTGCGGGATGAGGTGACGGTTAGATTGTTACTATTTTGGTGGGCAAACGCCTTTCTGCTCGCTCGCTGTTGTACTTTTTGCGATGTAAGGTGACAAAAAAATTGTTTATTTAGCACAGTTTTATTTTTTATTGTGTTTATCTGAGGGGTTGGGTCATGTGATATGTTTATAGAGCCAGTCGATACGGATGCGGCGATACCTAATATGTCAACTTTTTTTCCCCCCTTATTTTTACCAATGTTTTTTTTTACTTTATTTGGGGAAAATTACATTTTTGTTTATTTTTACTTGAAATTTTTAATTTTTTGGGGGGGAAACTTTATTTTTACAACTTTTTTTTTCACTTTATTTTTTGTCCCACTTTGGGACTTCAACTTTTGGGGGTCTAATCCTTTACAATGCATTCAAATACTTCTGTATTGGAATGCATTGGCTGTATGAGTAATACAGTGTGTATTACTCATACAGCTTCCGGCCTGTGAGATCCAGGGGGCTGGATCTCACAGGCTTGTCACAGGAAGGCAGCGCCGATGCCTCAGGAAGGCATCGCGCTGCCTTCCATGCCATCGGGTCCCCCCCTACAGCCCCACGGGGATCCGATGGCACCGCAACATGTAAAAGCCGCAAACCGCAGGTCTGAATTGACCTGCAGTTTGCGTTGATCGCCGACACAGGGGGGTCACGGGACCCCCCCGCGCATTGACCCACGGTGCCTGCTCAATGATTTGAGCAGGCACCTCGTTCCGATCACCGCCTGCCGCGCGGCGGTAGTCGGAAATACACAGGACGTACAGGTACCCTTAAGTACCGGGACATCAGGGCGTACCTGTACGCCCTGTGTCCTTATGAAGTTAAGTGCAAAATGGGAGTTGTAGTACATTCAATTAGCAGACAATTAGCAGACACAGTTCCATCTAAACACAGTGCAATTCTATCCCAGATAACGGTGTATGGATTTAGGCAAGAATGAGAGTTATGGCCTTCTTTGTACACTATCTTGCTAAAACCTCTCTCAGTAGAATCTATTGCCAGCAACAGTACACCTTGGCAATAATGGCTGTAGTGTCCACTGCGGGATACAGGGTCTTGAAGGAATGTCTGGCTGGACATGTCCAGGTGTGAAGGATGTCTTAAAGTATACTGGTTACCTTGCTGACTCCCATACTTGGCCACGCAGATTCTACATTCTCCTTTATCTTCCTTTCTTTCTCCTCTTCACTTTCTCTCCTTCTGTGGAACCTGCAGAGATCTTAGTCTCAGAAACTTTCTGGGCATAAGGAGAGGGAGCATGAGGCAACAGCTTCCTCTCTTTCTGAACTTTCACTGTATACTTCCAAGCTAGGGGTGGAGCCAGCCACCACCATACCACCTATAATGGCTGAGCCAGGATTGTTAACCCTGGCTGTATCACCCATACACTGCTATACTGGGTGCAATACATAAAATAACATTACAACACATTATAATTTATAATTATTAGGGGCATACTTATATAGTGGTAAGGGAGCCCTATAGAAAAGATTAAAATTGTGCCCCCTTCTGGGGCTGTTTAACACTACCACACTCCTAACAACCTGGGACAGGAGCTCTTAGTGCTTGTCTGTCCCACCTCCTTATCATGGCCATTGGTTATATTCCCTACATCCCTGTATATAGGACCTCTGGTGAGGGGGTTGCTGCACATGTTCTCACCACCCATTAAAATATGGTATGCAGCTAACCTAGTCAGGAGTCAGGACCCATGTTTTCAGAGGCCCCCTTAACAGTTCACTCAATGATCATTTTAATAAATGGTGGGTAGCTTTTGATTAAAATTCAGAATTTTATTCTTTTTTTGCTTGTTTATTACCAGGTATACAATACACAATAGACTATTTGGATATATTATTTTCCTTGCTGGGCCTGGGCCATTCATCATACATATGACTGCTGCAGCCAATTACTGGCCTCAGTGGTCACACGTACATAAAAAGCACATAACCACTGAGGAACGTTTCACCATCATTGCAGGCCCAGCAGGGGACAGGGCAATTGTAACCAGAGAGGTAGTGCTGGAGCTGCAGGACATTCTAAAAGGTAAGGTTTCTTTTTCCTTTATTTTACACAGCCTTTCATACTTTGTTCCATTTTTTTTAAGATTTCAGAAAGCCACTTTAATACATATGGTACAAGCAGTTAACTAGTTTATAAAGTGGAGCACCATATTTATACTGTGTATGGTTTGTGGCGTTATCTGCATTGAAGTGATTTTTACAAGTGTTCTCTGATTCTCCATTCATCGGAGAAGGGTTTCTTATGTCAAGTACTTTTAACAAGTCCATGAAGAGGGTATAATCACTCTTGGCTTTTAACTGTTACAATATTATACAACGTAAATTCCGACAGCTCAGCCACAGAAAACAAATGATGTCTAATTATACTACTTGAAAAATGCAAGAAACTGTTATGATTTCCATAAAAGTACTAAAGGTATTGAATCATACTGCTGGATAATGTAGTAATGTAGTAGGATAAAAGTGCCCATACACCTTAAAGCTAAGGTTAATGGAAAATGGATGATTTCAACTATAGTGAATTTTCAACGGGTGCAATCTGTCAAAGAAGGATCATTTTAGGCCTGTTTCACAGTCGCATTCTGGCATTACGGTTTTGAGATCCAGCAGAGGATCTCAAAACTGGAATTAAACGGATCCGTGCCATTTAATACATCGGGATGCATCAGTTTCGGACAGATTTGGTTGCATTAAATCAAAACTGAACAACAAAAAAACGGATCCGGCTCCATTGACTTACATTGATTTTTCATGCTGGATCTGGTTTGTTCTGTTGTGCAGACCGGACACAAAACCGCAGCTTGAAGCAGTTTTGTGTCCGGTCAAAAAGCGCAACAAAACGGAACAGAATTCATCCTGATCCGTTTTTTCCCCATTGATCCATTTTGGCCTGGTTTTTGAGATCCTCTGCCGGATTTAAAAAACAGAATGCCACAACGCAAGTGTGAAACTGTCCTTAGTCAATCAATAATAATTAGTAGATCGCCAAAGTATCTAAGATTCCTGATAATACCTAGGGGGCGCCACAGGGAAAGGTCTGTATCTGTATTGATTATTTGATGTGGTTCCAATATTCAATGATCAATAAATCATCATCAATATGCATCGAAATACACAGACTCCTGATGCGTTCCACGGTGGAACGCATCGGCATGTACAAACTCCGCCCACCTCACGGAGCGCCACTACCTTTCCCCAATGCGTTCCACAGTGGAACGCATCGGCATTCATAAATCACTTATAATCATTAGGAAGCCCTTCCATATCACCAACCTTTTCCCTGCACTCCACCGTGGGGCACATAGGGGGAACCCCATATAGTATTCCCACTATGCTCCATGATGGAACGCATACCACGCCCACTTCCGGTTCCTTGACTGCATATATTTCTCACATGTATTCAAGGAAAGTAAAACATGAAAAGTTCAGAATAAAGCTTTATTCATTGTATTTAGAATACCTTTGACCTACACTAGTATTCAAGTGTTTTTTATGAATACCGTAGTGTTCGGGAAGTGACCTCATTTGGGCCTTTACTCCCCTCCCCTATGTGTGAACCCTATAACATGTGTTCCTGTCTCCCTATATAAGTCTGTCCTACCTGATGTATGTACATGCTCTTGAAAAAGGGATTAATCCCGAAACGAGTCGAGCTGAAATAATAAAGACTTCCACTGTATCCTGGAGCCCCAGTATCATCTCTTTGGGGACCAGGAAGCTTCTGGCATATCTTGCAAGGCGATCTCGGCAGGGGAGGCAGAGGTATAGGTGTCTTGAGTTTTATCCTATACCCTCCTCCCCGGTGAAGTAAGTGTGACACTCTGTTATTACGTAACAGAGATATCATCTATTATCATTCACATATTGAATATTGGAGTCCATGTATTGGATGATTTATTGATTATTGAGGATTTATTGATCATTGAATATTGGAAACACATCAAATTATCAATACAGATACATACCTTTCCCTGTGGAGCCCCCTAGGTATTATCAGGAATCTGAGATACTTTGCCGATCTACTTATTCTTATTTTCTATATCAGACCACAAGAGAGTACTGACCTTTTCTTCTTCTCGGCTTGGGGAGCTGCCTCACATCTGTATTACATGTCCTTTTTCACAACTCTTAGCCTCCATTATCATTGTAGTGGTTATCCCTTGGCGCCCCATATCCACCCGTTCCTCTCATTCCTCTGCCCCCCCCCCCCTTATTTCCCGTCAACCCGTTTACCTGTGCAGTCAACTCCATTTTTTTACTTTTTCAATGACAGGCTGTCATTGCAGCGTCCCACATGTGTGTAAAAGGGACGCTTCAAACATCTGTAATTGAAATGTATGGTATTTCCTATTTACTGGCTGGCAATGTCATTACATACATTTGCCAGTAGGCGGTGCTGGCACCACATAGTATATATATATATATACACTCACCTAAAGAATTATTAGGAACACCATACTAATACGGTGTTGGACCCCCTTTTGCCTTCAGAACTGCCTTAATTCTACGTGGCATTGATTCAACAAGGTGCTAATAGCATTCTTTAGAAATGTTGGCCCATATTGATAGGATAGCATCTTGCAGTTGATGGAGATTTGAGGAATGCACATCCAGGGCACGAAGCTCCCATTACACCACATCCCAAAGATGCTCTATTGGGTTGAGATCTGGTGATTGTGGGGGCCATTTTAGTACAGTGAACTCATTGTCATGTTCAAGAAACAAATTTGAAATGATTCGAGCTTTGTGACATGGTGCATTATCCTGCTGGAAGTAGCCATCAGAGGATGGATACATGTTCTCATTCTGTTTACGCCAAATTCGGACTCTACCATTTGAATGTCTCAACAGAAATCGAGACTCATCAGACCAGGCAACATTTTTCCAGTCTTCAACAGTCCAATTTTGGTGAGCTTGTGCAAATTGTAGCCTCTTTTTCCTATTTGTAGTGGAGATGAGTGGTACCCGGTGGGGTCTTCTGCTTGGAGCCCATCCGCCTCAAGGTTGTGCGTGTTGTGGCTTCACAAATGCTTTGCTGCATACCTCGGTTGTAACGAGTGGTTTTTTCAGTCAACGTTGCTCTTCTATCAGCTTGAATCAGTCGGCCCATTCTCCTCTGACCTCTAGCATCCACAAGGCATTTTTGCCCACAGGACTGCCGCATACTGGATGTTTTTCCCTTTTCACATTATTCTTTTTAAACCATAGAAATGGTTGTGCGTGAAAATCCCAGTAACTGAGCAGATTGTGAAATACTCAGACCGGCCCGTCCGGCACCAACAACCGTGGCATATGCTCAAAATTGCTTTTCACCTTTCTTTCCCATTCTGACATTCAGTTTGGAGTTCAGGAGATTGTCTTGACCACGACCACCCCCCTAAATGCATTGAAGCAACTGCCATGTGATTGGTTGACTAGTTAATTGCATTAATGAGAAATAGAACAGGTGTTCCTAATAATTCTTTAGGTGAGTGTATATATATATATATATATATATATATATATACAGTACAGACCAAAATTTGGACACACCTTCTCATTCAAAGAGTTTTCTTTATTTTCCCGACTATGAAAATTGTAGATTCACACTGAAGGCATCAAAACTATGAATTAACACATGTGGAATTATATACATAACAAACAAGTGTGAAACAACTGAAAATATGTCATATTCTAGGTTCTTCAAAGTAGCCACCTTTTGCTTTGATTACTGCTTTGCACACTCTTGGCATTCTCTTGATGAGCTTCAAGAGGTAGTCCCCTGAAATGGTTTTCACTTCACAGGTGTGCCCTGTCAGGTTTAATAAGTGGGATTTCTTGCCTTATAAATGGGGTTGGGACCATCAGTTGCATTGAGGAGAAGTCAGGTGGATACACAGCTGATAGTCCTACTGAATGTTTGGACACAGAAGGTGTGTCCAAACTTTTGGTCTGTACTGTGTATGTATATATATATATATATATATATACAGTACAGACCAAAAGTTTGGACACACCTTCTCATTCAAAGAGTTTTCTTTATTTTCATGACTATGAAGGCATCAAAACTATGAATTAACACATGTGTAATTATATACATAACAAACAAGTGTGAAACAACTGAAAAAATGTCATATTCTAGGTTCTTCAGAGTAGCCACCTTTTGCTGTGATTACTGCTTTGCACACTCTTGGCATTCTCTTGATGAGCTTCAAGAGGTAGTCCCCTGAAATGGTCTTCCAACAGTCTTGAAGGAGTTTACAGAGATGCTTAGCACTTGTTGGCCCTTTTGCCTTCACTCTGCGGTCCAGCTCACCCCAAACCATCTCGATTGGGTTCAGGTCCGGTGACTGTAGAGGCCAGGTCATCTGGCGCAGCACCCCATCACTCTCCTTCATGGTCAAATAACCCTTACTTTCAAAGTTTTCCCAATTTTTCGGCTGACTGACTGACCTTCATTTCTTAAAGTAACGATGGCCACTCGTTTTTCTTTACTTAGCTACTTTTTTCTTGCCATAATACAAATTCTAACAGTCTATTCAGTAGGACTATCAGCTGTGTATCCACCTGACTTCTCCTCAACGCAACTGATGGTCCCAACCCCATTTATAAGGCAAGAAATCCCACTTATTAAACCTGACAGGGCACACCTGTGAAGTGAAAACCATTTCAGGGGACTACCTCTTGAAGCTTATCAAGAGAATGCCAAGAGTGTGCAAAGCAGTAATCAAAGCAAAAGGTGGCTACTTTGAAGAACCTAGAATATGACATATTTTCTGTTGTTTCACACTTGTTTGTTATGTATATAATTCCACATGTGTTAATTCATAGTTTTGATGCCTTCATAGTCATGAAAATAAAGAAAACTCTTTGAATGAGAAGGTGTGTCTAAACTTTTGGTCTGTACTGTATATATATATAGTGGGTGTATCTAGCTTAGAGCAGAGAGTAAGGGGAGAGAGCAGTATGTAGTCAGAGTAAGAAGCAAGGCCATGGAGAAAGGAGACAGGCCAAATTCACCATGTAGCTGCTTCATTTTCCTCTGGGCCCTGATCAAGCCTGGAGAAGGTATCTACAGAAGACGAGCACCAGACAGTGAGTCTATACACAGAGAGGCAAGGAGACTATTGAGGGTAACAGCTAACCAAGGCTTACAGACCTCATCAGCACAAGTGACCAGGAGAAGCTTACAGAGTGCCTGGACACAACCAGACAACTTAGGCCAAGTTGTCCTTATCACTGACTTAACCTTCCGGGTGGTAGTGAGAAACCATAAAACCCATTTCTAGAAGAGTTTCCTGGCAAAGAATGAAGCAGATGTGTTTGCCTGCTGTGAGGGGGACGCCCTTAAAGGAATACTCATAGATGAATAATTATTAGCATCTTTAGTGCCAGTGTGCTGTGAAGTAAACATAGGATTTCTACCAGGATCCTTGCCTGTCAAAGGTCTACTCCTAAAAAGACAATTCCTCCTAGACATTTGCCACTACCAGACAATAGAAAACCATTGAACTCTTTATGCATACCAAAGCTGTCCATTGATCAACTGTACCAACTGTCCAGAGACTAATGATCTTCAGTTCAGTAAATGTTCAACTGGTTTACAATTACTGACTCCTTATTCTTACAACTACTACTCTTAACATTTGCACCTAACGGTGCTGTCGTCACGAACCAGAGGCCCAGTTACAAGCACCCTAAACATCATCACCATCAAGGGCACCTCAACCAACTTCTGGCTGGTGTTCCCTGCAATAGAGAGTGCCCCGGAAGATTTCATGCTGTCTTCTCATCCACTGCACTGCCGACCCAGGGAGGCATCTGCTAACCGTGAGTACAAATGAACTATTGCACCCATCGGCCCACTGTGAGCCTCCGGCACGCTGCTTCATCATCTGGAAAAAGAAGTCAGACTAGGATTAACATTTTAATCTCATAGTTGAATGAAAGATCTTTTTCTTATTAAAATGTAAGGCGTGGCTATGCTGCAGAATCGTATGCGCATCCACCCGCACTCGTGTGCAGGTAGCTTAAGACTTTTTGGTTTGCATTTAAAAAAAACTGCCAAAAACACATGCCTTAGGCTACATGCACACGACAGTATGTGTTTTGCGGTCCACAAATTGCAGATCCGCAAAAAAAAAACGTTTTTTTTTTACGGATCAATTGTAACTATGCCTAAAACGGACAAGAATAGGACATATTCTATTTTTTTTGCGGGGCTACGGAATGGACATACTGATGCGGACAACACACGGTGTGCTGTCCGCCTTTTTTTGCGGACCCATTGAAATGAATGGGTCTGCATCCTATCCGCCATAAAAATGGAACGGACACGGAAACAAACAACGTTTGTGTGCATGTAGCCTTATGCTGCAGATTTTTGGGGTATTTTTTGTTGTGGTCCAATAGCATTTTTTAACCTTTTTTTTTTAAATGGTGTGTTTGAGCCAATGCGTTGTTTACGACTTTCTTTTGTAAGCCATGCGTTTTTTTTTCTACAAAAAAGTATGTGCCCCCTCTGCAAATCAATATGAAAAAGCCATGGTTGAAAACACTGCAATTTAAAATCACCGTAAAAAATGCAACACACATTGACACTTTTTTTTTGTTAGGGGGAGTTCGCATCGGCGTTTTCAGCTCCATTATAGTGTTCCGTTATAACATGCTTGTAATAGAAAATTGCGGAATTGTGAGACGGAATTCAAAACGGAAACCTTTAGATGCATTCGGTTTTGATCTGTTATAGTAGACTTCTATGGCCAAGCATAACGGTTCCGTCTGGCCGTAGACCTCTATTGTGAAGTATCAAAACGGAATGCCTCTAAAGGTTTCCGTTTTGAATTCCGTCTCACAATTATATTATTTTCCATTATAAGCATGTTATAACGGAAAGCTATAACGGAATTAAAAAAACGCTGACGTGAACCTGGGGGAGGAAGGGAAACGTGGGCCAGGTGAGGGTCCACATACTGAACTTAAGTTGAAAAGTAAAAAGATGCCCCCACCTCTTAACTATGAGTGTGTGGACATCTTTTTGCAGATGGTCACGCATGAGTTAGAACAACTTGAACATGTCTCTCCCAGCAGCTTTAACTTGTCCCAGGTGGAGATGCAAGCATTGGTATCTCTTGAACGGGATAAATCGATGATTATCAAACCTTCCAACAAAGGGGGTAATCTGGTCATTCTTGACCATGAGATGTATCAGGGTATGTGTTTGGACCTCCTTAAAGATAGGGAGGGTTATAGAGTGATGTAATCTAATCCATCTTCCTCTTTCTCTGATGAACTCAAAACCATTCTAGATGGAGGCCTACAGGAGAAAGTTATTTCCCCGGCAGAATACGACTTCCTCCTTCCTGCACATCCCACTATAGCCACCTTTTATGGACTACCGAAGGTCCACAAAGGTACCACACCTCTTAGAGGTCGACCAATTGTGTCTGGAGTTAATTCACTTACCCAAAATTGCGGTATATATGTTTACCGAGTGCTGAGGCAGTTTGTTGTGTCCCTACCAGCCTACACGAGGGACACAATGGACTTCCTCAGCAAAATTGAAGCAATCAATGTGGACTCTGGCTGTCTGTTAGCTAGCGTGGACGTTGAGTCATTGTATAGCTCTATTCCGCACAATAAGGGCATACAAGCGGTGGAATATTTCCTTAAAACCAGGGATATACATTGTAGAACCCATAATAACTTTGTTCTCAAACTCCTCGAGACCCACAATTTTTTTCTGTATAACTCACGCTTCTACCACCAGCTCAGGGGGACGGTGATGGGGAGCCCTTGTGCCCCCACGTACGCCAATCTCTTCCTGGGGTGGTGAGAGGACGTTTACGTGTTTCCAGACCAAACAACATGGTGGTCCGATAGGATTCTTTTTTGGACACGTTATATAGATGATATATTTGTGGTCTGGAATGGTGGGTCAGAGGACTTTCGAAGGTTTGTTGCGGCTTTGAACAATAATGATATAGGCCTATGATTTACATTTGAACTTGATTTGCATACTATTCCTTTCTTGGATGTCCGTGCCACTAAGGAGGGAGAGAAATTAACAGCAGGCATATATAGGAAGGAGACCGCGACAAACTCGTTTCTACATTGGGAGAGTCAACATCCCACACCACTTAAACGTGGCATACCTAGGGGACAGTACCTCTGTATTCTGAGGAATTGCTCAGAGAAAGAGGTATTTTATGGTGAGACGAGGAAACTTTAGACCAGATTTAGAGACAGGGGGTATCCTCAAACAATCCTTAGGGGAGCCTTCAACAATGCCTTGAAGAAGGATCGGACGGAACTTCTGGTTCCTAGATCAATGACACTGTATGGACAACAGCCTGTGCGACTTATTTCAACCTTCGATTCAGCAAACGTGCAGGTTGTTTCGATCTTTAAGAGATACTGGCCCATTCTTCATATGGACCCTGACCTTAGTGATGTGCCGACAATACAGTCCAGTGTCACTTATAGACGGGGGAGGAGCCTCAAAGATCGTCTTGTTTACAGCCACTATACACCACCGATTGGAGTAGGCACGTGGCTGGACTGGAAACCCTTTGGTATGTTCAGGTGCGGATCCTGTAAGGCGTGTGAATATGTATCCACAGCCAAAGTTATCACATGCTCAGTAACTAAACAGATTTTTAAGATCAGAGACTTTTATAACTGTAGGAGCAGAGGAGCTATATATATTTGTCAGTGTCCATGCCCTATGGACTATATAGGTAAGACAATTAGAGAAGTTAGGCGGAGAATTTGCGAACATGCTAATGACGTTGTGAAAAAGAACATTACACCGGTCGCGTCACATGTAAATGAGATCCATGGTGGAGACCCAAGGTGTCTGAAATTTTAAATTCTAGAGACTACTCCACCTTCTCCAAGGGGTGGTGACTGGGACCGGAAAATCCTTCAGAAAGAATGTGTCTGGATTCATCGGTTTAAATCTCAGGCACCCCTTGGCATTAATGAGAGACTCACTTTCTCTTGTTTTTTATAGTCTGATGGTTTGGATGAGCTCAACTTGATCACCCTGGTTCATGACTAGCCTACTTGGTAACGTTGTAGAGTCTGGGTAATTGGCTGCATACGGGAAGTATCCGAATATTGACTGGTTTGCGCTGATTATATAACAGACGTTTGGTGCTGCCTATGACCTAAGGCTTGCACCTAAGTGAAATTGTGTGTAGGATGTTTTCATTATTTTGGGTCACACATGTTAACTACCTTATCCCTCTTGTTATAGCTCCTCTTACTGCTGTTTGGTTATTTAGGTCTATCTTCTGACAGGATGTCATTAATCTAAATGTTTTGGGACATCTTAGCGCAGTCTGCGTCGTTTTCATTGCTGCGGTTTAGTTATTTATCTGTATACAAGTCTTGCGTTCCAATGACCGGGTGTGACGCATTGTGAGGCACCATGTGACTGGAAGTGACGTTTCCGTTGTCTTAGCGATGGAAAACAAGAGCAGTTAAGAGTGCTGTGTTCCACAGACCGGATATGACGAGCATTTGCGTTCCATAGACCGGTAGTGACACACTAGGGGACACCACGTGACCGGAAGTGACTCTTCCGGCGTCCAAGTGCGTAAATTGAACACCTGAACATAGGGATATTTATAGGGATCAAGCAGACATTACATTGTGTGATGATTTGGAGGAGCAGGATGGCACTAGAACTCGAGGCATTGTGAGTACTGGACCTTTACTTGGTGTAGCAAGGTTTATTCTTTTACAGCTTTGGGCAGACTGTTTGCCCCTGATCCTTGTGGGTTTCTGGTTTATCTGACCTCATGCTTTAAGCTAAGTAAGTGTTGTACTGGGGGTAATCAGTGGTAATTATCTTTAAGCTCTCTCCCCCTAAAACATGTGTACCTTTTATTCACAGGTGGGACTTATCTGTTGTTCCACTTGGTCCTGTGTTCACACCAGTATCCTCGCTATCTGGCTGCGGATCCTCCGTTTGCATCATGAGTATATCTCACTTGATTGTTTTTTGACAGTTTTACACCCATGACTGGTTATATACCTACCCCCTGATGAACCTATGAATAGGGGAAACGCGTTGGGGTTGTGTTTACTAAGCCGAGGGAGATATAAGATACCTTGGCACCCTGTTAGGGGTTTGGTGTTGTGTATGGTGCTGTAGGTCATACTATACACCCCAGCACCTTTTTAAATTTATCTACATGGGCTGTATCTCATTACGGGTGACATTGTGAACCCGTGATACGGTTTCTGTCTTATCATGGGGTACCTCCATATCGTATGGCTGTTATTTAGCAGCAGGGTGTGCTAAGGGCAGTTAGTCCAGGCTCGAGGACAGGGAGCCCCTACCATCAGGGGACGTCCCTGGGCTGAGGTCTAGCTTAGGGAGAGTGCAGGGACAGGGGAGACTTCTGACACTCCCCAATTTTCGCCCTTGTTACATTTATCTGAATGACCGTCTCAACGGCTGGGTACCCTATGTAGATATCCACTTTATCTGGGCACTATCTCCCCTTCACAGATTCCACTGGTGAACCACTGTGGTGGGTTCGTCGTATCAATTGTTTATGAATAAAAGTTACGTTTAATAGGGGTCTATTTTGCTGGAACACTAATGATCCTTGAAACACAGATGCAACACGAATGGCATCCTTGTCGAATCCATGGCTTTCATGGACCCAATAATGAGTGTGATGGATCCGTGAACAGGGACAAAATAAAGCATGCTTCTGTGCTAAAAACACTGACCCACGGACCGTGCTAAAACACTGATGTCTGAATACACACATTAAAATGAATGGGGACATGTGCTGTCCGTGGAGAACACGTACAACGAACGTGTGAATGAGGCTTAAGCCAAAAAAATCAATGGGCTTGCTGCTAACACCTGGAGGAATACAAAATGCCACATATAATACCAGAAGAAAAAATGCATCAAAATATGAAAACGGTCCTATAAACAAAAAAGACTAAGGAGATTTATCATCTTCCTTGCACCTCAAAAGATTATGTGTTTGTGACTTTTTGACTGCAACATTAAAAAATTGTTGCATCTCTCAGATTTTCTGCCGTCCTCGTCCCTATCCCTAAAGGGTGCATGGCAAGGGCATGAAAGGGGCAAATGTATCTTCATTTACGCTAGTTTTCTGGTGCAAATGAAGCCAGAAATATACGGCAGCTCTGGGCTGTCATAGATTTCTGTTTAGACACATGGACTGCAGGAGGATGCACCTAATTTATGACGAGGAGTAAACCTCACCATAGATGTTGTGCATCCTCCGGCAGTGCAGAAAGCACCGGTCTTGATGAATCTCCCTCTACATGTGAAAACAGCGTAACTAGTTCACGTTCTTTCTTGGCTTAAATATACTGAACCATGTTACAGATTTTGCAGTCTAAAACTAGGACACACATATTTTACTTCCACATATTGACAAGACAAGTGTATCAGGAGTCACCTTCATGTCTATACTTACACAGCAGATGCAGGGGACTGGTTTTTAACATTCTGTCTATGAATTGTGTCACAACCATCTTAGTCCTCACCAGTCTTTCCGTAACAAAAGAAAATATATACATTATATACTATATGCAGTATGCAGCCCTGCAGGGTATAGCGATGTGAGGTCACAGTTACTTAGGCAAACGAGGGTTGCTATGGGTTACTCACAGTTTGTAGGGTGACCCTGGGCAGCGTATAGCAGTGATGGAGAAGCTGGCACAGAAGTCCTCTGGGGCACTCTCTGTATATAGGGACCAGGCCTGATGGTGGATGAGGTGCCCTGGATGTTGCAGATGTTTAATGTGCCTAGGGCAAGGTCCCTTTAAGGTTCGTGACGCCAGTGCCTGTAACGGTGGCACACCGATTTATAGTTGTAATAAGTGAGGAACACAGTGTTGTGGTGAACCAAACTTTTCTTTACTGGAAACAGTTCAAACTTTATACAATTTAGATTCAGTTCCACTTTGCAGCATTAATCAATAGCAGGCTCGTTCAGCAATGGCAGGTAATGTTCTTTGCAAGATACTCAGAGGGTAAAATCAACACTCACAGACCAGGCTGCACTATTTCCTCAGATATCCTGGCTGTCTGTATCCCAAGGCCCGTATGCTCTAATGCTGGCTTTTATCCTTGGTAGCAATCCTCCTCAGGTATATATCCCTTGCTTTAGGTTAATGATCCTTCTGCCCTTCAGCTTACTTGACTTAGCTGGATACATTGGCTCTGCTCTGCTCTGGTTAGGGAACTGCAGGTTTCTCCCAGGAGGAAAACTCTTCTCTTGGGGTGAATCTTCTGAGCTAACAAAGGCTCAGGAACTTCAGGCAGGCTATAATCCTTCACTAGCCTCCTGGTGGCAACTAGAAGCCTGGACTGTCTAGCTGCATGTCAGGAGTAGGCCCTCAGCTTGTCTCTCCACAGACTCCTGACTACACAGACTACTCACTCCCTGTCTGGGTCTGAATATATATACTAGGGGTTCCCTAGCTCCCTCTAGTGCCTAGGATGCTAAACTACACCCCTAATAGGCCTGCTACACATGTGACAGGAAAAATACATATTAACCACCTCCGGACCGCCTAACGCAGGATTGCGTTCCGGAGGCGGTCGATTCATTCCTCCTGGACGCGCCGGCGCGTCATCTCGCGAGAGGCGAGATTTCCTGTGAACGCGCGCACACAGGAGCGCGCGTTCACAGGAACTGAAGGTAAACGAGTGGATCTGCAGATGTAGATGCGATTTTTTTTAACCCCTTAAAGGTATATTAGACGCTGTTTTGATAACAGCGTCTAATATACCTGCTACCTGTTCCTCTGGTGGTCCCCTTTGCTTGGATCGACCACCAGAAGACACAGGCAGCTCTGTAAGTAGCACCAATCACCACTACACTACACCCCCCCTTTCACTTATTAACCCCTTATCAACCCCTGATCACCCCATATAGACTCCCTGATCACCCCCCTGTCATTGATCACCCCCCTGTAAGGCTCCATTCAGACGTCAGTATGTGTTTTGCGGATCCACGGACCCACGGATCCGCAAAACACATACGGATGTCTGAATGGAGCCTTACAGGGGGGTGATCAATGACAGGGGGGTGATCACCCCATATTAGACTCCCTGATCACCCCCCTGTCATTGATCACCCCCCTGTAAGGCTCCATTCAGACGTCAGTATGTGTTTTGCGGATCCGCGGATCCGCAAAACACATACGAACGTCTGAATGGAGCCTTACAGGGGGGTGATCACCCCATATAGACTCCCTGATCACCCCCCTGTCATTGATCACCCCCCTGTAAGGCTCCATTCAGACGTCAGTATGTGTTTTGCGGATCCGCGGATCGGCAAAACACATACGAACGTCTGAATGGAGCCTTACAGGGGGGTGATCACCCCATATAGACTCCCTGATCACCCCCCTGTCATTGATCACCCCCCTGTAAGGCTCCATTCAGATGTCTGTATGTGTTTTGCGGATCCGCGGATCAACGGATCCGCGGATCCGCAAAACACGGACACCGCGGATCTGCAAAACACGGACACCGGCAATGTGCTTTCCGCATTTTGCGGATCCGCACATTGCCAGAACTATATAGAAAATGCCTTTTCTTGTCCGCAATTGCGGACAAGAATAGGACATGTTCTATAGGCTCTACAAAAAACGCAGTGTTCGCCCGATCAGGCCTGATCTTGTGCGCACACTTGCGTTCAGTCTGCCCCACCGCAGTGACAGAAATATTTTTTTTTCTGATCACTGCAAAAACACTGTAAAATCGCTGCGGCGCTATAAAAAGTTAGCGGAAATTGATTTTTTAGTTTTTTTGTTTTTTCTTACAAAGTCTCATATTCCACTAACTTGTGACAAAAAATAAAATCTCACATGAACTCACCATACCCCTCACGGAATCCAAATGCGTAAAAATTTTTAGACATTTATATCTCAGACTTCTTCTCACGCTTTAGGGCCCCTAAAATGCCAGAGCAGTATAAATACCCCACAAGTGACCCCATTTCGGAAAGAAGACACCCCAAGGTATTTCGTGAGGGGCATGGCGAGTTCATGTAAAATTTTATTTTTTGTCACAAGTTAGTGGAATATGAGACTTTGGAAGAGAAAAAATAAATAAAAAAATAATCATTTTCCACTGAATTTGTGCCAAAAAAAAAATATTCTAGGAACTCGCCATGCCCCTCACCGAATACCTTGGGGTGTCTTCTTTCCAAAATGGGGTCACTTGTGGAGTATTTATACTGCCCTGGCACTTTAGGGGACCTAAAGCGTGAGAAGTAATTTGGAATCCAAATGCGTAAAAAATGCCCTGTGAAGTCGTAAAGATTCTCATTGGAATTTGGGCCCCTTTGCGCACCTAGGCTGCGAAAAAGTGTCTCACATGTGGTATCGCCGTACTCAGGAGAAGTAGGGCAATGTGTTTTGGGGTGTATTTTTACATATACCCATTCTGGGTGAGAGGAATATCTCTGTAAATTGACAACTTTGTATAAAAAATTTTTAAAAGTTGTCATTTACAGAGATATTTATCTCACCCAGCATGGGTATATGTAAAAATACACCCCAAAAGACTTTCCCTACTTCTCCTGAGTACAGTGATACCACATGTGTGACACTTTTTTGCAGCCTAGGTGCGTAAAGGGGCCGAAAGTCCAACGAGTACCTTTAGGCTTTACAGGGTTGCTCACAATTTAGCCTTGCCCAAAATGCCAGAACAGTAAACACACCCCACAAATGACCCCATTTCGGAAAGAAGACACCCCAAGGTATTCTCTGAGGGGCATATTGAGTCCATGAAAGATTGAACTTTTTGTCACAAGTTAGCGGAAAGGGAGACTTTGTGAGAAAAAAAAAATATATCAATTTCCGCTAACTTGTGCCAAAAAAAAAAAATGTCTATGAACTCGCCATGCCCCTCACGGAATACCTTGGGGTGTCTTCTTTCCAAAATGAGGTCACTTGTGGGGTATTTATACTGCCCTGGCATTTTAGGGGCCCTAAAGTGTGAGAAGAAGTCTGGAATCCAAATGTCTAAAAATGCCCTCCTAAAAGGAATTTTGGCCCCTTTTGCGCACCTAGGCTGCAAAAAAGTGTCACACATGTGGTATCGCCGTACTCAGGAGAAGTAGGGCAATGCGTTTTGGGGTGTCATTTTACATATACCCATGCTGGGTGAGAGAAATATCTCTCTAAAATGACAACTTTGTATAAAAAAAATGGGAAAAGTTTACTTTTACAGAGATATTTCTCTCACCCAACATGGGTATATGTAAAAAATACACCCCAAAACACATTGCCCTACTTCTCCTGAGTACGGCGATACCACATGTGTGACACTTTTTTGCAGCCTAGGTGGGCAAAGGGGCCCACATTCTAAAGAGCACCTTTAGGATTTCACAGGACATTTTTTACACATTTGAATTTCAAACTACTTCTCACGCATTAAGGCCCCTAAAATGCCAGGGCAGTATAACTACCCCACAAGTGACCCCATTTTGGAAAGAAGACACCCCAAGGTATTTTGTGATGGGCATAGTGAGTTCATGGAAGTTTTTATTTTTTGTCACAAGTTAGTGGAATATGAGACTTTGTAAGGAAAAAAAAAAAATCATAATTTTCCGCTAACTTGTGCCAAAAAAATTATAATTCTAGGAACTCGCCATGCCCCTCACGGAATACCTTGGGGTGTCTTCTTTCCAAAATGGCGTCACTTGTGGGGTATTTATACTGCCCTGGCATTTTAGGGGCCCTAATGCGTGAGAAGTAGTTTGAAATCCAAATGTGTTAAAAATGCCCTGTGAAATCCTAAAGGTGCTCTTTAGAATTTGGGCCCCTTTGCCCACCTAGGCTGCAAAAAAGTGTCACACATGTGGTATCGCCGTACTCAGAAGAAGTAGGGCTATGTGTTTTGGGGTGTCTTTTTACATATACCCATGCTGGGTGAGATAAATATCTCTGTCAAATGACAACTTTGTATAAAAAAATGGGAAAAGTTGTCTTTTAAAGAGATATTTCTCTCACCCAGCATAGGTATATGTAAAAAGATACCCCAAAACACATTGCCCAACTTCTCCTGAGTACGGTGATACCACATGTGTGACACTTTTTTGCAGCCTAGGTGGGCAAAGGGGCCCAAATTCTAAAGAGCACCTTTAGGATTTCACAGGACATTTTTTACACATTTGAATTTCAAACTACTTCTCACGCATTAGGGCCCCTAAAATGCCAGGGCAGTATAACTACCCCACAAGTGACCCCATTTTGGAAAGAAGACATCCCAAGGTATTTCGTGATGGGCATAGTGAGTTCATGGAAGTTTTTATTTTTTGTCACAAGTTAGTGGAATATGAGACTTTGTAAGGAAAAAAAAAAAATCATAATTTTCCGCTAACTTGTGCCAAAAAAATTATAATTCTAGGAACTCGCCATGCCCCTCACGGAATACCTTGGGGTGTCTTCTTTCCAAAATGGCGTCACTTGTGGGGTATTTATACTGCCCTGGCATTTTAGGGGCCCTAATGCGTGAGAAGTAGTTTGAAATCCAAATGTGTTAAAACGCAGTGTTCGCCCGATCAGGCCTGATCTTGTGCGCACACTTGCGTTCAGTCTGCCCCACCGCAGTGACAGAAATATTTTTTTTTCTGATCACTGCAAAAACACTGTAAAATCGCTGCGGCGCTATAAAAAGTTAGCGGAAATTGATTTTTTAGTTTTTTTGTTTTTTCTTACAAAGTCTCATATTCAACTAACTTGTGACAAAAAATAAAATCTCACATGAACTCACCATACCCCTCACGGAATCCAAATGCGTAAAATTTTTTAGACATTTATATCTCAGACATCTTCTCACGCTTTAGGGCCCCTAAAATGCCAGAGCAGTATAAATACCCCACAAGTGACCCCATTTCGGAAAGAAGACACCCCAAGGTATTTCGTGAGGGGCATGGCGAGTTCATGTAAAATTTTATTTTTTGTCACAAGTTAGTGGAATATGAGACTTTGGAAGAGAAAAAATAAATAAAAAAATAATCATTTTCCACTGAATTTGTGCCAAAAAAAAAATATTCTAGGAACTCGCCATGCCCCTCACCGAATACCTTGGGGTGTCTTCTTTCCAAAATGGGGTCACTTGTGGAGTATTTATACTGCCCTGGCACTTTAGGGGACCTAAAGCGTGAGAAGTAGTTTGGAATCCAAATGCGTAAAAAATGCCCTGTGAAGTCGTAAAGATTCTCATTGGAATTTGGGCCCCTTTGCGCACCTAGGCTGCGAAAAAGTGTCTCACATGTGGTATCGCCGTACTCAGGAGAAGTAGGGCAATGTGTTTTGGGGTGTATTTTTACATATACCCATTTTGGGTGAGAGGAATATCTCTGTAAATTGACAACTTTGTATAAAAATTTTTTAAAAGTTGTCATTTACAGAGATATTTATCTCACCCAGCATGGGTATATGTAAAAATACACCCCAAAAGACTTTCCCTACTTCTCCTGAGTACAGTGATACCACATGTGTGACACTTTTTTGCAGCCTAGGTGCGTAAAGGGGCCGAAAGTCCAACGAGTACCTTTAGGCTTTACAGGGTTGCTCACAATTTAGCCTTGCCCAAAATGCCAGAACAGTAAACACACCCCACAAATGACCCCATTTCGGAAAGAAGACACCCCAAGGTATTCTCTGAGGGGCATATTGAGTCCATGAAAGATTGAACTTTTTGTCACAAGTTAGCGGAAAGGGAGACTTTGTGAGAAAAAAAAAATATATCAATTTCCGCTAACTTGTGCCAAAAAAAAAAATATCTATGAACTCGCCATGCCCCTCACGGAATACCTTGGGGTGTCTTCTTTCCAAAATGAGGTCACTTGTGGGGTATTTATACTGCCCTGGCATTTTAGGGGCCCTAAAGTGTGAGAAGAAGTCTGGAATCCAAATGTCTAAAAATGCCCTCCTAAAAGGAATTTTGGCCCCTTTTGCGCACCTAGGCTGCAAAAAAGTGTCACACATGTGGTATCGCCGTAC
Source organism: Bufo bufo (assembly GCF_905171765.1). Lineage (NCBI taxonomy): Eukaryota > Metazoa > Chordata > Amphibia > Anura > Bufonidae > Bufo > Bufo bufo. The sequence continues at coordinate 552,974,322 of NC_053392.1, forward strand.
TCAGGAGAAGTAGGGCAATGCGTTTTGGGGTGTCATTTTACATATACCCATGCTGGGTGAGAGAAATATCTCTCTAAAATGACAACTTTGTATAAAAAAAATGGGAAAAGTTTACTTTTACAGAGATATTTCTCTCACCCAACATGGGTATATGTAAAAAATACACCCCAAAACACATTGCCCTACTTCTCCTGAGTACGGCGATACCACATGTGTGACACTTTTTTGCAGCCTAGGTGGGCAAAGGGGCCCACATTCTAAAGAGCACCTTTAGGATTTCACAGGACATTTTTTACACATTTGAATTTCAAACTACTTCTCACGCATTAAGGCCCCTAAAATGCCAGGGCAGTATAACTACCCCACAAGTGACCCCATTTTGGAAAGAAGACACCCCAAGGTATTTTGTGATGGGCATAGTGAGTTCATGGAAGTTTTTATTTTTTGTCACAAGTTAGTGGAATATGAGACTTTGTAAGGAAAAAAAAAAATCATAATTTTCCGCTAACTTGTGCCAAAAAAATTATAATTCTAGGAACTCGCCATGCCCCTCACGGAATACCTTGGGGTGTCTTCTTTCCAAAATGGCGTCACTTGTGGGGTATTTATACTGCCCTGGCATTTTAGGGGCCCTAATGCGTGAGAAGTAGTTTGAAATCCAAATGTGTTAAAAATGCCCTGTGAAATCCTAAAGGTGCTCTTTAGAATTTGGGCCCCTTTGCCCACCTAGGCTGCAAAAAAGTGTCACACATGTGGTATCGCCGTACTCAGAAGAAGTAGGGCTATGTGTTTTGGGGTGTCTTTTTACATATACCCATGCTGGGTGAGATAAATATCTCTGTCAAATGACAACTTTGTATAAAAAAATGGGAAAAGTTGTCTTTTAAAGAGATATTTCTCTCACCCAGCATAGGTATATGTAAAAAGATACCCCAAAACACATTGCCCAACTTCTCCTGAGTACGGTGATACCACATGTGTGACACTTTTTTGCAGCCTAGGTGGGCAAAGGGGCCCAAATTCTAAAGAGCACCTTTAGGATTTCACAGGACATTTTTTACACATTTGAATTTCAAACTACTTCTCACGCATTAGGGCCCCTAAAATGCCAGGGCAGTATAACTACCCCACAAGTGACCCCATTTTGGAAAGAAGACATCCCAAGGTATTTCGTGATGGGCATAGTGAGTTCATGGAAGTTTTTATTTTTTGTCACAAGTTAGTGGAATATGAGACTTTGTAAGGAAAAAAGAAAAATCATAATTTTCCGCTAACTTGTGCCAAAAAAATTATAATTCTAGGAACTCGCCATGCCCCTCACGGAATACCTTGGGGTGTCTTCTTTCCAAAATGGCGTCACTTGTGGGGTATTTATACTGCCCTGGCATTTTAGGGGCCCTAATGCGTGAGAAGTAGTTTGAAATCCAAATGTGTTAAAACGCAGTGTTCGTCCGATCAGGCCTGATCTTGTGCGCACACTTGCGTTCAGTCTGCCCCACCGCAGTGACAGAAATATTTTTTTTTCTGATCACTGCAAAAACACTGTAAAATCGCTGCGGCGCTATAAAAAGTTAGCGGAAATTGATTTTTTAGTTTTTTTGTTTTTTCTTACAAAGTCTCATATTCAACTAACTTGTGACAAAAAATAAAATCTCACATGAACTCACCATACCCCTCACGGAATCCAAATGCGTAAAATTTTTTAGACATTTATATCTCAGACATCTTCTCACGCTTTAGGGCCCCTAAAATGCCAGAGCAGTATAAATACCCCACAAGTGACCCCATTTCGGAAAGAAGACACCCCAAGGTATTTCGTGAGGGGCATGGCGAGTTCATGTAAAATTTTATTTTTTGTCACAAGTTAGTGGAATATGAGACTTTGGAAGAGAAAAAATAAATAAAAAAATAATCATTTTCCACTGAATTTGTGCCAAAAAAAAAATATTCTAGGAACTCGCCATGCCCCTCACCGAATACCTTGGGGTGTCTTCTTTCCAAAATGGGGTCACTTGTGGAGTATTTATACTGCCCTGGCACTTTAGGGGACCTAAAGCGTGAGAAGTAGTTTGGAATCCAAATGCGTAAAAAATGCCCTGTGAAGTCGTAAAGATTCTCATTGGAATTTGGGCCCCTTTGCGCACCTAGGCTGCGAAAAAGTGTCTCACATGTGGTATCGCCGTACTCAGGAGAAGTAGGGCAATGTGTTTTGGGGTGTATTTTTACATATACCCATTCTGGGTGAGAGGAATATCTCTGTAAATTGACAACTTTGTATAAATTTTTTTTAAAAGTTGTCATTTACAGAGATATTTATCTCACCCAGCATGGGTATATGTAAAAATACACCCCAAAAGACTTTCCCTACTTCTCCTGAGTACAGTGATACCACATGTGTGACACTTTTTTGCAGCCTAGGTGCGTAAAGGGGCCGAAAGTCCAACGAGTACCTTTAGGCTTTACAGGGTTGCTCACAATTTAGCCTTGCCCAAAATGCCAGAACAGTAAACACAGCCCACAAATGACCCCATTTCGGAAAGAAGACACCCCAAGGTATTCTCTGAGGGGCATATTGAGTCCATGAAAGATTGAACTTTTTGTCACAAGTTAGCGGAAAGGGAGACTTTGTGAGAAAAAAAAAATATATCAATTTCCGCTAACTTGTGCCAAAAAAAAAAATATCTATGAACTCGCCATGCCCCTCACGGAATACCTTGGGGTGTCTTCTTTCCAAAATGAGGTCACTTGTGGGGTATTTATACTGCCCTGGCATTTTAGGGGCCCTAAAGTGTGAGAAGAAGTCTGGAATCCAAATGTCTAAAAATGCCCTCCTAAAAGGAATTTTGGCCCCTTTTGCGCACCTAGGCTGCAAAAAAGTGTCACACATGTGGTATCGCCGTAATCAGGAGAAGTAGGGCAATGCGTTTTGGGGTGTCATTTTACATATACCCATGCTGGGTGAGAGAAATATCTCTCTAAAATGACAACTTTGTATAAAAAAAATGGGAAAAGTTTACTTTTACAGAGATATTTCTCTCACCCAACATGGGTATATGTAAAAAATACACCCCAAAACACATTGCCCTACTTCTCCTGAGTACGGCGATACCACATGTGTGACACTTTTTTGCAGCCTAGGTGGGCAAAGGGGCCCACATTCTAAAGAGCACCTTTAGGATTTCACAGGACATTTTTTACACATTTGAATTTCAAACTACTTCTCACGCATTAAGGCCCCTAAAATGCCAGGGCAGTATAACTACCCCACAAGTGACCCCATTTTGGAAAGAAGACACCCCAAGGTATTTTGTGATGGGCATAGTGAGTTCATGGAAGTTTTTATTTTTTGTCACAAGTTAGTGGAATATGAGACTTTGTAAGGAAAAAAAAAAAATCATAATTTTCCGCTAACTTGTGCCAAAAAAATTATAATTCTAGGAACTCGCCATGCCCCTCACGGAATACCTTGGGGTGTCTTCTTTCCAAAATGGCGTCACTTGTGGGGTATTTATACTGCCCTGGCATTTTAGGGGCCCTAATGCGTGAGAAGTAGTTTGAAATCCAAATGTGTTAAAAATGCCCTGTGAAATCCTAAAGGTGCTCTTTAGAATTTGGGCCCCTTTGCCCACCTAGGCTGCAAAAAAGTGTCACACATGTGGTATCGCCGTACTCAGAAGAAGTAGGGCTATGTGTTTTGGGGTGTCTTTTTACATATACCCATGCTGGGTGAGATAAATATCTCTGTCAAATGACAACTTTGTATAAAAAAATGGGAAAAGTTGTCTTTTAAAGAGATATTTCTCTCACCCAGCATAGGTATATGTAAAAAGATACCCCAAAACACATTGCCCAACTTCTCCTGAGTACGGTGATACCACATGTGTGACACTTTTTTGCAGCCTAGGTGGGCAAAGGGGCCCAAATTCTAAAGAGCACCTTTAGGATTTCACAGGACATTTTTTACACATTTGAATTTCAAACTACTTCTCACGCATTAGGGCCCCTAAAATGCCAGGGCAGTATAACTACCCCACAAGTGACCCCATTTTGGAAAGAAGACATCCCAAGGTATTTCGTGATGGGCATAGTGAGTTCATGGAAGTTTTTATTTTTTGTCACAAGTTAGTGGAATATGAGACTTTGTAAGAAAAAAAAATCATCATTTTCCACTAACTTGTGACAAAAAATAAAAAGTTCTATGAACTCACTATGCCCATCAGCGAATACCTTAGGGTGTCTACTTTCTGAAATGGGGTCATTTGTCGGGTTTTTCTACTGTCTGGGCATTGTAGAACCTCAGGAAACATGACAGGTGCTCAGAAAGTCAGAGCTGCTTCAAAATGCGGAAATTCACATTTTTGTACCATAGTTTGTAAACGCTATAACTTTTACCCAAACCAATAAATATACATTTATTGCATTTTTTTTTATCAAAGACATGTAGAACAATAAATTTAGAGAAAAATTTATATAGAAATGTAGTTTTTTAAAAAAAAATTACAACTGAAAGTGAAAAATTTCATTTTTTTGCAAAAATTTTGGTAAATTTCGATTAATAACAAAAAAAGTAAAAATGTCAGCAGCAATGAAATACCACCAAATGAAAGCTCTATTAGTGAGAAGAAAAGGAGGTAAAATTCATTTGGGTGGTAAGTTGTATGACCGAGCAATAAACCGTGAAAGTAGTGTAGTGCAGAATTGTAAAAAGTGGTCTGGTCATTAAGGGTGTTTAAGCTAGGGGAGCTGAGGTGGTTAAAATGCATTAAAATGTACTGCGAAATACACTGCCACTGTCCCACAGGAGGTGGAGAACAACGTGGCCCAATTGACCCTTGTGTAGTGCCCACATTTACCTAGTGGGACACTACATATATACATCCAATAAACTACCAATATTGTTGCAACTTAGTTCATTTGTTCTTAAAAGGGTTGTCCGACTCTTACAAGTGATGGCCAGTCCTCAGGCCATTAAAACAGCTGATTGGGGTGCTTTTTCCGATTTCATCCAACAGAGAACTTTTTTTTCTGTTTTTCAGTACAATATGTTTTTGTAAATGGTAAATTATGCTGCCATTAAAAAAATACAACTTGTTCTGCAAAATAATAAGCCCTCATACGGCTACATGAACAGAAAATTTTAACCGTTGAGGCAAAAACAAAAACACAAAAATAATAATTGGCCAACTCGTAATTAGGTTAAAAGGCTGGACAACTTAAAAATGGTTCTAGTGTAAATTCCAACATTAGTACTGTTTAAAACCACCTAAACTCTTACATTTAACTACAGTAAATTATATGTCATATATAACTATGAAGTCTAATGGGACAATAAACTGTTCAATAAATGTTCTGTAAAAACATGTGCACTGCGTTTTGGCATTTTTTATGGAATTTTTGCATGAAGCTCTTGTAATAATTTATTTTCCACAAACTGCTCTACAAAAGAAAAAGGGGGTACATCACTACTCTCCTTATCTAGACAACCCCAATACATCCTAAAGTCTGTTTCATTGCATGTGAATGGCACGTGAAGAACTCTTTAAAGAGGACCTTTCACCACTCCTGACATGCCTGTTTTAATAGCTTCATGCATTCCCCATGTAGTACCAATTCTGCAGCATCTTTTCTTATGTCTCTATGTTGTGCCATTTCTTTATTATTTCTACTAGAAGTTATGAATGAATTGCTAGCAGTCTGCAGTAAGGGTACAGAGGGTGGTAACCAGTTGGGGGTGTGTACCTGCACAGACTGACTCTATCCAATCAGTGCTGCCATTTTCAGACTGTGCAGGTACACACCTCCAATTTGTTACCACCCCTCTGTACCCTTAATGCAGACTGTCTGACACTGAACTGTGCAAAACGGATGCAAAAGACATCCTTGGGCATCAGTTTTTTAGGTATCTGTTCAAAGGACCTGCTAAATGAATGATGGAAACATGATGTGAACCCAGCTTAATGGGTAATGTCATCACAATATGTTGCCCAGTGATAGGTATTCTGTAAATACTGGCGGACCTAGACCCTTTAGTTAGCAGCACCACAGCTTTATTTATTTTATATGATTATTTTCAGCATCTAACGTTTCCAACGTTATTTCTTTATTTAATTGCAATTAAATTCCTGCCTCCGATCTCACGGTCTTCTCAGACAAGATACTTTTAACCCTTAGGCTTTGACACCAAGAATCCGCTTAATCAGAATTTAACTTTTTCAGCGCTGGATAGTATTAGTATTTGTTGCGGCCATCTGACTTCCCGCTAGGGTCTGCTAAAGCGGAGGAATAAATAAGACACAATGAGACAGTCAAGATAGAATACAGATCTACTTTCACAGATTTTGCACGGATTACTGTGAGTGATGAGGCCATGAAGATTGCCATAGCTGAAGAAGAATGGCCTCTGGATAACTATATCACTCCCCTGGCTGAGCCCTGAAAAGACAGTAGGTCAAGGGAGAAAGAAAGGCACAACAGCTGAGCACGCAAAACAGAAGAAGCTCTGAGTCTTAAAGAGACATTACACATTTCAAAGTACAAAATTGTTCAGCACATTTCCTGTGTGTATGTTTAGGGTATCGCCCCATGGTGTGGCTGACTGCATGCTACCAAGCAAATCCCACGCAGTTATTGGCCAAACTATTCTACTGCAAAATCATGTGGTTTATACTTCAGTGGGTATGTGCCTACTGGAGAACATGTGACTATGCTTGTACGTGTTATATGGTGTCCCTATAGGTCTATCCTATGTATTTGTAGGTGTGGTAGTTGCAGAGACCAGAGTCTGTAGGTGTAATGTCCACTCCCCCGTTGCTCTAAAAGGCTCATTTGCATATATTAAAACATAATTTTTTTCAGCAATGCGGGCAGATATGGACATGGGACGACCGCAGATACCTTCAGCTGCCAAGTGCACATGTAACAGGTCATCCAGTGTCATAGGTACAAATCTGCTGACAGATGCCCTTTAAAATGCAATAAAGATTTTAAAATATATATAATAGGGATCCCAATGACCCATGTAATAATGTTATGGCATCTATTAAGGTTAACCCAAAAAATAAAAATAAAATGGAGGAATTATTTTTCAATGCATACTGCTATTCTAAAAAAAAATTGAAGTAATATATTCTTATACAAATTGTCTTTAAAATGTATGACTCGTCCCGCAAACTACAATGTACATGTGAAGGAAAAATGTACAAAAAATGGCTATATATACCAAATAGGACAGAAAATCTGCTTACTAGTTTAGAGCTAAGATATTTCATAAGTCATAAGTAAGTCACAGCGGCACGGAAACGCATTGTGGTCTATGATAGCAAAGCCATGTGTGACCGAAAATCCAGCGTTAGATTCTTTGTGACTACTGCATCACAGTCTCATCTCGCTCCATTCATTAGATATGATGTTACAATGCAACGCGATCTTCATGTCACACGATGTGGCAGGCGCAGCACTATGAAGTGCCTTTTGCGCTGTGGCATTAGAAGAATTTTGATATCTCTTACTTTTTAGTCTAACCAGACTGTCTATTACTCTGTAATTTCTCTAGCGCCGTTCTATGGAAACAGTAGGTTTAAAGAGCACACCAAATGCTTGAAATAACTTCTTTATTAACTTCAACTTTTCTTCAAATATAACACTGCCGTCTCCGCAGCAGATAGTCCATGTACAAAACACGTGTTGAAAAGATATCACAAAATGGCGGTATGCATAAGATGTTGGTTCAACTGTTCAATCTTGTCATTCAACATAAAATGGTGGATATAGTTCTCTCTCTTATCTGTACTCTCACTTTAGGTTATTTAAGCACTTTATGATCTCTCTGAGAGGTATATCTGAGGTCTAACTTATACTGTAGTTCTGCTTGCTGAATTTGGTCGCAATTTGCAGTATGCAGTTAGCAGTAACTATTTGCTGATTGGTTAATATGATCTGGTATGGTTGTATGCAATTTGGATTGAAATATGGAATTTGAATTTGGATTGTGAACTTTGTAGTTTGCAATTAATTATTAGTTTGCAATTGGATTTAGTGGAAATGTAAATAAACACACATATAACTGGTTCAGTATACAGTTCTAATCACTATATTACCAGTAGGAACATTATATAACTGTTTTAAATACCTATTTTGGCCTTTCTGCTTCCATAAAACACAGCTCTTGTGGAGTGAATGTCTGTTCAGCTTCTCTTTCTGGTGAATAATGATTTCTAGCAGCTCCTGCTAGGGCAATTTCCCACACAGGCTGTGTGTGAGGCTGGCTGTGATCGGCCAATACTCCTGCTGTGTGTGAGGCTGGCTGTGATTGGTCTAGACTCCTGCCCAGCAACAACAGTTTAACCCTATGCTTTCTGTTGTTTCTGCTGTGTCATTGAGCTACCTCACATTAATATAATGAATCTGAAAGGCATATTATCTTTTCTGCTTCTGTGAACACAATATATAACAGTTATATGACATCCAAACATGAAGTCACTGTAAATAACTCTGCTTTTGTCTTTAACACACAAACATAGGAACTGTATTAGGTTATTGGCAGTTCTAGCTGTATAAACATATAAGCTATATTAGCAACTTAGGACAGGTCTCAGCTGGCCAGCTACACATGATGTCAGGTAACACATTACCAACCTAATATATTCCCTGCTTGTGTTTAGGACCCTGGAAAACCAGTTGACAAGTCCTGTGGGAACTATAAGGCCCATTAAAGAGAAGCGACTTCAAACTCATCCGTATTCCTTCTGAAAACATGCAAAAAAACATGTCTGGTTTAAAATAAGACGCACATAAATGAAGTCCATCTGTGGTCCATTTTTCCCTCAGACCCACTGATGAACTAAATGAGTAATGCCTCATTCACACGTCAGTGATTTTCATCAGTGATTGTGAGCCAAAACCAGAAGTGGAGGCTACACAGAGATAAGGTATAATAGAAAGATCTGCACCTGTTTTGTGTTTACCTGGTTTTGGCTCAAAATCACTGACGAAAAAACTGACGTGTGAATGAGGCATTAGTTCACACTTCAGTTATTTGGTCAGTTATTTCCATCAGTTATTGTGAGCCAAAACCAGTAGTGAAGCCTACTGAGAGATAAGGTATAATAGAAAGACTTCTTCCAGTGTTCTGTCTTTGACTCGAACCTGGCTTAGGCTCATTATAACTGATGGAAATAACTGACCAAATAACTGAAATGTGAACTTGGCCTTAGTCCTGTGGGAAAAATGGGCAAAGCACATGGTGCAACTTTCTCTACACGGTCCAATGGTCTGTGCAGGAAATCACCATTCTAAATGTTCCTAAGCAGTTAAATCGGTCTGTGTTCAGTCCAGGTGCAGTCTGTTCCAAACTTGATCGAAACATTGTCCATTTCAAAGCAACCCAAGGGTATGGGCATACATGATTTTCTGCCATGGAATTGTGCATGTAGAATCCACAGAATTTACAGTACCAGTAAAAAAGAGTACATGTCATCTGTACACTACAGAGATTTTCTGCAGTGGAATCTGCACATCACATGAACTGCAGTGAGGATTTTAATTCTGCCACACATTTCACCCTTTCCAATGCAGAGCATATAATCCATGGCAGATCGTCAGACAAAACCACTTGTGACTCATGTTGATTTTGGTGCGGATTTGCTGCAAGTTTTTGGCGATCAAGTACACCATACACATAGGCGTGCGCAGCCTATTGAATTAGGGTGTGCACCCTAAAGCACAAACACCGCATGTATGTATATATACAGTACAGACCAAAGGTTTGGACACACCTTCTCATTCAAAGAGTTTTCTTTATTTTCATGACTATGAAGGCATCAAAACTATGAATTAACACATGTGGAATTATATACATAACAAACAAGTGTGAAACAACTGAAAATATGTCATATTCTAGATTCTTCAAAGTAGCCACCTTTTGCTTTGATTACTGCTTTGACACTCTTGGCATTCTCTTGATGAGCTTCAAGAGGTAGTCACCTGAAATGGTCTTCCAACAGTCTTGAAGGAGTTCCCAGAGATGCTTAGCACTTGTTGGCCCTTTTGCCTTCACTCTGCGGTCCAGCTCACCCCAAACCATCTCGATTGGGTTCAGGTCCGGTGACTGTGGAGGCCAGGTCATCTGGCGCAGCACCCCATCACTCTCCTTCATGGTCAAATAGCCCTTACTTTCAAAGTTTTCCCAATTCTTCGGCTGACTGACTGACCTTCATTTCTTAAAGTAATGATGGCCACTCGTTTTTCTTTACTTAGCTGCTTTTTTCTTGCCATAATACCAATTCTAACAGTCTAGGACTATCAGCTGTGTATCCACCTGACTTCTCCTCAATGCAACTGATGGTCCCAACCTCATTTATAAGGCAAGAAATCCCACTTATTAAACCTGACAGGGCACACCTGTGAAGTGAAAACCATTTCAGGGGACTACCTTTTGAAGCTCATCAAGATAATGCCAAGAGTGTGCAAAGCAGTAATCAAAGCAAAAGGTGGCTACTTTGAAGAACCTAGAATATGACATATTTTCAGTTGTTTCACACTTGTTTGTTATGTATATAATTCCACATGTGTTAATTCATAGTTTTGATGCCTTCAGTGTGAATCTACAATTTTCATAGTCATGAAAATAAAGAAAACTCTTTGAATGAGAAGGTGTGTCCAAACTTTTGGTCTGTACTGTGTATATATATATATATATATATATATTCATGTTTGGTCTATTCACAGATGGAAGTTCGAAGAATTTAATGACCCTTTGTCTTATGATTGGACTACACCGTACGTGGACCACCCGGGTACGCCGACACAACGGTGATCAGTGGTCTATGCTAAAGAGGGACGTCGATGACGCGTCACACATTGCAAGTCAGGGAAATCCGACCTGCATCAATTTTCATTAAAGTGGTATGAGATGCCAGCTCTGACCGGGAATCCAGAAGCCAAGAGTTGGTTTTATGTATACCTAATTTTAGTGCATGTGTGTGTCCGGTCATGTGTTTCCTCTTTCCCTCCCCCCGCCGCCGCTACACACGATGCGATGCGCTCCACTGGGCGAGTTTGCATTCCAGGGTGCGTGCGTGATGACGCGGCGACGTGGTGAGGTAGACGGGTGGCGCATGACGCGGCGCATGCGCCTGGCTGACGGGGGGACGCTGAGGTCGGCGCGCTTGGCTGATCCATGACGGTGAGTTCAAAAAGTTTTTAAAGTTTAATATGATGCAGCTGCATCGTGAAGTTGATTTTAACCCTCAATGTATGGAGCACTATTAAGTTCACAAAAGTTCAATCAGAAATCGGATACGATGGATATTGATGTAGCACACTAAATCACGATGTAGAATATGTACAATACCTATGAACTAGGCTTTTCACTTTTGAATGATGTTACAATTTTTGTATAAAGTATTTTTTGACATGTTAAAGATGTATACACAGAGAGTCATGTGATAATGTGATGTTCTGATGATCATGTGATTTTACTGTGCACATGTGGTTTCACTAATTGCACAAATTTGTATTGGATTGTGGGTATATAAACCCCACAGTATAGCACTGTTGTAGCTTGACAAAGGCCTCATTGAGAAGGCAGAAACGTAGCTGGAATAAAGTTTGGGGTCGTCACCCTATCACCGAACTACTAGAAGTGCTGCCTCTTTATTCGTTGAATATATATCCTGGAGGAGAAGCCAGCCTCTGTGAGGATTTTTTTGCACCCAGGGCACTACATCTGACTGTGCTGCTGCAATATTTGTGGTATTGTATAAGGACTCAGCAGCTTAGCACTGTATGCACAGAAAATGCCTGATACTACTGAACGGGACCCCCCCGATATATTCTCCTACACGAGACAAGACGAGGAGAGGATCCTCCATGATCTGGTGAGTGACTGCACATTCCTATCCACCCCATCTATCACGGAGTTGAAAAAGGGCTTTGAGGCAGATGGAAAACGGCTAGCTTCAATGGAGCTACATCTGGCGACTTTAGCTGAATACTACAGGTCGCACAGAATGCCAAGGGGTATGCGCTCCCAACTGAAGCCCAGTTTATTTCCAGCCGATAGCAAATTTGCACACAAGTTCACACAAATCTCCAACAAGTATGCCCTAGACGTGATATTGCTAAATTTGGAGTTTTTGCAGCACGAATTAGGAGCAACACGTGAACAGTTTGAAAGAGCTGATGTCAAATTGAAAGATGCTCTCCCTATACAGGACTATGACACATATCTAACCAATTGTTCTGCTTACCTGGAGAAATTCAGAAAAGAGCAAGAATTGATTAAACGGCGTAAATGGCTGCGAGATGAGGAAGACTACAAGCGGGGAAATGTATACACATGGCAGGAACAGAAAAATCAGAGACGACAACCTAATTATGGCAACACCACCAATACCAGGAATAACAGCAGTAATCCTACCCAGAGAATGAAAACAGCCACAGAAGTGGGATCCATGCAAATGGAACAGCGGCGTGATGATCGTTTTTTAGGCCCCACTCCAGATCCAAAAGGACCAGACGTGGGGGACAAAGACAGTACAGATGGAGAAAAAGATCAGCGCACAGCAAGGAATCGGCCCACGAGGAAGAGAAATCATCAGTGGTGGTAAATATATCCTCCCATGTCTTGACAACTGCACAGACTGAACTTTTGGCCAAGGGCCTATCATATTGTCCTACAGTGGGTATTGACTGGTTTCAGCTTGAGGTCGACTTGCAAAAGTTTTTTAGGAATATCAAGTTGAAGGTCTGGTTTTCTGATAAGCAGTCTATTGTAAATACTGATGCACGAGGTTGTGAACTCTCCCTTCACGGTGTTGGATTACACGTGAAGAGCGACTTCACGCCCCAGATTAGAAGTCCAGCTATTGACGCGTACATTAATGCAGTAAAAGTTGAGATAGAAGGGTTAAAGGATTCATCACAAACCAGTGGGCTCAAGCACCCGAACATGACATCCGCTGAGATACAGGCCCTGGGTGAACTATGCAACAACAGCTCCCTCACAGTGAAACCCGCTGACAAAGGGGGAGCCGTTGTTGTAATGGACACCGCATGGTATATCTCTGAGATTCAGAGACAACTAGGTGATGTTCTCGTGTATAAACGGTTGAATCATGACCCCAAGTTTGAGGTGATCAAAGTTATCACCAGGGTACTTGATGGAGCTAAACTAGGAGGTCTTATTGATGAGTCCTTGTACAATTTTTTGCTGGTTACACACCCCAAGACACCACTAATGTACGTGTTACCTAAGATTCATAAGAGCATGTGTAACCCTCCGGGGAGGCCCATAGTCTCCGGGAGGGAGTCTGTGTTCTCGAATTTGGCGATCTTTCTGGACAAGATTCTACGGCGGTTTGCCAGTTCGGCTAGATCGTATATTCAGGACACAGGCGATTTCTTGGATAGAATTGCTGGAATTGAAATTACACCTATGACCATACTAGCGTCTTTTGATGTGGTCAGCCTCTACACCTCTATCAATCATGATAGGGGTGTGGAGGCTGTCAGGAAATGTCTGGTCTCGGCGCTTTACACAGATGAATGTAAGGAGTTCATAATTGACCTGCTCGGTGTAGTGCTCAGATACAATTATTTTGCTTTTCAAAATGGCTTCTACCTCCAATTACGCGGAACCGCTATGGGGTCAAACATGGCGCCAACTTATGCCAACATTTTCATGTCAGACCTGGAGGCTGGGCACGTCTATGTGTCCCACCACTTCAGCCATGTGCTGGGGTGGTGGAGATACATAGATGATGTGTTCGTGGTCTGGGATGGCACAGAGGGCGAATTGACCGAGTTCCATGAATTTTTGAACAATATGGATTCTGAAATCCGGTTCACTCTGACGCACTCCACCGAGCAGGTCCAATTTTTGGACACTATGGTGAGGAAACAAGACAATAGGTTGGTAACAGACTTGTTCATTAAACCGACGGATTGCAACAAGCTTTTGAGATTTGAAAGCTGCCACCCGCGGCCTATGGTCAAGTTTCTACCACGGAGCCAGTTCCTACGGATCCAGCGTATTGTAAAAGATCCTATTTTAAAAGAAAAAAGACTATCGGAGATGGCTGAAAAATTCCTAAACAGAGGGTATCCTAAGAGATTAATACAGAAACATCTGGGTGATCTGAAACCTAGGAGCCCCAAGAAAGTGACTGAACAAGCTAGAACACCTTTTATTTCCACCTACACTGAAGGCAGTGATCAGGTAGCAAAAGTTGTTAAGAAACACTGGCCTATATTGAGTAGCAACTTTGGCCATGTGAAAGAATTCACTATACCCCCCTTGATGTCCTACAGGAGAACTGACAGTCTGAGAGACAAATTGGTTAGAGCAGAGGTGGCAGGTGACAAAACCATGGTTCAGACTTACATGGGTCGGAAAAAACTAGGTAGCTATCCATGTTTGAACTGCGTAAACTGCAGTTATATGTTGAAGGGAGAAACATTTACACACCCAGTGACCAATAGGGTGTTTGAGATCAGACATTTCTTGACTTGTGATAGTTCATTCGTCGTCTATATGTTGACATGCCCCTGCAGTCTCCTATATGTTGGGGAGACGATCTGTGACGTGAAGACGCGAATGAACTATTACAGGTATTTCATCCGTCAAAAACGGAAAGATCTCCCGGTGCCTAAGCATTTTGTAGAAGCTGGGCACAGGGAAAAGGATCTGAAGTTTAGGGTGATAGACCATATTCCCCCACTTAAAAGGGGAGGTAATAGGGAGAAAAAGTTGAAACAACGTGAGATTATGTGGATACATAGGCTGCGCACACTTAGGCCTGAAGGTCTCAATGCTGAATGTAGATGGGAACTATGTGGATAGGTAATGTGTAACTTGCTCATCAGATGTGGAGGTGATAATATTCGTTTAGTCGAGTGGGGAGGATATACAACAGTGCTATTTTGAATCTATTGTATGATAAATACACTCATATACCTTTGGTCTATTCACAGATGGAAGTTCGAAGAATTTAATGACCCTTTGTCTTATGATTGGACTACACCGTACGTGGACCACCCGGGTACGCCGACACAACAGTGATCAGTGGTCTATGCTAAAGAGGGACGTCGATGACGCGTCACACATTGCAAGTCAGGGAAATCCGACCTGCATCAATTTTCATTAAAGTGGTATGAGATGCCAGCTCTGACCGGGAATCCAGAAGCCAAGAGTTGGTTTTATGTATACCTAATTTTAGTGCATGGAGATGGGATGGATCCCTCCCATTGTAACTGCACAGAATTTTCACTCTGGATGTGCTTATGGACATCGGGGGCGTCACTACGTCAGTTTGATACTGATATTGTGGGGGTCGCCTTTCCTGGGCCCATTCGCACATCTAGGCACAGGTTGGTTGGACTGCATTGTGCTGTGTGACGTTCTTGATGTTCCCTTCTTTTTGCATTGATGTACACTGCGTTACCATGGCCACTGACACGCCCCCTTGACGCCCCGGCTGTGTGTCCGGTCATGTGTTTCCTCTTTCCCTCCCCCCGCCGCCGCTACACACGCGATGCGCTCCACTGGGCGAGTTTGCGTTCCAGGGGGCGTGCGTGATGACGCGGCGACGTGGTGAGGTAGACGGGTGGCGCATGACGCGGCGCATGCGCCTGGCTGACGGGGGGACGCTGAGGTCGGCGCGCTTGGCTGATCCATGACGGTGAGTTCAAAAAGTTTTTAAAGTTTAATATGATGCAGCTGCATCGTGAAGTTGATTTTAACCCTCAATGTATGGAGCACTATTAAGTTCACAAAAGTTCAATCAGAAATCGGATACGATGGATATTGATGTAGCACACTAGATCACGATGTAGAATATGTACACTACCTATGAACTAGGCTTTTCACTTTTGAATGATGTTACAATTTTTGTATAAAGAATTTTTTGACATGTTAAAGATGTATACACAGAGAGTCATGTGATAATGTGATGTTCTGATGATCATGTGATTTTACTGTGCACATGTGGTTTCACTAATTGCACAAATTTGTATTGGATTGTGGGTATATAAACCCCACAGTATAGCACTGTTGTAGCTTGACAAAGGCCTCATTGAGAAGGCAGAAACGTAGCTGGAATAAAGTTTGGGGTCGTCACCCTATCACCGAACTACTGGAAGTGCTGCCTCTTTATTCGTTGAATATATATCCTGGAGGAGAAGCCAGCCTCTGTGAGGATTTTTTTGCACCCAGGGCACTACATCTGACTGTGCTGCTGCAATATTTGTGGTATTATATATATATATATATATATATACACTCACCTAAAGAATTATTAGGAACACCATAATAATACGGTGTTGGACCCCCTTTTGCCTTCAGAACTGCCCTAATTCTACGTGGCATTGAATCAACAAGGTGCTGATAGCATTCTTTAGAAATGTTGGCCTATATTAATAGGATAGTATCTTGCAGTTGATGGAGATTTGAGGGATGCACATCCAGGGCACAAAGCTCCCGTTCCACCACATCCCAAAGATGCTCTATTGTGTTGAGATCTGGTGACTGTGGGGGCCATTTTAGTACAGTGAACTCATTGTCATGTTCAAGAAACCAATTTGAAATGATTCGAGCTTTGTGACATGGTACATTATCCTGCTGGAAGTAGCCATCAGAGGATGGATACATGTTCTCATTCTGTTTACGCCAAATTCGGACTCTACCATTTGAATGTCTCAACATAAATCGAGACTCATCAGACCAGGCAACATTTTTCCAGTCTTCAACAGTCCAATTTTGGTGAGCTCGTGCAAATTGTAGCCTCTTTTTCCTATTTGTAGTGGAGATGACTGGTACCCGGTGGGGTCTTCTGCTGTTGTAGCCCATCCGCCTCAAGGTTGTGCGTGTTGTGCCTTCACAAATGCTTTGCTGCATACCTCGGTTGTAACGAGTGGTTATTTCAGTCAACGTTGCTCTTCTATCAGCTTGAATCAGTCGGCCCATTCTCCTCTGACCTCTAGCATTCACAAGGCATTTTTTCCCACAGGACTGCCGCATACTGGATGTTTTTCCCTTTTCACACCATTCTTTGTAAACCCTAGAAATGGTTGTGCGTGAAAATCCCAGTAACTGAGCAGATTGTGAAATACTCAGACCGGCCCATCTGGCACCAACAACCATGCCACGCTCAAAATTGCTTAAATCACCTTTCTTTCCCATTCTGACATTCAGTTTGGAGTTCAGGAGATTGTCTTGACCAGGACCACCCCCCTAAATGCATTGAAGCAACTGCCATGTGATTGGTTGACTAGATAATTGCATTAATGAGAAATAAAACAGGTGTTCCTAATAATTCTTTAGGTGAGTGTATATATACATACACTGCTCAAAAAAATAAAGGGAACACAAAAATAACACATCCTAGATCTGAGTTAATTAAATATTCTTCTGAAATACTTTTCTCTTTACATAGTTGAATGTGCTGACAACAAAATCACACAAAAATTTAAAAATGGAAATCAAATTTTTCAACCAATGGAGGTCTGGATTTGGAGTCACACTCAAAATTAAAGTGGAAAAACACACTACAGGCTTATCCAACTTTGATGTAATGTCCTTAAAACAAGTCAAAATGAGGCTCAGCAGTGTGTGTGGCCTCCACGTGCCTGTATGACCTCCCTACAACGCCTGTGCATACTCCTGATGAGGTGGCGGACGGTCTCCTGAGGGATCTCCTCCCAGACCTGGACTAAAGCATCTGCCAACTCCTGGACAGTCTGTGGTGCAACGTGACGTTGGTGGATAGAGCGAGACATGATGTCCCAGATGTGCTCAATTAGATTCAGGTCCGGGGAATGTGCGGGCCAGTCCATAGCATCAATGCCTTCGTCTTGCAGGAACTGCTGACACACTCCAGCCACATGAGGTCTAGCATTGTCTTGCATTAGGAGGAACCCAGGGCCAACCACACCAGCATATGGTCTCACAAGGGGTCTGAGGATCTCATCTTGGTACCTAATGGCAGTCAGGCTACCTCTGGCGAGCACATGGAGGGCTGTGCGGCCCTCCAAAGAAATGCCACCCCACACTATTACTGACCCAATGCCAAACCGGTCATGCTGGAGGATGTTGCAGGCAGCAGAACATTCTCCACAGCGTCTCCAGACTCTGTCACGTCTGTCACATGTGCTCAAGGTGAACCTGCTTTCATCTGTGAAGAGCACAGGGCGCCAGTGGCGAATTTGCCAATCTTGGTGTTTTCTGGCAAATGCCAAATGTCCTGCACGGTGTTGGGCTGTAAGCACAACCCCCACCTGTGGACGTCGGGCCTTCATATCACCCTCATGGAGTCTGTTTCTGACCGTTTGAGCAGACACATGCACATTTGTGGCCTGCTGGAGGTCATTTTGCAGGGCTCTGGCAGTGCTCCTCCTGTTCCTCCTTGCACAAAGGAGGAGGTAGCGGTCCTGCTGCTGGGTTGTTGCCCTCCTATGGCCTCCTCCACGTCTCCTGATGTACTGGCCTGTCTCCTGGTAGCGCCTCCATGCTCTGGACACTACGCTGACAGACACAGCAAACCTTCTTGCCACAGCTCGCATTAATGTGCCATCCTGGATAAGCTGCACTACCTGAGCCACTTGTGTGGGTTGTAGACTCCGTCTCATGCTACCACTAGAGTGAAAGCACCGCCAGCATTCAAAAGTGACCAAAACATCAGCCAGGAAGCATAGGAACTGAGAAGTGGTCTGTGGTAACCACCTGCAGAACCACTCCTTTATTGGGGGTGTCTTGCTAATTGCCTATAATTTCCACCTGTTGTCTATCCCATTTGCACAACAGCATGTGAAATTGATTGTCACTCAGTGTTGCTTCCGAAGTGGACAGTTTGATTTCACAGAAGTGTGATTGACTTGGAGTTACATTGTGTTGTTTAAGTGTTCCCCATTATTTTTTTGAGCAGTGTATATATATATATATATATGTAGTGTACGGGAGTTGTAATACCCGTCACTACCAAAGTGTCACTTGGTGTGCTGTCGTCCCTCCTAATTATGGGGAAATTGTTGTATGCCAGTTTTATAAAATGTAATGTAATGTGTGTATTTCCCTGTCACTGAAACTTGCACTTACAGGCCGGCTAGGGGTGTCATTCCAGCTCTTAGGCATTAGAGGGAGCTAGGGAGCCCTAGTTTATATAAGGGCCAGACAAGGAAGGGAAAGTCAGTGTAACCTGATCTAGTGTGGAGTGCAGAAGTCAGTCTAGACCACAGCTCAGAAGTTTCTAGAGCCTGAGGAAGTTTCCAGAAGCTGAGAGAGACAGAGGCAAAGATCAGGAAAGCCAGAGGTACTCAGAAAGACAGAGGAGGTACTTATTAAAGCTATAGCCAAGGAGATAAAGCCAGAACTAGGTTAATGGGCCTTGGTGAAGATATGCTGTATTCCAGGATCAGACAGAATTAGAGTGCAAGCTCCTGTGCTGCAAGTCCTGTGTTCAACACTCTGTAATTACCCTGCTATAACTGAATTGCCTGCATCGACCGAATTGCAAAATCGACTGTATGCTTAGGAACTGCATTTCCTATATTGTCTCTGCTTGCAAAACTACTAAAGTTGGAGTTCTGTTTTAAGACTACGTTTCCTCAATTTATTCCTGCATCCGCAAACGGCGTGCCACCGTTTACTTGGCACTGGCGTCACAAACTATTTCTACCTATACCTGCCCCTTGCAGAGAGTCAGCTGTACCAGGTTAGTGTATATTGCACTACATCACCCAGAAACACCTATTGCACACAACTTGAGTACGCTGCACCTCTCTTTTGGCGTTCCACGAACAGGATACGCACGCTTTCTAGTGCAAGAAGCGTGAACTTTGTGCCTTATACCGTTGCCCTGTGACCAAAGTGACAATTTTCCTGTTTTATTCAAGTGGACTTTGTGGACTGAAAATCATACCCAAAGTGTCCCAAAAACCTCTAAAAAGCGCTGTGCAGTATTGCGCTGCACAGAGGAAGAAAACCGCCGCATTGGAATGTGGTTTTGTGGACTTTTTGCAATCCTGCTTGCTGTCAGTGAATGGACAGCGTTTTGCTAAAGATGGCCACCGGCTGCCTGGAGTAAAGTTTCCCGCGCCGCTGAGGACTTTCGTGGGCGGATCCCTGCAAAGACACAGAGAGTCCCGCCCCTCTTCATCATCGCACCGCCGCGGCCCTGCTTCTTCTGCGTCACCGCGGTCTCAGGACGTCCGGAATCTCGCGAGACTTGGCCTGCGCAAGACCAGCGATACCGGTAAGCACTTGTAACCGGAGGGAAGGGGAGTGTATCGGCCCCTTTAGTCGCCAGCGGTCACCTCTCAATAGACTACTATGTCAGAGCCAGGAGTGCCTGAGCAGCCGGCCCCAGGAGAGCTTGCGGCTCCTAATCAACCGACAGCCCCCAGCATGATGCCCTTTACCATGCCTTATTATTTCGGGGCCCCATGGTTCCCTCGCTACAGGGGAGAGACCCATACCCTAAGGGACTTTAAAGAAAAGTTGCTGGCACTATTCCGATTGTACCCTATAAATGCCGACCAGCAAATGGAAATCCTGCTGGCACAACTGGAGGGAGCTGCCCGTAGAGAAGTGTTATCCTGGCCTGCTACTGAGCGGAGTACTCTAGAACAGATATTCACCCGCCTCAGAGCCACTTTTGAAACTAGGACTGCCTCAGAGATAAAGATGCACTTCTTTGGCAAGAGACAGAAGCCCGGTGAGTCCCTCCGTGACTATGCCCTATCACTGCAGGAGGCTTTAGGGGCTGTAATCCAGATAGATCCCAAAGAGGCTGATAACCGGGACCAGACCCTGAGGGAACAATTTATCAACGGGGTGTCTAGTGAACAAATAAGGACCCCGTTAAAGATGCTGTCCGCCCAGCACCCTAACAGTGCCTTTCTGGACTTTAAAGAACTGGCTATAAAAATTCTGGGGTCCACAGTATCTCCTGAGTTGAGCGCCCTATCTGAGTCATCAGCCTGCAGGGTGAAACCACTTATCACTAACCGAGCTGAGGCCGGCCAAGCTGTTCAAGTGTCAGCTACTGATACTATTGCCATGCTGACAGAGCAAGTAAATCACCTCACTAAAAGTCTAGAGAAAGTGTGCAGAAAAATAGAGGAATGGGAAAAACCCATATTGCTAGATGAAGAATTCCTGTCACCTCCTAGGCCGTTCCCACCTCCTTACCAAGAGACTCACCCCAGGGATCCTGGGAGGCGTAATAGAGGTCGCAAGAAGCCCGTGTGTACATACTGCAAAAAGCTGGGACACACAGAATCCACGTGCTGGCAGTTAAACGGGCAACCCCTGAGGCTGAGGACCAACCCTCGGGAGGTAGAACACTAGGTCCAGAGGATCCAAATTGGATGCCACGTTATGTAGGATCCCATCCTAAAATCAATATAGAGATCAACGGGATCCCCTTTGAAGCCCTATTAGATACTGGGTCTCAGGTCACTACTATTCAGCTGCCTGCATTTGAAAAGTTCTGGGACACCAACCAGTTGACCCAACCGCCTGAATCCTGGGTGGAAATTATCGCCAGCAATGGCAAACCAGTAAAGGTTCATGGATACTGGGAACCCACCCTGCAGGTGGGAGAAGTAACCCTGCCTCAACAGGGAGTGATCGTAGTACAGGCCGGTGACAGAGGAGGACATCCTGTCATTCTAGGCACCAATGTCTTCAAAAACTGTTATTCAGAAATACTTGCTGTATTACATCAGACTTTGCCCACTGCTTCCTCTGCATCCAGGAGGGTGATTCAAAAGACTATTACTGTGTTAAGTGCCCAGCAGAGGTTTGCTAATGGGAAAGGAGAAATTTGTACTGCCAAGATCCGTGATAATAAACCTGTGACTTTGCCTCCTAATTCTCAAACTCTTTTATGGTGTCGTGCTGTCCTGGGAGTCCAAGGCCGAGATTATCCAGCCCTGGTGGAACCAATCCAGATGGAGGATTATCCTTATGTGAGAGCTGCCAAGTGCCTGGTGAACGTCTCCCAAGGTAAAGTACCTGTCCGTCTGATTAACCTGAGTAATCATCCTGTTGCGCTTACTAAGCATTGCAGTGTTGCCCAGCTGTCCCAGGTGTCCTTCCAAGACATCATTCGTCTTCCAGTGACGGAAAAGCCGCCAGCTGCAGTCAGCGGATGTTCGCCGGTGACCCAGCCACAAGTACCCTGGTGGGAAGAGCTCCATGTAGGGGACGAGACTACCCCCCAACATCAACAAGAAGGGATTCTACAGCTTGTCAAGGAGCACCACCAGGCCTTCAGTAAGCATGCTACTGACTATGGAGAGGTTAGTGCCATACAACACACCATACCTACTGGCTCTCACCCTCCTATCAAGGAGAGATACAGACCTTTACCACCTACTTCATATCAGACTGTAAAAGAAATGATCCAAGAGATGAAAGACTCTAATGTAATCCGGGACAGCCGTAGTCCGTGGGCTGCACCCCTGGTCCTTGTAAAGAAAAAGGATGGTGGTATCCGTTTCTGTGTGGATTATAGGAAAATTAATCAAATAACCCACAAAGATGCATACCCACTGCCCCGCATTGAGGAGTCACTAACTGCTCTGGGCTCCTCTGCCTATTTCTCCACATTGGACTTGACCAGTGGCTACTGGCAAGTACCCATGGCCCCTGCAGATAGGGAAAAGACTGCTTTCACCACTCCCATGGGCCTGTATGAATTCAATTGTATGCCGTTCGGGCTATGTAATGCCCCGGGAACTTTCCAGAGACTAATGGAGCGGTGTTTGGGTCACAAAAACTTCGAAACAGTGCTGCTGTATCTAGATGACGTCATTGTGTACTCCAAAACATATGAAGACCATCTGAAACATTTGGCAGAAGTATTTGAAATCCTTATCAAATATGGCTTGAAGGTAAAGCCATCCAAGTGTCACCTGCTCAAACCTGCAGTAAGATACCTGGGGCATGTAGTAAGCGGAGAGGGAGTGCAACCTGACCCTGATAAATTAGCAGCTGTCCGTAATTGGCCGGTTCCTACTACCGTCAAAGAGGTGAGGAGTTTTCTTGGGTTTGCCGGCTACTATAGACGTTTTATCCCCCATTTTGCTCAAATAGCTGATCCTATCCAGGAGCTCTTGAGGGGGCAACCCAAAAAGAGTCCTAGAACTCCTGTGCCCATTGAGTGGAATGAGAAAAGAGAGATAGCGTTCCAATTGCTAAAAAAAGAAACTGACCGAGCCTCCAGTGTTAGGTTATCCAGATTATAGCAAGCCCTTCCATCTCTATACTGATGCTAGCAAGCGAGGCCTGGGAGCTGTGTTAGCCCAGATCCAAGAGGGAAAAGAGAGAGTGATAGCATATGCAAGCCGCTCCCTGAAAGGAGCTGAGAAAAATGACCAGAATTATAGTTCCTTCAAACTAGAGTTCCTGGCATTAGTGTGGGCGGTGACGGAAAAATTCAAGGATTATCTAGCCGCCACCCCGTTCATTGCATTCACTGACAATAACCCTCTGGCACATCTAAATACAGCTAGATTGGGGGCCTTGGAGCAGAGATGGGCCTCTCGCCTTGCCAACTATAATTTCTCTGTAAAGTATCGTGCTGGACGCACTAATGATAATGCTGATGCTTTATCCAGGCTTCCCACAGAGACAGCTCCTGATGATGTGCGAGATGCTTGGGAAGATGTAGAGATGCCGGCTTTCTATAACAAATTTGCTCAACAGGATCAGGCTCGAGCTACCAATAACAGAGCGGCAGTTCCTTCACCCTCCAGTAGGCCTGAACCTAAAGAAGAAAGGTGGGTGAAACTACAGTCTGAAAGTAGAGTGCTGGGTGAGTTGTTGGACTTCATTACTAGTGGCAGAGCCCCTGAGAGGATTCGGCGTAAGAGTGCAGATCCTGAGCTCATCAAACTGTGGAGACAGCGCCATCAACTCTTCATACAAAAGGGCCTATTGCTACGGAGAAGCCTAGACCCAGTGTCCAACGAAAGAGTACACCAGATTCTCATACCCCGACGAGATGCAGGTATGGTGTTGGAGATGTACCACAATCAATCCGGTCACTTTGGGGTCCAAAAGACTGAAGCTACTATCCGCCAGCGGTTTTACTGGGTAGGCATGAGAGAAGACATGGAGAAGTGGTGTCGAGAGTGTGTAGCCTGTGCCTTGAAACGAAGTGAGCACCATGATCAGAGGGCACCACTGAGACCCATTGTAAGTACCCGTCCTCTTGAACTTGTCGCCATCGACCATGTAAAACTGGAGCCTAGTCGCTCAGGGTATGCTTATGCCATGACTATTATTGATCATTTCACAAAGTTTGTTGTAGCAGTGCCTGTGAGAGACCAGACAGCCAAGATTACAGCCGAAATGTTCTGGAAGCACTTCCTCCTGCCCTATGGATGTCCAGAAAAGATCCTCACCGATCAAGGACCTGCTTTTGAGTCCCATCTGTTCCATGAACTGTGCCGCTTACACAACTGTAAGAAGATCCGGACGACGGCCTACCATCCTCAAGGTAACGGATTATGTGAAAAAATGAATCAGACCTTGATAGAGATGCTGAGGGCCGTGCCTCCTGAGAACAGAGGAGATTGGCCCAGTCTGTTGCCACAGCTCATGTTCACATACAATCATACCATACATTGTTCCACCGGGTATACCCCTTTTTACTTGATGTTTGGGCGCCAAGGGACATTGCCTGCTGATCATTCATTGGACATACATGTGCCTGATTGCATTAACCCATTACCTAACACCGACTGGGTTGCTGAGCACCAAAGGCGGTTAGATGCAGCCAAAGCCATTGTTCAGGAACGTATGGACCTTGCTAGAGACCGACAGCAGAGAGACTATGATCAGGCAGCCCATGCAGAACCCTTGACCATAGGGGCCGTGGTATGGTTAAAGAATAACCGTCGTACCAGCAAATTGGACAGTAAGTGGGAGCGAAGTCCCTATGTTGTCACTGCAATCCCAAATGTTGGAACTCACACTTATGAGATCACCCGGGAAGACAAGGGATCCCAAATTGTACACCGAAACCGGTTGAAGCTCTGCCTGACACCAGAACCTAGTGCCGAGAGTTCTGGATCTGAATATCCTGTGTCAGAGTCAGCAATACAGCCCGAGGATCCTATGCAGGCTGTTAGTAATCTGAGGTATGACGCTGATCCCATGCATTGGCTTCTGACACCGTGGTTGAACTTGCTGGTGCCTGCTCCGGCACCTACTGTAGCTTCACCTCCAGAAGAGCCGGTTCAAGATGCTCCGGATCCAGTACCCCCTCTCGTGGATATTGTTGTTCCAGTTGTTCCTGTTGTTCCAGCTGTTCCTGACCAAGGTCTCACGGATGGAGACCCTCCTGTTGCTCCTCTCCCTCCTACCTCGTTGCTAAGGGAAGAGGAGACCCCTGTGTTGAGAAGGTCTACCCGGATGACCAGGGGACGTCCGCCAGTCCGTTTAGGAGACTTTGATTATTCTGGTGGTGTCTCCTCCCAAACAGTTGCCACGGGCAATACCTTGTTGGACATTTGTGCGCAAGAATGGACTCCCCCACGTGAGCCCTTGCCTGTGCTACACCCACAGGAAACCCCTGGGTAGTTCCGTTATTATGCTGTCATTTTATTGTGCAACTTCATACTAAGGAAATGTGCCCAGAGATGGACTCCACCGCATGAGAGCCTCTGTGATTAATAAGAAATAACCTGGGTACGGACTCATGTTTGTTATTTGAGCCTCCAAGAACTTTTATACCGTTTTCTACTGTTTTATCATGGACTTATTCATTGTCATGGACTATCCTGGTTATAATGTTACGCTGTGCCAGGTCAGCGCCCCCGTTCCATTCACTATCCTGAGAGAAGAGAACGACGCCCCTTGTCACTACCCTTCACCTTTGCCAATTGGACCTGATGTAAATGTAAATGCAGATGAATTACATGTATGTATGCCTGCATGTCTCTATTTTCTATTTCAGGTAGAGATTCCAGTTGGGCGACCCATGATGGAGTACGAGGTCGTACTCAGCTTAAAGCAGTGGGGTATGTAGTGTACGGGAGTTGTAATACCCGTCACTACCAAAGTGTCACTTGGTGTGCTGTCGTCCCTCCTAATTATGGGGAAATTGTTGTATGCCAGTTTTATAAAATGTAATGTAATGTGTGTATTTCCCTGTCACTGAAACTTGCACTTACAGGCCGGCTAGGGGTGTCATTCCAGCTCTTAGGCATTAGAGGGAGCTAGGGAGCCCTAGTTTATATAAGGGCCAGACAAGGAAGGGAAAGTCAGTGTAACCTGATCTAGTGTGGAGTGCAGAAGTCAGTCTAGACCACAGCTCAGAAGTTTCTAGAGCCTGAGGAAGTTTCCAGAAGCTGAGAGAGACAGAGGCAAAGATCAGGAAAGCCAGAGGTACTCAGAAAGACAGAGGAGGTACTTATTAAAGCTATAGCCAAGGAGATAAAGCCAGAACTAGGTTAATGGGCCTTGGTGAAGATATGCTGTATTCCAGGATCAGACAGAATTAGAGTGCAAGCTCCTGTGCTGCAAGTCCTGTGTTCAACACTCTGTAATTACCCTGCTATAACTGAATTGCCTGCATCGACCGAATTGCAAAATCGACTGTATGCTTAGGAACTGCATTTCCTATATTGTCTCTGCTTGCAAAACTACTAAAGTTGGAGTTCTGTTTTAAGACTACGTTTCCTCAATTTATTCCTGCATCCGCAAACGGCGTGCCACCGTTTACTTGGCACTGGCGTCACGAACTATTTCTACCTATACCTGCCCCTTGCAGAGAGTCAGCTGTACCAGGTTAGTGTATATTGCACTACATCACCCAGAAACACCTATTGCACACAACTTGAGTACGCTGCATATATATATATATATAGCCTTTATGCCATTAGCCCCAATTATCAGCCCTTATGCCTCATTAGCCCCCATTATTCCTCTCATTAGCCCCCATTATGCCTCTCATTAGCCCCCATTATGCCTCATTAGCCCCCATCATCAGCCCTTATGCCCAATTATCAGCCCTTATGCCTTATCAGTCCCCATTATGCCTCTCATTAGACCCCATTATGCCTCTCATTACCCCCCTTATGCCTCATTAGCCCCCATTATCAGCCCTTATGCCTCATTAGCCCCCATTATCAGCCCTTATGCCTCATTGGCCCCATTATCAGCCCTTATGCATTTCATTAGACCCCATTATGCATCTCATTAGCCCCCATTATGCCTCATTAGCCCCATTATGCCTCATTAGTCTCCATTATGCCTCATTAGCCCCCATTATACCTCTCATTAGCCTCCATTATGCCCCCAGCAACCTCATTTTTTGTAAAATAAAAAAACACTTACCTCTCCGCTCCTGGACGCCGCCGCTCCTCGCCGCCCGCGATCCTCTTCTTCCTGCTGTCGGCTAAGCTCTGAACTGGCGCGCACAGCCGACAGCCGAGGACCAGGAAGCTGTAAGTACAGAGCGTTCAACGCTTCCTGGTTCCTCCAGTACTAATAAGCGCTTCCAAAATGGAAGCGCTCATTAGTATTCGCCGACCAGCAGGCTTGATTAGAGTGTGCCCAGGCACACCCGGCACACCCCGTGCGCACGCCTATGACCACACATGGGCGTACCCTAATGGTGTCAGTTGTCTGGCTGCAGGGGCGGACTGGGAACTTAAAGTGGCCTTAGAAAAAACTAAATGGTCATTTTGTAGTGGGGACCAAATTGAAAGAAGGCAGGGTCAACACAAACAGGCAGGGACAGCAATACCATATTATACCACTCCAGCAGAGCCCAATATCACAGTGCATCAGAAAATATCTCCCCAAAAACTGACCCTCTGTGGTGGCTGGGACCAGCTGCCATGTTCTGTCCTCCTGCTCCAGTTGTCTTAGGATGGCAGTACAGCTGAATTCAGCAGTCAGGAGGGGAGAGTCAGATCATTACTTACCATGGGTGGAGGCCATGAGCAGGTCCAGGTGGCGCTCTGGGCATTGGCCCACCAGGAAGTTTCCCTGTAGGATCTATGGCCAGTCCACCCCTTTCTAGCTGCCACAAAGTTTTCCAAAAAAATGGATAAAACTAAGGCCTCATTACGACGGCCATAATGTGGATGTATTTTAGCATCTGTAACACAGCCGCAAATCTTGGCCCAAGTGCAGGTCTAATAAACCAGACATTGTAGATCCCTAGTTTAGATCATTAGACCCCCAGCTGTGTTGGGATTTGACGCCATAATATGGGTTCACCCTACAGCTGTCTGAACTACACCTTAGGAGCAGCTAAATGAAATAGTTGACACATGATGATAACCCAGGTTTTTGTATCTCTGGGATAGATCTTTAGCATGACCTGACGTGACATCTATAGATATGGTTAACCCAGCAAACAAACAGAAGGAGATGAGACCGGGTGGTCATTTGACAGGTTAAGAGGATAATTCGATTTCTGTGTTCGGTAAATCACTGAGCTAACCTTGTCTTATTGTATTATGGCTCCATTTATTTATATCTGGTCAGCCTGGCCGATGGGGGAATAATGTGTTCCTATTCTCCTCTGCCAGCTGAGCTACATTGAAATCTCAATCTGCAGGGGATAAAGATGAATATGGTAATTTGTTAGGATCCCAAGATTTTCTTTTCACTCCCCACCAAGTAGTGAAAATCTCCTTTTATATTTTTCCCCCAGAAATTGCTTGCACACACAAAAGCCATACCCTCCAGTCTGTGTTTTGATCCTTATTGTATTGCGCACATGAAAACAGCTGAATTAGTCACGGATGTAAAAGATTTATTGTGGAGTATGAGGATGTGCGTACATGTGAATAAAAATGAGCCGGCCTGTTAAATGAGATCGGACGAACAAATGTGTCTCTTCACATACGTGGAGGTATTTCATCCTTGTAAATCTGCAAATGCAGGATGTTGGAAGCCGCAATAATATCCCACATTCTGATAACAAAGGAATGATGTATGGCAGAGGATACCGAGATACACAGCTAGAAGAATATTTATGGATCTGTGCATTAGAGAAAGCAGAAATCATGGGAACACTCGATCACATTTCCACAATTCTGCTGAGAGACAAACAATAGACTTATTAGACGCCATGAAGAGGAACATTTATGGCTTCTCGTTATAGTCATACATATACATTTTTTTATTTATCTTTTTTTTTTTAAAGTGGAAAAAAAAGATCTATCTAACAGCAATCTGTTTTCTGGACAGGGAGGCACAATAAAATTCCCTTCCCTTTCCACAAACACAGTGAAGACACTACACTGCTACTGACAATCGACTTTGGAAATAATGCAGCATCGGCGCCACTAACAGATCTGGGCCTAATGTCTTCTGTGTAATCAAATATGCAGATTCAGAAAATAAAGCTTTCTCTAGTGTAAAACACAAGTTGTCAACCTACCATGAGATTATTTCCCCCTTAAACACACACACACCAACATTTGAACTGTCTGGAGATACACCAACACAGATTTTGGCCTAGTATTTCACGTTATCACTCAGAGATTTAAAACACTTCCCTCTGTTCTATAAGACACACGTATATGCTATTTTCCCGAACACAAATAAAAAAATAATAATTTGAACTATCTGGAGTTGCCCTGACATGGACTTCAGTCTAGTATATCATTTTATCACTCAGAGATATAAACCGCTACCCTTTGTATTATATGTGTATTTGGGCGTTCAGTAGCTGAGAAAGCATACAAAAGAAAAGCGCACCATAGGGTAGTATGTTCTAGATTGCAAATCTAGTTGATGGAACACAAAATGGAGGCTCACCTTAAATGGTTGTGCTAGAGATAGGCACAACACTACTGTAAGCTTGTAGAAAAGAAGTAGTCTGTCACCGGGTGTGCAGCCGTGGTGGTCCAAATCTTCAGGAGTAGAAGCCCAGTCTCTAAAAATATATATAGTAGAAAGGTAGCAGGATCATGATAAGGCGCAAACAACACCGGCCAAGACACTTGCAGTATAGATAAATTCTTCTTTATTTGGGTGATACTCATCAAATAAAACAATGCATTTCGGGGATACTTAGGTCCTCTTCATCAGGTAAAGAAGCTTGATAACAGAATGGTACAAGTTCTGAGTATTTATACTCAAAAAAAGCCAAAAAGACAAATAGTCCAACCCTAGGGGAGTGATCACAACCCCCAGAGTCACACTTTGCATATTGGGGTGCATTAGTATATAGTATGTTAAAATAATGAGTACACAAAGATGGGGGCTTGGTAAGCATTTACTGTCCACATTTTAACTGTATAAATGGTGAAATTAAGTGAAGTCCAGGAGAAAAGGTATAAAAGAAAGCGGGCTGTATATATCACGTGATCGCAACTTCGGCGATAATGTGACACGTTGCTAGGGGGTGGGGACGCTATCAGTTGCAAGCGGCGCGATCACATGACTTAGTACATCCCTCGCCTGGCCTCTCCTCCTCCAATACAGGGCCATCATGCTGTTATGTGACGCGGGGGTCACGTGACAATAGACAGAGTGTCGGCTGATCCTCCTTTTCCAGCGGAGGCAACTGATAGCGTCCCCACCCCCTAGCAACGTGTCACATTATCGCCGAAGTTGCGATCATGTGATATATACAGCCCACTTTCTTTTATATCTTTTCTCCTGGACTTCACTTAATTTCACCATTTATACAGTTAAAATGTGGACAGTAAATGCTTACCATGACCCCATCTTAGTGTACTCATTATCTTAACATACTATATACTAAAGCACCCCAATCTGCAAAGTGTGACTCTGGGGGTTGTGACCACTCCCCTAGGGTTAGACTATTTTTGTTGTTTTTTTTAAGTATAAATTCTCAGAACTTGTACCAGTCTGTTATCAAGCTTCTTAACCTGATGAAGGGGACCTAAGTATCCCCGAAACGCGTTGTTTTATTTGATGAGCATCACCCAAATAAAGAAGAATCCATTTATCTATACTGCAAGTGTCTCGGCCAGTGTTGTTTGCGCCTTATCGTGATCCTGCTACCTTTCTACCCTTTTTTATTGTAACACACACATATATTGAAATTTCCACAAACACCACTCCCCCCCAAAAAAAATAAAATGGTTGGAAATGCACCAACAGCGATTATTGCCTAGTAGTTCATGTTATCATTCAGAGATTTAAACTGCTACCCCATGTACTGCAAGACACGCATAAATACAAACCCATACAAAAAAGTACATTTGAACTGTCTGGAGATGCCCCGACATGGATTTCAGATTTGTAGTTCATGTTTTCACTCAGAGATTTAAACTGCTACTCTTTGTATTGTAAGACACACATACACTCACCTAAAGAATTATTAGGAACACCATACTAATACGGTGTTGGACCCCTTTTTGCCTTCAGAACTGCCTTACTTCTACGTGGCATTGATTCAACAAGGTGCTGATAGCATTCTTTAGAAATGTTGGCCCATATTGATAGGATAGCATCTTGCAGTTGACGGAGATTTGAGGGATGCACATCCAGGGCACGAAGCTCCCATTCCACCACATCCCAAAGATGCTCTATTGGGTTGAGATCTGGTGACTGTGGGGGCCATTTTAGTACAGTGAACTCATTGTCATGTTCAAGAAGCCAATTTGAAATGATTCGAGCTTTGTGACATGGTGCATTATCCTGCTGGAAGTAGCCATCAGAGGATGGGTACATGGTGGTCATGAAGGGATGGACATGGTCAAAAACAATGCTCAGGTAGCCTGTGGCATTTAAACGATGCCCAATTGGCACTAAGGGGCCTAAAGTGTGCCCAGAAAACATCCCCCACACCATTACACCACCACCAGCAGCCTGCACAGTGGTAACAAGGCATGATGGATACATGTTCTCATTCTGTTTACGCCAAATTCGGACTCTACCATTTGAATGTCCCAACAAAAATCGAGACTCATCAGACCAGGCAACATTTTTCCAGTCTTCAACAGTCCAATTTTGGTGAGCTCGTGCAAATTGTAGCCTCTTTTTCCTATTTGTAGTGGAGATGAGTGGTACCCGGTGGGGTCTTCTGCTGTCAACAAGGCATTTTCGCCCACAGGACTGCCGCATACTGGATGTTTTTCCCTTTTCACACCATTCTTTGTAAATATGTGGTCCCTGGAAGCTGTGCCCCCTTATAATCCCCCTTATATTAGTATATATATGTGCCCCCTTATATGTGTCCCCTTATAGTTAGTATATATTTCCTGTATGACCGTGTATATATTGGCCCTGTATGGCAAGTGGGGACATATGCATGTCCCCTGTATGTGATGCCCCAGATATATGCGAGGGTGTGTGTATATATAGATATGTGTGTATGTATTTGCACACGTGTCTATGTATATACACTTATGTCAGCATGACAGTATGTATGTGGGCTTATTGCTGCCCATTCATACCCCCGGTTTTGTATGTGTTTATAGATGTGCCCCAAGCATCTGTGGATATATATATGCATATATGCAATTCCAACTGTTATCAACAGAGTTGTTTAGAGAAAAACTTGTGCTGATAGCCTGTAGGATAACAGCTGATTAGCATCTAGTCCCCTTTTGTTCAGGCCCCTTACAATCAGACTCTCTGGCACCGTTCGTGAGAGGGCCTTCTAACCAGAGACATCATAACCTGTTTTCCACACCTCTGCCCCATGGCCATGCCCATTACTCCCAGCATTTTTGGGACTAGGAGGGGGGACTAAGGCACACTATGATGTCACATGCCTGAGGAAGGAGGAGGGGGTTGCTTTTGGGCTATAAAACCCCAAACCGGACAGAGGTGCCCTCTCTTGCAACCAGACTAGATTCAGAGACGCAGGGGAGAGAGCAGCTTCATGATGACCACCTGGATAAGGCCTAAGTATACCTGTGTAGCCCCTACCTACCCCTCACATATCACCCCTGGTCCTGTAACCCCTTACCCTTGCCGTGTTACTGGACACCCTGATCCCCCAAACCCTTGCCTTATTGTATCCTTGTTTGTAACCCTTTCCCTACCCTGATTAACCCCTGGTGGTAACCCCTGCTCAAACCCTGCCACCCCCCCCCCCCTCACTGTACACTTGCAGGGTATTTACCCTTGCATTGCTGTACAGTTCCTGTAACCCCTTACCCTTGCCGTGTTCACCCTGATCCCCCAAACCCTTGCCTTATTGTATCCTTGTTTGTAACCCTTTCCCTACCCTGATTAACCCCTGGTGGTAACCCCTGCTCAAACCCTGCCACACCCCCCCCCCCCCCCCCTCACTGTACACTTGCAGGGTATTTACCCTTGCATTGCTGTACAGTTCTGATATTAGCCCCATTGTTAACCCTTTGTGTTTGTGGTCGGTTTACACCCCTGTAAGGCCACCATTAACCCTTCGTCGTACCCCGTAGGGACAGTGAATAGTCAGGTGGGGTGGATTGTTAATATACTTGTATGTGTGAATTGTCTAGTTAGTTTATGGGTGGAATTGGGAATGTGTAGTGTAGTTTAGGATTGTATATTGTAGTGCTGTATTGTAGTGTACTGCGTGCGTAGTGTATTGTAGTGTACTGCGTGCGTAGTGTATTGTTAGTGTATTGCGTGGTGTAATAAATACCGTTATATTTGTACCCTTTTGTGTAGCGTGTACTTGTTAGCGGTAGCGAGTTAGTAAGGCGCATGCAGCTAGCATAGCGATCAGTGTAGAGCATAGCGAAAGTATTGTTATTATATAAAGGCATAAATAGGCGGAGTTATCACTAGATGGTTCCTCCCATTTAGGAATATTAATTATCGATATTTGCATAAATATTGGTGATTAATATTCCCCCTTTACATTGGCGAGTCAGGCCCACTGCTTAGATTTTGAAATCTGTGTTTGGTTTTGGGGTTAGAGGTCGGTCATCCTGTGAATTGTCAGGCAAGAGAGACGTGGTCAGCGGTCTGAGCGTCTAGGACCTGATAATTCGGACAGGTAACACGACTCTTCCTTACAGCACCAAGCGCAGATCAAAATCTTTAGCAGAGAATCTATAATCAGTTCTGTGAATTAATATTTTGCTATTTGCTTTGCACGGTCACTGCATCGCTCAAGTGATTGCGAGGGAGAAGATGGACGCTCAGCAAACGGTGAGTATGGACTTCCCCACACTGCAACACTTGAGCAGACACAGCACATTTAACCCCATCCTCCCCACTACATACAAGTCAGCAGAAATGCTGTGGTCCGATTTGTTAGCACAGGCTTGTAGTTACGACAAGCTTTGTGTTAACAAACGGACGGTTTTGAACAAGGCCACCAAACGGCTTCGGATGCTAGCCAAACTCGTTCATACGCTTGAGGCTAGCATCTGTAAGCCAAAGGAAGTGGCGCTGGTGTCTCAGTCAACGGAGACAATTCCTCCGGCCATTCACTGCCAGTGCTGTACCAGTAATTCGGACCAGCTTTCGGCATTGCGGGCACAGCTGGCAGAGAATGTGCAGTCTACTGTTGACCGAGATGTGCAGGTGGCTAGGATAGAGTCACAGTTAGTAGAGCTGCAGAGGCAGAAGGAGGAAATTGAGGCTAAGTTGACTCAGTCTTATACTGAGGTCAAGGCCTTCAAGGAGCGGACTGCCTCTACTGACGTGACGGTAGCCAAATTGAAGGCTGAGGTTGCTGTAAGGTCCCAGCTAATGTCTGGCATGCAACAAGTTATCACCAAGTTGGTGCCGGCCCTTTCTTTTTCTGTAAAGCCAGGGTCGGAATCTCCCAAAACGTTGCCCTGTGCAGGGCCACAAGGGGGAGAGTAGTCTGTGACCGGTCTAATCATCAGGTCAAGCCGGTCCAGACTAACAGAGATTTTTCCCTGACTTTGGGAAAAAGAACTGTGGTGAAGAGTGCGTCCCTGAGGATGGTACAATTCAGGAGAAGGGAGCAAACATCAGATGTTTTGCATGTGGTGGCCTAGGTCACATAGCGAGACACTGCAAAACACACAGGACAGGAAACCAAGTCACGTGTTTCAGGTGTGGGAACAAAGGACACATTGCAAGGAATTGCCCTTGTGCAAGTAATTGCAATGTGTCCAACAGTATCAGCCAGGTAACAAATTGTGCAGTGGGGTCTAGTCAGCCTGGCCATAACGGGGTTACCTCTCGGCAGCATCACCAGCTGCTGAGGGGTCAGAGTGGCCAAGCTAGGCTAGGCAACATTTAACACCCCTGTATTATTTGTTACACCGTTTGTTCCCTGAGTATGTCCATGTTGTGTGTTTTTGTTATCTGTTTGTAAGTTTTTCTTGATGTTGATGGTGGTAGTCCTTGTCTGCGGATGTGTTCTACCATGCTGATTTATGTAGTGTTGTAAGTCCCGTCTGCTGTCTTTGTTTCATTCTGTGTCCCCTTGGAGTGGAACAGTGTTATACTGTGGATCGAGAACGTATAGGTTCGCGAGCAGATAATATCACACGGGAAATCCTGCTGGTCGGGAGAAGGCATAAGGACCTTCTCCATGCAGCACACAAAGGATGATGTGATATTATTCTGGGCAGCCAGGGTCTCGGATCGATACAGATAGCACTGTTTTGCTCAAGGTTTTCGGTAGGGCTGTGTTACACTGGGGACTGGGGCGGACAGACAACATTGGTGTAATGTTGTGCTGCGCACTTGATTCTAGTCCGAGCAGGTAGCACAGCTCTGATAGGGATTGGACGCAGAGTGTTTGGCAGCAGAGTGTGGACTGTGTTCTTGTGTTGTGGGGTCCTGGGGAGCCGGGGCATGACTATGCCATTGGTTCTGCAGGCCTCCACAGGACGGGATCACAGGGGGAAATCAGCCTGGGTGCACACGAGTGGACGGGGATGCGGTGCCATCAATAACAAGATGGTGCTTTGTCCACAGAACTCCAGTTATCCTAACCTAGTAGGGTGGCCATCCTTATCTGTTGGTGCAGAGGGATGTGCAGCAGAGGACTCAATCCTCTGAAGGTAGGGTGTTCAGACACCAGTGTTGGGATAACGAGGGGTCCTGTGAGATAAAGGGCAGCCCAATACCTTTCTCTACCCATGGGTCAAAGGTATTGGGGCTGGGAATTTTCACATTTAATTGCACTGTTAGGGGAGAAATTCCCCTGGGAGCGCCTGGTGTTTTCTTCTGCCATAGGTGTGATTTTATATGGAGCGGAAGAAAAACCTAGGAGATGCCACAGAAGAGGCCAGCTATTCCCCCTGACACTGTTGTGAAGCTCCAGAGGATCCCACTGGATTTTGGCAACAAAGCGACCTCTACCTAGAGGTGTTATAGCAA
Organism: Bufo bufo; assembly: GCF_905171765.1. Lineage (NCBI taxonomy): Eukaryota > Metazoa > Chordata > Amphibia > Anura > Bufonidae > Bufo > Bufo bufo. Next base: position 553,010,572 of record NC_053392.1, read on the forward strand.
TGAAGACTGTGCCACAATCCAGCGGGAGCATTATTTAAGGCTCTGGAGGAAGACTTGGGAGATGTTCGGGTGGAAGAACTTATTCAATTGTTTCACCCAGTGAAACTTCTTCTGGTTCTGGTCATCGTAATATCGGAGGGTCAAGGGACTTATTGACCAAATACACCAGAACCAGACAGAACTTTACCGAACTAACCAAAGGAGGAGGCTCAGGACATAACGCTAACATTGTTCCTGTAGCCGAATATTGTATGGACACACTTTGTTTCCTATGAGGGTTCGGGACGTATAACTTGTACTACCCTGAAACCCCATAGCACATTGTATTGTATTTATTGATTTTGTTTGTCGGTTGATTGTGTACCCATGGACACTCTAGGTACAAATGTGTGACAGCCTATATTTGGCTGTACACATTTGCATCCTATAGTCGTTTCCCATTGACACAGGGGTCTGCGGCCTACCTGTGTCTTTGGAGGTGTAGAGATATGCCAGGTTGCATGAGTCTCTATGGGTACACATACATATAATGATTTTGGTGGTGTTGGGAGGGATGTGACATGTGTTTTGTGGATAAGGGGATAAGGTTAGGTCACGATAGGGACAGGCATCATTCATTTGCCACCTTGAACCCTGGAACGGTGAGGTTCTTAAGGGAAGGGCTGGAGGTGTAGTGTGGCGGAGGTGTTCTCCGCAGTAGAATTTAGGTACTATGACATCACCGCTTAAGAGTCTGACCTGCCTTGTAAAGACCTATTAATCTGTCCACGGGAGAACCGCACCCATCAAGATGGAAACAGACGTTGGATAGAAGAAAGTTGGGACTGAGGTTGTGAGGGTGAACCCGCTCCAGATGCCTTGGAAGCGGGCCATACCTGAAGATCGGCAGAACTACCGAGAGACTGTGGGGGTGTGGTCACTCCAAAGTGGGGGTGGCCGACACCAAGAGACTGTTAAAGAAAGACCAGTTAAAGACTGTAAGGGTGAACCCGCTCCAGAATTGGGGGGGGGCGAAGATACCTGAAGATCGGCAGGATTACTGAGAGACTGTGGGGGTGTGGTCACTCCAAAGTGGGGGTGGCCGACACTAAAAGACTGTTAAAGAGACTGTGGGTGTGTGGTATCCTAAAGATGTCAAGAAGACGGTGTATCCTGTGGACGGAGGAGTAGGTTACGGTGAAGGGCAGGTCGGAGGAAGAGGGATGTCTAAGTACCTAAAGATCAGTGTGCACTACAGTTCTTCCTGAACTTCCACCAAAGATGGGGTTGAAGGGGGGCAAATATATCTCAACCCGTTCCCCCAAGATATTGTCGTATTATAGTCCGACAACAGGGGGATTGTTGAGGAAGGGTTGAGACGTATGCATATATATCCATGCATGCCTGCAAACACGTGCGGGCATGTATGGTATATATATGCATACATTAACCACCGCATCATGGGGTGATGTGCGCAGATGTGCCCAGCATCTGCGCACGTCTGCCCATGGTGATCCCCAGGGGCTCATGGTGGCCCTTGTGGGAAATATGTGGTCCCTGGAAGCTGTGCCCCCTTATAATCCCCCTTATATTAGTATATATATGTGCCCCCTTATATGTGTCCCCTTATAGTTAGTATATATTTCCTGTATGACCGTGTATATATTGGCCCTGTATGGCAAGTGGGGACATATGCATGTCCCCTGTATGTGATGCCCCAGATATATGCGAGGGTGTGTGTATATATAGATATGTGTGTATGTATTTGCACACGTGTCTATGTATATACACTTATGTCAGCATGACAGTATGTATGTGGGATTATTGCTGCCCATTCATACCCCCGGTTTTGTATGTGTTTATAGATGTGCCCCAAGCATCTGTGGATATATATATGCATATATGCAATTCCAACTGTTATCAACAGAGTTGTTTAGAGAAAAACTTGTGCTGATAGCCTGTAGGATAACAGCTGATTAGCATCTAGTCCCCTTTTGTTCAGGCCCCTTACAATCAGACTCTCTGGCACCGTTCGTGAGAGGGCCTTCTAACCAGAGACATCATAACCTGTTTTCCACACCTCTGCCCCATGGCCATGCCCATTACTCCCAGCATTTTTGGGACTAGGAGGGGGGACTAAGGCACACTATGATGTCACATGCCTGAGGAAGGAGGAGGGGGTTGCTTTTGGGCTATAAAACCCCAAACCGGACAGAGGTGCCCTCTCTTGCAACCAGACTAGACACATGGGAGAGTGCAGCTCCATTATGAAGAGGCCTACTAACACTGGAAGGATTAAGTATATCCCCTGACCCCCGACCGCTATATCTCTCCCCTGGTTAACCCACACCCCTGGTCCTGTAACCCCTATATTTGTGTCCCTGATGTGCACCTTGGGCCCTGCCTTATAACCCTTGCCCCTGATGTGTACCCTGGGCCCTGATTTACCCTTGCCGTGTTACTGGACACCCTGATCCCCCAAACCCTTGCCTTATTGTATCCTTGTTTGTACCCCTGATCCTGTGACTGTATTAGTGTCTGTGGACTACATACACTCCTGTAGTGCCACCGTGTAACCCTTTCCCTACCCTGATTAACCCCTGGTGGTAACCCCTGCTCAAACTCTGCCACATCCCCCCCCCCCCTCACTGTACACTTGCAGGGTATTTACCCTTGCATTGCTGTACAGTTCTGATATTAGCCCCATTGTTAACCCTTTGTGTTTGTGGTCAGTTTACACCCCTGTAAGGCCACCATTAACCCTTCGTCGTACCCCGTAGGGACAGTGAATAGTCAGGTGGGGTGGATTGTTAATATACTTGTATGTGTGAATTGTCTAGTTAGTTTATGGGTGGAATTGGGAATGTGTAGTGTAGTTTAGGATTGTATATTGTAGTGCTGTATTGTAGTGTACTGCGTGCGTAGTGTATTGTAGTGTACTGCGTGCGTAGTGTATTGTTAGTGTATTGCGTGGTGTAATAAATACCGTTATATTTGTACCCTTTTGTGTAGCGTGTACTTGTTAGCGGTAGCGAGTTAGTAAGGCGCATGCAGCTAGCATAGCGATCAGTGTAGAGCATAGCGAAAGTATTGTTATTATATAAAGGCATAAATAGGCGGAGTTATCACTAGATGGTTCCTCCCATTTAGGAATACTAATTATCGATATTTGCATAAATATTGGTGATTAATATTCCCCCTTTACAGTGGCCATCCCGGGTAAGCGGCATCCTTGGGCCCAGAACGGACGCAGGTCAGTACACCTGGTCACCGATTGTACTATACTGTGTGGCGCCTAAAGTAACAGAGACTAGCCTAGGCCCTGTATTAGCTAGATAGTTAGGGTTATATCTTTGTTAGGTCTTACTGTACTGGACTGCAGCGCAGTAATTGACTTGCAGGCTCTGCTGCGTCTGCCACCGGTTAGGTGTGTCCTCTGTAGCGGCACAGCACGACTTGTAGGCTCTGCTGTGTGCGCCAACGGGCTAGGCCTGTCCCTCGGATAGGGACGGTGACTGTGGGCCTGGGGTATTACTTATTCTGTTTATACTGGTGTTATTACTATTTCCAAAGTAAAGTTTTTGTTCTTGCAAATAAGCTGGTGTCAGTGTCGTTTTCCTTGTCTGTGACTTCGCTGTATCCTGGGGAGCCCACCCCGGTACACGGCTTACATAAACGCCCCCAAAAAATTAACTGTGTGGAGATGCTCCAATGTGGATTTTGGCCTAGTAGTTTATGTTATCACTCAGAGCTTTAAACAACTACCCTCTTTATTGTAAGACACATGTACACTGCGTGCAGAATTATTAGGCAAATGAGTATTTTGACCACATCATCCTCTTTATGCATGTTGTCTTACTCCAAGCTGTATAGGCTCGAAAGCCTACTACCAATTAAGCATATTAGGTGATGTGCATCTCTGTAATGAGAAGGGGTGTGGTCTAATGACATCAACACCCTATATTAGGTGTGCATAATTATTAGGCAACTTCCTTTCCTTTGGCAAAATGGGTCAAGAGAAGGACTTGACAGGCTCAGAAAAGTCAAAAATAGTTAGATATCTTGCAGAGGGATGCAGCACTCTTAAAATTGCAAAGCTTCTGAAGCGTGATCATCGAACAATCAAACATTTCATTCAAAATAGTCAACAGGGTCGCAAGAAGCGTGTGGAAAAACCAAGGCGCAAAATAACTGCCCATGAACTGAGAAAAGTCAAGCGTGCAGCTGCCAAGATGCCACTTGCCACCAGTTTGGCCATATTTCAGAGCTGCAACATCACTGGAGTGCCCAAAAGCACAAGGTGTGCAATACTCAGAGACATGGCCAAGGTAAGAAAGGCTGAAAGACGACCACCACTGAACAAGACACACAAGCTGAAACGTCAAGACTGGGCCAAGAAATATCTCAAGACTGATTTTTCTAAGGTTTTATGGACTGATGAAATGAGAGTGAGTCTTGATGGGCCAGATGGATGGGCCCGTGGCTGGATTGGTAAAGGGCAGAGAGCTCCAGTCCGACTCAGATGCCAGCAAGGTGGAGGTGGAGTACTAGTTTGGGCTGGTATCATCAAAGATGAGCTTGTGGGGCCTTTTCGGGTTGAGGATGGAGTCAAGCTCAACTCCCAGTCCTACTGCCAGTTTCTGGAAGACACCTTCTTCAAGCAGTGGTACAGGAAGAAGTCTGCATCCTTCAAGAAAAACATGATTTTCATGCAGGACAATGCTCCATCACACGCGTCCAAGTACTCCACAGCGTGGCTGGCAAGAAAGGGTATAAAAGAAGAAAATCTAATGACATGGCCTCCTTGTTCACCTGATCTGAACCCCATTGAGAACCTGTGGTCCATCATCAAATGTGAGATTTACAAGGAGGGAAAACAGTACACCTCTCTGAACAGTGTCTGGGAGGCTGTGGTTGCTGCTGCACGCAATGTTGATGGTGAACAGATCAAAACACTGACAGAATCCATGGATGGCAGGCTTTTGAGTGTCCTTGCAAAGAAAGGTGGCTATATTGGTCACTGATTTGTTTTTGTTTTGTTTTTGAATGTCAGAAATGTATATTTGTGAATGTTGAGATGTTATATTGGTTTCACTGGTAAAAATAAATAATTGAAATGGGTATATATTTGTTTTTTGTTAAGTTGCCTAATAATTATGCACAGTAATAGTCACCTGCACACACAGATATCCCCCTAAAATAGCTAAAACTAAAAACAAACTAAAAACTACTTCCAAAAATATTCAGCTTTGATATTAATGAGTTTTTTGGGTTCATTGAGAACATGGTTGTTATTCAATAATAAAATTAATCCTCAAAAATACAACTTGCCTAATAATTCTGCACTCCCTGTATATGCTATTTTCCCAACCACCCCAAAACATTTTTAACTGTGTGGAGATGCCCTGACACAGATTTAGAACTAGTAGTCAAAGACATGATTTCGGTCTTGGTTACAGACCTGATTTAACTTCAAGTCTTTGCTCTGGTCTCCTCTATGGTGTTCAGTTGCATCTTTATGGATCGTGCCATTCACCTCTACTGCTAGCTAACTACAGTGCTGCCCATAATTATTCATACCCCTGGCAAATTTTGACTTAAAGTTACTTTTATTCAACCAGCAAGTAATTTTTTGACAGGAAATGACATTCTGTAGGTGTCTCCCAAAAGATAATAAGATGATGTACAAGAGGAATTATTGTGGGGGGAAAAACTTCTCAGCTTTTATTTGCATTTGACCAAAAAGTGTCCAGTTGGTGTAAAAAAGGAGAAGCCTTCAACCCAAAGAACACCATCCCCACTGTCAAACATGGTGGTGGGAACCTAATGCTTTGGGGGTGTTTTTCAGCCAATGGACCAGGGAACCTAATCACAGTAAACGGCACCATGAAAAAAGAGCAATACATGAGGATTCTCAATGACAACATCAGGAAGTATGCAGAGAAACTTGTCCTAGGGCACCAGTGAACATTTCAGCATGACAATGACCCAAAACACACAGCAAAAGTGGTGAAGAAATGGTTAGCAGACAACAACATTAACGTTTTGGAGTGGCCCAGCCAGAGTCCAGACTTGAATCCAATTGAGAACCTGTGGAGGGAGCTAAAGATCAGGGTGTTGGCAAGAAGACCCTCCAACCTGAAAGATTTGGAGCTCATTGCTAAAGATGAATGGGCAAAAATAGCTGTGGAGATATGCAAAAAGCTGGTCTGCAATTATAGGAAGCGTTTGATTGCTGTAATAGCCAATAAAGGCTTTTCTATTGATTATTGAGAAGGGTATGAATAAATTTGGACTGGACACTTTTTGCTCAAATGTAAATAAAAGCTGAGAAATGTTTTTTTTCCACAATAAATGCCTCTTGTACATCGTCTGATTATTTTTTGGGAGACACCTATGTCATTTCCCATCAAAAAATTACTTGCTGGTTGAATAAAAGTAACTTTAAGTCAAAATTTGCCAGGGATATGAATAATTATGGGCAGCACTGTAGTCCTTAGATTGGCGAACCAGGAGTGAAGTGCTGCAAGGCACCAGTGCTAATCACTGAGCCACCGTGCTGCCCATGATGTTGAGGATGAGACTCTCCAGAGGACTCTTCTTGGTTTTCTCTGTTGGTCAGTGATGGTCAGTAGAATCCAGCAGAGGATGAAATATCCAAGATGGAACTCTTCAGAGGTCTCAGGCAGGAATCTTTGAGTATTTTGGTTTCTGTGCTGATGTTTTTAGGTCCATGATAAAGGAGAAGTAGATGACTCAATGGTACTGTAGACAAAACTAAATATAATCAGACATCACTGTATTCTCACATCACTATGGAGAGTCTGGCTAAAAGTGAACTTAACTGTGTCTTCTGTACCACAGGGTACCTACAGTACATCCTCCCATTTCATTAAAAACAATTGACAAGGCACAGAGGGCAGTGTGGATTTGCCCGAATCCAGCATGCGATGCAAGGCAGATGGAATATATGGGAACATGGCAGAACAATTACCTGCTCTCCAATATCATAGTCCTTCATGCAGATGGTGCCAGGACTGGTGGTCTTCATTACCAGTAAAGGTTTGAGATGGGAGTCTTTGTATCTGGTAAAAAAGTAGCAGGCACACTCATAGATGGGATTAGATAACATCCTACAACCAAGAATCCTTATTTAGGAATTTTATTTAGGAGCGCTCCACCTATTCAATTGCTTCACCTAAACAGCCCGGTGGATCCAGATCACGAGTCCAACACAAGGTCACGTGCACCTAATACGTCATACAACAGACGCGCGCGCTTGGACACCACGTGGGACGCCGTGAGCCGGAGAGCCGAGCAGTTGTGTGGTGCTGGGACCTAGGGCTGGTTCTTCCAGGGTCGATGGTTCAGACCTGGGTTGGGATTCTCCAGCAGTTCTCAGCTCAGTACCATCATTTATATGACCGCCACCTGTTGTTTCAGTCTGTTCAGCTGAACGTATTGGGGACTGGCTTCTATCCGCTTCTTGTGTGCGGAGTGGTGGTACTCGACCACGCCTTCGTCTCCTGTCAGGGACATTCTCATGGTCATCATTAGTCTCAACTGTTTGACGCCTTCTGATCCTTTGAGACCTCAGTCTTCCATCAGCAATGCTTAGAATGGATTCAAGAATACAATGATGAGAGAGAAGGGGTCGAGGTAGAGGAGGGAAGAGAGAGAGAGAGAGAGAGATGGAGACATTCCACCCAATGTAATTGTTCCTAAAAGTTCCCCTTTCCTTCATCTCCTGAAGGGCTCATTCATGAGCTTTGGTCAATTGCCAGCTGCAGGAGTTCCTGGTAGCTCATAGCTCCTTGTAGTAGGTGGTTAAGGCTGTTGCCTTAAGTCGCCAGAACTTGCACTGGTGTTTACATGCTCTGAACAAGTGGCTTTGGCACAAGCCTCCACTAAAGAAATCGTCCTGAGGCCTCTGCTTAGAGAAGTTTCGGCAGAGCTTTCACGTAGGAAATGGCCCTAGGGACCAATAGGTTATGAAGTTTCCGCCGCTTAGAGAAGTTTTGGAAGAGCTTCTGCATAGATAAATGGTCCTGGGGACCGAATGGGTTTTTGAAAGTAGCCTCCGCTTAGAGAAGTTTTGGCTGTGGCTTCCACCAGAAAATGGCACTGTGGTGCCGTGGTTGGGGTTTTTACAGTCTTTTGCATGTCTTTGTGATATCATCACTACTAATACCTCATCCTGTATTATGACATCACATTTGTTCCACAATATAATCACTACTGATGCCCTACGCAGATAGGATACCGAAGTCATTTACCAAAGTCTTGCGCAACTTCGGCTAAGAAGTTTTCCTCCACTGAGCCATTACATTTTAATGCTGCACGGAACCAGCATTTCAAACTAAGTTTTTTAACAAATTGATCTATACGATCTGAAGCCTAGTTAACACTGTTGAAGTATATAACAGGGGAATAGTTTATTTAAGGATGAGATTACATATAGGCATGGTTTCTTTGTGTGCATGCAGTGACAGCATGTGCTGCCACAAATCCAGTATTACTATCCACAGCAGCAGCTCATTAAGTCTGCTGGTATCTATTGAGCTCCTATATTGTTCTCCGTCTCTTATGCTTTTTTTTAATAGTTAACTTTATTAAAAACATGATGGTGTCACCAAGAGGCAATTGTGTGTGTGTGTGTGTTTTTTAACAATTAACTTTAACACGTTAAGGACCCAGGACGAGAATGCTCATCCTAAAGGGCCGATACTTAGTGCCCCAGGACGAGCATTCTGTCCTGCGGTCCTTCCCCCCCCCCCCTGTGCGGTGCCGCGATCAGCGGCAGAGATCAGCTGTTACTGACAGCCAGATCCCTGCTGCATCCACCAGCATCGTGATAACGCAGATGCTGGTGGATTAACCCCCCCATATGCCGCGTTCAGCTGACTGCAGCATATGGGAGGTTTGCGCTCCCTCACCTCATCCTTTGGGTCCCCGCGCTGCTGTGACGGGGACTTGATGGTTGCCATGGCAGCCCCAAACCATTCCAAGGCTTGGGGCCCGGCTTGTACAGAGGCCTAAGAGTCCCAGCCCCCAGGCTAGGCAACTGTTAGCGTCTTACAGTGTAAGACACTAACAGTTCAATACAGCACAATACAGATGTATTGTGCTGCATTGAAACAGGGTTCAGACCCTGTAATGTTGAAGTCCCAGAGTGGGACAAATAATAAAGTGGGGGAAAAAAGTTTAAAAAAATTAAGTTTTACAAAAAAAATTAAAGTTTCAAGTAAAAAAAAAAAAAAAGTCCTTTTCCAAGATAAAGTAAAAAAAATTGTAAAAAATAGGGGGAAAAAAAAGAAAAGGTATTGACGCGCCCGTATAGATCAGCTCTATAAAAATATCACATGACCTAAACCCTCAGATGAACACCGTCAAAAAAATAAAATAAAAACTGTGCTAAAAAAGCAATTTTTTGTCACCTTACATCACTAAAAGTGCAACACCAAGCAATCAAAAAGGCCCCCAAAATAGTACCAATCTAACAGTCACCTCATCCCGCAAAAAATGAGCCCCTACCTAAGACAATCACCTAAAAAAAAAAAAAATATATAGCTCTCAGACTATGGAGATACTAAAAAATTATTTTTTGGGTTTCAAAAATGTTTTTATTATGTTAAATGTAAAGAAAATAAAAAAAAAGTAGACATATTAGGTATTCTGCGTCTGTAACAACCTGCTCTATAAAAATACCACATGACCTAACCCTTCAGGTGAACACTGTAAAAAAATAATAATATAAAACGGTGTCAAAAGCCATTTTTTGTCACCTTACATCACAAAAAGTGTAAAAGCAAGCGATCAAAAAGTCATATACACCCCAAAATAGTGCCGATCAAACCGTCATCTCATCCTGCAAAAAATTAGCCCTTACTGTACCTAGGACAATCGCCCAAAAAATAAAAAAAATATGTCTCTCAGTCTATGGAGACACTAAAACATGAGTAAAACTTGTGTAAAACTTAAATAAATAAAAAAAAGTATACATATTAGGTATCACTGCGTTCGTAACAACATGCTATATAAAAATATCACATGACTTAACCCCTCAGGTGAACACCGTAAAAAAAAAAAAAACGGTGTCAAAAGCCTTTTTTTGTCACCTTACATCACAAAAAGTGTAATAGCAAGCGATCAAAAAGTCATATGCACCCCAAAATAGTGCCAATCAAACCATCATCTCATCCCGCCAAAAATTATACCCTACCTAAGACAGTCACCCAAAAAATAAAAATAAACTATGGCTTTCAGAATATGGAGACACTAAAACATGATTTTTTTGTTTCAAAAATGCTGTTATTGTGTAAAACAAATACATAAAAAAAAGTATACATATTAGGTATTTCCGCGTCCATAAGAACCAGAAATAAAAAATAAAAGTGTATCAAAAAGCCTTTTTTTCACCTTGCATCACAAGAAGTGTAATACCAAGCGACAAAAAGTCATATGCACCCTAAAATAGTACATATAAAACTGTCATCTCATACTGAAATTTTTTTTGAATCCATCCTGACTCCGCCTCCCAGCCCCCCTCCACCCCCAAGGACAGTAAAAGACAGTAAAAAGTGATAATCAGTGATTTCAGTAAGGAATTATTTTTTTACCAAAGAATATGAAGCCTGCTACCACGACAAGGTAGACTCTTTTAAGCAGGACCCTACACTAACTACACTACCTTTTCTAATCTGCCCTAGCTATCTTCCCCTGGCACATTTAAGAAAAAACACCTTAAAAGCACAAGGTTTACTGTTTTACCCTCTGTTATATCTCCCATAACAAATCATCTAAGAAATAAACAAAACTCCTACAATTTGCTTAAAGGGACACTTTTTTACTGTTCCTTTAAACAAAAGCCAGAATATAATAAAAGACAAAAACAGACATTAAACTGCATTTATAATAAAGCAATTTACTTACAAAAGAAGCTATTAAGTCGTCTGCTGTGATGTCCTCTGCTTGCTTTTGCGGATTCTTTCCCCTCCTTTCTCTCGCTTCCTCAGTGCGCAGGCGCACTGCTATGGGGGATCTGTGGATGACACAGTGTTATGGGGGATCTGTGGATGACACTTTTATGGGGGGATCTGTGGATGACACTATTATGGGCATCTGTGGATGACACTGTTATGGGGGATCTGTGGATGACACTTTTATGGGGGGATCTGTGGATGTCACTATTATGGGCATCAATGGATGACACTCAACCACTCTCAAACCCAACTGCTCAAACTTGTTAAATGGCTCCCAAACACAATATGCACAATAACACCCCCCCACCCCTCCAACACTTAACCCCTTCATGGCCTAAAAAAAAAATGTTCAAAGCAGAACACACAGCTAAATGGGGCTGGGTGGGCTGGCAAGGGAGGGGTCAATAACAATAAGTGATGGAGGATGGCCCTGTGGGATAATCCAGTAAACAGCTTTGCATTTTACACCCGAGCAAAGACCACACATCATAGAGTTGCCTAGCCTAGCCTAGACAACATAAGGATCAATATGCTAAAGAAATAATTTGGAGCCTTTGAAATAGCTCAGCTCAGTATGCCACCATTAACAGTAAAATGATGGCTAACATTATGGAAACAACCTAATGGACCTTAATGAATCAGTGGTCCAACATGTGATGGAGTGGAGGCTGAAGCATGGAGCCGGCACTGACTCCTGGGCTGGCTAAGGCACTAGGGCAGGCTTCCACAAAAGTTCCACTTCCAGAAGTTCCCGCGCTAATCTGAAGGAAGCGTGAGGCAGCGGCCAGCGTCTGACGTCACGTGCGCAGCGAGTACTAGTGACTGACTTGTTGACAGTCACTGATTCGGATTGGCGCGGCGGCTTAGAGAGTCAGAGCCTTACGTAAGGTTTTAAAGGGAAATGCAGCGCCGCCAGCGGTACGGGAATCAGCGGGGGGACAAGGAATAACCAATTGCCCCCCTGTAGCGACGTGACTATCAAGTCAGTGAAGTCACTGACAAATGACTAAAAAAAAAAAAAAGTCGGGACCGCCCGGGCCCCCCCGGGGTCCGGGCCTCTTACTGGGGTATCTGCTGTTCCCCCCTGATGGCGGCCCTGAAGACAGTCGTCAAAAATTTTAAAAGACTACGGTTTTCAGAATATGGAGACACAAAAAAAATCATTTTGTTTCAAAAATGCTTTATTATGTGAAACTGAAACAAACAACCCAAAAAAGTAGTCATATTTGGTCCGTAACAACCTGCTCTATAAAAATACCACATGATCTAACCTGTTAAATGAACACTGTAAATAACAAAAATAACGGTGCCAAAACAGCTATTTTATGTTACCTTGCCTCACAAAAAGTGTAATATAGTGCAACCAAAAATCATGTGTACCCTAAAATAGTACCAACAAAACTGCCACCTTATCCTGTGGTTTCCAAAATGGAGTAATTTTTTGGGAGTTTTTACTCTAGGGGTGCATCAGGGGGTCAAAAAAGTGAAATTCTGAAATTTCATCTCCATATTCCATTAATTATTGTGGATCACCTAAAGGGTTAACAAACTTTGCAAAATCAGTTTTGAATACACTTTTTTGGAGTTTCTACTCTAGAGGTGCATCAGGGGGTCTTCAAATGTGACATGGAAGCTTAAAATTATCCCAGTGAAATCTGCCTTCCAAAAACCATATGGCGTTCCTTTCCTTCTGCGCCCTGCAGTGTGCCCATACAGCAGTTTACGACCACATATGGGGTGTTTGTAAAATCAGTTTTGAATAACTTGAGGGGTGTAGTTTCTAAAATGGGGTCATTTTTAGGTGGTTTCTATTATGTAAGCCTCACAAAGTGACTTCAGACCTGAACTGGTCCTTAAAAAGTTTTACTTCTAAACTTTTAAGCTTCACAAAATGATCCAAACATGAAGTACACATATGGGTAATGTAAACTAATAACTATTTTTGGAGTTATTACTATCTATTATAAAAGTAGAGAAATAAAAATCTGGAAATTTGCAACTTTTTCAAATTTTGGGTAAATTTGGTATTTTTTTATAAATAAAAATGAAAATTTTTGACTAAATTTTACCACTATCATGAAGTGCAATATGTGACGAGAAAACAATCTCAGAATGGCCTGGATAAGTAAAGCGTTTTAAAGTTATTACCACATAAAGTGACTCATGTCAGATTTGCAAAAAATGGCCCGATCCTTAAGGTGAAAAATGGCGATGTCCTTAAGGTGTTAAAGGGAACCTGTCATCAACTTTATACTGAGCTCACTGAGGGCAGCTTAAGTAGTGACAGAAATGCTGATTTCAGCGGTGTGTCACTCATGAGCTAATAGTAATTGGTTGCCGAGAACCAGCATTATAATTATTACAGCCCAGGCCTTGAAAAGAGTCAAATCTACCTGAGAAGAGTCCTGGTTATTGATAATCTCCTGCTCTCGCCCATCTGCTGATGATTGGCAGTTCTCTCCTAGAGAGATAGGGAGAAAACTAGGTAGAAGACTGTCAGCCATCAGCAGGTGGGCGGGAGAGCAGGAATTCATGAATAACCAGGACTCTTCTCAGGTGGCCGGGACTCTTTTCCAGGCCCAGTCTGCAATGACTGTGATGTTGGTTCTCGGCAACCACTTACTTTTAAATGACAGACCGCTGAAATCAACTCACCTGTCTCTACTTTATGCTTCCTTTAGTATGGGCAGCATAAAGTTGATGACAGGTTCCCTTTAATAACAACATAAGTTACAACAGACAGAGGTGGGTTGTTTGTTTTAGCAGTTAACTTTATTAATTAGGCTTCATTCACATCACCGTTCTGCCTTTCCGTTCTCCTGCTCCGTTTAGGAGCAGGAGAACGGAAAGGACGGAAAAGGCACATAACTGACGCCAAACTGAGTCAAACGGAGCCTAAGGACCCCATAGACTATAATGGGGTCCGTTATGTTTCCGCTCAGAAGATGATTTTTAAGCGGAGACAAAAGTTGTGCATGCAGGACTTTTGTCTCCGCTTAAAAATCATCTTCTGAGCGGAAACATAACGGACCCCATTATAATCTATGGGGTCCTAAGGGCTCCGTTCGACTCAGGTTGGCGTCAGTTATGTGCCTTTTCCGTCCTTTCCGTGAAGGCTGAACGGTGATGTGAACTAGCCTAACCTGACAAAAAATGTGTAATTTTTTTTTATTGTTAACTTTACTGACAACCTTGTTTTCTTTATTAACAACATCAAAATATCATTTAGATAGGGGCGGCCATGTAAATACACCCGCAGTGGAGATGTTATTGCAGTAACCATAATAATAATTTGTATTATTCCACCATTATTGCTATTAGGATAGCCCATGGATCCCATATTAGGGCTCATGCACACAATCGTATGTATTTTGCGATCTTCAAAAAACAGATCCGCAAAAAATACGGATGACGTCTGTGTGCATTCCGTATTTTGCGGAACGGAACAGCTGGCCCCTAATAAAACAGTCCTATCCTTGTCCATAATGTGGACAAGAATAGGACATGTTCGATTTTTTTTTGCGGAACGGACATACGGAAACAGAATGCACACGGACTAAGGCTACATGCACACGAACGTTGTTTGTTTCCGTGTCGGTTCCATTTTTTTTGCTGATAGGATGTGGACCCTTTCATTTCAATGGGTCTGCAAAAAATGCGGACGGCACACCGTCTGCTGTCCGCATCAGTATGTCCGTTCCATAGCCCCGCAAAAAAAAAATAGAACATGTCCTATACTTGTCCGTTTTAGGCATTGTTACAATGGATCCACAAAAAAAAACAGATGACCAAAAAACACATACGGTCGTGTGCATGTAGCCTTACTTCTATTTTTTTGCAGACCCATTGAAATGAATGGTTCCGCATACGGTTGGCAAAAAAAACATGATGCACACGAGAAAGAAAATACGTTTGTGTGTATGAGCCCTTACTCTGATGCTCACTGAATGCCAGGGTCACATGATTTTGTGTTTATGTCGGAGGCGGTGACATTACAACTAACATGGCCGCTAGGGATGAGCAAATCGACTTCGGATGAAGCATCCGAATTCGATTCGCTTAAAACTTTGTTCTAATACTGTACGGAGCAGGGGTACTAGAATGTATTGGCCCTGATGAGCCGAAGTTATTACTTCGCATAATAACTTCATAAATTAATTTCTACTGTAAAAAAAAAACATTTCCCGAACCATGTTACATAACACAATTAATGTTATTTTTTTAATGTTCTCACGTTTTTGCCTTCACACTTCAAAGTGTTTTCTTAGGTAAGGTAACAGTTTCTGACAAATAACACTACCTTTTCTTTTCTTTTACATAAGTGACATTTGAAAAGAGTTAATGATTTGAATCAAGAAATACGTCATTGAATTTCTCCAGCTATTCACTAGTTTGCTTCATTGCTGATAAAATGGTATCGAAAGGGCACAAATTAGAGTTATGCAACTAAGTGTGATGTGATGATAGAAATATGAAATACAGTGTATATCATTATCTAAGAAATTATTAGAGGGGTGGTCCCTCCTGAAACCCCTGATTATAACTGGCGGACCAGCTCTAGTGGAGAGAACCTGCTGAGAGACCAGGTCTGGAGACCACATGGAATAGTATTTATTAAAGGGGTTATCTATGTTTTAAAAATGAACATCCTATAATAATAAGCAAATCGATTCCTTCATCAAAAAGAGTTCTTCGTCTGCAAGGGGTTGTCCCCACTGCTGACGAGGCTCCCCCATGCCATTTGCAGCGTCCCACTACGTGTGTGTGGGCACTGCTTAAAAGCACTTTTTATATTATTAAAAGCACTAGGTTGTAATGTATGGTTTTGTATGTATGTATCTGCAAAATCCCTGTTAACAGGCCTATTAGGTGTAATTTATACATCCCACCACTAGATGGGGATATAGTTCAGGTCTTATATATATACCTAGGACAGGCCTAGTGAGGAGGATTAAAAATTTAGTCAGAGAAGAGAGCAGATCTGAGGTAGTCAGATCAGATTATTGGGAGGAAAGATAGAGTGAAGACTCCATAACACAGATTAGTGAGTGGAGCCAACTTCACTAGTAGGTGATACTCAGATCTGAGGCGCAGAAGAGCGTTTTCCTTCTGTAGCTGGACTATAGACTTGCATCCCTGACCAGTAGGAGAAGAGTTTGCCTCCCTGGAAAAGAAACAAGCATTCCTAAGAATTTATCGGTGATAAGAGCCATTATTGAGGGCCACAGACACCTTTGCATGGTGGAGGTTTTATAGCGTCAGGCAGCCACACCAACCTTCTAAGAGACAGTTGAGTTTTCCTGTCTAAAATATTCAGCTTGTAGGGAAAGACAAGGAATAGGATGCAACACATCTAAAGGAACCAGGTACACCTAACCCACTGCTCCAAAGCCAAGCAACCTAAACAGCCTAGAAACTGTGGATTTGCAGAATTAACTCTGTACCATCTAGAGACTCCATATTTGTACTGCTGCAACCAAAAGACATCCAAAGTAAAAGTTGTGAGTTGCATCTTACCACTGTCTGCCGATGTAACATGGTTAACACTCCTTTTTTCTGAGATTTCTGAGTTTGGTTATCTAATCTAAGCAAACACCTTTAATTGCTGTTCAATGGCTTTTGTCTCAAAATAATGAAATGAGTTAAGAAATTTGAGTTAACAGCGGGAGTGCTAACCATGGTACATCTGTACCTCATTATTACTACCTATGGTTATACCACCATTAATGGTACTGGCGTCACGACAAAAACCATTAAGGGACTCAACAGCAACAAGCACCCTAAGCACCACTAACATCAAGGGCACCTCAACCACCATCTTGGCTGATGCTTCCTACCACAGAGCGTGCCCCAGGGGATTTCGTGCTGTCCACCTCAACACTGTGCTACCAGCCCAGGGAGGCTATCTGCTAACCGTGAGTAAACTGATGAACTGTGTGTTATATCGGTCCACCAAGCACCTCACGTGTTGCCCCTGCGACTGGCTGGCTGCACATTTGGCAGGGCCCAACAATATCAGATCGGCAGATATTCCACTCTCAGCACACTGTGAAACATACATTTATGACCTCATAAATACTTATTTAAGCCGTATTGGTATAAGTTTTTCAAAAGAGGTTAGCCATAATGAGTGTTTATGAGGTCAGGAGATCAGAGATAAGAGCTGCACATGAGCCCTGAGGGGATTCAATGAAAACAGAAGGTGACAGCTTGCAGTTTTTAACCCTTTTATCTCAAAAACAGCTAAACATTTTCAGCAAGACCAATTAAAAAAAAAATTTTTTTGCCCAAAATGAGTAAAATGCAAAAAGTATGCAATAGCCAAAAATTATCTATGTCTGGCAGAAAGCATATATCTACATAACAGGTGATGTGGCAAATCACATGGCGGTTGCTGCGTTATTTCCTATGGAGCAAATAGTATTAATCACAGACAGTTGTTGCGTTGAGTTGCCAGAATGCGCAAGTGTCAGTAATTTAACATGGCTGCGTTGTGTTGCATGCATCCAGCATTATCTGAGTGATGCCATAGCACATAACCCTTAGCACATAACCCTGCTGTACAGACAAGCCATGTAGCATTACCATTATTATTATTTTCTCCTAATTTATATGCAGTTAACCCCTTCTACCTCGGGACGGTTTTCAACTTCCTGCCCAGGCCATTTTTTGCAAATCTGACATGAGTCACTTTATGTCGTAATAACTTTGGAACACTTTTACTTATCCAAGCCATTCTGAGATTGTTTTCTTGTGACAAATTGTATTTCATGATTATCAATTCTTAAAATTTTTAAGAAAATTTCGGAAACCCACTTTTTAAGGACCAGTTCAGGCCTGAAGTCACTTTGTAGGGCTTACATAGTTGAAACCCCCCATAAATGACCCCATTGTAGAAACTACACCCCTCAAGTTACTCAAAACTGATTTTACAAACTTTTTTAACCCTTTAGGTGTTCCACAAGAATTAAAGGAAAATAAAGATGAATTTTACTTTTTTGGCAGATTTTCCATTTTTTTTATAAAAAAATTTTCTTTAGAGGGTTAACATCGAAACAAAACTCAATATTTATAACCCTGATTCTGCGGTTTACAGAAACACCCCATATGTAGTTGTAAACTGATGTAAGGGCACACGGCAAGGCGCAGAAGAAAAGGAGCGTACGGTTTTTGGAAGACTGATTTTGCTGGACTGGTTTTTAGACACCATGTCCCATTTGAAGCCCCCCTGATGCACCCTACAGTAGAAACTCCCTAAAAGTGACCCCATTTTGGAAACTACGGGATAAGGTGACAGTTTTATTGGTATTATTTTGGGGTACATATGATTTTTAATCGCTCTATATTACATTTTTTGTGAGGCAAGGTAACCAAAAAATGGCTGTTTTGGCACAGTTTTTATTTTTTGTTTTTTACAAAGTTCATCTGACAGGTTAGATTGTGTGCTATTTTTATAGAGCAGGTTGTTACGGGTGCGATGATATTAAATATGTCTACTTTGTTTGTTTTAGTTTTACATAATAAAGCATTTTAAAAAAATATATGTTTTTGTGTCTCAATTTTCTGAACGCCATATTTTTTTTTCTGCTAGGTAATCAATAAGCTCAGCAGAAAAAAAAAATGGCGTTCAGGGGCTTGTTTTTTGCAGGAAGAGTTGATGTTTTTATTGGTACAATTTTTGGGTACATATAACTTTTTAATCATTCATTATTACACTTTATGGGGCAAGGTGACCAAAAAATGGTTGTTTTGACACAGGTTTTTATTTTTTATTTTTAGAGCGTTCACCTGAGGGGTTAGGTCATGTGACTTTATTTATTTAAGTTTTCTTATTTATTTAAGTTTTACACGATAATAGCATTTTTGAAACAAAAAAAATTATGTTTTAGTACCTCCATATCTTTTTTATTTTTTGACTGATTGTCTTAGGTAGGGTCTCATTTTTTGCGTGATGAGGTTATGGTTTGATTATTACTACTTTGAGGGGCATACGCCTTTTTGATCACTTAGTTTTGCACTTTATGTGATGTTAAGTGTTTAAAAAAGGGATTTTTTGGCACTGTTTTTATTTTTTTGGTGTGCACCTGAGAGGTTAGGTCATCTGATATTTTTTATATAGCAGGTTGTTACGGACGCGGAAATACCTAATATGTCTACTTTTTGTTTATTTATTTAACTTTAACACAATAATAGCAGTTTGGAAGCAAAAAAAATCATATTTTAGTGTCTCCATTGTCTGAGAGTTA
This sequence comes from Bufo bufo, assembly GCF_905171765.1. Taxonomy (NCBI): domain Eukaryota; kingdom Metazoa; phylum Chordata; class Amphibia; order Anura; family Bufonidae; genus Bufo; species Bufo bufo. The sequence continues at coordinate 553,029,779 of NC_053392.1, forward strand.
TAGTTTTTTTTATTTTTTGAACGATTGTCTTAGGTAGGTTCTCTTTTTTGCAGGATGGGGTGACGGTTTGATTGGTATTACTTTGGGGGGCATACGCCTTTTTGTTCTCTTGGTGTTGCAATTTTTGTGATTTTTGGCACTGTTTTTATTTTATTTTTTTAACGGTGTTCAGCTGAGGGGTTAGTTCATGTGATATTGTTAGAGCTGGTTGTTACGGATGAGGCAATACATAATATGTATACTTTTTTTTACTTATTTCACTTTAACACAATAATAGCATTTTTGAAACAAAAAATTATGTTTTACTGTCTCCATGTTCTGACAGCTATAGTTTTTTATTTTTTTAACAGTTTTGTTATGTAAGGGCTCATTTTTTGCGGGATGGGGTGACGGTTTTATTGGTACTATTTTGTGGGACATACGCCTTTTTGATCATTTGGTGTTGCACTTTTTGTGATGAAGGGTGACAAAAATGGCTTTTTTGACAGCTATTTTTTTTTTTTATGGTGTTTATCGAACGGGGTGGATCATGTGGTATATTCAGAGAGCCGTCGTTACGGACTCGGTGATAGCTAATATGTTTTTTCCTTTTTTTCTATTTTTTATTATAAAATCAGGGGAAAGGGGCTTTTTTTATTTTACTTGAAATTTATTTATTTTTTATTAAAAACATGCTTTTTGCTTTTTTCTAACTTTATTTCTGTCCCACTCTGGGACTTCAACTTTTGAGGGTCTGATCCCCTCTGCAATGCATTACAATACATCTGAGTCATACACTGCCAGGTTGCCTAGGAGACCCAGCTTGGGGCTGGATCTCCTCGGCCCCTGTAGTAGGCAGGAAGCAATGCCATGCAAGGCATTGGGCAGCCTCTGCACGACATCGGGCTGCCTTGTCACCCATTGTGTCCCGATGGGCTCCCTCAACCGTCGCATGCACCTTCTATGCCGCGGTCGGCGGATACAGCAGGGGCCCAGCTATCAGGGACTGCCGGGCCCCTGCAGTGATCGCCCAATCATGACGTAATAGTACGTCAAAATGCGGCAAGTCACTTGCCGCCATGACATACTATTACATCATGTGTCGGGAAGGGGTTAATGTATTCCTCTGAGTTATACAAAAAATGTTTTGATCATAATGCAGGATTCATTACAGGATTAGCAGAACTGCTCATATCAGGAATAAAACCAAAGCAGCAGATCCCTGAAGATCTGAACATACTACTGCAGCAAGCCCCTGAGGAGCCAAAGCGGAGGATGGGAGTGCCGAAAGTCTATCTCGGTGACATCCCTCAAACCGTTACTCCTTAGGGCCAGTGCAGTTAAAACAGGGCACAGCCTTTTTTTTCTTGGGACAATCCCAAGTGTTAGGGGTCCTGCATGAAGGTAGTTTGGGGTGCTCTTGATGTTGAAATTTGTATTGGTGCAAGGCAGAGCATGTAGGGTGTACAATGGCCAGCATATAGTGTACTACTACACCAGTAACCAGGCCAGATTTAACAGAATAAATGTCTCTCTTTACTGTAGTGTAAAATGAGAGTTGTAGTACTTCCAACAATGTTATAACACAATTCCAACAATGCACAGTGCAAACCTTTCCCTAGATGGTTTTCTATGCATATAGGCCTGGTTTAGATTCAATGAAGGTGCACCTGTGAAGCCTGGGACATATCAGCCAGTCTTGAGTGGGACTCGCAGACTCCTTCCTCCTCCCATTGCAAGCATGGCTACATGCTGGAGGTAACTAGGTGAGCTGTTTGTGAGTCGGCCTGATGCTCCTGTAATTTGCCCACTGGCTCCTGGTATTGCCCGAACGGCTCAGGTAGGAGAGTGTTAGGTCCCGGGCTACTTGAGAAACCTTGGCGTGGTGTCCGGGCTTAGACATGTTCTACACCGTAGGACATGTTGACTAATCTCTCAAATTTAAAATCAGTTTGAGGGTTTAGTGAGACTGCAGAGTGCACCTATCTTTGTTATTTTGTTATATTGTTATATTAATTATCACATCCGCACTTGTTACCCTGTGTAGGATGTCTATTGTGGTACTTGTGGTTCGCCGCAGGCATCCTCCACCATATGCATTTTGCTGGGGATTGCCATTAGCAACAGGCCACAAGTGCAGGATTTGCTCCCCTATATACAGTCATGTGAAAAAATTGGGACACCCTTTGAAAGCATGTGGTTTTTTGTAACATTTTTAATAAAAGGTTATTTCATCTCCGTTTCAACAATACAGAGAGATTAAAGTAATCCAACTAAACAAAGAAAACTGAAGAAAAGTCTTTTCAAGATCTTCTGTAAATGTCATTCTACAAAAATGCCTATTCTAACTGAGGAAAAAGATAGGACACCCTCACATGTATTCCCTCTTAAATTGGCTCAGATCTCACACAGGTATATCACACCAGGTGCACATAATTAGTAGATCGTTACTCTGCATGTTGAATGAGGCTTGCCCTATTTAAACCTCAGACATTTAGTTTGGTGTGCTCCTGACTGTTGAAGTGAGAGTGAGCACCATGGTGAGAGCAAAAGAGCTGTCAGAGGACTTCAGAAAAAAGATTGTAGCAGCCTATGAGTCTGGGAAGGGATTTAAAAAGATCTCAAAAGATTTTGAAATCAGCCATTCCACTGTCCGGAAGATAGTCTACAAGTGGAGGGCTTTCAAAACAACTGCCAACATGCCCAGGACTGGTCGCCCCAGCAAGTTCACCCCAAGAGCAGACCGCAAGATGCTAAAAGAGGTCTCCAAAAACCCTAAAGTGTCATCTCGAGAACTACAGCAGGCTCTGGCTACTGTTGATGTAGAAGTACATGCCTCTACAATCAGAAAGAGACTGTACAAGTTTAACTTGCATGGGAGGTGTGCAAGGAGGAAACCTTTGCTTTCTAAGAGAAACATCGAGGCCAGACTGACATTTGCCAGAGATAAAGTTGACAAAGACCAGGACTTCTGGAATAATGTTCTTTGGACAGATGAGTCCAAAATTGAATTATTTGGACACAACAGCAGAGGACATGTTTGGCGTAAACCAAACACAGCATTCCAAGAAAAGAACCTCATACCAACTGTGAAGCATGGAGGTGGAAGTGTCATGGTTTGGGGCTGCTTTGCTGCAGCAGGACCTGGTCAGCTCACCATCATAGAATCCACGATGAATTCTACTGTGTATCAGAAGGTGCTTGAAGAACATGTGAGACCATCAGTTAGAAAATTAAAGCTGAAGCGGAACTGGACCATGCAACATGACAATGACCCAAAACATACTAGTAAATCAACCAAAGATTGGCTGAAAAAGAAGAAATGGAGAGTCCTGGAATGGCCAAGTCAAAGTCCAGATTTGAATCCCATTGAGATGCTGTGGGGTGACTTGAAAAGGGCTGTACGTGCAAGAAACCCCTCAAACATCTCACAGCTGAAAAAGTTCTGCATTGAGGAGTGGGGTAAAATTTCCTCAGACCGATGTCGAAGACTGGTAGATGGCTACAAGAACCGTCTCACTGCAGTTATTTCAGCCAAAGGAGGTAACACTCGCTATTAGGGGCAAGGGTGTCCTATCTTTTTCCTCAGTTAGAATAGGCATTTTTGTAGAATGACATTTACAGAAGATCTTGAAAAGACTTTTCTTCAGTTTTCTTTGTTTAGTCGGATTACTTTAATCTCTCTGTATTGTTGAAACGGAGATGAAATAACCATTTATTAAAAATGTTACAAAAAACCACATGCTTTCAAAGGGTGTCCTAATTTTTTCACATGACTGTATATGCACAACTGCATGTGGGTTTGAGCACCTCCTGCGAATGCCAATCTGTCTTCTTAGTTTGTATATATAGAATCCTGGAGGTGTATAAACTCCAATTTAAATGTGCCTGTTTTCCATTTACAGGCCACATCTAGGTGCACCTGTGAAGCCTGGGACATATCAGCCAGTCTTGAGTGGGACTCGCAGACTCCTCCCTCCTCCCATTGCAAGCATGGCTACATGCTGGAGGTAACTAGGTGAGCTGTTTGTGAGTCGGCCTGATGCTCCTGTAATTTGCCCACTGGCTCCTGGTTTTGCCCGAACGGCTCAGGTAGGAGAGTGTTAGGTCCCGGGCTACTTGAGAAACCTTGGCGTGGTGCCCGGGCTTAGACATGTTCTACACCGTAGGACATGTTGACTAATCTCTCAATTTTAAAATCAGTTTGAGGGTTTAGTGAGACTGCAGAGTGCACCTATCTTTGTTATTTTGTTATATTGTTATATTAATTATCACATCCGCACTTGTTACCCTGTGTAGGATGTCTATTGTGGTACTTGTGGTTCGCCGCAGGCATCCTCCACCATATGCATTTTGCTGGGGATTGCCATTAGCAACGGGCCACAAGTGCAGGATTTGCTCCCCTATATATATGCACAACTGCATGTGGGTTTGAGCACCTCCTGCGAATGCCAATCTGTCTTCTTAGTTTGTATATATAGAATCCTGGAGGTGTATAAACTCCAATTTAAATGTGCCTGTTTTCCATTTACAGGCCACATCTAGGTGCACCTGTGAAGCCTGGGACATATCAGCCAGTCTTGAGTGGGACTCGCAGACTCCTCCCTCCTCCCATTGCAAGCATGGCTACATGCTGGAGGTAACTAGGTGAGCTGTTTGTGAGTCGGCCTGATGCTCCTGTAATTTGCCCACTGGCTCCTGGTTTTGCCCGAACGGCTCAGGTAGGAGAGTGTTAGGTCCCGGGCTACTTGAGAAACCTTGGCGTGGTGCCCGGGCTTAGACATGTTCTACACCGTAGGACATGTTGACTAATCTCTCAATTTTAAAATCAGTTTGAGGGTTTAGTGAGACTGCAGAGTGCACCTATCTTTGTTATTTTGTTATATTGTTATACTGTATATTGTGTGGCACAGTGTAGGCTATATGTGTATAACATAAACATATTTCACATGAAAACTTACAATTACTTGGCTTGGCCCTTGGGGATCTCGATTCTCGGACACACTTTGGCCGGGGGCTCGGTGGAGCTGATGTTGCGTTTTATCGTAATGAGAAAGATTTCATAATAAGGATTTGGAGAAGGGGCAGAGGGATAGCAGAGCAGAGAGAGGCTGGTGCTGCTACTAGGGGGTCATACCATGGGGGAGTAATAAAGCCCCCCCCAGTAGAAATAATTCTCCTTATAATGTGACAGTGCAAAAAATACCCCCTTGTAATGCCCCCAGTTGAGCTAATGTCCCCATAGTGCCCCCATAATGTGTCAGTATAAAATACCCCTATATAGTGCCCCCAGTAAATGCCTCTATAGTGCTCCTCCCCCCCCCCCCCTTCCTCCTAGTGCCGCCCATAATGTACCAGTATAAAATGCCCCAGTAGATGCCCTCAGTGTCCCCCATAATTTGCAAGTATAAAATACCCCTTCTCAGTGCCCCCGTAGATGACCCCATAGTACTCCTCTCCCCCCTTCCCCAAAGTACCCACCATAATGTGTCCCAGTATAAAATGCTACTGTACAGAGCCCCCCATATAAAGCACCCCTTCTTTGTGGCCTCAGTAGATGCCCCTATAGTGCCCCCAATAATGTGCCTGTAATAATAGCCCCCTCATCATGTGCCAGTAATAACAGCCCCCCATCATGTGCCAGTAATAACAGCCCCCTCATCATGTGCCAGTAATAACAGCCCCCTCATCATGTGCCAGTAATAACAGCCCCCCCATCATGTGCCAGTAATGACAGCCCCCATTATGTGCCAGTAATGACAGCCCCCATTATGTGCCAATAATGACAGCCCCCATTATGTGCCAGTAATGACAGCCCCCCATTATGTGTCAGTAATGACAGCCCCCCCCCTTGTGCCAGTAATGACAGCCCCCATTATGTGCCAGTAATGACACCCCCCATTATGTGCCAGTAATGACAGCCCCCCATTATGTGGCAGTAATGACAGCTCCCCCCCCTTGTGCCGGTAATGACAGCCCCCACATTATGTGCCAGTAGCCACCAGTATTGTACACAAAAAAAAATAAACACTTATACTTACCTCCTTGGCAGCGATGCAATGCAGGCCTCTTCCGGCCTGTGTCCCGCGCTGTACGGCTCAGGCGGCGCAAGTGCCTGCAGCCTATCAGAGGAAGGGAAAGGGACACGCCTCTCCCTCACCTGCCTCAGCACAGCCATCTGTATTGCTGTCCTGAGGACGGCGATACAGATGACTATGGAGATGAATGCTTCCATCGCCCTGTGCCCCGCCGCCGCCGCCCCCCCCCCCCCCACACTTCTGCTGGCCCCAGGAGGGGGCACTTGCCCCCCTTTGCTCCTCCCTGCGGACGCCCATGCGCACAAGGGCAAATATATTTTTCTTTTGCCACTAATACACGGCAAAAATGGCTTTACAACATATAACTGCACAGCACAAGGGCAAATAAGATGTACCCTAGAAATATTTCCTTGTAATAAACCCTGTTAATGGCTGTATCAAACAGCACTTGCACCCTAATAACAAGAACGGTTTGCTGGAATTACAGAGCTGTATAATGGCAATTTGGATCCCCAGTCAGTGCAGCAAAGTGTAATAGGATTGTTCCTATTACCCAGTCAGTAACCTCCCCTACTGAACCCTATTCTACACAAATGCTGTGGAGCGATTCCTCCCTATCCTTTCCCTGCACTTATAAATCGTTTTTTCGCCACAATCAAGTCTTTCCTATCACTGTCCCTAGAGCCTGCAGATGTCTCTCTCTGCACTAAGTACACTGGTAAATGGCAGAATCTAAGATGGCTGCCGCTATTTATAGGGCTGTGACATCACAGAGCTGTCTGGCTGCTCATTGGCTGCATGCATGGCATTATGGGGGATCCCACCTTCCCAGAGTTCCTTTCTCCATGTCCTCACACGTGCAGCAGCCACTTTAGGAATAAATGCGATTCGTTACCACGAAGCGCGAGGAAACTCGGCTTCAGTGCGAATCAAAATTTTCCTGAAATTCGGAACGAATTCCACTTTGTCAGCTTCGATTCGCTCATCTCTAGTAATGATTCATGATGAGATAAAAAATTTGCTGACTCAAGAATTGCTTACAGTATTTTCCTTGAATGCATAAGATTCATTGAATGAATGACACAACACAAAGCAGGGCTTCATGAAATGCCATCTCTCAGAAGATCTGTCAGAAATAAAACAGATCTGTCAGTGTCACAAGGAACAATAGGACAAGATGGACAGCCGGGTAGAAAGGGTGGGAACATAGAGAATGATAGCATCGGGGTGGGAGACTATCCAGGGGAGGAGGGGAGATGAGTAGGAAGTAGATGCTGGAGATTTGAGTGTAGATGACAGGTGTTTGTAGGAGACGGAACCTGGTAAATGATATTCTGAAGATACTTGGCATTTCGATATTTGGCATATCAGTTTCATCCTGTGACACAGCTTAAAGTTTGCTTTCTGTATGCTCTTGGACATATGTATCCACCCTCACTAGAGTAGGAGGATGAGACACATACAGATGACTGAGCTATTCCTGAGAACAGTCGAAAGCCATTGTTACGTATAGAACAGATTTGCTTGGGTGCATGACTCTAACTCATGCTGAATCACAACCTTTCGAGGCAGAAGTGTTATCATGCACGTGGGCTAAAATGTTACATCATGACATAGCCTTTGTGTTCTCGATCCCTCGGGCAGAGCTTATGTTATGTATGTACTGAACTTCTGCTATCCTGGCTGCAGTCTGCAGGCAGTGGTTTATAGATGATGGTTGCATTGTATTCTGCTGGGTTCATTCTTGTCTCCATTGCAAGTTGGTTTGCATGGCAACTGATCTAAACCGATGAAGCTGTGTTCACACCCGCGTTGGAGGAAACAATGGAAGCCTCCATCGGCAGTTCAATCACTTTTGGAGTCAAGAATAGCACAGTGGGTTTTGCTATTCTTGCCATCAAAACTTTGACAGAACCCCACCATCCCTTAGAAATGAGTGGGTTGAGTCAACAGATTAGTCATGATTAAGTCATACATTGTGAGGTTATGGCCAATCGTCAGATGAAAATATCCAACACTACAGATTGAGATTATATATTGTTGTTGATCAGTTTCTGCATTATGGATTCAATTTCACAATTTTTTTATTCAGAATTTTACAAAAAGTGGGAACAATATATGGAAAATTGAGAACAAGTTGTTCTTGCAATGTCAACAGTAAATAAATATGGCAACAGCGCTAAACAGGTGTGATGTAGAAACATGAAGTGAATGCAAGGTTAAAATCTGAATATACCTGTAGCATCAATTTGCAGTAAAACCAACCAAAAAGCTGTGTCCCCACTTGACAAAACGGCTTCTAAAGTAATAGGAAGCATTTTCCTATGGCAGGGCTACTTTACCCTGCTGCTAGAAGCCCGACTCTTGGGAACTGTAGCGAAAGAAGACGGCTTGGTCGTTTGGTACCATGAGCCGAAACCCTTTTTGAGATTCGGCTGTCAGCTACCGACCAACTTATGACTGGGGCAGAAGAAAAGACCTGCTGCCAGGAGTCACTGCTCTGTGGATCCAAGTTCAAGAAGAAGAGTAGATGGAACAATGCCCTATGGTCAAGATGGCAGGAAGAATTCTGAACACCGTTCAGTTGCCACTACCTCTGTCTCCAGTATGTGAGGTACAATTTGAAGAGGAGACCGATCAGGGGCCTATGTCGTTGACCATCAGATCATTCCTCCTGGATGTCATGTCCTCACAGCACACTGGCAGAAGAATACTGTGGTATCTTCTGATGCCAAACTTGAGTGAGCGTCTCTTCTCCTCTACCGAGGCCTGATGTTTACATAAGTCCAGCAGCCAAGATAAGTCCCAGCTAATGCCACTGCAAACCATGAATCTGTTCAAGCTTCCATGAGCTGAAACCCAGTCAGTCATCCGGTCGGAGCTGTTCGCCTGGTAAGATGCAAGAAGCTCTTTGCCACTGCTACTTGTTGTGAATGTGGGACTTGCAATACAATGATTGTCAGCCTGATAATTTCCACCTCCTTTGAGGCAGGCCACTCTTACTCCATGCCCCTCCCCCCTGAAGCGCCACAGTCCGAAATTTCCCGTTTTACCACTGGTTGGCGCTAGAGTCCCTCCTTTACCATTGCTGGCTCTACAGCCAGCAAGACCAGCCCTGAGGATTCCACACCTGAGGATCCAGATGCTACACAGGAAGCTGTAGATTCTAATCAGGCCTGAAGTTCCTGATGACAAGAAAAGAATCCAGAGTAATTAGAGTGCATTTAGGGTGAGATACTACCCCCTGTTTACATGTTTGTGTTTTTCATGCCCTATATAGCTAACCTAGAGCCTCTCCATCTTAAAAGGACTCCACTATTATTCAGATAAAAAATAAATAAAAGTTGTGCACATTGCACTCCCCCTTTTCTTCTCAGGTTAAACCAGAAAGCCAGAGAAGTTTGCATTGTTCTAAGAGCTAGTACCCAAAGAATAACTCTGAGGTCACTACAGTAGAGCCCTTTGTGATCTGTTTCTGCAATATTTAATTTGCCCTGGACTTGTGTTTCCATGGACTCTAGCTTAACAAGAGCCACAATTCCAGGGATTGCTTTCACAAGTTTCCTTTGCTACCAGTATATGGACTTAAACGCTTGTGAGCCCCTGTAGCTAGTTAATTAGCCACTGTGACCTATGGACTGTATCTTTTAGGACTTAAGTAATTTTTCACTACTGTGGTTGTTAGTCAATGCCCATGCTAATGTTGTGCATATACCTTAACCATTTTTCCTTGCATTTGTAGTACAGGGAAGAGAGCCAGCTAGTAGGTGCGACTCTAAGGATATGCATCCTGCTGCCAAATACAGATCCAAACACAATCCGAGGATGGCTTGCCTTTCAGTAGGGGGGTGTGCAGTACACCAGAGCAGGAGGTATCTGCAGATGGTTTGTTATTTATTGTATTGTTGTATGTATTGCTGTGTACTGTATTGCATTCAGTATAGCTATGTATTGATGGCACAGCAAAGGCTAACAATCCTGGCTCAGCCCTTGTAAGAAGGTATGTGTGGAATGACTACCCCTCACCTTAGGAGAGTCTAGACTTGAGTTCAGGGAGAGAGGAAGCCGAGACTTCCCTTTTCTTAGGCCCAGAAAGCTACAGAAACTCACCAAAGAGACAAAGGAGAGAATTGAAGAACTTAGAACTGGCATAACTTAGGCTTGGAGTCAGTAAGGTAACCTGCTATCTAAGGATGCCAAGACTTTACTGCAGTGAGGACACATTCACACTTTGAAACAACTTGGGAAGTTGTATCACTAAAACCCTGTATCCCACGGTGGACATTACAACGGGATACAGGGTTTTAGTGATACAACTTGGAGGATAGAGCAAGATAGAGAGATAACTCCCACCCTTGCTAAATCCCTATATTGCTGTCTGGGAGAGAATTGCACTGTGTATAGCTGGAATTATGTCTGCTATAAATGGATGTGCTACAACTCCTATTTTTCACTACAGTATAGAAAGACATTTATTCTGTTAAATCTGGCTTGGTTACAAACACCTAACATCAAGGGCACCCCAGCTACTATCAGACAGGTGCTCCAGGATCAGGGTGTGCCCTTAGTAAAGAAAGGGTGTCCCGTTCTTTCGCTGCCTAGCCCTGGGGAGCAACAATCTGAGGGAAGCCACTGTGATAGATTGTAATTGGAGCTGCTACCACTCCCATCCTCCGCTCTGGGTCCTCAGGGGCTCGCTGCACAAAGTAAGATTAAAGTAATAAAAACCTGGTACAAAATAAACGTTCTTATTCAGTGGTGCAGTCAAGTTACGTTTTGGCTGGAAGTATACTTTAACCTGTAGACGACCCTCGCCGTACATGTACGACTCTGGCGGACGTGACTTGACCACTTCACATCTGGGCCATTTGCCCCCTTCCTGACCAGGCCTAATTTTGCAAATCTGACATATCTCACTTTATGTGGTAATAACTTTGGAACGCTTTTACTTATCCAAGCCATTCAGAGATTGTTTTCATGTGACACATTGTACTTCATGATAGACATAAATTTGAGTCAATATATTTCACCTTTATTTATGAAAAAATTCAAATTTTACCAAAAACTTTGAAACCATCGCAATTTAAAAAATGTCTATTTCTCTGATTTTAAAACAGAAAGTGATACCTCATAAAATATTTATTACTTAACATTCCCCATATGTCTAATTTATGTTGGCATCATTTTGGAAATGTCATTTTATTTTTTTAGGACGTTAGAAGGCTTAGAAGTTTAGAAGCAATTCTTAAAATTTTTAAGAAAATTGACAAAACCCACTTTTTAAGGACCAGTTCAGGTCTGAAGTCACTTTGTGGGGCCTACATAGTGGATACCCCCATAAATGACCCCATTGTAAAAACTACACCCCTCAAGTTACTTAAAGAGGACCTTTCACTAGAATGAAACATCTAAAATAACTATACAGACATGTAGAGCGTCGCCCAGGGATCCCCCTGCACTTACTGTTATCCCCGGGCGCCGCTCCGTTCGTCCGGTATAGCCTCAGGTATCTTCATAGTTAGGCTCCACCCAGTTGAGCCTGCCGGCGTATCATTCTCCCATGTTGTAGCGCTGGCCAATCGCAGCGCTCAGCTCATAGCTGAGCGCTGCGATTGGCCAGCGCTACAGCATGGAAGAATGAGACGCCGGCAGGTTCCCCTGGGTGGAGCCTAACTATGAAGATACCGGAGGCTATAACGGGAGAACGGAGCGGCGCCCGGGGATAACAGTAAGTGCAGGGGGATCCCTGGGCGCCGCTCTCCATGTCTGTATAGTTAGTTTAGATGTTTAATTCTAGTGAAAGGTCCTCTTTAAAACTGATTTTACAAACTTTGTTAACCCTTTAGGCGTTCCACAAGAATTAAAGGAAAATGGAGGTCAAATTTTTAAATTTCACTTTTTTGGCAGATTTTCCATTTGAATCCAATTTTTTCTTTAACACACCGATGGTTAACAGCCAAACAAAACTCAATATTTATTACCCAGATTCTGTGGTTTACAGAAACACCCCACATGTGGTCATAAACTGCTGTATGGGCACACGGCAGGGCGCCACATGGTTTTTAGATGCCATGTCCCATTTGAAGCCCCCCGATGCACCCTTACAGTAGAAACTCCCAAGAAGTGACCCCATTTTGGAAACTAGGGGGATAAGGTGCCAGTTTTATTGGTACTATTTTTGGGTACATATGATTTTTTGATCATTCATTACTACACTTTATGGTGCAAGGTGACCAAAAAATTGGTTGTTTTAGCACAGTTTTTATTTATTTATTTTTACAGTGTTCACCTAAGGGGTTCGGTCAAGTGACATTTTTATAGAGCAGATCGTTACGGACGTGGCGATACCTAATATGTATACTTTTTCTTATTTATTTAGGTTTTAAACAATAATAGCATTTTTTAAACAAAAAAATTATGTTTTAATGTGTCCATTTTTAAGCGATTTTCTTATGTAGGGGCTAATTTTTTCCGGGATGAGGTGCCGGTTTTATTGGTACAATTTTGTGGGACATAGGCCTTTTTGATCACTTGGTGTTGCACTTTTTGTGATGTAAGGTGACAAAAATGGCTTTTTTTGACCAAGTTTTTGCACATGGGCACTGTCCCTGCCTTCTCTAAGGGTTTCCCTGCTGTCACTGACAGCGGGCAACCCGATCTGCAGCTGCACGATTAGCGTGCAGCTGCAGTCTCTGAATGGACGTTCAGGATCGTCCATTCAGGAATATAGAACCACCTCCCGGACGTTTTTAGTCTATGGGCGGACGGGAGGTGGTTAAGGACCAGCGCCGTACATGTACAGCGTTATGATCGGGCGGGTGCAGGAGCTGCGCCCGCCCGATATGCGGCACAGACCAGTCAGTCACTGAGAGCCTTGCCCCTGCTGAACCAAAGCTGACCGTGGCATGCAGGGGGTTGGAGGGTATGGGTTTCCTCCGCATCTCCATTGGGTCCCCGCACTGCAGCTCTTTTTTGTCACTTTGACCTTACATCACAAAAATTGTAATACCAAGCGATCAAAAAGTTATATGCACCCTAAAATAGTGCCAATCAAACCGTCATCTCATCCTGAAAAAAAATAGGCCCCTACATAAGACATTCGCCCAAAAAAAACAAAAAAAAACTATGGCTTTCAGAATATGGAGACATAAAAAAAAAAATTCAAAAATGCTTTATTATGTAAAACTGAAACAAACACCAAAAAAAGTCAGATTTGGTATTGTCGCGTCCGTAACAACATGCTCTATAAAAATAGCACATGATCTAACCTGTCAGATGAACATTGTAAAATACACAAAATAAAAACTGTGCCAAAACAGCTATCTTTTGTTACCTTGCCTCACAAAGAGTGTAATATAGAGCAACCAAAAATCATATGTACCCTAAAATAGTACCAACAAAACTGCCACCTTATCCCATAGTTTCCAAAATGGGGTCACTTTTTTGAAGTTTCTACTCTAGGGTTTCTACTCTAGGGGTGCATCAGGGGGTCTTCAAACATGACATGGCAACTTAAAATTATCCCAGTGAAATCTGCCCTCTAAAAACCACATGGTGCTTCTTTCTTTCTGCACCCAGCCGTGTGCCCGTACAGCAGTTTACAACCACATTTGGGGTGTTTCTGTAAACTACAGAATCAGGGTTATAAATATTGAGTTTTGTTTGGCTGTTAACCCTTGCTTTGTTACCGGAAAAAAAGGGATCAAAATGGAAAATCTGCCAAAAAAGTGAAATTCTGAAATTTCATGTGCATTTTCCTTTAATTCTTGTGGAACATCTAAAGGGTTAACAAAGTTTGTAAAATCAGTTTTGAATACCTTGAGGGGTGTAGTTTCTAAAATGGGACCATTTATGGGTGATTTATATTATGTAAGCCCCACAAAGTGACTTCAGACCTGAACTGGTCCTTAAAAAGTGGGTTTTGGAAATTTTCTGAAATTTTTCAAGATTTGCTTCTAAACTTCTAAGGCCCCTTTCACACAAGCGAGTTTTCCACGCGGATGCGTTGCGGGAGGTGAACGCATTGCATCCGCACGGAATCCTGACCCATTCATTTCTATGGGGCTGTTCACATGAGCGGTGATTTTCACGCATCACTTGTGCGTTGCGTGAAAATCACAGCATGCTCCTCTTTGTGCGTTTTTCACGTAACGCAAGCCCCATAGAAATGAATGGGGTTGCGTGAAAATCGCAAGCATCCGCAAGCAAGTGCGGATGCGGTGCGATTTTCACGCATGGTTGCTAGGAGATGATCGGGATGGAGACCCGATCATTATTATTTTACCTTATAACATGGTTATAAGGGAAAATAATAGCATTCTAAATACAGAATGCATAGTAAAACAGCGCTGGAGGGGTTAAAAAAAATAATAATCTTTTAACTCACCTTAATCCACTTGATCGCGTAGCCTGGCATCTGCTTCTGTCCCCTTTACTGAATAGGACCTGTGGTGAGCATTAATTATAGGTCAAGGACCTGTGATGACGTCACTCCGGTCATCACATGGTACGTCACATGATCTTTTACCATGGTGAATCACCATGGTAAAAGATCATGTGACGTACCATGTGATGACCGGAATGACGTCACCACACGTCCTGTTGCTGCACAGAGATCAGATGAAGCCAGAAGGAGATGCCGGGCCGCGAACAAGTGGACTAAGGTGAGTTAAAAAATTGTTTATTCTTTTTTAACCCCTCCAGCGATGTTTTACTATGCATTCTGTATTCAGAATGCTATTATTTTCCCTTATAACCATGTTATAAGGGAAAATAATACTATTTACAGAACACCTAACCCAAGCCCGAACTTCTGTGAAGAAGTTCGGGTTTGGGTACCAAACACGTGCAATTTTTCTCACGCGAATGCAAAACGCATTACAATGTTTTGCACTCGCACGGAAAAATCGTGGGTGTTCCCGTAACGCACCCGCACATTTTCCCGCAACGCCCGTGTGAAAGAGGCCTAAGCCTTCTAACGTCCCCAAAAAATAAAATGGCATTCACAAAATGATCCAAACATAAAGTAGACATATGGGAAATGTAAAGTAATAAATATTATATGAGGTATCGCTATCTGTTTTAAAAGCAGAGAAATTAAAATTTGGAAAGTTGTTTGGGATTTTTTTTTTTTTTATAAAAATGAAAAATATTGACAGAAATTTACCACTATCATGAAGTACAATATGTGACGAGAAAACAAGCTCAGAATGGTTTGAATAAGTAAAAGCGTTCCACAGTTATTACCACATAAATTGACACATGTCAAATTTCCAAAAAACAGCCTGGTCCTTTTTTGAAATATGGCAGGGTCCTGAAAGGGTTAAGTGTAATAGAAATGTTGGTCCTATGCTCCAGTTTTGTTTTGCTCTAGAGATGTATATTATATTATAGCACCCTTAGATTCTGCTGGTCAGTGGGAACTGATTATTTTATGATGTGAAAAAACTAAAATTTGGGTATGGTCTGGGTCTGGAATCTATCTGGGCTGGGCTGTAGTTGTTTAGGGGTCTGGGGTTTGCCATTATTTAGGGGGTCTGTCTGGGGTCTGCAGTTATTTAGAGGGTCTCGGCTGGAGTTTGCTGTTATTTATGGGGTCGGGACTAAGGTATGCAGTTAAGGGGTCTGGACTGGTGTCTGCATTTATTTAGGGGGTCTGGACTAAGATCTGCCATTATCTAAGATGTCTGAGCTGGTGTCTGCAGTTATTTAGTGGGTTTGGTCTGAGGTGTGTATATGCAGTGACCCAGGAAGAGCAGAGAGGATGGGAGTGGTAGTGACTCTGGTTGCACCAGGTATTCACATAGATTACAGTGGCTGTCCTCACACCGATGCTCCCCAGGACAAGGCAGTGGGAGAGGATGTACCCTTTCTTCATTTGGGGCACACCCTGATGTTGGAGCTGAAAGTTGGATTGCCTTTGGTGTCAGGGGCAAGGCAGGAGATGTACAGTAGGTGCTGTGGCAGGGGAATGGTAATGGTCAGTAACCAGGACAGTTGTAGAAAATAGACAAGTCTCTATTTAATTAAGAATGAGCGTTGTAGTACATCCAACGGTATCAAAGATAGTTCCAAACAATTCATGGTGTAAATCTTCCCCAATAGCAATGTCTACATTGAAGCATTGATGGGGGTTGTAGAATTTCTTCTCTCTATCTTTTCAAAGTCTCTCTCTCTGCAAAATATTAGGATGGAAATAAGGTTCTTGTAAACTTGTCTGTAATTCCCAGCTAAAGGGTACAGGATTAACATACAGCTAGCCAGGACCGTGTCGAAGTATGAAGGGTGTATTAGCAATGTTCCTCTTATTGCACTAAAGTCTCTATGAATACCCTACTGACTGCAGTGCTCGGCCATGCAGATTCTGGACCTTCTAGTTCTTTCTTTCTCTCTCTGCAGTACTGTAAAGTCGAGATGGCTTTCTTGATGCAAATATCTCAGCTAGACTCAAACTCACTGAACGAGGAGCGGACCTAAGTCCATCTCCTAGCCTCCAAAAAGGGCAGAGTCAGATTTGTTAACCCTGACTTATCCATATAAAACTATGCAGGCACAATACAATACATCAGAACATTACATAACAACAAATAACAACAAACAATATTTTTTGCAAGTACCCTATTCTGGGGTACTGCATATACATTGAGTGGTCAAACCTGGGGCCTGCATTCAGGAGGTCTGGGGTTTATATTGATTTAGTGGGACTAATATAGTGCCTTTTTAGGGGGGGTGATCTGGGGCCTGTGTTAGTTTAGCGGGTCTGGTCTGAATTCTACTGTATATAAATTTTCGGGTGTGATAAAGAGAGCATATCTACTACCGGTATATGTAATTAGAATGCCATAGTTTGGGGTCATGTCATATAAATAGCAGAAAAGGTGAAATTGCATCACTATTCGGAATCCTTCCTCTCAAAAATAGAGTATGACGTATCCTTATCATAGGGTAAGATGAATAGGATAACATATATAATCGGGGGCGGACTGGGAACTTAAAGTGGTAGTTGGGTCCAAATTGATGGAAGGCAGAGCCAGCAATACCATATTGTGGCACATTATACCACCTCAACAGAGCCAAATACCACAGTCCAACACAAAATACTGCCAGCAGCACAAAATACATCCCCAAAAACTTCCACTGGCCGGCCGTGAAGAGGGCTCAGGAGGCCTCCTGGGCATTGGCCCACCGGGAAATTTCCCTGAAAGATCTATGGCCAATCCGCCCTTGTATATAATACAAATTGTCAGGAAGGATCACAAGCGATCTGTTCTAGCACCCGGCACAATCCAGCTGGTTATATTAGAAGCAGAACGCTTATCATGTTGTGTCCGTTAATAATTTAGCCGTATTATACACTAATTACAGAACCACTCGGATTTTACTATATATTGACAGCTTTCAATGGAAATGTAATTGCTGATGATTGATCTCTGATTGGCATATTCCCCGTCTTTGACTGGTGGAGATACCCGTCGGCTATCCCATCCCATCTCTTCTGTGTACAGTCAGGGCTCAGCCTGATCAGCTGCAGTTCGCATAGGAACAGTGCCCGCTACTCCTCCTTCCGTCTGATCGGTGATAGGCTCAGGCAGCAGTGGAGATCTTAGAAAAAAAATATGTCACCAGATGCCAAGAACTGGCATCTGCAATCTTGAGGCCTTTCTTTCACTTTCATCTCACTGGAATACACGCCAGCTGCGTTCAGACAATAGCAAGAGACCTACTCTGACAGATTACTCACCAGTCACCGCAGCACTTAATACAATTCATCTGATGGGTGTTGTGCTCCATAACGGGGTGGCGTTTTATCATTCTCCTGCTCAATGGAGTGAAAGCGCGGCCGTACTTATTGTGGAGGTGCAGTAAAGTGCAGATGTAGCTGAGCTTGGCACAATGCACGGTGAGATTCTGACTGCTAGTGTTTGCCACCAAAACAACCCCCTTCAGATGAATAGAACTGCTTTTCAGTCGCAGAAATTCTCTAAAACAAAACCTGCAGCGTGTGAGGACCCCCCGCACAGAATCAGCAAAGGGGATGAGCATTGAACAATCCTTATCCACACAGAATCCATGCAGACTTTGACCTGTGAAGGGGATTTTAAGGGTACAAGTGCAGGTTTCACAACAGATATTCTGCGGCGTTTCCACGCCATGTGCTACTTGCGGTTTTCGGTGTGGATTTGATGTGATTTCATTGAAATCCGCACCAAAAATCCCACGAAGAATTGACATGCTAGGGCAGGGATCAGCAACCTTTGGCACTCCAGCTGTCGTGAAACTACAACTCCCAGCAGGTTCCTTCCACTTCTGTGGGAGTTCAGAGAACAGCCAAGCAAGTGTGCATGATGGTACATGTAGTTTCACAACACCTGGAGTGCCGGAAGTTGCTGATCCCTGTGTTAAGCCTCATTCACACATCCGTGTCCGTGCTCAAATCTGTGAGCAGGTGGTCAGTGATGCATCCGTGAAGCTGTCCGTGAAGGATCCGTGTTGGGCCCATGTGTCCGTTTTTTGCTGTCCGTGTTTCACTGACACGGAACAGCTGAAAAATAACTTTTAAAGCATCTCGTTTTCACGGACACATAGACTATAATAGGCGTGACGGACAAAATAGAGCATGCATCCGTGCTAAAAACACTGACCCACGTACCGTGCTAGAACGCTGATGTCTGAATACACACATTAAGAGCTCATTGACACGAACATTTTTTGCGTTCCGTATACGGTCCGTATACAGAACCATTCATTTCAATGGGTCTGCAAAAAAAGAAAAGCACGGATGTACTCCGTATGCATTCTGTTTCCGTATTTCCGTTGAAAGATAGAACATGTCCTATTATTGCCCGCAAATCACGTTCCGTGGCTCCATTCAAGTCAATGGGTCCACAAAAAAACGGAACACATACGGAGTGTACTCCATATGTCTTCCATATCCGATCCCTTTTTGCGGAACCATCTATTGTAAATTTTATGCCCAGCCCAATTTTTTCTATGTAATTACTGTATATGCCATATGGAAAAACAGAACAGAACCGGGAACACTACTGGAAAAAAAAAAAACGGTAAAACGGATCCAGGAAAAACGGCCCACAAAACACTGAAAAAGACATACAGTCGTGTGAACGAGCACAGCACACGTCCGTGAAACATTGACGTGTGAATGAGGCTTTAGGGATTTCAAAATCTGCCGGGCAGGTCAATTTCCGCACAGAAGAAAAAAAGCTAAATGTACACAAGATTTATCTTATCTGATACACTTTTCTAGTACTGTATTATGCTGCGAGTTTTCCGCAAGAGAATCCATGCAGAAAAACCTTGCCTAAGGCCGAGTTCACACAAACGTGTGTGACCCGTGCCTGCGCAAATAGCGGGCCGCAATGCACGATCGCCGGCCGTAGGTCAGCCGCATCGGATCGCGGACCCATTCACTTTAATGGGTCCGCGATCTGCCCGTTCCGCTAAAAGATAGGACATGTTCTATCTTTTTGTGGAACGGAAGTACGGGACTTAACCCCACGGAAGCACTCCGTAGTGCTTCCGAGGGGTCCCGTCCCGTGCGGCCGTTCCGCGATTCAGGATTTGCGGACCCATTGAAGTGAATGGGTCCGCATCCGTGATGCGGAATGCACACAGGACTGTGGCCGTGTATTGCGGCCCGCGATTTGCGGCCCGCAATACGGCCATGGATCACACACGTTCGTGTGAACTTAGCCTAACCCGCAGCATCAGTGCTCAGCATGTCAATTTATCCTGCTAGTTTCCACCTCAGATTTCTCCCTTTGCAATGTACAAGTTGAAATCCACCTGCAGCAAAGTCTGCATGCTACTCCTACAGACCTCTGCTGGCCGTTTTTCAATGAGAAGCTTCATTTCAGAAGCTGAACATCTGTCCTGGTCATATAATGATCACACAGTGCACGACTCATTGCAAGGGAAAGCTCGGATAACGGCTCTGTAACCTTATTTCCTTCTGACCTATGCACAGGACCAAGGCAGATTTTTTATTCTCTGGAGTCTGGAACTAAACAGTGACGGTTTCCACTATTGACAACGTGCAGAGATTTTGAAAGCCACGGAGCACTGATGCACCAAATGCATTAGAAAGCTGCACCTTTTACTATCCAGTGAATCAACTTTATACCGACTACCTCTTTAAAAGGGTTAATCCTACCTTTTTAAGTGTAAAGTGCGTTAATGGATTTCTGAAACCTTCTTGCCCACACCACATAAATGAACGAGCTAATAGCACGGTCTTTATGCCAGCAGCCCATTAATTGATGTTCTGGCTTTAATGGCACGTCACCTTCCTGCATGCACCCGGTTCCATCGACAGCGTCGGGCTGTAAGTGTACACTGTGATTGAGAGGCGACATAATAAGCTCCTTTCCCCCAAAAAACCCTAATATGGATCACTACTTCACATTCGGGTGGTTAAGGGACAATGGGAATTTATTAATGACGTCACAGGAATTCTTTGTGCGTCTTCTCTGCATGTAAGTGGATCTGGTAATGGCCGTATTAGGCCGCATCATTTTGGGTCAATTATCAGGATCGAGAGTTCATAGGAGCGTTCGTTCCCGATAGTTGTCCCACGTAATTGAGCAGACGATCAGCAAATGATCGAGTAAACTCTTGTGAGGGCGGGTTCACATTTACGTTATAAATTCCATAATAGATTTCCGTTCTAGCAGAGTTATAATGGAATATAAGGGAATTTTAGCACGGAATGCAAAACGGAACGCTTTAAGAGGCATTCGGTTTTTCTCCGTCGAAGGGCCTTTTTTTTCCGTCATGTATAACGGGAAAAAAACAGAACCGTTATTTGTGGCCATAGACATGTATTAGGATGGATAAAAGCGGAATGCCCCGTTTAGTATTCTGTCCTAAAATTCTCTCATATTCATATAACTCTGCTATAACGGAATTTATAACACGAACCCGCCCTAACGCTCGTTTATCTTTGATCAGGATTATTGGCAGCATATCTCCCTATGTAATCAGGAATGTGCTGCCGATAATCAATAGAACTGAATAAGGGGGGGGGGGAGGATGACTGCAGTACTAATTATTTCCTCCCACATTCATTGCGCCAGTGCGAACGAGTCTCGGTACGGTATTCTAATGTGCCAAAAAAACACATGGATTTTGCAACATGCAGATCACTTTAAAACTTACTTTGAGGGTTAAACTTGGTGATTCATTTCCACCATCTCTACTCGCTATCAGCACGTGACATAAATCTTTCTTTCCTTAACTTTCAAGTCCTCTGATAATCAACATTTGCTTTCATCTAACACTCAGCTCTCAGTCTACGATAAACTCTTGGATTGCTGCACATTTTAGGAATGTCCAGGCAAAAAAAACCCTGAAAGGACTGACTGTCACCAGCCTAAGAGGTGTCTTTAAATCTGCCAGTTCTAGGAATCATTTCACTTGTTAAAGGGTCAGATGTGTTGAGAGTGATATCTCAAGCACTCTAAAGACCCCTTTACGAGGGCCAATTATTAAGGCAGTTATCGGAAATGAACATTCCTGATGCAGCACCCTGGGGGGAGCATACTTGCAAATTGCTGTATAATGCCTGTCATGTTTTTTAATGTCGTTTTATGCTTTATATACCCATTATGGTAATGTCTGGAAGAGACGAGTTCATAAGCTCTGGCACTACCCCTACAGAAAGCATGTGTGTGGATCCTGGATTTGCCCCTAGCTCAGTTAGAGTTGCTTCCTCACTCTTCTTTTTCTGACTCACAACTGACTCTATCTGTAGTGTCCCACTAGGTGAATGTGGGCACTACACAAGGGTCAATTGGGCCACGTGGTACTCCTACTCCTGAGGGACAGTGGCAGTATATTTAACCGTCCATTTTAATGTATTTTCTATATGTTTTTATATGTATTGTTCCCCTGTGACATGTACAGCAGGCTTATTGGGGTGTAGTGTAGCATCCTAGACACTAGAGGGAGATAGGGAGCCCCTAGTATAAATGTTCAGGCCCAGACAGGGAGGAGTTGGTCTGTAGTCAGGAGTCTGTGGACACAGAAGTGAGAAGGCATCTTAGCCAGAGATACGCTGAGGGCCTCCTCCTGACATGCAGATAGATAGTCCAGGCTTCTAGTTGCCACCAGGAGTCTAGTGAAGGATTACAGCCTGCCTGAAGAACATGAGCCATAGTTAGCTCAGAAGAGTCACCCCATGAGAAGAGTTTGCCTCCTGGGAGAAACCTGCAGTTCCCACAAGCCAAGCAGAGCCAGTGTATCCAGCTAAGACAAGTAAGCTGAAGGGCAGAGGAATCATTAAGTAAATGCAAGGATAAATACGGGAGGAAGATTGTTTACCAAGGATAAAAGCCAGCATTGAGGTATCCGGGCCTTGGGATAAAACCAGACAGGAGTTCTAAGGAACAGTGTACACTATTTCTGAGGAGAAGGTACAGCCTGATTCTGAGTGTGTTGTTGTTTACCCTCTGAGTACCCTCTGAGTTAGGGTGGCCACTGGCTTCACCCTAGAAAGCCGGACCGGCCCAAACCACACCTACAACGTCCCAAACCACTCCCACAATGACCCAAACCACGCCTCCAAACCACAAAGCCATGCCCCCGTACAAGTGAAGCCACGCCCCCACCACCGGCTGGGACACGGGGGAGGAGAGGGAAGAAGTTTGTGAATGGAAGGTGAGCGGGGGCAGCCGGGGCGCTTCTCTTCCCCTCAGTCATCCACAGGGAGCCATATCTGCGGCTCTAGTGACTGACTGGGGGTGAGAGAAGCCTCGGTCAGTTGCTGCAGCTTACGCTCAGACAGCACAATGCTGCTGTCTGAGACGTGAGCTACTGAAAAGGAGGACATCGTCCAGGCACTGTGCCGGACGGAGGACAGGGAGCCTGAAAACCGGACTGTCCGGCCTAAAACCGGACGTCTGGCCACCCTACTCTGAGTATACCTGCCATTGATGTGTAAAGCCTGCTTGTGAAGTGTATCTATTATGTGGAACTGAATTGACATCCAACTGTACAAAGTTGAACTGTTTTCAAGTAAAGCAAAGTTTGGTTCACCATACCATCAGTGTACCTCACTTATTACAACTAGAAATCGGTGTGCCACCGTTACAGGCACTGGCGTCACGAATCTCAAAGGGACCTTGCCCCAGGCACATAAAACACCTGCAACATCCAGGGCACCTCATCCACCACCAGGCTTGGTCCCTAAATACAGAGTGTGCCCCAGAGGTCTACTGTGCCAGCCTCTCCTTCACTGCTATACGCCTGCCCAGGGTTCTCCTACAGAACTGTGAGTAACCCTCGCTTGCCCATTAACCGTGACCTCACAATCGCATTACCCTGCAGGTCTGGCTTGCTGCATATCTGCTACATTCCTCCCAGGACTGCACTAAAGCTACAGAGACTCCCCAATCTCTGATGATTTACAGAAAGAGACAGGAAGGTTCAGAAATCTGCATGGAGTCAGTAAGGTAACCTGCTACAAAATGCCATTCAGACCTTACTGCAGTGGGGGGAATACTGTTAAGATACCCTTCACACTTGGATACGACTTGGCCGGTCAACCTGCACGCCTCAACTGCAAATTACAGGCACTATTACAAAAGTGAGATCGACAGTCATAGATTCTGCAGGAAGAGACTTGAGAAAGATATAGGGAAATAGTATGATGATTTCCTTCTTTGCTTAAATCCATACAAAACCATCTGCGGAGACTCGCACTGTATATTGTGTGTTTTTGCTATTGTTGGACGTACCGCAATTCCCATTTTGCACTTAAGTAAAGAGAAACATTTGTTCTGCTACATTTGGCCTGGTTACTGACTCCTGCAGCATTTGCGGGCCATTGCACTCTACAAGCCCCACTTTGCACTTAAAATTGCCGGCACCATGACTACCATAAGGCAGGAGCCCCAGAACTAGGGTGTGCCCGAAGGAAGAAAGGGTGCACCCTCTTTTTATTGCACAGCCCTAGAGAGCAACGCTGTGCGGAACTGTTACAGCCAGATCAACTACCACTCCCATCCTCCACTTCAGCTTCTTCTGGGCCATCATTCCTGATAAATGGTCTGTGTAAATGTCGATCATCTGATGAGCGAGCCAAGCAGCCAAAGTTACAATTTCGGGGCCACAGACTGTCCTTTGTACAAAGGGATCTGCTGCCCAGAAACAACAATTCTCTATGGGGATAAGTGATCACAGTAGCAAACGCTGATCCCCACACAGTGCAGGTGGTTGCTGCATGTAAATGGCCTGCATAAAGGGTCCTTCAGGCTAGCTGCATATTGTGCGGATTAGAGGCGTTTTTTCCAGTGTGGATTTATTTGCAGAAAAACTGCAGCGTAATACAGCACCAGCAAAGTGTATACGATAAGACAAATGTCATGCACCCTTTGCTTCTTTCTTCCATTCGGAAATTGACCTGATGTGTGGATTCAGAAAACTGCAGTATACACTACACTTGTAGGTTCTGTCAAAAGAACTAATGTAGAGCAAATACCGAAGCAACTATTGTTTAGTAGTTTTACAGTTTTATTTAGTAAATGAGCCCCTATAGAATAACGGTAGGTAATGTGTCACCGAAATTTTTAAAACCAGTTAGCGATACATTTCCTTTTTTTCGAATGTGTTTTTATTTTTCCGATTGTAGATTTTTTTTATTCTGTTTCCTGAACAGGATTATGGGGGCGGCTATCTTGTCTGAGCCGTTCTTAACAGCATTAAGAGATATGATTTACAGCTGCCATGATGGGTTATAGACACAATGGACAGGAGCTGAACACGCTGACTTCTATGGGAGAGTTTTCTAGGCATCAGTTGTCTCACTTCAGCAAATGGCATTTATCATGTAGAGTAAGTTAATACAAGACACTTGCTAATGTATTCTGATTGTCCATATTGCTTCCTTTGCTGTCTGGATTCACTTTTCCATCACATTAGACACTGCTTGTATCCAGGGATTATGGCCATGACTGCAGCGCAGATAAGAAGTGGCAGGTACGAGAGCTGCTGCGCAAGGGTGCCTATGTGTGCTCCCATGCTCCCAGCCACCAGAGAGTGTTCCTATAGTGTGCAAGCACGACCACTTCTATTGGATTGCAGGGTGGTCATAACCCCTGGATATGAGCAGTGTATAATGTGATGGAAAAATGAATCCCGCCAGCAAAGGAGGCAATATGGACAATCGCAATACATTAGTGTCTTGTATTAACTTTCTCTACATGATAAATGACATCTGCTGAAGTAGGACAACCCCTTTTAAGTCTATTTGTCTTCAGCCATTCAGATGTAGACTTATGTTTGCGTTTTGGATGATTATAGCGATAAATTATGATTTTTTTGCACCTTGTGGGCAGATAACGGATATAGAGGTAATTTATGAAGCTAAAATACGCCTATATTTCAGGCGCAGATCGCGGTGCAATGCACAGTTGCAACTTTTCCTCGACTTTTCTGCGACTTTTCCCCTTTCACATCAGGTTTAAAAAAGTGGGCGTGGAGTAGGCAGGGAAGGGGACAGGCCAGCAAGCCCATCTCATTTACCATTTTCTACCATTTTCAGGTGTAGAAAAAGGTCTAAATGTAAGACAGTAAGGAAGCTGCACCTCTTCATAACTCCGGCGGATCCTCCGCCAGCGCAGGGGCTTATTAAGACCGGCGTCTAAAACTCCGGTCTTAATAAATGACCCCCATAGTCTTCAAAATATATTTTACACTGTGCAGAATTCATGGTTCCTTCAAAAATGTCAAATGTTGTCAGACAAGAGAACCAAGAGCCAGGGCCTGTGTTGACTTGTCTGCACCAAGTGCACTAATGTGTAGCAGTCCTGTCACGTAGACACAGTACAGGCAAGACTTCCCAAAATTTTATGTCCACAAAATATTCCACCAAGGCAATTTCACAGATCTTTTGTCTGCTAGCAGAGAGGATGCCACCGTCTTTAAACTCCTATTCATTTGTAATAGGGAGTGAGTTATAAGTAAAACGTTAGTGCTGGGGCTAAATCTAAATGGGTTGTCTGTCTTAAACAAAAAATGAGTGACAGACAAGAAAGTGTGTAAAAATGAAAAACATCACTCAGCTTTTAAAAATCCAGCCAATCCAGTGCTGAGGCTCCCGAATCACCATAACTGGTCCCTGCCACATCGGAAGTGATGTTGTCCCATTGGTAGTCATATGACCACTGCAGCCAATCACTGGCCTCAGTAGTGACATGTGCACAAGCAGCATAAATATTAGAATTTTTTTTTTTTTTGGGAATAATATTAATGGTCTATTAATTTTGCAGATCTATGGCATCGTACCAAAACTGACTACACATTGATGGTCATCAATGTTTTTACCTGAAAAACACCTCGAAATTATTTTCACCATCTAAAAGAAACAATATTATTCTTTATCACCATGAAAACAGTATTGTGAGGTCATGTGATTTCAGCATGAGTTAATGACTGCGGAATCACATGTGCACTTCTGCATTTTTTTGTTTCCAAATTTACAGTTTTACAATATAATTTTTACATTTCTATTATAGGATTTTTCTTTTCATGACCATCGAGGCTGATTTTTTAAGGGTTTGTCTAGACCAGGGGTGCACAACCTTTTCTGGTTAGGGGCCACATTGTCACACTGAACCAATTCCAACGGCCGAAAATATAACTTAGTGGTATTAGTAACTGAAATATTGTACTTATGACATATTGAACATACAGTATACACCATAAATGTCTAGTTGCACCTCCACGACTCCCATCTAATGGTAGAATTCATGAAAGATACATGTGAGCAGCCACAAGACATAGACATACATGTCTGTTACCAGATGGCTGGGGGCCCTACAGAATGGTATTGAGGACCACATGTGGCCCTTGGGCCGCAGGTTGTGCACCCTTGGTCTAGACAATCTGTTTATCCAGATATACACACCATTGCATACAGTCATGAGAAAAACAAACAAACCCTTTGAATTCTATGGTTTTACACAGGGCCGGTGCAAGGATTTTTGCCAACACAAGCGAAGCTATATTTTGGCGCCCCGCCCCAGAAGTTGAACTCTATGGTTCAGTTGATCCATTGTTGTCCAGTTATATATGTGTTTACTTGCAGTTCCACCAAATTCAATTGCAACCATGCAAATTCAATTGCAACCATGCAAATTCAATTGCAAAGTACAAATACAAATTGCAAATTGCAAGCTACAGTTGAAAACTGTGAACTACAGTACAAATACCATACAAACATATTGCAATCCAAATTGCATACAACCAAACCAGATCATAATCAACCAATCTGCAAATAGTCACTGCTAACTGCATACTGCTAGTGAACTATTAGTTAGACCTCAGATATACCTCTCAGAGAGATTTAAAAAAAAGTGCTTAAATAACTTAAAGTGAGAGTACAGATATTCAAGAGAGAAATAAATCCATAATTTTATGTTGAATGACAAGATTGAACAGTTGAACCACCATCTTATAAAGCAAGAAGCAGCACTAAAAGGAAAAAAGTTCGCCAGAATGTATGATAAATGGAAATTATACATTAAAGACATTCATAAAAAGCTAAAGCAAGAAAGTATAAAAGGGAACTTGAGTGATATGGTAGAGACGGTAGAAGAATCTGAATCAGAGCTTATGGCAGCATATGTCAACCTGCAGTCGTTTACGACACCTTACCAGGATATTGTAAGGAACATAAACACATATACTGCGGTCACTAAAGATTTAGTAAAACTCATGAGAACTATTATCTGCAGCAAACTATAATGAAGTTAAATCAATAAGTAGAATGAACAAGCTTTTTATGAGAGACTATGCTAGGTCCTTAGGGGGAACCACAATCTCAAGTGTGACTTCCTTCACTAGCAGAAGTGCCACCCACATATCAGAGTCCTCAAATACTTTAGCCAAAAGAAACGAATTAGCTGAACAACGTGCTGTCAAGAAAGCAGAAATTGAGATGGAAGCTGCCACCGAGGCGCAGCGCCAACTGATGGCTGAAAAGCAAGCTGAAAAGGATGCACAACGGCATCAGATGGAAGCTGAAAAGGATGCGCAACACCATCAGATGGAAGCTGAAATGGAGGCGCAACACCATCAGATGGAAACTGAAATGGAGGCACAGCGCCATCAAATGGAAGCTGAAATGGAGGCACAGCACCATCAAATAGAAGCTGAAATGGAGGCACAGCACCATCAAATGGAAGCTGAATTGAAAAGTCTGGAAAGGCAGAAAGAAGTGAAGATCATAGAAGCCAGACTCAGAGTACATGAGGAGGATATGAGTCAGAGTAGTCATAGGTTCAAATCTGTACTAAGTGAAGAAAAAGACTCCTACTTTGCTTCATATGCCCAGGAGAATGGAAGGAAATCTCCAGCATGTAGTGAAGAAATAACTTATTATCCTTCCATCCTTGCTCATAAAAACAAAGAGAGGCCTAGTCCAGTGTTAGTAAAAGGGCATGTGAATTTACCCTCTATCTCTACCAGAAAAGATAAAGAAAAGGACTCACCTAATTCAGAACTAAGTGAGAAAATAGAACCGGATGATTCTACAGTATTCCTAGATGTCACGGCAATGCTCAGGAAAGTGTTACAACTATTGTCCCAACAGGACAACAGAAAACAGTCCTCGCTAGACTTCCCGTGCCGGAATTTACTGTATTTTCAAGAGACGTACTGAAGTTCATAGAGTGGAAGGCAAGTTTTGAAATGATCATTGAGCATAATTGCTTCAGTCCAATCGACAAGTTATTCTACCTTCAGAGATATGTTGGTGGGGAAGCAAAGAAAGTTCTTGAAGATAACTTCTACAGAAAAGACGAAGAAGCCTACAAGCAAGCTTGGGAAAAATTAAATGCAAGTTATGGTCATCCTTTCTTAGTACAAAGAGCTTTTAGAGAGAAATTGAATAACTGGCCCAAAATGGGTCCGAAAGAACACTTCAGAATCCAAGAGTACGGTGACTTCCTGCAAGCATGCAGCAATGCCATCCCACACGTTCCCTAACTAAGCTACCTGAAGAATTGGCTTCTAGATGGAATTGCTATGTGACTGAACAGTTAGATCTAGGTAAGGACTTCCCAAGTTTTAAAGAGTTCTCGAAGTTCATCAATAAGGAAGCATGGATAGCATGTAATCCAGTAACAGCATCTTATGTCTTAAAATCCTTAGAAGAAAGGCCTGCAAGAGATATAAGACGCGCAAGAGCAACTAGATTTTCAACCAACATAGCAGCTAAAGTTCCCGATACCTACGAGAGCAAGTTCAAAGTCACTACTGGGATCAGTAGAGAGACAGACCTGACAAATCTTCAGACTGTGACCATAAAGTAATAACCTTCCAATTATCCTTCAAACAAACGTTTCTACAGGGAGGAACAAAAATATCAAACTTCAAAAAAGCAAACATTAGCCAACTAAGAGAGGCCATAGGCCTAACTAACTGGGACAAATTCCTCAAAAATATAAATACTGCCACAAAATTGGATATTTTTTAAAAGCATCTTAAAATCTAATTGTGAAAGGTACATACCTTTATAGGAATAAAAGGTTAAGGAACAAGAAGAAACTAATGTGGATAAATAGAGCTGTAAAGAAATCAATAAATGACAAAGAAAGCATTTGAATCACTAAAACAGGAGGGTAGCGAGGAAGCACTGAAAAACTATAAGGAAAAAAATTGAATATGTAAAAAAAAATAAAAGCCGCCAAACTAGAGACCGAGAGATTAATTGCCAAAGAGAGCAAAACTAACCCTAAAATGTTCTTCAATTATATAAATGGTAAAAAGTATAAATCTGAAGGTGTTGGCCCTCTACAGAGCAATGAGGGGGGAGTTGCAGAGAATGACGAGGAGAAAGCAAAGCTATTAAATATTTTTTTCTCCACTGTATTCACTGAGGAAAATAAACTGTCAGATGAAATGTAGAATGTAAAAGAAAAATTCCCAATTAAAAGTGCCCTGTCTGACCCAGGAAGAAGTACAACAGCGACAAACAGATTAAAATAGACAAATCGCCAGGGCCAGGTGGCATACACCCCTGTATCCTAAGAGAACTAAGTAATGTCATAGCCAGACCCTTATTTCTGATATTTACAGACTCTATACTGACAGGGAGTGTTCCACAGGATTGGCGCATAGAAAATGTGGTGCCAACATTCAAAAAGGGTGCAAAAACAGACCCCGGAAACTATAGGCCAGTAAGTTTAACATCTGTTGTGGGTAAACTGTTTGAAGGTTTTCTAAGAGATGCTATCTTGGAGGATCTCAATGAAAACAAGCAAATAACATCATATCAGCATGGCTTCATGAGGGATCGGTCATGTCAAACTAATTTAATCAGTTTCTATGAGGAGGTAAGTTCTAGACTTGACAGCGGCAAATCAATGGATGTCGTATATCTGGACTTCTCCAAAGCATTTGACACTGTACCACATAAAAGTTTAGTATATAAAATGAGAATGCTCGGACTGGGATAAAAACGTCTGTATGTGGGTAAGGATCTGGCTCAATGATAGAAAACAGAGGGTGGTTATTAATGGTACACACTCAGATTGGGTCCCTGTCACTAGTGGAGTACCTCAGGGGTCAGTATTGGGCCCTATTCTCTTCAATATATTTATTAATGATCTTGTAGAAGGCTTGCACAGTAAAATATAAATTTTTGCAGATGACACTAAACTGTGCAAAGTAATAACACTGAAGAGGACACTATACAGCTACAGATGGATCTGGATAGATTAGAGGGTTGGGCAGAGAAGTGGCAGATGAGGTTTAACACTGACAAATGCAAGGTTACGCACATGGGAAGGAATAATGCAAATCACCCGTACATACTAAATAGTAAAACACTGGGTAACACTGATATGGAAAAGGACCTAGGAATTTTAATAAACAGCAAACTAAGCAGTAAAAACCAGTGTCAGGCAGCTGCTGCCAAGGCCAATAAGATAATGGGTTGCATCAAAAGGGGCATAGATGCCCGTGATGAGAACATAGTCCTACCACTTTACAAATCACTAGTCAGACCACACATGGAGTACTGTGTACAGTTCTGGGCTGCTGTGAACAAGGCAGACATCGCAGAGCTGGAGAGGGTTCACAGGAGGGCAACTAAAGTAATAACTGGAATGGGGCAACTACAGTACTCTGAAAGATTATCAACATTAGGGTTATTCACTTTAGAAAAAAGAAGACTGAGGGGAGATCTAATTACTATGTATAAATATATAAGGGGGCAGTACAGAGATCTCTCCCATCATCTATTTATCCCCAGGACTGTGACTGTGATGAGGGGACATCCTCTGCATCTGAAAGAAAGAAGGTTTTTACACAAACATAGAAAAGGATTCTTTACGGTAAGAGCAGTGAGACTATGGAACTCTCTGCCTGAGGAGGTGGTGATGGTGAGTACAATAAAAGAATTCAAGAGGGGCTTGGATGAATTTCTGGAGTGTAATAATATTACAGGCTATAGCTACTAGAGAGGGGTTGTTGATCCAGGGAGTTATTCTGATTGCCTTATTGGAGTTGGGAAGGAATTTTTTCCCCTTAAGTGGGGAAAATTGGCTTATACCTCACAGTTGTTTTTTTTTGCCTTCCTCTGGAACAACTTGCAGTATAACAGGCTGAACTGGATGGACAAATGTCTTTTTTCGGCCTTATATACTATGTTACTATGTTACCTTCAAGTGTATGTTCTGTGGAGAGAACCACTCCATGCACAAGTGCCAACAATTGAAGGCAAAGTCCACAGAAGAAAATAAAACATTTGTGCTGTATAACCAACTGTGTTTTGGATGCCTCAGAAAAGGCCATGTTACTAAGTAGTGTAAGAAAAAGGCCACATGCAGCATTTGCAAAGAACGCCATCCTACACCACTACATGAAGAACGTCCAAAGAAAGATAAATACCTAAAGCTACTGAGGAAGGAAAGAAAGTATCGATATTCTCTTGCAGAGTAAGGGAAGGAGAAAGCAATGTCACATCAATTTTTGTACCAGTGTGCATATTAAATCCTAAAAGGAGGAACAAGAAGGTTTACGCCTATGCCCTACTGGATGCCCAGAGTGATGTCACCTTCATTGATCAAGAAATCTGCAAGAAATTACAAGTGGCTACAGAACCAGTGACGCTCAAACTCACCACAATGACGGGGAGAAACACATTAGTGAACAGTCAAAGGGTCAAAGGACTGAGAGTTAGAGGACTTCATTCAAACTGCACATTAAATCTACCTCCAGCTTATACAAAAGACGATATACCTCTAGATTGAGATCGCATGCCTACCTGTGAAACAGCCAATAAATGGGAGCACCTATCTGTCATATCTAATGAAATGTCCCTGCTGAATGAGTTTGGTGTTGGACTGTTGATAGACTACGATTGTCCTGAAGCCTTGGTACCACGAAAGGTAATCACAAGAGGAAAGGGTGAACCCTATGCTGTTGAAACTGATCTAGGATGGCGTGTTGGAGGAAAACAGCAGATCGCAAACTCAAAACAGGTGACAGGATAATGTCATTGAATATCTGTCCAAGAGTTACCAACTGTAAGTCCAGCAAAAGTAATCAAGATCCTTGAATACGACTTTGCAGACATAAGTTCTAAAGAAAAGAGTGTATCTCAAGAAGACATAAAGTTCGTACACATTCTAGAAGAAAGTATTCAGCAGAATCAACAAGGTCATCTTTAGAGAACGACCTCGTCTGCCAAATAACAGAAATCTTGCCCTAGCAAGATTGAAATGTTTGAAGAAAAATGTTGGGAAGAGATCCCAAACTCAAGAATGATTATTTGAAATTCATGGAAGGCATCCTCGAAGAAGGACATTTAGAGAAAGTTAATAACAAACCTAAAGAAGGAGAAGTGTGGTACATCCCACATCAAGGTGTTTACCACTGAAAGAAACCAGATAAGATTAGAGTAGTATTTGATTGCTCAGCAAAGTACAATGGTGTTGCATTGAAGGATCATCTACTAAAAGGACCAGATCTTACAAACACTCTGCCTTGAGTACTCTGTGGATTCAGAAATGATCCCGTAGCAGTCATGTGTGACGTTGAAAAGATGTTTCACCAGTTTCATGTGAAGAATGAAGATAGAGACTTCCTGAGGTTTCTATGGTGGGAGGATGGAGATACAGATACAGAGCCAGCAGAATACAGAATGAAAGTACACTTTTTTGGAGCAGCATCATCTCCAGGTTGCACCAATTATAATATGAAGTACCTGGCCAATCAGAATCAAAAGGATTGCCCATCAGCTGCAAATTTTCTGAAGAAAAACTTTTATGTAGATGATGGTCTCATAAGACTAGAGTCTACAGAATCTTCAATTAAACTAGTGAAAGAAAGGCAAGAGTTATGAGCAAGAGGAAACCTGCGCCTTCACAAATTCATCTCAAACAACAGAGAGGTACTGGAATCCATCAGTGACCCTGAACGTGCAGCAACAATGAATAATGTAGATCTCAATTATGATCATCTTCCAGTTCAGAATATACTTGGATTGGGATGGAATGTAGAGAACGACAAGTTCTTCTTTTAAGTATCTATTGAAGGGAAAGTTGCAACTAGACGAACCATTCTTTCCGCAGTGGCTTCTATATTTGATCCTTTGGGATTATTGGCCCCAGTAATCCTCAGAGCAAAATAAATATTGCAAGAATTATGCAGACAGAAGATGGGATGGGATGAGCCCATACCAGAAAATTTGAGGCCAACGTGGGAGAGTTGGATAAGAGACTTGCAAAACTTGAGAGAAGTTCGGATACCCAGATGTTTTGTACCTCATGGGAAGGCCAGAGTTGCACCTACCCGTATTCAGACACTACCAAAACTTGAACTGACAGCAGCTGTAGTTTCAGCATCAGTAAGCAAGTTTTTGAGAGAAGAATTGGAATTGAAAATAGATGAAGAATATTTTTGGACAGACTCACAAGTTGTCCTAGGATACATAAACAACGAAGCTTGAAGATTCCATATCTTTTTCGCCAACAGAGTTGAGAAAATCCGGGAATTAACAAATCCGGAACATTGGCATCACATTAACACAAAGCATAACCCAGCAGATCATGCTTCAAGAGGCCTGAATGTAACAGAATTGAAAATTTCTAACTGGTTCACCGGTCCAGAGTTGCTTTGGAAAAAAGGAAATCACACCCAGTAAAGGTCACACAGAATTGTCTATGGGTGATCCAGAAGTAAAAGTTGTACAAACATTGAGCACTGCTGCCAAGTGTCAAGATGACATACTTGAAAGACTAGCCAGATGTTCAAAATGGAATGCAGTCATAAACGTATCAGCTCGAATTCAACGTTTGGCAAAGGGAATCAGAAAGAAGGAATTGTTGAATGTAGAAGAAAGAATGAAAGCTGAAGAAACAGTCATAAGACTAATTCAACAGAGATTCCACAGTGAAGAGTTGAAGAGACTTAGTCAAGAACTGAAAAGGCTTCCAAACAACCACCCATTGTACAAGCTTAATCTTGTTCTGCAGGATGGTATACTGAAGGTGGGAGGGAGACTGGAAAATGCATCGTTACCTAGCAGAGTGAAGCATCCAGCAATTCTACCCAAAAACTCTTCCTTTCACAATTCAGTAACCACCTTCTCTCAAACAGCTTTGGGTAAAGCTTCTTCCTTGATGCAAGGATATGTTGTGGTAGTGATCAATAATCAATCTTGTGAAGGTAAACGTCTCACTACTCCACTCAAGTTGGAAGGTCCTATACAGAAGTTAGTTGTTCTACTTGAGAGTAATAAAAGACACTTGGAAGTTGAGGACCTGATGGAAAATTCCTCAAATTCATGTTCAAGTCCTACCACTAAGAACTTAGAATTATAGGTAATTTTGGTGGGAGTGTAGCTGGCCAGCTAAGAACTGTCCTAGGTTGCTAGTATAGGTTATATGTGTATACAGCTAAACCTGCTATTAACCTTAATACAGTTCCTATGTTTATGTGTTAAAAGACAAAAGCAGAGTTATTTACTGTGACATCATGTTTTGGATGTCATATAACTGTTATATTTTGTGTTCACAGAAGCAGAAAAAGATAATATGCCTTTAAGATTCATGTAAGGTAAGCTCAGTGACACAGCAGAAACAACAGAAAGCATAGTGGTAATCTGTTGTTGCTGGGCAGAAGTCTAGACCAATCACAGCCAGCTTCTCACAGAGCAAGAATTTTCACCAATCACAGCCAGCCTCACACACAGCCTGTCTGGGAATTCTCCCAGCTCCTGCTGCTAGAATCATTATTCACCAGAGACAGGAGCTGAAGAGACATTCACCCCACTGAGAGCTGTGTTTTTATGGGAACAAGAGGCCAAAATAGGTATTTAAAACAGTTATATGATGTCCCTATTGTTAGTATCGTGATTAGAACTGTATACGGAACTAGTTAAATATGTGTTTACTTGCAGTTCCACCAAATTTAATTGCAACCATGCAAATTCAATTGCAAAGTACAAATAAAAATTGCAAATTGCAAGCTACAGTTGCAAACTGTGAAAACTACTACAAATACCATACAAACATATTGCAATTCAAATTGCATACAACCATACCAGATCATACTCAACAAATCTGCAAATAGTCACTGCTAACTGCATACTGCAAGTGAACTATTAGTTAGACCTCAGATATACCTCTCAGAGAGATCAAAAAGTGCTTAAATAACTTAAAGTGAGAGTACAGATATTCAAGAGAGAAATATATCCATCATTTTATGTTGAATGACAAGATTGAACAGTTGAACCACCATCTTATGCATACCGCCATTTTGTGATATCTTTTCAACACGTGTTTTGTACATGGACTATCTGCTGCAGAGTTAATAAAGAAGTTATTTTCTAGTAGTAGACAGTCTGGTTAGACTAAAAGTCAGAGATATCAAAATTCTTCTAATGCCACAGAGCAAAAGGCCCTTGATAGTGCTGCGCCTGCCACACCTTTAATTAGGAAACGCTTCTCATGGAAAATCAAAGTGCTGTTAGCGTATTATATGTTAGTATTGGACTTTGGGATGTCTTGCTGGAGACCCTCTATCCTTACAAATACATTGTGTATTTAGTTCTCCACAACTATTCAATAGTCCAGAATAGGGGTGGGCGATATGGCCTAAAATCTATATTGCGATAAAATTTTAAGCATGTGCGATATATATCGTGATATATTGTTTTCTATTTGGGGGGGGGGTTTAAACTTTTCTTTTTTTTTACTTTTTATTTAATAACTATTAGCCTCCTTAAGGGCTAGAACCCTTTTCATATTCACCCTAATAGAGCTCTATTAGGGTGAATAGGGCTTTACACTCTCCCTACTGCCCTGTGCTTTGTGCACAGCCTCTCGTGCCCCCCAGCCCCTGATCCGCCCCCCAGCCTCTCATGTGCCCCCAGCCTCTGATCCGCCCCCCAGCCTCTGATCCGCCCCCCAGCCCCTGATCCGCCCCCCAGCCCCTGATCCGCCCCCCAGCCTCTCATGTGCCCCCCAGCCTCTGATCCGCCCCCCAGCCTCTGATCAGCCCCCAGCCTCTCATGTGCCCCCCAGCCTCTCCCTCTTATCAGCCCCCTCTGGTAACTCAAACCCATCCCCCCTCCCTCCCCAGTATTAATCATTGGTGGCAGTGGCCACAGGGTCCCCTCCTCCCCCCCATCATTGGTGGCAGTGGGAAGTTCCGATCGGAGTCCCAGCAGTGTAATGCTGGGGCTCCGATCGGTTACCATGGCAGCCAGGAGTCACGCTACTGAAGTTCTGGCTGCCATGGTATGTTAGTGAGCAGCATTATACTCACGTGCGCCGTGGCCGCCGGGCGCTCCTTCTTCTCATAGGTCTGTGCGGCGCATTGCTAATGCTATAAGCATTAGCAATGCGCCGCACAGACAGAAGAAGGAGCGAACGGCGGCCATGGCGCACGTGAGTATAATGCTGCTCACTAACATACCATGGCAGCCAGGACTTCAGTAGCGTGACTCCTGGCTGCCATGGTAACTGATCGGAGCCCCAGCATTACACTGCTGGAACTCGGATCGGAACTGCCCACTGCCACCAATGCAGAGACTGAAGAACATTCCCGGCACCCGACCTCTGACAGGACGCTGTGATCCGCGCGATTAACCCCTCAACTGAGGGGTTAATTGCGGCGGATCGCAGCGTGCAGTCAGAGGGGCCGGGATATGGCCGGCACATTCATTGGTGGCGCAGTGGCCACAGTCCCTCCCCTCCTCCTCCTACTCTGTTCTCATTGGTG
Source organism: Bufo bufo (assembly GCF_905171765.1). Classification (NCBI taxonomy): domain Eukaryota; kingdom Metazoa; phylum Chordata; class Amphibia; order Anura; family Bufonidae; genus Bufo; species Bufo bufo. The sequence goes on from NC_053392.1 coordinate 553,067,047, forward strand.
GTCAGCGGCAGCCGCGCACAGTGGGGAGGGAGGGACTCCCTCCTTCTCCACTGTGCCGGCTCAGGAGAACATGGTGCGGCCGAGAGCGCGATCATATCGCAGTCCGGCAATATAGGCTATATGCACAAAATCCATATCGTGGCACAAATTTATATCACATATATCCAATATCGCCTATATTGCCCACCCCTAGTCCAGAATTTTACATAATATACAACCTACTATATCTCAATATTGCACATTTAATATGGTTTGCAGTAGCTTCAAGGTAAATTTTCACTTTAAACCAGTTGCATTTAAGCCATTGCTGCATTTCCAGTTAAATTCCTTCTCACAGAAGATATAGCACTCTAAAGACAATGTACAATATTTCTTCTACACTAATATACCATATGAGCGGATGACATAAGCGTCAATTGCCTAGCATACTGTATGCTACTTATTGTCATTTATTCTTTTGTATGCTAAAGGGATCTGATAATACCACAGTAGCCAGATGTTATGTGATGAAAAAGAAAATCACCCATTTTAGGCTATACCATGTTGTTTTCAAATAATTGTATGTACTGTACCATTTTTCCTTATTAAAGGGAGTCTTTCACCACCTATTTACTTTTCAAACTGTTCCTGGTGCCCTATGGCTCATATACTGTCTGTCCCAGATGTACCGTCCTTTTGTGTTCCTTATTAGTTCTTTATTGGTATAAAAAATAGCATAAGAGTCCAAGGGGCAGTACCTATTCACAACGGGGCCCAGCCACTCCCATTTAAATCGGAGACTCGCTCCTCCCGATTTCACCTTCTTTCACGACGTCATCAAGCAACTGCTTCACATAGGCGCACCTCAATGAAGTGTTTTTGCCTGTTCCACCCGGGCCCTTTTGTGGGCAGTGTCGTCATCAGATGCGCTGCACAGCCTTTCAGTGCCGGTGCAGCACAGTTGATGCAGACACAGCCCATAGAAGGCACAGACACATCTTTGAGGTACGCCTACATGAGCTTTCCCGCAGTTGCTTGACGACGTCAGGAGGCAAAGAAGGGAAGAGCAGGGCTCTGATTCAGATGGGACTGGCTGGGCTCCACCGTGAATAGGTTATTTTCCTTGAACTCTTTTATGCTTATTTACATAGCAATTAGAGATGACCGAATTTCTCAAAAATTCGATTCAGCCGGTTCGCCGGATTTTCAGGAAAAATTTGGTTTGATCCAAATTTATTTGTGGCGAATCATGCTAGAAAACTGCTATTTCCTGGCTGCAGAGAGCCTTTATAGTGGTGTAGAACATTGTGCCTTGCAGTAACACGCATAGGGAGTCTGCTGTGGTAGTGAAATAATACTGTGAGTCAGTAAGACATGTAGATGACAGGCATTGCTCTTAGAGTCACTGCACACTTCACTTATTTGGGCAGTTACAGGGCCAAAACTGACCAAATTACTCAAGTGTGTACTCAGTCTTACAGGCCAATGTTAGTGCTAGGAATAAAGAACCATGCAGAGGCCCAAGATCCTACTATAGCGTGAAAGAGTCCTTTTACACTAATTCTTGCACTCCTTTTACACTAATTTACTGATTCCACATAGATGTCTACAGAACCTGTTCTATTAAACGCTTATACAAGTAGAGCCCCCTCGACAGAGTGGAGTCGGTGTCAGCAGTAAGTTTGTATTGACATCACTGATTATTTTGCCCTTCCTCTGATCTGTCAGAACAATAACCCACAAAAAACGGATCCTGTCTGTGGAGCATCCGCCTTCACTCGGTCAGCATTTGGTCAGTAATTAATCAGTATTGCTAATGCCCAAAAAAAACTGGTGTGGATCCAAAACAGTGATAACACGTGAATGGAATATTTGCATGTCTTCTGTGTTTTGTACCCACTCCTGCTTTTGGCTACCAAATCATAGGCCAATTCTGAAGCAAAATAGGGACCATGTCATGCAGGCCTTACAACTGTTACATAGACAGGATCCGTTGTGCGTCTTATTTTTCCTTCTTTCTGACAGATCAGAAGAAGGGTCAAATAAATGATGATGTCAGCCAGGCCGAAAGGCAAAATAGTGGCCAAATCATGAAGTGGGGAGGGTGGGAACAGCATTAGAAGTCCACAGAGTGGCCCTCTGACATAGTGTTGAGATGGCAGCAGCATGAGAAGACCACACTACAGAAGCCCTCCACTGCCGGGTTAACCAGCACAGGTATAACATTCGTAGACAATACCTGAAGACATTGCGCTTCCACCCCAGAAAAACATGGATAAGAATCACCCCCATTGACTTCATACTAGAGAACCCATTGAATCGCTTTGAAAAGTGTAAGGCAAATATGTTTGCCGTATTTGTGGGAGGGGAGGCTTATTATACTATATAAACCCCCTCCCCCTGGCATGGGTTCTCGACGGCGAAAGCTTAGGGGCAGCGCTGCTCACAGCTGAGAGGCACTTCCGGTATCGCGGCGAGACAGGTTTCCGCATTTCGTTGCAGGGAGCAGCGTCCTGAGGACGGTGGTAGGATCGGGGCTGGGGTTGGGGGTGGGAGGCTCTGGCCGGTGCTCTGGTTGCCACGGGCAGCAGTAGCAAGGGGAGCGAGGGGAGGCGGACATACGCTCGCATGTGTAGGGGATTGATGTCGGTGTCAGCGCCTGCGGTAAGGGCGCTCGTGTCAGGTGCCTATGCGTCGCATGACTCTGCTCTGATCATATCGCTTGGGGCATGTTCGCATCTTCACTGGCTCGTCTGTATGGGGCAGCATGGTTAAAGAGATATATAAAAATAAAAAAAAATAAAAAAAAAATAGGGAAGGAGAGGTTGCAGTATGTATTAGCATTTTGTGCATATGTAGGGGGGTATTTTGAAAAAAAAAAAAAAGGGGGAAAAGGGGAATATACATTAAATTGAATTTAAAAAATAAATAAATAGGAGAGGGGGATAGATCTATAATTGGGGCATATATAGATTCACGTATGTATACAGCATTAGGATATTGGCTGGAGATTCTGGTTCTACAATATCATGAATTTTATAGGTTACAAGCTTTTTGGTTGGTGGGATCATACGGTACGTCAGATCATCATTTAAAGGTTTATATCAGGTAAAAAAAAAACTAAAAAAAAAACATATTTTATTTTTTGGGATAAGTTATATGTATGGGGGCATAGAGAGATATTAGTCTCCTGGGGAAAAAAAAAAAAAAAAGGAAAAAAGATAAGGGGGAGGGTGGGGGATATATATATAAAAAAAATTAAATAAAAGGGGGGATAAAATAATATATATTTTCATTGCAGTATACGCTTCTACTACGGCATAGGACCCGCGCATCCTTAAGTTCCGTTTATTAAGCAAGAAGTCTGTCACGTCTAAGGATTCGATGTAAGTCCTGTCATGCCTTCAGGCAAGGGTACGTGCTGCCACGTCTGCAGTTTTTAAGGCCTGTCACGACTTCAGGCAGTGGGTTCGGTCTGGCACGTCTTCAGACATATAAGTCCTGTCACGGTTTGAGGCTTCACGTATAGTCTGTCACGTCTTCAGACTCAGTAAGTCCTGACACGACTTCAGGGTTTTACGCATAGTCTGTCACGCCTTCAGACTCAGTAAGTCCTGACACGACTTCAGGCACTACGCACTGGGATGTCACATATCAGATTAATTGTCCCGTCACGACTTTAGGGGCATGAATTGTTCCTTCACGGTTACGGCACACTGGTCAGGCACCGGTTCTTTGTTCGACAGCACCAGCTGGGGTCATAACGGTTTCACCCTGTCTTCGGGGGAGGGGTTTGTTTCATTCAGGGATCCTTTAATAGTTCCACATTTATATTAGGTTGGTGGCGGGCGTATGGTGACGGTCCTTTTCATAATTAGGTTCTTCGGGTACAATGCTTAAGTTCTCCTTTTATTACTATTGTAGTGCAAGATGTCTGTCATCTCAGAAATCGAGGACACTCCTAGCTGTCACGGGAGCATTGATCTGCAGTCCGAAAGAGGAGGGCTTACATTCAGGTCATGGACCGTGCCCAAGCTGATGGCGGAATTAACAAGAAGAAGGGTCCCATTTCCTGCCTCAGCCAGGAAGGCAGAACTTTATAGACTACTACGTTCAGAGTCTGCAGGGCCAAGTCAGGACATAGTCTCTATGAACACGATTCAGACGTCCCTCACGCAACTGCATACTTTGATTAATTCGATGGCTACCTCATTATCAGATGTGCAAGTTAGGTTGGAATCCGTAGAAAATAAGGTCATCACAGGTTCTCGGGTAGGGCCCACTCTCCCGGCCACTCAGGGAGTACAACAGGAATCCCAAGCGGCTCCTATTAGTATTCCTGATATCGCGCCCTCACATTTTATTCCGAGCAATGTTTGGCAGGACATTTTAGAGGGTAAGGATGTAAATTTAGCTACGCTCCTTATCGCCACCCATGAAACGCCAGACAACAAAACAATTGCATGCGGGGAAGTGTCAGTGGTTTTAAAATCGAAAGATGTCAGGCTCAATAGGAAGCTTACTATTCCTGAATTTGTATTAGCCTTTAGCCTATTGCGAGATGTCATTTGTTCAGTCAGTCCCCAGAGAAGGGAGGAACTCGATTTAAATCTCTATAAGGTTGTGGAACTAGGGTATAAATATGGGGGTACAGCATTTTATGAATACCACAGGTAATTTTCTGCCAAAGCAGCTGCTGCTTTATCCTAATTTAACCAGAAGATTGACTGGTCAAAAATGGACACTGAATTATTCTGCCGACACTTTGCAGGCTTGAAAGCTCCGGCTTGTTCATTGTGCAGTTCATATTCTCATACGACTGCATGGTGCTCTAGTGGCAATGTGTTGGTAGAATCTCAGCAGAGGAAGGATTTCCAGTTTCCTTCCTCCAGTAAAATGGCTACAGGAGTGGATAAATTAGGTCGACCTATTAGGTTCTTGGGCAGATCACAACTTTGTAATAATTTTAACTTTGCGAATTGTCATTACAATCAATGTAGATTACTGCACTTGTGCTCCATATGCTTCAGGGCTCACCCAAGGGCGGCTTGTCCACAGAAAGACGCCAAAACCGCATGACTAGGGGTGGTAAATATAGATTTGCTCAGGCTATTGCTGTCGGATCACCAAGAGCCAGGTTGGGTACAGTTCGTACTGGATGGATTAGCTAATGGGTTTCACACGGGTTTCATGGCACTCCCGCAAATCCCTTACGAGTGTAACAATTTACGTACGGCAGATAAGAATCCATTAGTGGTGTCGGCTTTAATCCAGCAGGAACTCGATAGAGGTTATCTGATAGGTCCACTAAGACAGTCACCATTTGATTGTTGGCGTGTCAATACGGTCGGGGTTGTGTCTGGGAAATTCAATCCTAATAAAAAAAGGCTTATTTACGATTTGTCAGCGCCTCATTCATCATCTATCCCCAGTTTGAATTCTCTAATACCATCAGAAGAATTTACCATGAAATATTCCTCTATAGACGAGGCCATTCAGGTAATATTATCTTTAGGGTACAATACGTGGCTGTCAAAAGCAGATATTACTGACGCCTTTAAATTATTACCATTGCAACCCCAGCTTTGGCGTTGGCATGGTATTAAGTGGCAGGATTCATATTATTTTTCTAATAAACTTACATTTGGCTCAAAATCTAGCCCTTGGTTGTTTGACCAATTCGCAAAGGCCTTACATTGGGTGTTGACTGATAAATTCCGGGTAAATCATGTCATATATTACCTGGACGATTTTTTATTAATCGAGCCATCGTGGCAGGTTCCTCAGGATTTACGTATCCTACAGACAGTCTTTCAAGATCTTAAAGTCCCGGTCGCAGCTAACAAGGTGGAGGGGCCCAGCACTAGAATCACCTTTTTAGGGATACAGTTAGATACGCAAAAAATGGAAGCTAGTTTACCGGCCGATAAATTAGTTAGAATCAAGGAGGCGGTATCTAATGTTACTCGGGCGACGGTAATTTCCAAAACAGAATTGCAATCTCTCCTAGGGATTCAGAATTTTGCAATACGGATAATCCCAGAGGGCAGATCATTTATATCTAGGCTGTTGAGATTACTTTCCTTAGCACCGGAGCAAGATAGTCCGATCTGTTTAGACCAGCAAGCCAAGGCAGACTTAAACATGTGGGACAAATTTTTGTCTCAATGGAACGGGGTTTCGTTATTTTTTCCGTCAGCATCCAATCAATCGCCAGTGGTATATTCCGACGCGGCTGCCACCACAGGATTTGCTGCTATCCATGGTTCCCATTGGATAGCTGATTCTTGGCCTCCAGAGATTGGTAACTCTTCCAAGAGTAAGCAGTCTTGCCCTCTTTTGGAGATTTATCCTATAGTGGCAGCGGCGCAGGTCTGGTGTGCGGAATGGAGGAACAAAACAGTCCTATTCTTGACAGACAGCGCAGTAGTGGTTGAGATTCTAGCTAAAGGTAGATCTGCTGCATTAGGAATTATGTCCTTTGTACGGAGGTTGGTATGGTTATCATTACAACATGAGTTTAATTTTGTGTGCTCGCATATAAGTAGTCATGAGAACACGGCAGCAGATGCGTTATCCCGCTTCAACTTCCCTCTTTTTTTCCAGGTTTTCCCAGAAGCAGACTCAATGCCGTCGATTATACCACGGTACGCAGAACTGAGGATGGATTAGTGCACCATCTCGAAACAGCACGCAGGCTCATGCGCCAATCTTTATCGAGTAACACGCTTAGACTTTACAATACGGCATGAGCTTGGTTCATGAAGTTCAATGAATGTTACCCATCGGAGGGAATTGGTCACATTTCCTATATAATGGCATTCATTGGTTTTTGCCACTCTCAGCTAAAATTAGCATATAGCACCATTAAAATATATCTGTCAGGAATCCAGAATTTTTTCTATTTACTCCGCCCTGAGGAGCCGTCGCTTTTTTCAGCTTATCCTATCAAGGCAGTTCTGAAAGGTATTCAGAAGAAATCGGTCAAAAGTCATGTCATACGGCAACCTCTATCAGGTCAGACGTTCAAATTGCTTTCCGATTTTCTGGATAAGAAACCCTTCGGGCATGGTACCAGCCTTGCCATTAAAGCAGCATTATATGTGGGCTTTTTTGGTTTCCTTAGACCAGGGGAGTTCACGTGTGGTGCAGCTTCCTCTACGTACTTGAGGAAGGAGCATTTTAGTTGGGATGAGAATTGTTATGTCCTAACGTTATCTCACTCTAAAACTGCACAACTAGGGGAATTAGTAGAGGTGAGATATTTTCCTGCTAACAATAAATGGTGCCCTGTTAGTGCTATTCATGAATGGTTAACATTTATCTCAGACAGACCAGATGATTCCGCACTATTCTTCATAGACAGGAAACCCCTCAGCCTATCAGTATTTCTCAAATATATACGTATTCTGTTAGCCAATATTGGGGTTAATCCAATGTCTATTACCGGTCATTCCTTTAGAATGGGCGCAGCATCCGCCGCCTCCAGTAACGGTATACCAGTTCACGTAATCAAAAGACTAGGCAGGTGGAAATCTTCATGTTATGTGCGTTACATTCTAAATATGCATAATGAGCTGTCAATGGCATTTCAGAAACTGTTAATCTAATTTAATAAATCTATTGTGCATCGATAAGCTCTGGGTTCTCTTTTTGGCCCTCTTTAGGTTTCTCTTCCTACAGCAGTTATGGCACAATTCTACTGCTTGGTTAGAGGTAGGTTTGCATTGTCATTACGCTCTCGGATACGTCTCTGATAGCCGAACCGAGCACAAGTGTAAGGCAAATATGTTTGCCGTATTTGTGGGAGGGGAGGCTTATTATACTATATAAACCCCCTTCCCCCTGGCATGGGTTCTCGACTGCGAAAGCTTACCCACCCTCCCTCCCACTTTTACGGATGTTCAGTATAAGAGAGGCCCTCTTTAGGTTTCTCTTCCTACAGCAGTTATGGCACAATTCTACTGCTTGGTTAGAGGTAGGTTTGCATTGTCATTATGCTCTCGGATACATCTCTGATAGCCGAACCGAGCACAAACTACAAAAATGAGAAGTCTATTGGATGTACCAACTAGATACACTGAGCCCACGAGGTCTGAACGAAATCAGCGAGACCATTTTATGATGATAATACAAATAATATAAAATAAAATATATATATTTATTACACCTTACGCCAGGCAATCCATTATGTTCATTCCATATATGGAGAATCATTAAGATGCAACTAGATACATATGGATAACAATATATGATCATATACATATGTATATAATACCCTCATATAACACCCTCTTAGAGAAATTCAGCCTTATCCATGTCATATGTGTTAATTATTCGATTCAGCATTACTATTAATGGTTTTCGTTCGGTCTAGATCGTTGTATCTTCACATTTGTTTATGTATAGGTGCCTCCTCATACACAGATGCAGTAAATATGGTATATCCGCGTGTGTGTGCGAGGAGATACCCACGATGTGTATAATGAAAGATAATGGGGGGGGGACACACGTTTGTCCTTTTATAATGAACCGCTACTAATATCACTATAAACGGTGCCATACTTCCCTAAAAATATGACCTAAGCCCACCATACTTCTGCTCTTCAAACCAGTTCATGTATTTGATTTGTGTCACTATTACGGAGCTGTATAGTGATTCATCTATATATTTTTTATTACTGTTGCGATTCATCTATTTTTATTTATCTATTTATTTATTGTACATCAGATGTTTCTACATTAGCAATAATTTTAACTATTTATTTAATGTCTTTTATTAGCTCTGTCCTCTGGGAATTCATGTACTTGATTTGTGTCACTATTACGGAGCTGTATAGCGATTCATCTACATATTATCACTACTGTTGCGATTTATCTATTTATTTATTTATCTATTTATTTATTCATTGTACATCAGATGTTTCTAATTTAGTAATAATTTTAATTATTTATTTAATGCCTTGTATTAGCTCTGTCCTTTGACGTTGCTATACACAATTGACCGGAGCTTAATTTTAATCGCAAGAATGTTACATATGTTGTATATGTTTTATGCCTACTCCCATCACGCACCCGGACTCATGACACCCATAAGAACTGTGCCGCGAAATGACTAAATATTGCCAGAGATATGAATTTTACCTTCGGGCGCAGACGGGTCCTGCACATCACAGGATCGCCGCACGCGCGCTCGTGTAGGGAACGGGAACTGACGTGAGTGGCTTCAGCGCTGCACAGGGTGACTGTGTGCGCTGCGATGCTGCGAGTCGGGACACCTCGCGGCTCTGGGACCTCACAGGATCGCCGCACACAGGCTCATGCAGGGAGCGTGATTTGACATGAGCGGCTTCGGTGCTACACAAAGTAACTGTGTGTACTGCGATGCTGCTGGGAGGCCAACGCTGTGGAGGAGACATCAGTTTTAATAGATGGGTAGAGATAAGAGATGAAGCACTCATTGCAGCGCTGCTGAAGCTTGGAATAAAACAAAATACCATGTATTCCTCGATGTGCAACACTTAGTATATATGTTTATCTCACCTCCCAATTAGTATAATAGAGGGTAATTGACGGGTTCTAGTAATGAGGTCCACAGACAAGGAGCCTCATTATGCTAAACACGCCCGCTCCTGCCTTTGAACCTCCCCCAGATTAACCCTCAAAAACCGTCTTTTAAATTAGCACTGAGCAAACTTGTATTCTGGGGCGTTCCACCCTTGAAACGCGTTGACTTGAATTCAATAAAAGAATATTATTAATCCCAAGGACTTATCGATATGCCAGCAGCGCCGAACAAGTGGTCTCACACTTTTTACGATTTTCTCTGCTAACCTTTCTCCTGGAACTCTTGGAATTAAGACATAAAGAGACCCAGGACGCAGCACGGCATTTCCTGATGCTGGTGGGGATAGATACCAGCTAAGGGATATACAGCTGTTGTGACTCCTCACAACAGCATCCAGTAAGCGCAATACGCACCATACAACTGTATTATTCATAAGGCAGTACCGCACATGAGGCGCTGTGTTTTTTGTCTTTCTCTTGTTTACAATGACAGTGTGGAGGTTGCAGCAGCATCAGGAGGCCACAGAGTGGCACAATGACAGAGTGTGGAGGTGGTGGTAGCAGCAGCATCAGGAGAAGGCCACAGGGTGGCACAATGACAGTGTGGAGGTGGCAGCATCAGGAGGCCACAGAGTGGCACAATGACAGTGTGAAGGTGGCAGCAGCATTAGGATGCCACAGAGTGACACAATGACAGTGTGTGGAGGTGGCGGTAGCAGCATCAGGAGGAGGCCACAGGGTGGCACAATGATAGTGTGGAGGTGGCAGCAGCAGCATCAGGAGGCCACAGAGTGGCACAATGACAGAGTGTGGAGGTGGTGGCATCAGCATCAAGAGGAGGACACAGGGTGGCACAATGACAGTGCAGAGGTGGCAGCATCAGGAGGCCACAGAGTGGCATAATGACAGAGTGTAGAGATGGCAGCAGCAGCATCAGGAGGGGGCCACAGGGTGGCACAATCACAGAGTGTGAAGGTGGCAGCAGCATCATCAGGAGACCCCAGAGTGACCCATTGACAGAGTGGGTAGGTGGGTGGCAATACCAGTACAAGCTGAAGATAGTGGTTGAAAGAAGGAGCACTTGGCATCAGTTGTGTAGCATCAGAATAGTAGCTGAAGCAGGTAGCCAGAAGAATCCGGTCTCTATTGTATAAGTGTTGGTGTGGCACCATGGATGATCTAGTCTGATGCATCAGGCATTGGTGGGTGGAAAACCTGGCTAATTCACGCCTGATTCATCTTGACAAAGGTCAGTATCTCCACATTTTGGGTGGACAGGCGAGTTCTTCTTGGGGTAACTATGGCCCCCACCGCACTACTGGCCAGGCAAGACAGCTTTTCCTGGACACAAGCTTTTCCATTTGCGGCCACATATTCAGTTTGGCTGCCCAGTAGTCCAGCGGATCTTCAATGTGGGGTGGCAGGGTGCTGTCCAAGAATCCCTCCACCTACTGGTTCAGGTCCTGCTCCAGGTCTAGCTTCTGCTGCTGGGGAGTAGTTTCTTCACTAGGCGGGTGAAGAAAGCTGCTTATCAGCGACTCTAGACTCAAGTTGCTGCTGATGAAGCTGGAACTGCTCCCAAACCCACCCTGCCACAACAGCCATGGCAGAGGAACCTGAGTGCCAAGGGCCCCCCTGGTCAGACCTGCGAGAGGATGAACGATGGCGCAGATAGGCAGCAGCCAACTGACTACATAGGATGTCTCTATAGTAGTTCAGTTTGTCCTCCCTCTCAGCGGGTGTAAAAAAGGCCCCCATTTTGGACCGGTAGCGAGGGTCCAACAAGGTGGAGAGCCAGAAGTCATCCCTCTGCCGAATGCTGACAATTCGACTGTCACTACCCAAGCAAGTGAGCATGCATCGGTCCATTTGTGCAAGTGACTCGAAGGGACTCCCTGCCTCCATCTCCACTGCATACTGGAATGACGTTGTACATCTCGTAGTCCTGGCGACTGACAAATAACGTGGCCTCCTCAAAGGGCCACATCGAAGTTACACAGGGGAGTACTCCTGTCTGCTTGGATCATCAATAAATCGTTTATGGCCTTTCTCTGTTCTTATAGTCGGTCCAACATATGGAGGGTGGAATTCCAATGGGTGGAAATATTGCATATCAGCCTATGTTGGGGGATGCCGTTCTGCCGCTGCAACTCAAGGAGGGTGTGCTTTGCGGTGTACGAGTGGCTGAAGTACATGCAAACAGACAACCAGATTGAACACATGTGCCATGCAGGGTGCACGGCTCAGCCCTCCTTGACGCAGCTCTGACACCATATTCTTCCCGTTGCCGGTCACCACGGTTCCGATTTTGAGTTGTCGCGGAGACAAACAGGATTCGATTTCTTGATAAAGGACATAGAGCAGTTCCTCCCCTGTGTGACTCCGTTTATCCAGGCAAACGAGGTGCAGAAAAGCGTGACACCGCTGTGCCCTGTACATGTGGTATGCTGGAGGGGCACTGTGAATTGTCCCTGCAATGGAGGCTAAGGACACGGTGGAGGATGAGCAGGCAGAGGAGGACATTGTCGCAGGACCAACAACGTGAGAACATGGAGGCGGAAGCGGCGTCACCTGGCCAAGTTGCTGGTGTGGCTGTGCAGGAACCACATTAACCCAGTGGGCCGTAAAGGACATGCACTTTGGCAGACACCAACAGGCTCAAGGACTGGCCCACCTTCTGTTCTACATACGTGTGCAGGGCTGGTACTACCTTTTTGGCAAAGAAATGACGGCTTGGGACTTTCCACTTCGGCTTGGCACAAGTCATCAGTTCTCTGAAAGGTGCAGAGTCTACCTCTTGGAAAGGGAGGGACTGCAGCACCAGCAACTTGCGAGCATACTGTTGTCTCTTGGCAATCGCTTCGGTGATCGATTGCTGACAGAATGACTGAAGACGAGGAGGAGCAGGAGCATCAGGACCAGCAGATGATGGGAAGGACAAACAGCTCCCTTTGGCTGAGGTGGTGGAGCCTTGACTGCATGAAATCAGGTGTGTGCTACTGGGTGATGCAGCGGTTGCTGCAGCAGGCTGGAACACCACATAGGAGCCACGGTTCTCCCAGGCCACTTTATGGTGACGCTGCATATGTTGACACAGGGCCGTGGTGCCAACATTGGCACCCTGGCTACGGTTCACCTTCTGCCCACAGATTATACAAATGGCTATGTTCACCTCCTCCGGCGGCTTAACAAAAAACTGGCACACCACCGAGTAGGTGATTTTACCACCAACACTACGCCCTGACTGACTTCTACCACCGCTGCTTCCATTAACCCCTGCACCACTACTTTCCGGGCAGGTAGGCTCCTGCGAAGCAGGTGTACTTCGCCCTGGCACATTTGCCTCCCGACCTCCCACTGCTGCCACCCTGCTGACTATCGGCCACCATAGCGACTTGCTGGCTCCGCCGCTGCCTCACAGGCAAGCTGCCACCCTCTTCTTCCGAAGATGATGTTGCCCCTAATTCACCCAGCTCCCAAGTGCGATCAGCTACATCATCATCATTGAGTACTGTCTGCACATCAATGAACGGTCTCTGGGTCAGGAGCCTGACCGCTCGCAACACCAGCTCCCACGCCACTCTCCTCATCACTACTTGCCCGCCTACCGGAGGAAGCGGCAGATGTCTCCTCCAGATCTTGGCTGGGCAGTAGCTGCTGACTGTCTTCTAGTAGCTCGTCCTCGCTGTATAGTGGAGCTGAGCCCACAGCATATAATACTTGTCTGGCTGAGGGAAGAGAATAGATCAGAGGCAGGTTGAGGACAGGTGAGGGCACAGGGCCTGCTCCCGGGCCATGCCAACTAAGGGTTGTGTCTGATGAACCCAACCGACTCTTGGCTAGGGGTGTCTGATGTCACTTGGGATGAAGTGGATGACAGAGTCAACCATTCAAGGACCGCTGGGTTGCTGGTCAAAACACGACAGCTAGAGGACACAGAGAGCTCAGGCCTCTCGCTGCGACTCCTTCTGCCACGCCCCCTGTGACCTGTGAATGCGGCAGAAACATTTAGGCCTCTGCCACTCCCCTGTGCAGGGTCTGGCATTTCTCTGTCTGACATACTGTTAGATCAAATAAATAAATAAAAAGGAAATTAAAACACCCCAAAAAAGTCAGTAATTTTCTCACTTTACCACACAACGGCTAATAAGCCCTTTTTTTCCCACTAATACACGCCAAAGAAGTCTTTAGAACATAGCTGCACCTCTGAACGGCAAATAGGCCCTTACTTTTTTCCACTTATACACGCCACAAAAGGCTTTAGAACATATAACTGCACCGCTGAACGGCAAATAGGCCCTTACTTTTTTCCACTTATACATGCCACAAAAGGCTTTAGAACATATAACTAGAGATGGCCTTGCGGTTCGTCCGGAGGTCGTTTCGTGGCGAACATTGCACGTTCGCAATTCGCCAAACATGCGAACATATGGTGATGTCCACCGGCACCATATTCTTTTGCATTGCGCCAAACTTTGACCCATGACACATCCATCAGGTGGGACAGGACAGCCAATTGAGACGTTTCAGTACATGGACACACCCCCACCCTATCACAGAACCCGATCTGGCAGCCATTTTACATTCTGTGTTTTGCCAGTGTAGGGAGAGGTTGCTTTGTGGAGCAGGGACAGGCTGTTAGGGACACCAAACGTTAGCTAATAGGGCCACAAAAGTCCTTTTAGGACTGGTATAGGTGTGCTATTGAAAGGTGTGATATACTTATAATATACTTTCTAACATGGAAAGTATATTATAGTGCATCTGTATTGTGCAGCAGTTGTGTGCGGTTCTGCTGCGATACCACAGCTATATAGAGGGAGAAGCGCTATTGGAACAACTATTTGCAATGGGTGTGATATACCTGTTGCCCCCCCAAAAAACTGATTGAGGGGTGTGATATACCTTCTTCCACAAAATACTGATTGAGGGCTGCAATATATCTGTTGCCCCAAATAAACAGGGTGGTGTGATATAACTGTTGTGGCAAAATAAATAATTGAGGGGTGTGATATACCTGCTTCCACAAAATACTGATTAAGGGGTTCGATATACCTGCTTCCACAAAATACTGATTAAGGGGTTTGATATACCTGCTTCCACAAAATGCTGATTAAGGGGTTTGATATACCTGTTTCCACAAAATATTGATTGAGGCCTGCGATATACCTGCTTCCACAAAATACTGATTAAGGCGTTTGATATACCTGCTCCTACCAAATATTGATTGAGGCCTGCGATATACCTGCTTCCACAAAATACTGATTAAGGGGATTGATATACCTGCTTCCACCAAATATTGATTGAGGCCTGCGATATACCTGCTTCCACAAAACACTGATTAAGGGGTTTGATATACCTGCTTCCAGGAGATATTGATTGAGGCTTGCAATATACCTGCTTCCACATAATACTGATTAAGGGGTTTGATATACCTGTTTCCACCAAATATTGATTGAGGCCTGCGATATACCTGCTTCCACAAATACTGATCTTCTCTAAAGACTTTGGCACAGGGTCATTTTGAAAATGACAGGCAGAGGAAGAGGCAGGCCGTTCCACAGGGGTGGTAGGGGTCAGGCAGGTGCACCAGGCCAAAGCCTAAGTGGATGCACCAGAGTTGGTTGAGTGGCTTATTCAGCCTTCCGTTTCTGCAGCCTCCTCATCCTCTGTATCTGCACCCTCCTCTCTCTCTGCTGTGTGCACCCCCCAAAGACACCACCACCATAGCCCCTCCACTCACGTCAGAGGAATTATTTTCCCATCCATTCCCATACCTTACCGATACGCAGCCATTCTTGGCATCAGGTGAGGAAGAGAAGGTAGCAATGACAGCCATGCATCGGTCTGACGACAGTACCCAGATCAGCCCAAGGAGGGTTGATCACATATCCAACACATGCATAGAAAATGCTGCTTGTCCTTAAAGGGGTTGGTCTTTATATATTTTCCAAACTATGCAGGAAAAAGCACATAAAGCAACTTATTAACATAACATATAACATGTGCGCTAGTTCCCTGCCTTAAAAACTGCTGTCTGATGGTTTCAATGGCTCCTCCACATCCCTGACTATGCAGCATTCCAGGCCCCAGGTGGAGGATCATGTGACCCGATCTGTTCACCAGCGGCCTCCATTGACCTGTACTTTGCGCTGCAGGGAGAACTAGTGCATGGCCAGTGCGGTGCACAGTGCAGTTTGGTAGACCTAGCTGTTTGACTGAATGGGCCACATGACCCTCCATCAGCGGCAGTCTTCAGACTGGAATTCCACAAAGCTAGGGATGTGGACATGTGTGAACCCTCAGGTGACTATTTTCAAAGCAGGGAACCGGCACAGATGTTCCACATACATTATGTTAGCAAATTGCCTTATGTGCTGCTTTCGGAGTGAACAACCCCTTTAATCATTAAGGGGGACACTTACTAGGACCAGAGTTTTCATTGCCGGTCTCAAGTCCCTCTGTGCTGCTGGAGTAAGCATTAAAGTTACATAGCGGAGCAGGCCTCTACATAAGTTTGTCCATGTGACAGACTTAAAGGGGTTGTCCCATGAAAAATATTCTACAGTGTTCAAACCAGCACCTGGATCCGAAACCTTTTGTAATTGCATGTAATTCAAAATTTAGCATAGCTACTGAGTTATTCCATAAAATGTATCTGTATAACGCCACCTGCTGTTTGTTTGTTTTCTTATTTCTTTGACCTTCTCACTAAGATGGCCGCACATGCTCAGTTCTATCCTTTAACTGCCTCCTGAGCTGTGATAGGCAGAGCATGGACACGCCCCCTTAGCTGCAGCAGAAAATACACTCCCCTTGAGCTTTCAGCTTGATATAAATCTAGCAGAGCAATAAATGGGGAGATCTCTGAACCCATGTGAGGTACAGGGCTGGTTCTAGCTTTTTTAGAAAGAGATTGTCATGTACTATATGATGTCTGATTTTCATTTTTTACATTAGTCATGGGATAACCCCTCTAAGCTCATAGGGTTTCTTCTTGATTAAATCTGCGAGTTAATATTACAAACATTTGAGGGTTGTTTTTTTTCAGTTTTACAGATTGCATAAAGTGTTCAGACCATTCTTTGAGCAACAGGGTCCTACATACATATCTGGTTGAATAGGGAGTCCGTGACTAGGAAATTCACTGAAAAACCAGGCACAATGTAGGGCTGGTACCTTTCATGTAATGAATACCTTTCACTTAGGGCTCATACACACGAATTCCACTTTTTTTGCGGCCCGTATGCCAAAATCTGCAACATATTTATGCCCAAAAAATATTACTTTAATAGATTATAAATGTCCCCCAAAGTCCTTAAAGGGGTTAAGCCATTATTGATATAAGAAAATTAAACATATAGCACATGACAATACCTTTCTAGAAAAGTTAGAACCAGCCCTGTACCTCACATGGATTAGGAGATCTCCCCATTCATTGCTCCAATTGCTCTGCTAGATTATCTTCAGCCTGGGAGCTCAGGGGGTGTGTCCTTTTCTTCTGCAGCTCTCTCCCTGTAACTGCCACACCCTCTAACAGAACATACGGCTGGTGGCAGTTGAAGATTTAAACTGAGCACGTTCGACCAGCTCAGTGGGACGGACAAAAAAAATAGGGAAAATACCAAACAGTAGGTGGCGCTATACAGCTACATTTTTTTGCCCTGTGAAAAAGCGTGAGTGCGAAACGGACGTTGGGCCGCTTCTTCTAACCTAGGTTTGAAGTATTTTCCATATTATTGCTCTCAGCCAATATCTGGGCGATGTTCCCATTGTTGGGTACATTGCTGATGTAATCAGTGACATGATTTTTTAGGAAGCCAGTTGGCACCTTATAATGTCAGTAATGTGGGCTTATACTTTTGATGCATTATAGTGACTGTTGAGCCTTATCATTGTAATTTTTATCCCTGTGGTTGGAGGGACCCTGTCTCCATATTCTTGCACTCCTTCAGTATATGTATTTTACCTTTTGTGGCATATGTGTATGTCAATTATTTGATTATGTAATAAAGTTTTTGCTTATTAGTTTGTGTGGTGTAGAGATTTTTATAGGAGTTAATTTTATTGAATAGCTCACTGGCTATGGTAAATTTTTTATTACATGCAATTAAACAATTATTCAGATCCAGGTGCTATTTTGAAATCTGCAGAATATGTCTTGTGACACAACCCCTTTAAGCCGCAATTCCCTGCACAACCTGTAGACATGAGTGGTGCTATATGTGGAAGAAAGTACCTATGCACCTACATTTTTCGAATTTCATACAACCCTTGTAATGGGATGATATTGGCACTGGGCAAGAAACATAGCGACACAATGAAGTTATAAAGGAGACTTACAGTACTCCAGAGAGGGTGCGCAGGACATGAATAGGGTTAATCTCACGTACAGTACTTTGATCCCCCGGCTGTGTGCAAGCAGGAGAAAAGACAACATATTGTTTTCTTAAGTGTGTACATTTTAAACAAGGCAAGGCCAAGGGAAAAGCTTCCAGCAAGAGAATGTAGAACAAAAGCTGGTTGTGAGGCGCGCAGAAGATTTGGTGAGAGTTTGTATTCTGCCCTTTTTCTGGGGGAGTTACTTCCTGTTGTTGACTACAGTTCTTTATTTAGAACCACCTAGTTGCAGAGCGATGGCTCGCTTGCAGAATGCGTGTCATTATAAGTTTTAAAAGGCTGTTCAGAAGATGAATGCTTTAGCGCTTTTCACAGTTTTATGCCCTCGGACTCCTTCCAACATCTTGTATGTTAATCCCCCGATAAAAGGGAGGCAAACTTCACGAATGCCTAGATCTGCATCCCTGTGTTGTATTTGTCCTCAAGGAAGAAGATGCAGATTCAGAGAAATTGTTATTCAATGATCCTGAAGAATAAGGAGAGAGATATGAATGCACTGAGACGTGCTGCATGGCTGCTTTACAGTCAGTTCACATGAATGCAGAGTTGTGCTCTTAAAGGGGTTGTCCCATGAAAAATATTGTACAGTTTGCAAACCAGTACCTTGATCTGAATACTTTTGTAATTGCATGTTATTAAAAATTTAGTATAGCCACTGAGTTATTCAGTAAAATGTATCTGAATAGCGCCACCTGCTGCTTGTTCGTTTTTTAATTATTTGACCTGCTCACTGAGAAGGCCGCAAATGCTCAGTTTCATCCTGTAACTGCCTACTGAGCTGTGATAGGGAGAGCTGAGACACACCCCCCTGAGCTGCAGCAGAAAAGACATCTAGCAGAGCAATGAATGGCAAATCTAGCAGAACAATGAATGTGGAGATCTCTGGATCCATGTGAGATACAGGGCTGGCTCTAGCTTTTTTTAGAAAGACATTATCATGTACTATACAATGTCTGATTTTCATTTTTTACATTAGTCAGGGGATAACCCTTTAAAGGGAATCTGTCACCCCATTATCTACAGGGTGGGCCATTTATATGGATACACCTTAATAAAATGGGAATGATTGGTGATATTAACTTCCTGTTTGTGGCACATTAGTATATGTGAGGGGGGAAACTTTTCAAGATGGGTGGTGACCATGGCGGCCATTTTGAAGTCGGCCATTTTGAATCCAACTTTTGTTTTTTCAATAGGAAGAGGGTCATGTGACACATTAAACATATTGGGAATTTCACACGAAAAACAATGATGTGCTTGGTTTTAGCATAACTTTATTCTTTCATGAGTTATTTACAAGTTTCTGACCACTTATAAAATGTGTTCAATGTGCTGCCCATTGTGTTGGATTGTCAATGCAACCCTTTTCTCCCACTCTTCACACACTGATAGCAACACCGCAGGAGAAATGCTAGCACAGGCTTCCAGTATCCGTAGTTTCAGGTGCTGCACATCTCGTATCTTCACAGCATAGACAATTGCCTTCAGATGACCCCAATCCCTTGGGGGCCATTCAACTGGCCCACGATGACCAATCCACTTTCCAGGAAACTGTTCATCTAGGAATGCTCGGACCTGACACCCAAAATGTGGTGGTGCACCATCTTGCTGGAAAAACTCAGGGAACGTGCCAGCTTCAGTGAACAGTTTCCTGGAAAGTGGATTGGTCGTCGTGGGCCAGTATATACACACATACATACACACGCACACGCACGTGGCGGGGAGTGATGGCAGGTTAGGGGGGGTGGCAGTGGGTTGGGGGGGCGTCGAAGGGGAGGGGGCCCCATGGATCAGTTTCGCATCGGGGCCCCATGGATTGTGTGTACGCCACTGCTCTTCTGAACTCTCTTTAAACAGTGGGGATGTGAGGGTAAAATAAGGTAACGATGATCAATCCTACCAGTTAGGAATTCATTGTAAATTTGCCAAAAAGTTTGGATTCTAACAAAATAGATTTTTTTTTACATATATATGTATGAGAGCACCTAGTATGCTACTCTGGGTTTCTGAACAATATATATGTGTTGTCTGGGGGGGTACTCTTTCTCATTAGAGAGAGCTGGTATGGTTAGTAATGTCCCTCTGAATTTCTGGGAAAGATATTTAAATTAGCTTGTAAGCATATCTAAGATATGCTAATTTATTACATATTTTTCCCTAAAACCCAGAGGAGCTGGCTTATGATACTCCTCTTGCATACTCGGCTCTCTCCATAAGAAGAAATAGTACTCCAACCAAGGCCTTAAAGACAGCCAAGCAAATTTTTTTTGCTCAGCTCTGTTAAGGAGTAGTAACCCAGAAAGACCTGTCTTCCTGTTAGGAGATGCTCAGTTTTCCTTTCTTTTTGGGAAGGAGACTAGCTTGCATGTCTCTTTGCCAGAGAAGCATTACGTGGGGGTGTAAGCTGTACTATGAAAAATAACTAATTGAACAGTTTGAGGCTACCACCAGGAGAAAATCTTATTATGATATGATAGGGATTGTAGTACAAATAGCAGCACAAGAAACAGTTCCACAGTATGTCCCAGAGCAATATTCTCTCAATAGCAGCATATGGACAGCAACAATATTGGTGGCTATAATGCTCCCTCTCCCTGCCTGAGTCTAATGCACGGTCTAGTGAGTTCTAGACCTTCTCAGATGTCTGGTCTCTCTTTCTCTCAGGAGTACTCTTGCATTATGGCTGTTTTCTGGGAAGTTGTAGGCTCAGAGACAAAGGTTCTCTGAACTTGGATCTAGTTGTGCACAAGGCTGAAAAGACATGTCTTCCCTCCAGGCTGCTTCAGACTAGACTCCCTCAATACTAACTAGTCAGGGGGCGGACCTATTTCATTTCCTGACAACCTAACAAATTTTTCAAAGTTGTTAACCATATATTGTCCATAGAATGTCATTAAGTGCATGCACATAACAAATTACAACATTTAACTGAAGAAACATTGCATTAACTTTGTCAGTAGTGATTAACCCTTTTCAGTAGTCCCCCTGGGGTACTGCACCAGCACTGTGCTCTGAGGCAGCACAGTGCTGACACTATTAACAAGGTCAGTCTGATAGCACTGGTAATGGAGTTACTTTGGCTGTCATTACAGGGGCATGGCCTGTACTTGAGAATGAAGTTTCAATAAGCAAAAAAAGTACACAAGTATCATTAAATGTATGCTAGCAACATCACAGCTAATCTGGAGAGCAGGTGTCAGTAGGCACAAAATGCTCTCTAGTAATGGTGTGAGCAGCCAGTGTAAAAAGAGATGCTTAGTATCATGGACACACACTTTTACTAGACACAGCCGAGCGCAGTACCAGTCCTCGCAGCTGATCCAGGTGTTGTGCTGTTGTGTGTCTCCTACTCTGTCTCACTGATACCTTCTCTATAATAAAGCCAGTAATATCAGTAAGGGTACATTCACACGACCATAAGTGCTTTGCGGTCTGCAAATTGTGGATCCTTAAAACACGGATACCGGCCGTGGGCGTTCCGCATTTTGCAGACTGCACATGGCCGACGCTATATAGAAAATGCTTATTTTTGTCCGCGATTGCAGAACAGATTCGGACCCATTCATATGGTTGTGTGAATGGACCCTAAGATGTTACTAGTTTACTAGTTGTACTAGCTGCTGTTAGAGGGGGAATATATAATATAATTTTCCTGTACCCTGCATGGGATAACTCATTCTCAATAGGGAGGTAAATGTTGACTGCTGGGTGCCCTGTGTCACTAAAGACACAGTAAAGGAACACGGGATGAACTATTTTTGTGGGCACTATTTGGTAATGTACTATGAGGGCACTAAGTTGGGGGCCCACTTAGGCACTGGGGATGAAACACATCCAACACCTAAGTAGGATCCAAACCCAGGCAACACCACATGACCATTACCATTACCACTAGATATTGATACTGTTACTGATTGAAAACACTGCACAAAGACCAGTATGACCCCCATTCAGTGACCATATAGTGGTAGGTTTATAGAGGCTATAGAGGATATTGTTATTAATAAAACACTGCAAAACACTACAGAAAGACCGGTATTATTCCCTTTCAGTGACAGCGACTCTATTACACCTTGCTGCACTAACTGGGGATCCAAATTGCACTAAATGGTAGCTCAGTAATTCCAGCAAACCTTGCTTGTTATTGGGGTGCAAGTGCTGTGGAATACAGCCATTTACGGGGTGTATTAATATTAAATATACGTACGTCCTATTAGCCGTTCTGAGGTGATTTTTGATTGTATACTTTTTTTG
This sequence comes from Bufo bufo, assembly GCF_905171765.1. NCBI lineage: Eukaryota > Metazoa > Chordata > Amphibia > Anura > Bufonidae > Bufo > Bufo bufo. Next base: position 553,089,247 of record NC_053392.1, read on the forward strand.
GGGGTGTACTAATAGAAAAAGAAAGGAAACAATATATGTCATAATTGCCGTTCAGCGGTGAAGTTACATTGTACTACAGCCATTTCCAGGGTGTATTAATAGGAAATATGCGTATGTCCTATTAGCCGTTCTGCGGTGATTTTACATTGTTTGACATTTGTTTTGGGGGTGTATTAATAGGGAAAAAAAAGGAAAAAATATATGTCATAATTGGCGTTCAGCGGTGAAGTTACATTGTACTACAGCCATTTACGGGGTGTATTAATAGGAAATATACGTACGTCTTATTAGCCGTTCTGTGGTGAATTTTTATTGCTGTATATTTTTTTGGGGGGTGTATTAATAGGAAAAAGAATGCGTCTTATTAGCCAGTCTGCGGTGAAGTTACTTTGTACTACAGCCATTTACTAATTAATAGGAAAAAGAATACGTCTTATTATCCGTTCTGCGGTGAATTTACATTGTCTTACAGCCATTGTTGGGGTTTATTATTAGGAAAAGTAAGTACTTCTTATTAGCCGTTCTGCAGTGAATCTACATTGTCATTCTGTGGTTAAAAGTTTTTTTGGGATACAGCCTGTTTTGTGCAAATTGCTCGGTGAATGCAGACTTTCTTCCATAGGGACTGAATAATTGTGTTTTAGCCGTTCAGTAGTGAAATTTTTTTGGGATACAGCCTGTTTTGCGCAAATTGCTTGATGAATACTGAGTTTCTTTCGTAAGGACTGAATAATCGTCTATTAGCCGTTCAGTGGTGAAATTTTTTTGGGATACAGCCTGTTTTGGGGTATATTAATTTACATTTAATTTAATTCATTTATTTTATAGTATGTCAGACAGACAAGTGACACGCCCTTCAAAGGGAATGGGCAGGGGGCAAAATGTTTCTGGCGCAGGCAGAAGTAGCAGCAGAAGAAGGGGGGGTGGCAGCAGGAGTCGCAGTGAGAGGCCTGAGCTCCCAGTGTCATCTAGCAGTCGTGTCTTGACCAGCAACCTAGTGGTGCTTGAATGGTTAACTCGGTCTTCGACTTCCTCGCAAGTGACATCAGACACCCCCAGCCAAGAGTCGGTGGGTTCCTCTGACACGACGCTTAGTTGGCATGGCCCGGGAACAGGCCCTGTGCCCCCAACTGTCCTCAACCTGCCTCTGTCATTTTCTGTTCCCTCAGCAAGAGAATTATTATATGCAGTAGGCTCGGCTCCACTTTTTAGCGAGGGCGAGCTACTAGAGGACAGTCAGCAGCTACTACCAAGCCAAGATCTAGAGAAAACATCTGCCGCTTCCTCCGGTAGGCGGGCAAGTAGTGATGATGAGAGTCGCATGGGAGCAGGCGTTGCGAGTGGTCAGGCTCCTGGCCCTCTGAGGCAGCGGCTGAGCCAGCAAGGTGGTAGCGTGGCCAGGAGTCAGCAGGGGGGCAGCAGTGGGAGGTCGGGCGCCAAAAGTGCCCTGGGTAGGCCACCCACTTCGCAGAAGCTTACCTGCCCGGAAAGTAGCGGTGCAGGGGTTCACGGAGGCAGCGGTAGCAGTCAGTCAGCATGGAGTGTTGGGGGGGAAATGCCATACTCGGCGATGTGGCAATTTTTTATTAAGCCGCTGGAGGAGGTAAACATGGCTATTTGCCAGATTCGGTGTCAGAAGATGAAGCGTGGCCAGGGTTCCAATGTTGGCACCACAGCCCAGCGTCAACACATACAGCGTCACCATAAAGTGGCCTGAGAGAATCATGGCTCTGATGTGGTGGTCCAGCCTATGTGGAATCAGCTGACAACGGTGTAAAAGGAGTGTGCGCTATGGTAGGATCTTGGGCCTCTGTACGGTTCTTTATACCTGTCGCTAACATTGACCTGTAAGCCTGAGTTCACACTTGAGTTATTTGGTCAGTTTTGGCCCCATAACTGCCCAAATAAGTGAAGTCTGCAGTGATTCTAAGAGCAACGCCTGTCATCTGCATGTCATTCTGACTCACAGTATTGTTTCCGTACCATAACAGACTCCCTATGCGTGTTTCTGCAAGCCACAGTGTTCTACAGGAGCTGCGCCCGTCCGATCACTGCAGGGGTCTGACAGTCCCTGGTAGCCGGGCCCTTGCTATATCCGCCAACATCGCTGTTTACAGCTATGCCGGCGGATTAACCCCTTCTATGCCGCAGACAGCGCTGACTGTGACATAGAAATGGCGGTGGGTGAAGGACCACATTGGGTGCTGAGGTGGGGACCCAATATGTGACAAAGCAGCCTAATGCCGTGCAGAGGCTGCCCAATGCCTTGAACGGCATCGGGACCTGCCTTCTACTGGTGCCCAGGAGATCCATTCTCAGGCTGCGTCTCCTAGGCAACCTGTTAGTGTATTACTCTGTGTAATACACTAACAGACAATGCATTACAATACAGATGTATCGTAATGCATTGCAGAGGGGATCAGACCCCCAAAAGTTGAAGTCCCAGAGTGGGACAGAAATAAAGTAAAAAAAAAAAAAAAGTTAAGAAAAGTGTTTTCAATAAAAAAAATTACGTTTCAAGTTAAAAAAAAGAAAAAAAACGCCCCTTTCCCCTGATTTTATAATAAAAAATAGAAAAAAAAGAAGAAAAAACACACATTAGGTATCGCCACATCCGTAACCGGCTCTATAAATATTAAAAAAAAAATGGTGTCCAAAAAAGCAATTTTTTGGTCACCTTATATCACTAAAATTGCAACACCAAGCGATCGAAAAGGCGTATGCCCCCAAAAATAGAACCAATCTAACCGTCACTTCATCCCGCAAAAAATGAGGCCCTACATAGGACAATTGCCCAAAAAATAAAAAAAATATATGGTTCTCAGACTATGGAGACACTAAAACATGATTTTTTTTTGTTTCAAAAATGCTTTTATTGCGTTAAATGTAAAAAAAAATTTTTTAAGTAGACATATTAGGTATCGCTGCGTCCGTAGAAACCTGCCATATAAAAATAAAACATGACCTACCCCGTCAGGTGAACACTGAAAAAAAATTAAAAAGTGTCAAAAAAGCCATTTTTGGTCAGCTTACATAACAAAAAGTGTCAGAGCAAGCGATCAAAAAGTCATATACACCCCAAAATAGTACAAATCAAACCGTCATCTCATCCTGCAAAAAATAAGCCCCTACCTAAGACAATCACCCAAAAAACTAAAAAAAATATGGCTCTCAGACTATGGAGACAATAAAACATGATTATTATTTTTTTTTTTAATGCTATTATTGTGTAAAACTTGAATAAATAAAAAAGTATACATATTAGGTATTCCCGCGTCCGTAACAACCTTCTCTATAAAAATATCACATGATTTAACCCCTCAGTTGAACACCATTAAAAAAAACGGTGTCAAAAAAGCCATTTTGTCACCTTACATCGCAAAAAGTTTAATAGCAAGAGATCAAAAGGTCATATGCACCCCAAAATTGTACCAATCAAACCGTCAACTCATCCTACAAAAATTATAGGCTACCTTAGACAATCGCCCAAAAAAAAAAAAAAAACTATGGCTCTCAGACTATGGAGACACTAAAACATGTTTTTTTTGTTTGTTTCAAAAAAGATATTATTGTGTAAAACTTAAATAAATAAAAAAAAGTAAACATATTAGGTATTGCAATGTCTGTAACGACCTGATCTATAAAAATATCACATGACCTAACCTCTCAGGTAAACACCATAAAAAAATAATAATAAAACGGTGTCAAAAAAGGCATTTTTTTGTCACCTTGCATCACAAAAAGTGTAATACCAAGCAATCAAAAAGTCATAAGCATCCCAAAATAGTAGCAATCAAACTGTCATCTCATCCCGCAAACAATGAGCCCCTACCTAAGACAATTGCCCAAAAAAAAACAAAAAAAAAACTATGGCTCTCAGAATATGGAGACACTAAAACATGATTTTTTTTGTTTAAAAAATGCTGTTATTGTGTAAAACTTAAATAAATAAATAAATACATATTAGGTATTGCCACATCCGTAACAACCTGCTCTATAAAAATATCACATGACCTAACCCCTCAGGTGAACACCGTAAAACAAATCTAATAAAAATGGTATCAAAAATCCATTTTGTCATTTTACATCACAAAAAGTGTAATAGCAAGCGATCAGTCATACACACCCCAAAATAGTACTAATCAAACCGTCATCTCAAACTGAAACAAACAACAACAAAAAAGTTCATATTTGGTATTGTCGCGTCCGTAACAACCTGCTCTATAAAAATAGCACATTATTTAACCTGTCAGATGAACGTTGTAAATATCAAAAAATAAAAAGAGTGCCAAAACAGTTATTTTTTTGATACCTTGCCTCACAAAAAGGGTAATATAGAGCAACCAAAAATCATCTGTGCCCTAAAATAGTACCAACAAAACTGCCACCTTATCCCGTAGTTTCCAAAATGGGATCACTTTTTTGTAGTTTCTACTTTAGGGGTGCATCAGAGGACAAGAGTAACATGGCAAGTTAAAATTATCCCAGTGAAATCTGCCCTCCAAAAACCATATGGCGTTCCTTTCCTTCTGCGCCATGCAATGTGGCCATACAGCAGTTTACTACCACATATGGGGTGTTTCTGTAAACTAAAGAATAAGGGCAATAAATATTGAGTTTAGTTTGGCTGTTAATCCTTACTTTGTTAGCAGAAAAAAATGATTAAAATGGTAAATCTGCCCAAAAATAGTGAAATTCTGAAATTTTATATCCATTTTCAATTAATTCTTGTGGAACACCTAAAGGCTTAACAAAGTTTGTAAAATCTGTTTTGAATACCTCGAGGGGTATAGTTTCTAAAATGGGGTCACTTTGTTGGAGTTTCTACTCTAGGGGTGCATCAGGGGGATTCAAATGGGACATGGCGTCAAAAAAACAGTCAATCAAAATCTGCCTTGAAAAAACCATATGGCGTTCATTTCCTTCTGCGCCCTGCCGTGTGGCCATACAGCAGTTTACGACGACACATATGGGGTGTTTCTGTAAACTACAGAATCAGGACAATACATATTGAGGTTTTTTTTTGCTGTAAACCTTTGCTTTGTTAGCGGAAAAAATAAATATTAAAATGGAAAATCTGCCAAAAAAGTGAAATTCTGAAATTTCCTCTCCATTTTCCATTAATTCTTGTGGAACACCTAAAGGGTTAACAATGTTAGTAAAATCTGTTTTTAATACCTTGAGGGGTGCAGTTTCTAAAATTGGGTCATTTTTTGGTGGTTGCTATTATGTAAGCCTCACAAAGTGACTTCAGACCTGAACTAGTCCTTAAAAAGTGAGTTTTGGAAATTGAAAAATTTCAAGATTTGCTTCTAAACTTCTATGCCTTCTAACGTCCCTAAAAAAATAAAAGGGCATTCGCAAAATGATCCAAACATCAAGTAGACATATGGGAAATGTAAAGTACAAACCGGATTCCAAAAAAGTTGGGACACTATATATAGAAACATAGAAACATAGAATGTGTCGGCAGATAAGAACCATTTGGCCCATCTAGTCTGCCCAATATATCTGAATCCTATGAATAGTCCCTGGCCCTATCTTATATGAAGGATAGCCTTATGCCTATCCCATGCATGCTTAAACCCCTTCACTGTATTTGCAGCTACCACTTCTGCAGGAAGGCGCTACCACTTCTGCAGGAAGTGAATCAAAACTGTTATCGTGAATAAAAACTGAATGCAATGATGTGGAGGTGCCAACTTCTAATATTTTATTCAGAATAGAACATAAATCACGGAACAAAAGTTTAAACTGAGAAAATGTACCATTTTAAGGGAAAAATATGTTGAATCAGAATTTCATGGTGTCAACAAATCCCAAAAAAGTTGGGACAAGGCCATTTTCCCCACTGTGTGGCATCTCCCCTTCTTCTTACAACACTCAACAGACGTCTGGGGACCGAGGAGACCAGTTTCTCAAGTTTAGAAATAGGAATGCTCTCCCATTCTTGTCTAATACAGGCCTCTAACTGTTCAATCGTCTTGGGCCTTCTTTGTTGCACCTTCCTCTTTATGATGCGCCAAATGTTCTCTATAGGTGAAAGATCTGGACTGCAGACTGGCCATTTCAGTACCCGGATCCTTCTCCTACGCAGCCATGATGTTGTGATTAATGCAGAATGTGGTCTGGCATTATCTTGTTGAAAAATGCAGGGTCTTCCCTGAAAGAGATGACGTCTGGATGGGAGCATATGTTGTTCTAGAACCTGAATATATTTTTCTGCATTGATGGTGCCTTTCCAGACATGCAAGCTGCCCATGCCACACGCACTCATGCAACCCCATACCATCAGAGATGCAGGCTTCTGAACTGAGCGTTGATAACAACTTGGGTTGTCCTTGTCCTCTTTGGTCCGGATGACATGGCGTCCCAGATTTCCAAAAAGAACTTTGAATCGTGACTCGTCTGACCACAGAACAGTTTTCCATTTTGCCACACTCCATTTTAAATGATCCCTGGCCCAGTGAAAACGCCTGAGCTTGTGGATCTTGCTTAGAAATGGCTTCTTCTTTGCACTGTAGAGTTTCAGCTGGCAACGGCGGATGGCACGGTGGATTGTGTTCACTGACAATGGTTTCTGGAAGTATTCCTGAGCCCATTCTGTGATTTCCTTTACAGTAGCATTCCTGTTTGTGGTGCAGTGTCGTTTAAGGGCCCGGAGATCACGGGCACCCAGTATGGTTTTACGGCCTTGACCCTTACGCACAGAGATTGTTCCAGATTCTCTGAATCTTCGGATGATGTTATGCACAGTTGATGATGATAGATGCAAAGTCTTTGCAATTTTTCGCTGGGTAACACCTTTCTGATATTGCTCCACTATCTTTCTGTGCAACATTGTGGGAATTGGTGATCCTCTACCCATCTTGGCTTCTGAGAGACACTGCCACTCTGAGAAGCTCTTTTTATACCCAATCATGTTGCCAATTGACCTAATTAGTGTTAATTGGTCTTCCAGCTCTTCGTTATGCTCAAATTTACTTTTTCCAGCCTCTTATTGCTACTTGTTCCAACTTTTTTGGGTTTTGTTGACACCGTGAAATTTTGAATCAACGTATTTTTCCTTTAAAATGATACATTTACTCGGATTAAACGTTTGATTTGTCATCTATGGTCTATTACAAATAAAATATTGACATTTGCCATCTCCACATCATTGCATTCAGTTTTTATTCACAATTTGTTTAGTGTCCCAACTTTTTTGGAATCCGGTTTGTAATAACCATTATATGAGATATCACTATCTGTTTTAAAAAACTGAGAAACTGAAATTTGGAAAGTTGCGAATTTTTCAAAATTTTTGGTAAATTTGGTATTTTTGTTATAAATAAAAATGAAATATTTTGATTAAAATTTACCACTGTCATGAAGTACAATATGTGACGAGAAAGCGGTCTCAGAATGGCTTGGATAAGTAAAAGCATTTTAAAGTTATCACCACATAAAGTGAAATGTCAGATTTGCAAAAATCTGTCTGGTCCTTATGGTGAAAAATGACCCGGTCCTTAAGGGGTTAACATAAAATAATGCCAATTATGCCCCCTTAATAAATAATGTCCCTTGTAACCCCCTAATATATAATTATGCCCATTTTTCCCTTAATAAATAATGTCCCTTGTTACTCCTTAATATATTATAAAACCCATTGAGCCCCCTTAATAACTAAATTGTGCAAGAAGTCCTCTTCCTCCCTGCAGGCGGTGCAATGTGGTAATATCAGTTATTCTGCCGAGCGGTAATGGTAAGGCAAAAGTCTATGTCTCCCTGCTCTACAATATACTTCAGCTGTATCAGTGTCCTGCAGATACAGTTCAGAGTGGTGCTTATCTGACCAATTAGTCCAGAGAGAACTATGCAAGTGGGTCCAAGTCCACCGCCTCACCTGCACCCCCACTAGCTACACCTATGGGGCATAACAAGGCACTATATTGGGCACTGTACAGTTCTATGTAGTCACAGTATAGCGATGTAAGCAGTTTATGACTAGGTGCCCAAAGTATGGAGCTCTGGCACTATGTGGGCTCTATTTGGCATTTTTGTATTTTTGTATTTCATAACTTTTTTTATTCTTAGGTCAATGCTATATGAGGACTTTATTTTTATCATGAGTTGAATTCTCTTTAAAGGACTTCTGTCACCCCACTAAACTCATATTTTTTTTGGGGGGGGGGGGGTACTTATAATCCCTATACTGCGATATATCTATACATTATGTTATTAATCATTTTCGTTCTGTAGATAAGGCAAAAAACGTACTTTTATATTATGCGAATTACCTGTCTACCAGCAAGTAGGGCGTCTACTTGCTGGTAGCAGCCGCAAAAAACCGCCCCCTGCTCCTGTTGATTGACAGGGCCAGCCGCGATCTCCTCCTCCGGCTGGTCCTGTCTGCATTTCAAAAATCGCGCGCCTGTCTTGATTCGGAGCAGTCGCTCTGAGAGAAGGAGGCTCGCCTCCTCAGCACTCCCTCAGTGCGCCTGCGCCGATGACGTCTTCTCTTTCGGTGATGTCATCGAATCGCGCGCCTGTCTTGATTCGGCGCAGGCGCTCTGAGAGAAGGAGGCTTGCCTCCTCAGCACTCCCTCAGTGCGCCTGCGCCGATGACGTCTTCTCTTTCGGTGATGTCATCGGCGCAGGCACACTGAGGGAGTGCTGAGGAGGCGAGCCTCCTTCTCTCAGAGCGCCTGTGCCGAATCAAGACAGGCGTGTGCGATTTTTGAAATGCAGACAGGACCAGCCGGAGGAGGAGATCGCGGCTGGCCCTGTCAATCAACAGGAGGAGGGGGCGGCTTTTTGCGTCTGCTACCAGCAAGTAGACGCCCTACTTGCTGGTAGACAGGTAATTAGCATATTATAAAAGTACATTTTTTGCCTTATCTACAGAACGAAAATGATTAATAACATAATGTATAGATATATCGCAGGATAGGGATTATAAGTACCCCAAAAAAAAAGAGAGTTTAGTGGGGTGACAGAAGCCCTTTAAAGAAATGTTACATGAATCAATAATACCTGCAAATATAATACACTTTTTTATATATCAGAGAAAAATGCTTCTTTCTCCACTTATCAGGCTCTGAATTCTCTGCTAAATCAATGTTGAAAGACCAAGCTAGTTAAAGCTAGTTAAAGGATCAAATTATAGACTGCCCGTAGAATGCTATAGACGAAGAGGAGGGATGAGCTGCTAAAGGGCGAATGAGTAATTTTTGTTTGATAACACATATTACAAGGTTTCTGATATTTACAATTATTATTTTGTTCAATGCTTGTTGAAAGTTTTGTGACCATTTAAGTGTAATTTTTTGTATATTTAATTTATACATTGGGAAAGTGTTCCAGTGAAACAGCAGCGCTTATGGTGCCTGTGGAAACCTATTCATTTAGGTTAAAGGGGTTGTCCGAGTTCTTTTTTTATTCTTTCTATGTTTCTAACTAGGCAAATGTAACAGCTTTCCAATTAACTCACTTTATCTCCAGTTGCTGGTTTCTCAGATTTCACATGACCTGTGATGTCAGCTTCTCTCCCTGCTCTGATAATGTTCCTGCACAAGCCTGAGAGATCTGTACACCAGACATGACTGTGCTGACCACGCCCCCCTGCACTGCAGGCTGCTGCTTATTGCTCTCTCCCAGGATTCTTAACCCTTTCAGCTGCACAGACTCAGGGCTGAAGTTTTTACTGTGTAGCTGTAGGCAGTGAGGAGACAAATGCTGGGCACAGGAGCTGAAAGAGAAGTTCTGCAGAGCATTGCAGGTAGGGGGAAGATCCTGTGTGTATTAGCAGTGTCATTGTACAGCTAGGACTTGTAGTCCTACACATACAACATGCTGCTGAGTCTCCCAGCAGGCAGACATGTCACTCAGGGCAGCACTTGTATTCACTCCTTTAGCAGTGTCATTATGAAGCTGGGACTTATAGTTCTACACATAGAACATGCTGCTGAGTCTCCCAGCAGGCAGACATGTCACTTAGCAGTGCAGGGGGAGGGGCAGAGATAGTTTTTTATTGCAAATAAACAAAGGGCCAGAAGAGAACAAGGGAAATTAGGAAATAGATATTTTTTGGCCTAAAACTTGCTTAGCTTAGTTATATATCGCTGACCATCAGATTAATAGTGCTATATCTTTTTTTCCATAACTCGGACAACCCCTTTAACACACAAAATGACTAAGGATGGTAAAAAATAACATACTGTATTTGTGATTACATCACTTAGAGTACTATAATTCTTTCTTTCTATGGCCCATCTCCAATTTCTGTATTCTTATGCACTTAATTTCAGAAACAAAATAAGTTGATGTCTGTTAAAAGCAGTAAGTGGCAATCTTTTACATTATATATTTTATATTGAACAGTAGAACATCAGATTGTAGCGTGCTGGTTTTTCTATTGCACACTTTTTCCATCTGTCAGTAGTTCATCCAGGGTATGTCTGAAAGCACCATGCAGGGATGGCATTGTTCCATTCACTTGTATTCCCACTGCTCCTCCAATGGCAATCCTTCCATGTGAATGTCATGAGTGCTGCTCACCTAACATGCTTCAGATACTGTGCATCTGGCAGGAGAGGAATATGAGGAGGGGCGACCAGTATATCACAACCCAACCAAACAATGATGGCAACCTGCTCTCGCTACCATTGCCATATATGCACCTTTTTTCAAATATCTTTGATGTTACATAATCTATTCTTGTGTAAACATAACAAAATGGTGATACTATCATAAGGATGATTTGGATTTTCTGACTACGTATAGTGGGTTTTGATGTACTTATTTGCTCCTACGTATTCTATTTGTGGCAATTGCAATTGCCCCTTGATGTTTACATTTATATGTATATATTACCATTTTTCACTTTTAGTGCTTGATAAAGGTCAGCTAGACCAGAAAATCACACATATATTGTCTTGAGAAAACTTCAATAAACTCATCAATGTATTTTCAAGTGTGGAAGTTTGTAAATTTTAGATTAATACAAAAAGCATACTACACTACAAAGAGCATACTAATATAACAAAGACAGGAGCACACTGCGGTCTTACTAACCCTCGTACTGATGTAAAATTGAGAGATTAGCCAACATATCCTGCTTGGAGGACATGTCTGAGCCCAAGCACCGCGTCAAGGTTTCTCAAGTAGCTCGGGACCTAACGCTAAACCTACCTGGGCCGTATGGGCAATACCAGGAGCCAGTGGGCAAATTACAGGAGCGCAAGGTCCGACTCACAGTCAATCTCCCAGTAACCTCCAGCATGAAACCATGCATACAGTGGGAGGAGGCAGAGAGATCTGAGACCCACCCAAGACTGGCTGATATAGCCCGAGCCTCACATGTGCACCAGAATGCTGCCTGTGGATGGAAATAAAGCCACATTCAGACTAGGAGTTTCTACACCTCCAAAAAATTAAATATACAAACTACAGATTGGAGTGGTATTAGAAAGCAGGAAGTGCTCAACCCCATATGCAGTGGTGCATCTATACCGGGGGGGGCAGATCCTGCACTTGTGGTCCGCTGCTTATGGCAATCCCCAGCAAAAATGCATACAATGGAGGATGCCTGCAGCGGACCACAAGTACCACAATGGACATCCTACACATGATAAACAGTAAAATGTATATAACAAAGAGCATACTATACTACAAAAAGCATACTACACTACAAAAAGCATATAACATTGCAAAAAGCATACTATATTACTAAAAGCATAATACACTGCAAAAGGCATACTACACTACAAAAAGAATACTATACTACAAAATGCATACTACATTACAAAAATCATACTACACCACAAAACACATACTACACTACAAAGAGCATGCTACAGTATAAAAAGCATACTACACTACAAAAAGCATTCTACACTACAAAGAGCATATAACATTACGAAAAGCATACTATATTACAAAAAGCATACTACACCACAAAAAGAATACTACACTACAAAAATACTATACTACAAAAAGAATACTATACAAAAAAAATCATACTACACAACAAAACACATGCTACACTACAAAGAGCATGCTACATTATAAAAAGCATACTACACTACAAAAAGCATACTACACTGCAAAAAGCATACTACATTACAAAGAGCATACTACACTACCAAAAGCATACTAAGTTACAAAAAGGATACTACACTACAAAAAACATGCTACAATACAAAAAGCATGCTCAGAGCAACCACTAACACACCATAACATTTTATCATTATAGTGCTATTAAAACAGCTGATATGACAAGACAATGAAGCTCTGTTCATACAATGTTTGGTGCTCAGGGGAGTGTTGGGGTTATTAGTTTTTTTCTTTACCCAAACTTTAATTTGACATACACTTGTTTGTTAAAATGAGACTCTTTGTCATCACCTATATAGTCAGCGTATGTGTAAAGACATTCATGATATATTGTGGCTCACAATAATCAACAAAAGTGTGGCATTCCTGTTCCCTACTTTGTTCCAAAATTTCAGCACAAAAGGTTTTAGACACATTTGTGCTCGGATCGGCTCATGCTGAGAGGGTACCCTACCTAAGCCTATACTCCACCCCCCCAACCTAGAAGCAGCAGAGTTATGCCGGAACTGCTTATCGAAGGGTAGCCTAAAGGGGGCTACCCCAATGATGAGACCTGAAAGAAGGGAGGGCTCCTGGGTGGGTTGAAATCGTTCGAACCCACAAGTGGGGGGAGGAGGGCCAGGTTTAAATAGTGAACGCCCCGCCTCCCCTCACACAAATGCGGCACTCTTAATTGCCTACCACTTGTGCTCGGATCGGCTCATGCTGAGAGGGTACCCTACCTAAGCCTATACTCCACCCCCCCAACTTAGAAGCAGCAGAGTTATGCCGGAACTGCTTATCGAAGGGTAGCCTAAAGGGGCCAAAAGAACCATGCATAGGAGTTAGAAAACTTGATAACAGAAACTACAGACCAAAACTCGAAAGCCAATGATATTTCGTATAAGGATCCGGGATATTACGCATGGAACACGCGGAACTGCGACGACCCAACCGTTTGATGACATGTACTGGCACCTAATGCATGGACGCCGTTGCTGCCGCGCCCATGCGGAAGGAATGTCCTGTGATCCAGCGAGGACCGACCCCTGAACCTGTCAACTAACCTGAATGTACGTAAGAAAGGCCGCGGTGGTTAGCCGGGCATTGCCTAGTTAGAGTACGGGAGAACATGCCGCTTGGACTAAATACTACGCAGCCAAGCCTCCAAGGCCTGCACCGGACACCATCTGCTGTCCGTGGGAAAGTATCTGACCGCCACTGGTTGCCCCGGCCGTGACGTCTTGGACGAGGCCAAGGTGAGGACATAGATGGACCCGCGCCGGATGAGCTGACCTTTCCGCAGGCACCCAGCCAGCGTATTGGTGCCCATGAGCTCGCCTGACCTGAGGAATCCATGGAAGGCCAGGTACAAGGCTGTTTCTACCAGAGCGCTAACCTGTGGCCCGAACGGTTTGCCCCTGCCGTTTGCCTGTCACGGCCTGAACAAGCTACCGGTAAATGGCTGACGCCCATGTCGTTTCACAACAGACATCTTGCGCAAACCCTTCAACGCCGCTTTGATCGGGTGGGCGGAGAAGAGTGACGGTAGGTCCGGATGTAGCCTGTACCAATGGTGCTGAATACCTGCCATGTATAGTTAACAATGCTAAAGGAAAAGTTTAATTGAGAGTGGCAAAAACCCTGACAAAGCCCAATAGGTGAGTGATAGGCCCCCTTTTTTTTTTTTTTTTTAATCTCCATGCGTGAGAGACTCTAATGGCGGAGTCCTGTGTGTAAACCTAAAGCGGAGACGCCATGCGTGAGAGACTAATGGCGGAGCCATGCGTGAGAGACTAATGGCGGAGTCATATGTGTAAAACTAAAACGGAGAAGCTCTGCGTGAGGGACTCTAATGGCGGAGTCATATGTGTAAAACTAAAACGGAGAAGCCATGCGTGAGAGACTCAGATGGCGGAGTCATTTGTGTAACCTAAAACGGAGAAGCCATGCATGAGAGACTCTAATGGCGGAGTCATATGTGTAAACCTAAAACGGAGAAGCCATGCGTGAGAGACTCAGATGGCGGAGTCATATGTGTGAACCTAAACGGAGAAGCCATGCGTGAGAGACTCTAATGGCGGAGTCATATGTGTAAACCTAAAACGGAGCAGCCATGCGTGAGAGATTCTAATGGCGGAGTCATATGTGCCAACCTAAAACGGAGAAGCCAGGCGTGAGAGACTAATGGCGGAGTCGTATGTGTAAAACTCACATGGAGAAGCCATGCGTGAGAGACTCTAATGGCGGAGTCATATGTGTAACCTAAAACGGGGAAGCCATGCGTGAGAGACTCTAATGGCGGAGTCATATGTGTAAACCTAAAACGGAGAAGCCATGCGTGAGAGACTCAGATGGCGGAGTCATATGTGTAAACCTAAAACGGAGAAGCCATGCGTGAGAGACTCAGATGGCGGAGTCATATGTGTGAACCTAAACGGAGAAGCCATGCGTGAGAGACTCTAATGGCGGAGTCATATGTGTAAACCTAAAACGGAGCAGCCATGCGTGAGAGATTCTAATGGCGGAGTCATATGTGCCAACCTAAAACGGAGAAGCCAGGCGTGAGAGACTAATGGCGGAGTCGTATGTGTAAAACTCACATGGAGAAGCCATGCGTGAGAGACTCTAATGGCGGAGTCATATGTGTAACCTAAAACGGGGAAGCCATGCGTGAGAGACTCTAATGGCGGCGTCATATGTGTAACCTAAAACGGAGAAGCCATGCGTGAGAGACTCTAATGGCGGAGTCATAAGTGTAAACCTAAAACGGAGAAGCCATGCGTGAGAGACTCTAATGGCAGATCCGTATGTGTAAAAATAACACGGAGAAGCCATGCGTGAGAGACTCAGATGGCGGAGTCATATGTGTAAACCTAAAACGGAGAAGCCATGCGTGAGAGACTCAAAAATGTATTATTATTTATTTATTTTTTTTCACTATCAACCACTTAAGCAGCTCTCGTATGGGCACAGCTCTGAGTATGAGCATGAAGAGCATGGTATAACGCAGATCACCTGCACGGACTAACTAACATCCTGTGCCTAAATAACCCCCTTGGAACCTAATGTACGGCCGGCAGCAGGAAGCCAGCCACCGCCTATGATCTGCTCCCCCTGACCAAGCCTAGTACTCCTTCCCCTGATCCCTGCCTACCTAACGGCACGGCGGCCCGTGCCAGACTTTATTGAAGATGAGGAGCCTTTCCCCCCAGCCGCGTGGGGAGCTCACGCTGCTCCCTGGCAGAATGCACCAGTGCGGGGGAGCCCCCCTCCTCAGCTAGGGCCGACCCACCGCCGGCTGGACACTCGTACCGCGTGGGGAGCAGCGCCACTCCCTGGCAATGTGCACCGGATCAGAGGGAGCCCTTCCTTTACCGTGGGCCCCAGCCCCCGCTGCTTTGAACTGTGTGCCGTGTGAGGAGCCGCACAGCTCCCTGGCATTGTGCGCCGATGCGGGAGTGCCCCCCCTCACCTAGGGGCTGGTTATTGTGACTGGAACCCGCTGGGAGACTGAAGCCTAACTGGACCTACCTGTGACCGTGAAGGCTGACCTCCCAGGCCGTGGCTGACCCACGTGCGTAGTCGTGACGCATCTACCCGTAGATGCCCACCCAGTGCCTGTAGTTAACGGGAGTGCGACCGAGTCTGTGGATGTGACCGACTAGCCCCTGTAGTCGTGAGGGGACCCTACATCGAGAGTAGCGGTAACGGACCATCGCCTGTAGACGTGGTAGTATTACCTCATGAGTCTGTTGACATGAGACTAATGCCTGCAGTCGTGGCCGGTCTTAATAATGAGTCTGTAGTCGTAACGGATTTCTGCCTGCAGTCGTGGCAGGGCTTTAGAGCGGGTCTGTAGTCGTGACAGACTGATGCCTGCAGTCGTGGCAGGACTTTATAACGAGTCTGTAGTCGTGACAGACTGATGCCTGCAGTCGTGGCAGGGCTTTATAACGGGTCTGTAGTCGTGACAGACTGATGCCTGCAGTCGTGGCAGGACTTTATAACGAGTCTGTAGTCGTGACAGACTGATGCCTGCAGTCGTGGCAGGGCTTTATAACGGGTCTGTAGTCGTGACAGACTGTTGCCTGCAGTCGTGGCAGGGCTTTAGAGCGGGTCTGTAGTCGTGACAGACTGATGCCTGCAGTCGTGGCAGGGCTTTATAAGGAGTCTGTAGTCGTGACAGACCTGGCAAAGCAACATTCCTATCTATACCATTATTATTATTTTTTTTTTTTTTTTTTTTTTATTTCCCCCCCCACCAAAGGCCACGACTGTAGGCGCCACCCTGTAAGAGATGCGCCAGAGGCCTGGACATAATAGTCCACCATCCCCCGTCCCCCAAGCCTATGCAGGAGAAAAGAGGGGGTTGGCCCCCGCATGCACCACCCCTGACTCACCTGGCGGCCATGACAACCACAAACCCCACAGTATCGTAAGTTAGCCCACCACCTGTGGACCTGAACAACCAAGAACAGACGTGTGAGTGAGCGCACGCCAGCTGGGCGACACTTCACTCATGCCACCGCTCCCTAGCTAACCACCGGATTATTGTGACTGCGCCTGAACCAACCCCCTGACTGACCGTATGGGCTCACGGGCGGCCCGGCTGCGTGCGCAAAGTGATGTGGCCAGCCTCCCTCCTTGAAGCCCTCTTTATATTTGATCCTTGAACATATTCCAAATTTTATTTAAATATTTATTTTTATTTTTTTTATTTTTTTATACTCCTGCCTTAGTACCTAGCCACTGTGCCTGAGCAGAGGAGCCCTGCACCTGGACTGCAGTACCAGTATGGGCTTGTAGGTGTCGACCATCCCCCGCCCTCTCTCAAGCCAGG
The DNA here is from genome assembly GCF_905171765.1 of Bufo bufo. NCBI lineage: Eukaryota > Metazoa > Chordata > Amphibia > Anura > Bufonidae > Bufo > Bufo bufo. The sequence goes on from NC_053392.1 coordinate 553,106,165, forward strand.
ACCTGCTGGAGCGCAGCAAGCCAGTGATTCCCTTCTAGGTTAGAATTAACCATTGAAATCATAACTTGTTATACAGTGCACATGTCTGAGTATCTGCTTATCTCGTCTTGCCTGAGTTTGGCGCAGTAAAGAAGACGAGTTTATTCTGCAGCGGATTCCTAGACATGACTGAAAGTCACATAAGCATGTCCACCTTCACAGCCTCGCTAATTGTAATTACCAGGAGAACGTGCATCAGGATCGGCTGCGAGGGATTTGCGCTCCGCCATGTGGAACATTGCATCCCGTGCCCACCGCTATCGACTATTTGTACAGGGAAAGCCGCGGCGTATTAATCGCCTATAGGTTTCGGCTTCCGTCCCCTGATCCTGCAGCTGGACCTCCGCTTACTGATTGCAGCTAATGAATAGATCCCTGTGTGAGCGGACGGCGTTTTACTCTACGGCGGAACGTTCTGATACGGGAGTGAGTGATATATAACGCTGCGTCGTGGAGCCGACGGCCGGCGTGACCGATGCTCAGGGTATGCGAGCGGACGTTGTGACCCGTCGCTGCTGAGCCACAGGTGAGGGGTGCCTGCCTGGGGGACGCTGCATGTGGGAGCGGGGGTGCTTAGCGCAGGGCCTGGAGCGGATCGGGGTGCCTGTCTCGGGGTGCCGGAAGCGATCGGGAGTGCGGGCAGTCTCCAGCGCAGCTGGGGACCGGCGGCACGCTCGGCAGCCCCACATGTTATACATAGCGAGACGGGTGTGCAAGCCACCCTGCCTACCTAATCACCGTAGCGACGAGCTCGACGCAGCCGATCCCCCGATTCTCCAGTGACGCATGCCCTTCTCTGGCACCAACCCACAAGCCGATTCGAAATCGTTCGAACCCACAAGTGGGGGGAGGAGGGCCAGGTTTAAATAGTGAACGCCCCGCCTCCCCTCACACAAATGCGGCACTCTTAATTGCCTACCACTTATCAAACATTTCTGCCATAAGATGTTTACGACACACGCCCCACACTTTTCCAAAGTATCTAGACAAAGGGGCATGGTTCAGAAAAAAGTTGTAAAAATAAAATAAATTGTAAAATGGGACAACATGCAACAAAAAATGCACCAAAATTTGGTGCAAATATTTAGCATAAATTAAGGCAACATACAGATGGTTTAAAGTTAGACATTTCTAAAGATGTGTCAGATTTATCATAAAGCATGTCCCTCTATGATAAATTTGGAATATTTCCTGACTACCTGGTCTAAGGCTACTTTCACACCTGTGGAGTGTACTCCGGCAGGGAACAGCTTGCTGGAATTCTCTGGATTCAACACATGCAATGCCCGCCGGCCCCATTGTGTATAAGGGGATGTTCACACGGCACCGACAGCCACACCAAAATTTCACCAAAATCCTGTTGACGGCCACGTCCTCTCTGCCTCCCATACATCTCAATGGGAGCTAGCGCTGAGGATCGCGGAGCGGCGGCTTAAAGCCATGGCTGTTCCGAGAAGGAACATGTTCATTCTTGGTGTGACTTTAAGCCGCTGCTCCGCGATCCTCAGCACTGCCTCTTATTGAGATGTATAGGAGGCAGAGAGGACGTGGCCATCGGCAGGTTTTTAGCGACATTTCGGCATGCTAAAATTCCGCTTCGAAGGCCACTGTGTGAACGTCTCCTAATAGGGTTTCGCCGCATTCTGGACGGCCACAAAAATGCAGAGAATCGGCCAGACACAAACTGCTTCATGCTATGGTTTGTGTCCCGTCGATTCCCGGAATTCTCTAGTGATACGTGAAAATCAAAGCTTATCTGCACAGCCCCATTGAAGTGAATCAGTGCAGGTGCAATGCGTTCACCTCATGCATTGCACCCGCACGGAATTCTCGCCCCGTGTAAAAGGGGCCTAAGACAGGCATGTCCAAACTGCGGCCCTCCAGCTGCTGCACAACTACAACTCCAGGCATGCCCAGATAGCTTACAGCTATTAGGGCGTGCTGGAAGTTGTAGTTTTGCAACAGTTTGGACATGCCTGGCCTAAGGGATTCTCCAGTATTAACCCCTGTACAGGGATCTGGACTCCCTAAATCACCAATCCCAGGAGTTTCATTCCATTTCCAGTAGCTGACGTGAGCAGAGAAGATGATGCCTGGAATGGGCTAGGATAATTACCCAACGTGGGGCTTATTTTTCCCTTGTGTGGCATAACTTACCTTCTGCTCTATAGCACCTCTGCTGGATGCCCACAAGAAGGACACCCAAATAAGCAACTGCACTTTTTATTATTATTTATTAGTATGTCTCGTTTTTTTCTGTTTTGCTGGGGTTTCCCTTTTATACAATCCTTAGACGCCAATCCATTAGTCCGGCGGTCCCCTCTGTGCCACAATCCTTGATATTAACAATTTACTAAACATCTTAGGGGCTTCTTCTGAGATCTGATTCAAGTGCTGTGTTATGTGACCTAACTCCTGGGCATGAATATTACAACAGGCGCTCACTTGTAGATTTCATGTACAGCCAAACTGCAACCACAAGGTAAAGAGCATACACGATGCAGTTGCGAGTTACCATGACAACCCGATATCCATTTGGAAAAAAAAAAAAGACTTGTAGATTTATTCATGTTTTTAAGGAGATGTGGTTTATAAATCCTGCGGGACCACTCGACTATATATCTATCAGCGGCATCAGGCTACTGTCTGTGCAGTGAAATAACAGGGCTCTGAAACTGCCTTCCAAGTTAAACATAATAAAATTGATATTATAAATTGTGACGCCAAAGCGTTCATTTTTACTACCGCCTCGTGGGATGTTTTCAGCCTTTAGGTTAGCAAATAGCAAAGGCAAACACCTAGATCATAATATCACACCCTTTACAATGACATATTTAACAACCATGAAGCTAAATGACTATGAAATATAGCACTTTTATTAAATAAGCTGCTTGTGGCCAACATATTGTACTGCAGGATAGGATTAAATATAATATATAACCAACAGCAGCCAAATGCTTTTATCTTTAAAGGGGTCCTCCAGGAATTATTTAAAATAGCCGCCAACAACCTGTCCTAAAATGTGAGCAGGACTGTTTGCCTCCACTTACAGAGCTGCCGAGGGGTTGAGGGCTTAAGGGGTCGGGGGCCTCACTGCTCTGCTCTACAAAAGTAGGTAGTGATGTGATCCTGCCTGTGATATGCCATCATGGCTGAGCAGCCTGACAGGAACAGTCACTAATATATAGTATAAGCAAGTGCCAAAGCGTAGTGTGTAGTAAGACCCCGTCACCTCACCCCATTAGGCAGCTCTGCAAGTGGAGGGAACCAGTGCTGCTTACATCCTAGGACGGGCTGCTGGCAGCAATTTTAAATGATTTCAAGAGAACCGCTTTAGGGCTCATGCACACAAACGTATTTTCTTTCCATGTCCGTTCCATTTTTTTTTTGCGGACCGTATGCGGAACCATTAATTTTAATGGGTCGCAAGAAAAACAGAAGTTACTCCGTGTGCATTCTGTATTTCCATTCCACAAAAAAATAGAACATGTCCTATTATTGTCCGCATTACGGACAAGGATAGTACTGTTCTCTTAGGGGCCAGCTGTTCCGTCCCGCAAAATACGGAATGCACACGGACGTCATCCGTATTTTTTGCGGATCAATTTTTGTGGACCGCAAAATACATACGGTCATGTGCATGAGCTCTTAAACTGTGTTAAACATTATTTATAACCTAACCCAATGATGTGACTACAAATGTGTGTAAAATGGTAAATTGGCACTGAATCTGGTATTAAAGGGGTTGTCTCCCTTCAGCAGATGTCATTTATCATGTAGAGAAAGTTAATACAAGACACTTACTAATGTATTGTGATTGTCCATATTGCTTCCTTTGCTGGCTTGATTCATTTTTCCATATTCGAAGCATATACACTGCTCAAAAAAATAAAGGGAACACAAAAATAACACATCCTAGATCTGAATTAATTAAATATTCTTCTGAAATACTTTGTTCTTTACATAGTTGAATGTGCTGACAACAAAATCACACAAAAATAAAAAATTGGAAATCAAATTTTTCAACCCATGGAGGTCTGGATTTGGAGTCACACTCAAAATTTAAGTGGAAAAACACACTACAGGTTGATCCAACTTTGATGTAATGTCCTTAAAACAAGTCAAAATGAGGCTCAGTAGTGTGTGTGGCCTCCACGTGCCTGTATGACCTCCCTACAACGCCTGTGCATGCTCCTGATGAGGTGGCGGACGGTCTCCTGAGGGATCTCCTCCCAGACCTGGACTAAAGCATCTGCCAACTCCTGGACAGTCTGTGGTGCAACGTGACGTTGGTGGATAGAGCGAGACATGATGTCCCAGATGTGCTCAATTGGATTCAGGTCTGGGGAACGGGCGGGCCAGTCCATAGCATCAATGCCTTTGTCTTGCAGGAACTGCTGACACACTCCAGCCACATGAGGTCTAGCATTGTCTTGCATTAGGAGGAACCCAGGGCCAACCGCACCAGCATATGGTCTCACAAGGGGTCTGAGGATCTCATCTCGGTACCTAATGGCAGTCAGGCTACCTCTGGCGAGCATATGGAGGGCTGTGCGGCCCTCCAAAGAAATGCCACCCCACACCATTACTGACCCAATGCCAAACCGGTCATTCTGGAGGATGTTGCAGGCAGCAGAACATTCTCCACGGCGTCTCCAGACTCTGTCACGTCTGTCACATGTGCTCAGTGAACCTGCTTTCATCTGTGAAGAGCACAGGGCGCCAGTGGCGAATTTGCCAATCTTGGTGTTCTCTGGCAAATGCCAAACGTCCTGCACGGTGTTGGCTGTAAGCACAACCCCCACCTGTGGACGTCGGGCCCTCATATCACCCTCATGGAGTCTGTTTCTGACCATTTGAGCAGACACATGCACATTTGTGGCCTGCTGGAAGTCATTTTGCAGGGCTCTGGCAGTGCTCCTCCTGTTCCTCCTTGCACAAAGGCGGAGGTAGCGGTCCTGCTGCTGGGTTGTTGCCATCCTACGGCCTCCTTCACGTCTCCTGATGTACTGGCCTGTCTCCTGGTAGCGCCTCCATGCTCTGGACACTACACTGACAGACACAGCAAACCTTCTTGCCACAGCTCGCATTGATGTGCCATCCTGGATAAGCTGCACTACCTGAGCCACTTGTGTGGGTTGTAGACTCCATCTCATGCTACCACTAGAGTCAAATCACCACCAGCATTCAAAAGTGACCAAAACATCAGCCAGGAAGCATAGGAACTGAGAAGTGGCCTGTGGTTACCACCTGCAGAACCACTCCTTTATTGGGGGGGTCTTGCTAATTGCCTATAATTTCCACCTGTTGTCTATCCCATTTGCACAACAGCATGTGAAATTGATTGTCACTCAGTGTTGCTTCCTAAGTGGACAGTTTGATTTTACAGAAGTGGGATTGACTTGGAGTTACATTGTGTTGTTTAAGTGTTCCCTTTATTTTTTTGAGCAGTGTAGTATGCCGCCTTTTTTTCCCTCCCGCGAGCAGCCGTGCCAGCCCATTTAACTTCCAAAAAGAGAAATGCATAGCTAGATGTACCTAGTAACGGGGGGAAAAAATCTGAAAAATAATAACTAGTAACATAAACTATTACTGAGAACCATCTTGCATAGCTCGCCAGTCTCTGGAATAAACTGAGACTAAATCTGAGCATCTGGGGGGGAGAATATCAGTCCCACAGAATACTTGGTAAAACGGTAATTAGAAACCTAAAGAGAAAAAAGAAAGAATGAACACAAGTTTGTGTTGGTATCATCACAGACCCGGGCCTTGGGTCCCCTCGGCTTCATTTTTTTCATCCCGGCTTTTGTCTGACAGGAACTGTGGACCATTCGGCCTCGATTGTGGGCGCCGGATGATAACGATAGCGTTAGGGGGATGTTCTTCCATCTTGCAGGTTCCACTTCTCCACAACTTTCATGCCCTCTGCCGCTTAAGAGATAATGGTGGTTGTTCCGTTCTGAGAAACCAGAAGCTTAATTGGGAATCCCCAACGATACTTGATATTATGTTCCCTGAGCAACTTAGTAATCGGGAGGAACTCTCTGTGAGCTTGCAACGTGGCCGCTGATAAATCCGGAAACAAGGAAAGGGCAGTGTATGGCGGTGGAAATAAGGCGTATTTGCTTGCCTCAAATAAAATAAGCTCCTTAACATGGTAAAAAGGTACTCTCACCAATGTGTCTCGCGGAGCTTTTTCTGGAGCTGCTTTAGATGGGGATCCTATGCGCTCTATCCAGAGTGAGAGCCATAGGGGTCAGATTGGGCACTAAGGTTTGGAAAAGGCGTTTAAGATAGTCTATAAGTTCAGGAGAAGAGATTTTCTCTGGAATGCCCCTAATTTAAATTTTGTTACGTCTGGACCTATCTTCTGCATCTGTAGCTTTGGTTTTGAGCCATTTGACATCTTCTTCTAAGGCGTTGTGCGCATCCACCAGCTCATTGTGTGCCATTCTGCCATTTTACGTTCCAGGTGGTCAGTGCGTTCACCTATGGCGGAGACGTTGACTTGAAGTTTCCGGATGAGGGACGAAACAGATGTATTAATTCCATTTTGCAATAGAATGAGCATATCTTTTAAAGTGTCCACTGTAACTGGAGCTGAGGACGCTGGAAATTGAGAGATATCATATTGAGGCAATACTGTAGAGATTATTTCCTCATCACTTTGCACATAGCTCTTTTTAGAAATCGGGCTTTTGCTGTTAGGAGACAAAGATGGCGAAGTTGCGCATCTCCTTTTCCCACTTTCTTCACCAGCTCCCCTCTTGATGAGGAGATTATCCTGTGTCAGAGTGGAAAAGGCGTCATCTCCTGGGGGGTCTGTGTTTGATAAAGTAGGGCTCGTGGGACGCGGTGAGGGTGGTGCTGATTCATTTTGTTCTACTCCGGAAGGGTCTGCAGAATCAAAGAAGTCCACTAGCTTTCTTGGAGCAGAGGCTTTCGCCTTTTTTTTTGGTCGATTTAGACCCTCTATTCATTTTTCCAGCCCCCTTGTTTGCGTGAAAGTCCTGAAAATGGCAGAGGGATTTGGAATGCAGCTCCACTGGCCTGATATTATGGTCCTCAGCTATATCTGAGGAGCTGCATGTGTCCAAGATGGCCGCTAAGACGGGAGATTGATATTCTATGTTTGTCAGCGATGCCTCTGTGCTTGAAAACCGATCTTGCAGTTATTAGGGAGTGGGATTAACAGCGGCGGATCCCGCTTCTTAATGCTGCTCTGACCCCCTCACCTTAACCCACGTTGCTCCGTGTCTCCTCTGCACGATGAGCCGCCTGGATGTGCGCACTGATGTGGGAGCGCTGCCTCTAGTGAGCCGAAGTTCTCCACGTGGTCAAAATGTCCGCTGCGACAGGGGCTGTTGCTCCCGGCCCTCCCGCAGCAGTGCCATTCTGGAGGTCCGATCCTGTGGTTGGTAGTTAGTGGGAGTGTCAGCGCTGGGTCCCGCTGCTTAATGCTGCGCCTTCCTCCTCACCTCGAGCCGTGCACCACCGGATCCCCCTTGCATGCTGAGCCGGCTGTGTGCGGGTGGCGAGGTAGACGCGATGCCTCCGGTGCACGCCCAATACAGGAAGGATCTCCAAAGATGTCTCCCAACTCAGGATGAGGTAACTTCCCACTTTGAGGTGCTTTACACCAGTTTCTTGTGCTGTGAGCCGCTGTGTTTTATCTGTGGCTGGAAGAGCTGAGGACTAGGCAGCCATCTTCCTCAGCAGCCCAGCTCCACCCCCGACTTGATTCATTTTTCCATCACATTATACACTGCTAATTTCCAGGGGTTACGACCGCCCATTTAATCCATCAGTGGTGGTCGGGCTTGCACAATATAGGAAAAAGCTCTGACCTCTCTGGTGGCCGGGACCGTGGGAGTGCCCAGAGGCCAAGGCTTTTTCCAATAGTGTGCAAACACGACTACCGCGGCTGCATTGCGGGGTGGTCGTAAACATAGAAACGAGCAGTTTATAATGTGATGTAAAAATGAATCCAGCCAACAAAGGAGGCAGTATGGACAATCACAGTACATTAGTAAGTGCCTTGTATTAACTTTCTCTATATTGTAAACAGGGGTGTAGCTAAAGGCGAAGCAGGTGAAGGGGCCCATACAACACTAATAGATTTTAATTTCATGGCTTCCTCAGCAGTATTATACAATTACATTAAAATAGTGACACTGTAGGAAATGGATGGAGCAGCTGCCAGGCCTGGTCTGAGAACAAGAAGAGGAGGTTGAGAAGAATTTGCTGGGGCAGGGCTTGTCCCATTCAAAAATTTGCTGTGGGGGCCAGTCATTTCTAGTTATGCCACTTATTGTAAATGTCATTTGCTGAAGTGAGACAACCCCTTTATTACCAGATTCAATGCTGTTTCACATGAGTGGTACTGCAGATATGGAGTCCAGATCACAATTTTTTATTTTCTTACTGCCCCCCATTTTCCCCCGTCAGCGCTCAGTTCAATTGAAATACATTGTCAGGACTGTGCAGATGATGCCTCTCTATTATTTTAGAACAGCACAGCAGTCTGGACTGTGTATTTCAGTGCAGCTTTGAGTTCTTACAGGGGAGGAACTGGGGGCAGAAAAAAATAGTAATTCTGGACTCCTTATCTGCAGTACTACGCATGAATTACTGTGGATAATGGTCCAAAATCTAGGTGACAGATTCTCTTTATAAGTGCCTGCAAGTGTAGAAATAAGGGGCAGAGGTTACAACTGGACCCAAACAAATACTGTGCAAACATACCTACTGAGTTATTCCATGAAATGTATCTGTATAGCGCCACCTGCTGTTTGTTATTTTCTTATTTCTTTGTCCTGCTCACTGAGATGGCCGCACATGCTCAGTTTCATCCTTCAACTGCCTCCTGAGCTGTGATAGGGGGAGCTGAGACACGCCCCCTGAGCTGTGATAGGCAGAGCATGGACACGCCCCCTGAGCTGCAGCAGAAAAGACACTCCCCTTGAGCTGTCAGCTTGATATAAATCTAGCAGAGTAATTAATGTGGAAATCTCTGGACCCATGTGAGGTACAGGGCTTGTTCTAGCTTTGTTAGAAAGAGATTGTCATGTACTATATGATGCCTGATTTTCATTTTTTACATTAGTCATGGGATAACCCCTTTAAGCTCATAGGCTGAGTTCACACGGGCGTTGCAGGAAAATGAGTGATTTTTCAGTGCGAGTGCAAAGCAGTTTAATGCGTTTTTCACGCACGTGAGAAAAATTGGCATGTTTGGTACCCAGACCCGAACCCGGACTTCTTCACAGAAGTTCGGGTTTGGGATCGGTGTTGTGTAGATTTTATTATTTTACCTTACAACATGGTTATAAGGGAGAATAATAGCATTCTTAATACAGAATGCATAGTACAATAGCGCTGGAGGGGTTAAAAAAAAAATAAAAAAATTGATGAGCGCAGTGTAGTCACCAAAGGTCCTTTTCCTCCCAGGTCCTCAAAGAAGAAGAAAGAAGAGAAGCCGGGCAGTGCGAACAAGTGGATGAGGTGAGTTTAATTTTTTATTTTTATTTTTTAACCCCTCCATCACTCATTTACTTAGCATTCTGTATTAAGAATGCTATTATTTTCCCTTATAACCATGTTATAAGGGAAAATAATAAAGATCGGGTCCCCATCCCGATCGTCACCTAGCAACCATGCGTGAAAATCGCACCGCATCCGCACTTGCTTGCGGATGCTTTGTGATTTTCACGCAGCCCCATTCACTTCTATGGGGCCTGCGTTGCGTGAAAAACACACAATAAAGAGCGTGCTGCGATTTTCACGCAACGCACAAGTGCTGCGTGAAAATCATTGCTCATGTGCACAGCCCCATTGAAGTCAATGGGTCCGGATTCAGTGCGGGTACAATGCATTCACCTCACGCATTGCACCCGCGCGGAATTCTCGCCCGTATGAAAGGGGCCATAGGGTTTCTTCTTGATTAAATCTGCGAGTTAATATTACAAACATTTGAGAGTTGTTTTTTTTTTTTCAGTTTTACTGATTGCATAAAGTGTTCAGACCATTCTTTGAGCCACAGGGTCCTACATACATATCTGGTTGAAAAGGGAGTCAGTGACTAGGAAATTCACTGATAAACCAGGCACAATGTCGGGCTGGCTCAGATGAATGGAATGATACCTTTCACTTAGGGCTCATACACACGAATGTATTTTTTTACATGTCCACACCACCTTTTTTTGGCAGAAACGACTCTGTGTGTACTCTATGTCTGCATGGCCGTTCCGCAAAAAAATAGAACATGTTATATTATTGGGCGCATTACGGACAAGGATGGGACTGTTCTATTAGGGGCTGAACGTTCCGTTCCACAAAATGCGGAATGCACACGGCCGGTATCCTTGTTTTGCGGATCCATAGTTTGCGGATTGCAAAACATACAACGGTAGTGTGCATGAGCCCTTAGTGACATGTAGCTTCATTCTGGAGAAAAAGGAGGAAGTTCATGAAAACTGATGTAAAGGAAAACTGCCTTAGTAGCAACCAATCAGATTCCACTTTTCATTTTCCAAACGAGCTCTGAAAACTGAAAGGTGGCATCTGACTGGTTGCAACTTAGGGAGAGTTTACATCACCATTATTTTTCCGTTATTTTTCTGATCCGCAGAAAAGCGCCGGTGCGGCCTCATCTGGAATACGCAGTCCAGTTCTGGGCACCAGTCCATAGAAAGAATGCACTGCAGCTGGAAAAAGTACAGAGGAGAGCGACTAAAATGATAAGGGGTAAGGAGGGTCTTAGTTATGAAGAAAGATTAAAATAATTGAATTTATTTAGTCTTGAGAAGAGACGTCTAAGGGGGGACATGATTAACCTGTACAAGTATATAAATGGGCCATACAAAAAATATGGCAAAAAGCTGTTCCATGTAAAATGTGCTCAAAAGACAAGGGGCACTGCCTCCGACTGGAGAAGAAAAAGTTCAGTCTCCAGAAGCGTCAAAGCTTCTTTACTGTAAGAACTGTGAAAAATAGAGCACATCCTAATCTTGTCCGAATTACAGACAAGAATAGGACAGTTCTATAGAGGCCTGGATGTTCCTTTCCACAAAATGCTCAGCGCACACGGCCGGTATCTGTGTTTCCGTCTAAAAAGACGGATCACAGGTGGAAATAGTTCAAATGGATGACAAATGTGCATAACTTTTTTTTTTTTTTTTACAACCGTTTTTTTTTGTTTTTTCTGTTCTTCTGACGGATCAGAAGAACGGAAAAACAACGGTGATGTGAACTAAGCAGGTTTTTCTTTACAGCAGTTTTGATAAATCTCCCTGAAAGGAATTTCAATCCACATGCAAATGAATAGATAAGTGCTCCGGGTGCCGGGCCAAGACACTATGCACTCTTGCTCCTCCTGCGGATGTGTTTCATGCAAAGAAATATACTTTAGTGTAACATGGAATATTTAAAGAGTGTTAGTAAATAATTGTATTTCCCATGTAACAACAATTCTGGATCATTTATTCTTTTGACATTCCTCTTTTATTCCTAACAGAATTTATGAATAAAGGGTGTTACCACTGCGGGCTCCCTTGCATACTCTGACACTGTCTAATCAATACTGCCAGCGTCTGTCTGTGCAGGGACACACCCCACCTGGTAACACCCAATTGGACCTTTATTCATTCCTAGCAGGAATAACAGAGGAGTAGCACACTATAGCATTATCTGAAAAGATGTCTCCAAGTTGTTATTACATGGGGAATGCAAGCTGTTACCAAACCTTTGGAGAGGTGACAAGAGGGAGTCCTCTGGAAACGATCAGCTTCACTTACAGCAGCAGCTTAACATGCGGACAATGTTTAAAAGAAAAGTTCAAAGTCCAATAGCAGGTGAGGCATGGTGGAAGAATTCTGTCACGTCACACTAAGCAAACCCCATATCATCTTAGTAACCTCTCTAATCTTTGTCCCTGAACAGAAGTTTTCGAATTTAAGATGACAAGAAATAACTTCACGGTATATGCCCGCCTGAATTTTTTCTTTAATTTTGAAAAATCAATAACATGAAATGATGCGTGGCTAAAATCAAAGAGCAAATGAAGATATCACTTGCCTTAAAAAGTTATGCAATATTCCAGAACACTTTTTGTAACAATTCCTCATGGTTTTCAAGATCTCTGTTTGTTGTCGTTCAATAGAAATCTTCATAGTTTACACTGTGCTGTTCATGTGATGTGCTTATTACAAGAGACAGCTCTGATAACTGTGCTGTCACATAATCAGAACACCTTTGTATCCAATGAAAGTTAGAAAGCTTCCTATAGGATGACTGCAAGCAGAGGTCTTCCTGTAAGGAAATTATACAGGCAGTACACGTTCTCACTCGATCAATTCTGAAATGAGAGAACATTTAAATCTGAATAATTGGTATTTCCATAGTTGGCAACTGCCTTCAAAGTGCAGTGGCTGGGTTTGGGGTGACACCAATGGTAGGCTGGGTCCTCTGGACACCATTGAGGTGTCACCACGTGTTGCTGCTCTCCGGAAGGGATGGTAAGGCCCGGTGCACCCCAATGGGAAATAAGTCCAGAGAGTCAGGGTCTGCAGTAAACCAGGGTGCTTTTTTACTCGAGGAACTCAAGTGCAAAAAAATACAGGCGAGGCATTGGGCTGGCATCTCCAGTCTCCTCCCTGGCAGAAGAAGGGTTTGATGCTGAGGAAAGGCCTGAGCTAGCTGTCCCTCCCAGAAAGCTGACTCCCTGGTCAAAGGCTGGTGGTCCAGGATCTGTGGCTCAATCGTCCGGCTGGCTCCCTGGTCACAGGGCTGGTGACCCAGGATCTGTGCAAGAGTAGGCCCATCTCAGCATCGTCTTCTGGTCACTCATGCAGTTTGGTACAGTCTTTCCTACTAAATTCTGGTCCCTGCAGATTATCAGAGGCTCTCCTACTAAGCAGTGGTCACTAGGGGCTTTGATTGCTCTGATTGCTCTCCTTCTAGTAGGAAGGGTGGAGTGGAGAAGCACAGCCTAAACAGAAACAATATTACAATTTCTGTCTATCAGAGACTTGTATATAGCTTCAATGGAAATCTTGTGGGGAAGACAAAGCAGCTTTTCAAGACATAATCAATTAGGAAAAATAAAGTACAAATTCTGTTCAAGTATCAAACTCTCTAGCGCTGCAAAATCCTGGACACAAGTGAGCAAAAGTCCATACAATGAAATAGAAGGAAAAATGGATTGCGCTGCAGGAGGGTATACTAGAAATAATCAAAGTCACAAAGTTATTTTCTTCCTATGTAAAATCTTCAGTCAAAAGGATTCATCCATGTACACCAAACACAAACTGGGATGTAGAATTCTGAAATAAAATAGAGACCGCACGATGGTGTAGTAACTTCAAACAGAGTGCAACCTAAATACAGGTTATACTCACAAAACTCAGATGGTAATAAGTATAGAGAGCCGGCTCAGCGCTGATAAGGACCCAGGAGCTGCACACCTCAGATGCGGTTCACCAGACCCGACGGACGTCTCAGCGTCTCAGAAGGAAAGATATCAGCCAATGGTGAAGTATATACCACAAGGTAGAATAAAAATGGATTTATTGTACTCACAAACAACAAAGGTTTTGGAGCAAATTTAAAACAGGTACAAAGTGCCCGACCCGGGTTTCGCAAAGTTTGACATTCTGCCTAAGTGTTTTTTACCTGGAGATCCAGCCTGTGCCTGTGGAAATGATTTAAGATTCTATTCGTCCGTCGGGTCTGGTGAACCGCATCTGAGGTGTGCAGCTCCTGGGTCCTTATCAGCGCTGAGCCGGCTCTCTATACTTATTACCATCTGAGTTTTGTGAGTATAACCTGTATTTAGGTTGCACTCTGTTTGAAGTTACTACACCATCGTGCGGTCTCTATTTTATTTCAGAATTCTACATCCCAGTTTGTGTTTGGTGTACATGGATGAATCCTTTTGACTGAAGATTTTACATAGGAAGAAAATAACTTTGTGACTTTGATTATTTCTAGTATACCCTCCTGCAGCGCAATCCATTTTTCCTTCAAGACATAATCAAGTCTTCAGACAACAGATCTAAGGCTAGTTTCACATCTCCAGCAGCAATTCCGGCAGGCTGGTCCGGCAGAGAACAGCCTGCTGGAATACTGTGGTTTTAACTATAATAGGGTCCGGCGGAGATCAGGACGCAATCTGGCAAATATGTTGGGAATCACCTGGACAGAAACTGCTGCTTGCTGCGTCATTCTCTGCTGAAACTGGCTGTCAGATCACAATGTTGGAGATGTGAAAGTTGCCTAAGCCAGATAGTCAGAAGGTCAGTGCGTCTGGTTTTACCCTCCAAAACTTTGCATAGGTAGAAAGTCACAAAGTCTCTCGTTATTAGCTGGCTGTGCATTAACCCTTCCCACAGTGCATCTATAGTGTAATAGTGCAAATGAACAGGATATATTACAATAAACATATACATGCAGTTCATCAATATAAAACAGTATATGTGCACATAACAGCATAAATCACTGTGAAAGTTAACCCTTCAGAATGCAGTAAAGTAGGGAGTTGACGGCTTTGCATAGTACTGTAGCAATAAGGGTAAACAGGGCCGTCATCAGGGGGGTACAGCCGATACCCCAGTAAGGGGCCCGGACCCCTGGGGGGCCCGGCCAGTCCCGACTTTTTTTTCTTTTTTTTGTCATTAGTCAAAATTGTCAGTGACTTCACTGACTTTATAGTCCGCGTCGCTACATAGTCCGCCACGGTCCCCCCCCAGCTGATTCCCGTACCGCTGGCCGCGCTGCTTTTCCCTTTAAAACGCTGGCGCTGTGCAGAGGAGCGCAGCTGCGCACGTGACATCAGACGCCGGCCGCTGCCTCACGCCGCCTTCAGATTAGCGGGAATTTCTGGTCTCTGGAACTTTTGTGGAAGCCTGCCCTAGTGCCCTCTTAGCCAGCCCAGGAAGGAGTCAGTGCCGGCTCCATGCTCCAGCCTCCACTGTCTCCATCACATGTTGGACGGGTCGGACCCCACTTATTTATTAAGGTGACGGTCCATTAGGTTGTTTCCATGATGTTATCATTACATTAGACAACATAAGGATCAATATGAAAATAAATAATTTGGAGCCTTTGAAATAGCTCAGCTCAGTATGCCACCATTAACTGTAAAATTATAAGTTATCATTTTACTGTTAATGGTGGCATACTGAGCTGAGCTATTTCAAAGGCTCCAAATTATTTCTTTTCATATTGATCCTTATGTTGTCTAGGCAGCTCTATGTTGTGTGGTCTTTCCTCGGGGGTAAAATGCAAAGCTGTTTTCTGGATTATCCCAGAGGGCCATGATCCTCCATCACTTATTGTTATTAACCCCTCCCTTGCCAGCCCACCCAGCCCCATTTAGCTGTGTGTTCTGCTTTGAATTTTTTTTTTAGGCCATGAAGGGGTTAATTAAGTGTTGGAGGGGGTGTTATTGGGCATATTGTGTTTGGGAGCCATTTAACAAGTTTGACCAGTTGGGTTTGAGAGTGGTTGAGTGTCATCCACTGATGCCCATAAAAGTGTCATCCACAGATCCCCCATAAAAGTGTCATCCACAGATCCCCCATCAAAGTGTCATCCACAGATCCCCCATCAAAGTGTCATCCACAGATCCCCCATAAAAGTGTCATCCACAGATCCCCCATAAAAGTGTCATCCACAGATCCCCCATCAAAGTGTCATCCACAGATCCCCCGTCAAAGTGTCATCCACAGATCCCCCATCAAAGTGTCATCCACAGATCCCCCATAAAAGTGTCATCCACAGATCCCCCATAAAAGTGTCATCCACAGATCCCCCATAAAAGTGTCATCCACAGATCCCCCATAAAAGTGTCATCCACAGATCCCCCATAAAAGTGTCATCCACAGATCCCCATAAAAGTGTCATCCACAGATCCCCCATAAAAGTGTCATCCACAGATCCCCATAAAAGTGTCATCCACAGATGCCCACATACCAGTGTGTCATCCACAGATGCCCCCATAAAAGTGTCATCCACAGATGCCCACATACCAGTGTGTCATCCACAGATCCCCCATAACAGTGTGTCATCCACAGATCCCCCATAACAGTGTGTCATCCACAGATCCCCCATAACAGTGTGTCATCCACAGATCCCCCAGGAGTCAGGACGGATTCTAAAGGGGTGGGGTAGGAGGGGGGGCCCAGGCCTTGAGCCTGTAAGGGGCCCCAAAATTTCTGATGGCAGCCCTGAGGGTAAATGTCCACAAATTTCCATAGTCCAAAGTATCCTTGCTCCAAGACACTACAAAAGCAGTGTACAGCATACTAAACGCTAATGCAGTGACCTGCTATTGCCAGTGATTGTCAGGATGTCATCACTGCAGCAGGAAGCGGAGAATGATGGCAAATCGGGCAGCCTCAGAATTAAAAGAAGTATACCTTTTTCATCTATAAACATACATGGATTGTGGTTGGCTCACGTTTAACCCTTCACGACCTTGGGACTTTCCATTCTTGCGTTTTCATTTTTTACTGTCTGACTTCTCGTAAACGTAACTTTTTTATTTTTTTGTTCACATAGCTGTACTAGGTAGCTGTTCACATAGCTGTACTAGGTTTTAACCAGACAAGTTGCACTTTCTATTGGCACCAATTTATATGGAATACAATATAATGGGAAGCTGGAAAAAAAAAAAACAAATAGGGTAAAATTGGAAAAAATTCCAACATGGTTTTATGGGCTTCATTTTTATTGCGTACGATTACAGGGATACCACAGTTATATACTTTTTCTCGTGTTTTAACACTAAAGAAAAAAAACTTTTAAATTTTTTTCTTCTTCTTTGCATTGGCATATTTTGACATAACTTTTTTATGGTTACATTTACTGTGGGGTGATCTGTAGTTGAATGGACAAAAAAATTGCGAATTTACTATATTTTTTTTTTTTTGTGACCGTATAACTATACAGTATAAATACGTTTATATAGTACAGGTGCTGTTAGACGGGCGATACAAATGATCTTTATTTTTTATTGTTTGTTTATTGAATTTTTATAGATATTTTTTTAGATATTTTTAAGAACAGTATATATATATATATATATATATATATATATATATATATGAAAGTATATTGCCCAGTGCACTGACTTACTGTAATTCATAAACCCCTAATAAATAAATGATTCAATAGTATACACTGCAGTCAGGCTCTCTGGTCTTCACACAAGGTATTTTTCAGTTGTTGTTTTTTAAATGAATGTCTGTTTTAATCAATGGACTAAATTAAACATGTACAATAAAAAGTATCAATCAATATAAAATACAAATATAATATGCATGTAAAAACAGACAAATATATAGCCAAAACGCCGGTCTTAATAAATGACCCCCGTAGTTTTTCCAGTTAGGATATGGCCACACAGTCAGGTTTCCTGATGCAATTTTAGAAGACAAAATTAGGGTAGAATCATAAAAGGAGAGGAAGTTTAAATCCTGTTTTCTACTTTGGTGCCGATGGATCTGTAAAGTGGTACCAGGGCCTGTCTTAGAGGTGTGCAACTTGTACGACCACACAGGGAACACTACATTGGACTCATGAAGGGGGGCCCAACATGGTCCCCTTTGCCGGGCACCTGGTCACGGGTTACAGGGTGCCCCTGCCCTCAATTGTATCTGCAGCCACAGGACTCACATACAGTTGAATGCCATAGTGAAGCAGGGAGAAGTCAGCTCCCTGCTTCACCATAAACCAGCCTGCTCTTGTTTACAGAGCCTACTACTAGATAATTTCAAGGCTGTACAGAGAAAGGGGCTCCAAAATTTTAATAAAGAATAATTAAAAAAAAAATTTTTTGCTCAAAATGAGTACAATTCAGTAATAAAAAAAATTGCACCCAAAGGTGTCCACAGCCTTTAAGTAATATAGCAAAGCTAGGTTGTAGAGCAGTTATCTCCCAGACTTCATTGGCTATAAACAACAACAATTTATCCAAATGACCAGTTATACAGGATGTGTCTATGTCTAGGGTGCTGGTGGTGAATGTGACACAGCTAATGGTTGCCTAGGGGGATGCCATGACATGACTAAGGCATTGGATTAAAATTATGCCCTAGGTCAAGGAAAGACTTGCTACATCCCTGACGTCTAGGTTTAACATCATCCCAGCAGTGTCTCTATGCTCTCTGTGACACAGATTTAGAAACCAGGCTTTATCCAGCATACACACGATATCATTTAACACCGACAAGGAAAGAAAACCTTACTCCTGGTGACACATAACGAACCAGCGCAATCTGGATTCAGTTCAGAAAATAAGAATTTATTCTACCTGGCAAAGTCAGCAGATCTTAAAATGTCCATTAACTCCTTCCTTAACAATAGCGTGTGTCTCATCGGAGAATGTAACTGGACAAATAATGTGTCATCATAGGAAGTAGAAACCTTCCTATGATGACACATTATTTGTCCAGTTGCATATTAACCTAAAGCACTTGTTCACACTTGAAATAAAAGCTACACTATGAATCCAGCATTAAACATTCTAGTTCACCGAATGATCTGTACTTGGTCTGTAGTCTCATGACTAATGGTCACTTTTATGTGCAGTCTTCAATGTTATTATACTAAGGAACAGTCGCTTTAGTGGATCATTAAAGACAAAATGATATGGAGATGCACTTGAGGTTATGGCCAGCATTAAGGGACTTGAATTGTATTTTATATCTCCACTGCGTTTCCTATGTTAACATTTATCAGCTATTAGCAGAGGTATTAGCCACTTAACCTTGTAAATTATACTGCAAAAAACATCATTTAGATACTGGGACTTATCTTTGAATTACGGTAGATATTCATTCAGCGGTAGCATTGCATTAAGGGGAATCTGTACATCCGCATATTCAGTTATCATACCATGCAGGAGGTTTTGTATCTTTTTCTGTGATTTTTGATAAATTTATGTTTTTGAAGTAGTGGCACCTTCAAGTGTGAATGCGCTCCTATTATCTGGGGAGTAGCATTCTTGCGCACTTTTTGCCCCACCTATCCGACAGGCAACCTTGATTAGGTGGTACATATAGCTATGTGTGCTCCTTTTCTCATCAGTTGCTTTATGCACACAGAGGTAACTAGGAGCAGCACACTATATGTGCAGGGTCTGCTCTCCTGAATATAGATGCCCAATGGCATAGGTAGGTTTAGAGTAGGACCTGCCTGACTGAGACCACCTTGGCACTGGTAGGTGGGCACAGATGTGTTTTTTTATCAAAATTTATTGGCTGAGAGTCTCAGATTTTATTATACCAGAGTGAGGGCTTAGTCCATACATAATGTTTCCATCTATTGTGTTAGTGCATTATTTTCCATGATTTCTTCCTTATAAATGTTGCCATGTGCATCCACATATTCAGTTATCATATCGCGCAGGATGTTTTGTATCTTTTTCTCTGATTTTTGAATCTGTCACTAGGCTTATATTGTCTTATATGAGGGTCAAATACTTTTTTGGTCTTGCAGTTGTCACGAAACAGTAGGTGTGAACCCACTGTGCCACGTGTCCTACCTCCTCTAAGGGCGTTGTCTAAGTGAACCCCAGGATCTTCACAGTACCCCTGATGGTGGGGATAGACTTTCCCGAGGGGAACACCAGGTCGCTACCTCTTAAGGAGAATAGGCACACGAGGCAGCTGGTTCAGGCGGACTAGGAGGTACCTGAGAAAGGTACCAGAGGTGCAGTACCAAAGGATGAGGCAAAGGCGTAGTTAGACAAGCAAAAGGTCAGGGTAGGCGGCACATGTACAGGTCAGGCAATCCGGGTCAGCAACAGGAGAGTCAAGGCAAGTAGATAGGGATCCAACAGGTAGCAGAGTCTAGGAATACAGATAAGAGTCATTAACACAGGAACATTAGCAGAAAACAGGAATCTTAGCAGGACACAAGGACCTTGACACAGAGGCCTCTGGGAAGGGGCTGAGCCACTTATATATGCGCAGAAGGGCTAGGATAGGTCAACAAGGTCACATGACCTAACCTATAAAACCCAGGAACCAACGTGTGCCGGCCCTAAGGAAGTGCTGCAGGAAACAAGCAGCAAGCATAATGTGGCCAGGGCTGAGAGAAAAATGTGGAGCGTATCCCAGAACAACAGCACCCACACAAACAGAGCCCAGGACAGCACCAGCTGCAGATCACCGCTGAACACGGCGCCCGGGACTGCGGCGGTAAGCAGGGGAACAGCGGCGCACATCAGCCACTGCTACAGTCATTTTCAAAAAGTTCCTGTGGAGCAGTTGCAGTGGGATCTGAGTGCTAGTGTCCAGGTATTATTGAGCAGTGGTGCCCTCCCGGGGATGATTACCTCTCTAGCTCTCTTTCTTTACTGTATGTAATGAGAAAGCAGTCAATCAGTGGGGGGGGGGGGGGGAGGGGGGTTGTTAGAGACAGGAGCTCATAAATACTAGGACTCACAACTTCACTCAGATAGGGCAGCATAAACCTGGTGAAAGATTCCCTTTATACAGTAGCTGTGACCGGAAAGATCCTTTTAAAGGAGCCTATAAATAGCTATTCGTACCTCTATGGACTCCCACATACATGCTTGTTTTGACTTGCCATGGATGTGTTTTCAGTGGGGAGAAAGCTGCTGCTAGATGCATCTGGTGGTGGCATACCTCCTAGGAGGACAAAGGATCAGCCATTGCAATACAAAGGGTCCAATTGTTATCTCCCCCAAATTCATCTGTTGTGGAAGAGTTAGATTATTGGTTTGTGCTGACAATAGCTTAATGTTTATGGGGACCTTAATGGGGTTGTCTGAGCTACAAATATTAATGACTTATCTAAAGGACAGGCCATCAATATCAGATCAGCGGGGTCCGACTCCCAGCACTGCTATCGATTAGCTGTTTGATGCATCCGTGGTGCTTGTAACTTTCACTGGGTCTTCTGTTCCATAATTTTGTAAAATTTTGTAAAACCCAAGATAGTTACATAGTTAATATGAGAAATTCAATTCATTTAAACAACTCTTAACCATACATGTATTCAAACATATAAAATAATAAATGCAAAAGACTACTTGTCTTCCTACAGCATCTTAGAACTTTTTTGGTACGGTCTTGTTTGGATAAAAGGTGCTGTACACAAACGTCTACACTATTAATACACTGAACAAAAATACAAACGCAACATTTTCAGTTTTGCTCCCATTTTGCATGAGCTGAACTCAAAGATCTGAAACATTTCCTACATACACAAAAGACCCATTACTCTTTAATATTGTTCACAAATCTGTCTAAATCTGTGTTAGTGAGCACTTCTCCTTTGCCGAGATAATCCATCCCACCTCACAGGTGTGGCATATCAAGGCGCTGATTACACAGCATGAATATTGCACAGGTGTGTCTTAGACTGCCCACAATAAAAGTCCACTCTGAGATGTGCACAGTTTTGCCTTACTGAGGGGGGGGGTCAGAAAACCAGTCAGTATCTGGTGTGGCCAGCATTTACCTCACGCAGTGCAATACATCTCCGTCGCATAGAGTTGATCAGGTTGTTGATTGTGGCCTGTGGAATGTTGGTCCCCTCTTCTTCAATAGCTGTGAGAAGTTGCAGAATATTGGCAAGAACTGGAACACGCTGTCGTATACGCCGATCCAGAGCATCCCAAACATACTCAATGGGTGACATGTCCGGTGAGTATGCTGGCCATGCAAGAACTGGGATGTTTTCAGCTTCCAGGAATTGTGTACATATCCTTGCAATATGGGGCCGTGCATTATCATGCTGCAACATGAGGTGATGGTCAGGGATGAATGGCACAACAATGGGCCTCAGGATCTCGTCACGGTATCTCTGTGCATTCAAAATGCCATCAATAAAATGCACCTCTGTTCGTTGTCCATAACATACGCCTGCCCATTGCATAACCCCACCGCCCCCATGGGCCACTCGATCCACAACGTTGACGTCAGCAAACCGCTCACCCACACGACGCCACACACGCTGTCTGCCATATGCTCTGAACAGTGAAAACCGGGATTTATCCGTGAACAGAACGCCTCTCCAACGTGCCAGACACTATCGAATATGAGCATTTTCCCACTCAAGTCGGTTACGATGACGAACTGCTGAGACCCCGATGAGGACGATGAGCATGCAGATGAGCTTCCCTGAGACGGTTTCTGACAGTTTGTGCAGAAATTCTTTGGTTATGCAAACCAATTGTTGCTGCAGCTGTCCGGGTGGCTGGTCTCAGATGATCATGGAGGTGAACATGCTGGATGTGGAGGTCCTGGGCTGGTGTGGTTACACGTGGTCTGCGGTTGTGAGGATTTACTGCCAAATTCTCTGAAACGCCTTTGGAGATGGCTTATGGTAGAGAAATGAACATTCATTGCACGGGCAACAGCTCTGGTAGACATTCCTGCAGTCAGCATGCCAATTGCACGCTCCCTCAAACGATGCGACATCTGTGGCATTGCGCTGTGTGATCACACTGCACATTTCAGAGTGTCCTTTTATTGTGGGCAGTCTAAGGCACACCTGTGCAATATTCGTGCTGTGTAATCAGCGCCTTGATATGCCACACCTGTGAGGTGGGATGGATTATCTCGGCAAAGGAGAAGTGCTCACTAACACAGATTTAGACAGATTTGTGAACAATATTTGAGAGTAATGGGTCTTTTGTGTATGTAGAAAATGTTTCAGATCTTTGAGTTCAGCTCATGCAAAATGGGAGCAAAACCGAAAGTGTTGCGTTTATATTTTTGTTCAGTGTAAAATGGCCGACTTAAACAGGCATATGTTAGGTGACTGTGGTGTGCAAATAGTCTCTTATCTATTAGTAGGTTGATGGTTGAACAAACATTGAATGAACAATAATCTAGTGAATGATCATGCAGCCATACATATTTTAGTCCATACTCTCCATTCCAGTTATTCAGATTGGCCATATATATTCAACGACACCTGGTGAAGGACAAACAATCTTTATGGGAACATTCTGAGAATATTCTTTCAAGGAAAGGACATTTAAAATATCTTTTCATAACAAAAGATTTATTTGTCCGACTATCGGAGGAAAATTAGAAACACGGCTGGCTTCTTTTCAGACAATGATCTGTCATCGGTTGTCTAAAATGATCCCTTCATGTTAAAGTGTAACTGTCAATTTTTATGTGTAGGGACAGTTAGCGTGTTTTTCTAATATATTTTAATTAGGGAAATATGTTAAACTTTATGTAAAGTGTCTAACTACCTAACTTAAGGGGCTAGGGAGTATCCATCTTCAGCCCTCTACTGAAGGCTCCAGATAACTGTAAGCTGCAGAGGCTTCTCAGCCTGCCTCTGGTCTCCTGGCCCCAGTTTCTGCCTCCTTACATCAGCCACTGCCTCCCTAAATGCTTGATAGAGTTTACACTACACGTTGCCTTTCTTAGAGCGAGTACTTGTAATTACACAGCACTTCCGAAACGACGGGTAGTATAATGAAGAGGAAGCAGCACTTGTGTTCTAACAACTGATCAGCGGGGATGCTGGGTGTCAGACCCCCACTGATCTGAGAATAGGTCATCAATATAAAACCCCTGCACAACCCCTTTAAGACTGGCCATAGACATACTGTTACGTTGCTAATGGTAATTTATTAGTCTGCTGGGCAGAGTACACGTCATTCATAGTTCTGAGTTATTCTGGGTCATTAGTAAAATAGATGATACAATTGTAGCATGTGTCATTGTTATCAAGACATAAAAAAATCCAAATATCACCCCATCATCGGTTTTGTTTTACTCATATTATATCCTCACTTGGATGTCTGTTCAGCAACAACGATCAAGCTCATGGTGACAGTATGAGGGGGCACAATCACTGGTTTAACACTTCACTCTCCATGCCCTGCACCTGCTCATGATACTTGAGAGGGCTGTTGGAGAAAACAGCTGCACTGAGGTTTTAAATAGAGCCCAATGAAGCCATTTTTAAGTATCATTCATGGGTTATAGATGTGATTTAAAACATAATCTTAGGAACCTTCACTAAAGTGGAGCTACGCCTTAACTACATAAACTCTAGAGGCGAAAGTTTATATCCTACATTGCTTATCCAAGTTATGTCTTTCCTTTAGTTATCCTAGTTTAAAGGGGTTTGTCTGGGAGTACAATAATGCAGACCTATTCTCAGGATAGGTCATCAAGATCAAATCAGCAGGGTCTGACTCCCAGTAACCCCACCGATCAGCTGTTTGAAGGGGCCACGGCGCCTCAGTGAGTGCTGCGGTCTTTTCCTAGGTCAGTGACATCACATTCATTGATCACGTGGCCTACGTGCAGCTCAGTCCCATTCCACAGCTGCCAAGTGGCCCAAATGTGGCGGGATTGTCCCTGATTTTCAGAGACAGTCCCAGCAAATTTGCGATATCCCGGGGCAAAAATGGACATGGCTAGCATAAACTTCGTCCATTATAGGGTGGTCCCGGTCGGGGTTGGGATGTTCCCGGGGTGGGGCTTATATGCCCCAATTTTACCAGCTGAAAAGTTGGTAAATATGCCATTCAAGTGAATAGGCCTGAGCTACAACCACTACACAATGTACGACACTGTGCTTGGTAAGCTGTGAGGAGGCCGCAGCATTCACCGGAGAGCCACAGCTGATATGTGGCAGTGGCGGGAGTCAGACCTCCATCAATCTGAAAATAATGACTTATCCTGAGGATAGTCATCAATATTGTACTCCCAGAAAACCCTTTTAAACACATAGGCAGACGTGACATATTAGATGTCCTCATTTTGCTTACAGTATCTGCAATACTTGATGACAATATGGTCACACACACCTGAGAAATAGCGGAATCCACCAACCGTAGATTCGGTAGTCACTTTTTTTTTTTTACTGAACGTTCGGAGGCAGCAGTATGAAAGGTGATGTAAAAGTGTGAAAATGGCACATAACATAGTACATCCACTTCTACAGAATATGTTACTTTCCTATACAGTACTTGCCACTGAGTCAGAATGGAGAACCGAGCCAGACCACAAAATTCTCTATTTAATCAGGGGTAGGCCGCAGCATGACTGGGATTATCAAAGGCTAAATCAGAAGCAAACTGGATGTTCAAATTACAAAATCAGGCCACAGCCTTCTTATATGGACAAGGAAATACATAGAAATTTAAAGTCAGGGCTGTGTTACCAGCATTCTGCCAAACTACAGGATAATGTACTAGATGATAACTTAGAGAGTCTGCTATTCCCAGTGCTGAATAGGATCAGCGCTGCAGTAACCAACTCTGTCCACTATACAACGGACGGCGCTGTGTTGTTCTGGCACTGATTTCCTGGGGCCGGAGCTACTGCAGGACAGCTGATCGGCGAGGATGCGGGATGGCAGACCCCTGAAGATTACATTGTGATGGCCTATTGTGACTTTTTGCATTCTTTCATCACTTTAGTTTTGAAAAGTGGATGGGAAAGGGGACATGGTTAGAAGTGTTAGGCTACTTTCATACTCGCGTTTTGAACGGTTCCATCATGGACGGGTCCGTTCAGATAATACAACCATCTGCATCCGTTCAGAGCGGATCCGTTTGTATTATCTTTAACATCGCCAAGACGGATCCGTCTTGAACACCATTGAAAGATAATGGAGGACGGATCCGTTTTCTATTCTGCCAGATTGTGTCCGTTTCATCAGACGGACGCTGCAAGTAGCGTTTTGGTGTCCGTCTACAAAGCGGAGTGGAGACTGAACTGATGCAAACTGATGCATTTTGAGCGGATCCTTTTCCATTCAGAATGCATTAGAATGCAAACTGATCCGTTTTGGACTGCTTGCGACAGCCCAGAACGGATCTCACAAACGAAAAACCAAAACGCCAGTGTGAAAGTAGCCTAAATTAGTTTCACTCCAGATTTATCACTGAGTTGCTAAACCACTCCAGTGTGTGTGTCTGTGTGGGAGGGCGAGTTGTGACAAAAAAAAAAGGAGTAGGCTACCTATACAGAAGTGTTGAAAGATCCACCAAATTCGACAAACAATGGGGCTCATTTATCAAAGACTAGGATATGCTATGCCCTGTGCTGCAGCAGAATGTGCTTAATTTATGAAGAGGGGCACACCTCATCATAAATTAAAGGGGTTATCCAGTGGAAAAAATATTGATGACCTATCCCCAGGATAGGTCATCAATATCAGATCAGCAGGGGTCCGACACAGGGGACCTCGACCAATTAGCTGCTAGAAGAGGTCGGGTGCTCAGTGAGCGCTGCGGCCTCTTGCTAGGCCATGTGACGTCACCGTACATTGGTCACATGGCCTAGTTGAAGCTCATGGCCTATGTCCTTTGAAAGCTGCGGGGAACAGGTTGTGCTCACAAGAGTTTCGGTGAGCGCAGCAGCTCCCCATAACAGCTAATCAGGTGCCGGGGCTCAGACCCCCACAATCTGATATAGATGACCAGTTCTGAGAATAGTAGACAAAAGTGTTTGTAGAGCAGCACCCACAGACATAAATGGCCACACCGGTAATGCAACAGCCGAGTCACGACCGCAGATCCTCAGCAGTCGACCGTATAGCAAATGAAGAGAGGTAGCGGCTGCATCTTCAGTGAATCCTTTATTGGACGGACTTTACAGAAAGTGTGTCATAAAATCAAGCAGCAACGTTTCGGCTGTATCCCAGCCTTTGGGTAGTTTCACACTAGCGGCAAGACGGATCCGACAGGCTGTTCACCCTGTCGGATCCGTCCTGCCGCTATTTCACCGTGCCGCCGGATTGCTGCTCCGTCCCCATTGACCATAATGCGCAGTGAGAGGCCGCCGGACTAAAAAGTCAGACATGCAGTACTTTTAGTCCGGCGGCCTCTTGCCGTGCACTGCCGTGCTGCGCCGGAGCTCCGCCCGCCGTCCCCATTATAGTCAATAGGGACGGAGCGGCAGTCCGGCGGCACGGCGAAATAGCGGCAGGACGGATCGAATTGAGACTAAATTTTGTTGAGTTGGCGTTTAAAAAGTCTCCTACCTGCAATTTGTGACTTTTTTTTACTCCAGTTTCTGGTGTAGGGGCCATTGTAATGACCCCAATATGGAATATTTTATAAATATTGCACAAGGTACCTCAACGCAGACTGCAAAGTTGACTTCACATACAGTCAGGTCCATAAATATTGGGACATCGACACAATTCTAAAATTTTTGGCTCTATACACCACCACAATGGATTTGAAATAAAACGAACATGATGTGCTTTAGGTCTCATGCACACGACCGTTGTGTGCATCCGTGGCCGTTGTGCCGTTTTCCGTTTTTGGGTCCGTGGAAAAATCGGAAAATGCACCGTTTTGCAGCCGAGACCGTGATCCGTGTATCCTGTCCGTCCAAAAAATATGACCTGTCCTATTTTTTTGACGGACAACGGTACACGGACCTATTCAAGTCAATGGGTCCGTGAAAGAACACGGATGCACACAAGATTGGCATCCGCGTCCGTGATCCGTGGCCGTAGGTTACTTTTTATACAGACGGATGCGAAGATCCGTCTGCATAAAAGCTTTTTCAGAGATGAGTTTTCACTTCGTAAAAACTCAAATCCGACAGTATATTCTAACACAGAGGCGTTCCCATAGTGATGGGGACGCTTCTAGTTAGAATATACTGAGAACTGTGTACATGACTGCCCCCTGCTGCCTGCCAGGCAGCAGGGGGCAGCCCCCCCCTGTAGTTAACACATTGGATGCCAGTGCGGCCGGCCCCCCCTTCCCTCCCCTGTAGTTAACTCATTGGTGGCCAGTGGGCCCCCCTCCCTCCCCTGTAGTTAACTTGTTGGTGGCCAGTGGGCCCCCCCTCCCTCCCCTGTAGTTAACTCTTTGTTGTCCAGTGCGGCCGGCCCCCCCTCCCTCCCCTGTAGTTAACTCGTTGGTGGCCAGTGGGCCCTCCCCCTCCTTCCCCCTCCTAATTAAAATCTCCCCCCTATCATTGGTGGCAGCGGAGAGTACCGATCGGAGTCCCAGTTTAATCGCTGGGGCTCCGATCGGTAACCATGGCAACCAGGACGCTACTGCAGTCCCGGTTGCCATGGTTACTTAGCAATTTGTAGAAGCATTATACTTACCTGCGAGGCTGCGATGTCTGTGTCCGGCCGGGAGCTCCTCCTACTGGTAAGTGACAGATCATTAAGCAATGCGCCGCACAGACCTGTCACTTACCAGTAGGAGGAGCTCCCGGACCGTGAAAAAATACGGTCGTGTGCATGAGGCCTTAACTGCAGACTGTCAGCTTTAATTTGAGGGTATTTACATCCAAATCAGGTAAACGGTGTAGGAATTACAACAGTTTGCATATGTGCCTCCCACTTGTTAAGGGACCAAAAGTAATGGGACAGAATAATAATTATAAATCAAACTTTCACTTTTTAATACTTGGTTGCAAATCCTTTGCAGTCAATTACAGCCTGAAGTCTGGAACGCATAGACATTACCAGATGCTGGGTTTCATCCCTGATGATGCTCTGCCAGGCCTCTACTGCAACTGTCTTCAGTTCCTGCTTGTTCTTGGGGAATTTTCCCTTCAGTTTTGTCTTCAGCAAGTGAAATGCATGCTCAATCGGATTCAGGTCAGGTGATTGACTTGGCCATTGCATAACATTCCATTTCTTTCCCTTAAAAAACTCGTTTGTTGCTTTTGCAGTATGCTTTGGGTCATTGTCCATCTGTATTGTGAAGCGCCCTCCAATGAGTTCTAAAGCATTTGGCTGAATATGAGCAGATAATATTGTCCGAAACACTTCAGAATTCATCCTGCTGCTTTTGTCAGCAGTCACATCATCAATAAATACAAGAGAACTAGTTCCATTGGCAGCCATACATGCCCACTCCATGACACTATCACCACCATGCTTCACTGATGAGGTGGTATGCTTAGGATCATGAGCAGTTCCTTTCCTTCTCCATACTCTTCTCTTCCCATCACTCTGGTACAAGTTGATCTTGGTCTCATCTGTCCATAGGATGTTGTTCCAGAACTGTGAAGGCTTTTTTAGATGTCGTTTAGCAAACTCTAATCTGGCCTTCATGTTTTTGAGGCTCACCAATGGTTTACATCTTGTGGTGAACCCTCTGTATTCACCCTGGTGAAGTCTTCTCTTGATTATTGACTTTGACACACATACAACTACCTCCTGGAGAGTGTTCTTGATCTGGCCAACTGTTGTGAAGGATGTTTTCTTCACCAGGGAAAGAATTCTTCGGTCATCCACCACAGTTGTTTTCCGTAGTCTTCCGGGTCTTTTGGTGTTGCTTTTGGTTGCTGACCTCACCGGTGCGTTACTTCTTTTTAAGAATGTTCCAAACGGTTGTTTTGGCCATGCCTAATGTTTTTGCTATCTCTCTGATGGGTTTGTTTTGTTTTTTCAGCCTAATCATGGCTTGCTTCACTGATAGTGCAAATAGCACACTTGAAATGAACTTTGGACCTTTTATCTGCTCATTGTAATTGGGATAATGAGGGAATAACACACACCTGGCCATGGAACAGCTGAGAAGCCAATTGTCCCATTCATTTTGGTCCCTTAACAAGTGGGAGGCACATATGCAAACTGTTGTAATTCCTACACCGTTCACCTGATTTGGATGCAAATTCCCTCAAATTAAAGCTGACAGTCTAAAGCAGTTAAAGCACATCTTGTTTGTCATTTCATTTCAAATCCATTATGGTGGTATATAGAGCCAAAAATGTTAGAATTGTGTCGATGTCCCAATATTTATGGACCTGACTGTATTAACCTTCCTCCTCTGTTTTATGGGAATGACTGCCTTTACAAGCAGAATATAGACACAAGACCCAAGACTAAGACAATCTGGACTATGTTCACTGACTCAGGGCTCATGCACACAACCGTGTCTGGCCCGCATCTGATCCGCCTTTTTTACGGATCAGATGCGGACCCATTCATTACAACAGGGCCACGAAACATACTGTGTGCTGTCTGCATCCACACGTCCACAAAAATTATAGAGCATGACCTATTCTTGTGTATTTTGCGGACAAGGATAGGACATTTCCATTGAAGTGAAAAAAAAATTGCAGCATACACACGGCCGGGATCAGCAATTCACAGACCGCGAAACACAGTCGTGTGTATGAGCCCTAACAGGGAAGTTATGAGGAATCAGAATCTTCCAGTATCTAAAGGGATTGTCCCGTATTAGAACAAGCAGAACTATGTCTGTCCATGAGCTGCTGATACTGAAGATCAGCCACATTCGCTTGAATAGGGATTAGCTGCAATACCGGACACATTACTGTGCTGCTGTTTTAGGAATAAAAATAGCAGACTCTTTTTTTTCTAATGCTGGACAATCCCTTTAACATTACATTTGGAATGAAGTCACCTTATCATAAATCAAGCAATAACTATTGCACTGTAATACTTAATTCAGTCTTGTATAATGATCCTGTGCTTTCTCGTGACTTGAGTTGACTATTAGCGTATCTAAGACGTCTCAGACGGGAGCTTGTCTCAATAGCTTTTCACAGCTGTGGGTTGCATGGTAGCGCTGTGCTGAGAGCGAGGGCTGAGAGCTTAGCTGGAATTGCTGCCTGAACGCTTGGCAATTTGGCAACATTCACTGGGCTGCTTCGACTGACTCTTAAATGCTCCCTGTACGGAGAGGACCATTGCAGAAGAATCCGCACTGGCTGACTACAAATCCCATACCTGGTCGTCTTTATTGAAATTGTTCAACTCACTTTTTCTTCTACAAACTGACTAGAGACTTGCATCCCACAAATACTTAAAAGAGGAATAAATATATAAGACAAACCCATCTAATCATTGCGAACAGTGCTAGCGGCATGGTGGGGAGGTCGCTTCAACATGTTATAGAGCAGAAGGAGCTGAGCAGATTCATATATAGTTTGGTGGGGAAAGTTCCAGTAAAACTTGTAATTCATAGATTTAAACCTCTCTTCCTAGACTGTCCCCGTGTAAGCTATCAGTGACTGACATACAATTACACAGGGAATGCTATCAATCGCTGATGAAACCTCCCCTGTGTTCAGATATCAGTGGCTATCAGCTATCTCTGTATACACACTTACACAGAGAATGCTATCAATACCTGATTACACCTCCACTGTGTACAGCTATCAGTCACTGACCGCTATCTCTTTATACAATTACACAGGGAATACTATCAATCACTGATAACACCTGCCCTGTGTACAGCTATCAGTGACTGACAGCTATCTCTGTACACACATTACACATAGAATACTATCAATCACTGATAACACCTCCCCCCGTACAGCTATCAGTGACTGACAACTATCTCAGTAAACAATTACACAGGGAATGCTATCAATTGCTGATGTCATCTCCCCATGTACAGATATCAGTGGCTATCAGCTATCTCAGTATACACACTTACACATACAATGCTATCAATCACTTATAAGACCTCCTCCGTGTACAGCTATCAGTGACTGACAGCTATCTCTGTATACACACTTACACATAGAATACTATCAATCACTGATAACACCTCCCCCGTGTACAGCTGAAGTCAGAAAAAGCTGAGATATAAATGTATAAATTTATTTTCCCCCCAAAAAAATTGTTCAGCTACTCCTGCCAGATTAAACTGCATAATTTGTGACAGATCCTCTTTAAATTGGATGATACACTGTACATATTAATCTAGTTGGACGATGTTACTTGATATTATGATATACAGTACTGTACAAAAGTTTTAGGCAGGTTTGGAAAAAAACGCTGCAAAGTTAGAATGCTTTCAAAAATGGAAGTTTTAATAGTTTAAATTTATTCTGCAACAGGACAACAAGCCCAAATATACAACCGATGTCATTAATAACTATCTTCAGCATAAATAAGAAAAAGGAGTCCTAGAAGTGATGATATGGTCCCCACAGAGCACTGATCGCAACATCATCAAGTCTGTCTGGGATTACATGAATAGACAGAAGGATTTGACCAAGCCTACATGCACTGACCCAGTAGATCAATGCAAAGGGTTAATTTAATGCTAAAGAATTAAGCTAATGCTAAGGACTTAAATGTTATTTAATGTGATTTATTGTTAAAGTACTTGTTTCCTTGCACTATGTATATCCCTAATGATAATGTATGGGCAGTAAATAGTTAACATTGGTGGTCCTAGTAAGGTTGCCGGGGGACAGGCTGGACCTGCCCTCCTGGATAGAGTAGAGAAATAGAGAGTATCTAGTCCTCAGAGCTAGAAGTGCATATGTAAGCTCCTGAGATGGAGGCCTGTATCTGCCAACCCCTTAAAGGGGTTGGCCCACAAAAAATATTCTACAGTTTTCAAATCAGAAGCTGGATTTCAATCATTTAGTAATTGCATGTAATAAAAAAAATTGTATATCCACTGAGCTATTCAATAAAATGTATCTGTATAGCGCCACTTGCTCTTTGTTCTTTTTCTTATTACTTTGTCCAGCTCACTGAGATGGCCGCACATGCTCAGTTTCATCCTTCAACTGCCTCCTGAGCTGTGATAGGTAGAGCATGGACATACCCCCTGAGCTGTGATAGGTAGACAGCTGCAGCAGAATAGACACGACTTGCAGCGTACTCAAGTTGTGTGCAATAGGTGTTTCTGGGTGATGTAGTGCAATAGACACTAATCTGGTACAGCTGACTCTCTGCAAGGGCAGGTATAGGTAGAAATAGTTCGTGACGCCAGTGCCAAGTAAACGGTGGCACGCCGTTTGCGGATGCAGGAATAAATTGAGGAAACGTAGTATTAAAACAGAACTCCAACTTTAGTAGTTTTCAAGCAGAGACAATATTGGAATCGCAGTTCCTTGGCATACAGTCGATTTTGCAATTCGGTCGATGCAGGCAATTCAGTTACAGCAAGGTGATTACAGAGTGTTGAACACAGGACTTGCAGCACAGGAGCTTGCACTCTAATTCTGTCTGATCCTGGAATATACTGTAGCAATTCTTCACCAAGGTCCATTAACCTAATTCTGGCTTTATATCCTTGGCTATGGCTTTTATAAGTACCTCCTCTGTCTTTCTTAGTACCTCTGGCTTTCCTGATCTTTGCCTCTGTCTCTCTCAGCTGCTGGAAACTTCCTCAGGTTCTTGATCTAACATATTCCTGTTTCTGCATATGGGAATTCAGGAGGGAATCTTCTCCTGGACAGCAGGCTTCAGGCCTGGACTTGTCTCAGACATTGTCTAATCTCCAACTGTAGATTACAGACACTAGACTCCGTCTGCCTTGCACTTCCCTGACTGGGCCTTATATAGACTAGGGCTCCCTAGCTCCCTCTATGGACTAGAAGCTGGAATGACACCCCTAGCAGGCCTGTACATGCAAGTTTCAGTAACCGGAAAATACATACATTACATGACATTTTATAAAACTGACATATAACAACTTCTCCATAATTAAGGAGGGACGACAGCACACCAAGTGACACTTTGGTAGTGACGGGTATTACAATTCCCGTACACTACAGACTCCTGAGCTGCAGCAGAAAAAATACCTTTGAGCTACTAGCTTGATATACAGTAAATCTAGCAGAACGATGACTGGGGAGATCTCTGGGTCCATGCAGGACCGGACTGGGGATAAAAAACAGCCCTGGAAAAAGTTGCACACCAGCCCCACAGCATTGCGTCATTATTTACTTGTTTATAATAGGAGAAAGCATTCATTTTAAAACACGGGTGTAAACACAAATATGAACTTTGCCTTACGATAGCTCTTTTGTAGAACCCCCATTGTTCATATTATTACAGTGTTTTCCCAACCAGGATGCCTCCAACTGTTGCAAAACTACAACTCTCAGCATGCTCAGAGAGTGTTTTACCACGCCCTTTGACCCGCCCCTTTTTTGTTGGCCACCTATTTAATGATTGTTGCATGCAACATTTTACTTGACCAGCTATTTTAGATATTCTACGGCAGTCCTGTTACAATCCCCCCTCCCCCCAATGAGCTTTTCGACCAAATAATAAAAATATTTATAAAATCTCACCCATATGCTGCAAAAAAATAAAATAAATCTGCAATGTAAAATCAATAATAAAGATCAACTACAAACAAACATATTTCACATGAAAACTTACAATGACTTGGCTTGGCCCTTGGGGATCTCGGACGCCACTTCACCACTTTGGCCGGGGGCTCGGCGGAGCTGATGTTGTGTTTTATCCTAATAAGAAAGATTTCATAATAAGGATTTGGAGAAGGGACAGAGGGATAGCAGAGCAGGGAGAGGCTGGTGCTGCTACTAGGGGGTCATACCATGGGGGAGTAATAAAGCCCACCATAATGCCCCCCCCCCCCAGTAGTAATAATTCTCTATATAATGTGTAAAACATACCCCCTTGTAATGCCAGTTGAGCTAATGTTCCCTTAATGTGCCAATATAAAAAAACCTTTCTTAGTGCCCCCTAGATGACCCCATAGTGCTCTTCTCCCCCATCCCCATAGTACCCACCATAATGTGTCCCAGTATGAAATGCCTCTATACAGAGCCCCCTATATAAAATACCCCTACTTTTTAGCCTCAGTAGATGTCCCTATAGTGCCACCCAATAATCTGCCAGTAATAAGTGGCCCAATAGATGCCCCCCAATCATATGCCAGTAAGATGTGCCCCCATAGATGCCCCCCAATAATGTGCCAGTAAGATGTGCCCCCACAGATGCTGCCCAATCATGTGCCAGTAATAAGAGCCCCCCCAGCATCATGTGCCAGCAGCCAGAGCCCCCCCATATCATGTGCCAGTAGCCAGAGTGCCCCCTATCATGTGCCAGTATCCCCCCTTATTATGCGCCAGTAGTCCCCCTTATGTGCCAGTAGCCCCCTTATGTGCCAGTAGCCGCCCCTTATCATGTGCCAGTAGCCCCCTTATTATGTGCCAATAGCCCCCCATGTGCCAGCCGCCCCCCTTATGTGCCAGTAGCCCCCTTATCATGTGCCAGTAGCCCCCCTTATCATGTGCCAGTAGCCCCCCCTTATGTGCCAGTAGCCCCCCTTATGTGCCAGTAGTCGTCCTTATGTGCCAGTAGCCCCCCTTATCATGTTCCAGTAGCCCCCTTATGTGCCAGTAGCCGCCCCTTATCATGTGCCAGTAGCCCCCCTTATGTGCCAGTAGCCCCCTTATGTGCCAGTAGCCCCCTTATCATGTGCCAATAGCCCCCCCATGTGCCAATAGCCCCCCCATGTGCCAGTAGCCCCCTTATGTGCCAGTAGCCCCATATCATGTGCCAGTAGCCCCCATATCATGTGCCAGTAGCCCCCATATCATGTGCCAGTAGCCCCCTTATCATGTGCCCGTAGCCCCCCTTATCATGTGCCAGTAGCCCCCCTTATCATGTGCCAGTAGCCCCCCTTATGTGCCAGTAGCCCCCCTTATCATGTGCCAGTAGCCCCCCTTATCATGTGCCAGTAGCCACCACTTATGTGCCAGTAGTCATCCTTATGTGCCAGTAGCCCCCCTTATTATGTTTTAGTAGCCCCCTTATGTGCCATTAGCCGCCCCTTATCATGTGCCAGTAGCCCCCCTTATGTCCCAGTAGCCCCCTTATGTGCCAGTAGCCCCCTTATCATGTGCCAATAGCCCCCCCATGTGCCAGCAGCCCCCCTTATGTGCCAGTAGCCCCCCTTATGTGCCAAATAGCCCCCATATCATGTGACAGTAGCCCCCTTATCATGTGCCAGTAGCCCCACTTATCATGTTCCAGTAGCCCCCCCCATCATGATCCAGTATTGTACCTATATAAAAAAAAACAAAAAAAAACACTTATACTTACCTCCAGCGATGCGATGCAGGCCTCTTCCGGCCTGTGTCCCTTGCTATACGGTTCAGGCGGCGCGATGACGTCTGCACCGGCCTCTGATAGGTTGCCGGCCTAGTGCTGGCAGCCTATCAGAGGAACAGGAGGAGACACACCTCTCCCTCCCCTGCCGTAGCATAGACATCTGTATCGCCGTCCTGATACAGATGTGCCCTGCCGCCGGCCGGCCGCCCCCACTTGTCACCAGGGCCGCGGCCTTGCAGCACTCAGGCCTGCCGGCCTAACGGGAAATTTCCCGGTATCCCAGCAGGCCAGTCCGGCCCTGGGTCCATGTGAGGTACAGGGCTGGTTCTAGCTTTGTTAAAATAGATTTTCATGTACTATATGAAGTGTGAATTTAACTTTTAACATTAATTATGGGATAAGCCCTTTAAATGAGATGTCCAACCCTTTACAAGTAATGGCCTGTCCTCAGGATAGACCATTACTATCTAATTGGCATGAGTCCAACACCCTGCACCCCTGACAATCAGCTGTTCTGCAGTAGCTGTGAACAGGCCATTACTTGTAAACAGGCGTGTACATGCCCTCATCATCTCCCGACTAGACTACTGTAATATGCTCCTCTGTGGCCTTCCATCCAGAACTCTCGCACCACTGCAATCTATCCTCAACTCTGCTGCCCGATTAATCCACCCCCCATCCCCTTTACTCCTCTGTCTCTTCTCTCTGTGAATTCCTTCACTGTCTCCCCATGGCCCAGATAATTCAGTACATAACGCTAACCATGACATACAAGGTCGACCAAACCTCCATCTGTTACCTGATCACTAGGCACCTTCCCACATGCAATCTCCAATCCTCACAAGACTTTCTCTTCTCTCCTCTTATCTGCTCTTCTGACCCAATTTCTACTGGGCTTCCCCTGTACCGTGGAACTCTCTACCCCAACATATCAGACTTTCATCTACCGTGGAAACCTTCAAAAGAAACCTGAAAACACACCTTTATACCACAGTATGACCAGCTTTACCCTCACCTACTTTATCCTTCAGCTTTCCATTGTAGTATGTAAGCCCTTGTCTTCTGTACCAGTTTTTAACTTCTCTTGTTCAGGCTTATTGTTCTTGTTTTATATTATGTGTGTACACCCCTTTTCATATGTACAGTGCCATGGAATGAATTGGGCTTTAATAATTAAAAATAATAATAATATTGAGACCTGCTGATGAGCACCGAGAAGCAGCACTAAAGTAAAAGAATCTAAATAAATCATTTGTTTTCTCTGTGATGTGCTGCCAACCCCTCCTTCCTGATGCCCTAGGCACGTGCCCTCATGTGCCTTGTTGTAAATGGCCTTCTTTGTAATGGCTTGGACATTATATTTAATTCACACTTGGCAGATTTGTTGATGACATGTCTGCAACTGACTCATTAATCTGAATGGGGCTTGCAGAAATACATGCGCTTTGCGTAAATAACCCCATTCCCCATGAATAAAATAGATTTTTATTAGCAGACATTTCTGTAACAAATCTGTAGCATATGAATATACACTATGGGTCAATCACTTTTAAAGGGTTGGACAACTGCTGAAAGATTCATACTTACCTGCTCTCCACTGCTCTTGTCCAGCACACTGGCTCTTGTTCTTCCATGTTATGGTCCTTGGCTTGTTTTCTTCCAGTCGGGTATGGACATAGTCATGTGCACTGTTGCAGCTAACGACTGGCTTCTGTGGTGAATTGTTCCCAAGTGACAATAGCGCATCAATAAAGAGACCTAAATCAATGGTCTTCGCTCCGTAATATTCTAGTGGCAGAAATCTCTACCACCTCTGGTGGATAAGCTACAATATAAAGATTACTGGTGAGAATATATCTGTCCAAAAATAAGAAATTAAAGTTTCAATCTTATTAACATGTCTCCCATATCTAGGTGTTCCCTCTGCACTACCTCTCGATGCAGCCTTCGGCGCGGTGTGGAGTGGGGGCAGGATCCCAATGAACTTTTCCCATCCAACTCCTTTTTAAAGGAACAGTAGGACTGGTTCTCGACACAATGGTGAAATATTCCAAAGTGAAATTCCATTATGACATAAAATCAGTCGTTAGGATTGCATCATACTTGGTAAGATTACATATTGCCATAAGAATTGTAATGCAGCATGTTACTATGATCCCTGATTGTACACCGAAAAGTAAAACTTATTTTTTTATCCAAAATATCATGCACTGAAATGTCCTTGAATTCCTCTTTTTGGGGCCAAGACTTAAAAGTAAACAACAAGTCCTCAGTAAGGCAGATGGGCGGTAGGAATTAGAGGTGTCGAAAGAAGGGGGATGGGTAAAGATGTGGAAAGTTGAGGGCTGGAAGGACAGCACAAAGAGCATTCAGAGACTGAAGGGAAAAAAATGAAGTCGCATTGTGAGGGAGAGGGCGTAAGAAAATCATGGAGGGCAGAGTGGTGAACTGAAAGGCTTATTATCACATATCATTACATACAGTGGCTTGCAAAAGTATTCCCCCCCCCCCCCCCTTTACTTTTTACTTTTTTCGTATTTTGGTGCCTCACAACCTGGAATTAACATGGATTGTTTGAGGATTTGCATCATTTAATTTATAGAACATGCCCACAACTTTGAAGATGTTTTTTTTTTTTTTATTGTGAAGCAAACAACAAATAGGACAAAATAACAGAAAAAGTCAATGTGCAGAACTATTCACCCCCCTAAAGTCAATACTTGGTAGAGCCACCTTTTGTGGCAATCACAGCTCTAAGTCGCTTTGTTTAAGTCTCTATGAGCTTGCCACATCTTACCACTGGTATTTTTTCTCATTCCTCCTTGCAAAACTGCTCCAGCTCCTTCAAGTTGGATGTTTGTGCTTGTGAACAGCAATCTTTAAGTCTGACCACAGATTTTCTATTGGATTGAGATCTGGGCTTTGACTAGGCCATTCCAACACATTTACATGTTTCCCGTTAAACCACTCAAGTGTTGCTTTAGCAGTGTGTTTGGGGTCATTGTCCTGCTGGACGGTGAACCTCCGCCCAAGCCTCAAATCACGCAGAGTGGTACAGGTTTTGCTCAAGAACATCCCTGTATTTAGCACCATCCATCTTTCCCTCAACTCTGACCAGTTTCCCAGTCCCATCCCCCCAGCATGATGCTGCCACCACCATATCTCACTGTGGGATTGGTGTTCTTTGGGTGATGTGATGTGTTGGGTTTGCTCCAGACATAGCGTTTTCTTTCATCAATAAAAAGTTCCATTTTAGTCTCATCAGACCAGAGCCCCTTCCTCCATACATTTTGGGAGTCTCCCACATGCCTTTTCACAAACTCACAACATGCCTTTTTGTTTTTAGCTGAAAGTAATAGCTTTCTTCTGGCCACTCTGCCATGAAACCCAACTCTATGAAGCATACGGCTTATTGTCGTCCTATGTACAGATACTCCAGTCTCTGCTGTGGAACTCTGCAGCTCCTCCAGGGCTACCTTAGGTCTCTGTGCTGCCTCGCTGATTAATGCCCTCCTTGCCTGGTCCGTGAGTTTTGGTGGGCGGCCGTCTCTTGGCAGGTTTGCTGTTGTGCCATGTTCTTTCCATTTGGTTATGATAGATGTGATGGTGCTCCTGGGGATCATCAAATATTTGGATATTTTTTTATAACCTAACCCTGACTTGTACTTCTGAACAACATTGTCCCTTACTTGTTTGGAGAGTTCCTTGGTCTTCATGGCAGTGTTTGGTTAGTGATGCCTCTTGCTTAGGTGTTGCAGCCTCTGGGGCCTTTTAAAAAAGGTGTGTATATGTAATGACAGATCATGTGACACTTAGATTGCACACAGGAGGACATCATTTCACTAATTATGTGACTTCTGAAGGTAATTGGTTGCACCAGAGCTTTTTATGGGCTTCTTAACAAAGGGGATGAATACATACGCACATGCCAATTTTCTGTTTTCTATTTCTAAACAATAGTTTTATTTATATATTTTTCTCATTTCACTTTACAAACTTAGACTATTGTGTTCTGATCAATCACATAAAATTCAGATTAACAAAACATTGAACTTAAGGCTGTTATGTAACAAAATACGAAAAAAGTCAAGGGGGGTGAATACTTTTGCAAGGCACTGTATATAAACATGCAGTAATAAGTAGCAGTCAAAAGAAATAAGGGTGCAGCAAAAGCAGTTTACATATCGGTGCAGGCTAAAAATAAAACCTGGGCAACGTATTAGACTTAAATTAATAAAATATCATAATGCATAAGGTAATGCATCCTTGTTGATAGACTGAACCCAAAGTCAGTCACATGTGTCATAAAATACTGATTTTAGGACAGTAATTGAAACTATATGGATAAGTTCACACCAATCTTATTGTGTGCAGATTTGGGCACATATTCTGGGCCAAGGTCCATGACCTTTGGGTTTCTGATACGGTTTTACAGTTTGAATGTGGTAGACCCACTTGCGGCTTCAGCCCCATTTAATGGGGCTAAACCATAAATAGACACCAACCATGGTTTATGGCCGTGTCCTCACAGATTTCGTACTTTTTCTTACAGTTCTTATGGTCTGGAAAATTACATCGAAATGAATCATAGATACATGAACAACAGCGCGGACACCTAACGGGAGGTGGTTTCCTTCTACGTGGAATCCACACCAAATTCTTAGGAGATTCACTAAGCCTGTGCAACCATTTCCCCAATTATTATTGGCTCTCGCATTGGGGTTTAGGCCTTTTGCACTAATTATATATGGAAGTGTAGAGCAAAAATATATAGCCTCTACAATATACCGGTATATCCTATGTCTGTAATAAATTCCAAAGACAAAACTGAAAATGTGCTTTAATTTGAACTAATTCACCAGCAAACACACAACCATATATCTATGCAACAATATAAATAATCCTAGGATAATCTGAAGACACGTGTATAACTGGCCTACTGTACATGCATGACAGAATAAGACTAATGCATTATAAGGAGGGACATGGGCAAAAAGAGGAGCAGGTGAAACAGGCGGCCACCTTGGGCACCATTGAGCAGGGAGCACAATTTATGAATTGAAAGAAGTGAGAGATATAACCAACAGAGAGCCACATGTCTGCAAAATGGTGGCCAGAGAAGTAATGTCTTCTAAATAAGAATGCTTAAATGGGTTTTCTGAGACTTTTATACTAATGATATGACCTCTGAATAGGTCATCAGTATCTGACCGATGGGTGTCCGACAGCTGGGACCCCACCAATCAGCTGTTGAGGAGGCACCAACCATCTCGCAGTTCAGCCTTGGCCATGTGACCTTGAAGTGAATGGGACTTAGCTGCGACACCAAGCACAGCCACTATACAATGTACGGCGACACTGTGCTTGGTGAGCTGAGAGGAGGCCACGGCTCTACTGCTAGAGTTGATGCCGTCTTAAACAGCAGATCGGTCGGGGTCTTGGTATTGGACCTCCCACGATCACATACTGATGACCTATCCTGAAGATAAAACTCTCTGAAAACCCCTTTAAGATCGGGCAATAGTAGGTAATTAACCTGGTAATGACCATGGTGTGGCTTTTAAATCCACAAGGGTATAAAGCTCCTGCTATCTTGCAAGAGCAAGTCAGGTCCCCAGCTGTCAGAAACAACAGGAAACCCAAGGAAAAGACAAC
This sequence comes from Bufo bufo, assembly GCF_905171765.1. Taxonomy (NCBI): domain Eukaryota; kingdom Metazoa; phylum Chordata; class Amphibia; order Anura; family Bufonidae; genus Bufo; species Bufo bufo. The sequence continues at coordinate 553,147,661 of NC_053392.1, forward strand.
GGTTATTTGTAAGAGGTTCTGTCTTCTCTATTGGAGATTACACAGCATTTTTTTTGCTAACCTTCAGACATTCACCATCACTTATATATTAGTTTATTGAATAAAGGACAAGTCCAGAATAAATAGCTATCAAAACTGTTCCTTTCACATGACAGATTTTAGACTTAGTTAAAGGAGTTTTTACGGTACATAGATATTGATGGCCTATCCTCTGTATAGGTCATCAATATCTGATCATTGGGGGTCTGACACCTGTCACCCCCAATGATCAGCTGTTTTGGAGCAGACAACTGCACAGGGAAATATACGGAGAAAACTGCGCAGGGAAGGCTCCACCCGCTGTCATTTTCCAGCTTGGCTCCTCTTTACCCGTATGGGAGCTGAGCTGCAGTATCCTGACACAGCCACCACACAATGGGCAGAAACTTCTACTTACGACTCTGTCCACTGTAGTTTCTGGTGCCAAAAACCAGCTGCCCAAAACAACTTATGGGTGGGGGTGCCATGTGTCAGACCCCCATATCATTTGAGTAGACACCCTCAACCACAAGCAGCATTTCTCAGGCTTTCCCACAAGTGTGCAAATACACTGCTCAAAAAAATAAAGGGGACACAAAAATAACACATCCTAGATTTGAATTAATTAAATATTCTTCTGAAATACTTTGTTCTTTACATAGTTGAATGTGCTGACAACAAAATCACACAAAAATAAAAAAAATGGAAATCAAATTTTTCAACCCATGGAGGTCTGGATTTGGAGTCACACTCAAAATTAAAGTGGAAAAACACACTACAGGCTGATCCAACTTTGATGTAATGTCCTTAAAACAAGTCAAAATGAGGCTCAGTAGTGTGTGTGGCCTCCACGTGCCTGTATGACCTCTCTACAATGCCTGTGCATGCTCCTGATGAGGTGGCGGACGGTCTCCTGAGGGATCTCCTCCCAGACCTGGACTAAAGCATCTGCCAACTCCTGGACAGTCTGTGGTGCAACGTGACGTTGGTGGATAGAGCGAGACATGATGTCCCAGATGTGCTCAATTGGATTCAGGTCTGGGGAACGGGCGGGCCAGTCCATAGCATCAATGCCTTCGTCTTGCAGGAACTGCTGACACACTCCAGCCACATGAGGTCTAGCATTGTCTTGCATTAGGAGGAACCCAGGGCCAACCGCACCAGCATATGGTCTCACAAGGGGTCTGAGGATCTCATCTCGGTACCTAATGGCAGTTAGGCTACCACTGGCGAGCACATGGAGGGCTGTGCGGCCCTCCAAAGAAATGCCACCCCACACCATTACTGACCCAATGCCAAACCGGTCATGCTGGAGGATGTTGCAGGCAGCAGAACGTTCTCCACGGCGTCTCAAGACTCTGTCACGTCTGTCACATGTGCTCAGTGTGAACCTGCTTTCATCTGTGAAGAGCACAGGGTGCCAGTGGCGAATTTGCCAATCTTAGTGTTCTCTGGCAAATGCCAAACGTCCTGCACGGTGTTGGGCTGTAAGCACAACCCCCACCTGTGGACGTCGGGCCCTCATATCACCCTCATGGAGTCTGTTTCTGACCATTTGAGCAGACACATGCACATTTGTGGCCTGCTGGAGGTCATTTTGCAGGGCTCTGGCAGTGCTCCTCCTGTTCCTCCTTGCACAAAGGCGGAGGTAGCGGTCCTGCTGCTGGGTTGTTGCCCTCCTACGGCCTCCTCCACGTCTCCTGATGTACTGGCCTGTCTCCTGGTAGCGCCTCCATGCTCTGGACACTACGCTGACAGACACAGAAAACCTTCTTGCCACAGCTCGCATTCATGTGCCATCATGGATAAGCTGCACTACCTGAGCCACTTGTGTGGGTTGTAGACTCTGTCTCATGCTACCACTAGAGTGAAAGCACCGCCAGCATTCAAAAGTGACCAAAACATCAGCCAGGAAGCATAGGAACTGAGAAGTGTACTGTGGTCACCACCTGCAGAACCACTCCTTTATTGGGGGTGTCTTGCTAATTGCCTATAATTTCCACCTGTTGTCTATCCCATTTGCACAACAGCATGTGAAATTGATTGTCACTCAGTGTTGCTTCCTAAGTGGATAGTTTGATTTCACAGAAGTGTGATTGACTTGGAGTTACATTGTGTTGTTTAAGTGTTCCCTTTATTTTTTTGAGGAGTGTATAAAGTGGTAAAAGTGGAATTGTATTGTGATTGTGTACTGGTTTCTAGCACTAATCTTGAGCGCAGCGTAACACGGTACCATTCAAATATCTTTTGATATGGCATGCCGAGCAAGCTGTGATCCAGGACAGGTGTGAGTGTAAATCAGCATGGTCAGAGGTGTGTGCAGAAAATCCACAGCAAAGTTGATAACGTTTTGCAATGCAAACCTGCAGCATCAGGTTTACGCACCAGAATCTGCAGATAGTGGGGATTTTGCTGCAGCACATTTCTGACAGCTACACTGCAGATATTTCACTGCAGAAAATCTGCAGTGGACGCGCAATGTGTGGCCGTGCCCTAATGCTTTCATGCACATCAACAGCAGGTGCTAGTAACACTGATATCAGAATGTGGCCACATCTGGGCCTATAAAGCTATGGGTCAACTGTGCCATACACCCAGTAAAGCCACATTCACACGTCCGTGTCCGTGCTCAAAACCGTGAGAAGTTGGTCAGTGATGCAACTGTGAAGCTTTCCTTAAAGGATCCGTTTTGGGTTTGTGTGTCCATTTTTTGCTGTCTGTGTTCCATCTGTGTTTCACTGACACTGAGCAGCTGAAAAATAATTTTCAAAGCATCGCTTTTTAATGATCTGTGAAACACGGATGCACACGGACAAAATAGAGCATGCATCCGTGCTAAAAACATGGACCCGCAGACCGCGCTAAAACACTGATGCCTGAATACACACATTGAAATAAATGGGGACGTGTGCTGTCCGTGGAGAACACATACAGCACACGTCCGTGAAACACTGACGTGTGAATGAGCCCTAAGAAGGGTAAGGTCTGACTGTGAGATGATTGGATTTTCCACCAATTGATTTCTTCAAAGTTACAGCCAAAATCTAAAAAACAAATTAATTAAAAATTACAATTATATTGTTATAAATAAGCCTAGAATGCTCATATCAAATTAGTAGAATATTTTAGAATAAAATTTTAATGGGCAGAATTGGTTAAAAAATAAGCATTTCTCACCTCACTGATCTACCGCCACTGCCATTCTGATGCTTACCGGGTGACCCGCCTCAGCCAGCGATTGGTTGAGTAGACATTGGCAGGCATTTCCTGCGTGTGAAGCCAAGACCAGGAAGTGGGCAACAGCAGGGACCCAGTTTACACATTAAATTGCACCTTTGGTCTAAATTGGTTCCAGTGCTCTAGTAATCCCATATCATGTACCCTTTGGGCTAAAGTTCGAAAACCACTAAGTACTACTAAGACTACTGTGTACTACTAAGGTCCCCCAAAATGAGATGAAATAAAATATGAAGAGAATTCTTGGGGCATTGGTCGAGTGGCTCATTGAGGAATAGACGTATGGTGTGTGCATGTGCGTATGTGTACAGTTGTCTACTGCGTAGTTCTGTCCTACTGTATTCTCACTCAAAAAAATATTTTCAATGATTAGTTTAGAAATGATTGCTTAATGCAATGTGAGTAACTAAAACTTTTGAGTCCAAATGTGTCTGTTTCATCAAATTGCTGAAGTTTTTTGACTAATGCATGTGTGGGGCACCAAGGTCCCATCTTTGCTTTGACATTATTTATAGGGCTTTTCTGGGATTTAGATATTGATGGCCTATCATCAGGATATGCCATCAATATCAGATCGATGGGGGTCCAATACCTAGCACCCCCACAATCATCTGTTTAGAGTTGCTGCCTGAACCTATACAGTGGGCAGAACCGAAAGCCCAAGGTCCCATTGACCGTGTAGTGGCCGTGCCGGGATACTGCAGCTCAGCTCTTAGTCAAGTGAATGGGAAACTACACAGGGGACAGAGCCTTCCATCCACTGTATAGTTTCTGGCACCAGTGGCTGTTGCAAACAGATCATTCGTGGGGGTGCCCCACTGATCTGATATTGATGACCTATCCTCAGGATAGCTCATGAATATTTATGTCCTGGAATTGGTATTACATATGAGATATCTGTCAGATGTTCAGATTGTCTAAGGATGCATGTTTACTACCATAACAACAGAAGGGTAACTATAAGCAGCGCTTATGCCCTGAAGAAGCGAAGGATCAGACACAGTAAAATCTAATATGCAATAACTCTTGTATCCCCTGATGTCTACCTGACTACCCTGGCTGCTCCAAGGCACAGTATCTAATGTATATGTCCACCTATGTCAAGAATTCTAGATCTTTGAATTAGTTCCGTTCCATACTAGTGGTTTCTTCCCTAAACTCATTAGATAGATACTACATAATTTAACATCTTCCTTCTTTCTGTTCTTGTATTGTACTGTTTTCCTCAAGCTGCATGTTTTTTTGTGTGCAATTTTTAGTAGTAGGGATATACAAGCGGTCTGTATAGCATGGAGAGGCAGTCTGTGACCCGGTGGTTCATTGCTTAACAGGTTTAATGGTATTGTGTGATGTGGTTTACTGCTAAAAGGGTTAAACTGTACTTTATGCACTTTGTATCCCAAAGGTTGTATATGGAGTCCTTTGCCAGGTGTGGGCTGGTCCCACCCCTCAAGAGACAGACTGGCCATCCGCTAAAAGACTACACCCCGCAGCTGGCCTTTGTAGTGCCAGGAATATACACTCACCTAAAGAATTATTAGGAACACCTGTTCTATTTCTCATTAATGCAATTATCTAGTCAACCAATCACATGGCAGTTGCTTCAATGCATTTAGGGGTGTGATCCTGGTCAAGACAATCTCCTGAATTCCAAACTGAATGTCAGAATGGGAAAGAAAGGTGATTTAAGCAATTTTGAGCGTGGCATGGTTGTTGGTGCCAGACGGGCCGGTCTGAGTATTTCACAATCTGCTCAGTTACTGGGATTTTCACGCACAACCATTTCTAGGGTTTACAAAGAATGGTGTGAAAAGGGAAAAAGATCCAGTATGCGGCAGTCCTGTGGGCAAAAATGCCTTGTGGGTGCTAGAGGTCAGAGGAGAATGGGCCGTCTGATTCAAGCTGATAGAAGAGCAACGTTGACTGAAATAACCACTCGTTACAACCGAGGTATGCAGCAAAGCATGTGTGAAGCCACAACACACACAACCTTGCTTGAGGCGGATGGGCTACAACAGCAGAAGACCCCACCGGGTACCACTCATCTCCACTACAAATAGGAAAAAGAGGCTACAATTTGCACAAGCTCCCCAAAATTGGACTGTTGAAGACTGGAAAAATGTTGCCTGGTCTGATGAGTCTCGATTACTCTTGAGACATTCAAATGGTAGAGTCCGAATTTGGCGTAAACAGAATGAGAACATGTACCCATCCTCTGATGGCTACTTCCAGCAGGATAATGCACCATGTCACAAAGCTCGAATCATTTCAAATTGGTTTCTTGAACATGACAATAAGTTCACTGTACTAAAATGGCCCCCACAGTCACCAGATCTCAACCCAATAAAGCATCTTTGGGATGTGGTGGGACGGGAGCTTTGTGCCCTGGATGTGCATCCCTCAAATCTCCATCAACTGCAAGATGCTATCCTATCAATATGGGCCAACATTTCTAAAGAATGCTATCAGCACCTTGTTGAATCAATGCCACGTAGAATTAAGGCAGTTCTGAAGGCAAAAGGGGGTCCAACACCGTATTAGTATGGTGTTCCTAATAATTCTTTAGGTGAGTGTATATAGCGAATTCACACCCCTTTAGCAATGTTGTAAAGATCGCTTTGCTATCAGGTAAGGGACTCAGAGAGGGCCTTAATATTTCCTCCTTCACCTACCCTATATACAGCTTTTGGGAGAACTGTTTTATGCAGTCTTTAGAGACTGGGCATACTTTTACAAGAGCGCGCACCTATGAAATGCTTAAATCTACAGTAAAACTGTTCAGTGGTTGCACCCAGAGCCGACTCCATCTTTGTACTGCCGCTGCATTACCTTTTATGGCACCACCAGGGACCCCTGTCTTGCACACTACAATACGCCAACACCAAGGGCACACCAAACCACCACCAGGCAGGAGACCTCTCACCAGGGTGTGCCCAGAGGGGAAGAAAGGGTGTGCTTCCTCACTTCATTGTCCATCTGCCTAGTTAGAGCTGTATTTAGTCACAGGGTACCTCCTGTTATAAAACGTAGCCTTTAATGTTAGTTACATATAAAATAACGAACTCCCACAGACAAACGAAACACAGAAAAGAAAAGAAACGACACATCAGGGGTGGATGTATACTATATGTACTCTGCGGCAATGCTCCTGTTCCTCAGTTGTAGTTTGAGGACATGAAGATATAGGCAGGGTGGTTTCTTGTTTTTTTGGGCCTGTACCTAGATATGGCCCTCTACTACACAGGCCCTGCCTAAAAACAGAATAGCCTCCCCGATAGGGGCAATCCCGTGTTTTGGAACCTCCTGAAATGCCCTAGGCTGACCCTATTACACGATTGTAGGCAGAGCCATATCGGATGCCCATAAGTTAGTGGTCTAGTCTTGGTACAAAAAATAACAAAATTGCCGTACAAAGAGCAATGGAGCACCACAGCCGTGGATACCCTGTGTGTTGATGAACAATTGCTCTTAATGTGTCATCTTAATGATACACCAAAATCGTGATATACAATATATACGGTTATCTACAGTTGCAAGAAAAAGTATGTGAACCCTTTGGAATGATATGGATTTCTGCAGAAATTGGTCATAAAATGTGATCTGATCTTCATCTAAGTCACAACAATAGACAATCACAGTCTGCTTAAACTAATAACACACAAAGAATTAAATGTTACCATGTTTTTATTGAACACACCATGTAAACATTCATAGTGCAGGTGGAAAAAGTATGTGAACCCTTGGATTTAATAACTGGTTAAACCTCCTTTGGCAGAAATAACTTCAACCAAGCGTTTCCTGTAGTTGCAGATCAGACGTGCACAACGGTCAGGAGTAAGTCTTGACCATTCCTCTTTACAGAACTGTTTCAGTTCAGCAATATTCTTGGGATGTCTGGTGTGAATCGCTTTCTTGAGGTCATGCCACAGCATCTCAATCGGGTTGAGGTCAGGACTCTGACTGGGCGACTCCAGAAGAAGTATTTTCTTCTGTTTAAGCCATTCTGTTGTTGATTTACTTCTATGCTTTGGGTTGTTGTCCTGTTGCAACACCCATCTTGTGTTGAGCTTCAGCTGGTGGACAGAGGGCCTTAAGTTCTCCTGCAAAAGGTCTTGATAAACTTGGGAATTCATTTTGTCTTCGATGATGGCAATCCATCCAGGCCCTTACATAGCAAAGCAGCCCCAAACCATGATGCCCCCACCACCATACTTCACAGTTGGGATGAGGTTTTGATGTTGGTGTGCTGTGCCTCTTTTTCTCCACACATAGTGTTGTGTGTTTCTTCCAAACAACTCAACTTTGGTTTCATCTGTCCACAGAATATTTTGCCACTACTGCTGTGGAACATCCAGGTGCTCTTGTGCAAACTGTAAACGTGCAGCAATGTTTTTTTTGGACAGCAGTGGCTTCCTCTGTGGTATCCTCCCATGAAATCCATTCTTGTTTAGTGTTTTACGTATCGTAGATTCGCTAACAGGGATGTTAGCATATGCCAGAGACTTTTGTAAGTCTTTAGCTGACACTCTAAGATTCTTCTTCACCTCATTGAGCAGTCTGCGCTGTGCTCTTGCAGTCATCATTACAGGACGGCCACTCCTAGGGAGAGTAGCAGCAGTGCTGAACTTTCTCCATTTATAGACAATTTGTCTTACCGTGAACTGATGAACAGAAAGGCTTTTGGAGATACTTTTATAAACCTTTCCAGCTTTATGCAAGTCAACAATTCTTAATCATAGGTCTTCTGAGAGCTCTTTTGGGCGAGGCATCATTCACATCAGGCAATGTTTCTTGTGAAAAGCAAACCCAGAACTGGTGTGTGTTTTTTATAGGACAGGGCAGCTGTAACCAACACCTCCAATCTCATCTCATTGATTGGAATACAGTTGGCTGACACCTCACTCCAATTAGCGCTTGGAGATATCATTACTCTAGGAATTCACATACTTTTTCCACCTGCACTGTGAATGTTTACATGGTGTGTTCAATAAAAACATGGTAACATTTAATTCTTTGTGTGTTATTAGTTTAAGCAGACTGTCCTGTCAGACATATGAACCAAAAGACACACCTACACATTTGTTCCTAATGGAACGAATTAGGAACGAATGTGTAGGTGTGTCTTTTGGTTCATATGTCTGACAGGATGAGCTATCCTAGTATATTATATAGAAAAGGTTATCTACCATGAATGTTTAACGCAGTATCATGATGGTTTGCTGTGTTTGACAATTTTGTTATCCCTATTTAAGTGTTGATGCCTAGTACGACACTGAATTAAGTGTCCCCTGAAGAGCCCAGGTTATTGATGGGGGCGAAACGCGTTGGGATCAAGGTGCTTAGCTGTATGTTGTTGCTCTAGGGCAGCAATTTCAGGCGCTTTTAAAGATTTTTTATTTATACCAATAATGTGTTTGGCATCTCAATATATAAATGTATACATAAACAACTGTATATATTGATATATACATAGATAACCGTATATATTGTATATCACGATTTTGGTGTATCATTAAGATGACACATTAAGAGCAATTGTTCATCAACACACAGGTTATCCACGGCTGTGGTGCTCCATTGCTCTTTGTACGGCAATTTTGTTATTTTTTGTACCTAGACTAGACTACTAACTTATGGGCATCCGATATGGCTCTGCCTACAATTGTGTAATAGGGTCAGCCTAGGGCATTTCAGGAGGTTCCAGAACACATGATCGCCCCTATCGGGGAGGCTATTCCGTTTTTAGGCAGGGCCTGTGTAGTAGAGGGCCATATCTAGGTACAGGCCCAAAAAAACAAGAAACCACCCTGCCTATATCTTCATGTCCTCAAACTACAACTGAAGAACAGGAGCATTGCCACAGAGTACATATAGTATACATCCACCCCTGATGTGTCGTTTCTTTATTTCTTTTCTTTTCTGTGTTTCGTTTGTCTGTGGGAGTTCGTTACTTTATATGTAACTAACATTAAAGGCACCCTGTGACTAAATAATTATATATATACATACCACCTGTGATTATTACTCCCTCTGATGGGATATTGTCTTAGTTGTGATTTTTTAGTTAGAGCTGTGAAAAGATTGCCACCCTGAGTGGCACAGTGCTACCACCATCCTTACCACAGCCATCACTCTCATCCTCCCTGCCTCACGCCTCCCCGTGGGCCACTACACAACCTTATAAATAGCAGTTTCTTGATTAGAAAGTGCTTACAGAATAGGGAAAAGTTGCAGCAAGAGGCATAAACGTTCATTCTGAATGCAATATTAATTATATCAATTACAGTGCAACATGGATTTAGAGTAAATTAGGAACCTGAAGTGCTCAGGTCTCCAGTTTCAATATTAAAATTGACAGGTACGGTGGTGACAAGGTATTGAGATTGAATTCAATAAAACAGCCCCAGCCAAATAATCAGACGTAGCAGGCACTGCTGTAGTGCTATAGATTTTAATGAATACCAGTGTGAATGCCTCAAACAAAGGACATCCTTGTATTCCTCAGATAGATCTGTCTAGGCAAGCCTCTTTTATAATGTGGCGGATATGAACTGATACATGATTGCTATAATAACCAGTGAAGTTTCACAACTCATTTAAAGGGGTATTCCAATTGTACTAAGTTAACCTGTAGGTAGGAGCTAACTATCAGATTGGTAAGGATCCGACAGTTGGGTATCACAGCTATCTTCAGCAGTGCCATAGTGGCAATGCACATTCCCGACCTGCGCTCTATTCATTTTGAGGGTTCCCTTTAGGTATAGGGTCTCTATTTCTGTGATTGGTGGGATCCCAGTGGTTGGACCCCCAATGATCTAATAATTATCCCCTTGTTACAACTGGAATGGACATTTAATGGCAGTCATCCCGCAAGACCTGGCACATGAGGTCACGATGATGTCATTGTGATCTCCTACGCCATTCAACTACCTCATAGGCTTTAGGCATAGGCAGGAGCCACAGGCTTTCATGCCCCGCAGTAAACTGCTGTCCCCCTCAGAGCAGGTCGACTGGGCCATCCAACCTTACAGGCCCCATAGCGACTGCCTGGTTTGCCTCTATTGGCGGTATGCCAATGGACTCTTCAGTGTGAACGAACGGTGTTATACTATGGCTATTGTTGATTACCTTTTCCTCTGTATAGGGTTTTTATAGTAAAAATACACACGGAGGGTTTGTGACCTCACAGTCAGGAGATCTTCTATCGGCTGCTGACAGCTTCAGGACCCTGATAGTTATGACTAGAGCTATACAGAACTGTACTGCTTTCATTGGGATAAACCAGTTCACCAGCACTAAGGCACTGCTTACATCACGGCATGGATGATAAAACAACAAGTATATTGCAGAAATATGCAGCTGTAAGCTTTCACAGTCCATCTGGTTGTATCCTGTACTGGGATGCATAGTCCCTTATTCTATGCAGTACAATTTTAACATATCCTAACATAAACACAAGATAAAAGAACACATATGGCCCATAGAAGTCTAAGAGAAGTTAAGTCTGGATACCTATCTTAGAGGGGTTATCCAAGACCAGAAGAAAATTTGAGATGCCTGGGCATGGTGTGAGAATTTAAAGAAAATCTTTTTGGGGGGTGATGGCCATGCCCAGCCATCCCTATTTTTTTTTTCAGGTTTCGGAAAACCCCTTTTATTGGAAAGGGACTCTGTCTTTGCCTTAAGCCTAACTTATTTGATTTGGAATAATATGTACACTTTGAAGTAGTATTTCTTGTTTATTATTAAAGGGATTGTCTTTTCAGTCCATCTATCTAAATTGTATCTATCTCATATCTATCTATCTATCTATCTATCTATCTATCTATATATCTCATATTTATCTATCTATCTCATATCTATCTATCTATCTATCTATCTATCTATCTATCTCATATCTATCTATCTATCTATCTATCTATCTCATATCTATCTATCTATCTATCTATCTATCTCATATCTATTTATCCATCTATCTCATATCTATTATCTATCTTATATCTGTGACATATCTATCTATCTCATATCTATATACAGTATATATTTATCTATCTCATATCTATCTCATATCTGTGACATGCAGCAGCCTGAGACAGGAGGCGAGAGGACGGGAGAGGCCTGATGGTGGTAGCACTCCTCACAGTGGATATAGTCCTCCCCAGCAAACCCCCAGGATGTGCACATACAGCGAAGGGAGGGGAGAACCCTTTCTTCCTCTTGGGGCACATCTGGTTTGGGTGCCCTTGCTGTCAGTTGGTTTTTGAGTACGAGGCAGGTACCAGAGAGAGGCAATAATATACGGCAATGCAGGTTGGCAATAATGAGGCCAGGTTTGGGGTACGTCCACAGTACTTTACTAAAGCAATTAAGCAGATGATATATACAGGCACTTGCAAAAGTGGGCTCAGTCTTTACAGGTTGCATAAACAATTTCCCAAAGAGAGGTGGGACCAGCCCAAGCAATTTACTTGGATCACAGAACACACAGTAAAATTGCATCAACCACTTTATCAGTGAACAACCGGGTTACTGCATATCTATCTATCTATCTATCTATCTATCTATCTATCTATCTATATACTGTATCTATTAAAAATACGAGTACCGCGGCACTTCCATAAAGTGACATGTGCTTTATTCACCAATAAGGCGCGACGTTTGGGTCACTCCATGGAACCTTTTTCAAGCAGTGGTTATCACTGCTTGAAAAAGGTTCCATGGAGGGAACCGAAATGTCGCGCCTTATTGGTGAATAAAGCACATGTCACTTTATGGTAGTGCCGCGGTACTCGTATTTTTAATGGATGTTTAGGCGGTAGGACCACTGCCTTAGCAGCTGGCACTCCACTTTGTACGTTTGGTTGGTGGTGCTGCCCAGGAGTGTTTGTTTTGTATACTGTATCTATCTATCTACCTACCTACCTATCTACCTATCCATATATCTATCTACCTACCTACCTATCTATCTATGTATCTATCTATCTATCCATCCATCTAGCTATTATCTATCTCTTATCTATCCATCTATCCATCCATCTAGCTAGCTATCATTTATCTATCTAGCTAGCTAGCTATCTATGTATTTTGGGCAGCTATCATATTCCTGTTGTCTATTAATTTGCATGTAAGAGACCAAACTAATGGATTTCATACTTACTTGTGGAGTGTCTCTCTCCTGAACTTCAGGCTTACAGCTGTAAGCTGGCACTTATGGCTCTAAACTTTGCAGATACCCCAGGTCTGGGGCACTGTATATGTATGTCATGGTCCCTTCCGTGACAGAGGTGAGAAGATCGGATAGACTTGCTGCACGTGAGGCTACTTGTTATCAGTGATGAGGCTCTATTTAGGTCCGCCTCACACTGCTGACCATGCGGTTGATATTTCCTCTTGGAGTTGCTAGAGCTTGTTTGTCTTGGATCTCCTGCTTCTCCATACATCTCAAAGCTAAGTACTAGTTGCCTTTTCTGTTTGTTGTTCTCTGGTGTGTTTTGATTCTAGGCCTCAGGGATACGCAGGTCTCTTCATCTGGGAAGGAACCAGCTGTCTCGACTCCTGCTACCTATCCTAGGGCTCGTCAGTTTTAGCAGGGCATAGGTATCCGGCGTATGAGCATTTCCACCATCAGGATCTGCTCATACTGGCAGGAGTTAGGGAAAGGCATAGGGATTACTAGGAGGTCACATCCCTCTTCCTTAGCTTTTGAGGCCTAGACTGTTGTCTATTTCCTTTTGTGTGTATCTGGTGTTTTCCCCTTCCCCATTACCCGTGACAATGTACTACTGTATAACCTTGTATGTTTTGTAGCGCTGTATGTAGTGTTTTCCAAGTAGAGCATGTCTTTAACAGTATAGCTGGGGGAGAGGGGTTGGATTGAGGCTAGTTGCACACTAGCGACGACAATCCAGCACGCTGTTCCGGCAGGGAACTTCCTGTTGGATCGCTCTGCATTCCGGAATGGCTGGAAGTTTGTAAAGCTCCATCTGGCCCCATTCACTAAGGAACAGAGGAGAGATCCAGCCGCACTTCGGGAAATATGCCGAGAACCGTCTGGAAGAAAAGCACTGCGCGCAGCAGTTTACTTCTGGCCAATTCTCAGCATATTTGCAGGAATATGGTTGGATCTCCGCCGTTTCCCCTTATAGTGAATGGGGCCGGACGGAGCCTGATAAACCTCCAGCAATGCCGGAGTGTGCGGAGATCCTTCAGGCTGTTCCCTGCTGCATCATTGCCGCTAGTGTGCAACTAGCCTGAATCCAACCCCTCTCCCCAGCTATACTGTTTAAGACATACTCTACTTGGAAAACACTATATACAGCGCCACAAAACATGCAGGGTTTACAGCAGTACATAAAGTTGAGAGAAGTTTAGAAAAATTTGATTCAGCAACTTAGACAAAGTTCAGCAAGAAATGTAATTTGTTACGAATTAATTCGTCATATACCCAGGCCACTCTGCCTTAGGGTATGGCCACACAGAGTGGTAGTGTCGTGGGCAGGTTGCGACCATGCTGCGGTGAAGAAAAGTGCGGCCAATTAGCCCACAGCTGCCTTTCATTTAATAATGAAGAAAGCATTGTATAATCCTTCTTTACTCTTTATGGCAGGGAAGTACCTTTAAACAGGGGCTGTTGCTGGTATGGGGCTTGGCTGGTTAGGTGGGGGGACACTATGCATATTATAGCTGTTCTAGCCTGCAATCTCCTGCAGGTTATTTGACGGTAAACACAGAATATTAATCAGCTCTGGCATACCCACTTCTCCAACTCCAGCACTCTCCTGCCCCACAGGTCGGAGCCATCCTTCGGCCATATGTTTTTCTTCCTTTTCCACATTATTTAATATCAATGAGAATATGTCATCAGGAACATCCAGATCCTCCTCTTGCTGACTTTTCTAGGACATGGAGACTTTGCAGTATGATTTGGAACAAGTAAAGCCAGGAATACATGAGGATGGTCATCATTCAGACCTGCCCCCCCCCCCCCCCCAAGGGGTGCAGACTGGATGGTATTGGTTGGCACGCTGGCACCAGATTAATAAAGGCTTCCTTCTTTTTGGTATTAAATTACATTTATCGCTGATGTAGGAATAAGTAAATGTAGGAATAAATAAGTAAAACTGACAGGGCATGAGTCCCTGCAGTATCCCTGTAGTCTCCCTGCACTCTCCCTGCAGTCTCCCTCTTCGACTATCTTCTTTTAATCATTTTCAGTAACACTGTCCTTAGCGCATGAGTGCTTGCATCGTCTCTCCCTATGCTCAGCTCACAGGACAATGGCGGAGAGCACGCAGGATGAGTTTTTTTTAGGGCTGTGACATCATATGGTATATCTGTGGATTGGCAGGCTGGACAGCATCATGGGTGATCTTATGTTCCTGGGATTTTTACTTTCACTTTGTAACACTTGCAGCCTCCATTTTAGGAAAAACTTGCAAGGAAATTTGGATTCATTGTGAATCGAAGTTTTCCTAAACTTTAGACCAAATTTCTCTTCGAATGTTTCGCTACGCTCAACACCAGCAGTACATATGCAGTACTCCAGACCTGGAGGTATCTGCAAAGTTTGGATTGTTTGGTTTGTCATGTTTGCACCGCGCACCACCAGGTGAGGTATGGTTAGCATAAGGAATGGGAGCGCACAGACATCTTAGGTTCCTTATTTTTCTATCATCCTCCCCTTCCTGGTGCCACCCCCAATACTGTGCCCGCTGTGCTCCCCAATGCCCACAACCACTATACTGCAAATATAATAGTGCCATACAGATCGTCCCATCATAGTAATAGTGCTCTCAGACTGCCACATACACTACCCCCAATAGCGATAATACTCCAATAGAATACCCCATTAGTAGTCCCTCATACGGTAGTACTCTTACAGTCTTAGGCCGAGTTCACACGAACGTGTGTGACCCGTGCCTGTGCTGCGGCCCGCAAATAGCGGGGCGCAATGCACGATCGCTGGCCATAGGTCAGCCGCATCGGATCGCGGACCCATTCACTTTAATGGGTCCGCGATCCGGCCATTCCGCTAAAAGATAGGACTTGTTCTATCTTTTTGCGGAACGGAAGTACGGGACGTAACCCCACGGAAGCACTCCGTAGTGCTTCCGAGGGGTCCCGTCCCGTGCGGCCGTTCCGCGATTCCGGATTAGCGGACCCATTGAAGTGAATGGGTCCGCATCCGTGATGCGGAATTCACACGGAACTGTGGCCGTGTATTGCAGCCCGCGATTTGCGGGCCGCAATACGGCCACGGATCACACACGTTCGTGTGAACTTAGTCTTAGTAATGCCCTACAGTGCCCCCAGTAGAAATAAGCCTCACCCCCAACATTAACAAGGCCCCTCTATAAGGCACCCCTGTAGAGAAGACAATAGTAATAAGGCCCCATATAGTGTCCCCAGTAGTTATAATGGCCCATATAGTGATCCAAGTATTTATACTGCCCCCTGTAGAAGCTCTAAGTAGTTATAATGCCCCCCATAGTATCTCCAGTATTTATAAAACCCATCTGAAGTCCCCCGAGTATTTATAATACCCTCCGTAGTAGCCCCAGTATTTATAAAGCCCCCTGCAGTTCCCGATATAGTTATAATTAACCCCTGTAGTGGAAGTATGCATAATACCCCCCTCTACTACCTGTGTGTATAATGCCCTGTAGTTCCCCCTGTATTATAATGCTCCTGCAGTACTCCAGTCTGTATTATAATGCCCCTCTGCAGTGCCACCTGTATTATAATGCCCCATTTAGTGCTCTAGCAGCCTGTATTATAATGCCAACTGTAGTGCTCCCACCTGTATTATAATGCCCCCTGTGGGGATATGGCCTGTGTTATAATGCCCCTGTAGTGCTCTGGCCTGCATTTTAATACCCCTTTAGTGCTCCTGTCTGTATTATAATGGACCCATAATGCCCCTGTATTATAATGCCCCTGCCTGTATTATAATGCCCCCTGTAGTGTCCTGTATGTATTATAATGCACCCCTGTAGTGTTCCCTGTATTATAATGTCTCTGTAGTGCTTTGGCCTGTATTATAATGCCCCCCTGTAGTGTCCCCTGTATTATAATGACTCCTGTAGTGTTCCAGACATTATTAATGCCCCCCACCTGTAGTACTCTGGCCTGTATTATAATGACCCCTGTTTAGGCCTGTATTATAATGCCCACCACAGTGCTCCTGTCTGTATTATAATGCCCCCTGTAGTCCTTCACTCTGTGTCATAATGAACCCCTGTACAGCCTCCTTTATCATAATACTCCATGTGGTGCTCTAGTCTGTATTATAAGGCCCCCTCTAATGCCCTAGCCTGTGTTATAATGCCCTCCCCCCGTAGCACCACCTGTGTTATAATGCCCCCTGTAGTGCTCTGACCTGCATTATAATGCCCCTTGTAGTGCTCCAGCCTGTATTATAATGTCTCCCTGTAGTGCTCCCCATATTTTAATGGTCCCTGTAGTACTCCAGCCTGTATTATAATGCCCCCTTTAGTGTTGTAGTGCCCCCTATAGTGTCCCTGTATTATATTGCACCCTCTAGTGCTGCGGTCCGCCCAGTAATGCAGACAACACATGTATATAAAAATAAATAAAAATACCCACGTGACTTCTTTTTCCTGCCACTGTCTGTGATGTAGGCCACAGGCCTTTTCCAGTCTCTACCCTGAGTTGCCATGTCCTGGCACAGGTTGGTCATGATGATATCACCGTGACCTACTGCGCTAGGTCTCAGGTGGTGCATTCACACCATCAGTGACACCTGCACCAGGATGCAGGCATTCGTGACCACGTGATTGCACCATCTGAGACTTGGTGCAGGAGGTCACGAAGCCTATGAGACTGAACGGCAGGGATGGGAGCCATAGGCCCCTGTGCCCGTCACAACTTGCCACCCCCAGCTGCAAGTTGGCCGCCGCCTGAGGCAAGATTCTCATCTCACCTAATGACACATTGGATACACAGGAATTTAGAAGAGCAAAATTGTAGAGAAATTGCAAATAAAATATACCGGTAAAAAACATGACTTAGTACATTTGGCCTTTAAAAAGTCTCATCCCCTTCTGCAGAACCTGGCAGTCGTTTTTTCAGTCACATGCATTATCCAGTGCTTACAAGACATTTTTTGCAGCTCAACTTCAAAGTCCTATAGAAATGCCTGCAAAAAAAAAAATACAAAGTCTAAAATGTAAAAAAAAAAACTGCTGGTAGCTTCAGAAGTATGATATGCAGCTCTAGTGAAGGCACTGCTGTGCTCGTCCAACATGTTGACCGGTCTCAAGTTGTTGAATAGCTCAAATACTTATCATATTTGTGGTTGCTCCACTCAGCGGGTTTACTCGGTTGTGCGTTAAAAGGAACTGGCTTTTGTCACTCTCGGCTTCTCCAGCCACATTTCCATATGTATGTATACATGTGAGTGTGAACATTCAATATATGGCAGTTTTCTTTTTCTTACAGGAAGTAATCAATTAAGGATTGGCTAATTGTGCTGTATAGAGCTTTCACATCTCATAGAATTGCTTCCCTTTTAGTAAGTTTGCTGTTAAATGGATGCATTCTATAGAAATCGGGAGAGAACAGGTCTATATTATTATATTATGCTCTTAAACAAGTAATATTTGCGGATTTGCAAAGTTATGCCTTGGGGCCCACACTGCACCTTTACACTTCACCCTGTCACACTGCTAAGCTCTGATCCTGTTGTATCTCTAAGCTCTGTCCCATCAGACTGCTAAGCTCCGCCATCACCAGTCCACTGAGCCCCACTGTCAGCTTAGCAGTGCAGACTGGGCACTTCTCATCTACTTTGATGCTACTATATTCTGCTGTGGATTTTCCATCTGCAAATTGGAATGGAAAATCCACAGCATTTGCATGCGTGGATGTACCCTAAGGCTGCGTTCACACGGGCGAGATTTCCACGCGGGTGCAATGCGGTAGGTGAACGTATTGCACCCGCACTGAATCCCGACCCATTCATTTCTATGGGACTGTTCACATGAGCGGTGATTTTCACGCATCACTTAAGCGTTGCGTGAAAATCGCAGCATGCTCTATATTCTGCGTTTTTCACGCAACGCAGGCCCCATAGAAGTGAATAGGGGTGCGTGAAAATCGCAAGCATCCGCAAGCAAGTGCGGATGCGGTGCGATTTTCACGCACGGTTGCTAGGAGACGATCGGGATGGAGACCCGATCATTATTATTTTCCCTTATAACATGGTTATAAGGGAAAATAATAGCATTCTGAATACAGAATGCATAGTAAAATAGCGCTGGAGGGGTTAAAAAAAATAAAAAAATGATTTAACTCACCTTAATCCACTTGATCGCGATGCCGGCATCTCCTTCTGTCTCCTTTGCTGAACAGGACCTGTGGTGAGCATTCATTACAGGTAAAGGACCTGTGGTGACATCACTCCAGTCATCACATGATCTTTTACCATGGTGATGGATCATGTGATGACGGGAGTGACGTCACCACAGGTCCTGTTCCTGTAATGAATGCTCACCACAGGTCCTGTTCAACAAAGGAGACAGACGAGAAGCCGGACTGCGCGATCAACTGGACTAAGGTGAGTTAAATTTTTTATTTTTTTATTTTAACCCCTCCAGCACTATTTTACTATGCATTCTGTATTCAGAATGCTATTATTTTCCCTTATAACCATGTTATAAGGGAAAATAATACAATCTACAGAACACCGATCCCAAGCCCGAACTTCTGTGAAGAAGTTCGGGTTTGGGTACCAAACATGCGCGATTTTTCTCACGCGAGTGCAAAACGCATTACAATGTTTTGCACTCGCGCTGAAAAATCGCGGGTGTTCCCGTAACGCACCTGCACATTTTCCCGCAATGCCCGTGTGAACTCAGCCTAAGGCCTCCTGCACACGAACGTGTGCGCCCCATGGCCGTGCTACGGGCCGCAATGCACAAACACTGTCCGTGGGGCAGCCGCAGCGTATTGCGGACCCATTCACTTTAATCGGTCCGCGATCCTGCCGTTCCGCAAAAAGATAGGACATGTTCTATCTTTCTGCGGAAGGGAAGTACGGGACAAAACCCCACGGTAGCACTCCGTAGTGCTTCCGTAGGGTTTCAATCCGTGCTTCCGTTTCACACCATTCCGCATCTCCAGATTTGCCGACCCATTTAACTGAATGGTTCCGCATCCGTGATGCGGAATGCACACGGAACGGTGCCCGTGTATTGCGGATCCGCAAATGCGGTCTGCAATATGGCGACGGGACACCTACAGTTTTGTGCAGGAGGCCTAAGGCCTACGTTTTCTGTGCTGGTGCAATGCGTGACGTGAACGCATAGCACCAACATTGAATCCTAACCCATTCATTTCAATAGGTCTCTGTACATGATGCATCAGTTAGGCCCCTTTCACACGGGCGAGTTTTCCGCGCAGGTGCAATGCGTGAGGTGAACGCATTGCACCCGCACTGAATCCGGACCCATTCATTTCTATGTGGCTGTGCACATGCGTGGTGATTTTCACGCATCACTTGTGCGTTGCATGAAAATCGCAGCATGCTCTATACTGTGCGTTTTTCACGCAACGCAAGCCCCACAGAAGTGAATGGGGTTGCGTGAAAATCGCAAGCATCCGCAAGCAAGTGCGGATGCGGTGCGATTTTCACGCTTGGTTGCTAAGATGAAAGTCTATTCACTATATTATTTTCCCTTATAACATGGTTATAAGGGAAAATAATAGCATTCTTTAATACAGAATGCTTAGTAGAAGGTCAATTGAGGGTTAAAAAAAAGTAAAATAAAAAAAATAAAAAATCTTTACTACGGGGCTATCCCAGATATTAAAATTTACTACGGGGCTATTCAACTCCGCCTGTTGAGTGAATTACTAAACACTAACATTAAAAAATTGGGCTGCCAAATTGCCCGCCAACTACTCTCACCAAAGGAACTTGCCCGCTTCTGGACGGCCAGACAGGGCCCTGCCCAATGTTCAGACGCACCTACCCTTTTTAAAGGACTACTTGTCTCTTGGCACACCGCAGCTAGGAGGTTCAGATTTCTCCCTGGTCCCTCACCCCTCTTACCCATGCACCTGCTGCCGTACTGTTTAGTCTCAAATTACTCAGATGTTCTGGGAATCTTGTCTGCCTTTGGCGCCTTCTCTGTGGGGGACTTCTTGAGGGATCTGCGGGTCCCATCCATGGCGGACCTCCGGGCATCGCAAATGGCCTTGAGCTGGACCCCACTGCACTATTCACATTTCTCATTCATATGTCAACAGTACCTTAAAAAAGCCAACAAAAACTTTATTCCCTCTTGGTACGACGTTCTTGTGGCCTCTCCCAAACCGGCGAGAAAGACTATCTCGCTAATTTACAACAAGCTGTTAATGGAGGGCGCACCTAGCAGACCGGCCTTCATTGGGAAATGGGAGGAGGAATTGGGTATAGCCTTGTCGGATGAGACGGTTTCCTCGATATTGAGGAATTCTCACGGGTTCTCCAGATGCATTAGAATCCAGGAGAATTCCTTTAAATTGCTGACAAAATGGTACCGCTCTCCAGATGTGATGCAAAGGTTGGACCCTCTCACTCCCCCGGTCTGCTGGAGATGCCACGAAGAGGTTGGCACACTCTCACACATATGTGTCACAACCAGACAGCTGAGAAGCTCTGACAGGAGCCTTCCAGATCCTCCTCCTTGAGTTTCTTTGTTTTGGTTTCAGTTCCTCATCTCGTTAGTCTATCTCAGCTGTCATGCAGTTGGACTGATTGCTTCCCTTTAAGTTCCTCCCCATAATGCAGTAGTGTGCGGCTTATACAACTTCCTGGAGTGTGTGTGCATGCTGTTCCTATTTCCCAGTCCTCTGCAAGATAAGTGCTGTTCCTTTATTTGTGATTTTCTGTCTGCTGGATTTCAGGAGACCCTGACTCCCTCCGTGTCTAGTGTAGGGAGCCGGTGGTCGTGTCCCCTCACTATTGTAGGGTCTTCAGGTATTAGATAGCCGAGGTACATGGATATGCGCCCATCCACCTTTGGGGTGTTCGCATAGGCTGAGCAGTCAGGGAGAGTGGCAGGTCTCATGCAGGGGACTCCCTTTTGTTCCTTAGTTGTGGATCCAGTGAGTCATTGAATATATTGCATTGACTTGTTTCCTGTACACCATCCGTGACATTATAAGCCGCCAAAACCGTCTCAAGCATGGATCCGGTTTCACTTTTGGCTGAACGCTTCCAGGGTCTTTCATTGGAGGTAGCTGATCTCTGTAAGACTTTTTCTCAGTTTCAAGTGACCGGTTCAGCTTGCGTTCATGGAGTTTGTTCTGAGCCTAAGATCTCGCTCCCGGATACGTTCTCCGGGGGTAGTGAGTATTTTGTGCGTTTTAGAGAGGCTTGCAAACTCCATTTTCGCCTTCTTCCCCATTCCTCTGGTGATGAGGAACGGAGGGTGGGGATCATTATATCGCTGCTCAGGGGTAACGCTCAGTCCTGGGCCTTTTCGCTGCCGGAGGGGGCACGGCCCCTCCGTTCAGTGGATGAATTCTTTTTAGCCCTGGGTCAGATATATGATGATCCGGATCGTATTGCTCTGGCTGAGTCTAGACTACGTCTGTTATGCCAGGGTAAACAATCCGCAGAGATATACTGCTCAGAATTTCGGAGATGGGCAGCTGATACTGGTTGGAATGATGCTGCACTCCGAAGTCAATTTTGCCATGGTCTTTCAGAGGGATTATAAGATGCATTTGCCTTTCATGAGAGACCTACCTCCTTGGATTCTGCTATGTCTCAGGCCGTTCGTATTGACAGGCGTCTTAGAGAGAGAGGAGAGATCTCTCCTTCCTGTCATACTCAGTCCCGGGACAGTGCAGCGGTCTCATTCTGTGCACAGGGGTCTCAGTCGCTGTCAGCCCCTTCTGAGCAGGAGCCCATGCAGCTGGGGTTGATTGCCTCTGACAATAGAAGATTCAGCCCGCATGGGAGGGTTTGTTTTTGTTGTGGAGGTATAAATCATTTGGCAAATGTTTGTCCCTCTAGGAGATTCAGGCAGTCTTCTGGGAGTAATAAAGAAACAAAAAGGAAAAAATCTTTTAAAAATGTTCCGTCTGTTACTATTGGCAGGGTTGAGGCGGAAATTGAAGGTTTTCCGTTTGCTTGTAGTTCCCGTTTTGTCCTGCCTGCTAGGGTGATGCTAGAGAGCAAGAGCATTTTTTGTGAGATTTTTGTAGATAGTGGAGCAGCTGTCAATCTCATTGATAATCAATTTGCAATAACTCATGGTTTCCAGGTATGCACTTTGGGAAAGGATATTCCTGTTTTTGCTATTGATTCCGCTCCACTTTCTCAGAAATCATTAAAGGGCATAGTTCACAATATCCGTTTAATTGTGAGTGATGCTCATGTTGAGGATGTGTCATGTTTCGTCCTTAGCGGTTTGCCTACTCCTCTAGTGTTGGGGCTACCCTGGCTCACTAAACATAACCCCACCATTGATTGGCAAGCGAGGCAAATAAATGGTTGGAGTGACTTTTGCAGAGACAATTGCCTCATGACATCTGTTTCTGAGGTTTCTACTAAGACTGTACCACCTTTCCTCTCTGAATTTTCGGATGTCTTCTCTGAGAGTGGAGTTCAGGATTTGCCTCCGCACAGGGAGTACGATTGCCCTATTAATCTCATCCCAGGCGCCAAGCTGCCTAAATCTCGTTTATACAATATTTCCCAACCTGAGAGGGTCGCTATGCGTGCTTATATCTCTGAGAGTCTGAGAAAAGGACACATACGACCCTCGAAGTCACCTGTTGCCGCTGGTTTTTTCTTTGTTAAGAAAAAGATGGTTCTTTAAGACCTTGTCTGGATTTCAGGGAGCTGAACAGTATCACTATTCGTGACCCTTATCCGCTTCCTCTGATCCCGGACCTGTTTAACCAGGTTGTTGGGGCTAAAGTCTTTTCCAAATTAGACCTAAGAGGGGCATACAACCTGGTCAGGGTCAGAGAAGGAGACGAATGGAAGACGGCTTTCAATACCCCTGAGGGCCATTTTGAGAATTTGGTTATGCCTTTTGGTTTGATGAATGCCCCAGCCGTTTTTCAGCATTTCGTGAACAGCATTTTTTATCATTTAATGGGAAAATTTGTATTAGTGTATTTGGATGACATTTTGATTTTTTCTCCTGATTTCAAGACTCATAAGGAACACTTACGTCAGGCCTTGCTCATCCTGCGGGAGAATAAATTATATGCGAAACTGGAAAAATGTGTGTTTGCGGTTCCAGAAATTCAATTTCTGGGGTTTCTTCTCTCCGCTTCTGGTTTTCGCATGGACCCCAAGAAGGTCCGCGCTGTGCTTGAGTGGGAGCTTCCTGAGAATCAGAAGGCGCTGATGCGTTTTTTGGGCTTTGCCAATTATTACAGGAAATTTATTTTGAATTATTCCTCTGTTGTTAAACCACTCACTGATATGACCAGAAAGGGGGTAGATTTTTCTTCCTGGTCGGTAGAGGCGCGTAAGGCCTTTTCTAATATCAAGGAGAGATTTGCTTCCGCTCCCATCCTGGTACAACCTGATATTTCGTTACCCTTCATAGTTGAGGTTGATGCTTCTGAGGTAGGGGTGGGTGCAGTCTTGTCTCAGGGTTCCTCTCCTGCCAAATGGCAACCGTGTGCCTTTTTCTCGAAGAAACTCTCCTCCGCAGAGAGAAATTATGATGTGGGAGATAGGGAATTGTTGGCCATCAAGTTGGCTTTTGAGGAATGGTGCCATTGGCTAGAGGGAGCACGACACCCTATTACCATGTTTACTGACCATAAAAATCTGGCCTACTTGAAGTCAGCCAAGCGTCTGAACCCGAGACAGGCCAGATGGTCTTTGTTCTTTTCAAGGTTTAATTTTGTTGTCACGTTCCGCCCTGGGGTTAAGAATGTGAAGGCAGATGCCCTGTCACGTTGTTTTCCGGAAGGTGGGAATTTTGAAGACCCGGGTCCCATTTTGGCTGAAGGTGTGGTGGTCTCTGCTCTTTTTCCTGAATTGGAGTAGAGGTGCAGGCAGCCCAGTCAGAGGCTCCTGATCTTTGTCCTCCTGGGAGGTTGTTTGTGCCTCTCGCTTTGAGACACAAGATTTTTAAGGAACACCACGATACGGTCCTTGCTGGGCACCCGGGCCAAGAGCCACACTGGATCTCATCGCTCGGAGATTCTGGTGGCCTGCGCTTCGTAAATCGGTTGAGGGTTTTGTGGCAGCTTGCGAGACTTGCGCTCGTGCCAAAGTCCCTCATTCACGGCCATCAGGTCCTCTCCGTCCCTTACCCATTCCTTCCCGTCCTTGGACACATCTGTCCATGGACTTCATAACGGACTTGCCTCGTTCCTCGGGGAAGACTGTGATTCTGGTGGTGGTGGACCGTTTTAGCAAAATGGTGCATTTCATCCCTTTTCCTGGTTTGCCCAATGCTAAGACGCTGGCGCAGGCATTTATTGACCACATTGTCAAATTGCATGGTATTCCTTCAGACATAGTCTCTGATAGGGGCACGCAGTTTGTTTCCAGATTCTGGAAGGCTTTCTGTTCTCGCTTGGGGGTTCGGTTGTCATTCTCTTCTGCTTTCCACCCGCAGTCGAATGGCCAGACAGAGCGCGTCAATCAGAATATGGAGACATATCTGCGCTGTTTTGTGGCGGAGAATCAGGAGGATTGGCGTTCTTTTTTTTCCCTTGCTGAGTTTGCTTTAAATAACCGTCGTCAGGAGTCCTCTGATAAGTCACCATTTTTTGGTGCATATGGGTTTCATCCGCAGTTTGGGACTTTCTCGGGAGAGGGGTCTTCTGGTTTACCTGATGAGGACAGATTCTCCTCGTCTTTGTCATCTATTTGGCAAAAGATTCAGGATAATCTAAAGAGCATGAGTGAGAGATATAAGCGTGTGGCAGATAAGAGACGTGTGCCTGGTCCGGACCTGAATGTTGGTGATCTGGTGTGGTTGTCTACCAAAAATATCAAATTAAAGGTTCCCTCCTGGAAGTTGGGTCCTAGGTTTATTGGGCCTTACAAGATCCTGTCTGTCATCAATCCTGTTGCCTACCGTCTTGATCTTCCTCAGACTTGGAAGATCCATAATGTTTTTCATAAGTCCTTATTGAAACATTATGTTCAACCTATTGTACCCTCGCCTTTGCCTCCTCCTCCGATTATGGTTGATGGAAATCTTGAATTTCAGGTCTCTAGGATTGTGGATTCTCGTCTTGTCCGCGGTTCCCTCCAGTACCTCGTTCATTGGGAGGGTTATGGTCCTGAGGAGAGGATGTGGGTCCCAGTGACGGACATTAAGGCCACTCGTCTCATCAGGGCTTTCCATAGGTCCCATCCTGAGAAGGTGGGCTCTGAGTGTCCGGAGTCCACTCGTAGAGGGAGGGGTACTGTCACAACCAGACGGCTGAGAAGCTCTGACAGGAGCCTTCCAGATCCTCCTCCTTGAGTTTCTTTGTGTTGGTTTCAGTTCCTCATCTCGTTAGTCTATCTCAGCTGTCATGCAGTTGGACTGATTGCTTCCCTTTAAATTCCTCCCCATAATGCAGTAGTGTGCGGCTTATACAACTTCCTGGAGTGTGTGTGCATGCTGTTCCTATTTCCCAGTCCTCTGCAAGATAAGTGCTGTTCCTTTATTTGTGATTTTCTGTCTGCTGGATTTCAGGAGACCCTGACTCCCTCCGTGTCTAGTGTAGGGAGCCGGTGGTCGTGTCCCCTCACTATTGTAGGGTCTTCAGGTATTAGATAGCCGAGGTACATGGATATGCGCCCATCCACCTTTGGGGTGTTCGCATAGGCTGAGCAGTCAGGGAGAGTGGCAGGTCTCATGCAGGGGTCTCCCTTTTGTTCCTTAGTTGTGGATCCAGTGAGTCATTGAATATATTGCATTGTCTTGTTTCCTGTACACCATCCGTGACAATATGGTGGTCGTGCAGTGGGGTCTCCCAGTTCTGGACCACGCTTAGTAGGACATTGCAACAAATATGCCCCTCGGCCTCTCCACTCTCTCCGACTTTGGTACTACTCAATGCGCCTTCAAAAGACTTCCCCCTACACAAACACTAATTTTTAACACACCTGTTGTCAGCTGCCAAGCTTTTGATTCCCCTACATTGGTTCTCGACACAAGCTCCTTCAATTGAGGAATGAACCCAAAAGGTTCATGAGATCTGCAGGTTCGAGGAGCTAACCAGTTGGGAGACCCTCTCGCACGACAAATTTATTGACCTCTGGGGTCTGTGGCTAAAATGGTTGGGCGATGGAGACGCAGAGTCTGAGGCCCTCCACCGGGACCCAGCAGTAATAACTCCTCTCCATTAGATAACTCCTTTAGGTTGCATACGCCTCAAAACGCCTATCATAATTATTTATATTATTATTCATGTCTTAACCAGCAATCTGTCTTATTTTAAAAACGACCTCTCGCTTGCTCCCTTTCTGTCTCTTTCTAACCCTTACTAGCCATACTCTCGCGGGAGCCAGTACCTTATCTGCCATACTTACCATTTATGCCATGTCTGCCTAAATCAGTCAAACTTAACATATTTGCATATCTGCATATTTTGCTGTACCTACAGTACAGACCAAAAGTTTGGACACACCTTCTCATTCAAAGAGTTTTCTTTATTTTCATGACTATGAAAATTGTAGATTCACACTGAAGGCATCAAAACTATGAATTAACACATGTTTGTTATGTATATAATTCCACAAGTGTGAAACAACTGAAAATATGTCATATTCTAGGTTCTTCAAAGTAGCCACCTTTTGCTTTGATTACTGCTTTGCACACTCTTGGCATTCTCTTGATGAGCTTCAAGAGGTAGTCCCCTGAAATGGTTTTCACTTCATAGGTGTGCCCTGTCAGGTTTAATAAGTGGAATTTCTTGCCTTCTAAATGGGGTTGGGACCATCAGTTGCGTTGAGGAGAAGTCAGGTGGATACACAGCTGATAGTCCTACTGAATAGACTGTTAGAATTTGCATTATGGCAAGAAAAAAGCAGCTAAGTAAAGAAAAACGAGTGGCCATAATCTAATTTGAATATTTAGTTCTTTAGGGATTTTTTATATATAAAAAAAAATAAAAAAATTTTACTTTTGTTTCTAGGGGCCTTGAACATGTGATTGTGTACAATTGCTTATAGCATAGACTAAAAAAAGTATTACTTCAGTCTATGGTGCACGTGATATCATCCTAATAAGCCCTGTCTGAGGCAGGGGGAAAGATTGCTATTGCAGATCACAAGGCAGTCACAAGACCCCAGGCTGCCAGGAGAACCAATTGGCACCCTGCAACTTTGCCACTCAGATGCCACAGTCACTATTCACACTGTCGTGCCCTGGAGCAAGGGTGCTTTGGAGTCTGGACATTCATGGGCTATCAACTGCCTACTTTATTGCACTTTGAAGAGTTAACTTGAACTATGACTTATGCTGTTGTTTACAGTCATGCTGTTTTATATTGTTAAACAGCATTTTATATGTTTATTGTAATATAACCTGTTTTTTTGCACTGTTATTGCACGTTATTTGCAATGCACTGTGGAAAGGGTTAATGCACAGGCAGCTAATACTGAGGGACTTTGGGACTTTCCAGCCTGTGCACTGAGAAGCTAGTAATTTTCCACAGTTACCATAAGGCACTATGCAGAGCTAAGTTTTGGAGGGAAAAAAGTAGACACCTTAAAGGGCATCTGTCAGCAGTTTTGTACCTATGACACTGGCTGACCTGTTACATGTGCACTTGGCAGCTGAAGGCATCTGTGTTGGTCCCATATTCATATGTGCCCGCATTGCTTAGGCTACTTTCACACTAGCGTTCGGAGCGGATCCGTCTGATGTTTCATCAGACGGATCCGCTCTTATAATGCAGACGTATGCATCCGTTCAGAACGGATGCGTCTGCATTATAACTTAGAAAATTTTCTAAGTCTGAAAGTAGCCTGAGCGGATCCGTTCAGACTTTACATTGAAAGTCAATGGGGAACGGATCCGCTTGAAGATTGAGCCATATGGTGTCATCTTCAAGCGGATCCGTCCCCATTGACTTCCATTATAAGTCTGGACGGATCCGCTCGCCTCCGCACGGCCAGGCGGACACCCGAACGCTGCAAGCAGCGTTCAGGTGTCCGCTCACTGAGCGGAGGCTGAGCGCTGGCAGGCGGATGCATTGTCAGTGGATCCGCCTCCACTGAGAATGCATTGGGGCCGGACGGCTGCGTTCAGGACCGCTCGTGAGCCCCTTCAAACGGAGCTCACGAGCGGACACCTGAACGCAGGTGTGAAAGTAGCCTAAGAAAAATGAAGTTTTAATATATGCAAATGAGCCTCTAGAAGCAACGTGGGCATTGCTATTACAGCTAGAGGCTCAGCTCTCTCTGCAACTGCCGTACCCTCTTCACTTTGATTGACATCATCACACCTGGCCCTGTCAATCAAAGTGCAGAGGGTGTGGCAGTTGCAGAGAAAGCAGAGTCTTTAGGTGTAATGGCAACGCCCACGTTGCTTCTAGAGGCTCATTTGCACATACTAAAATATAATGTTTCTCAGCAATGCGGGAACATATGAACATGGGATCAATACAGATGTCTTCAGCTGCCAAGTGCACATGCAATAGGTCATCCAATTTCATAGGTACATAGAACCACCATGTCACGTGACCCGGATGAAGCAGCCAAGGGTCGATCTATTTCACGCACTCAATCTCTCGCACGGTGTCGCACCCCTACACACAGGTCTCAGATTGAACCTAGATCACACCCCGACATAGCCTCTCACGCACCCCAACACGCTGCCACCATCAATGACATTTAAATTAATACACCAATTAATTAGGGGCTCATAGAAAACCCCACAGCGCCCACTCACAAGCAGGCTCACAGTAGCACAGGCCACAGTTATATCAAATACACAGCAACGCAAACCACACTCATACACTTAAAAATGGAGGTTACTGAGCTCATTCAGGGCAAAACCATTAAAGATGTGCTTTAATGTACTAAAAAGGGAACAGGACTTAGTTACAAAAAAGTGAAAGAAATAAGAGACATACATAAACGTGCACAAAACAGTATAAAAATAAAAGGATCAAAACAGAAAGTATAAAAACAGTCCACTACTCAATGAATTGTGTGATCAGTGTCCATTCTGGTTCCGGGGACAGGAGGACGTGGAACACAACCCAATGTTGATCAGATCCCCAAATTGTGTCCATGAAAGGTTCCAAATCCCACATTTTTAATCCCCCTTTGGGTGGAGCTGAGAGGAGTCTCCCTACCAACCTTAGCCCAGACTTCTGGCAAGGCCTTCATTATGAGTGCGTGCTCCACCCCTATCCCTCGGCTGGCAAGCATAAAATATTAATAAAAAAATATCTTCCCGTCCACACTAATGGGTATTCGGGCCCCAACATGTTTTAATACAGCATATTTCCTCAGGCTGATCATTCTGATATTAAATATGACTGGTGTAGGAGTCCCAGAATTAGACTTTACATTACATGGGAGTAATGTCAGGGGGGAATGTTTGGACTCCCTACGATGCCCACATTATACGGAATGCAATTATTACAATAATTAGTAGGTAAGTTGTACCAGAGATGAGTTATAGCTTATGATATATTTCTTCATTTTCTGGTAGTCCTTCTGAAAAGCTTCTGGACCCCTGCTGGTGGAGGTGCCATTCTGTCTGAGTGTCTGCATTTCCAGGAAACATCTTCATTACCACTTGCAAAGGGCCAGTTTTTTTTTTAACATTCAAGTGATAAGCTGATTTCCCCCAAAGGGAATGCATATTCCAAATGCAGGCCCAAGCTAAACTGCATCGTACGTAAATGTATAGCAAATGAAGTCAAGGTGATAAACCCTGAAATTGTTTCAACCAAGAGCACCCCAAAACTGTCATAAACTCTGCTTTTAATGCAAATATGGTTTGTGGGACATTGCTTGAAAAAGGCCACTGCTGGAAAATAAGCGATGATAATTGTTTAAATGTAGGCTACTTTTACACTTGCGGCAGAGGATTCAGGCAGGCAGTTCCATCGCCGGAACTGCCTGCCGGATCCCTCAAAACTTATGCAAATTGATGGCATTTGTCAGACAGATCAGGATCCTGATCCGTATGACAAATGCATTGAAATGCCGGATCCGTCTCTCCGGTGTCATCCGGAAAAACGGATCCGTAATTATTATTTTTTCACATTTTTTGTTCCGGAATTTTGACCGGAGATAAAACCGCATGCTGCAGTATTATCTACATCCTGAAAAGGCAAAAAGACTGAACTGAAAACATCCTGATGCATCCTGAACGGTTTACTCTCCATTCAGAATGCATTAGGATAAAAATGATCAGTTATTTTCCGGTATTGAGCCCCTAGGACGGAACTCAATGCCAGAAAAAAATAACGCTAGTGTGAAAGTACCCTTAGGCTGCGTTCACACGGGCGAGATTTCCGCGCGGGTGCAATGCGGTAGGTGAACGCACTGAATCTGGACCCATTCATTTCAATGGGGCTGTTCAGATGAGCGATGATTTTCACGCATCACTTATGCGTTGCGTGAAAATCGCAGCATGCTCTATATTCTGCGTTTTTCACGCAACGCAGGCCCCATAGAAGTGAATGGGGTTGCGTGAAAATCGCAAGCATCCGCAAGCAAGTGCGGATGCTGTGCGATTTTCACGCATGGTTGCTAGATGACAGTCTATTTACTGTATTATTTTCCCTTATAACATGGTTATAACGGAAAATAATAGCATTCTGAAAACAGAATGCATAGTAAGTGATCAGTTGAGGGTTAAAAAAAATTAAAAAAAATAACTCACCTTCTCCGTTTGTTCGCGTAAGTCCCGGTCTCTTCTTTACTTCTCAAAAGATGAACTATGGGCTAAAGGACCTTTGGTGACGTAAGATCACATGCTCCAATCACATGGTCCATCACCGCGGTGATGGACCATGTGATTGGAGCATGTGATCTGACGTCACCAAAGGTCCTTTAGCCCATAGTTTATCTTTTAAAGAACTAAAGACCGGGAGAACTACGCGAACAACAGGAGAAGGTAAGTTAATTTTTTAAATTTTTTTTAACCCTCAACTGATCACCTACTAAGCATTCTGCAATTGCATTCCTACTCGCGCGGGTTTGCCGCAACACACCGGGACGCATCCGGAACTAATCCGGACACGCTCGTGTGAACGCAGCCTTAATTGGGTTTTTTATCTGCAGAACCTATCCAATAGACTTATCTCACATTCCCAGTGATTTCCATGATCAGAAAGTGTAGCTGTGAAGAGAGGATGCAAATGAGCTCTTAAAGAGGACCTTTCACTACTCTGCAAACGAAAAACTAACTATATCAGTGGGCAGAGCGGCGCCCAGGGGTCCCCCTGCACTTACTAGTATGTCTGGGCGCCGCTCCGTTCGCCCGGTATAGGCTCCGGTGTCTGCGCTCACTGGAGTGATTTCTTGTATGAGGCGTGTCCCTTGCTGCAGCGCTGGCCAATCGCAGCGCACAGCTCATAGCCTGGCTATGAGCTGTGCGCTGCGATTGGCCAGCGCTGCAGCAAGGGACACGCCTCATACAAAAAATCAGTCCAGTACAACAGAGGGAGCGCAGACACCGGAGCCTATACCGGGCGAACGGAGCGGCGCCCAGACATACTAGTAAGTGCAGGGGGACCCCTGGGCGCCGCTCTGCCCACTGATATAGTTAGTTTTTCGTTTGCAGAGTAGTGAAAGGTCCTCTTTAACAAATTCTGCCTCTGGTGCCACCAGATGTAAGGCAGTTGTCACGCTGGCGGTCCGTGTCCGCTGTGGTCTTACTGTTCTGGGCAGGCGCAGACATCACTCTGCTCTCCCTGTGTGAATTGGGATTAGAGCTCTGAGAGAGTTAATTCTTTCCCCTGTCCAGGTGCTGGCTAAGTTGCTGATCAGTCCTATTTAGTTGAGCTGTGGTTCTACCTCCTCGTCTGAGATTTGAGGTTACTCCTGGCCAGTAAGGTGGTCGCGCCTGGATATCAGCGTACCGAATCTTGATTGTCTTCCGATTCCGCTCCTTGCTGCCTGCCTCGACCTTGGAACTGTGACCTGGATTTCAATCGTACTCAGCCTGCCCTGACCTTGGAGCTGCTATTAGGAATACCCAAGTACTCAGCCCGCCCTGACTATTGGACTGTGTCCAGACTACTGTAGTGCTGGATCCTACACATAACTGACACAATCAGAGCCAAACAGACCCCATTGACCATAATGGGGTCTGTTCAGTTTCCATTCAGACGCCCAATTTTTTGACGGGAAAAAGTCCTGCATTCAGAACTATTTTGTCCACTCTTTTTGGCAGAATCTGCGACTGAGGTCCTGAACAGAGCCTCCAACGCAGATGTCAGGAGTAGACTGGCCATACACCCGACAGGGAAATTTCTCCATGGGCCGATGCCCAGGGGGCCGCCAAAGCCTTCTTCTGAGTACATAGAGATCTGATGTTCTCAGCATCAATAAATGCTAGAAGCATCAGGTACTGTAGGTACTTCTGAACCTGGCTGGCAATCGCAAGTGTCCTCCTGAATATTGGGGTGAGGGGGGCAGGATTTTGTGTTCTACTGTGGTATTTGGGCATGCTCAAGCAGTATTTTATGTCCTACAGTGCTGCTGGACCCGCTTTGGACCTACCTACAACATGGGGCTACTTTTCGTTTTTTGTCCAGGGCCATTTTTATTTCCCAGTCTGCCCATGGCAGATGTGAACATGCCCTTAAAACTATTTAAGAGCAAAGTGTAGAAGGTCTTTTTAGCAGCTGCAGTCATCCAACAAAACCCACATTAGAGGCTGATTTACAACGATATGTTACCTTCAGGGAGACATATTATACGTGTGCAGGAAAAGTAATTCAGATATCAATACAGAAAAGGGTTCTTTACAGTTAAAGCTTTCAACTATGGGATCCTCTAACCCAAAAGGTACAATGCCACAAAAGGGTTACATCCGCTTAACTACTGACGAATTATATCTAACTGATCTGAGAAAGGTTCGACTCGAGGGACGTGTCTTTTTTTTTGTCTCTACTTGTTTAGCTACATTTATATTGCAATTATCATCAGTTTTTGTACGAATGATCGTACATATGATTGTTCGTTCCCCGCGGTTTGCATTACCGCTGCTGCCAACAAACAATGATTTTAATGTCCACATAAAAGATGCAATCGTGACCTATTTGCTGGAAATGATTACATGAGGAAGTGATTGGAAACAAATGTTCATAGAAACAACAGTGGGTCAATCATCACCCTGTGTGAATGGGCCTTAGGTAACTGTATAAAATACTAGTAGAAGATATAAACAATAGCACTCAAATATGACCTTTGTCAAACACTGAGACAATAATAATATATACTAGTCAAAGTACAGGGTGGGCCATTTATATGGATACACCTTAATAAAATGGGAATGGTTGGTGATATTAACTTCCTGTTTGTGGCACATTAGTATATGTGAGGGGGGAAGCTTTTCAAGATGGGTGGTGACCATGGCGGCCATTTTGAAGTCGGCCATTTTGAATCCAACTTTTGTTTTTTCAATAGGAAGAGGGTCATTTGACACATCAAACTTATTGGGAATTTCACAAGAAAAACAATGGTGTCCTTGGTTTTAACGTAACTTTATTCTTTCATTAGTTATTTACAAGTTTCTGACCACTTACAAAATGTGTTCAATGTGCTGCCCATTGTGTTGGATTGTCAATGCAACCCTCTTCTCCCACTCCTCACACACTGATAGCAACACCGCAGGTGAAATGCTAGCACAGGCTTCCAGTATCCGTAGTTTCAGGTGCTGCACATCTCGTATCTTCACAGCATAGACGATTGCCTTCAGATGATATGAGATGTGCAGCACCTGAGACTACAGATACTGGAAGCCTGTGCTAGCATTTCTCCTGCGGTGTTGCTATCAGTGTGTGAAGAGTGGGAGAAAAGGGTTGCATTGACAATCCAACACAATGGGCAGCACATTGAACACATTTTGTAAGTGGTCAGAAACTTGTAAATAACTCATGAAAGAATAAAGTTATGTTAAAAGCAAGCACACCATTGTTTTTCTTGTGAAATTCCCAATAAGTTTGATGTGTCAAATGACCCTCTTCCTATTGAAAAAACAAAAGTTGGATTCAAAATGGCCGACTTCAAAATGGCCACCATGGTCACCACCCATCTTGAAAACTTTCCCCTCTCACATATACTAATGTGCCACAAACAGGAAGTTAAGATCACCAACCATTCCCATTGTATTAAGGTGTATCCATATAAATGGCCCACCCTGTAGAATGACATCAAGTGTGAACATATTTCAAGACAATAAATAAACGTTCAGTTTGCATCATAGGAATTATCAGGTCTGAATATTAAATTGTAGACATTGAATTCATGTCATACACCGTATTGGCTAAGTATATCAAAAAAATCTTAAAGCTATCAAAGCAAAGAAAACTGAATGTGTAGAGTTCATGTTGAGCCCAGTATGAACAGCTTAGGAATAACATGATAGAATTAGCTGAATGAGATATACGTGAGGAGTAAACTATACAATATCCAAGAAAGAAAAAAAAAGTGAAAAAATTAACAATACCCAAGAAACAAAAAAAACGATATCCAAGAAAAACAATAATGCATGTAGGTTTGCATATCGAAATGAAATCATTAAGAACATACAGAGATACAGGCCTTAGAATGCACTGAAAATGTCTGGTTAAGCATGACATATCAACCAAAGAGAATCACTAATTTGAGAGAGGAATCGGGTGCCCCCATGTGGGGTTGAACTTACCAAGTTGCCAGAGAAGTGAAGAAGTAAATGGGAGAAAGTTCATATAGAAAGATCGAGCTTAAGAATGATGTATACACATCTATGTGTAAGCTAGCCCTCATGGAGTGAAGCTCCCTTAAATGTCCCGGGAACCGGAAATTACGTCCATAGACCGGAAGTGGGATGCGTTCCAGGGTGGAACGCATGCCCACAATGGAGAAGTAAACACATGGATTTTACAAAATTAAGTCTGTGTCCAAAATAGATGGGTGCCGGTATAGGTACTCATATGGGTATGGCTCTATGATGTGCGCCGAGGGTTTCAGTGCGTTCCACAGTGGAACGCATCGCTAATCTGTGGGACGTGTGTAGGAGGGAAATACAAGTGAGAATAGAGCAGCGTTCTGTGTTAGACTTTATTAGATATTAAAAAGGCTTAACGGAAATAAGTGAAATAAGTGTGTATGTGTTCTAATTCTACTCACTCGATGTTTTGCTAATAAATGAGCCCTATGAAAAGAAATAAAGAAAGAGGGCGAAAGAAGAAAAGATGGAAAAAAGGAGGAGAATAAAAGGGAAAAGAAGGGAAAATATATGGGGAGAAAAATGTAGATGGAAGTATAAAGAGGAGTTCAGGAATACAAGTGAAAATGAAAAAAAAAAGAGAAATAAAATTAGAATAGGTAATAAAATGAATTAAAAAAACAGAGTAAATAGAATAAGAATATAACCTACAGGAATCTATGAATCAACGGGGGGTAACAAGATAGGGGTGAGATGATGTATAAAATACATCGAAAGCGGCAAACAAGGTGGGGGTCCGGTTCCTAATGGATCTGGAAAAAAGAAGGCAGAGTATTAATATCTCATATTAATTAGTGATATATAATGTTCAGTCAGTGCATGTGATCAGATGAAAGCTGACAGCTCGTACTCTCTATTGAGACCCCTCGGTTCCAGGCTTTGTAGCCTGTGTATCCAATAGGCTTCTCTTTTTTTTAGCATATGTTGTCGATTGCCCCCTCGCCTGGGCATCCTTATCTGTTCTATGACCTGGAACTTAAGTTAGCATATATTTTGTGCTTCATTTTGTGAAAATGGTGTGGGACTGGAAGTAGGAGGATTTGGCAGCGGACAGTGGATTTGTGCTGGCAGACCCTATCTCTAACACTTTGGATTGTCTTGCCAACATATATCAGGCCACAGGGGCATTTGAGTAGATAAATCACATAATTAGACTGACATATGTGATAACCCTTGATCTGTATTTTTTTTTTGCCTGTCTGTGGATGATGGATCTTGTCCCCTTTCAACACATTAGAACACTGGGCACAATGTAAGCAAGGGAATATACCCTGTCTGGCCTTCCCTAGTAGATGTTGATGCAGGATTCCATGGCTGGAGCCAGTGTCTGCTCTGACCAGCTAATCTTTGAGATTCTTGGGTCGTCGAGTGCATGGTAAAAACCATGTTTGAAACTCTTCGATGTTGGGATAGGAACGAGTGAGGATATTCCAATGTCTGTTGAGGATATTGGTCACTCTATGTGAGTAAGGATGATGTGTGTACGAAGGGAAGTCTCTTTGTTGTGTATTAGGTACAGGGTTCTGTTTGATAGTGACCAGGGGATAACCCCTCTGTTGAAATTTCATGGTCATCTCTGAAAGCCGTAATTGTCTAACATCTCCTGAGGTCACTATTCTCTTGATCCACTCAAACTGAGATTTGGGTAATGCTTTCTTAGTAGAGGGTGCATGACAACTGCTGTAGTGGTAGGTTGTTACGGTCGGTCAGTTTCCGATAAAGATCCGTAGTTAGAGTACCGTTCTCGTGTTTGTAAACCTGGGTGTCGAGAAAATTTAAGATATGTGTGTCATGATGGATGGTAAATTGTAGTTCAGAAAAAACGGAATTCAGATAAATATGAAATGATAAAAGGGAATCTTCAGGGCCATCCCATAGACAAAAGATGTCATCTATGTATCTCTTCCACATTCTGACATGTTGGAGAAAAACGGGGTGTGGGTATATATATTCTTTTTCGAAACGGGCCATGTAGCTATTAGCGTCAGGTGGCGCTGCATGTGAACCCATAGCAGTTCTTTGTTTTTGGACATAAAAAGAATCCTCAAACATAAAAAAGTTCTTCTGTAGCATAGTGGTTAGAAGATTAATATAAAACTCAATCAAATGAGGTGACATATTTGCTTCTTCCAATAGAATTCTGGTGGCCCTGATCCCTTTACTATGCTGTATAGAGGTATACAGGCTGTTTAAATCCCAGGTTACAAGTCTGCATCTGTCAGAAAGTGGACCTACTTGTCTGATTAATTTGAGAAAAGTGGATGTGTCCAATAAGGAGGAAGTAGTGGTTTTAATGAGTGGGGTCAGGACTTTTTCTAATAGAATCGATAGGGGTGCTAGGATATAGTCTGTGGATGCCACAATAGGTCGTCCAGGTGGTTTGTCCAATGTCTTATGGATCTTTGGAAGTACATAAAAAATTGGAGTAATGGGATGTGGATTGGTCAAGAAATTAATTATTTCCTCGTTAATGGTGTCCTGCCTAAGATGATGGGCAAGTGTTGTCTGAAAGTGGCAATCTTAGAGGTAGGATTGGAAGATACTTTTTCATACACCTCCGTGTCGTTAAGCTGCCTATTAATCTCTTCAATATAATCTAAGCGATCCATAACAACAATAGCCCCTCCCTTGTCTGCCGGCTTTATAATTAATTCACAATACTACTTGTATCAGGCTGGGAAGCCATAATTATTAGCACCCAAGACAGAATAGACCAGAGTGCCGCGCCACTACTATACAATTGTATAACATACTAATCTCAGTTGACAAGTATAGTACATGCATTCCTCTTTTCATTGTGAAATATCCACTATCCATATAAGTCTAACATCTAAAGATGTTTTGCAGTTATTGTGCCTCAGTCAAAGGGGAACTTTTGCAGTTATTATATGCCTCAAGGGTCATATTTTGTGTGAAACCACTGTGCCAACTAACCGGTCTGACTTTGGGCTATTCCTGAAATCATTGTCCTGGTGGTCCCCTGGTTCACCTTTTAACTCCTATATGGGGTTCTGGTCTTCATTACAGGGGAGCCACCAGGCAGCTGCCTCTTGGAATAGTCCCAATGTAGTTGGCAGCTGAGTCAGAGACACTGATGCAAAGCATCAAGGGATCAATACTCATAGTCAGTTAACAGGCAGAGGTCAGGCAGAGTTTGTGTGATCGACCAATAAGAACTCCAACAAACTGCATACAATACACTGGGGTCTAGCATAAATAACTATGACCAAAAGAACCAAACCAATAACCCCACAAAAAAAAGTAGGAAAACACTCATATAAAATATATGTAGTTTTATTAATACATGAGATAGTTATACAATAACATAAGGCACATGGTCATGGGAGGAAGGGACGCCCCGTGTATCGGAGCAAAGGTCCCCACCCTCACATGCACAGTACTGACAGGGGAACAAACCAGAACATCCGAAGTGCTAAACCACACTCTGGTAGGTCTTATGGAAAGTTAACCAGAGTAACCTATAGCAAAATGCGTATCCTAAGTGGATATCATATAAGCTGCCACCCATGCCGTGTCTACCAGCCCATAAAGATAATGGTGGCCAGCCTGCAATGATAAAAAAAAGGCTAGGTCACAAGTATAGGATGTAAACAGAGCGAGGGCACGGCAACGGTAGCATATCAAAAAAATAACAACCACATAAGAATACTGTCGATGAAAATAGGAGTGCACTAGTTACCCATGACTTGTGGAAGCACCGGATGTCTGGACAGAGCAATACCTCGACGCACGTTTTTCCAGGAAAGGGTTTTGTCATCCCAAGACCTAACCTGAGGTCAAGGCAGGCAACAAACGTTAAGTACAGTAGACAGGCTAAGGTCAGGATAGGCACTATCAGAGTTGGTTAACAGACAAAAGTTCAGTACATGAGCACACACCTCAGTCAGACCAAGAAGTGTAGGCTGCACCCTGCAGGAGCAGAATAAGACCTTATCAGCTGGGCTCACTGTGAGTGAGGAAGAGGAAGGGCAGCAGGTCTGGTCCACTGGGGCAGGACAAGGATATGAGCAAGACTGTGCTCGTTCCTGCACTGGGGAAAGAGGCAGCGGTGAGTATGTGCCACCGAGCTAACATTTTGCCATTTATCTAAAAATCCCAT
The DNA here is from genome assembly GCF_905171765.1 of Bufo bufo. Lineage (NCBI taxonomy): Eukaryota > Metazoa > Chordata > Amphibia > Anura > Bufonidae > Bufo > Bufo bufo. The sequence continues at coordinate 553,186,928 of NC_053392.1, forward strand.
AGAAAGGATACATGCTTATGAGTCCTTTGTATTTATGAGCAGAATGCTACCTTCACCCTCCCTATTGAGTTAAGGCAGCCAATATACAGTTGCAAGAAAAATTATGTGAACCCTTTGGAATTATATGGATTTTTGCACAAATTGGTCATAAAATGTGATCTGATCTTCATCTAAGTCACAACAATAGACAATCACAGTCTGCTTAAACTAATAACACACAAATAATTAAATTTGTAAAGTTACCGTGTTTTTATTGAACACACCATGTAAACATTCACAGTGCAGGTGGAAAAAGTATGTGAACCCCCAGACTAATGACATCTCCAAGAGCTAATTGGAGTGAGGTGTCAGCCAACTGGAGTCCAATCAATGAGATGAGATTGGAGGTGTTGGTTACAGCTGCCCTGCCCTATAAAAAATACACACCAATTCTGGGTTTGCTTTTCACAAGAAGCATTGCCTGATGTGAATGATGCCTCGCAGAATAGAGCTCTCAGAAGACCTACGATTAAGAATTGTTGACTTTCATAAAGCTGGAAAGGGTTATAAAAGTATCTCCAAAAGCCTTGCTGTTCATCAGTCCACGGTAAGACAAATTGTCTATAAATGGAGAAAGTTCAGCCCTGCTGCTACTCTCCCTAGGAGTGGCCGTCCTGTAAAGATGACTGCAAGAGCACAGCGCAGTCTGCTCAATGAGGTGTAGAAGAATCCTAGAGTGACAGCTAAAGACTTACAAAAGTCTCTGGCATATGCTAACATCCCTGTTAGTGAATCGTAAAACACTAAACAAGAATGGATTTCATGGGAGGATACCACAGAGGAAGCCACTGCTGTCCAAAAAAAACATTGCTGCACGTTTACAGTTTGCACAAGAGCACCTGGATGTTCCACAGCAGTACTGGCAAAATATTCTGCGGACTGATGAAACAAAAGTTGAGTTGTTTGGAAGAAACACACAACACTATGTGTGGAGAAAAAGAGGCACAGCACACCAACATCAAAACCTCATCCCAACTGTGAAGTATGGTGGTGGGGGCATCATGGTTTGGGGCTGCTTTGCTGTGTCGGGGCCTGGGCGGATTGCTATCATCGAAGTAAAAATGAATTCCCAAGTTTATCAAGACATTTTGCAGGAGAACTTAAGGCCATCTGTCCACCAGCTGAAGCTCAACAGAAGATGGGTGTTGCAACAGGACAACGACCCAAAGCATAGAAGTAAATAAACAACAGAATGGCTTAAACAAAAGAAAATACGCCTTCTGGAGTGGCCCAGTCAGAGTCCTGACCTAAACCCGATTGAGATGCTGTGGCATGACCTCAAGAAAGCAATTCACACCAGACATCCCAAGAATATTGTTGAACTGAAACAGTTCTGTAAAGAGGAATGGTCAAGAATTACTCCTGACCGTTGTGCACGTCTGATCTGCAACTACAGGAAACGTTTGGTTGAAGTTATTGCTGCCAAAGGAGGTTCAACCAGTTATTAAATCCAAGGGTTCACATACTTTTTCCACCTGCACTGTGAATGTTTTCATGGTGTGTTCAATAAAAACATGGTAACATTTAATTCTTTGTGTGTTATTAGTTTAAGCGTGGCGATCTCCATGCAGTCATGCACACCTGACCAGTTAGTCTGCCCTGGAAGCTGGTTTTAAAGTCAGTATAAAACTGAGTCTGCTTTTACAGCGCCTACCAGTAGCCATTTGGCTCCAGGAGAACTATACAGTGGGCTCAGTATGCATGTTAGTACTTGCATCCCTGGATCCGATGAAAGCTGTCACGGCACCGGACGGGGTTAAAAGCAGAGTGTGCCTGGCGTGCATGCTGTGCCTGCTCTCCCTGGACTTTGTGTGGCTATCATGGCCCATAACAGGTAGGTACTAGTGTTAGGGACCACTCATAGAGGCGACCTTGACGTGGTGAGTGGCTTATTACGCTTTGGCCAAAATGTACACCAATGCCTCATTCATTATGTTTAGGGCCACCCAAACCTCCACTGACAACAGACGACACAGGAAAGAAAAATCAGGCATGCTCATTTTCAACATGCCTGATGCTACTGCCATAGAAGTTTGGCTAAAAGCTATCTAAGGTAACTTTGCATTTCTTTTGATACAGTTAATGTTCTCCTACACATTAGATTAAAGTAGGAAAAATCTGAGTTTAGCAGGACTATCTAATGTGGATGGGGTATCCCACTTCTCCCTGATGGCCAGCCAGGGGAGTAACTATGATTCAAAGGGCCCATAGCAAAATAAGATGGGGCCTCCACCACCTTGTGTAAAATTAACTTTTGACTATGATTAAAATGCAAATAGATTGAGAAGAAGAAAACATTATTGACGTCACCAATGAACTGCACATCTCAGAATTCCTTGTTGGTCATCTCGTCTTAAAACTTTCTGGTTGTTCTATTCATCTTAATAATAACTGGCTGCCAAGCGTTTATAAAGGAAACATTTATTAGATTTTTGGATCTATTGTTGATTTTCTTTCCTCTTTAATACATATTTAGACCATTTGTATTTTTCAGTATACTGCATTTTGATGTGGTGAAGAGATATCAAGGTGTTATGCAATAACTGATGTGAAAAATGAGTCAACCAGCCCTGTACCTCACCTGGATCCAGAAATCTCATCATTCTTTACTCCAACTGCTCAAGTTAGATTCTCTTCAGGCTCACAGCTGTGTCCTTTCTCGGGGAAGGGAAGGGGGAGTCAACCTGTTGCAGCTCTCTCCCTGTAACTGTCACAGCTTCTAACAGTAAATATGGCTGATGGCAGTAGAAGGATAGACCTGAGCATGGGTGTCCACCACAGTAGGTGGGGATACACATTACTATGCAGATTAAACACTGGGTGCACCACTATAATGAAGAAAATATCTTACAGCTGGAGCACTAAAAATCTTTACTAGTTTATACAGTCGTGGCCAAAAGTTTTGAGAATGACACAAATATTAGTTTTCAGAAAGTTTGCTGCTAAACTGCTTTTAGATCTTTGTTTCAGTTGTTTCTGTGATGTAGTGAAATATAATTACACGCACTTCATATGTTTCAAAGGCTTTTATCGACAATTACATGACATTTATGCAAAGAGTCAGTATTTGCAGTGTTGGCCCTTCTTTTTCAGGACCTCTGCAATTCAACTGGGTATGCTCTTAATCAACTTCTGGGCCAATTCCTGACTGATTCTTTCATAATCACTTCTTGGAGTTTGTCAGAATTAGTGGGTTTTTGTTTGTCCACCTGCCTCTTGAGGATTGACCACAAGTTCTCAATGGGATTAAGATCTGGGGAGTTTCCAGGCCATGGACCCAAAATGTCAACGTTTTGGTCCCCGAACCACTTAGTTATCACTTTTGCCTTATGGCACGGTGCTCCATCGTGCTGGAAAATGCATTGTTCTTCACCAAACTGTTGTTGGATTGTTGGAAGAAGTTGCTGTTGGAGGGTGTTTTGGTACCATTCTTTATTCATGGCTGTGTTTTTGGGCAAAATTGTGAGTGAGCCCACTCCCTTGGATGAGAAGCAACCCCACACATGAATGGTCTCAGGATGCTTTACTGTTGGCATGACACAGGACTGATGGTAGCGCTCACCTTTTCTTCTCCGGACAAGCCTTTTTCCAGATGCCCTCAAACAATCGGAAAGAGGCTTCATCGGAGAATATGACTTTGCCCCAGTCCTCAGCAGTCCATTCACCAAACTTTCTGTAGAAGATCAATATGTCCCTGATGTTTTTTTGGAGAGAAGTGGCTTCTTTGCTGCCCTTCTTGACACCAGGCCATCTTCCAAAAGTCTTCGCCTCACTGTGCGTGCAGATGCGCTCACACCTGCCTGCTGCCATTCCTGAGCAAGCTCTGCACTGGTGGCACTCCGATCCCGCAGCTGAATCCTCTTTAGGAGACGATCCTGGCGCTTGCTGGACTTTCTTGGACGCCCTGAAGCCTTCTTAACAAGAATTGAACCTCTTTCCTTGAAGTTATTGATGATCCTATAAATTGTTGATTGAGGTGCAATCTTAGTAGCCACAATATCCTTGCCTGTGAAGCCATTTTTATGCAACGCAATGATGGCTGCACGCGTTTCTTTGCAGATCACCATGGTTAACAATGGAAGAACAATGATTTCAAGCATCACCCTCCTTTTAACATGTCAAGTCTGCCATTTTAACCCAATCAGCCTGACATAATGATCTCCAGCCTTGTGCTCGTCAACATTCTCACCTGAGTTAACAAGACGATTACTGAAATGATCTCAGCAGGTCCTTTAATGACAGCAATGAAATGCAGTGGAAAGTTTTTTTGGGGATTAAGTTAATTTTCATGGCAAAGAAGGACTATGCAATTCATCTGACCACTCTTCATAACATTCTGGAGTATATGCAAATTGCTATTATAAAAACTTAAGCAGCAACTTTTCCAATTTCCAATATTTATGTAATTCTCAAAACTTTTGGCCACGACTGTACAGTGTCAGTATGTACTGTATGTATGTATATATATATATATATATATATATACACACACACACAGAGAGAGCTGAAATGTTTATTTCTCTCTCTCTGCTGCCCCCCCCCCCCTCCTCTACATTTTTTGTGATTACTAAATAAATTTGCCATTTGCCGTTATAACAGTGTCCTGCTATATAGAGATTTATCTGTAGGTACTAGGTAGGTACAGTGTACATGAATACTACTGAGGGTTTTTAGTAGAGAAATTCCTTCCATTGATAATAGTGTGCTCTGTAGCACACTGGTAAGGTGTCAGTCTTCCATAAAGAAGGTCATGAGTTGGAAACCCAGTAGTAATTATTTAAAAGTAAAGACTGAGAGGCACATTTATTAAGACCAGCGTTTTAGACGCCAGTCTTAATAAAGGCCCATAACTGGCGGAGGAACCGCCAAAGTTATAAAGAGGCGCAGGCCTCTCCATAACTTCGGCGCATCCAGCTCCAGTTCTAAATGTAAGACAGCTTCCAAACTGTCTTACATTTAAACTATTTTCTTCCCCTAAAACAGGCATAGAAAATGGTGAATGAGACAGGAAAGCCAGCCCGTCCCCTTCCCCACCCACACCACGCCCAGAAATGGCATGGGCAGGGCGAAGTCGCAGATAGCGGCCCAAATAACTATTGCGCTGCCATCTGATCTCATCTGATCTAATTTAGGCATATTTCAGCTTAGTAAATGACCCCCTAAATGAATATAAATATACAGGGTATCCCAATACATTGTCAGAATGATAGGATCCCGAAATTATATAGAGGGATCCTCATGGGATTATAATCATCCCATTAGCCTTCACATAGTGTTTTAGGCGGGAAAATTCCCGCCTAAAATGTGTATAGGATAGTTAAAAATAGATGGCTGCTGGGGGGTCTGGGGCAGAGGTCACTCATTGGGTCAGTGAGTGACCTATGGGGTAGTGTTGCTAGGCAAAGAAGCCAGAGATGCCCAGCAACAGTTAGGGCATTGGTGGGATAGTTTCAAGGCCCCCCCCAGCTGAGGGCTATATAGTAGCAGTAGCGGGCACTGTTGGGCTTTCATCCCAACAGCATCTGGAGGAAGTGCTGCCCCCGCCCGCCCTTCCCTGTTGAAAGTTTGTGTTGTTGTCACGGCTGCTTTATTAGAAGGATGGTGTAAAGTCGCTCACTGAAAAGGTGAGCGGACGAGTTAAGTCTGAAGTTTAGGCCGAGCCTATGGCTGGTCTAATTATTGTTTATTAAGGTATTGGTATATTGATACAGTTTTAATTTTGGATTAAGTTAATCTTTAATAAAGCTGGCCACGGCCTAATTTATTCCACCGAAATACTTGTGTCCATGTGTTTTATGTGAATATATATTTAGTTTATGGTACATTCATATGATTTATAATCCCATGCTCACAGTGTTTGGGGATACACCAGAGATGATCTGTATATGGAAATAGCCTTATATTAAGGCAGGCAGGGACTCCCAACACCGGCCTATAGCACAGCAGGGCTGACTGCCTGCAATGTGTTAAGAGGGAGTGTAACACTTCACTGGCGGCCCACTGCATATAAATGGTAATCGGCCCACCGGGAAAGGACCCAGTGAGTCACATTGCCAATCTGTCCCTGCCCAAGGGGTACATGCAGCAGGGTGAAGGGGTACACGGGACAGACCTAGCATCGACCAATATTTCATTGCTGGTTGCTAGGGCCTCTCGATATTTAATTGTAGTGCCATCCTAAGCAGTTCACTCTCATGGGCTACAGCCACTAGGCCTGAATCCTATTTGAGGCCAGTGTAGGTGGTGCGATGACGTCATCATCATTATCGTGACTTCCTGAGCCATGGTGAAAGCAGCTCAGGACCCAGACCAGAAGAGGAGACTGTCCGGCAAAGCATCGCAGACAGTGGCATGGAGGTGAGTATTTGAGTTTGTTAATTGTGTTTGGCACCTTGGGGCAGCACTATTGGACCACTAAATGGGGATCACTATCATTAAAAGGGGCACTGTCACGATAGGGAGTGGGGGAAACTCCCCACCGTATAGTTAGAGCTGGTACTAAGCCCAAAAACAGGGATAGGGAGCAGGTCACCTCCTACAGCCGCCCTAATCCTGACCCTGATCTCCTGACCGTATGAGCGCCCCCTAAAGGTGGGAGGGCTCATACACTCGAACCTGGATCCTACTGACCCTAACGGTCCCTTGCATAGAGGTCAGGGATAGGAGACAACCGGTTCCTCAAGGAAAAAGACAAACCGGAGTCTCCAGCGGCCTAGTAACAGAAGGGAAAAGAGAGTAAGCAGCAACTGAATGGCAGGTAAGCACCTGGAGAAACAACAGCACACCAGAACATCAAACACTTACCTGCCGCAGCAAAGATGGAAAAATACCAAGACAACCTGGACCCCCATGCGGACACCGAAGCAAAGTGGCTCCAGGCAAGGCTGCAAATATCTTTTAGGTTCAACAACAGACTGGGGAAAATATCAATCATCCATGCAGATCACAACACCAAACCGACCTGACATGGAACACCAGACATGACATAAACCACACCAAACAACATAACAGATGAGGAGCGGAAAGGAGACAAAGGGAGACAAACGATGTCCAACTAGGATGCCCTCACACAGGTAACATGACACATCCAGAAAGGAGCAGAGCTTCTACACATATACAGGCAAACAACCAACTGACCTTCAGGCTCACAACACAGTATAAGAAGAGCCAGAGGTCACACCCAGCTCCACCAAGCACACATCTTAACCCCGAACACACCAGGATGGGAAGGGACACACAACTTAAAGGGTAAGTGTCAAAACATGCAAAACAACATGTTGCCACCAGCAACAAGCATGCACGGCAAAAATGTCATGGTCCACTACACCAGACCATGACACAGCCGTGACAGGCACTATAAGAGGGTCTTTTCTTCTAATGGGACACATTATGGGGGCTTTATTAATACTGGGGGCACTATAGGGGACATTAGTACTACTGAAGTAATTGCTGATAGTGGCTTAGAAAAGAGCCTATGATAGCGGCATCTCAGACTCTCTATTCAGATTCCTATTCATTTTATAGATATGAGAAAACACACATTTTATATATGAACACCTTGGAGGAGAAGGCTATGGTAGATAGACAGGCTTGACTTTTAGGAAACAATTTACCTAACCACTAGTGCACTTCCCCTCCCCCATCGTAATAGGAAAAAAGAAGAAAATTAATGCCTGTAAAGTTCCATAGAAGGCAATTTCAATTTCACATACCTGCATATATGGTATTGGTTGTGGTTTTCCAGCACTTTTGGCAAAGCTTTGTTTGTGATGGCTGCACTTAATGACGTCAGCATATATACAGCACATATAATATAATGATATGACTGCAGAGAGGTAATTCAATATTACAGCGCAGGAATCGTGTGTACATTCATTTTACAATAGTTAGATGTCACCTCATAAGAATAAGCTACTCAGTAATGTCTCAGTAGAGAGATAATTCAGTGAAGTGGCGGCATAGGAATTCTATGCAGAGTGATGACAGTACAGTAATAATACATACAGTGATGTCACAGTACATGGGTGTGATGTCACAGTACAGTAATCATACACATTACTGATGTCACAGTACAGGGATAATAAATGCAGTTATATCACAGTAAGGCCTCTTTCACACGAACGATACGGATTGGCTCCAAATGCGTTCAGGGTGCGTTTAGGGAAACTCGCACCATTTTGCAAGCAAGTTCAGTCAGCTATGTCTGCGATTGCATTCAGTTGTTCAGTTTTTTTCGCGCGGGTGCAATGCGTTTTGATGCATTTTTCACGTGCGTGATAAAAAACTGAACATTTACAAACAACATCTGCTAGCTTCTGGATACAATGCGTTTTTCACTGAAGCCCCATTCACTTGTATGGAGCCAGGGCTGCGTGAAAAACACAGAATATAGAACATGCTGCGATTGTCACGTAACTCAGAACTGATGCGTGAAAAAAAACTTGCTCGTGTGAAAGAGGCCTAATAATGCATGTAGTGATGTCACAGTACAGGGATAATAAATACAGTCATGTAACAGTAAATGGATAATAAACAGTGATGTCACAGTACAGTAATAATACATACAGTGATGTCACAGTACAGTAATAATACATACAGTGATGTCACAGTACAGGGATAATAAATACAGTTATATCACAGTAAGGCCCCTTTCACACGGGCGAGTATTCCACGCGGATGCGATGCGTGAGTTGAACGCATTGCACCCGCACCGAATACCGACCCATTCCTTTCTATGGGGCTGTTCACATGAACAGTGATTTTCACGCATCATTTGTGCGTTGAGTGAAAATCGCAGCATGCTCTATATTCTGCGTTTTTCACGCAACGCAGGCCCCATAGAAGTGAATGGGGTTGCGTGAAAATCGCAAGCATCCGCAAGCAAGTGCGGATGCGGTGCGATTTTCACGCACGGTTGCTAGGAGACGATCGGGATGGAGACCCGATCATTATTATTTTCCCTTATAACATGGTTATAAGGGAAAATAATAGCATTCTGAATACAGAATGCATAGTAAAATAGTGCTGAAGGGGTTAAAAAAAATATAATAATAATTCAACTCACCTTAATTCACTTGATAGCGGAGCCGGCATCTCCTTCTGTCTTCATCTTAGCTGTGTGGAGGAACAGGACCTGTGGTGACGTCACTCCGGTCATCACTCCGGTCATCACATGATCCATCACCATGGTAAAAGATCATGTGATGGACCATGTGATGACCGGAGTGACGTCACCACAGGTCCTGTTCCTCCACACAGCTAAGATGAAGACAGAAGGAGATGCCGACTCCGCGATCAAGTGGATTAAGGTGAGTTAAATTATTTTTTTATTTTTTTTAACCCCTCCAGCCCTATTGTTCTATGCATTCTGTATTCAGAATGCTATTATTTTCCCTTATAACCATGTTATAAGGGAAAATAATACAATCTACAGAACACCGATCCTAAGCCCGAACTTCTGTGAAGAAGTTCGGGTTTGGGTACCAAACATGCGTGATTTTTCTCACGCGAGTGCAAAACGCATTACAATGTTTTGCACTCGCGCTGAAAAATCGCGCGTGTTCCCGCAACGCACCCGCACATTTTCCCGCAACGCCCGTGTGAAAGAGGCATAAGGCCTCCTGCACACGACCGTTTTTTTTCCCTGTTTACTGGCTGTTTTTTGCGTTCCGTATACGGAACCATTCATTTCAATGGTTCCGCAAAAAAACGGAATGTACTCCGTATGCATTCCGTTTCCGTATTTCCATTTTTCCGTTCCGTTTAAAGATAGAACATGTCCTAATTTTGCCCGCAAATCACATTCCATGGCTCTATTCAAGTCAATGGGTCCGCAAAAAAACGGAACACATACGGAAATGCATCCGTATGTCTTCCGTTTCTGTTCGGTTTTTTGCGGAACCATCTATTGAAAATGTTATGCCCAGCCCAATTTTATCTATGTAATTACTGTATACTGTATATGCCATACGGAAAAACGGAACAGAAACGGAAACACAACGGAAACAAAAAACGGAAAAACTGATCCGTGAAAAATGGACCGCAAAACACTGAAAAAGCCATACGGTCGTGTGCAGGAGGCCTAATAATGTATATAGTGGTCTCACAGTACAAGGATAATAAATACAGTGATGTAACACTAAAATGGATGTGATGTCACAGTATAGTATTCATACACATAGTGACATCACAGTAGATGGATTATACAGTGATGTCAGTACAGAAATAATACACACAGTGATGTCACAGTACAAGGATAATAAACAGTGATGTCACAATACAGTATTCATACACATAGTGATGTCACAGCAGATGGATTATACGGTGATGTCACAGTACAGTGATAATACACCCAGTGATGTCACAGTACAAGGATAATAAACAGTGAGGTCAAGGTAATGGGATAATACACAGTGATATTACAGAACAGGTGTAATACACACAGTGATGTCACAGTACAGTAATAGAAAACACAGTGATGTCACATATATTTACACATACAAATAATTCAGCCTACAGAGGAGGCCACTGATTGGCTCGATGTAATGTCATCATGCAGCCAAGTAAACAAAGTACCAGAACCGCAGTGCTGTGATATCTTTTAATAATTTATCTCATTTCCATCCCCTTGAGCAAATTTTGCCCATTCTTGGAAAAAAATGATTTGTACGCACAAGACACAGAATAAAGCCCCCATGCAGCATATTAGTTTTGCAGGTTTTGCAGTCTGCTAATCGCGCATATGCATTTTTTGCGGACCCGTTGACTTGAATGGGTCCACAGTTCAAATTTTGCAGACATGGAATATCATTGTGCTTTCTGCAACTGTATGTCCGTTCTGCAAAACTATATCCACATAATGTGGACCACAGACCACTTGTAAACAATAGGTCTGCAAAGAAAATGTGGACAGCACATGGATTGCATCCATTTTTTGTGGATCTACGATTTGTGGACCGCAAAACAGATATAATCATGTGCATGGGACCAGGAGTGCACCACTAATGAGGCGAGGTGAGGCAATTGCCTTAGGCAACACCAGGTGGGGGCAAGAAGGGGGCAAGAAGGGGGCAGCGGAAGGGGGATTATCTGTTTCTGCAGTATAGTATTGGGAAGCACAGTGGGCACAGTATGTGATGCTGTTTTGTAGCTCTCTATGTAATGTTTTCCAAATATGTCTTTAAGGGCTTATGCACATGGCCATTGCCCGGCCGTGGCCGTATTGCGGGCCTCTTACAGCGGGTCCGCAATACACGGGCACCGGCCGTGTGCACACCGCATCACGGCTGCGGACCCGTTCACTTGAAAGGGTCCGCAATCCGTGAGATGCAGTGCGGTGCGGAACGAAGGCACGGATCGGAAGCCCACGGAAGCACTACGGAGTGCTTCTGTCGGTTTTCTGTCTGTGCCTTCGCACCGCAAAAAAAAAGTAGTGCATGCACTACTCTTTTGCGGTGCGGGCCGTTGGATGTGGATCGTGAACCCCATTCAAGTGAATGGGTCCGCGATCCGCATGCGGCAGCCCCACGGTCGGTGCCACAGCACGGGCCCAGCCGGCACACGGTTGTGTGCATGAGCCCTAACAGTAGGGCTGGAGGGAAGGGGTTAGGTTAAGAACTTGGCATTGGGGCGTTGGGGCGCCGTTTCCGTTTTCGCCTCAGGGAGCAGAAAGGCTAGGTGCACCCCTGCATGGGGCTTAACATAAAGAAAAACAGTGCCTAATGTATATAATCAATGTATATTATCTTTAGGCTTGTATTAAAAGTATGTGTACGTAATATGTGTACATCATAGCAGCCCCATAAGAGTGTATCTATGTGATTACAAAGAAACCCCAGGAACTGCCTGCATACTGTACATTATCACTGTGTTAAGCAATCATAATATACAGCTGCCGGTTTATTTCTTTTTTGACTTACAGAATTTTTATAAAACCGGAGCTGTCTGCATTTGCACCTCCTGTCCTTCGCTCGAGGTGGCTGTCCCCGCTGAATTCCATGCTGACATCACCTTGGACACTGTTGCTGCTAAAGCATCAGCAAATGTAGCTGACTTGGTCAGTAAATACCTGTGCTGCAACACACTCTGATAATGACATAAGAACTTGGTTGCAAGTGATGTATGTAGACGAAAGGGGGACCCATGGCAAGAATCAAATTGGAGTCCCCCATTATGGTACAGGGAGTATAGTCATGTCCAAGAAAAAATACATACGGAGCAAGTGAATACATAAATTCTTGTGATGTCATAGTACAGGGATATTAAAAAGTGTGATGTTGCAGCATGTGGATAATGTGATGACATCACCATGCCCTCCCTGCATGATGACGTAGTGACGTCATCACGCAGCGCACGTGAGAATTGGCACGGTTTGTTTTCAATCAAGAAGGACGCAACAGCCTCGCCACTATCAAATGGATGAGGTGAGTTTGTATTTTTCTGTTTTAACCCCTGATTAACCCCCTGATAGGCTGAATGTGACTCTCAGACGCTGCGACCAACAATGAATGCGGCATCTGATGGGTTAAATCTCCATTCCCCGTCATTGCGCCCACTCCATACAATGGAATGAGATTCATTACAAAGTAAGGCCTCTTTCACACGACCATTTTTTTTCCCGTTTACGAGCCGTTTTTTGGGTTCCGTATATGGTCCGTATACGGAACCATTCATTTCAATGGGTCCGCAAAAAAAACAAAACGGAATGTACTCCGTATGCATTCCGTTTCCGTATATTTCAGTTTTTTCCGTTCCGTTGAAAGATAGAACATGTGCTATTATTGCCCGCAAATCACGTTCCGTGGCTACATTCAAGTCAATGGGTCCGCAAAAAAAAAAACTGAACACATACGGATATGCATCCCTATGTCTTCTGTATCCGTTCAGTTTTTGCGGAACCATCTATTAAGAATTTTTGTAATGTAATTACTGTATACTGTATATGCCATACGGAAAAACAGAACGGACAAACTGAACAGAAACGGAAACACAACGGAAACAAAAAACGGAACAACGGATCCGTGGAAAACTGACCGCAAAACACTGAAAAAGCCATACGGTCGTGTGAAAGAGGCCTAAGGGTACTTTCACACTATCGTTTTTCATTTCCGGCGCTGAGTACCGTCCTAGGGGCTCAAATCCGGAAAAGAACTGATCAGTTTTATCCCCATGCATTCTGAATGGAGAACAATCCGTTCAGGATGCATCAGGATGCATCCAGTTCAGTCTTTTTTACTGATCAGGCTTTTCAGCAAACCGTAGCATGTTGTATTTTTACCTCCGGGCAAAAATCCGGAACACTTTGACTGAACGCTGGATTCTGCATTTTTCCCATTGACTTGCATTAATGCCGGATCCGGCTCCGTGTGTTCCGTCAAAACTGATCCATTTTTTCCAATGCATTTTTTCATTGTGATCAGAATCCTGATCAGGATTCAAATGTAATCCGTTTTCGCACGTTTTTCTATTACACTTTGATTCTCAAATTGGGGTGAATAAGCTGTCTATAACTACTCTTATTGGGGTGTCCATCTTAATTCATAGATAAGCAATTCCATTAGGCCTTGATTCTCAAATTGGGGTGAATAAGCTGTGCAATTTAACTGTTATTGGGGTGTCCACCTTGTTAAATAGATAAGCAATTCTATTCTGCCTTGATTCTCAAATTGGAGTGAATAAGCTGTCTAATACTATTATTATTGGGGTGTCCACCTTGTTTAATAGATAAGCAATTCCATTAGGAAATTAATGGTTGTTTAATAGATAAGAAATTCCATTAGGTCTTGATTCTCAAATTGGGGTGAATAAGCTATCTAAAATACTGCTGTTATTGGGGTGTCCACATTGACATTGAATACATTATTTTACATATACTGTTACTGTACAGTATGTCCAATAAAGAGGTGTCAGGGCCCTCCAAAGGAACGGGCAGTGGCAAAAATGTTGCTGGAGCCGGCAGAAGTAGCAGCAGAAGAAGGGGGGGGGGGGTGGTAGCAGCAGCTGCAACAACAGGCCAAAGCTGCCACTGTCATCCATCGGTCGTGTTTTGATCAATCCCGCTGTCCTGGAATGGTTGACTTGGTATCAACTGATATCAGACACCCACAGCCAGGAGTCGCTGGGTTCCTCTGACACCACACTTAGTTGGCAAATTCTGTTCCCTCACCTGTCCTGAACCTGACCCTTTCCTTTGCTGCTCCTTCTGCCAGGCAAGTGATGTATGCCGCTGGCTCTTCTCCGCTTTTCAGTGAGGACAGTCAGCAGCTACTGCACAGGCCAGTTTGGAGGAGAGCTCCACTGCTTCCTCCTGTAGGCGTGCAAGTAGCGACAATGACGGTCAGGGACGCAGCCATGAGACTGGTGAGGGTGACATAAGTGAGGAGCAGACAATAGTGGATGATGATGTAGCCAATCGCACGTGGGAGCCGGGTGAAGAGGGGGCTTCATCATCATCAGGGGGTGAGTGTGGCAGCTTGCCCATGAGACAGCGGCAGAGTGGCAGGGTGCGTCTGAGCCAGCAGGTTGCAAGCGTAGATGTGAGCCAGCAGGGTAGCAGCAGTTTGAGATCTGGAGCCAAACTTGCCCAAGGTAGACGGTCTGCTACTCAAGAGCCTACCTGTCACGGAAACAACTAGCGGTACACGGCTTCATAGAGGCAGCAGCAGGCGTTCATCAAGCAGTGGTGTGGGCAAAATGCCATACGTCAGCGTGGCCGTATGTAGGATCTGTGGGCAGAAGGTGATTTCAGCCAGGGTGTCAATGTTGGCACAACAGCCCTGCGTCAACACATGGAGTGGCCTAAGAAAGTGGCCTGCGAAAACCACGGCGCTAATGTAGTGGTACAGCCTGATGCATCTTCCAGCGGGCGGCACCCCTTCTCCAGCAGTCAGGGCTTCACCACCGCAGCAGAAGGGAGCTGTGTTTTCTTCCAATCGTCTACTGGTCCTGATGATCCTCCTACTCCTCGTTAAATGTTTTACCAGCAATTGCTCATAAGGCGATTGCAAAAAGACAACAGTAGACGTGCACTCATTCAATAACGCAAAAGCTAAACATGCTACTGCCCAAGTTGCTGGTACTACAGTCCCTCCCTTTCCATGTGGTTGACTCTGCACATTTCCGATAACTGATGAATTGTCCCAACCCGTCACTACTTCTCTAAAAAAGCTGTACCAGCCCTGCATACGTACGTAGAATAGAAAGCAAGCCAGTCCTTGAGCCTGTCGGTGTCTGGTACAGTTCATGGAAGTGCCGACGTGTGGAGATGTAACTATGGTCAAGGACAATATATGTCCTTTACGGCCCACTGGGTAAATGTGGTTCCTGCCCAGGCACACAGCAACTTGGCCAGGTGATAGTATTGCCGTCTCCGTGGTCTCATGCTGTGATTCTGATGCCAATATCCTCCTCCTGACTATTCATCCTCCACTTTTTCCTTAGCCACTACTGTAGGCAGATTTCGGAGTGGTCCTCCAGCATTCCACCTATGCAGAGCATGGCGCTGTCACGCTGTTCTGCACCTGGTCAGCCTGGGCATACGCCGTCACACGGGGAGGAACTGCTCCACGTCATCAACCAAGAAATTGAATCCTGGCTGTCTCCTCACCAACTTAAGATCGGAACCATGGTCACCGATAATGGGAAGAACATTCTGTTAGTGTTGCATCAAGGGGGACTGACCCGTGCGCCCTGCAAGGAGCACCTCTTGACTGAAGAAACAACCGAGCAGCAGGACATGGAACAGAACTTGAACCAGCAGGTGATGGCATACTTGGACTGCACCCAGATTCAAGATCGTCTGCACTACTGGAAAGCCAAACTTGATTTGTGGCTGCAACTGGCCAAGTTTGCCCTAGACAAGCTTTCCTTCTCGGCCAGTAGTGTGGCATCAGAGCGGATGTTTAGTGCAACGGGGGGCATAGTTACCCCAAAGAGAACTCATCTTTCAACACAAAATGTTGAGAGATATGAGATTAACCTTTATAAAGATGAATCAGGAGTGGATCAGCTAGGATTTCCAAACACGGTGCCTGATGGAACAGGCTAGATCATTCTGGCAATAATGTTATGACTGCAGTGCACTGCCACACCAGAACATTGTGAAAAATTGTCCGTTACTTCTGGTCACGTACTTCCACCACTATTCTGATGCTGTGTGTGTCCTCATCCGTAGTTCCGTTCCGCGGCCCCACAAAAAATATAGAGCATGTCCTATTCTTGTCCACATCTTTCTATGATAGCGGCCGCCATGTGTGGTCTGCAAATTGTGGAACGCACACAGCTTTTTATTCATTAACAGCATTTACCATATGGGATAAATACATTTATATTTTAATAGTATGGGAGTTTTGGAACATACAGCGATGCCTATGATGTTTATTTTTTATTATTTATTGTTATTATGAGAAAATTAATAGATTAGATTTGAATTGCTATATTTTTAATTTTTTTATATTTCCAAAAACTTTTTTTCTTAAACTTTTTTAAGTCCTCCTAGGGGACTTGAACATGTGATCTTCAGACTGCTTCTCCTTTCGACTGCTAGCGGGCAGAAGTTGTTAAGCAGGCAGAAGAAAGTAAAAATGGCAATACCTATGAAGGACACTAGTGAACTAAAAATGATTTCTCAGGGACCCTCCAGCAAGGGAAAGTGCCTTAAGTATCCCTGGGTAGCCAGCAAGTGATATGGGAAGAATAGGATGCTTGCTGGCCCTTTAAAAGCAACCAGCAGTCTGCAAGGTGGAACAGAGCTACTCTGACAGCCTGGCCCGCCAGGAAGAAGGAGACAGAGGCCGGGCCAGGAGCCACAGGGCTGGTGAGCAAAGTGGCTGTAATATTGCTGCATTCAAAGACACAGAACATTTATATTTTTCCATTGATGGCGCTGTGTGAGGGCTTGCTTTTTGTATGATCTTAGTTTTTATTAGTACCATAGAATAGCAAGTTTCGGATTTTATTTTTTAAACAATATTAAACATATGGCATAAAAATTTGATAATTTTACTCTAGCAGTGTAAAAACATAAACAAAAAAGTCCACTGCTAATATCAGGGGTCCACAGGGGTGAAAATGGGGGTAACCCATTTAAGTATATATATTTTATTTTGCAATTCTTTAATGTAAATAAATTTGTTTGCTACTAAATAGATTTTTTATTTTTTTTTCACTAGATTTTTTAAAGGCGTTTTCTGGGTGTTTAATATTTATGACCTATCCTCAGGTGGTGGCTCGGGCTCAAGATCTGTGCTTGTGCAATCAATTGCAGGTGCAAACTGTATTATACAACTGGCATACTTCTCTTACTGCTGGGATTGGAATTAACCTTGGTATATGCTGACTGGTGCATCTATTGCTTAGAGAGAGGAAGGGGAATCCCTCCCTTACCCCATTGGCTAGTGCCGAGGGTCAGCTATAGTACCTGAGGCCTAATGATGGTCGAATAGGCATTATGTCAGTTTTTACAGTGATTGACATAATACATAGCAATACAAACGTATTGCAGCGTATTACACGGGCGACCAGAAGATAACATGTTCTCTAGTATACAATCCAAATAGTAGCAGTCGGCACTCCGTTTAGTTAGATGGCGTGGTGCACGTGTCCAGGGTTGGCGTCCTGCAATATATCATTGAAGAAAGAACAGGTACTTCACGTATGGCTTATTCTTTTATTGTAGACAGAAACATAGAATGTGTCGGCAGATAAGAACCATTTGGCCCATCTAGTCTGCCCAATATACTGAATACTATGAATAGCCCCTGGCCCTATCTTATATGAAGGATGGCCTTATGCCTATCCCATGCATGCTTAAACTCCTTCACTGTATTTGCAGCTACCACTTCTGCAGGAAGGCTATTCCATGCATCCACTACTCTCTCAGTAAAGTAATACTTCCTGATATTACTTGTAAACCTTTGCCCCTCTAATTTAAAACTATGTCCTCTTGTAGCAGTTTTTCTTCTTTTAAATATTCTCTCCTCTTTTACCTTGTTGTTTCCCTTTATGTATTTAAAAGTTTCTATCATATCCCCTCTGTCTCGTCTTTCTTCCAAGCTATACATGTTAAGGTCCTTTAATCTTTCCTGGTAAGTTTTATCCTGCAATCCATGTATTAGTTTAGTAGCTCTTCTCTGAACTCTCTCCAAAGTATTAATATTCTTCTGGAGATATGGTCTCCAGTACTGCGCACAATACTCCAAATTAGGTCTCACTAGTGCTCTGTAGAGCGGCATGAGCATTTCCCTCTTTCTACTAGTAATGCCTCTCCCTATACACCCAAGCATTCTGCTAGCATTTCCTGCTGCTCTATGACATTGTCTGCCTACCTTTAAGTCTTCTGAAATAATGACCCCTAAATCCCTTTCCTCAGATAATGAGGTTAGGACTGTATCACTGATTTTATATTCTGCTCTTGGGTTTTTACGCCCTAGGTGAATTATCTTGCACTTATCAACATAAAATTTTAGTTGCCAGATTTTTGAGCATTTCTCTAGTTTTCCTATATCCTTTTCTATTTGGTGTATCCATCCAGGAACATCAACCCTGTTACAAATCTTTGTGTCATCAGCAAAAAGACACACCTTACCATTGAGGCCTTCTGCAATTTCGCTGATAAAGATATTAAACAATATGGGTCTCAGACCATGGTCTGAATTTACCCCATTGACTACAACCCTCTGTTGTCTGTCCCTCAGCCACTGCCTAATCCATTCAACAATATGGGAGTCCAAGCTCAAAGACTACAGTTTATTGATAAGCCTTCTATGTGGGCCAGTATCAAAAGCCTTACTAAAGTCTAGATGAATGATGTCTACTGCACCTCCGCCATCTATAATTTTAGTCACCCAATCAAAGAAATCAATAAGATTAGTTTGACATGCTCTCCCTGAAGTAAACCCATGCTGTTTTTCATCTTTCAATCCATGGGATTTTAGATGTTCCACAATCCTCTCCTTAAGTATGGTTTCCATTAATTTCCCCACTATTGATGTCAGGCTTACTGGCCTATAGTTGCATGATTCCTCCCTACTACCTTTCTTGTGAATGGGCACAACATTTGCTAATTTCCAATCTTTTGGGACGACTCCTGTTACCAGTGATTGGTTAAATAAATCTGTTAATGGTTTTGTTAGTACACAGTTAAGCTCTTTAAATAGCTTTGGGTGTATTCCATCAGGCCCCTGTGACTTATTTGTATTAATTTTAGACAGCTGACCTAGAACCTCTTCCTCTGTAAAGACACATGCATCAAAAGATTCATTAGTCTTTGTCCCTAACTGAGGTCCTTTTCCTTCATTTCCCTTTGTAAAAACTGAACAGAAGTATTCATTGAGGCAGTCAGCTAGTTCTTTATCTTCTTGCATATACCTTCCTTCTTTTGTTTTTAATTTGGTAATTCCTTGTTTTAGTTTCCTTTTTTTCATTTATGTATCTGAAGAATGTCTTATCACCTTCTTTCACTGACTGAGTTAATTTCTCTTCTGCCTGTGCTTTAGAAGCTCTTATAACTTGCTTGGCCTCTCTGTGCCTAATCTTATAAATTTCCCTGTCATCCTAGTTTTTTATTTTTTATATAATTACTAAATGCTATCTTTTTGTTTTTAATGATTTTGGCCACTTCTGCTGAGTACCACAGTGGTCTCTTCCTATTTTTGCTTTTACTGACAAGCCTAATGCAATTATCTGTTGCCTTTAATAGTGCCACTTTTAAGTAGTCCCATTTCTCCTGGACTCCATTGAAACTGTTCCAATCTCATAGGGACTCATATGCCACTAATCTAATTTTAGAAAAGTCAGTTTTTCTAAAATCTAAAACTTTTGTTTTTGTGTGGTGTGACTCAGTCACTGTGCTTATAGTAAACCACACTGACTGGTGATCACTAGATCCCAAGCTTTCCTCTACAGTAATATCAGATACCAAATTCCCATTTGTGAATACTAAATATAAAATGGTCTCCTTCAGGGTTGGCTCCTCAACTACTTGCTGTAGAGATAATCCCAATAGGGAATTTAAAATATCTGTACTCGTGGCAGAACTAGCTATTTTGGTTTTCCAGTTTATATCAGGAAGATTAAAGGCTCCCATAATGATAACTTCCACTTTTAATGTCATTTTAGCTATTTCCTCAACTAGTAGATCATCTAATTCTTTGACTTGGCCAGGTGCTCTATATATCACACCTACATGAGTTACCTTATGATTATCAAGCTGCAACGTAACCCAAACTGACTTTAAATTGGTCTCGCTAACTTGTATTAGATTAGATTTTATGCTATCTTTCACATACAGGGCCACCCCTCCCCCTTTCTTGCCTTCTCAGTCTTTCCTTTATAGAGAGAACCCTGGTATTGTTATATCCCAGTCATTACGCTCAATGAACCATGTCTCAGTAACAGCCACTAAATCTATATTCTCAGATGCCATTATAGACTCAAGTTCAATGATCTTATTCCCTAAACTGCAAGCATTTGTAGACAAGACACTGAGCTTGTCATTTCTTAACCTATGTGCTACTGGCATCTTCTGGCCTTGTTCCGGGGGGCAGTCAGACTGCAGGATTATCACTCTTTTGCCCCCCTTTCCTAGTTTAAATGCTTCTTAGCAAATACTTTGAACTGTTCACTGATGACATTCGTTCCCTTGAGAGAAAGATGCAAACCGTCTTTCTTGTACAGTTCTTTTCCATTCCAAATAAAGCTAACATGAGACACAAAGCCAAACCCTTGGTTCAGACACCATTCACCAAGCCATACATTGAATTACTTAATGCGCATCTGCCTGTCATGCTGAAGGTTATGCACAGGCAAAACTGCAGAGAATGAAACAGTCGATGCAACCTCCCGTATATCATTACCAAGTGTGTGAAAAGTTTCCTTCAACTTTGAAACCTCATTGCAAGCCAGATCATTTGTCCCAAGATGGACAATAACATCCACCTCCCTTTCCTGCTTTGCTTGCATAACAATTATAAGGATACCTCGTCTGTCCCTGCTAGCGGTAGCACCAGGGAGACATCTCACAAAACAATTTTCCTCAAACTTCACACCTTTTATGATAGATTCGCCCACCAACAGCTGCTTACTATCAGTCCTCACCTTATCCTTTTTGTCTTTGGCTGCAGTCTTGCATACTTTAGGCATAGGAGATGATTGTTCCTCACTCACTGTGCCTGAGCCATCCTCCATGATGCTCTTGCGCTCTGAAAGTGCTGCAAATGAATTATGGAGAGCCACAGACTGTGGGACATGTCTTTTATCAACAACTCTCAGTCTACCAGAACCTGCAGTAACCCATCTTCCATTTCTAGGTGGCCTCTGTGGCAGGGGCATTGCAACGTTACCAGCCTGAGTTTGTTTAACAGTTAATTTACAAATCTCAGATTTCAAAAGTGCCATTTCCTTCGGCATTACGGAGAGCTGTCTACAGATCAGACAGCATCCAAACCTTCGAAGAGTGGAACATGAAAAAAAAGTACAACAATTACTGCACAGAACCAGGTCTGCCATTTTAAAGAGGGGAAAGATTTTAAACAAACAAATCTTACTTTTTTAGATTGTATCCACCTCCAGATTAGCTCTTGAGTATCTCCTGAATATCTCAAGTGCACTTAGAAATGCTGCACTTTGACAATGATGCAAGCTATATGACACATAAGACTGTATATATTATATTGTCACATAAGACTGTATAAATGGGACGCGTTTCGGCTCAGGCACAAGCCTTTTTTTAAACAGGTTTGAAAAAGGCTTGTGCCTGAGCCAAAACGCGTCACATTTATACAGTCTTATGTGAAAATAAAAGAATAAGCCATCCAACTCAGTGAAGTGCCGCTCCTTTCTTAAATGATGTTCTCTAGTGTGACATAGAAAAAATACATAAAAAAGGTTTGGCAAAATTAAAGGGGTTGCCTGAGTGTTTAACCCCTTAAGGACTCGGCCCTATTTCACCTTACGGACTTGGCAATTTTTAGCAAATCTGACCAGTGTCACTTTAAGTGCTGATAACTTTAAAACGCTTTGACTTATCCAGGCCATTCTGAGATAGTTTTTTCATTACATATTGTACTTCATGACGCTGGTAAAATGAAGTAAAAAAAATTCATTTTTATTTATAAAAGAATACCAAATTTACCAAAAATTTGTAAAAAATTGCGAATTTCCAAGTTTCAATTTCTCTACTTCTATAATACATAGTAATACCTCCAAAATAGTTATTACTTTACATTCCCCATATGCCTACTTCATGTTTGGATCATTTTGGGAATGATATTTTATTTTTTGGGGATGTTACAAGGCTTAGAAGTTTAGAAGCAAATCTTGAACTTTTTCAGAAATTTTCAAAAACCCAATTTTTAGGGACCAGTTCAGGTCTGAAGTCACTTTGTGAGGTTTATTTAATAGAAACCACCCAAAAATTACCCCATTCTATAAACTACACCCCTCAAGGTATTCAAAACTGATTTTACAAACTTTGTTAACCCTTTAGGTGTTCCACAAGAATTAATGGAATATAGAGATACAATTTAAAAATTTCACTTTTTTGGCAGATTTTCCATTTTAATAATTTTTTTCCAGTTACAAAGCAAGGGTTAACAGCCAAACCAAACTCAATATTTATGGCCCTGATTCTGTAGTTTACAGAAACACCCCATATAAGGTCGTAAACTACTGTACGGGCACACGGCACGGCGCAGAAGGAAATGAATGCCATACGGTTTTTGGAAGGCAGATTTTGCTGGACTGTTTTTTTTTGACACCATGTCCCATTTGAAGACCCCCTGATGCACCCCTAGAGTAGAAACTCCATAAAAGTGACCCCATCTAAGAAACTACACCCCTCAAGGTATTCAAAATTGATTTTACAAACGTCGCTAACGCTTTAGGTGTTGCACAAGAATTAATGGAAAATAGAGATACAATTTCAAAATTTCACTTTTTTGGCAAATTTTCCATTTTAATATTTTTTTTACTTTTACACAGCAAGGGTTAACAGCCAAACAAAACTCAATATTTATGGCCCTGATTCTGTATTCTACAGAAACTACTGTACGGGCACACGGCAGGGCGCAGAAGGAAAGGAATGCCCTACGGTTTTTGGAAGGCAGATTTTGCTGGACGCGTTTTTTTGACACCATGTCCCATTTGAAGCCCCGCTAATGCACCCCTAGAGTAGAAACTCCAAAAAAGTGGCCCCAATTTAGAAACTATGGGATAGGGTGGCAGTATTGTTGGTACTAGTTTAGGGTACATATGATTTTTTTTATACTTGTTGTGAGGCAAGATAACAAGAAAGAGCTGTTTTGGCACAGTTTTTATTTTTTGTTATTTACAACATTCATCTGACAGGTTAGATCATGTGATATTTTTATAAACCAGGTTGTCACGGATGCGGCGATACCTAATATGTATACTTTTTTTTATTTATGTAAGTTTTACACAATGATTTATTTTTTGAAGCAAACAAATCATGTTTTAGTGTTTCCATAGTCTGAGAGCCATAATTTTTTCAGTTTTTGGGCGATTACCTTGGGTAGGGTATGATTTTTGCGGGATGAGATGACGGTTTTATTGGCACTATTTTGGGGTGCGTGTGACTTTTTGATCGCTTGCTATTACACTTTTTGTGATGTAAGGTGACAAAAAATGGTTTATTTAGTACAGTTTTTATTTAAATTTTTTACGGTGTTCATCTGAGGGGTTAGGTCATGTGATATTTTTATGGAGCCGGTCGATACGGACGCAGCGATACATAATATGTATACCTTTTTTTTATTTATGTAAGTTTTACACAATAATAACATTTTTGAAACAAAAAAAAAATCATGTTTTAGTGTCTCCATATTCTGAGAGCCATAATTTTTTTCAGTTTTTGGGCGATTATCTTAGGTAGGGTCTAATTTTTTGCGGGATGAGATGACGGTTTGATTGGCACTATTTTGGGGTGCATATGACTTTTTGATCGCTTGCTATTACACTTTTTGTGATGTAAGGTGACATAAAATGGTTTATTTAGCACAGTTTTTCTTTTTTCTTTTTACGGTGTTAATCTGAGGGGTTAGGTCATGTGATATTTTTATAGAGCCGGTCGATACGAACGCGGCGATACTAAATATGTATATTTATGTAAATTTTACACAATAACAGCTTTTTTAAAACAAAAAAAATCATGTTTTAGTGTCTCCATATTCTGAGCCATAGTTTTTTTATTTTTTGGGCGATTGTCTCAGGTAGGGGCTCATTTTTTGCGGGATGAGGTGACGGTTACATTGGTACTATTTTGGTGGGCAAACGCCTTTTTGATCGCTTGCTGTTGTACTTTTTGTGATGTAAGGTGACAAAAAATTTTTTATTTAGCACAGTTTTAATTTTTTTATTTTTACGGTGTTTATCTGAGGAGTTAGGTCATGTGATATGTTTATAGAGCCAGTTGATATGGACATGGCGATACCTAATATGTATACTTTTTTTTCCCTATTTTTTACCAATTTTTTTTTACTTTATTTGGGGAAAATGACGTTTTTGTTTATTTTTACTTGAAACTTTTAATTTTTGGGGGGAAAACTTAATTTTTTCAACTTTTTTTTCACTTAATTTTTTGTCCCACTTTGGGACTTGAACTTTTGGGGGTATAATCCTTTACAATGCATTCCAATACTTCTGTATTGGAATGCATTGTCTGTATGCGTAATACTGTGTGTATTACTCATACAGCTTCCGGCCTGTTAGATCCAGGGGGCTGGATCTCACAGGCACGTCACAGGAAGGCAGCGGCGATGCCTCAGGAAGGCATTGCGCTGCCTTCCATGCCATCGGGTCCCCCCTACAGCCCCATGGGGACCCGATGGCACCACCGCCGCCGCACCAGGTAAAAGCCGCAAACCGCAGGTCTGAATTGACCTGCGGTTTGCAGGGATCGCCGACACAGGGGGGATCACGGGACCCCCCCGCGTATTTAGCCAAGGTGCCTGCTCAACAATTTGAGCAGGCACCGGGTTCCGATCACCACCCGTTCCGATCGGAACTATACATGACGTACCGGTACGTCATGGGTCCTTAAGGACTCGGGAACCTAAGGGGTTAATAATGATGACCTTTCCTCAGAATAGGTCATCCATATCAGATCGGCAGAGGTCCAACACCTGACACCCCCACCATCAATTGTTTGAAGAGGCCAAAGTGCTGGTACGGTAGCTTACAAAGCACAGAGCTATCCACTAGATAACAGCTGTGCTTGGTGTTGCAGCTCAGCCCCATTCACTTGAATGGGACTTAGCTGCGCCTAGGCAACAAGACTGATGAACGCAATGTCAATGGCCTAGGAAGAGGCTGCCACACTCACTGGAGTGCCACGGTCTCTTCAAAAAGCTGATTGGCAGTGGTGCCAGGAGTAGGACACCTGCCTATCTGATATCGATGACCTATCCTGAGGAAAGGTCATCATTATTAAACACTCAGACAGCCTGACACCCAGCACTCCCACCGATCAGCTGTAGGAAGGGAAGGTGCACGCAGTGCGCATGTGCCGTCTCCCTTCTCTCTTCCTGCTCGCTGCTACTATATCTATGGCAAGCAGGAAGAGAAAAAAGAGGCGGCACGTGCCGTCATAAAGCCGGAGAACCGCTTTAATAATATGGCACAGGGCAGGAAGGGATTTTTATTTTTATTTCCACTACTGTGGATGGGGGTTTGTGTGGAATTGCAGATATTGAATGTTTTCTATGTTTTCCTTTTCTTTGTAATGTTCGTTACTTGTAATGTGATTATAATTATTAGTAGTGTTGAGCGAATCAAAGTATCTGAAGTGGACTTCGATCCGAATTTCAGGATAAATTCGATTTGCTGTGAAGTCGAATTTCCTCGTGCTTCGTGGTAACAAATCAATTTCCTGAAATGGCATAAAAAAAAACATACTTACCTCATCCGTTTAAGCATAAAGAGGCCGCCGCCGCCATCTTGATTGAAGATCTAGCACAAAATCTTGTGGGCATTGACGTTTGAAGTCACCACACCGGCCAGCATGATAACGTCATGGCACAGTGCGAGATTTCGCGTGGGATCTTTAATCAAGATGTCTGTGGATGAGGTGAGTATTATTATTTTTTTACCCCTGAAAGGCCTCCATTCTTACATAAGATGTAGCGATCAGCGATAGACGTGGCATCTGAGGGTTTCAATGACGGGGGGGGGGGGGGGGGCGCAGGCGCCATTCCCCATCATTGCGCACACTACTTACAAAGAAATGTACTTAGTGGCAAAGTTATTTGTCACAAAGCAAATTTCTTTGTGAAATTCGGCGAAGCAGCCGAATCGAAGTTTTCATAACTTTGCTCATCACTAGCCTTTTTATATATTTAATTCAGTCTTGTTAATTTAAATCAGTTAACTTGATGTTTCTGTTGCTTTTTTATCTTTTTTCCCTTTTTCCCTCTCAAGTAGGGTGGTTTCTGGGTGGGTTGGGTACAATATCTGTATTAGGCTTCTTTCACATCTGCTTTAGACCTTTATGGATCCGGCATAGCTTCGCTGTTTGCCGTATGGGAAAAATATTTTTAAATTTTAATAGTATGGGCATTGATGTGTATTTTTTTATTGTTTAAATTTTTTTTACATTTTGGGGAACGGGGGTGATTTGAATTTTTACATTTTTTACATGATTTAAAAAGTAGCTCCTTTTCTGATGACACATTCCCTTTAAAAATTGTTTTATCAGCTGTGGCTACGAAAAAATTAATTTAAGCATTCTGGAACTGATTAGTACCATTTATTATTTTTTTTTTACAGGTATTTTCAGAATTTATATTGCCACCCACCAGCCTAAGGCCTCATGCACATGGCTGTATTACAGCTTTACACAAGTTGTACAAATCCATACCATGGCACAGAAAGCTATGGACCTAGACCGTACGTCTCTCTGTGCACCTCTAGTTTTTTATATAGAGGTATTTTCTCTAGGCCTAGGGGATACTCTAGGGCAGGCATGCTCAACCTGCGGCCCTCCAGCTGTTGTAAAACTACAACTCCCACAATGCCCTGCTGTAGTCTGATAGATGTAGGCTGTTCGGGCATGCTGGGAGTTGTAGTTTTGCAACAGCTGGAGGGCCGCTGGTTGAGTATGCCTGCTCTAGGCAATATGTCTAGGGAAGAATTAATATGGTGCCATAGGAGGCATCATACGGGACATCCTAAAACATTTAATGTGAAAATAGCTTAATGTACAATAATGTGCCTAAACCTTAATCAATTGCCTTGAAACGTTGCACAACCTAAGATCTCAGCTTCCCAAATCTATCCTGGAAGTTTCACGGATTTCAGTTAACCACAAGGCAAATGAGTGACTTCAAAAGGGTTCTGCAGGTTTTTTAAACTGATGATCATCAGCATGGATAGATCATCAGCATCTGATCGGTGGGGTCCGACACCCGGGACCCCCGCCGATCAGCTGTTTGAGAAGGCAGCGGCGCTGGCAGCAGCACCGCAGCCATATCATTGTTTACCGCAGGCCCAGTGATGTCACGACTAGTATCAATGGCCTGGGTGGGGCTAAGCTCTGTTAACTTGAATGGAGCTTAGCCCCGCCCAGGCCATTGATACTAGTCGTGACGTGACTGGGCCTGCGGTAAACAGCGAGAAGGCCGTGGCGCTACTGCCATCGCTGCTGCCTTCTCAAACAGCTGATCGACAGGGGTCCCGGGTGTCGGACCCCCACCGATCAGATGCTGATGATCTATCCAGAGGATAGATCATCAGTTTAAAAAAACTGCAGAACCCCTTTAAGCTTGGTTTTTGGGGAGCTTAATGTGGCTTAACGTACAAAAAACAACTTAGATGTTAAACAATTTCCACCAAACTTCCCATCCTACTAGATTCTTTCTATGCCAACATATTCTGAAAATTTGGGGTCATTTGATAAAACATACCAAAAGTTATTCACATTAAACTATTTTATTCCTTTTCGAAAACATTTAGCTTAATGTAAAAAGAGCTCAATGTACCATAATGTGCCTAAACCTCAATCAATTGCCTTGAAACTTCGTACAACCTAAGTTCCCATCTTCCCAAACTTATCCTGGAAGTTTCATGGATTTTGGCTACCCACAAGGCAAATTAATGACATTAAGGTTGTTTTTTGGGTCGCTTAATGTGGCTTAACGTACAAAAAACAACTTAGATGTTAACCAATTTCCCCCAAACATCCTATCCTACTAGAGTCTCTCTATGCCAACATATTCTGAAGATTTTGGGTCATTTGATAAAACATACCAAAAGTTATTCACATTAAACTATTTTATTCCTTGACTGGACGTGGTCACACATTTTAATGTAATCCCGCCCAGTTTTTTGGCGGTGGAATGTGTGACCGCCACTAGGTCAAGCATTCCAACACTTTGTGAGCTGTTCCAGGGGAAGATCGCTATTGCAAATTGTATGTGCAGGAGAACTGATCTGCCCTTGAACAGCTGTTTGGTTCTGAAATTTCCACAACCCACTTTTTAAGGACCAGTTCAGGTCTGAAGTCACTTTGTGAGGCTTACATAATAGAAACCACCCAAAAATTACCCCATTTTAGAAACTACACCCCTCAAGGTATTCAAGACTGATTTTACTAACTTTGTTAACCCTTTAGGTGTTCCGCAAGAATTTATGGAAAATGTAAATTTCAGAATTTCACTTTTTTGGCAGATTTTCCATTTTAAGTCCTCTTTCACACTACCGTTTTTTTTTCCGTTTTGCGGTCCGTTTTTTGCGGTCCGTATACGGTCCGTATACGGAACCATTCATTTCAATGGTTCCGCAAAAAAAAAACGGAATGTGTTCCGTATGCATTCCGTTTCCGTATTTCCGTTTTTTCGTTCCGTTGAAAGATAGAACATGTCCTATATTTGGCTGCAAATCACGTTCCGTGGCTCCATTAAAGTCAATGGGTCCGCAAAAAAAACGGAACACATACGGAAATGCATCCGTATGTGTTCCGTTTCCGTTCCGTTTTTTTCTGAACCATCTATTGAAAATGTTATGCCCAGCCCAATTTTCTCTATGTAATTACTGTATACTGTATATGCCATACGGAAAAACGGAACGGAAAAACGGAACCGAAACAGAAACACAACGGAAACAAAAAACGGAAAAACGGATCCGTGAAAAACGGAATGCAAAACACTGAAATGGACATACTGTAGTGTGAAAGAGGCCTAATCAATTTTTTGCCACTAACAAAGCAAGGGTTAACAGCCAAAAAAACTCAATATTTATTGCCCTGATTCAGTAGTTTACAGAAACATACTATATGTGGTCATAAACTGCTGTACAGGCACACGGCATTGCACAGAAGGAAAGGAACGCTATATGGTTTTTGGAAAGCAGATTTCACTGGGATAATTTTAACCTGCCATGTCACATTTGAAGACCCCCTAATGCACCCCTAGAGTAGAAACTCCAAAAAAGTGACCCCATTTTAGAAACTACACCCCTCAAGGTATACAAAACTGATTTTACAAACTTTGTTATCCCTTTAGGTGTTCAACAAGAATTAATGGAAAATAGATATGAAATTTCTGAATTTGACTTTTTTGGCAGATTTTCCATTTTAATCCATTTTTTCCAGTTACAAAGCAAGGGTTAACAGCCAAACAAAACTCAATATTTATGGCCCTGATTCTGTAGTTTACAGAAACACCCCATATATGGTCGTAAACTGCTGTACGGGCACACAGCATTGCGCAGAATGAAAGGAATGCCATATGGTTTTTGGAAGGCAGATTTTGCTGGACTGGTTTTTTGACACCATGTCCCATTTGAAGCCCCCCTGATGCGCCCCTAGAGTAGAAATTTCAAAAAAGTGACCACATTTTGGAAACTACGGGATAAGTTGGCAGTTTTGTTGGTACTATTTTAGGGTATATGTGATTTTTGGTTGCTCTATATTACACTTTTTGTGAGGCAAGGTAACAAAAAATAGCTGTTTTGGCACTGTTTTTTTCTTTTTAGTTATTTACAACATTCATCTGACAGGTTAAATCATGTGGTATTTTTATAGAGCAGGTTTTTATGGATGCAAAAATACCAAATATGATCTTTTTGTGTCTCCACATTCTGAAAGCCGTAGTTTTATTTATTTTTTTGGCGACTGCCTTGTGTAGGGGCTAATTTTTTTCGGGATGAGATGACGGTTTGATTGGTACTATTATAGGGTGCATATTACTTTTTTATTGCTTGCTATTGCACTTTTTGTGATGTAAGGTGACAAAAAATGACTTTTATATTTATTTTTTTATTTTACGGTATTAACCTGAGGGGTTAGGTCATGTGATATTTTTATAGAGTTATTATGGACACAGCGATACCTAATATATATACTTTTATTTATGTTAGTTTTACACATTGATATCATTTTTTAAACAAAAAAATCATGTTTTAGTGTCTCCATAGTCTGAGAGCCATAGTTTTTTCAGTTTTTAGGCGATTGTCTTAGGTAGCGTATCAGTTTTGCGGGATGAGATGATGGTTTGATTGGCACTATTTTGGGGTGCCTATGACTTTTTGATCGCTTGCTACTACACTTTTTTTTACGGTATTCACCTGAGGGGTTAGGTCATGTGATATTTTTATAGAGCAGGTTATTACGGACGCGGCGATACTTGATATGTCAACTTTTTTTTATTTATGTAAGTTTTACACAATAATATCATTTTTGAAACAAAAAAAAATCATGTTTTAGTATCTCCATAGTCTGAGAGCAATAGTTTTTTCAGTTTTTTGGCGATTGTCTTAGGTAGGGTCTCATTTTTGAGGGATGAGATGACGGTTTGATTGGCACTATTTTGGGGTGCATATGACTTTTTGATCGCTTGCTATTACACTTTTTGTGATGTAAGGTGACAAAAATGGCTTTTTTGACACCGTTTTTTACTTTATTTTTACGGCATTCACCTGAGGGGTTAGGTCATGTGATATTTTTATAGAGCAGGTTCTTACAGACACGGCGATACCTAATATGTTTACTTATTTTTACTTATGTAAGTTTTACACAATAATACATATTCTGAAGATTTTGGGTCATTTGAGAAAATATACTAAAAGTTATTCACATTAAACTATTTTATTCCAATCCTAAAACATTTAATGTGAACAGCCTAATGTAAAGAGAGCTTAAAGAGGACCTTTCATCGGTCCAAACATTGTAAGATAACTATCAGGCTGTGTAGAGCGGCGCCCCTGGGATCTCACTGCACTTACTATTATTCTGGGGCTCCATTCTCCCGCTTTGTCCCCCGGTATTTTCGCTGACTTGGTTATACTGGGAGGAGTCTGCCCTTTTTCTCCCTAGACGTTCCTTCTCCCAGGCTGTAGGTCTTTTTTCTCCCTGGCCATGACGCTCTGCGTTGTGATTGGACAGCGCTACAGCCAGGGAGAAGGAACGCCCAGGGAGGAACAGGGCAGACTCCTCCTAGTATAACCAAGTCAGCGAAAATACCGGGGGACATAGCGGGAGAACGGAGCAGCGCCCCGGAATAATAGTAAGTGCAGCCACTCTACACAGCCTGATAGTTATCTTACAATGTTTGGACCGATGAAAGGTCCTCTTTAAGCTCTTTTTACATTAAGCTGTTCACATTAAATGTTTTAGGATTGGAATAAAATAGTTTAATGTGAATAACTTTTAGTATGTTTTCTCAAATGACCCAAAATCTTTAGAATATGTTGGCATAGAGAGAATCTAGCAGGATGGGGAGTTTGGGGGAAATCGGTTAACATCTAAGTTGTTTTTTGTACGTTAAGCCACATTAAGCTCCCCAAAAAACAAGCTTAATGTCACTCATTTGCCTTGTGGGTAGCCAAAATCCATGAAACTTCCAGGATAGGTTTGGGAAGCTGAGATCTTAGGTTGCGCAAAGTTTCAAGGCAATTGATTGAGGTTTAGACACATTATGGTACATTAAGCTACATTAAGCCATTTTCACATTGAACGATCATACAGCGAACACATTCACTATCCCAATAACCTACACAACCTACTTCAGTTTCAAGGATACAA
Source organism: Bufo bufo (assembly GCF_905171765.1). Classification (NCBI taxonomy): domain Eukaryota; kingdom Metazoa; phylum Chordata; class Amphibia; order Anura; family Bufonidae; genus Bufo; species Bufo bufo. Next base: position 553,218,996 of record NC_053392.1, read on the forward strand.
TTTTTTTTTTTTTTTGTTATTAGCGCACTGGGCAGTATTTGTATAGTTCAAAAATCACTGACAACCCTGCTCAGTACAGGGGCCTTGTACTGTACAGGACGGGGAATAATTGGATCCTGCAAGTAGCAAACAGAAGAATTTATTTGATTCAGTGCTTGGCACAAGATATGCAATTCATATTTGAAGCTATATTTGCACTGCAAAAGTTCTGTGATGGGACTGGACCCCACAACAGAAGATGCATGTATGTTCACACATGACTGAAAATACTGTGGAATAATCTGCTGCTGTTTTTGACACAGTTCCATGGACAAAAAAGACAACGGGCACATCAAAAAATTGTCAAGGGTGAAATCCGCATCGGAGATCTGCAGCATATATTGCACGACTGCACGCTTCAAATCCGCACTGCAGGTCAGTTTACACTGTGTTTTTAATTTTTTTACATTGATGAAATTTCTTAAAATATCGTATCCACTTTGCAGCATTTTGTCACTTGTGTACGTAGCCTTATACCTTTTGTATTGCTTTGGGTAAAAACCACATGAATTCCAGAATAAATCTACAAAAGAAAGGACGAGCTGTAGATCTGAAAATAAGCAAGTAAAGATGAGCAAAACGATTTAAATTTGTGATACGTTTCCAGAAAAAAATTCTGATTCTGGAGAACCCAAAATGTTTGCGATTCGTTACAAATTGATAAAAACTGCAGCCACTATTTTACAGGTCAGAAGAAAGAGAAGAAGTCATCTGCCACCCAAAACTAGATAATTTGTGGACATTCTCTCAGTTCAGTGTGTTTGTGACCACTCACTATCATCCATTTACCTATAGGGACATACCGTATGTCACTGTCACTTTGTCGATACTAATGCTGTCTTGGAGTTAAAGAGGTTGAAAGGGATTGGATTCAGTCCAGAGTATCATACTTGAATTTTCAAGGGAAATGGGGCACTTTCAATTCGCATCAAATTTATTCAGAACCAAATCAAATTTGGCAACCAATTCATGTGAATTTGACCCAAAATAAATTTCAAGAAAGGCAGCAAGCCTTCAGATCTGCCCCTATTTTTTCTGCTGCATGTGAACTACATGTATTGTAAAGTACGTTGTATTAGTGTGAAAAAAGCAACAAATACGCCACATGCAAACATGACATAAAGAGATTTTCTAGAGGGTATTCTTAATACAGAATATTTTGCATAATGCTACAATATCTCATGACATTTTTACCAGTGGGGGCAGGCTTGGACTGACCCACAGGGGAACAGGTGCATCCCCCGATGAGCCCCTGAGCAAGATGGGCCCCTAGTGCCCCATCCTTGCATACGTAGCGCATGATACAGTAGACTGACTGCACTACAAATAGGCAGCATACAGCATCTCAACCTACCCCTATTAATATGAAAAACTGGGTAAATTTATTTAGCTAACTGCCCAGTTTATTATTGTAGATGCATCAAGTAGCTGAGATGACTTCTAGATCTCGATGACTTCTAGATATAGAGGCAAGCCGGCCAGGGTTGACTTCCTGAAGAGAAGGAGAGCGAAGGGGCTTCCCCGGGGTAGCAGCAAGGCCCAATCATCAGCACTAGGGATGAGCGAATGAACTTCGGATGAAACATGCGAAGTTGATTCGCTTAAAACTTCGTTCCGATACTGTACGGAGCAGGAGATCCGTACAGTATTAAAAGGTATTGGCTCCGATGATCCGAAGTTATTACTTTGCGGGTAATAACTTCAGAAATGAATTTGTACTGTAAAAAAATATTTCCCGAACTCGGGTTCGGTTCCAAGGTACCACTTCGCAAAGTAATAACTTCGGCTCATCGGAGCCAATACATTCTAATACTGTACAGAGCTACTGCTCCGTACAGTATTGGAACAAAGTTTTATGCGAATCGACTTCAGATGTTTCAGCACACATCCTTAGTTAGATTTAGGTATACACCACAATATCATAACTCCAGGTTCCCTAATATCATACTCCCCCTCAATTATGGATGCATGAGTCCCCAGGGACCTGCTTTCTAGAAGTCGCTGCAGGGACCTTCATAGTCATAGTCATCTTGCATGTAGCTGTACAGTGGGCCCCCTGAATGAACTTTACTGGTGGGCCCTAGTCATCCCAGTCCAACACTGAGCAGGGTTCCAACAACTAGGACCCCCACTGATCTGGTAATGGCCCAGCAGAGCTCCCCACAACCAGTTTTGAATAGGGTTGTGCTGCAGTCCCTGCCCATCAGGTGCCCACTATGCTGGGAATGCCTTCATTCTCACGATTGTTCTCCCCCCCCCCCCCCCAATGAATAGTCATGGTGCATCCTAGGAACATCTCATCATTACTATGATACGGACCCCAAGGGGTTGTCTGCTTTTTACTATTGATGACCTATTCTTAGGATAGGTCATCAATATCAGATTGGAAGGGGTTCGACTCCCTATCAGCTGTTCGAAGAAAAGACAGCTCTCGTATGAGCGCTGCCTTCTCAGCTATGTTTACCTGCTCAGCGCAACAATTGCAGTGGTGAGCACTGTGATTACAAGTATGACGTCCCCATTCACTTCTATGGGACGGCTCCGGGGGATAGGTCATCAATAGTAAAAAGTGGACAACCCCTTTTAGACTACCTGCACACGTGTGCGGGCTGTCTTGTAGAAATTCTGCACCAATTTCCGTCCAAGTTTTTGTGCATTTCCACACCAAAAGCCGTTGTGGTTTTTGGTGTGGATTTGATGCGGTTTTGCTGCAGAACTCACCCCTGCATTTGAAAGCGTGAATCCGCACAAAACTGTACAAAATTGACAGGTTGCAGATTTCAAAAGTCAATTTCCTGCAGTTTTTTCTGCATGAGAATCCACGCAGAAAAACTGTGCGTAATCTGTGCGTAGTCTGTCATATACAATCGAAGGCTGCCATATGGGGCCTCCGTAAGAGACTTAATTGCTTCTAGCATGCGGAATCCATCAGAATTTTTTTTTTTATTAGGGTTCTTGCAAATTGCGCTCCCCAAAGCACGGGCCCCAACCGTGTGGTTCCCCAGATGGATGCAGACCCATTCAACCTGAATGTGTCCCTGATCGGTCCGCACCGGAAAAAAAATAGAACTTTTTTTTTGCGGTGCGGAGGCACGGACAGAAAACCACGGAAGCACTCCATAGTGCTTCCCTGGGGTTCCGTGCCTCCGTTCCGCACTTTCCGGATTGTGGATCCATTCAAGTGAATGGGTCTGCATCCGTGATACGGTGCAGAAACGTCCGGTGCCCGTATATTGCGCACCCGCAGTACGGGTCCGGCTGGCACGCGTTTGTGTGCATGAGCCCTTAAAACAAAAGAGGCATAACGCAACGCTATGAAGGTCACCCCTGCAATCCACCTAAAGCGTGATTCACATGACGAATTTTTCTGTCCCTGTCCTATCCGTGTGCCCTGAGAGGACGCGCACAATGGTCAATGGTCAGCGCTGAGAAGCTCGCAGCTCGCGCTATTCTTGTCCATCTACTGAGTCTCCTTCATTTAAAAAAAAATAGATAAAAACACAGACTCACGTAGACGCATCCACATGGAATGACATACGCCCGTTGTTTGGTGACATAAATCAGGGTGACTGTCTGAATAAGGGGCCCCTAACACATCTGGCTGGCCCCTTATTAAAGTCACACAAGCCGTGACGGACCCTGGGATTTACAATAGAAAATACAACCCCCCTCCCCTCCAAATTTCTCATTAGAATGGCTATTTTTTTTCACCTAGCCCATGACAGTGATGGGGTATAATGAGAACACCGTGTATTGGGCGAAGAGAACTGCACCTTACCCATGAATAATACAACAAGAATGAAGCTGCCTTCTCCCAAAATAACAGCAGTAGTGGATGAGGAGAAGTTGCTGAAGCAAAAATAAACCTCACCATTTCTTATCCCCCCCCCCCATACATTGCAGCAGATGAGGGAGAGGGAGATTTGACAGGTCAGCATGGAGGGTGCACCTCTGTATGCAGCACTCTCACACTGCCTTGCAGCAGATTTGCATTAACATATCTTCATCTCTTGGGACAAAGACACATGTAAGTGATATGTGAGAGGCCTCCCCTCAGCCATTGGACAGTCCCTCCAAGTGGGGCATGTGCTAGGCTGTGGCTGGGAGCTGCTACTTTCTAGCCTCCTAGTCTAGAGCTGCAGATCAGAGGCTGAAGGGAGGAGGAGGAGGAGGGGGAGGGGAAGGGAGACAACACAAGGAGGGAGGGTGACAAGAGAGAGCAGCTATGAGGAGGGAGTTCTGCCAGGGACATAGGAGGAGCTTTGACGTGAGCTACAGGGCAAGGAGCTTGCAAGAGCTTTTACTTCACGTCATATTGTTTCATGGCAAGTGCTGGGAGCACAGGCAGCCTCACAGCCAGTGGCTTCTTCTCCTCCTCTCCCTCCCCACCTCCTCCATTGTATCATGCAGAAAGCACTGGCTTCATAATCGTGCAGCACCAGCGACCTATGGATCTGCTGCTGGATTAGGTGACAGTGGCCATCCTGATGCTTTTAGACCTCAGGCGCAACTGCATGTGGTAAGTTCCCAAGTCATTTCATACCTGGTCTGGCTGCTTTTTTTTTTTTTTTTATTCTTTTTATTTTTTAGGAGGGATCTGAGCAAACTCCTGTGGGTGCAACCCCCTGGCACAGGCTGGGTGCAGGAGATCGGTAAAGTTCCATCACTTGCCTTTTTGGCTACATTTGGGAGGTTTGAGTTTGTTGCAAGTGTTTGGTGGAGCTGTTACATTGGTTCTTTCTGTGTTATAGCTGTACTTTACTGGAAGTCCTTATATAATTATCCATTATGTGTACTGTGGAGGGGGGGCATGGGAAATAAGATCCAAATATTGACATTTACATAAATAAATAAACAAACAGAGCTTACTGTCAATCAAATATCTATAATATCTATCTAATATCTACATCTATCTAATATCTATATTTAATATCTATCTAATATCTATATTTAATATCTATCTCCAATATCTACATCTATCTAATATCTATATTTAATATCTATCTCCAATATCTACATCTATCTAATATCTGTTTAATATCTATCTTTAATATCTATATTTAATATCTGTCTAATATCTATATTTAATATCTAATATCTATCTATTATCTATATTTAATATCTAACTAATATCTATATTTAATAGATATATATACCGGTGTATATATAAAATCTCTCATCGTTGCTCCCACTGCATGATCAGGAAGCAGCAATCTAACATCCAGATGACCTGCTGTATGGGTGCCACATTCCTAAGGGAGACAATTCTCATTGAACGAAGCGAGAGGATTTTTGCAGTTGTCGTTGACAGACAAGACATAGGAAAATGTCAGATGACACCCTCGGTGGTAGCTGTGTGACCGTGTCAGCTATCCCGTGCTACTTTAGGCACTTCCCTTGAGTTACAGGGTTGACTCTCAACAATTTCTAGGTCCAGCTACTCCAGTCGGTTGTTAGACAGTTGCTAAAAGTTTCTCTTTCTAACATGCCTATTATACCCGTGGAGACTGATGTTTTTTATTTTTTTTCCCCTCTTTTTCAACTAGGCTTTTCCGTGTATTGCAGGCATCAGTGCATTAAGAGTTAATGCAGTGTCAGCTATGCACTTTGCAGCTGTAGGTGGACACAAGGGTTAATAAAGCGTACACCGTCTCCAGCTAAAGGCTGTATATTAACATAATCTTGAATTTTTTAAATCTATTTTATTTATTTTTTTCGCTTTCAGATGTGGAATTCTCCTTCCCTGGGTTTGTACATAGCAGGAAAAGCCATCCTTGTAGTGGTGTGTTTCATGTTTGGACGGCGGACAAGCCCCGGGTATCTGCAGCTGTAGACAGATGGCCAGAAATCCACAATGTGTTCCTGGACCTTTTGTCTCCAGTTAGGATTCTCTAGACAATCACCAGCGTGTAGGCTTCAGCAGTATGCCTCCATGTTTTCTTTTGCCTTCTTCTGAGTATCTTATGTATTTCTTAACTGTAGGGTCTGTCTTGGTAGTTATTTGTCAAAAGACTTTGCCGTCACCCCAGTATCTACATGTTTGAAGACCATAAAACAGGTGGGAATGTTGTTTAACTTGACGGAGCAAGTGTTTGAATTTTTCCATAGAACACTTTATTGAGAGAGATTATTGTACATTGATATCTTTTTGATTTACTCCGATTTTTTTTTTTTCTTTCCTTTTCTGTGGTTGTTTAGCTATATGTTAATTTGGAGGTTTATCTCATCCCCCAAACTTTGTGTGCAATCACAGTACAATGCGATGAGGATGTTTTTGGAATTAGTTATCGTCTCCTGTAAGATGCTTTCAATTCTTCAGCCCGGTGATTAATAAAAAGTCTTCAGGGCATCTTTTATCCATCTTTTAGACTTCATTGGTTTGTTTTATTAGTCTCCAGTTTGTTGAAAGAATGAGTGTAATGAACAATTTGAAATAGTTGTAAAGTTTTTCTTTTATTTTATTAACTGCGCATAAAATATGCTCTTTTTTTTGTATAGAGTCAGCATATATCTCAATACTGAACACAGATCGTATATTAGGCTTGGCAAATGGTACGTTAGGTCGCTTGTATGAATGATCTGACCATCAAGATGCCAGACTAAACTGGAAGATCAGGGACAAAGGGGGGAATTTAGCATTTTGCCCCCCTCCCGTTATCTGGCTTAAAAAAGTTGCAAACACAGGGATTGCAACTTTTAAACACCATTGCGTCTAAATCTAGGGCCAAGTGACGTTTCGCCACTCTTCAGGAAAGGGGGTGAGGGGGTCGAGGCTTGTGGGCCTAGCACATTTATCTTGTTTTCGCTAGTTTTCTGGCGTAAATGAAGAAATAAATCTAAGGCAGTCCGAATCCTAGAGATGCAGTCACTGATGCTTATACATACAAGTTCTCTTAGGCTTCTTTCACATTAGCGGTAGGATTGTCCGGCAGGCTGTTCCAACACCTAACGCTAGTACACTTGTTCTGCCGGAAGTCCGCCCCGGCCCCATTCAATATGATGGGGACGGGTTGGAGATGCGGCCGCAGCCTGTCAAACATGGCAAGAGGCGGCCGGACAAAAACCGCAGCACGCTGCCGGACAAAAACCGCAGCACGCTGCCGGACAAAAACTGCCGCACGCTGCCGGAACTATGATTGTTGCTAGTTATGGCGTGTGTCCTAGTGTCAATTCACACTGCATTTGCAGGTTACCTTGGAGGTATACAACAGGTATACTTCTGATGTATGACATTGTGTAGTCATACTTTGGCACACGTCGCCCTTAGGCCGGGGTCACACGTGACTGATTAGCTGCGGATTTGCTGTTGCGGATTTTTGTGCAGCAAATTCGACAGCTTTGTACTGTTTCAGAATTCTCATCCACGTGCTGCGTAAAAAAAAAAAAATAATGCAGCAGAAAAACTGCGGTTATGAAATGCGCAACATGTCAATTTATCCAGCGGATTTCGATTGCAGATTTCACCCTTCTCAATGGAGAGGGTAAAATCTGGTGGTTTTTCCGCAGTGAAAAACGCATGTAATACATGCGGTTTTGCTGTAGTTTTTTGTGCTGTTTTATCTACTGGATTTTCCATCACGTAGGTTCCTGGCCTTAGGCTTCTACATTGAACACTTTGCAGTGCTAATGCATGTGACGCATGCGCCAGGAACTTTCCTGACTCGTATGGCAAACACATACTGCAGTGCAAATGTAGGCTAAAGGCCAATTTACATGGGCTGACTGAGCAAGCAATTATCAGGAAGGAACCATTCATTCCCAGTAACTGCCTTCTCATCATAGAAGTTGAGAGCTACATTTACATGCAGCAATCGCCTCCAGTGTATGGGAACCAGGGATTGCTCCTCCCCATACAGATTCATTGTTTCTGGGCAGCAGATCCCTGTTTACACAGCACAATCTGCTGCAAAGAATTGATGATTTTGGTGCCCACAACAATAATGCTTTCACCTGTTTGCGTGTTCCTCGACTGATTGGCAGCACTTTTAGGGTGCCCTTACACATTGCAGAATGTTCTGCAACAAAATCCGTAACATAAAGACATCCCCTATGTTAACCTATGTGGATAAAAAGTGTCAATACCTGTATTCTTTTCCGCTGCAGGATATTATTCTCGTAACGCAATAGAATGCACACAAATGTTTTGTTGCGGATTTCACGTAGCTGAATGTCTTCATTCATTTCAATGGAGATGTAATCCGCACAGAAATCCGTGACATAAATCACAAAGAAAATACCCATCTTGTTCCGTTGTGGAACAATCTGTAATATAATCCACAGCGTAAACCGCAACTTTATAAAATCTGCACCTGTGGATTTAGTTGCAGAAAACTCTGCCATGTGTGTGGGCTTCCTTAGGCTACTTTCCGGTTTTGGGATCCGGCAGAGGATTGCAAAAACGCTTCAGTTCAATTTAATACATCCAGATGCATCCGTTCCGTTTGGATGCGGTTGTATTAAATCGAAACTGAACAAACCGGATCCGGCACAAAAAAACATCGTAAGTCAATGGTGCCGGATCAGTTTTTTTTGGGATAAAAAAAAAACAGATCCGGCACCATTGACTTACATAGTTTTTAGTGCTGGATCCAGTTCATTCAGTTCTGCAGAGCGGACACAAAACTGCAGCTTGCATTGGTTTTGTGTCCGGTCAAAATCTGAACAAACCGGGGTTTTGAACCCCATTGACAATTAATGGGGACAACACAGAAGCATTTTGCCCCGGTTTTGAGCCTTACATGGGCCGAATATTCCAAATTTGACAATTGTCTTAACCAATATTTTTGGCTTTGTAGGGTGAATAGTTTATAAAAAGTGCAATCGCGAATTCCCCCGCCCGATTTGTTTAAGTCTGAAGATAGTTGTTTCTTTAGTGCGTGGAGCTATGTGAGAATTTACTTGGATACAGAACCTTTTCTGTTCTTGGATGTCTGACACTTGGGAATGACCAGCTCATTCCGAGGTAAATTTCATGACTAGGAGTGTTTAGCTCAAAACGTAGAAGTGGGAATAAAGATGGAGTATTATACCGTTCTTATTCTGGATATTCAACCTTCTCCGATCCTGGGCTGTGCACACTTTATACTGTAGAGATTTGTGTATCAGCTGCACATGGAATAGACAGTTAGGCTACTTTCACACTAGCGTTTTTGCTGGATCCGGCAGGGTTTAGCAAAAACGATTCCGTTACTGATAATACAACCGTCTGCATCTGTTATGAATGGATCCGGTTGTATTATCTTTAACTTTGCCAAGACGGATCCGTCATGAACTCCATTGAAAGTCTCATGGAGGACGGATTCGTTTTTCTATTTGTGGCAGATTGTGTCAGAGAAAACGGATCCGTCCCCATTGACTTGCATTGGGGGTCATGCCGGATCCGTCTTGCTCCGCATCCCCAGGACGGAAAGCAAAATACAACATGTTGCGGTTTGCTCTCTGGTCTGGGAACACAACTAAACGGAATAGAATGCATTTTGGAGCATTCCGTTCTGTTCAGTTACGTTTTGTCCCCGTTGATAATGAATGGGGACAAAATGGAAGCGTTTTTTTCCGGTACTGAGCCCCTAAGACGGATCTCAATACCGGAAAACTAAAACTCTAGTGTGAAAGTAGCCTTTAGTTGTGTGTTGCTGACACAAGAAAACATGTAGTAGATGGAAAACATTTTATTTGATTTCCTTCTCCATAAAGTAGGAACTGCAACTTAGTTTATTTTTTATGTAAACATAGAAAATGATCTGTATAAAGATTTTATAATGTGCCGTTACACCAGTGCTTTAGCTCTCCTCCATTGTCAAGTTGTAATAATTCAGTCTTAGCTTCTGAGAAAGTTGCCTTACCACCTATATAGCCGCTATGAACACAGCTCCTATAGCTCTCCTAACCCCCCTGAATAGCAAATGTACACTGCTCAAAAAAATAAAGGGAACACTTAAACAACACAATGTAACTCCAAGTCACTGAGTGACAATCAATTTCACATGCTGTTGTGCAAATGGGATAGACAACAGGTGGAAATTATAGGCAATTAGTAAGACACCCCCAATAAATGAGTGGTTCTGCAGGTGGTGACCACAGACCACTTCTCAGTTCCTATGCTTCCTGGCTAATGTTTGGGTCACTTTTGAATGCTGGCGGTGCTTTCACTCTAGTGGTAGCATGAGACGGAGTCTACAACCCACACAAGTGGCTCAGGTAGTGCAGCTTATCCAGGATGGCACATCAATGCGAGCTGTGGCAGGAAGGTTTGCTGTGTCTGTCAGCGTAGTGTCCAGAGCATGGAGGCGCTACCAGGAGACAGGCCAGTACATCAGGAGACGTGGAGGAGGCCGTAGGAGGGCAACAACCCAGCAGCAGGACCGCTACCTCCGCCTTTGTGCAAGGAGGAACAGGAGGAGCACTGCCAGAGCCCTTCAAAATGACCTCCAGCAGGCCACAAATGTGCATGTGTCTGCTCAAACGGTCAGAAACAGACTCCATGAGGGTGATATGAGGGCCCGACGTCCACAGATGGGGGTTGTGCTTACAGCCCAACACCGTGCAGGACGTTTGGCATTTGCCAGAGAACACCAAGATTGGCAAATTCACCACTGGCGCCCTGTGCTCTTCACAGATGAAAGCAGGTTCACACTGAGCACATGTGACAGACGTGACAGAGTCTGGAGACGCCGTGGAGAACGTTCTGCTGCCTGCAACATCCTCCAGCATGACCGGTTTGGCATTGGGTCAGTAATGGTGTGGGGTGGCATTTCTTTGGAGGGCCGCACAGCCCTCCATGTGCTCGCCAGAGGTAGCCTGACTGCCAATAGGTACCGAGATGAGATCCTCAGACCCCTTGTGAGACCATATGCTGGTGCGGTTGGTCCTGGGTTCCTCCTAATGCAAGACAATGCCAGACCTTATGTGGCTGGAGTGTGTCAGCAGTTCCTGCAAGACGAAGGCATTGATGCTATGGACTGGCCCGCTCGTTCCCCAGACCTGAATCCAATTGAGCACATCTGGGACATCATGTCTCGCTCTATTCACCAACGTCACGTTGCACCACAGACTGTCCAGGAGTTGGCAGATGCTTTAGTCCAGGTCTGGGAGGAGATCCCTCAGGAGACCGTCTGCCACCTTATCAGGAGCATGCACAGGCGTTGTAGGGAGGTCATACAGGCACGTGGAGGCCACACACACTACTGAGCCTCATTTTGACTTGTTTTAAGGACATTACATCAAAGTTGGATCAGCCTGTAGTGTGTTTTTCCACTTTAATTTTGAGTGTGACTCCAAATCCAGACCTCCATGGGTTGAAAAATTTGATTTCTATTTTTTTATTTTTGTGTGATTTTGTTGTCAGCACATTCAACTATGTAAAGAACAAAGTATTTCAGAAGAATATTTAATTAACTCAGATCTAGGATGTGTTTTTTTTGTGTTCCCTTTATTTTTTTGTGCAGTGTACATCTTCTGATATACCCCATGAGTATGAAATGGTGACCGTGAGAGCTGTCATTCAGAAGTTCTGGAAAGTTGAATAGGGCTGACGTGCGCCTAGGTCATGTGACCGATGAGCGTGACACTACTGGCCTAGGAGAAGCTGTGAGAAGGCCACGGCGCTCACAGGAGTGCAGGTGCCTCCTCAAATAGCTGACCAGTCATCAGTTAAAATGTCTCAAAAAACCTCTTTCATTTCTATGGGACTGCTGATTACAGCACTCGGCGGTCTCTAATGGTCCCAGGAAAGTGAATGGAGTGGTGGTCACACATGCACACCACTGCTCTATTCACACAGGGAACTTAGAGGCCCCCCTTCTGTCCTGTGAATAGGTGATAAATGTTGTCAATAGGAAAACCCCTTCAATAATGTAATCTAAGATCCGGCCATCAATATTTATATTCCAGAAAACCGCTTTAACAGCTTGTCACCTCCGACGGGGTTTGTCACCTCAGCCACTGAATGGCAAATTTACCTTATAATACAACAGCACAGCAGTGGGATTTTTGTGTATCGGGAAAATGGTTCCTTTTTTTCCCTTAATGACTGGAGATATCATTTTGGAAACGTTTCAACTTAAAAAAAAAAACTTTCGCTATTTGAGGTTGTCCAGCTGTCAGTCCATAATTCACATAGGCTGGATGTTTTATATCAGCCTCATTCTCTCTGCGAACGATGCTGCTCAGTAATGCCATATTTGCGGCCTGTGAAAAAGTTGGAAAGTACTTCAAAAACAGCTGGCTTGGCAAAGAAAACCCGTCATCGTTAGAATGAAGTGCTCGCAACGTAGCAGCGACCATATGTATAATTCATACACTTAAAAGGGAAGAGACCATGCAAAATTCTATAGAATTATATAATCTGTAATACTACCGCTACCGTCCTAGTAATGTTTTCTGCAACAAATGACATTAGTTAACAATGCAAAGTTTTCCTTACTGATCCTATTGCCAGTTTGGAAAAAACAACATTCTGGTCTAGAACAGACTCAAAACGGCACGCGGAACTAGGGCCTCATGCACACGACTGTAGTTTCGGTCTACGTCCAATCTGCATTTCTTGCGGATCGGATGCGGACCCGTTCATTTTAGTGGGGCCCGCAAAAAATGACAGCTCTCCATATGCTGTCCGCGTCTGTATGTCTGTTCCGAGGCCCCGCAAAAAAAATAGAACATGTCCTATTCTTGTCCGTTTTGCAGGACGCACACAGCCAGCGTCTGTGTTTTGCACACTGCAAAAACACATACCGTCGCGTGCATGAGGCTTAAGGCTAGATTTACTTCTGCGGCTGGAGCTCTCTGGTTCGGGCATTGCCAGTCGGTACCGCAATGCCTGCCGGCCCCATTATGTATAATGGATCCAGTAGAGATCCAGCCGCTACCCTGCAAAAATGCTGGGATTCAGCCGGAAATAAAAACACTATGCCGGAACAGCCTGCTGGAAGGTGGAACTTTATATGTGAAAGTCTTATGTGGTATTAAAACAGGAACTGATAAATGTACTAATATATGTAATCTAATAAATGTAAAATAACACTGCAACACAAAAAAACCTGCCATGCGTGGCACTAAGGAAGGTTATATAACTTCCCATTTCAGAGATGACTTATTATCACGTTGAAGAGCCTCTACTATACCTGGGCCTAGAGTACGACCACGTGATCACACATACTAGTAAGGGTACCACCACGCTGTGGCGAGTACCGCGCAACCGTACGGCTGCAGCAGGCTTTAATTAAGCTAATGAAGACCGCACGGTTTGGTCTGTATTTTTAATGGCCATATGACACCTTAAGTCGGTCTGCACTGTTAATGGCCGCACGCTACTAAACAGGTCTCGTTAATTTAATTAAGGCCTGTGCGGAGCATGGTACCCAACTGCAGCACTGTAGCGGTACGACTGTGCCGTATGGCTGTAACGTTATTCTGGACACCAGGGTATTTTAATTATTACAGTATTTTGGCCCCCTTCCTTAATCTCAGAAACACTCCTACAGTGGTCTGGAAATAGAAGCACATGGACAGGTAGCTGCGTAACACATGAGCCCTCATCACCTTGGGTGAAAAGTGCATGCAAGTCAATACAAAGCTGCTGTAAAAGAATATTCCCATCCATAGAATATACCATAAATGGCACCTCTGGGACCAGTACCGACCTCCGATCTCCCTGTTCTGCCTAGCTAAGCAGCCTGGTGCCACTGCCACCAGGAGGAGAATGAATGGAGAAGTAGCCGTCCATGTCCCTCTCCATTCACGCCTATGGGAGTTACAAAAACAGCCAAGCAAAATTTTAAGTGTGTGCTTGCATAAGCCTCAAAAAATCTCCTAACTAAATCCTTTATGGCGAATCCACTCGGAAAAGCTGAGCTGATTACCAGCCTGATAGTTTGGATTACATCATAGTAAATCACGTTGGAGCCCCTACTACCCTGCACTTTAGGGTAAATGGAATATCTGCTGATTGTCATATCGTCACTGGCATGAATCTTGGCAGAAGGCTGTTCAGTCTGTCCGAGGTTGCCAGGATTCCTTTTCTCAAATGGAATGATGTCACTACCTTTTTCAGACCTATTACATCACGTTCTTCTATCGCTGCCTGTGAGTTAGGCTGGTCCGATGCTGTAATGGAATGCTTGTATTTGTAGTTCCACCGCAGCTGGAAAGCTTTAGCACTAGACAATCTCCTTGGACCACATTTCAGTTTGCACATCCCAGACCTGGGCCAGCTCCAGGTCTGTGTGGGCCATAGGTGACAGCGTGAAAGTGGGACACCTGGTTCCCCTGCCGATCAGCTGTTTGAGATGGCACCGGTGCTCACGCTAGCACTGTGGTCTTCTCTTTGCTCACCAAGCACATTGCCATTCAGTTGATAGCAGCCGTGCTTGGTATCGCAGCTTTGTCCCATTCACTTAAATTGCGCCAAGGTCATGTGACCAATGAACGTGATGTCATATGGCCTAGGGAAAGCTCTGAGAAGGTCACGGCGCCACTGTTATCCACGGTGCCATCTCAAAGAGATGATTGGCGGGGGCCCCGTTGTCTGATCCCCACTGATCAGATACTGATGACCTTTCCCTATGGAAATCCCTTCCGATAACCAAGATCACGGTGATCATATCAGGATTTTTTTCTCCTGTAGCTCACACAATGATCAGATCCACCAGATATATCCCTACAGTTGACCACTAAAATCTGACTATTCTGGCCAGATCATGGTACTTCAAATGTGTTGAGACAAATTATTCAAAGGGTTAAAGGAACGCCACATTTGATGCCATCTACTGCTCTGTGTTATCAGCCATTTCAGGCTGGCAAAGGACTGACTGTAGAGTTCTTCAATGGTTTGATAATCTTGTACTTTCATAAGATTATTTAATGGTCCTTCTGTAAATTTAAAGTAAGCCATGCCGAATGGTCGATGATGATGCGAATTTGCTTGCGGCTGGTATGATAAAAAACTTTGCAGATTGTGTAGCAACATTGCAGATTGAATATTTCGTAGAAATATATTTTATTTCAATCCTAATCCGTGTATACTTTAAGGATATTTAATGTGCAAGTGACCTCTGAGCCTGGTAAGGCGAGCTTTCATTGTAGGACTAGCCTGGGTGTCATTAATGGAGGACATGCATGGTCACATTGTATGGCAGATTATAAATAATGGCTGCAGTGATTCTTTGCAGCTCTGCCGCTCTGTTTTCTGTGTGCTGGACACAAGAGGCGATGGCTCCAGTTGCAACAGCACTTGGCAATAGAGAGAGAAGAGCGTAGTAGAGAAAACTGGCTCATTACCGAGTCCAAAGATCGCAAGCTGCACTTCACCGGGAGCCAGAAGAAAAGGGGCAAGGTCCATTTAAATGTAGACCGGCTGCCTGCATTATGTGCAGTATCCAGTGCACCGTGCTCTCCCTCTGGGCTGTCTGTAACACTTTGCTTGCCAGAAGATCTAGAATTTCCTTTCACTGTATGTCTCCTAGTGTTAAAGGGAGAGCTCATTTACTCAGTTGCTTTGGTACTTTTATTAAATGGAATAAATGCTGCAGACCAGAATGGACTGGTGGCCATTGTACACTGCAGTTCATTCTCAGTGGGAGCAGCTATTATAGAAATGGTGCCTTTTCTCCTACAGAATGGCCATGGCTGTAATGCCAGTATATGGGGTCACACTGATGGGCTCATTGGTGTACCATGGCTGGTCCCAAATTGCGCTGGTTGTGGGGAGCATGACATAGATGACAGCTGCACATGATACGTGGTGTACACTGCATTCAGTCTGTGCATATGGCCAGAGTTGTATGAAGAAGAGTTCCTCTACACATCAAATGTTTGCAGCGCGACAGCTGTGATAGCATGAAGCTGATGGAAAGTAGCTTGACATTTTCACCAGTTGTTGAGTAACTCATTGGTTAACAGCGAGAGGGAACCACACTACTAGGCTGGAGAAGAGCTCTGACCAAAACGTGTCTACCTTACCTTGTGAATCCCTGATGACGTAAAGTTCATTTATTAAATGCAAGAAGGACTATAGTGCGTTTCCCTCTCTCTGGTCTTTTGGCAATACTGACCAGAATTAGCTCATAGTACCTAGTAACAAGCTCAGTATGTGGCCATTAAATACTTCTGGAGGAGTACCTCAAACTTATTCTTGAAAGTTGCAACATGCATCTTGAGGCACGGTGTATTTGTGCACCCAGGAAAAGTTGAGGAGCAATGAGAAGAGAGTGAGAGAATTTATCTTGGAAGAGGTTTCCCACTGTGGACAATAAGATCTGGTTCAACCACTGGGCCCCCCATCACTTGTGAGGATTGGAGAGCCTTGGAACTCTTCCTGGCAGAGAATTGGCTATACTTGCATGATCACTTTCCATTATAGACTCTGCGAGATGTCTTCTCTTGACTTGTATTTTTCTTTATGCCTCATTCTCTATAAATGGGGAATGACCAGGCGTACACAGTCCCTTCACTGTGACAAACACTGACCAGGAACTCCCATCATAGAGATTGCGGGGTCCCAGAGGTGACTTCTCCACCATCTTCATACCTTAGCAAGTTCTCAGTGATATCTCATCACTCACATTGATGGTCTTTGTAGTTTAGCTGCACTGCACCTGCTAATGGCAAACCGCTTGCCTTCCAGACATGGCTGTCGCAGGGGTTATGTATTATTTAGATTGCAGTCATCGTGGTTGCCACAAACCACCAGACCTTGAGTTACTCCTGTCTTGGTTAAAGGGAATCTGTCACCAGTGATCTCCCTATCAAAATGTTTGCATAGACACATAGCTGTGGTTCACCTCATTCAAATGCCGTTATGATACTTTGTCTTTATATGTAAATTAGGCCTTTGGTGCATTGAGGGTGTCACCGTTGCTCTTGTTTCACCAAAGCTCCACTCCTTTCTGTGGCCAGCCTCTCCTTTACTGCTTTGATTGACAGGGCATGGTAATGGGGGAAGGGGCTGGCCAAAGAAAGGAGTGGAACTTGGGTGCAACAAGAGCAATGGCGATGCCCTCATTAAGAAAAAGTATCATAACTCGGGAACGGCGTCCCAGATCATCAAAAGAAAAACAGCATTTTAATCAGGTGAAGCACAGCTATGTGTCTATGCAAACATTTGGAGAGGTAAATCGATTTGGCAAACGTGAGACTTGCTGTATGGAAATTATTGCTACGGAACTTATTATAATGTCTATTAAAATAATATATTCTGGAACCCACCATTAAAAAGGATTGCTGTGGCTTAGCTCAATGCGTTGCCGCTTATCTGATAAGTGAATATTCCCTGTTTGACTACAGTAAATGCTTTTGGTCCATGATTAATAGAGGCCCAACGTGATAAATTATGAAACATTCCGGATTATCAGACAGCCATAGGAAAAAAAATGTAAATCTTACCTATAACTAACTGGTGACTTATAATTTGATTCTGTGTCTTTAGGAGATTCCAGATTACCTTGGAGTTTTATGATTTCCAGGCAAAGCTATGTCACCTGAAATCTGTTCCTCAAGTGAGGTCGTGATTTCTGGATATGATTATTGTCAGGGCATCTTTCTATGAATGAATATCTGTAACCTGTTGGGGGTTCTTGAGAACTGGAGGTGAGAACAGCTGCTGTAGATATCCTTAAAGGGCATCTGTCAGCAGATTTGTACCTATGACACTGGCTGACCTGTTACATGTGCGCTTGGCAGCTGAAGACATCTGTGTTGGTCCCATGTTCCTATGTGCCCGCATTGCTGAGAGAAATTATGTTTTAATATATGCAAATGAGCAATGGGGGCGTTACCATTACACCTAGAGGCTCTGCTCTCTCTGCAACTGCTGCGTCCTCTGCACTTTGACAGGGCTAGGCAGTGACCATGTCATCACCCCTTGCCCTCTAGGTGTAATAGTAACGCCCCCGTTGCTCCCAGAAGATCATTTTCCAATATTAAAACATAATGTTTCTCAGCAATGCCTGCACATGTGAATATGGGACCAACACAGATGTCTTCAGCTGCCGAGCGCACATGTAACAGGTCAGCCAGTGTCATAGGTACAAATCTGCTGACAGATGCCCCTTAAATGAGACTTATGCTTCATTTCTCTTGAGCTTCTTCTGCAGCCCCTATAGGTGCCCTGAAAAACTATTACCGGTAATTTCCTGTGATCTAGAGTTTCAATGAAATGCCGGATCACTCTGCTGCAAGTGTGAAAGTAGCCTTAGACAAACAACATATCATCTGGTGACTGCGTCTTGCGTACCGTGTTAGATCAGGACTCCCCTTTTTTGCATATGATGCAGGGAAGTTTCCTGGAGTGTTTGCTAACCACTGAGGTTAGTCCCACTCCGAGTATGGACCTGTCATATACTAGTAAATGTAGATTACAGACCATTCTGCTCAGGATGTAAGATGCCTTTCTTGGCTAGTTTGCAGGTGATTCATTTGGGGAAGAACAAATAACTGATTCATAAGTGTGAGTCACGTGTTTATTACTGGAGATGCACACCCCTGCCTCTTACTGTAATTAAATGGTGAAATTCTGCAGTGTTTTTAGGTGGCCATTGTTGGATCCTGAGATTTCATGTTCCTTTTCCACTATTGTAGCTGCGCTAGCAGTAAGGAGCCGGCAGCCAGCTCAAGGAGGAGGACTGTTACTTCTCCTTCCAGTAAGTACATCATGTTCTCTCTCTGCTATCTGTAGTCACAGACTGCGACTTTCAGGGAGACTGAGGACACCCCAAAATAGAACTGGGTCACAAGTCTATAGTTAATCTTTGCTTATGTGTTAGTGAATAGCAGTTACACAGCACTCCGCTTATATACCCTAATAATATATTAAAGGCAAACCCACATTTTTTTAACCCGCTATGTGAAAAAATTCCAATCTGCGGCCAGCTTCTTAGACAGCAGAATGATACATAGTGTTTTGGGAACATTCTGTATAATTTGCCATTTGTTGATCTAAACCTCTGCCCATTTTTGGGATTAGGAGTCCAGTGGGCGGCCCTGCTCAGTCTCTGTGTAGAAACTCATACAGGGAATGTTGTCAGTCATTGACACAGACCGCCCACTGGACTCCTTAGACCCAAATTAGCGGTTTTAGGTCAATAAATGGCAAGTTATACTGAATCTTTTTACACAATACTAAATATCAATCTGCTCAGCTCCTCCTGCTCTATGTTCAACATGACAGGTCCCTTTTATGTAGGAGCAGAGTTTGGTTAATAGCAAGAAATTGACATTTCTTACGGCTTCTCTTTAGCAAACTACGGCTGCTGTTTGCAGAGCCTGCATTCTGTTGACAGTGGGAGGAGGGCGCACGGAGCAGATATGAATATGTTGTAAATCCCGGGGCAATCCTGCTTTTGCACTTGGGAAATGATGCGTGTTTAAATTTTGGTCCAAGTGCTGATCTGGGGGATTCCGCTGATGCAAGGTGAGACATGACTTATTTGCGTGATTCTCACATGTATATGTGACATGTTTGTGTGGCAATCCATGTAAACCCCTCCACCACTTGTTCATGGATCCAGTGTAATACTGAAATCTTAAATTAAGCACGTTTTATGATGTCACCTGCTGTAGAAGGGCAGAGTGACATGCGCAAGCTTTGTTGTGATAAATTCTTTACACTGAATGGGGTTGTTTTAGCTGCAGGCTCATGGATTTCGGGAAGCTGGGTTCAGGTGAATGGGACAGTTGCAGAAACGTCTGGATCTGCTGCGTGTAAATATACCCGTTAGGAAAAGGCGGTGCACAAGTGAATTGCCCGTCAAGGGTGTATGTGTTGGAGGTGCAGTCCCATCTAGGCCCTAATGCTACATGTGAGAATAAGTAGAAGATGTTACTTGGAAGAGGGCTCTAGTTTATGTTTACTTTTTATTTTATTTATTTTATGCACTTATATAGCGTTGCTATATTTCACATCACGCTGTCCCCAATGGGGCTCACAATCTATATTCCCAACCAGTATGTTTTTGGGAGGAAATCAGAGAACCCAGAGGAAACCCCCTGCAAACATAGGGAGAACATACAAACTCCACGCAGATGTCGTCCTTGGTCAGATTTGAACCCAGGAACCCAGCACTGCAAGACACCAGTGCTAACCACTGAGCCACCATGCTGTGATAGGCGTACACACTGTGGCTCCTAAAACCATGACTGTAGTCATTAGCACCCACCACTGACCTGACTCCTGCACTGGTGCCCCAGTACACCTAGGATAGTGGGGCGGATTTACAAAGGCCTTCACCCCTCAGTAACTTCCATCAGTGACTATGAGCCAAAACCAGGTGCGGGTCAGAAACACAGAACAAGTGCAACTCTTTGCATTACACCTTATCTCTGTGTAGGCTCCACTCATGGTTTTGGATAACAATCACTGACTGTGTGAAGAAGGCCTAAAGCCTCCTGCACACGACCGTATGGTTTTGCGGTCCGTTTTAAACTGATCCGTTTTTCCGATTTTTGTTTCAGTAGTGTTTCCATTTCCGTTCCGTTTGTGATCTGTTTTTTGCGGATCGGAAACGGAAGCATACAATAATGTTTAAACAGTAAGTACGTTGAAAAATTGAGCTGGACATTACATTTTCAATAAATGGTTCCGCAAAAACGGAACGGATACGGAAGACATAGGGATTCAGTTTTTTTTTGTGGACCCTTTTGACTTGAATGGAGCAACGGAACGTGATTTGCGGGCAATAATAGGACATGTTCTATGATTGAACGGAAATATGGAAACGGAAGGCATACGGAGTACCTTCCGTTTTTTGTGTGGATCCATCTAAATGAATGGGTCCGTATACGGAATGCAAAAAACAGAACGTAAATGGAAAAAAAATGTTTGTGTGCAGGAGGCCTTAGCCTGTAGATGGTGTACACTTAGGAAGGCTGTCTGGACATGCACCAGAATAATCGCAGTAGGTTCTGCTGGATGATAAATGTGGTGCACAGCTAGTCTCTTTTGGTTCCATAAAGCCGTACCCCTCTTCCAGTAAGCCATGCACTTTTTTTTGTACTAGGTGGAGAAACTTTCTCTAAACCTAGATGCACCAAATTGTAGGTGCACTCACCTGGGCCCTCTGACTTGTATAATGTTCAGACCCACACATAGTGGGAGTAGTTCCGTGGTCATCCCCATTGGGTGTACTGTAATTCCAATCACTTTCAAGGTGTTAGTGCTCATGCACATGGCAAATCTCAGATCTGCAAAACACAGATCCCGGGGGCGAGTGCATTCCACCATTCATTTTTTTAACTTCTGTAGAAATCTCTTACCCTTGTCCGCAAAACAGACAAAAGGACAATTTGAATATTATATATTTTTTTTTAATGAATGGGTCTGCATTCAATTTGCAAAAATCAAATGCGGACAGAAACTACATTTGTGGGCATGAAGCCTTAGGCCTCTTTCACACGGGCGTGTGCGCCGCGTGCTTATGCTGCGGCCCGCAAAATGCTGGCAGCAATGCACGAGCACAGTCCGTGGGGCAGCCGCAGCGGAATGGGTCCGCGATCCGGCCGTTCCGCAAAAAGATAGGACATGTTCTATCTTTTTGCGGAACGGAAGTACGGGACGAAACCCCACTGAAGCACTCCGTAGTGCTTCCGTATGGTTCCGTTCCGTGCTTCCGTTCCGCACCATTCCGCATCTCCGGATTTGCGGACCCATTCAAGTGAATGGGTCCGCATCCGTGATGCGGAATGCCCACGGAACGGCACCCATGTATTGCCTATCCGCAAATGCGGTCCGCAAGACGGCGACGGGGCGCACATGCCCGTGTGAAAGAGGCCTTATACAGTAGTTTGCCCTGCACACACCACTCTTGATAGAAGTAATATGGCAGCTGTACTACTTTTTAGATACTGTTGCATATGTCATTTTTCATGCACTTTTCCCATCTCTTAGCCTCACCAGATATACTAGCGCCTCCGATGTTGGTGTCTCTGAATTCATCTGATCAGGTTAGCATATCCTTGATCATTATTCATAGATTTCACGCTGGCCCCTGGCTGTAGGTTTTTCTGTGAGCATGTGCATGTCTATAGTCTGAAAATGATCAGAATCTGGCAAGTGCAGGGAAATATTGCCATGCTCCTGGATAATGTACTGCACAGTTTGCTCCGGTATGCTTTATGTTGCTATCTCAGCCTGGGGAATATCAGGAAAAGTAACGGCACTGGATAATGTGTAGACCTGGCTATACCAGACAATGGACACCAGAATAGACTGCCCTTCAGAGGGGACAAGTGAACAGGGCTGCCCGTTCAGTCATTACGGCTGCTCTAAAATACTAAAGCGGACAGGTTGGGGTAGTATAAAGGTGCATTCTTGGGGCGTCTTCTTCTCATAGTTGTCATCTCTTTGTCCTGACGGGCAGAGTGCCTGATCTCATGGCCAGTGGCTTTGATGCGTTCGCAATTGCGTACAGGATCACAACGATCAGAATACCCACATATGAATGTAACTTATTGTACCTAAACTTTACAAAAATGTTATTAAAACCTATTCTAAGGCCTCATGCACAGGACCGTATCTGTTTTCTTATCCGCAAAATACAGATGCGCTCAGTGTGCTATCCGCTTTTTTTGCGGACTCGTTGATTTCAGTGGGTCTGTACTCTGCCTTTTGCAGACAGTCTATTTTTTTTTTTGGGCGGAATGGATATACGGATACAGAAAGCAATCAGATGGTCCGTATGTCCATTTTGCAAAAAGACAGAACATGTCATGTACTGTACTTGACCACAAAATGTGGACCACGGATTCGTTGAAGTCAAAGGACCACAAAATACATGCGGTCGTGTGCATGAGGCCTAAATTTAATTTTAAAATTTTTTGTAATATACTTTATACTTTATCATTTTATATTTTTTTATTTTTTACTTGCTAAATAGGCATATGATGTTCAGGCGTCCGTACACTCACACACAACTGACACGTCAAGACGGGGGAAAAAAGAACGGACAAGGACAAAAAATAAGTTTGTGTGCATGAGCCCTAAGTGTGGGTATACCTGTGGTACCCTGAATGTGGCTATCCATTACGCAGGCCCCGTTTATGTTACGATAGCAGCATTTTATCTACCGTAACGTTTCTTTCTTAAAAATGTGGTTGTCATGGTAAGCATTGCTGCCTCTTATACTCTAGCACAGGGGTCAGCAACCTCTGGCACTCCAGCTGTTGTGAAAATACATTTCCCAGCATGCTCCATTCGTTTCTATGAGAGTTCTTGGAAGAGCAGAGCAAGTATGCATGCTGGGAGTTGTAGTTTAAAAACGGCTGGAGTGTCGGAGGTTGCCTACCCTTGTCTATATACACTCCCTTTGTTCAACTGGATTTACTACCTTAATCCCCATAAAATAATTGTCGATTAATTTGCAGCCAGTAAGACCTCGTCCACTTTTCCGTGTCAGTGACACGTCCGTGGAAAAAAAAAAGCGTACGTTTTTCATCCGTGAAGATGTCCATGAAGGATCCATGGTTGGTCCGTGTTTACTGACCCACGGTCAGTAAAAAGATACTGAAATGTGAACAGACCCATTTAAATCAATGGGTACGTGTGCTGTCCTTGGAAAATGCATACGTCAGTGAAAAGCGGAAATGTGGACGAGGCCTAAGATTGGTGTGCCTGTGGTTGTGAGTGATTTGTTAGGCTATGTTCACACTGGCGTCATAGCTTCCATTTATAACAACTGCTGTTCTGGACCCCAATGACTTATAATGGGGTCCATCAAGGTTTCCATTGTTTTGACAGCAAGAATAGCATTTAATGCTGCGCCGTTTTTGCTATGAAAGTGGCGCCAAATGGAGGCCCTGGTGTGCCAATGTACATAGCGCCTTCGCACCACAATATTACATTTAAAGTGAATAAATACACAGTCTCTGGGCCATCAATATCTGATTGGTGGGGATCCGACTCCCGGCATTCCCAACGATCGGCTGTTTGAAGCGGCTGCAGTCATCCAGTGAGCGCTGCGGCCTCTTCCTAGGTAAATTGCATCATGTTCATTGCCTATGTGCAGCTCGGCGAATGGGCCTGGGTTGCAATACCAAGCACGGCCACTATGCCATGTACGGTGCTGTGTTTAATATACTGAGAGGAGGCTGCGGCAGATGGGCAGGAATGTCGGGAGTCAGAGCCCCACCAATCTGATGTTGATGACCCCTTTAAATGCTATGATTTGATATCTTAATAAAATATTCATTTTTCTCATTTGAATGCCTGATTTTTCACTTTCTTGGGGCCCTATATAGTCCGCTATGGTCATCACCCTGCTGGGGAATCTGAATCTTAACATTTTCACCTGTCTTAGCGTTGTCCTCAGCGTTTCTTTCTCATTCAGCAAGCTGCAGCAGTATAGGAACCCCAGTGACTGGAAGTGACCTCTGCAGATCACTGTGGGCGGACGCTGGAAAACTGTGGACGCTACTTCTTTCTCTCTCTCTTTCTATTTCACTATCCCTCTCGTTTTCTGGAGTGCGACACAAGCTTGCCACAGCAGGTCTGACTAGTTTTAATTACCTTCAGGGAGATTTGCAAAGAGTTGCTAGGCTGAAGTATTTCTACCTACTCCATAGAGAAAAAAACACCATCTCTTTCTTAGGCCTCATGCATACGACCATTTTTGTGGTCCGCATCCGATCTGCATTTTTTGCGGCTCAGGTGCGGACCCATTCACTTCAATGGGGCCGCAAAAGACTCCAAAAAAAATATAACATGTCCTAATCGTGTCCGTTTTGCGGACAAGAATAGGCATTTATACAATGGACCTCCCGTTCCGTAAATTGCGGAAGGCACATGGGCGGCTTCCGTTTTTTGCGGATCTGCATTTTACAGTCGTGTGCATGAGGCCTTAGGCTGCAGACCTGGTATATTTTATATTACAAAAGATCGTAAGAGAATTCAATCTAAGATAATTTTATTACGGGTGATCACACACAAATGTAATAATCAGCAAAGGCGTGCGGCTTCGTTGCCTGTCTGCCCGATTTCTCATATCCGATGCATAAGAGGTTACTACTCTTAGGGAAGGGCGCCATCACACAGTGTTTTGGGGCTCTTTTTTGTCTTTTAAAAAATGCCATGAAGTTCATGCATTTCAAGATTTAAATTATTATTTTTTTTTTTTTGGGGGGGGGGGGATTTTTCAGACTTTAATATATATATGCAGTACAGACCAAAAGTTTGGACACACCTTCTCATTCAAAGAGGTTTTTTTTATTTTCATGACTATGAAGGCATCAAAACTATGAATTAACACATGTGGAATTATATACATAACAAACAAGTGTGAAACAACTGAAAATATGTCATATTCTAGGTTCTTCAAAGTAGCCACCTTTTGCTTTGATTACTGCTTTGCACACTCTTGGCATTCTCTTGATGAGCTTCAAGAGGTAGTCCCCTGAAATGATCTTCCAACAGTCTTGAAGGAGTTCCCAGAGATGCTTAGCACTTGTTGGCCCTTTTGCCTTCACTCTGCGGACCAGCTAACCCCAAACCATGTCGATTGGTTTCAGGTTCGGTGACTGTGGAGGCCAGGTCATCTGGCGCAGCACTCCATCACTCTCCTTCATGGTCAAATAGCCCTTACTGACTGACTGACCTTCATTTCTTAAAGTAATGATGGCCACTCGTTTTTCTTTACTTAGCTGCTTTTTTCTTGCCATAATACAAATTCTAACAGTCTATTCAGTAGGACTAGCAGCTGTGTATCCACCTGACTTCTCCTCAACGCCACTGATGGTCCCAACCCCATTTACAAGGCAAGAAATCCCACTTATTAAACCTGACAGGGCACACCTGTGAAGTGAAAACCATTTCAGGGGACTACCTCTTGAAGCTCATCAAGAGAATGCCAAGAGTGTGCAAAGCAGTAATCAAAGCAAAAGGTGGCTACTTTGAAGAACCTAGAATATGACATATTTTCAGTTGTTTCACACTTGTTTGCTATGAATATAATTCCACATGTGTTAATTCATAGTTTTGATGCCTTCAGTGTGAATCTACAATTTTCATAGTCATGAAAATAAAGAAAACTCTTTGAATGAGAAGGTGTGTCCAAACTTTTGGTCTGTACTGTGTGTATATATATATATATATATATATATATATTTGGCTCATACACACGGCTGTGCCCGTATTGCGGCCTGCAAACAGCGGGGTCCACAATTTACGGGCATCGGCCGTTTGTTCACCACATTACAGATGCAGATCAATTTCGTGGGGTTTCTGTCCGTGCCTCCGCACCACAAAAAAGTAATGCATGCACCCCACTTTTTTGTGGTGTGGACCGCCAGATGTGGATTGCGGACCCCATTCAAGTGATCCGCATAAGGTGGCCCTGCGGTCAGTGCCCATGCATTGCGGCAATTTGCAGGACACAGCACGAACCCCGCCGGCCCTCATTCGTGTGCATGAGCCCAAATAGAGAGAGAAAGATGGGAAAACGCCTGGAAAAAAAAAACTCCAAACCTAGAGCATTCAGTGATTTGGAAAAAAATGGCAATGGACCAAAAATCACTAGGAAACGGTGTTAGAACACCACTGCAAAAAAAGCATAGCTTGTAGGGCGTTTTATACTTTCCCACTGGCTAGCTTGTGACCTCTGGCCACGGTGGGTTTTACTTAAAAAAACAAATAAAAAAAATAAAAGTAGAATGAAGAGAAATAATATCTTTTGGACCTAAATGGCTTCAGTTCTCATTATATATTTATATATTAGTCTACATGTTATGTGCTGTGCAATCATAAAGGCCTCATGCACACGGCCGTATGAATTTAGCGGTCCGCAAACGGCAGACACTGACGGCATATCCTAACAAACGTGCCATCAATGTCCCAGATGGGAATTCCCCTTTTAAAGATAGCAATTTTTAATTACATAAAAGTACACCTCAAGGACTTATGGACTTAAAATATGTGGAATAAAATATAATACCATGTAAAACTTTTTTTTTTAAACGTTATTATTATTTTTTTTACCCCTTCAAGGAACCCACCTTCTGATGCAGCCATCACTGTCCCTCGTGTGCTCCATTGTCTCATTGCAGTACAGTGCTCTCCTATTACAGAGAACTACAAAGCGGGTGTAATCAAACACACTCACCTCTGTGTCCGCAGCACGGGGCAGCTAAGTGTCCGTTTAACTACCTTCTACCTTTCCTTCTTCCAATCACCCATATCATCGTATGAGGAACAGTAGATTTTTTTATTTTATTTTTTTAGTGCCTAAGAAATGGATTGTCGAAATGTATGTACGTACATCTCATTCATTCTGTCTTGCTTCATTGATACGTACATACCCTATTCACACAGAGCAGTCTTATGGATAAAATACGCAGAAGTTGATGGAGTGTAAAAGGTGTTTAAGACAATTTTTTTCTTATTTTTAGGCCCCATTCACATGACCGTATTTTTGCTCTGCATCCGATCCACGTTTTTTGTGGAAGGGACGGAGACCCATTCATTTCAAAAGGGTTGCAAAAAATGCAGGCAGCACACCATGTGCTGTCCATATCCGTATGTGGTTCCGCAAAAAAAAAAAAACGGATACAACACGGACGTCATACGGACATCATCTATATTTTTGGCGGATCTGTGAATTCTCCCTTAGGCCTAGTTCACACGAACGTATGGATTTTAGAGCTTTTTGCAGTCCGTTATTCACGGATCCGTTGTTCAGTTTTTTGTTTCCGTTGTGTTTCCGTTTCTGTTGCGTTTTTCCATTCCGTTTTTCCATATGGCATATACAGTATACAGTAATTACATAGAAAAAATTGGGCTGAGCATAACATTTTCAATAGATGGTTCTGCAAAAAACGGAACGGATACGGAAGACATACGGATGCATTTCCGTATGTGTTCTGTTTTTTTTGCGGACCCATTGACTTGAATGGAGCCACGGAACGTGATTTGCGGGCAATAATAGGACATGTTCTATCTTTCAAAGGAACGGAAATACAGAAACTGAATGCATACGGAGTACATTCCATTTTTTTTGCGGAACCATTGAAATGAATGGTACCGTATACAAAACACAAAAAAATTGCCCGTTTAGTTTTCTTTCTTCTCAGATTTAGGCTACATGCACACGATCGTATGTGTTTTGCAGTCCGCAAAAAAAACGGATGACGACCCGTATGGCATCAGTTTTTTTTGCGGATCCGTTTATTTTGCGGATCCATTGTAATAATGCCTATCCTTGTCCGCAAACTAGAAAAAAATAGGACATGCACTATTTTTTTTGCGGAGCAACGGAACGGACATACTGATGCGGACAGCACACGGTGTGCTGTCCGCGTTTTTTGCGGACCCATTGAAATGAATGGGTCCGCATCCTATCCGCAAAAAAAACGGATCGGACACAGAAACAAAATACGGTCGTGTGCATGAGGCCTTACTTTCTGAAAGACCAGTGGCTGCATAGGTTCAGTGATTCTGTGATAGTCTGCTCTGTATGTATAGATGCGCGGTCAGATCACGCCTGCACAAGTCATATTTTTAAGAGCCGTATGGTGTTTTGCCATCCCGCCATTTTATCTCTACATCACTGAATTAGTCATATTTTCCCTAAAAACTAAAATAAAATAAAAAATACTGCATTCATGAAAGGGAAATTGGGCGTCTGTCAGCAGGATCAACCTTATGAAACCAGTCATAATGCCTGACCCTGCCTGATCCTGCTGATTAACAACATAAAGTATATTTCTTCGCCCAATCCGTGTTTCTATTAAGTCTTTCTTGCAAATTAGGGCTTAAGTGCACAAGGGAGGGCCCTAGCCACTCAGCGTCTTAAAGGGGTTCTCCCACCCATTACCAGCGGTGACCGATCCTAAGGATAGGCGATCACTATCTGATTGGCAGCAGTCCGATAGCTCGTACCCCCGCCGATCAGCTGTTCTTAACTACCAGTACACAGCTCCGGCAGTTGTGCAGCGGCCAGGGCTCATTATGGCGGTAATTCTCCCATTAAAGTGGAGGTGAGCAGGGATGTGGAGTGTCAGAGGATAGCTCGTCACTTGTGAAGGCTTGGACCTCCCCTTTAAGTCCACCATGCTTCTTCCCTGGGCCCCCCCCCCCCCTCGTCTACCTAGATGCCTGGCCATCGGGGGAAGAAATGTATGTTCTTAATCAGCAGGGTCAGCCCTACCAGGTATTATGGCTGGTTTAGGCCCCATTCACACGACTGTATTTTTGGTCTGCATCTGATCTGCGGTTTTTGAGGTTTTGAGGATTGGATGCAAACCCATTCATTTCAATAGGCCGCAAAAATAAAAAATCACAGAAAACGATAAAAAAAAAATCCTGCACGATGTAATGAATGAATATGCGGATGTGCATGGCTACATTTATAAAAGAAAAATCTGGCAGGCGGGCGCAAATGTGTTTTGATCAAAAATATATTGGCTGAGAGTCTGAGATTTTATTATTAGAGTGAGGGCTTAGTCCATACATCATTTTTGCATCTATTGTGCATTAGAGGCCGCAAAAATTGCGGACAGCACACCGTGTAATGTCCGCATCCGTATAGAAGTTCCAGAGTCCCGCAAACAAGATAGAATATGTCCGATCCTTGTCCATTTTGCGGAAAAGAATAGGTATTGTTACAATGAGTCTGGATGCAACACGGACGTCACCGTCACGCAGGCGTCATCTGTATTTTTTGAGGATATGTGTTTTTGCGGACCACAAAATGCATACCATAAGCTTGATCCTGCTGACAGATGCCCTTTCACCAAATTTATTTATGTATTTAATCTGTCTGTCTGTCTATTGTGATTTACATGGGTTTACACAGCCTTTCTACTGAACGCTACAGACTTTCATAAGCTACTTTATCACTAGCGGAACAACCTTCCGGTTCCGTACTAACGCTTACTAAAGCATGCTGCGGTATTTGTCTGGCAGCCTCTCGGCATGTTCGCGGTGCTGCGGCCGCATCTAACGCCCGTCCCCATTATAGTGAATGGGGACGGGATTCCAGCAGCACACCTGTGCAAGCGTTAGTATGGATCCAGCACTCTGTTCCCCTGCCGGACAAACTAACGCTATTGTGAAAGTAGCCTTGGCCCTTCTGCACACAAACGTGTGCGCCCTGTGGCCGTGCTGCGGGCCGCAATGCACGAACACCAACCGTGGGGCAGCCGCAGCAGAACGGAAGTACGGGATGAAACCCCACGGAAGCTCTCCGTAGTGCTTCCGTAGGGTTCCGTTCTTCCGTTCTGCACCATTCCGCATCTCCGGATTTGCGGACCCATTCAAGTTAATGGCTCCTCATCCGTGATGCGGAATGCCCACGGAACGGCGCCCGTGTATTGCAGATGCGCACAATACAGCCACAGAGCGCACACGTTCGTGTGAAAGAGGCCTTATTAGACCTTCAAGACTCGCAGGATTTTTTTTTAAAGGGACAAGAGTGGTGAGAAATTGCAAAAAGTTAGAAATTTTTGTGCAAACATTTGTGACTTCTGTAAACCAGAAAATTGGCATACAGCCAATGATAAATTCCCCCATTATTTTATAGAATTATGTACATTTTACTTTGTTTATTCTTTTAAACTTCTTACTTGACCATCCGATAATCCAGAATGTACTAATCCGGAGACCGTGGATAGATGTTTTAAAAGTAATTATTTATGTATTTGAGATAATAAATAAAGAAAGTATTACACTAGATAGATAGCAGAGTCTGGGCTCTTTACTGAAGGTTGTTTACCCTTTCAAGTGAATTTGATGTACTTTTCTTGGTCCATTTGATCATCCAGAATATTTGCTAATCCAATTCCTGTTGACATCTATGGTACTAGATAAAAGTAATTATATTGTATACATATCATCCTTGATTATTTATGAAGCGTGAATGTTTTCTGTGGTACAATACAGCTGTAAACATACTAGTAATAATGTACAGTAGGAGACAGTCCTGCACGTATGAGCTTGCAATCTACGTTTATCTATAGCACAGAGACAACATGAGCCCTGCTGTGTTCCCCATAGTGTGAACTGCCCTACATACACCACTATGGTGCACATATGAGAATAAAAATATTTTCGCCCCTTTCCAAAGCTTTTAAGAACGCGGCGCACATCTGCCAATTCCTGCTTAAGCCAAATAAAAATAGGAAATATCAATAGTTCTTTCTTCTTTAGGAATTTTTGTAAAGGCAAGAACAAGGCGACTTTGTATTTAGTGTTTGGCTGTATGTACATTTCGGAGAACATTTAAGCTTTTTAAAAGTGTACCCTTCCCCTGCAGACAGTCATTTTTTGGGGTCGTCCCAGTACACTGCAGTACACTTTCATCCACTTATTAAACTACATTGGTGACGTTGGGGACCACTTTTCAGTGTGATAATTCAATATTTCCTTTAGGAATATTTGTAAAGCCAACATAATGACTGCTTTCCCACATTCAGGTGTGGGGCTGAGAGTGATCTGGGACCCTGAGCATTTAGGCTCCATTCACACGTCCGCAAAATGTGTCCGCATCCTTTCCGCAATTTTGCGGAAAGGGTGCGGACCCATTCATTCTCTATGGGGACGGAATGGATGCGGACAGCACACAGTGTGCTGTCTGCAGCCGCATCTGCGGAGCGCGGCCCCGATTTTGGGTCCGCAGCTCTGCAAAAAGATAGAGCATGTCCTATTCTTGTCCACAGCTTGCGGACAAGAATAGGCATTTCTATAGGGGGTGACGGGCTGGTGTGTTGCGGACCCGCAATTTGCGGGTCCGCAACACACCACGGACGTGTGAATTAAGCCTTAAGGTCATAAGCTCCAACTCAGCCACCCTTATTGTTCCTTTGAATTAATTTTTTGCAGGCCCGGAGAGCAATGTCATTGGGCCATTGTCATCGGCACTGCCCTTGCAGACATAAGTTACAGGAGGAGAACCTAGTTTTGCACCAGGTCCCATGGACATCAATTGACTCTTCAGCATAAATGCAAAGTCCTAATGTCACATTGCACACGCACTATTTATGAGGTTACATGGCATTGCATGCATACTTGCGATGTGAGGTTTCCATGATTTTACAATTGCATAAAATCCTGCAGTCTTACCATTATTGCTTGTATCTCTTAGGCTTCGTTTACATCACCGTTCAGCCTTTCCGTTTAGGAGCAGGAGAATGGAAAAGACGGCACATAACTGAGCCTAACGGAACCTAAGGACCCCCATAGACTATAATGTGATCCGTTAGGTTTCCGCTCAGAGGACAAAAGTCCTGCATGCACAACTTTTGACTCCGCTCCAAAATCATCTTCCGAGCGGAAACCTAACGGACCCCATTATAGTCTATGGGGTCCTTAGGTTCCGTTCGGCTCAGTTATGTGCCAAATCCGTCCTAAACGGAGCAGGAGAACGGAACGGATGAACGGTGATGTGAACAAAGCCTTAGACGTGACCATAAAAAGATGCAGAGTAGAGGTAAATATATGACAGTTTTTATCAGTTCCAATGTGTAGATTCCCCCTTGCGCCAACAAAACCGCTCTAACCTGTCAATGCTTGGTCTCCCCTCTCTGTAGTTGTCTTGTGGTGGCTGGCACCAAAGGGGTCATTAACAAAGATCCATCCTGTACTCCCCCTATGCACTGCATCATAAACTAGGCGCACATTCAGCAGTACGTGCAGCTGGCGGAAAAACTAGGCCAGCCCATTACTGGAATAGATTTTCGCCAACATTTACGCCTGTTTCCAGGCCCAGCCCCCAGCACACTCCTCACTACACCCTCTATACTCCTTTGTGCAAATGACCGTGCAACACAATATTGTCACACAGGCATTCGAAAGTGGCTAAAAGGGGATCATGTGATTTTATTTTATTTTTTGCAGCAAAAACATTTTTACACCTAAAATCATCATAAATGACCAAGACTTTAGCTGCAGATCCTTTAAAGGGACTCCTTATGTAAAAAAACTGCCACTTATTTCTTCTTTAAAATCTCAGACAGTACAGTGGCTACATGAGAACCATGCTTTTTCCGGTCCATTGAATTTGTTTTTACCATATCGAGAGAGGAGTCGTGTGCTGCTTTTTAATGATCTATAAGGCTCCTTTCAGACAAGCTAGTGTCACGCTCCAGACTGGCAGTGAAGCACCCGTCCTGACCTCCCAGCACTGATGGGGTCGTATTGCATTATATGGATTTATGATGCTATGTAACCCTTAGAGGTCTGGAATGTATTGTATAACACTGACAACATTATGTCAGTGTTATCTAATACATTCCAGAACTGAAAGGGCTGTTTCACATGAGCGAGTCCATTGCGGGAATCACGCTCCGTGTGAGAGTGTGATCCTCCGCTCTGGACTTGCAGGAGCGCACGGCATTATCACGGAGCGTGATTCCCGGAATGGACTCGCTCGTGTAAAACAGCCCTAAGGGTTTCATAGCATCATAAAATAAATATAATGCAATGCGACCCAGTCAGTGCTGGGAGGTCAGGATGGGAGCTGCCTTATACTGACGCTGCCAGTACGATGCGTGGAACTCGCTCGTCTGAAAGGGGCCTAGGTGAAGGTGTGAGTGTACTTATAGGACCGGAAGAAGTGCAGTGGTGCACAGAGACCAAAGTGGTGCATGTCTCTGTGGTTGAAAACCACGGATTTGTGAACAAACACATTAAAATCAATAGGTTTCCTTTTTCCATGGATAGCACACGTCCATGATTCACTGAAGTGTTAACAAGGCCTTAAAGGGGTGGTTCATTTTTTTTGTTACTTTTTAAAGTTTCGACCCCACCTGTGGAACTTGC
This sequence comes from Bufo bufo, assembly GCF_905171765.1. NCBI lineage: Eukaryota > Metazoa > Chordata > Amphibia > Anura > Bufonidae > Bufo > Bufo bufo. The sequence goes on from NC_053392.1 coordinate 553,252,765, forward strand.
TCTCCACCGCTCCATCCTGGCTCACTTCTTTGGTCTTCTGGTCCCTGTCTATAAATTTCCAGATTGATGGGGTCCTATGCACTGCTGCAGTCAGTGAGTGGCATCAGTGGTGACATGTCCCCAAGTATCACATAACCCAGCAGTGATGTGCCACTTGGGGACAAGTCACCATTCATTGGCTGCAGTGGCACACAAGACCTTGTCCATCTGGAAGTTTACAAGCGGGCATCAGAAGACCAGTGAAGGGAGTCTGGGAGCTGGAGCAGAGCAACGCGGAGCAGATGAATAGGGATTTTTCCACAGGTACAGCAGGCTGGGGTTGCAATTAAAAAAGTAAAGCTGTACAACCCCTTTAAAGCCTCATTCACACGTCCGTGCTCAAATCCGTGAGCAGGGGGTCAGTGGTGCATCCGTGAAGCTGTCCGTGGAGCATCCAGGTTGGGTCTGTGTGTCCGTTTTTTGCTGTCTGTGTTGCATTCTTGTTTCACTGACACTGAACAGCTGAAAAATAATTTTCAAAGCATCTCTTCCTAATGATCCGTGAAACACGGATGGCATCCTTGTTGCATCCGTGGTTTCCACTGACCCATAGACTATAATGGACGTGATAGATCCGTGAACACGGACAAAATAGAGCATGCATCTGTGCTAAAAACACTGACCCACGGACCGTGCTAAAACACTGGTGTCTGAATACACACATTAAAATGAATAGGGACGTTTACTGTCCGTGGAGAACACGTACAGCACACGTCCGTGAAACACTGATGTATGAATGATATATCTTGTGAGATGGGGGCTCTATGGATCTGACCTGTTTTTTTCAGCACATCCCACAGATGCTCAATTGGATTGAGATCTTGGGATTTTGGAGGCCAAGTCAACTCTCCAAACTTTTTCATGTTCCTCAAACCATTTCTGAACCGTATTTGCAGTGTGGCAGGTGTATTATCCTTCTGATGGAGGCCAATGCTTTTGAGAAATACTGTAGCCATGGTGAGACGTACTTGGTCTGTAACAATGTTTAGTAAGGCGGTATGTGTGAAAGTAACATCCACATGTATGTCAGGACCCAAGGTTTCCCAGAAGAACATTGCCTATTCCATCACACTGCCTCTGCCGGCTTGCCACCTAACCCTTGGGCATCCTAATGCTATTTGTTCCCCCATCGACAAGCTAGCCTTCGCTTGCCATGTGCATTAGTGATCATTGGGCGTTCCTTGCACCTACCATCCCACGAGAAATGCCATTTTGGAGACGCTCTGACCCACTCATCTAGACATCAGAATTTGGCTCTTATAATGTCTTATTTCGTTACACTTGCCCATTTCTCCTGCTTCCATCACATCAGCTTCAGGAACTGACTGTTTACCTGCTGCCTGGTGTTACTTACTTCACCTGTCCACGGTTTTAATGTTACGTCTGATGGGTGTGTATATAATTTTTTACTGTTCCAGGTGACAGCAATGACACCGTATATAACTCCAGTAGCCGATATAGTGTGTAATATAAAATAATGCTATGAATAATGGAAGTGCTATCTAGGTGGAGCTCTTCCGATGCATGTACGGCGTACAGTCAAGTAGAAGGCATTTAAAGCAACATCACCTGTTCTACAGGAAGTGATTGTTAGTGCACAGAGGATAAAAATAACCTGACTTCAGACTTATAATTATAGTCTATGAGCTTTCTGTTGTAAACCATGCAATGCCATAGAGCATGTCAACCTAAAAGCAAAAATATCACTGTAATTAATTGCTGATTTTCCTTCCCTGCTGTTTTTTTTTTTTTTTAACATCTTTATTCATTTTTTTGTTTTATAATAACAAATCGGCAAAAACAACGTAACAATGTTCAACCGTTCTGTTGTTAAAGGGGTTGTGCAGTGACTAAAGGGGTTTTCTGAGACTTCAGTATGTGATCAGTGGGGGTCTGACACCCAGGACCCTCCGCTGATCAGCTTTTTGAGAAGGCACCGTCACTCGCAGTAGTGCCACGGCCTTCTTGTAGCTTGGCCTAGGTCAGTGATGTCACTTTCATTGGTCACATGGCCTAGGCACAGCTCAGCCTCATTGAAGTGAATGGGGAGGGACTGCGATTCCAACCACAGCCCCAGCCACTATACAATGTACGGCACTGAGCCTGGTGAGCTGCGAGAAGGCCGCAAAGGGTTACGAGAGCGGCGGTACTTTCTCAAAAAGATGATTGGCGGGGGTCTTAGGTGTGTCACCCCCACAACCAGATATTGATGACCTATCCAGAGGGTATAAATGTCTCAGAAAACTTCTTTAAATAGTGATGACCTATCTAATATCAGATCAGCAGGGGTCTAACTTCTGGCACACTTGCCGATCATCTCATGCACTCGGCCGTAAGTGTTTTGCGGTCCAATTGCATGCCACCCCTTTTTGTTTTCCCTGCAGAAATGTCCTATTCTTGTGCTGTCCGCATCTTTTGTGACCCCATTATAATGAATGGGTCCGCATCCAATCCGCAAAAAACGTGGAGCAGATGTGGACTTAAACTATGGCCGCGTGTATGAGCCCTTAGGGTCCATTCACACGTCTGTAATTTGGGTCCGCATTCGTGCCGCAATTTGCGGACCTATTAACTTTCAATGGGGCTGGAACGGATTCGAATCCGCATTTTTCGGGATCCGCATTTTCGGGATCCGCATCCATTTTTTTGGGATCCGCAGTTCCATTCCTGAAAAAAATAGCGGACCAGAAAAGGCATTTTCTTTTATAGTGTCTGTGATGTGTGGTCCGCAGATTGCGGATCGCACATTGCAGGTGTCTGTATTTTGCGGATCCGCAATTTTGCTGCAGTAGGGGCAGAAATGACACCCATATTGGTTGTCACTCAGTTTTTATATAGATACAATTAAAGGCTATGTACACCTTTTGGGGCAATTTTTTTTTATTACTGCATTATACTTATTTTGAACTAAAAATATAATTGGTCTTTATTAAAAATATGGCATTCATTTTTCTGTACAGAGCTGACATGCTCTATTAGCATCCTCTGGATTTTCTGTCTTTTCCATCAGACCAGGAGCAGATGGACTCCTTATCTCTGCTCTCTGACACTATAAACACTTATTATAGCTCAGTTCATATCTTACTGATAAGAATTAGTTTAAATGAGTGTTTATGACCTCTTGGTAGTTTAGAGATAAGGTTTATTAGATCACAGGTACAAAGTGAAAATGAAAGTAGCAGTCACACAGCTAGAAAAACAGTCCTTTGTGACAGAACAGCTCAATATTTTTAATAAAGACCAAGTAAAAAAAAAGATTTTTAGCCAGAAATTCATAACATGCAGTCATAAAAAAAATTCCCTCCGAAGGTGTACATAGCCTTCAAAGGGGTTGCCCGGGTTCAGAGCTGAACCCGGACATCCCTCCATTTTCACCCCGGCAGCCCCCCTGACATGAGCATCGGAGCAGTTCATGCTCCGATGCTCTCCTTTGCCCTGCGCTAAATTGCACAGGGCAAAGGCATTTTTAGGAGTTCCGGTGACGTACCGGGGCTCTCCATGGGGCTGACAGGAACCCCGGTGACATCACCGGCACTGATGGGCAGGATTTAGCTCCGCCCGGCAGTGTGTTATTGAAAACAAAAAAGCCTGTGCCCTGTGCGATTTAGCGCAGGGCACGGGAGCGCATTGGAGCATGAGATGCTCCGATGCCAGACTCAGGGGGCTGCCTGGGTGAAAAAAAGGGTATGTCCGGGTTCAGCTCTGAACCCGGACAACCCCTTTGGGTAACTGATAAAAAGAATTGGAAAGGGGTTCTCTGGCCTTCAGCTAACCCGTCGAGAGCACTTTCAGCAGTACTTACTCTTTGGTTACTCCACCGATTCCGCGATCCCATCTTGGGTCACGGGATCTGACGTTGCGACTAGATGTGCTCCTCTTTCTTCCTGTTCAGCTGCATAATATACATGCTGCCAAACAGGAAGAAACAGGAGCACATCTGGTGGTGATGTCAGATTAGGAGCCCACAGGCAGTCAGGCAGTCAGTCCAGCCAGGATGGCAGAATCACGGAGCGAAAGTGTATTCTGTCCACAGGTTAGCAGAAAGGACCATTTTAAGTACAGGCCTGGAAAACCCTTTGAATTAAAAGGGTGCAGATTAAAAATGCAGGGGTCATACACCCAGTAGTATTACTGCTCAGTTTTAGGCCTCTTGCACACAACCATATACGTATTTTGATTCGCAAAACATGGATCCGCAAAATACGGATACCCTCAATGTGCATTCCTCATTTTTCACACTCCCATCAATAGAAATGCCTATTTGCGCCCGCAAAACGGTCCAGAATAGGACATGTTCTATAATTTGCAGAACGGCCACACAGATCCGCAAAAAATGGAGATGGGTGCATAGCTCCATAGGGATTAATAGGTCACTGTGCTATCCTCAAAAAATACGGATAGCACACTGAAGAAAAATAAGGTCATGTGCAAGAGCCCTTCTGCAGACCAGTCCAGGCCGTAGAGGTACAGGGGGGCCTCTATCCTGCATCTCCAGTTTTATGTAAAGGCATATAAACGTTTTTTTTCTGCCAGACTGCACAAAAATCCTGGAAAAATTGTGTTGTGCGCCATTGGACAGGTATTGTCCCCTAGTAGCATTGCTTCAAGAGGAGCATATCTCAGTATATACTGCTAATCAGCCCATGCACAGGGCCCTGCTGTGAGCACGAGACAAAGCCTTGTCTGTTTTCTGTGTCCAGTTTTGGAAACATTGACATACATACGGTAGGTGCGAATTCTAATAGCAACACTCATATTCTGCACGCTTACATCCGGCCCACTTACGTTGGTGCAGAGCAGCTTTTTGTGCTTGCTAATGCTTTCAGCAGCTGTCTCCCCTAGCGTCTGGTCACTATTTGCAGAGAAAATCTTCCTGCGAGTCAGAGGACTTCCTTCCTCTTTCGCCCACTTTCCTCCGTCTCTTCTGCAAACTATGCAGTATTCATCTGGAAGTGCACAATTTGTGAGCTTTTTTTGTTGTTGCATTAATATTCCTCTTATATGGTGATGCAAACATTTGCATGTAAAGAGATTATTAAATAGGATGCTCAATTGTACCCCACTGGAATATAACTGAAGTACCACTATGCTTTGGCACATGTAGAAGTAATAGAGCATCAGATAATATATCTACACTGAACAAAAATATAAATGCAACACTTTCAGTTTTTCTCCCATTTTGCATGAGCTGAACTCAAAGATCTGAAACATTTTCTACATACACAAAAGACCCATTACTCTCAAATATTGTTCACAAATCTGTCTAAATCTGTGTTAGTGAGCACTTCTCCTTTGCCGAGATAATCCATCCCACCTCACAGATCTGGCACATCAAGGTGCTGACTAGACAGCATGAATATTTCACAGGTGTGCCTTAGACTGCCCACAATAAAAGGCCACTCTGAAATGTGCACAGTTTTGCCTTACCGGGGGGTGTATCTGGTGTGGCCACCATTTGCCTCACGCAGTGCAATACATCTCCGTCGCATAGAGTTGATCAGGTTGTGATTGTGGCCTGTGGAGTGTTGGTCCGCTCTTCAATAGCTGTGCGAAGTTGCAGAATATTGTCAAGAACTGGAACACACTGTCGTATACGCCGATCCAGAGCATCCCAAACATACTCAATGGGTGACATGTCCGGTGAGTATGCTGGCCATGCAAGAACTGGGATGTTTTCAGCTTCCAGGAATTGTGTACAGATCCTTGCAATATGGGGCCGTGCATTATCATGCTGCAACATGAGGTGATGGTCGTGGATGAATGGCACAACAATGGGCCTCAGGATCTCATCACAGTATCTCTGTGCATTCAAAATGCCATCAATAAAATGCACCTGTGTTCGTTGTCCATAACATACGCCTGCCCATTCCATAACCCCACCGCCACCATGGGCCACTAGATCCACAACGTTGACGTCAGCAAAATGCTCCCCCACACGACGCCACACACTCTGTCTGCCATCTGCCCTGAACAGTGAAAACCGGGACTCATCCGTGAACAGAACGCCTCTCCAACGTGCCAGACGCCATTGAATGTGAGCATTTGCCCACTCAAGTCGGTTACGACGACGAACTGCAGTCAGGTCCAGACCCCGATGAGGACGATGAGCATGCAGATGAGCTTCGCTGAGACGGTTTCTGACCGTTTGTGCAGAAATTCTTTGGTTATGCAAACCGATTGTTGCTGCAGCTGTCCGGGTGGCTGGTCTCAGACGATCATGAAGGTGAACATGCTGGATGTGGAGGTCCTGGGCTGGTGTGGTTACACGTGGTCTGCGGTTGTGAGGCCGGTTGGATGTACTGCCAAATTCTCTGAAACGTCTTTGGAGACGGCTTATGGTAGAGAAATAAGCATTCATTGCACGGACAACAGCTCTGGTAGACATTCCTGCAGTCAGCATGCCAATTGCACGCTCCCTCAAACGATGCGACATCTGTGGCATTGTGCTGTGTGATCAAACTGCACATTTCAGAGTGGTCTTTTATTGTGGGCAGTCTAAGGCACACCTGTGCAATATTCATGCTGTCTAATCAGCACCTTGATATGCCACACCTGTGAGGTGGGATGGATTATCTCGGCAAAGGAGAAGTGCTCACTAACACAGATTTAGACAGATTTGTGAACAATATTTGAGAGTAATGGGTCTTTTGTGTATGTAGAAAATGTTTCAGATCTTTGAGTTCAGCTCATGCAAAATGGGAGCAAAACCGAAAGTGTTGCGTTTATATTTTTTTTCTGTGTAGATACTAATCATAACTAAGCAATACTTAGTTTCACCTTATTCATACCTTTTAAGATCTCTGCTTGCTGTCAGTAAACATGTAGAACTAATAGGGCATCAGATAATATAACTAGATACTAATCATAACAACTAAACAATACTTTGTTTAAACTTATTCACCCTTTTCAAGATATCTGCTTGCTGTCAGTAATTGTAAACATTCCTCTTTATATTCAGAGGCTGAAAACCTGTCCAGAGTATGTCCAGCTGGCGCAGGTGAGAAGCTTGTTACGAGAGAGAGAGCTCTAATACAGTTAAAGGGGGTGTCTAAGATTAAAAAATTTTTAATTGGAGAAGAGCAGAAAACTGTTAGGAAAAAAAAGGTTCCCATTGGTCCATCAGCGATGACATCACATTCATCATTCACGTTACCGCTACAGCCAAACACTGGCCTTGGCAGTTACATGTCCATGACTGTTGAGGCCAGTGATTGGCTGCAGTGGTCACCTGAATTATGTATGTGACTTCAACGTTGCAGGAGCAGCAGGGACAAAAGCACTAGCGGGGACCAAAGCAGCAGTGACTTTTAAAGGGGTTGTCTCATCTTATACATTGGTGGCACATCGCTAGGATATGCCACCAATGTCAGACTCTGGGACCTGCACCTATCCCCAAAAGTTAAGGAGAGTACACCGCACAGGCGTGGCATGCTCTTCTTTCATTTCTATGGGAATTCCAAAAATATCTGAGCAAGCACGCTTGGCTATTTTCGAAAGTCCCACTGAAATGAATGGAGCGTGCACCGCGCAAGTCATGTACTTATGTCATAGGACATTATCAGTCCAGGTTTTCAACTGCTAGATGTAAACCATGTGTTTCAGTTCTCTGACGGCAAGCAGAGATCTTGAGGAATTGAAACAGAAACTTTTCATTCATGCCATAATTATTCTCTCTGTGCATGAAGCAGACAATACCTTTTAAAAAAACAATAGAGAGTATCGCTGAGCTGCAGGGAATTTCACGTTGCTTGGATGTTTTAAAAAAATAGGGAACAAAGATAGTGGAGGGGATGCCCACTGTTACCAGTCTGGTTGTGGCATTCATTTACAAACCTACCTTAAAGGGATATTTATTATAAATCCATTATTGTGGTCCGTTGATACAAGCAAGCAGCTCATTAATATGACTGTACTAAAATTGTTGCCCAGGGTAGCTTTTGGAAAAAATGCACAGCCTTATGTACACAATACATGGCTGCTTACATGCGTGTAGTGATGTCTCGTGACCACATCATCCAGTGGTTGCAGTGCATACACACTGGCCATACAGTATATGGCCTTAGGCCTCATGCACACGACAGTATTTTTTTTGTGGTGCGCAAAAAGCTGTTCCGTGATCCGTTTCCGTTTTTGTTTCCGTGCCTTCCTTGATTTTTGGAGGATCACCAGACATGAAAAGTGAAAAGAAAAATCTAAGTCAAGTTTGCCTTGCAAATGATAGGAAAAAAACGGACGCGGATGACAATCGTGTGTGCCTCCATGTTTTTTCACAGACCCATTGACTTGAATAGGTCCGCAAACCGTTGTCCGTGAAAAAAATAGGACAGGTCATATTTTTTGGACGGACTGGAAACACGGATCACGGACGCGGATGACAAACGGTGCATTATCCGAGTTTTCAACTGACCCATTGAAAGTCAATGGGTCCACAGAAAATCACGGAAAACGGAACAACGGACACGGAACACAAAAACGGTCGTGTGCATGAGGCCTTACTCACACGGCAGTGATTTCTATCAGTGATTCTGAGCCAAAACCAGGTGCGGCTCTAAACACAGAACAGGTGCAGATCTTTCCCTTATACCTCATGTCTGTGGAGGCTCCAATCCTGGTTTTGGCTCACAATCACTGACGTGTGAATGAGGCCTATCTATGTATATTTATATGGGTGTATACAGTGGGGCCTGAATTTGTATGGAAACCACGGGGAATTTGAACTTTCTACAGCACAGCAATTTCTAGTTAGAATGGAAATTGACCAGAAACTAAGGGGGTCATTTATTAAGCTGAAATATGCTATTATTAGGCGTATTTCAGGTCCAGCTCGGAAGCGGTCTTACATTTAGAACTGGCCAAGGGGCCGACGCCTCTTCGTCTAAAACGCCAGTTTTAATAAATGTGCCCCTCAATCTGCAGCAAAATCTGTAATAAATACATGACAAAATCTGTACTTTTTTTGCGGATTTGTCGAAGATTTCACCCAGTGCATTCCAAAGGGTAGAATCCGCAATATAAAGTGAAGTGCTGCAGATTAAAAGTCCTCACCGCATGTGGTTTCACCAAAGGATTAGGTCCTATGTAATAAAATGTTTTGTCCTGTTGCAGACAGTACACAGCAGGGAGGCTCCTGCTCCAGCCAGCTGTCCTAAAGGAGGAGGGAGGACATGGATGTCCTCTTGAGACACAGAGATTTCTTTATATATTTCTCAGTTTACAATGTAAGGCCCCCTGCACACGAACGTGTGCTTCCCGTTGCCGTATTGCGGACCCGCAATACACGGGTGCCGTTCCGTGGGCATTCTGCATCACGGATGCGGACCCATTCACTTGAATGGGTCCGCAAATCCGGAGATGCGGAATGGAAGCACGGAACTGAACCCTACAGAAGCACTACAGAGTGCTTCCGTGGGATTTCGTCCCGTACTTCCGTTTCGCAAAAAGATAGGACATGTCCTATCTTTTTGCGGAACGGCTGGATCGCGGACCCATTAAAGTGAATGGGTCCGCGATCCGCTGCGGCTGCCCCACGGACTGTGTTCGTGCATTGCGGCCCGCATTTTGCGGGCTGTAGCACGACCACAGGGTGCACACGTTCGTGTGCAGGGGGCCTAACACACAGGACCAAAGGCAAGGAGGAGATGATGGGAAGAAGTGTTTTTTGTCTTTTTGTGTGTGCTTAGTACATTAGTAGATCTGCACTTGCAGATTGGTGGGAACTCGAGGGTCCAACCCCCGGAAACCACCACCATTTCCTGGAACACATGGCCACATGGCACTCTGGAGTATCGCGGCTCCTGTATTCTTCTATGCACAGTAGATAGGTACTAAAACTTGGTCCCATTTACTTGAATAGGCCTGAGCTTCAGATCCCTACAGTGTGCCTGGGCAGAAGCAGTACCATACTACGGTAGGAAAGAGCTGAAGGCGCCCGCACCAATCAGCAACGTCTTAGGCCCCTTTCACACGAGGGAGTTTTTCGCGTGGGTGCAATGCGTGGCGTGAACGCATAGCACCCGCACTGAATGCTAACCCATTCATTTCAATGGGTCTGTGTACATGAGCGTTTGTTTTTTTTACGCATCAGTTCTGCGTTGCGTGAAAAACGCAGCATGTTTTATATTCTGCGTTTTTCACAGAGCCCTGGCCCCATAGGAGTGAATGGGGCTTCAGTGAAAAACGCTTTGCATCCGGAAGCAAGCGCGGGTGCAATGCGTTTTTAACTGATGTTTGCCTAGAGATGTTTGTAAACCTTCCGTTTTTTATCATGCGCGTGAAAAACTCATCGAAATGCATTGCACTCGCGTGGAAAAAACGGAAGAACTGAACGCAATCGCAAACAAAACTGACTGAACTTGCTTGCAAAATGGTGCGAGTTTCATTGAACGCACCCTGATCGCATCCGGACCTAATCTGCCACACTCGTGTGAAAGAGGCCTTACCCTTTTTGATGGAACAATGCTTCTTTAAAATTAGCATAATGCATTTCATAAATGTGGAATTATCTTATATCACTTTGCATACAGTAACAAGTAATTTAGGTGACCCTGTCTTACTATTTTGGCAAAAATTGTTGAAACCAGATCATCGGTTAACAAAAATAGAAACTCATTGCCGCACATGTGTGAAAGCAGCTGTTTACCTTGTCAGAATGTTGATCCTGGTTTACTACCCTTATGTATCGTTTTTCTCCCTAAAGATAACTTGTTTTTCCCAATACATTGCTGAACGTAAACTAAAAATCCAAAAAAAGACATATGCAGAAATCCGGGCCAAAACACGCAGTCTTTGTATTATTCTACTATCTTACCAATTATTTGTTTTACCTGCTTCCATTTCTTTCTTTTTAGGGGCTGTTCACATCTCATTTTGGCTGTACATCAGGCGGATAAGTTTAGACATACAATACAAAAAGTATACAAACGTATCCAATTTTGTGGTTATCAATCCTTTTTTATGTTTGTGTTTGTTTTTTTAACAAAACACGTACACTCACCTAAAGAATTATTAGGAACACCATACTAATACGGTGTTGGACCCCCTTTTGCCTTCAGAACTGCCTTAATTCTACGTGGCATTGATTCAACAAGGTGCTGATAGCATTCTTTAGAAATGTTGGCCCATATTGATAGGATAGCATCTTGCAGTTGATGGAGATTGGAGGGATGCACATCCAGGGCATGAAGCTCCCGTTCCACCACATCCCAAAGATGCTCTATTGGGTTGAGATCTGGTGACTGTGGGGGCCATTTTAGTACAGCGAACTCATTGTCATGTTCAAGAAACCAATTTGAAATGATTCGAGCTTTGTGACATGGTGCATTATCCTGCTGGAAGTAGCCATCAGAGGATGGATACATGTTCTCATTCTGTTTACGCCAAATTCGGACTCTACCATTTGAATGTCTCAACAGAAATCGAGACTCATCAGACCAGGCAACATTTTTCCAGTCTTCAACAGTCCAATTTTGGTGAGCTCGTGCAAATTGTAGCCTCTTTTTCCTATTTGTAGTGGAGATGAGTGGTACCCGGTGGGGTCTTCTGCTGTTGTAGTCCATCCGCCTCAAGGTTGTGCATGTTGTGGCTTCACAAATGCTTTGCTGCATACCTCGGTTGTAACGAGTGGTTATTTCAGTCTACGTTGCTCTTCTATCAGCTTGAATCAGTCGGCCCATTCTCCTCTGACCTCTAGCATCCACAAGGCATTTTTGCCCACAGGACTGCCGGATACTGGATGTTTTTCCCTTTTCACACCATTCTTTGTAAACCCTAGAAATGGTTGTGCGTGAAAATCCCAGTAACTGAGCAGATTGTGAAATACTCAGACCGGCCCGTCTGGCACCAACAACCATGCCACGCTCAAAATTGCATAAATCACCTTTCTTTCCCATTCTGACATTCAGTTTGGAGTTCAGGAGATTGTCTTGACCAGGATCACCCCACCTTAATCTACTTTCTTGCGCAGCCCGGCATCTCTTCTGTCTTCATTTTAGCTGTGTGCAGAAAAAGGACCTGTGGTGACGTCACTCCGGTCATCACATGATCCATCACCATGGTAAAAGATCATGTGACGGACCATGTGATGACCGTTCTAGGGGCTCTATACCGGATAAAAACTGATCAGTTTTATCCCCATGCATTCTGAATGGAGAGCAATCCGTTCAGGATATATCAGGATGTCTTCAGTTCAGTCTTTTTGACATTTCAGGATGGAGATAATACCGCAGCATGCTACGGTTTTATCTCCGGCCAAAAAAACTGAACACTTGACTGATTACCGGATCCGGCATTTTTTTCCATAGGAATGTATTGGTGCCGGAATGCCGGATCCGTCCTTCCGGTCTACGCATGCGCAGACAGAAAAGAATTAGAAAAAAAATAAATGCCGGATCCGTTTTTCCAGATGACACTGGAAAGACTGATCCGGCATTTCAATGCATTTGTAAGACAGATCAGGATCCTGATCAGTCTTACAAATGCCATCAGTTGGCATACATTTTGACGGATCCGGCAGGCAGTTCCGGCGACGGAACTGCTTGCCGGATCACTCTGCCGCAAGTGTGAAAGTACCCTTAAGGCAACCTGCACATGTTGCAGAATAAGTGCATTTTTTACAAGCGGATTCACATGCAGAAAAACAACAGCGTCATTTCTTCCGTGCAGAAATTGACCTGCTGTGTGGATTTCGAAATCTGCGGCATGTCAATTATGTTTCCAATGGAAAGGTAAGATCTGCACCAAAAACCTCAATTAATACGTGTGGATTTAGGTGCAGAAATCTCCATATGGAGATCCGGCAGGCTGCTCTGGCACAGAGTAGCCTGTCACATTCTCGACTTCACCGCCAGATCCTCATTGACTGTAATGAGGTCCGGAAGTGATCGTTTTGTGCCTCCGGCAGCCGTCATTAGCGCTGGATCAGGCAGCTGAATCTCTGTAAAATGTGAACAAGGCCTTACCCGCACACGTGTGCAGGTACCCTAAAAGTGAATGGGAGTCACAGGCACCACCAAGTAAAATGGGCAGAGATAGCTATGGCAGCTTGCCTCTGTATGTGAAGAGTTGTTGCCCATGGTGTCATTCTTCTCCTCCCTCCAGTGCTACTCGATGTGAAACAAGTTTTGGTAAAAGTTTTTGAAGCAGGAACATTTCCAGACTGCAAGGCAAATTTTAGCAAAGCTTCACCATCTTATCATCCGTTTGAGGCCAATGTGGGGGAGTCCTCTACAAACTGATTTATATCTGAAGGCTTTTACTTGTGTTTCCTAGGCCGGGTGTGGCATCAGAAAGTAGTACATTTTCTTAACTTTTTTTTTTTCTGTTCCATTATACTTTTTCCCCCCAGATATTTGGGTACCTGTTCTCAGTCACACTGTGGGCTACAAGCCTGTAACAGGACTCTGTTATTGACATGATTCCCCGTTGATGAAAACGCCCACTTCAGTCTGGTAAACTGTGTGACAGGACATGTGCTTATCTATGTCTGTCTCCGAAGCACGGTATGAGAGAGTTCTCCTTTCTACAAGTAACCATACCTCTCTCAGAACAAACTTAAAACCGTTTATTTTCTCAGTCCTCGCCGTGACGTCATAGGAAGCTTTTCGTCTGTTCTTCGCTTAAGCTTCCAGAACTTATCCAGGGATTTCACAAAACCAGATGTGGTGATCCAACATGTGCAAGGCCGGGTTTACATGGGTGATTGCCCTCTGCCCCATGACAAGTGGGACATCTAGATAACTATTACGTTTTTCGTGTAGAGCAAAGAAGTTTTACCAAAAGGGGATAAGACATCTTGCTGCCCCCTATTTTATCGGAATTACTTTTGATCTGCTACTATACTAGTGACCCGAAAACTGGTCCGAAGAAATGTTCTTGTTGGTCAGAGGATTCTGATCTTTATGACCATTTGGTGACTATGGTTGCATGTGTGACCACAGCCAAGTCATAGACATGGTCTTGTTCTCCACAGGGTACTCTGCTTTACTTCCACACTCCAGAGATATACTTCTTGGTCTATTGGCCTCCTATGAAGAGGCTCTTGTGTGTACAGTATGCTTATGTTCCTGAGATAAGGAAATACGATTGTGGGTCCCACTGGGGACAGGGCCTGAATTCATTCTGTGTGTAGAGCTGTAGAGTACGTTATCCAAAAAACCAGCGAAATAAATAGACATGTTAAAATCGCCTTTGCATTTGCATACATGTGTTGACATGGACTAAAATCACACAGCCCATGTTGAAGACCTTATTGCTGTTCAGTTGGTGCAAAGTCACCCATTTAGTCTTCCTGTTTTTTTGTATTTTTTTTTTGCCTTTTTAAATCTTCTGGTATTTTAGTGGCATTCTTAATTTAGCGTAATTGTGTACTTTGTTATTCTCTTATTTAAAGCGGTGGCCTTATAGTAGGCCGTATGCACAGCATAAGGATTCATGCACATGGCCGTTAGTGTTTTGTGGTCTGCAAAACACGGATCCCGGCTGAGTGCATATCACCATTTATTTTTTAACTTCTGTAGAAATGTCCTATCCTTGTCCTCGAAACGGACAAGAAAACGACATGTTCTATCTTTTTTGAAGGGCCGCGGAACGGAGGTGCAGATGTTGACAGTACACCGTGTGCTGTCCGCATCTTATAAAGCCCCATTGAAATTAATGGGTCCGCATCCAATCCACCCCAAAAAAATCGGATGCGGATCAAACATACGGTCATGTGCATGATCCCTAATGCTGAGGCTTCACTGCTCTGGACTCCACTCTATGGGGGGTAATTTGACAGGCTCTGTACTCCAGTCTTCTGTCTTCAATGGGCGTGTTTGGTCCGCATCACGGTCCAAAGTAATGTATGTCTCCATGATTTTTCCGCTGGCCCGCGGTCAGTAGAAAACCACGGATGTGTGACAAACACATTAAAATCAATGAGTATTATATGTGCTGAAAAATGGAAATGTGAACGAGGCCTGAGTCTGATGGGAAGAGTCTCCTGCTCTGGCTGACTCAGCCCATCCATGTATTGCATGGTCAGTCATGTATTTAAATGGCCTCCATGTAATATTTTATGTCCCTTGCTGCGACCTTTCCTGAAGCCAAACAAACTTTCCCCCTGGAGATGACGGGTGGTCACTGGGGGGGTCCCGAACCAGTTAGAGAAGTGGTTGTCTTCATGAGGCAATATGAGAGGTTTAGTAATTTTATATAGATGGCTTTCAAATAAGACAAGAACTGATGTTGGACCCAGGAGACATATGATCCTGGTTAACTAGCAGATAACCTGTCTTTGTTGCCCATGGTAACCAATCAGAGCTCAGCTTTTAATATTTACAGATCAGTTTAAGAAATGAAAGCAGTGCTGTGATTGGTTGCTATGGGCAACTAAGATGTACTGTTAGCCTTAATAAAAAGGCCCTACAGTATCATTTTGTTTATACATGTCCAGTCTGTAGTACCACGGCATTTGAGGAGCAGATGCCATATGGGCATAATATAGAGAATCTATCACAAAGATTTGCCAGCCCCTTACCCTCCCTATAAGCTGGCAGTGCCCCTTAACACACAGCGGATCAGCAGCCTGTGCCATACTAGTTAGGGCTTATGCACACGAACATATTTTTCTGATCTGCGTTTTTTTCGGGTCGGATATAGATCCATTTTTCTTCAGCGGGTCAGCAAAAGATGCCGACGGCACAATGTCCGCATCTATATGTCCACCACGGCCCTCAAAAAAATAGAACATGTCCTATTCTTATTCGTATTACGGACAAGGATAGGACAGTTCTATGGAGGGTCGGACATTTGCATGAGCGCTTAGGATGTATGCACGATACAATAATGCCAAAATGAAAAACCAATTCTTGAGGACATTTTACAGTAAATTGGAATTTCCCTTCCACTACTACTTGCTTTTGCCCTGCACGCTGGTGTCTTTAAGTTTCCTGTACCAAAATTGTTCCAGCGGAAATGGCTTTGATGCCCATAGCAACCAATTTGTTTTATTTTCCCTGGTTGCTATACGAAATAAGGCGAACTGTTCTCTCTACATAGGATCAATTGTCTCCATTTGCTGACCTGTCTGAGAGGGTAAATTACACTGGGGCAGTTTTACTAATCCTGTAGATGGCGCTGGGACCCCCACTGATCATGAGAACAGGGACCCTGTACCCTGTGGAGCCCCCTTGAAATGGACGGAGTGGGTGGTCGGAAAAGCGTGCCGCTGCTTCATTCATTTCTATGGCAGCGCCAGAGATAGCAGAGGACAGCCCTCCTACTGCTGGGCCCCCCATCCATCTGATGGTTGTTATATGTAACTTGTTAGAAACGGAATACCCCTTTAAAGCCCTGATACACGTCAGTGTATTGTTGGCTGAACCCACCGTTCTATGTGTGTGGAGAGCTCCCGACTACCCCGGGCCGAATATGTGTATGGGGAGTCGGGAGAAATGGCTGACAAACACAGAATGTGTATAGCCGCCCATAGGCGTCTTTTTTGCCATGGAACTTTGGCACGGACACCGATACTCAAATATTGCCAACGGCTGCGTTGTCTCTGCAGTGGTGAGGATTGCGGAGTGACAGCTTAAAGCCACAGCCGTGCCGAGAAGGGACATGTCTGTTCTCGGTGCTTCCACGGCTTGAAGCCACCACTCTCCAATCCTCAGCGCTGCCTCCCATTGAAATGTATGGGAGGCAGAAAGAATGCGGCTGCTGGCAGGATTTTGCCAAAATTTTCGGTGTGGCTGTCTTTGGCAAAATTCCTATTTGAATAGCCCCTTAGACCGGCTGCCTTAGACCTGCACCAGATTTATCACAGGGGATGAGGCTGGATGATGTGTTGTAGGGACAGACACTTTTCTCTGACTCTGTACCAACTATTGGTTGGCTTAGGCCTCTTGCACACGACCGTATGTATTTTGCAGTCCGCAAAAAATACGGATGACATCCGTGTGCATTCCGTATTTTGCGGAACGGAACAGTTGGCCCTTCATAGAACAGTCCTATCCTTGTCCGTAATGCAGACAATAATAGGACATGTTCTATTTTTTTGCGGAACAGAAATACGGATATACGGCAACGGAATGCACACAGAGTAACTTCCTTTTTTTTCCCCGGACCCATTGAAGTGAATGGTTCCGCATATGGCCCACAAAAAAGACGGAACGGACACGGAAAGAAAATACGTTCGTGTGCAAGAGGCCTTAGGCCTCTTGCACACAAACGTATTTTATTTTCGTTCCGTTTTTGCGGTTTCCACTTGCAGTCCGTATGCGGAACCATTCATTTCAATGGTTCCGCAAAAAAAACTGAATGTACTCCGTGTGCATTCCATTTCCGTATATCCGTTCCGCTAAAAGATAGAAACTTGTCCTATTATTGTCCACATAATGGACAAGGATAGTACTGTTCTATTAGGGGCCAAAATTCCGTATTTCTTGCAGATCCGTTTTTTGCGGACCGCAAAATACATACGGTCGTGTGCAAGAGGCCTTAGTTTGAGTCAGAATATTACGTCAGAATTGTGGCACAATTTGGGCGATAAATGTTGCATATTAGTTCACGCCCTTTCTGCGAAGCGACACACTTTTTCATTAATTTACACCCCCTTATCCGTCTAGGCACAGATAATTTCTCTAAATCTAAATTAGCAGAGTTGCACAACATTTGAGCCATGTATACGGGGCATGTACAGCGGCACGCAAAGGTTTAGGCACTTCACGTTTATCCATATACTATCGCCATATGGTACCGTATGAGATACTTGCTTCTAGGGTACTTTCACACTAGCGTTTTTGTTTTCCGGTATTGAGTTCCGTCCTAGGGGCTCAATACCGGAAAAAAACTGATCAGTTTTATCCTAATGCATTCTGAATGGTGAGCAAACCGTTCAGGATGCATCAGTTCAGTCCCTCTTACGTTTTTAGGCATGCTGCAGTTTTCTCTCCGGCCAAAAATCCTGAACATTTGCCGGAATGCTGGATTCCATTGAAATGCATTAATGCCGGATCCGACCCCAAGTGTTCCGGCAAAACGGATCCGGTTTTGCGGTCTGCGCATGCGCAGACCTTTAAAAATGCAACAAAAAAAAATATACCGGATCCGTTTTTCCGGATGACAACCGGAGAGACGGATCTGGTATTGCAATGCATTTGTGATACAGATCCGCATCCGGATCTGTCTCACAAATGCATCAGTTTGCGTCCGGATTGCCGTAACGGCAGGCAGTTCCGGCGACGGAACTGCCTGCCGGAATCCTCTGCTGCAAGTATGAAAGTAGCCTTAGAAAATGCTCCTCTGTAAGTACTTGAAGACGCACAGAGGTTTATACGGACGCTGTATTGCAACACCATTCACATTGGAAAACTTGCACATACTCCCAATAAATCGTGTTCAGATTCATTTTATATCATTGCCTGGTCACAAATATGGGTTAAATCATTTAAATAGGACAGGCTGCCTAAAGTTTCACGCTCCATTGATATCTATAGGTAAAGTGCCAAGCAGAGAACAATAGAATGGCGGTAAATGAAAATATGACGGTGCGAGTAGCTGCATCGACTGACATGAGCACGGTTGGCGCTCAGGAACTAATAATATACCGACATAAAGAACATTATTGGAATGAGGCCTAATACCGCCCTCTAATACACCTAAACACTTGGGACAGTGGAATTGGACTCTTGCCATATCGAGAGACACTACAGCAAATTGCCGTTTCATTTATTTATCGTGCCCTTTAAGGCCATTTCTCAGGCTCCCATTAACCCCTTCAGCAGTGAACCGTCCGAATCGAAGTCCACGCGGATGGACTGGCGTGGGTTGGTGTGCGGTGTAAACCCAGTGTCTGAACCTTAATAAACAGCAAGAGCAGGCTCTGCCCTCTGGGCTCCAAATAGTACAGCATGCAACAAGGGAGAGGGACGCCAGCGCGAGGTGGAAACAGTAGTATCGGATTACAGTTTCAAAATATGGCTGAACACATTAGCTGTCTCTACGCTATTAACTCCATTTATAATTACATAGCTTATTTGTTAAAGAAGGTCTTGTCTTCCAATTAACATGGATGTCACTTCTGGGACTGAGCTACTAGGAAACATGTGGCGCTGCTTTAAATTCAGATAATTATACTTAATTCCTGAAAAGTTCTTTATAGACTTGCAGAATGTCCGCTGCACCGAGCGAGCGGCTTCTTCTTCTTGTTTGTTACGTCGCTGTTAGAATTTCTTCTTCATGCTGGATCAGTATTTGATGCAGCGTTTTATTTAATGCAGAATTTTTCCATTTTGGACCAGGGGATCTCTACCGTCTAGAATCCAGGGATGCTCAACCTGCGGCCCTCCAGCTGTTGTAAAACTACAACTCCCAGCATGCCCTCCTGTAGGCTGATAGCTGTAGGCTGTCCGGGCATGCTAGGAGTTGTAGTTTTACAACAGCTGGAGGGCCGCAGGTTGGGCATCCCTGGTAGAGAGTCCTGCAGTGCACATGTTAGAGGTTCTCCCTGCCTGCTGCTCTCTCTCTCTCTGGTTAATGACACCCTCCGCAACGTGTCTGGTATTCCGTATAATGAAATACGCCCTCTGCTGGATGCTGTAGTGTCTAGCACAAGGGATCATGTCATATGAGGATAGGGCGGACAATGACACAGCTTTCGTGCAGGTATTCCTGGTGTCAAGAACCTGAGGAATGTCAGATGTTGCTGCATCAGAGCTCCACCGGGTCAGGAAGGTTTCTGGAGTGTGATGTGGTAGAATATGCATCTTTGCCCAAATGATAAAACGTGGATGAGCTCAGAAGCAGAGGTGGGAAGTCTACTGTATGTGGAGATAGGAACTTTCTACCATAGGGCGATGGAGTCTTCTGCTCAACTGTGGACGTCACCCACAAATGGTCAAATATACACAATCGCCTACCTGTTTCCTCCCTCAGCCATACGTTTGAAAGGTATAGTGTAGACTGCTGTATTATTTTTCACAGTGCTTTAATTTAATTTTTTTTTTTACAACAGAATCCAAACATATGACATCCCAGGGGCGTAGCTATAGGGGGTGCAGAGGTCGCAGTCGATACCAGGCCCAGGAACCCGAGGGGGCCCAAAGACCCTTGTGGTACATAAGACGACACTGGTATTATAGAAAGTGCATGCAGGTCAAGTTACACCTCTGGCTGGAGGGAAGGAGTTAGGTCAAGAATTTGGCAGGGGGAAGGGGAGGTGACGTTTCAATTTTTGCCTCAGGCAGCACGAAGGCTATGTGCTCCCCTACCCCTGGCCACAAAGCACTGAAGGAAGGGGGCCAAAGCTGAACTCTTGCACCAGGGCCCATGAGCCTTTAGCTACGTCCCCGTGACATCTGTCTCCATATCTGTGAACATTTCTAATGTGGATAGTTAGATCTGCAATACCATAATGCTGCACAGAATACCACAGGGCAGCACAAGATACTGCAACCCCTGCTTCAACTATATCACTTTCCTGAGGTCAACAATACAGTTGAATTCAGTAGGGCACCTGTCCTATGAAACGAAGGCAGTGTGATATTCTGCTGGGAAACTTTGAGGCCTAGCATTCATGTGGATGTTTATTTGATACCTACCATCTACCTTAACATTGTTGCAGCCCAAGTATACCTACCTTATCAGGGCAGTGGTGCTCTCTAATGGTAATGTCCTCTTTCAGCAGAATAATGCTTCCTAACACGCTAAAATTGTTCAGGAATGGTTTGAGGAAATGATGAAGAATTCAAGCTGATGACCTCCAGATTCCTTAGATCTCAATCGCATTGAGCATCTGTGAGATGTGTTAGAAAGACAAGCCTGATCCATGGAGGACGTACCTCGCGCTTACAGGACCACTAGACACCTTCAGAGGTCTTGTGCGGTCCATTAATGGAAAGGTCAGAGATGTTTTGGCGGCACAAGGGGGATCTACACAATATTAGGCTGGTGTTTCATTGGTGCAGTGGTATATCATGCATAGAGCGCAATCATAGTTTTACTTATGTTGCTGTTGATTTATTGCGTCTATTACATCATAGACTATTATATATTGTTGAGTGTGAACATGTGGAGCTAATGAGAAAAAAAAGACAATATTAAAAACTGTAATCATGAAATTTAGTCTACATAGAAAATTGTGCTGCTATGCTGAATGCTCATGATGGACAGGTCTGACATTTGATAGAGGTCTCACTACTCCCTTCAGTAGAAGGCCTTGTTCACAATAGTATTTTTGATTCCTTCTTAAAAGAAGCGGATCCGTAAACCATTTGAGTGGGTTCCAAACTGGACTTGCTACTCTGATCGTTGTGCCCTTCTGATTTTAGGAGATACTAGGATTTCCAAGCTCTGTTAACAGGTTTTCTGTTGAAATCAATGGTACTGTAACGTAATGGTAAGGAAGGGTCTAACTTTACCACCATGAGCACATAGGCTCTGAAAAATTTCATTATGATACTTGCCAACATTATAGTTGGTAAATTTGGGGCATGTAAACTCCACCCCCAGAACCGCCTGGGCAGAGCATATGAAAGCCCCACCCATTGTCAGGACAGTCCCTGCAAATTTGGGACTGTTGGCAGTTAGATATTACAGCTGTATAACCTATACTTTAAATGCTAGGTGCAGAGTTTGTACAGTAAGTCCAATGTAAATACAGCTTAACCACCTCAGCCCCCAGTGCTTAAACACCCTGAAAGACCAGGCCACTTTTTACACTTCTGACCTACACTACTTTCACCGTTTATTGCTCGGTCATGCAACTTACCACCCAAATGAATTTTACCTCCTTTTCTTCTCACTAATAGAGCTTTCATTTGGTGGTATTTCATTGCTGCTGCCATTTTTACTTTTTTTGTTATTAATCGAAATTTAACTATTTTTTTGCAAAAAAATGAAATTTTTCACTTTCAGTTGCAAAATTTTGCAAAAAAAAACGAGATCCATATATAAATTTTGCTCAAAATTTATTGTTCTACATGTCTTTGATAAAAAAAAAATGTTTGGGTAAAAAAAAAAATGGTTTGGGTAAAAGTTATAGCGTTTACAAACTATGGTACAAAAATGTGAATTTCCGCTTTTTGAAGCAGCTCTGACTTTCTGAGCACCTGTCATGTTTCCTGAGGTTCTACAATGGCCAGACAGTACAAACACCCCACAAATGACCCCATTTCGGAAAGTACACACCCTAAGGTATTCGCTGATGGGCATAGTGAGTTCGAATAACTTTTTATTTTTTGTCACAAGTTAGCGGAAAATGATGATTTTTTTTTTTTTTTTTCTTACAAAGTCTCATATTCCACTAACTTGTGACAAAAAATAAAAACTTCAATGAACTCACTATGCCCATCAGCGAATACCTTGGGGTGTCTTCTTTCCAAAATGGGGTCACTTGTGGGGTAGTTATACTGCCCTGGCATTCTAGGGGCCCAAATGTGTGGTAAGGAGTTTGAAATCAAATTCTGTAAAAAATAACCAGTGAAATCCGAAAGGTGCTCTTTGGAATATGGGCCCCTTTGCCCACCTAGGCTGCAAAAAAGTGTCACACATCTGGTATCTCCGTATTCAGAAGAAGTTGGGGAATGTGTTTTGGGGTGTCATTTTACATATACCCATGCTGGGTGAGATAAATATCTTGGCCAAATGCCAACTTTGTATAAAAAAAATGGGAAAAGTTGTCTTTTGCCAAGATATTTCTCTCACCCAGCATGGGTATATGTAAAATGACACCCCAAAACACATTCCCCAACTTCTCCTGAATACGGAGATACCAGATGTGTGACACTTTTTTGCAGCCTAGGTGGGCAAAGGGGCCCATATTCCAAAGAGCACCTTTCGGATTTCACTGGTCATTTTTTACAGAATTTGATTTCAAACTCCTTACCACACATTTGGGCCCCTAGAATGCCAGGGCAGAATAACTACCCCACAAGTGACCCCATTTTGGAAAGAAGACACCCCAAGGTATTCGCTGATGGGCATAGTGAGTTCATGGAAGTTTTGATTTTTTGTCACAAGTTAGTGGAATATGAGACTTTGTAAGAAAAAAATAAATAAATAAATCATCATTTTCCACTAACTTGTGACAAAAAATAAAAAATTCTAGGAACTCGCCATGCCCCTCATGGAATACCTTAGGGTGTCTTCTTTCCAAAATGGGGTCACTTGTGGGGTAGTTATACTGCCCTGGCATTCTAGGGGCCCAAATATGTGGTAAGTAGGTAAATGACCTGTGAAATCCAAAAGGTGCTCTTTGGAATATGGGCCCCTTTGCCCACCTAGGCTGCAAAAAAGTGTCACACATCTGGTATCTCCGTATTCAGGAAAAGTTGGGGAATGTGTTTTGGGGTGTCATTTTACATATACCCATGCTGGGTGAGAGAAATATCTTGGCAAAAGACAACTTTTCCCATTTTTTTATACAAAGTTGGCATTTGACCAAGATATTTATCTCGCCAAGCATGGGTATATGTAAAATGACACCCCAAAACACATTCCCCAACTTCTCCTGAATACGGAGATACCACATGTGTGACACTTTTTTGCAGCCTAGGTGGGCAAAGGGGCCCAAATTCCTTTTAGGAGGGCATTTTTAGACATTTGGATACCAGACTTCTTCTCACGCTTTGGGGCCCCTAAAATGCCAGGGCAGTATAAATACCCCACAAGTGACCCCATTTTGGAAAGAAGACACCCCAAGGTATTCAATGAGGGGCATGGCGAGTTCATATAAAAAAAATTTTTTGGGCACAAGTTAGCGGAAATTGATATTTATTTATTTTTTCTCACAAAGTCTTCCTTTCCGCTAACTTGGGACAAAAATTTCAATCTTTCATGGACTCAATAAGCCCCTCAGCAAATACCTTGGGGTGTCTTCTTTCCAAATTGGGGTCATTTGTGGGGTGTTTGTACTGCCCTGGCATTTGAGGGTCTCCGCAATCATTACATGTATGCCCAGCATTAGGAGTTTCTGCTATTCTCCTTATATTGAGCATACGGTAATGAGATTTTTTTTTTCCGTTCAGCCTCTGGGCTGAAAGAAAAAAATGAACGGCACAGATTTTTTCATTCGCATCGATCAATGTGGATGAAAAAATCTCTGCCAAAAAAAGAAAAAGGAGGGGAAAGGCGTCTGCCAGGACATAGGAGCTCCGCCCAACATCCATACCCACTTAGCTCGTATGCCCTGGCAAACCCGATTTCTCCATTCACATCAATCGATGTGGATGAATAAATCATTGCCGGGATTTTTTTTTTTATATATACAAAGTGTTTGCCAAAGTATATGAACACCGCCACCTCCTCAGCTCATATGCCTCGGCAAACGTATCTTTTACTGCAGAGGAGAAATCTCGTCTTGCAGCGCCGCATACACCGACTTGCGTGTAATCTGACAGCAGCGCAATGCTTCTGTCCGAATGCACATCAGTGCTGCAGCTAGTCGATCGGTTGGTCCACCTGGAAGGTAAAAAAAAAAAAAAAAAAAAACAGGCCGCAACGCAATAAATTTATTAACTTCAGAACAGAACATATTAACTTTTTTTTAACTTTTTTAACTTTTTTACTTACCGGTAATTTTTTTTTTGTTTCGTTTTTTTTACCTTTATAGAACAAACCTCTCCTTCCCCATGGGACAATGTGCAAAGCGCAAATCGCCCAAAGATGTGGCGAAGTACGTTATGCACTTTATCCCAGGTGAAAGGAGAGGTTTGCAGCAGCTGTGAGTAAAAGGGCCCTAATAGCCCTGTGTGCCTGTCCTGTGAGATGCAATCCCTATGCTAGGTGTACCTGTGTGTGGTACTTCCGGAAACACTCTCCTAAGCATAGGGCAGGGTGGTCAGGGCAGTCAGGACAGAAATAGCGGGTGTCACGCCTTATTCCACTCCTGCTACAGACACAACATTTTTTTCGGGGTGGCGGTTGGGTTGAGGTACCAGCAACGACACTGGGGAAATGTCGCTCGTGTAGACGGCTAACTACACTGGTGGATGGGGCCACGGAACCTTCTGGATACAGGAGGTTCTCGATGATCTCTTCCTGGAATTTGAGGAAGGATCGTGTTCTCCCAGCCTTACTGTAGAGAACAAAACTATTATACAGCGCCAATTGAATTAAATATACAGACACCTTCTTATACCAGCGTCTGGTTCTGCGGGAAACTAAATAGGGAGCCAACATCTGGTCATTGAAGTCCACCCCTCCCATGAGCGCATTATAGTCGTGGACTGAGAGGGGCTTTTCAATGACACGGGTTGCCCTTTCAATTTGGATTGTCGTGTCTGCGTGAATGGAGGAGAGCATGTAAACGTCACGCTTGTCTCTCCATTTCACCGCGAGCAGTTCATTACACAAGGCAGCCCTCTCCCCCCTTGCAAGACGGGTGGTAACGAGCCGTTGGGGGAAGCCCACGCGACTAGTTCGCGCGGTGCCACAGGCGCAAATCCGTTCTAGAAACAAATGCCTAAAGAGGGCCACACTTGTGTAAAAATTGTCCACATAAAGATGGTACCCCTTGCCGAATAAGGGTGACACCAAGTCCCAGACTGTCTTCCCACTGCTCCCCAGGAAGTCAGGGCAACCGACCGGCTCCAGGGTCTGATCTTTTCCCTCATAGATCCGAAATTTGTGGGTATAGCCTGTGGCCCTTTCACAGAGCTTATACAATTTGACCCCATACCGGGCACGCTTGCTTGGGATGTATTGTTTGAAGCCAAGGCGCCCGGTAAAATGTATTGGGGACTCGTCTACGCAGATGTTTTGCTCAGGGGTATACAAATCTGCAAATTTCTGGTTGAAATGGTCTATGAGGGGCCGAATTTTGTGGAGCCGGTCAAAAGCTGGGTGGCCTCTGGGACGGGAGGTGGTGTTGTCGCTAAAATGCAGAAAACGCAGGATGGTCTCAAATCGTGTCCTGGACATAGCAGCAGAGAACATGGGCATGTGATGAATTGGGTTCGTGGACCAATATGACCGCAATTCATGCTTTTTTTGTCAGGCCCATGTTGAGGAGAAGGCCCAGAAAAATTTTAAGTTCGGAAACTTGGACTGGTTTCCACCGGAAAGGCTGGGCATAATAGCTTCCCGGGTTTGCGGTTATAAATTGTGTGGCATACCGGTTTGTCTCTGCCACGACTAAGTCCAAGAGCTCCGCAGTCAAGAACAGCTCAAAAAATCCCAGGGCCGAACCGATTTGAGCCATCTCAACCCGAACTCCAGACTGGGCGGTGAAAGGGGGAACTACAGGTGCGGCTGAAGTTGGTGACTGCCAATCAGGGTTTGCCAGCACCTCAGGGATTCTAGGGGCTCTACGGGCCTGTCTGCGCGGTGGCTGCGACGGGGTAACTACTGCACGTGCCACCGTACCAGCTTCAACTGCCCTTCTGGTGCTCGCTACTTCACCATGTTGTACGGCAGTGCTGGTACTAGGTCCAGGGAGGGCTGCGCTGCTGGTGTATGCCTCACCACGTGATCCGACAGCGACAGCCCCACTCTGCTGCTCTTGAAGCGGATCCTGCGTAACCTGTGGTCTAGCGACACGGGGCCTGGTACGCCTGGTGCTATCAGGGACCTCCACCTCCTCGTCCGAACTTTGGGTCAGAGAGCCACTGCTTTCTACAGGTTCATATTCTGACCCGCTAGATTCGTCAGATGAGGGTTCCCATTCCTCATCCGACTGGGTCAGAATCCTGTAGGCCTCTTCAGAAGAATACCCCCTGTTTGACATTTTGGACTACTAAATTTAGGCGTATTCCCTGAGACTACCCAAGAAAAAAAGCAAGCCTGTCTTACAAATGGGAGGCTAGCGAAGTACCAGAGGCCGCTGCGGTTGATAAAAAATATCAAAACTGATTTTTTTATCGCCGCAGTGCGTGTAAAGTGAATGTGCAGTGATCAAAAAATAATAATTTTTTGTCACTGCGGTGGGGCGGGCGTGGGTGAACGCACGTGTGGGCCACCGATCAGGCCTGATCGGGCAAACACTGCGTTTTGGGTGGAGGGCGAGCTAAGGTGACACTAATACAATTATAGATCTGACCGTGATCAGTTTTGATCACTTACAGATACTATAAAAGTACAAATGCTGATTAGCGATACGCTAATCAGCGAATAAAAGTGACTGCGGTGCGGTGGGGTGGGCGCTAACTGACGCTAACTACCTAACCAAGGGGCCTAAACTATCCCTAAAACCTAACAGCCAATACTAGTGAAAAAAAAAAAGTGACAGTTTACACTGATCACTTTTTGTCTTTCACTAGTGATTGACAGGGGCGATCAAAGGGGTGATCAAAGGGTTAATTGGGGTTCAGGGGGGTGATCTGGGGCTAAGGTGTAGTGTTTGGTGCTACTCACAGTTCAGTCTCCTCCTCTGCTGGATCCAACCGACGAAAAGGACCAGCAGAGGAGCAGAGAAGCCATATAACAGATCATATTTACTAATATGATCTGTTATCTGGCTTGTGATTTGATTTTTTTAAAAATCAGCAACCTGCCAGCGACGATCATTGGCTGGCAGGTTGCTGATGCAATTGTCCTCGAACTTTTGCCGGCCCGCGATGCGCATGCGTGGGCCGGCTGTGACCGAAATCTCGCGTCTCGCGAGAGGACACGCCGGCGCGTCCACTCGGAATGAAACAACCACCTCCAGGACGCGTCTGTGGGTACAGCGGTCCGGAGGTGGTTAAAGGGGTTGTGTCACTTCAGCAATTATTATGTAGAGAAAGTTAATACAAGGCGCTTACTAATGTATTGTGATTGTCCATGTTGCTTCCTTTGCTGGCTGGATTCATTTTCCCATCACATTACACACTGCTCGTTTCCATGGTTACGACCACACAGCAGTTCAGCAATGTGGCCATGCTTGCATACTGTACGATAAAAAAAAAAAAGCACCAGCCTATGTGTGCTCCCACAGTCCCGGTCACCATAGAGACCAGCGCTTTTTCCTATAGTGTGCAAGCACGACCACCGCTGATGGATTGCAGGGTGGTAGTAACTATGGAAACGAGCAGTGTATAATTTGATGGAAAAATAAATCCAGCCAGCAAAGGAAGCAATATGAAGAATCACAATACATTAGTAAGTGGCTTGTATTAACTTTCTCTACATGACCAATGTCACTTGCTGAAATGACACAACCCCTTTAAGCAAGGCCAACATTTTACTTATTTTATTGGATCTTTCCTTTCCTTAAGTGGCACTAAGGAACATACCGTAGCTAGGTTCAAGTCCATTTATGACTGTCCCAAATAAGGCTACTTTCACACTAACGTTTCTATTTTCCAGTATTGAGATCGTCATAGGATCTCAATACCGGAGAAAAATGCTTCGGTTTTGTTCCCATTCATTGTCAATGGGGACAAAACGTAACTGAACAGAACAGAATGCTCCAAAATGCATTCTGTTTCATTTGGTTGCGTTCGCATACCGGAGAGCAAACCGCAGCAAGCTGCTGTTTTCTTTCCGTCATGGGATGACAAGCAAAACGGATACGTCCCCATTGACTTGCAATGGAGTTCATGACGGATCCGTCTTGGCTATATAAGACATAATAATCTTGTTCCATGGTAGTCTTATGTCTTGGCGTATGTCACATGTGGATGTATCTGCGCGGCATCCTACAGGATTTTCTTTTTCTATAACATAGGAAGCTTGTATAAGCCCTGTGTGTAATCCCAGACCAAATGTTTTTGCCTGGAATTGAAGTACCATGTTACATATTAGCAATTCAAGCTTCTAGTCAAGCCAAAACTGACTAAGCATTTGCATCATGATGATCAACTCGGTCTGAAGGGCAAAGTTTCTACCTGTTCAGTTAAATGGAATCTGTCCCGATTTTTATGTGGCCCTATCTGCATAAGCTGTTTACAGAGACCCTGATTCGGATGCTGGGTCACCTATTTGTTTTCACCCAATCTTTTTTTTTATTTTTTTTATCCCTATTGAGCAAATCCAGCGCGAGTCAAGTCCGCTCAATGTAGTCCACAAGCTCAGGGTCCCATTTTCATGAGTTCCTGCCCCCCACCCCTCACCTCTCAATTACAGCGTTTTTACCTATGCACAGTATAGGAAGAGAGCTGTCCACCACCCGTGTGTGGATGGGAGCACCCACAACCCTCGAATGTTGGGACTCCAGTTTATGACTTGCGGATCTTAGGGTTCCTACTATAGCCACAAGACCCAGACCTCCCATGGTTTTGCTGAACGAACGTAAAGCACTCTAGGTTCAGTAGTAGCATGGATGTCAGGGTCTTGTGGCTGCATGTCAGACATTAAAGGGGTTGTCCAGTTTCAGGAGGAAACTTGACAAAACAGGATCTGCCCGTAATAAAAAGTGATCATCACTTACCTGGCAGATCCTGCACAGTTGCTCCAGTCCTCCCAGCTGGGAATAGTTTACCTGGCTCCAGCAGTGACATCACTTTGACGCCTATAGAGGCCAGTGATAGGCTGCAGCCGTTACATCATGTTGGCATGTTAACAGATCCCAGCTGGGAAAACCCAAGTGCCTGCACGGGATCTGACAGGTTAGTAATCATCACTTTATTAATGCAGGCAGATCTCCTTTGTTGCCTGGTATCCGCCACATACTAGTCAACCCCTTTAAACTGCATGTTAAACAAGCCAAGCTGAATAGGTCTAAGGGCCTCTTCCATTGCGCTTATACAATAATATTGGACCTATTTCAGGGCAAATTATAACCAACAAATGTACAAGTAATTGCATGCAATAATCTGAATTGCGTATGTCTGTGCACTTTTTCAGCCATTTGCTTTTTTTTACCCTAAAAAAAATCTCTATCTATACATGAAGAGAAACCCGTTCTTGGAAAATGACGACAACTTCATGAAAGTTTTTTTGCAAAGTGGAAAAAAAAGAAAGAAATTGACCTTTTGCCCATATGTACTCATGAATAGGCTCTTGTGCTCCCTTTTAAAGCGACGGCCCTGCTTATTAAACAACAGCCCTGGAACACTTCAGTCAGTCCGCACAGTATGTTCATTCAGACTCTGAAAAGAAAAATGGAGCTGGAATTTAAACCTAGTAATTAATTATAAAGGTAACATAGAATGTATTTTCTAGATAGAAGATCACTGCCATTAAGTATGGGATAAGCAGTCGGGAAAGCAGTGAGAATAGTAGTGATATGGGAATCATCGGGATAAGCAGCTGTATGAGATCATATCATAACATGGATATGCAGAATGCAGAGGGATACGTATCTGTAATGTCACCCCCAGTCCTTCGACCCTCTCTACCGCAGTTTCCCCCTGGAAAATTCAAGTTTCGTCTATTTGCTGGAAGTAGGTTGTTCATTATTTAGTTTTTTACTTATTTAACTCATTTAATCTTTATATCTAGTCATGATGAAGATTTACCGTACTACAGACAGTCAGGCGTCCCCATTCAGTTTGCATACTGTCAGCAGCACATCCCCCGGGAGATGTGCTGCTGACCAACAAGGATTTGTGTGCCCACATAAAAGATCTGATCAGCCGTTCTCGTTTTGTGGCTGATCGCTGCCCTGTTTACACGGGGCAATGATAGGGAATGAGCATATATACACTGCTCAAAAAAATAAAGGGAACACCAAAATAACACATCCTAGATCTGAATTAATTAAATATTCTTCTGAAATACTTTGTTCTTTACATAGTTGAATGTGCTGACAAAAAAAATCACACAAAAATAAAAAAATGGAAATCAAATTTTTCAACCCATGGAGGTCTGGATTTGGAGTCACACTCAAAATTAGGGTCCATTCACACGTCCGTTTTTTCTTTCCTGATCTGTTTCGTTTTATGCGGAACAGATCTGGACCAGTTCTGTACCCATTCATTTTCAATGGGTCCTGGAAAAAATGTGTGCTGTCCGTTTCCGTTCCGCATGTCCGAAAAAATATAAAACTTGTCCTATTCTTTTCCGCAAAAATCGGATCCTGGAACAATACAAAGTCAATGGATCCGCAAAAAACGGAAGACATTCGTATGTCATTACGTATATGTCATTCGTTTTATGCGGATTCCGTTCCTGGAAATTAAATGGCACCTGAGGTAACACATACCTAGACTTTTATTCACTTTTTTTTTTTTTTTTTAATTTTTCAAAGAAATCCAAACAACTTTATTTGCTTATTGAAATTTATACATGTTTCCGCTTTTTGCGGATCCGCAAAAAACAGATGACATACGGATGACATACGGAAACATTTTCAGGAACAACGGATCCGCAAAAAACGGACCGAAAATCGGGATATAGAAAAATACTGACTTGTGAATGTAGCCTTAAAGTGGAAAAACACACTACAGGCTGATCCAACTTTGATGTAATGTCCCTAAAACAAGTCAAAATGAGGCTCAGTAGTGTGTGTGGCCTCCACGTGCCTGTATGACCTCCCTACAACGCCTGTGCATGCTCCTGATGAGGTGGCGGACGGTCTCCTGAGGGATCTCCTCCCAGACCTGGACTAAAGCATCTGCCAACTCCTTGACAGTCTGTGGTGGATAGAGCGAGACATGATGTCCCAGATCTGCTCAATTAGATTCAGGTCTGGGGAACGGGCGGGCCAGTCCATAGCATCAATGCCTTCGTCTTGCAGGAACTGCTGACACACTTCAGCCACATGAGGTCTAGCATTGTCTTGCATTAGGAGGAACCCAGGGCCAACCGCACCAGCATATGGTCTCACAAGGAGTCTGAGGATCTCATCTCGGTACCTAATGGCAGTCAGGCTACCTCTGGCGAGCACATGGAGGGCTGTGCAGCCCTCCAAAGAAATGCCACCCCACACCATTACTGACCCAATGCCAAACTGGTCATGCTGGAGGATGTTGCAGGCAGCAGAACGTTCTCCACGGCGTCTCAAGACTCTGTCACGTCTGTCACATGTGCTCAGTGTGAACTTGCTTTCATCTGTGAAGAGCACAGGGCGCCAGTGGCGAATTTGCCAATCTTGGTGTTCTCTGGCAAATGCCAAACGTCCTGCACGGTGTTGGGCTGTAAGCACAACCCCCACCTGTGGACGTCGGGCCCTCATATCACCCTCATGGAGTCTGTTTCTGACCGTTTGAGCAGACACATGCACATTTGTGGACTGCTGGAGGTCATTTTGCAGGGCTCTGGCAGTGCTCCTCCTGTTCCTCCTTGCACAAAGGCAGAGGTAGCGGTCCTGCTGCTGGGTTGTTGCCCTCCTACGGCCTCCTCCACGTCTGATGATGTACTGGCCTGTCTCCTGGTAGCGCCTCCATGCTCTGGACACTACGCTGACAGACACAGCAAACCTTCTTGCCACAGCTCGCATTGATGTGCCATCCTGGATAAGCTGCACTACCTGAGCCACTTGTGTGGGTTGTAGACTCCGTCTCATGCTACCACTAGAGTGAAAGCACCGCCAGCATTCAAAAGTGACCAAAACATCAGCCAGGAAGCATAGGAACTGAGAAGTGGTCTGTGGTCACCACCTGCAGAACCTCTCCTTTATTGGGGGTGTCTTGCTAATTGCCTATAATTTCCACCTGTTGTCTATCTCATTTGCACAACAGCATGTGAAATTGATTGTCACTCAGTGTTGCTTCCTAAGTGGACAGTTTGATTTCACAGAAGTGTGATTGACTTGGAGTTACAATGTGTTGTTTAAGTGTTCCCTTTATTTTTTTGAGCAGTGTATATATAAACACTCATTTGGACAATCATTGCTTGATATAAAAGGGCACTTAGATTGTAAATTTTAGTTACATAGTTAATACGGTTGAAAAAAAGACATAAGTCCATCAAGTTCAACC
The DNA here is from genome assembly GCF_905171765.1 of Bufo bufo. Classification (NCBI taxonomy): domain Eukaryota; kingdom Metazoa; phylum Chordata; class Amphibia; order Anura; family Bufonidae; genus Bufo; species Bufo bufo. The sequence continues at coordinate 553,285,560 of NC_053392.1, forward strand.
AAGGAATAGGTGGGGATGCGAATCCTAAGTAAGTGAGATTCAGTTTTCTACACATTTTCATAAGCATTAATGTCATTTACTTTTAAGAATTCATCTAAACCCTTTTTAAAACTGTCCACTGTTCCTGCTGTGACCACGTCCTGAGGAAGTCTATTCCACAGATTCACAGTTCTTACAGCAAAGAAGTTTTGACGCTTCTGGAGTCTGAACTTTTTCTTCTCCAGTCGGAGGCAGTGCCCCCTTGTCTTTTGAGGGGATTTTACATGGAACAGTTTTTCATCATATTTGTTTGTACAGCCCATTCATATATTTGTATAAGTTAATCATGTCCCCCCTTATTAGACGTCTCTTCTCAAGACTAAATAAATTTACCGTATTTTTCGACCCATAAGACGCACGAAAGCTTGGGGGGAAAGGCCCCTGCATCTTATGGGGCGAATGCTGACATTTTTACTCCGCTAACACTGATACATCGCTGGCTGCTATGTATCAGCTGGGAGGGAGGAGGGGCTGGAGGCTGGCAACTCGCGGCTGGGCCCAGTGCAGTCACTGTACTCTATTACACGGGGCCCCGCACACACCAGTATTCATATGTAAACTGTAGGCAATCCATATGTAAACTGTAGGCAATCCATATGTATACTGCAAGGTAACACAATCCACGTAGTACTGGCTATGAAACGCCCGGACTAGCAGCCAGGCTGGCCAGTCACTTACTTCCCCCATAACAGTGCCATCCACAGATCCCCCCATAACAGTGCCATCCACAGATCCCCCCCATAACAGTGCCATCCACAGATCCCCCCCCATAACAGTGTCATCCACAGATCCCCCATAACAGTGCATCATCCACAGATCCCCCCATAATAGTATGAAAGTAGTGATGTGGAGTCGCACTCACCAGATCTTGCGGTCATCCGGAATGCAGCAGCCTGCCTGGAGCCCTAGATCCATAAAGGCTCCTATATATATATAGTCCAATAAATGATGATGGAGGCAGCACGTGTTTGATAAAGGCTATGTGTTAGCCGAAACGTAACAAAAATTTTTACACGTTGGTTCATGTAAGCAGCTCCCAATAAAGGGATTTTTTCACCAGACATGCTGCCTCCATCATCATTTATTGGACCCCCCATAATAGTGTCATCCACAGACCACCATTAGTTCAAAAGAACACCTTTTGGTTCAAATTTTTTCTTTTCTTATTTTCCTCCTCAAAAACCGAGGTGCGTCTTATGGGGCGAAAAGTAATTATTTTAATCTTTCTTCATAACTAAGACCCTCCATGCCCCTTATCAGTTTAAGTCACTCTCCTCTGTACTTTTCCAGTTCCAGGGCAACCTTTCTATGGGCTGGTGTCCAGAACTGAACTGCATATTCCAGATGAGGCCGCACCAACGCTTTGTAAAGTGGTAATATTACATCCCTGCCCCACGAGTCCATGCCTCGTTTAATGCATGACAATATCCTGGTAGCCTTAGAAGCAGCTGATTGATATTGTATGCTGTAATTTAATCTACAATCCACAAGGACACCCAAATCTTTCTCCATAAGTGACTCTGCCAGCGCTACATCACCTAGGACATATGATGCACGGAGATTATTACTACCAAGACGCATAACTTTACATTTATCCACATTTAACCTCATTTGCCAAGTAGATGCCAAATCACTCAGTGTTCAAGCCAGCTTGTATTTTATGGACATCTTCCATAGACTGCACAGTACTACACAGCTTAGTGTCATCTGAAAAAATAGAAATGGTGCTATTAATCCCGTCCTCGATATCATTAATAAATTAAATAATAGAGGACCCAGCACTGAATCTTGGGGTACACTACTTATAACCCAGGACCATTCTGAATAGGAATCATTGACCACAACTCTCTGGACACGGTCCTTCAGCCAGTTTTCAATCCAATTACAAACTATACTTTCCAATACCGTAAGAGTGACTGAATTGAAGATTTCCTGATGCATACCGAACGGATTGCTCTCCATTCAGAATGCATTAGGATAAAACTGATCAGTTTTTTTCTGGTATTGAGCCTCTAGGACGGAACTGAATACCGGAAAGGTATAACGCTAGTGTGAAAGTACCCTTAAGTCTGACAACTTCTGTCCTTGGTAAACCCATGTTGGTTATCACTTATAATATTATTTACAATCACATACTCCTGTATATAGTCCCTTAAGAGTCCTACAAACATTTTTCCCACAACAGAAGTTAAACTAACTGGTCTATAATTACCTGTGGAGGACCTAGATCCTTTTTTGAATATGGGCACCACATTTGCCCTGTACCAATCACTTGGCGCTGTACCAGTAACTAGAGAATCTTTAAAAATTATAAACAGGGCCACATAAATGATTGAACTGAGCTCTTTAAGAACTCTTGGGTGTGAGCCTTGTTCACATTTACCTTATTTAACTTGGCTTGGACTATATCTACAGTTAGTACATCCAGTAATATACTCAATTGGCTAACAGCCCCAGCACCACAGATATCAGCTCCTTTCTCTTCTTTTATATATACAGAGCTAAAAAAAAAACCATTTAGTAACTCTGACTTTTCCTCATCTTCAGTGACTAACCCCCCTTTACCATTATTTAGGGGACCTACCTGCTCAGACCTTGGTTTTTTAGCATTTATATATTTAAAGAATTTTTGGGCATTTGTTTTGCTCTCTTTTGCCACCTGCTGTATGTTTTGTATTTTTGCAAATTTTATCTCCTTTTTACAGATTTCGTTAAGCCCTTGTAAACTCATGTAGGCCATGAGTGCTACATTTCCTGCACTTATAGGGGGAATTTATTAAACCCCCCTACGGCAGTTTTCTGGCACCAAAAAGTTGCAAATTGACACAACGGTGCAACCTTTTGCGCCACGCTCGCTAGTTAAAAAAACAAAGGGGTGGAGAATGGGTAGAATGGACCTGGGTATTAATAAATTCTCCACCCTAAATCTTTATTATCTCATCATCTACATGAGCTCTGAACCCGGACAACCCCTTTAAACGAGCAACAATCAACATACTGTTTCATCGATCAGAAATCTACCCCTGTTAAAGGATCCGCAGGCTACCTGCACAGATTGTTCATGTGGATTTTCATGCGTTTCCACACCAAATCTGCACAAAAATCTGCATGTGTTACAGATTTCTTGGGGGATTTTACCCAATCTCGCACCCGCAATAAAAGCTTAGGCCTCATGCACACGACTGTTTACGTTTTGCGGTCCATCAACCTTTTTATAATACGGATGTGGTCCGTGTGCATGCCGCATTTTGTTGCTGACCCATTGACGTCAGTAGGTCCGCACATTGTGGACAAGTATAGGACATGTTCTAGCACTTGTGGACACACAAATGCGGAAAACACACGGAAGTCACCTGTATTTGCAGGTCTGCAGTTTGCAGTCCTGCGCCTAAGGCCTTAGACACACAACATTAAGATATTTTTTATCCTGACTCTTAGCAAAGATAGATTTAGTGGAACACTAAACGTGGTTGCAGAGATTTCTATGGCCTTTAGAGCCCTTTCTCTTCTGAAGCACATGGCTCTCAGGCTCGCCATTTCCTCTAGAACAGGTGGATTCTGCGTGGAGACAGCAAGTTGATGTAAGCACCTCCCGGGATTGTCTAGTCAGCTGCTTTTTGCTTCAGTTTAACTCTTGCTAACCTCTAGGTAATTTCCATCTGTATCACTCTACTGAAGAATTCTTTTTACGTATTCCATATTGAGGAGCGCTTCTCTGACCTGTTAGGTTTAGACTACATCTTGTCACATAGATTTATGAATCCATTTATTGGATGTATGTGTGGGGATTAATATCGCCAGAAACTGTAGGTGAGCTGGTGAATACTGTATTGATCAGTCTCTGCTGTTCATTCCAGGGATAAGTGCATTGTGACACTGGCTTGTAGTAATTGCATTAGGACCATTACTAAATAAGCATGCCGAGAAGGACCTGGAATAGGAGGGGGATGCAACGACTCCTGGACATTATATGTATTCTTTTATCCCAATGTTATTTGATGGTGTGCACATATGGCAGAATTTCAGGGGCATGTGGCCTACTAATGCTGTACTTTGGGTACTATGAAACCATTGGAGATGAGAGGACAAGCCCACGTTGGCTCTATTGTCTTTTCATTTTGGGCAGTGGAGACCTGCACACAGTTCTGCTCACTACTCATTCCACAGTCAGAGAGGTAACTTGAAGGTCCTTAGTCCCAGGAACCCAACTACCATGTGTAATTTCTAGTACCGGTCTCCTCATTTGGGACATGGGGATTTTGAGCCACCTCGTACTCCAGGGCCAATGTTCAAGCTACCCCTGCACCCACCACAGTTATACCCACGACCACAGTCTTCACACACAAGGGGGGGTCAAACATTTCCAAAGAAAGGCCTCCTTCTCCTTATGAGGGACACGTAGGGCATAAAAAGGCATTAAAGGAGTTTTCTAGGAGGATAGGTCAACAGTATCTGATCAGTGGGTGTCTGACTCCCAACACCTGATCAGTGGGGCTGCAGAGCTCCTGCGAGTGCTACAGCCCCTTCCTAGGCTTGTGACATCAAATCCGTCTTTCACATAGCCTTTCTGCTGCGCACTCCAATTCAAGTGAATGGGATTAAGCTGCAATACCAAGCATAGCCACTGTACAATGTATGGCGCTGTGCTTGGTAGGCTGTGAAGAGGCTCTTCCGAGTGCCGTGGTCTCTTTAAATAGCTGATTGGTGTGGGCGCCGGGAACAAAGCCTTCATTGATCTGATATTGATGACCTATTTTGGGGATAGAGTAATAGTAAAACCGCAGCACTCTCTTGTCTCTTAAATCCCTTTATTTCATCAAATTCATGCGACGTTTCGACCTGTACGGTCTTTTTCAACCCTTTCAAAGGCTTGAAAAAGACTGTACAGGTCGAAACGTCGCATGAATTTGATGAAATAAAGGGATTTAAGAGACAAGAGAGTGCTGCGGTTTTACTATTACTGGATACTTGGAGGGACGCTACGGACTGACGTTCAACACCGCGTGCACCACCACATCAAGGCCGGTATACCCTGAGTGCTGCTACAATACCTATCCTATTTTGGGGATAGGTCACCAGTATTTTAAGAGGTTTTTTTACCATGTCACTTGTCTTGGACCCGCTCCTATTTCCAGAACGGGGACCCCTGAACTAAAGGAGAGCTCACCACGCATGTACGGTGTCCTCTCCCTTCACTTCTATGGGACTCCCAAAAAAAGACGAGCGAGCACCCTCCGCTATGTCCGGAATTCCCATAGCAGTGGATGGAGAGCAAGCCATGCAAGCATGGCCCCCTCTCCTTTCACCGCGGTGAAAAAAATATAGGGGGTTGAGTCCGCACAACCTGCCTGCAGGTGCACATCACTATGGCGAAATACATACACAAACGGAAAATGCAAATGTGATCGCACACTGCATCTAGCACTCTGCCCTCCATGCTGGATGAGACATTGGTTTATATTTTGGCCAAAGCATAGTAAGCCACTCACCGCGTCAAGGTTGTCTTAATTGAGTGGTCCCTAACTCTTGTTCCTACCTGTTTATGGGCCATGACAGCCACACAAAGTCCAGGGAATGCAGGTCAGCATGCAAGCCAAGTACACTTTGCTTGTAACCCCGTCCGGTGCCATTACAGCTTTCATCGGATCCAGGGATGCAAGTACCAACATGCATGCTGAACCCACCATATACTTCTCCTGGAGCCAGATGGCTAATGGTAGGTTCTATATAAGCAGACTCAGTTTTATACTGACTTTAAAACCAGCCGAGGTGGGACTGCCGGAAACAGTCAAGCCAGTGCTCAGCTATTTTCCGAACTCAAAGAGGTGAATGGTGAATAGGCTGCGCTTGCATGGCTGCTCTCTCTTCTCTTTGGGGGCCCTGGTAGGTGGGATATGCCACAAATCTAGAAAACCACTTTAACCGAGGGTGTAGCTATAGGTGAAGCGGCTGCTTTGGGGCCCAAACTCAGAAAGGGCCACCCAGGAGGAGGGCTAAAAGATTTTATTGTCAGGGCCCCCTCAACCGTATTATACAATTACATTCTATACAAAGACACTGTGGGAAACGGACGGAGCGGCTGCTGGACCTCATCTGGGAGAGCGATCTTGACGAGCCACAGGAGTGGGTGTTGCAAAGAAGTTGCTGGGGGGAGGGGGGCGGCCTGTTCAAAAAATTTCTGTGGGGCCCATTCATTTTTGGTTACGCCACTGCCTTTAATTTCTAGAAGACCCCTTTAATGTTGCCTGCAGTTTGTGGGGCTATGGTCTGTAGGCCCTAATTCATCTAGGCTAATATACCATGGAGAAGTGGGGTGCAAAGAACCCAGAAGCCAGCGGCCTAAACATTCTGGTCTTTTTATATGAGAATTCAGACACAGTGCCATTTTTTCCTATACACTGATGCAGAGACTGTAACGATTTCCTATAGGTAAGTTGCTGTCTCGTGCCATTTCCTATAAGCGGGAGCTACCCTTACAGAGTAATTGCTGAGATTCTCATTGCCTACCCCTCCCACTACCATCTCTTCCAAGCAGCTACAGCATGTCAGATGTGCACTATTAGGTTTAGTAATGCATACTGTTACATGGTGTCACATACTATATGTATATTATACAGCTGTTATTTGTATTATAAATATATCGCTGTGGGGCATGCGTGCACCACCTGAACACTGCACAGTACTCCTTACTGTACTTTCAATGGATTCTTCACATTTGATTAGCTTTGAAAATGTAGGAGTCATGTGTAAAAGTGTGGCATCTTTCTAATATATCTTCAGCTCTGTTTTCATTGGAACCCATCAACAAGCAGGTTAGCTCCTAATTACAGAGATTTGTTTTATGATGGCTTTGGCCTGTCTAAATACCCAGGACAACATACAGTAGTAACTCATCAACATGCAAATAACTCTTATGTAATTCTTCTGATCAGCTAATGACTGGTTTCAGGAGTACTGACCGGATCAGGCCACAAAGTACAGTAAATAGAGACACACGCTAAAAATAGCAGATCTGTCAACAGCAGCTTGTTGGTGGATTTGAAGCAAGAAAAGTTCTATATTGTAAATAGAAATGAAACAAAAGTGAAAACTGCAGGAACAGGAAGGAAGGCGTATTACAAAGATGCAAGGTTTTGCATTTCTAGTATATCTTATAGGGGTTGTATCAATTCGTAATATATCTTTGTAGGGATCTTATTGAAATACAAAGCTCTAAATTCCCTGCATAGACACAATTTTGAAAGGTAACATTCTTGCTACCTGCAGCCACCACTAGGTGGTGCTTAGGAGGTAACTACCGTATTTAATGGTATATATTGAATGCGGGTATGGTCATCGATATTCTGTTACACATTTGCTTCCAGAAAACATGCAGCATATTGCGGTTCTAGCAAAATCTCATCCACGTGCTGTTGAAATATATATAAAAAAAGAAGCAAACTGACCTGAGCTCCAGATTTTAAAGTCACATTTCAGTTTAGGCTGTGATGATGTAACTCCTGTATGGACGTAGCCCAATAAAAACCATATTCTGTACGCACCTAAGTTTTCTCTACAGCAGGGATCAGCAACCTTCAGCACTCCAGATGCTGTGAAACTACAACTCACAGCATGCTAACATACTCTGCTGTTCTTCTAACTACCATAGAAGTGAATGGAGCACTCTGGGAGTTGTAGTTCCAGAACAGCTGGAGTGTCAGAGGGTGCTGATCTCTGCACTAGTGGCAGCGGGAGACAGTCAGGATATTGTCTTTTAAATTTATATTCATCCAGGGTATTTGGAGCTCTGATTGCATTGCAGATATTAGAAATTATTCGGCACTCATTGTGTAGTGATCGTTCTTGGTATTGCAGCTCATGCACTTGAATGAGACTGAGCCGTACAAAGCCCACGTGACCAATGGTAACAGGCCTAGGACATCTTAATACAGCTGATTGTCGAGGGTGCAGGATCTCCGACTCCCACCAATGAGATATTGATGACCTTGATCTTGATGATAGGTCATCAATATTCATGTCCTGGTCAACCCCTTTAAGGCCTGTTTCATACTGGCCTTGTTATTTTCCGGTATTGAGATCCGGCAAAGGATCTCAATACCAGAAAAAAGCTTGTCCGTTTAGTCCTCATGCATTCTGAAAGGAAAGAGATGTGTTCAGGATACAATATGCCACATGCTGCTCAGATGAGAACACATTGCTGGCGGCACGACGCTGGATGGAGATCTAAGTTGGGAGTATCAGTATCTTGTGTCGGATTATTGGGTTAACTGCATTGGATGATAGTGCTATCTGCACCAACTGAAGCAGCGCAGTCCCAAATTAACGCATAGGATACATCAGGATGTGTTCTATTCCGTAAGCATTCTGTTTTGTGACCGGACACAAAATGGGAAAAAATTGTTCCGTCACAGAAAACAATGTTCGTAGAAGCCTAAAAAAACGGATCCGTCACCCATTGACTTTGAATGTATTTAGTGACAGATCCAGTTGTATTTCCCTTTTGAATTCCCACAACCGCATCCTAACGGAATGGATGCTTCCTGATGTGCAAAATCAAATTGGATCCGTTTAATTCCGGTTTTGAGATCCTCTGCCGGATCTCAATACCGGAATTAACAACGCAAGTGTTAAAGCAGTCTAAGATGAATTTCTGTGGGTTCTCAACTTTCAGAGGACATAACTGAAAATGAATGAATCCTTTCTGTTTGATCTTGATTAGATAATCCTGGCTACGTTTTATTGGGATCCTAACCTTTACATGCTGAAGTCAGTCTGTTGAAAATCTTTATTCCTTAGTCTTAAGATCGCAAGGGGAGGCACGCTTCAGTGCAAATGGTAAATGACCATCCGCTCAAAATTTATAGGGCAAATAAACAGTATAAGGGAGCGTTAGTGAGAGAAACCTGGAGGAAAGGATGGAAAAAATAGTTTCCATGTAAAATGGCCCTTGATTGGAGGCCATTAAACACCAGTATAGTCCTGGCGCCACTTTATTTTCTGCTGAACTTCAGTAAAACACTTGACCTTTCTGTCTGACAGTTACAATGGTGTCGCTTTAGAGCGATGTGTCGTCTTCCGCAGTGATTATGCACACATGAATTGTTTTTCCATTATTTAATTTGCTTGAACAAGATGAACAGGATTAAATGATTGTCTCGTTATACATAATTCATACCACACCGCCATATACACTATACAGACAGGTCATTCACACCAATCACCTCTCCATTGGTGTCCATAGCCTCTTGCTAATTGGAGGGGTGTCTTCTCTAATTCATATCTGTGCAGTATAGTCCCAGAAGATAAATACAGCTGGGGTGGAATGGCCATACAGCCTACAGGGAAACTTCCCAGTGGGCCAATGCCTAGAAGGCCACCTGAGACCTCCTCAAGACAGCCAGCCAGGTAAGTTATCATCTGACGCGCCCCTCCTGACTCTTGAATTCAACTGTATTGCCCTCCTGAGGCAACTGGAGTAGGAGGACAGAAGGTGGCAGCTGGTGCTGGCCACCACAGAGGGGCAGTTACTGGGGAAGTATTTAGTTCTTCTGGGGCATTATTTTGTGATGCACTGTGGTATTGGGTTGTGCTGGGGTGGTATTATGTGCCACAATATGGTAATGCTTGCCCCACCTACTTGTGTTGGCCTTGCTTTCTCCCAGTTTGGGCCTGCGGACAACATTGGGCCACATTTAGTTATTTTTCTAGGGCCAGTTTAAGCTCCTGACTATAATGATCTATCATCACCGCGGTGGACACTTATTTATCACTCTATCCCTTCATTTTGTATTTGGGCTTTTGAAAATCCTTTACTTCATGGTTTCTACTATCTGTAAGCAGGAGCGGATTTGGCATTTCTGAGGCGCCAAGCAAAGTTATGGCAGGGGGCTCCTATCACACCACTAAGCTTTTCCTGGTAACACTGCTTAGCTCCACCCCATTACATTGCTAATATCATAATCCCGTATGTTCCCCCACATGGTATAATGCCACCTTACGTGCCCCTCACACAGTTTGGTGCCTCTCGCTTACCCCTAAAACAAAATATGGTGCTCCCCTTACACAACATAGTGTCTTCAAAATGAATACTCATGGCCATGTTGTTCACATCTGCCTTAGGCATTCCCTTCTTATGTTCTATCATAGCAACGGCAAAATGGGAAAGCAAGCCAAAAGACAGATCTGTCACATGACCGGCACCAAACGCACCCAATGGAAGCCACACTGACTACAAGGAGGTCCGTTCTATCATGGTGTCCATCATTATACTCTGCAAAATAGTGCAGAATGATACATTTATGATGGCGCCTGCAAGGAGCCTCCATTGCAGATTTTAATGAAGCCTCAAGGGTACCTCCTGTGCTGTAAAGTACCAGTAACTATAGGAATTAATGTATGCAATGTTTGATCTAATATTTGCTTTTATTCTAAGAAAAAAACCTGCTATATACTTATTGCAGTAGTTTAGCAGGCTCGTTGTTCTATATAGCAACGAAGAAAAGCCTCCAGATGTTAACCTGTCGGTGGTATGTCAGAAAGGCAGCATTTTGGCATTTGGCCCATGGAAATTTGTGGTTATGTCAAAGTAGACTTTTTTATTATGTGATTTGAAGGCTTGTATACTTTGAGACAATTTTTAATCTGGTAATTCCCAACTTCATTGCGAAAGTGGAGCCCATGCAAATTGTTTCCCCTCTTGGGGAACTTATACAGCTATCCCATCAATGCCGTAAAAGTGATCAGTGTTGTATTCTTGAGAACGCCTGACCACACAACCCTGGCTGAGGAAACCATCCTCGTCAAATATAATTTTAGGCACTCTCTTGCTGGTGAACTGTCAAACTCTATAGTATCTATCCATGCAAGAAAAAAAGATCCATTGTTTGATCATAGACTAGCCGTCATGATCGCTGCCTTTGGCATGCAGGGAACACAACGAATGTCTTCTATGTACCTCTAAAACATCTGCTTTGGTAAGCAGAATCCCTAATGTAGTCATTTGTGATATTCTTCATTGACTGAAAACCTTAAATGTTATTTAATCTCAAATAGTGTTAATAAACTGATCACACAGTGCGGCCCCTGCTGGGACCCCCAGTGGTCAGCTATAATCTGTGGCTGTTTAATTTCCCTGCAGCACTAAATATACAAAGTGCTCAGACAACCTTTACCACCGGGACTTCTTATATGAGCCTTCTCTAACCCACAAATGACAGTCCATTATATATTTTTTTGCATATTAGATTAATTTCCCTGCAGCGCCACCGCAGGGAAAATTAAGTATTATTACAGTGTTTATTCAAGTCTGTGGTCCAGAATTATGGCGCAATTTGCACAAAAGAAAAATAAAAAAAATGTACATATTGCACCACATTTATTAACTATTTGACACAAGGGGACATTGCATAGTGGAAAGGGAGTGTGGCTTCATGGGAAAAGGGTGTCTTTTTTTAAAGGGTCATTAACTTTTCAAAAAAGTTTTCGTATGTTGTAGAGACATGTCAAAAGTTTAGATCGGTGGGTGTCTGAGCGCTGAGACCCCCACCAATCCCTAGAACGAGGGGATAGAAGCGTGCTCTCACTGCAAGAGACGGGCTCAATAAAAAAGGCATGGGCCTGTCGATTCTGTCCTCAGCAGCGAAGAGAGAGAGCTACGCTATTCTCTCCCCTAGTTCTAAGGATCATGGGGGGGGTTTGAATGCTGAGACCCCCACTGATCTAAACGTTATTTTTTTTTGGTCCAAAGCATTTTTATTGGTATTTTTGCATTAAAGGGTTTCTATCACTTCGTATGACATAATTAGTTGTCAGACACTAGCGATCTGCTAGTGTCTGCTCTGGCCAACCATCCTACTATAATCACTTGTGGGGCAGCGGTTTTGCTAAAAAACTAACTTTTATAAATATGCTAATGAGCCTCTAGGTGCTATGTGGGCGTCATTAGCACCTAGAGGCTCCGTCTACCTTCATACACAGCCGCCGCCCAGCGCGTCCCTCCAGCCCGCCCATGTCCTCCTCCGTGTGACGCAGCGGACGAGTTCTCGCGCATGCGCCGTGCGCGGCTGTATTCGGCGCATTTGAGATCTCAGCTCGGAGCGGTCAGACATTCAATGCGCATGCGCCGAATACAGCCGCGCATGCGCATTGAATGTCTGACCGCTCCGAGCTGAGATCTCAAATGCGCCGAATACAGCCGCGCACGGCGCATGCGCGAGAACTCGTCCGCTGCGTCACACGGAGGATGACATGGGCGGGCTGGAGGGACGCGCTGGGCGGCGGCTGTGTATGAAGGTAGACGGAGCCTCTAGGTGCTAATGACGCCCACATAGCACCTAGAGGCTCATTAGCATATTTATAAAAGTTAGTTTTTTAGCAAAACCGCTGCCCCACAAGTGATTATAGTAGGATGGTTGGCCAGAGCAGACACTAGCAGATCGCTAGTGTCTGACAACTAATTATGTCATACGAAGTGATAGAAACCCTTTAAAAGCAACAGTACAAAACCTATAGTACACTGACTCCCACCCTTCCCTCCCTTCTCCGTGCAGTGTCCTCCTCTCCCACAGCAAACTTCTATACCTCCATCCCCTCAGAAGGCATCCACTCTACACTCAACCATTACACCCAAGGGTCATCTACTGGTGTTCCTTCCTCTCCGAGCAGAACTACAGTGGGATGCGAAAGTTTGGGCAACCTTGTTAATAGTCATGATTTTCCTGTATAAATAATTGGTTGTTACGATAAAAAATGTCAGTTAAATATATCATATAGGAGACACACGCAGCGATATTTGAGAAGTGAAATGAAGTTTATTGGATTTACACAAAGTGTGCTATAATTGTTTAAACAAAATTAGGCGGTGCATAAATTTGGGCACCACAAAAAAGAAATGAAATCAATATTTAGTAGATCCTCCTTTTGCAGAAATTACAGCCTCTAAACGCTTCCTGTAGGTTCCAATGAGAATCTGGATTCTGGTTGAAAGTATTTTGGACCATTCCTCTTTACAAAACATCTTTAGTTCATTCAGGTTTGATGGCTTCCGAGCATGGACAGCTCTCTTTAAGTCACACCACAGATTTTCAATTATATTCAGGTCTGGGGACTGAGATGGCCATTCCAGAACGTTGTACTTGTTCCTCTGCATAAATGCCTTAGTGGATTTTGAGCAGTGTTTAGGGTCGTTGTCTTGTTGAAAGATCCATCCCCGGCGCAGCTTCAGCTTTGTCACTGATTCCTGCACATTGGTCTCCAGAATCTGCTGATACTGAGTGGAATCCATGCGTCCCTCAACTTTGACAAGATTCCCAGTCCCTGCACTGGCCACACAGCCCCACAGCATGATGGAACCACCACCATATTTTACTGTAGGTAGCAGGTGTTTTTCTTGGAATGCTGTGTTCTTTTTCCTCCATGCATAACGCCCCTTGTTATGGCCAAATAACTCAATTTTAGTTTCATCAGTCCACAGCAACTTATTCCAAAATGAAGCTGGCTTGTCCAAATGTGCTCTAGCCCACCTCAAGCGGCACTTTTTGTGCTGTGGGCGGAGAAAAGGCTTCCTCTGCATCACTCTCGCATAGAGCATCTCCTTGTGTAAAGTGCGCCGAATGGTTGAACGATGCACAGTGACTCCATCTGCAACAAGATGGTGTTGTAGGTCTTTGGTGCTGGTCTGTGGGTTGACTCTGACTGTTCTCACCATTCGTCGCTTCTGTCTATCCGAGATTTTTCTTGGTCTGCCACTTCGAGCCTTAACTTGAACTGAGCCTGTGGTCTTCCATTTCCTCAATATGTTCCTAACTGTGGAAACAGACAGCTGAAATCTCTGAGACAGCTTTCTGTATCCTTCCCCTAAACCATGATGGTGAACAATCTTTGTCTTCAGGTCATTTGAGAGTTGTTTTGAGACCCCCATGTTTCTACTCTTCAGAGAAAATTAAAAGAGGAGGGAAACTTACAATTGACCCCCTTAAATACTCTTTCTCATAATTGGATTCACCTGTGTATGTAGGTCAGGGGTCACTGAGCTTACCAAGCCAATTTGAGTTCCAATAATTAGCTCTAAAGGTTTTGGAATCAATAAAATGACAACAGTGCCCAAATCTATGCACCTGCCTAATTTTGTTTAAACAATTATATCACACTTTCTGTGAATCCAATAAACTTCATTTCACTTCTCAAATATCACTGTGTGTGTCTCCTATATGATATATTTAACTGACATTTTTTATTGTAACAACCAACGATTTATACAGGAAAATCATGACGATTAACAAGGTTGCCCAAACTTTCGCATCCCACTGTAGATATTCTCATGGTATCCACTAGCCATATTCTCGTCAATTCCTGGAAGGCCGAACCAGAGTGTAGAATTCAAGTCTCCCATTGTTTCTGGAATTTAGTGAGTGTTCCCATTTTCAAATAAATCCCCCTTTCCGTGCCATCTGATTTATAACCAAGTTCCTGCTTGTTCGGACCGACAGATTGAATCCAGTACTTTGCAATCAGTTTCCTACTGGAGTACAGAAGATGCGGCTAGCATACTGTGTGCTGCCAGGCTCCACAAAAAAAATAGAACATGTTTTATTCTTGTCCGTTTTTCGGTCAAGGATAGGACATTTGTGTAGGAGTGAAAAAAAAATGGCAGCAGGCTCTCGGTTGGTATCCGTGTTTTGTGGATCTGCAATTTGCAGACTGCAAAAAATGGCTGCTAAAGCTGGCCGACATCCTGAAGCTGTTGGCCGAACGATCGAAAACTCTCTTTCCTGACTCCCTCATACATATACACGTCCAGTTCAACCAAGCGTGTATGTGTTAGCAGTGGGTAGAGAGGAGAAAGTTGCTACCAGATACTTGTGGCCACGGCTTTTTTTTCTGGGATAACCAAATTATCATGTGAAAATAGTCACTTCACCCAGTACTTCTCTCCCCCGACATTATCTGTTAGGCGGGAGTCTAGAGCTCCCCATACACATTAGGTTGTCAGCTGACAATGCGCTAATGTATATGGGAGCCCTAACTCTGTGGTTACCTCCCATACTTGCTGTGACCTTTTGCATTTGCTAAAGTATAGCAGTAGGCATTTTGCAGTTTAGGAGAAATTTGCATCCAGTGATTGTTGGACTGTGTAGCTATGAAAATATATAACCTTAATGTCACATTCTGAGATGTAAATGTGAAGCTATTGTGCATTAGGGCTAGAAAACACCGCTGTGCTGACTAGGACTGAATGTGTCCTTGATGGAGACTGTTATGTCTACTGAAGATACTAGTCTCTTCTTTACTCAACATTTCCTTTTTAACCTCGTACCTCCCAGATGTTTGTGCAGTAGTCACTCTTTAAAGCAAATTTCAATAGAAATGATTAAAGGGAGTGGAGCCAAGGGAATTAAAGGGCATCTGTCAGCAGTTTTGTACCTGTGACACTAGCTGACCTGTTAGATGTGCCTTTGGCAGCTGATGGCATCTGTGTTGGTCCCATGTTCATATGTGCCCGCATTGCTGAGAAAAATGCAAATGAGCCTCTAAGAGCAACGGGGGCGTTGCCATTACACCTAGAGGCTCCGCTCTCTCGGCAACTTTCACACCATCTCTACTTTGATTGACGGGGCCAGACAGTGGAAACATCATTCCTGGTCCTGTCAATCAAAGTGCAGATGACGTGGCAGTTGCAGAGAGAGCAGAGCCTCAAGGTGTAAAGACAACGCCCCCGTTGCTCTTAGAGGATCATTTCCATATATTAAAACCGCATTTTTCTCAGCAATGCGGGCACATATGAACATGGGACCAACACAGATGCCTTCAGCTGCCAAGTGCACATGTAACAGGTCAGCCAGTGTCCTAGGTACAAATGTGATGATAGATGCCAGGCACAATACCTTGTGGGGCTAGCTCCTCTAAATGCCATGATACCTTTAAGGGTACTTTCACACTTGCGGCAGAGGAACTGCCTGCCGGATCCGTCAAAACTTATGCAAACTGATAGCATTTGTCAGACGGATCAGGATCTTGATCCGTATGACAAATGCATTGAAATGCCGGATCCGTCTCTCCGGTGTCATCTGGAAAAACGGATCCGGCATTTATTTATTTTTTCCAATTTTTTTGCGGTCTGAGCATGCGCAGACAGCAATGCCGGATCTGTTTTGCCGAAACACTCAGGCATCAATGCATTTCAATAGGAAAAAATGTGCAAGTGTCCCAGAATTTTGGACGGAGCATGCTGCGGTATTATCTCCGTTCTGAAAAGGCAAAAAGACTGAACTGAAAACATCCTGATGCATCCTGAACGGAATGCTCTCCATTCAGAATGCATTAGGATAAAACTGATCAGTTCTTTTCCGGTATTGAGCCCCTAGGACGGAACTCAATGCCGGAAAAGAATAACGCTAGTGTGAAAGTACCCCTACTTGGCAATCTGTGGCTTCATTCTGGAGAAAAAGTACTTTGAATCCATATGCAAGTGCACCGAGGGCCTAAGCCACTCTGTGCACCCTTGCTCCTCCACCTTGCTCTGCCACCCATTCCTCTCCTTGACTGACAGCACCGATGGCTATGCAGGAACCCACTGATGACCAAAAATCTACAGCAATCTAATAAAGTTGATTGTTACGGAAGAGACAGTAAAACTGTTGCTAGACAATGTGGTATAAAGCTTAGAACCACAACTTCCGAACGCCAGAAAATTGTCTTTATTGTTAGTTTATATTTTAGTAGAATAGTTGTCGGGTTGATTTACAAATAACCTTTAAAGAGGACCTTTCACCGATTATTACACTATGAACTAACTATACAGACATGTAGAGCGGCGCCCGGGGATCTCACTGCACTTACTATTATCCCCGGGCGCCGCTCCGTTCTCCCGCTATGCCCTCCGGTATCTCCGTTCACTAAGTTATGGTAGGCGGAGTCTGCCCTTGTTCTGCTGTAGCGCTGGCCAATCGCATTGCAGAGCTCACAGCCTGGGAGAAAATAACCTCCCAGGCTGTGAGCTCTGCGCTGTGATTGGCCAGCGCTAGAGCAGAACAAGGGCAGACTCCGCCTACCATAACTTAGTGATTGGAATCTCCGCCTACTATAACTTAGTGAGCGGAGATACCGGAGGGCATAGCGGGAGAACGGAGCGGCGCCCAGGGATAATAGTAAGTGCAGTGAGATCCCCGGGCGCCGCTCTACATGTCTGTATACTTAGTTCATAGTGTAATAATCGGTGAAAGGTCCTCTTTAAGACCTTATTAATATGTTCCGTATGTGCTCACGGTTTGTATAGATGGAGGAGGGACCCCAAGAATAATTTCTTCTTATTGGACCAAGAAACCCCAGTCACACACTGGTTGCAGGGTCGCCAACCAGAATTTTTCTTTTTTTCTGGACAACTTATCCCAAAATCATGGACAGCCAACGTTTTTTACGGACAAATTGGAAAACCATAATGAATGATAAAGATAAGTAATACACGTCTATAGCTCAATAACACCTCATTACCAGCATTTACTGTGAGGTGTGAAATGATAATTAGCCTCAAAATAATCTAGTCAAGTACCACCAGCCTCAAAAAAATCACGGACACATCTTTTTTTATTTTAGTTTTTTCAGACACAGAATAAAAGTTGTCTCTTTTTACGGACTGTCCAGAAATTGGACAACCCTGACTGGTTGTATATGGGTAATATAAAGGCATATGGGACAGTGGAAACAAACCTCTATCTGCGGTGTTCAGTCCTTACATATTCGTCTCTCTTAGTGAAGTAGATGCCATTTCACTTGTGAACGCAAGGACCGCCTCTGCAGCTAATCTTTTTGAAAATTCTCTGGGGACAGACTAGTGAAGTGTCGGGATCACTGCTAAAGCTTTCACTGCAAGAGAGTGCCTTCCCATAACAGAAGTATGATTTAATGATCATCCGGTTAACGCCTTCTATACAAAAGATGTGTTAACCATAGACCTAATTGGGCACCGCTAACGTTTTTGCAGATGGTTGTCATTCCGTACAACATATCCCTCAGCTATAAAGTGCTGTTTCACTTTGACCTCACACTTTGTAACATAACATTGGGCGCTGTAAAGTTTTCAACGAAATCAACAATTGCTAAAGTGCGTGTTAATTGAGATGACTGCTATAGATGGGTGTTAGCTTTGTGGTAGACCACTTACTATTGTTATTGTTGTTTATAGGATTGCCCAAAGGGAGGCTTAGGCTACTTTCACACCTGCGTTCAGGTGTCCGCTCGTGATCTCCGTTTGAAGGGGCTCACAAGCGGCCCTGAACGCAGCCGTCCGGCCCTAATGCATTCTCAGTGGAGGCGGATCCACTCAAAATGCATCAGTCTGGCGGCGTTCAGCCTCCGCTCAGTGAGCGGACACCTGAACGCTGCTTGCAGCGTTCGGGTGTCCGCCTGGCCGTGCGGAGGCGAGCGGATCCGTCCAGACTTATAATGGAAGTCAATGGGGACGGATCCGCTTGAAGATGACACTATATGGCTCAATCTTCAAGCAGATCCGTCCCCCATTGACTTTCAATGTAAAGTCTGAACGGATCCGCTCAGGCTACTTTCACATTTAGAAATTTTTCTAAGTTATAATGCAGACGGATCCGTTCTGAACGGATGCAAACGTCTGCATTATAGGAGCGGATCCGTCTGTGCAGACACCAGACGGACCCGCTCCAAACGCTAGTGTGAAAGTAGCCTTAAAGGGGTATTCCCATCTCAGACAATGGGGGCATATTGCTAGGATATGCCCCCATTGTCTGATAGGTGCGGGTCGCACCTACATTGAGAACAGACCCCTGAAGATTGTGGAGGGTGCACTGCGCATGCGCAGCCTCCCTCCATTCATTTCTATGGGGCTGCTGAAAATAGTCGAGCTTCCGGCAACCCCATAGAAATGAATGGGAGCATTGGCCGGAACAGCGCAGTGCACTCCCATACAATCCTATGGGGAGAGGGCTTGGCGGTGGCCGGACCCCGGAAAACCTAGGTTCATCCAGCCACCACCTTTCCTGCTCCGTTCTCAGTGAAGGTGCGGGTCCCGATGATGACCTCAGACAAGACGGCCCTAAGCAGACATTTTGCACATAGGCACCATTGCAGACTTGGTTCAAATCATAGAACAATAATGCCTGCTACCAAAGTGTATTGAACAACTCATCCAGATCTAAGCATTTAAAGGGGTTCTTCCATGAAAAATGTAAAAAATGAAAAACTTGCACAGTCTAGAACATGACAATCTCTTTCTAACAAAGATAGAACCAGCCCTGTAGTACCTCACATGGATCCAGAGATCTCACCATTCATTGCTCCTTTTTCTCTGCTAGATTTATTTCAGCATGGCAACTCAAGGGGCGTGTCCTTTCTGCTGCAGTTGGTGGCAGTTGAAGAATAGAACTGAGCACGTGCTTCCATCTCAGTTAGCAGGACAGAGAAAATAGAAAAAGAGCAAACAGCAGGTGGCGCTATACAGATACATTTTATTGAATATCTCAGTAGCTATAATACATTTTTTATTACGTGCAATTACAAAAGTAATCAAATCCAGGTGCTGGTTTAAAAATTATAGAATATGTTTCACGGGAAAACGCCTTTAACTATTATGACTTTTACCATGTTTTATCATGTGCTATATTGGGCTCCTGTCGTGTTTTCTTTGATCCTGTGTATGGACCCCTAGTAATTTTACCACAAAAAAATACAACACTGGTTTGTTTTAATGCACTGCATGTATTAGAGGGCCACTTTCGCACAAGAACTGAGGGTACAGTCGCACCTACATGTTTTTAATACAGTTTTTAAAGCTAAAATCAGGAGTGGACCATAAAAGATTTTAGTTGCCGCTTCAAAAACTGCATAAAAAACCTGATTGTGTGGCGATACCAATATAGGTAATATTTCCGACAAATTAATTTTTAAATTGATAGTGTGTACATAAGAAAGACACCCCTTGACGTTTCCATGACTTTTTATCTTTTAGATATATGTTGGCTAAACCGGGAAAGCGAAAGTTTGACGAGCATGAAGATGGGCTGGAAGGCAAAGTGGTGTCTCCAACAGATGGGCCATCAAAAGTTTCCTACACTTTACAGCGCCAGACTATCTTCAACATTTCCCTTATGAAACTCTACAACCACAGGCCGCTGACGGAGCCAAGCTTGCAGAAAACAGTTTTAATTAATAACATGTTGAGACGGATACAGGAGGAGCTAAAACAAGAAGGCAGCTTGAAGCCTGTTTTTATTAGCACTTCGCAGTCTTCTGATCTTCTTTGTGACACGTACCAGGAGGCTCAGCCTGCATTCAGCCATCTCAACTCCCAGCCTCTTCAGCCCACTGACATTTTAAGCACTACACCACTAGAGTCTTGCCTCACTCCTGCCTCTCTGCTTGAGGAGGACACATATTGCACTTCCCAAACAGTCCAGCAGAATATTTCTAGCAGCAAATTAACACCACCGCCTCCACCTCCTCTTGTCCAGCCAGTAAAAGACAGTTTTTCCTCAGCATTGGATGAAATTGAGGAGCTGTGTCCATCATCTACCTCTATAGAGGCAGCTGCAGAAGCAGCCGTGCATCTAAAAGATGAACCTGTTGCAGCAGGAACCCTTAAGCCTGAGGGAACACAAGAGAATAGAACAAGTGAGCCAAAACTAATGGATTCTCTTCCAGGGAATTTTGAATTAACAACCTCTACCGGCTTTCTTACAGACCTAACTTTGGATGACATCCTTTTTTCTGACATTGATACGTCCATGTACGATTTTGACCCTTGCACATCCAATACCGGAGCAGCCTCTAAAATGGCACCTGATGAACTTCTCAAAACTTTGTCTCCTTATAGCAACCAACCGGTAACCCCAAATCAACCTTTTAAGATGGACCTCACAGAATTAGATCACATAATGGAGGTTTTGGTGGGTTCCTAAAAGTACTCTGCATAATCCTTATCTCCTTACCCCACAGATTCACAGCACTGTGCATGTATACTTTTGCCTTTTTTTTGAAAAAACAAAGAAAAAAAAAGGATCCTGTTTATCTATTGCATTACGCTGTATTGGAGTGCCTTCTGTATGACCACTTTGGAGATACTTTATAAGTTTGTCTCCAGGGATGGTCGTACCACAGTCCACTGAAGATTTCATACAAACTCTCAAGTGACAACTTAAACATCAATTTAAGTTGTCCGCGTATAAGCACAAGAATTACGTTGGGGAACGCTGTAAATTGCATGTGCATAACTGTCTATTTTTTCAATAAGGTTTATTGCAAGAGGTAAATTTTATTATTTAAGTAATCGAAACCCCTCTTTTTAGCATTTTAGGTTGGGAGGAAAAATTGGAGGCATTAATTACTGCTTTTTTCAGTAAGAATTGCATATATCTGGCTGCTTGGATCCCCCTTGCCCAAATGTTTTTTATATTTTTGTACAGATTCTGTCATTTATTATATTGTTTTTTTTAGAAAAGGAAAAAAAGAGAAAAAATAAGCTGAAACAAGTGCAGCAATGTTTCAAGCGACAAAGTAATTTTGATAGGATTTGCGTATGAATTTCCTCCCCAATTGAAATGTACAATATTAGTCCATACCTTTTATATCTAGGTTCTACAGTCCAGGGCAAATTTTTTAAAATAACTTACCATCCAGCTATATTTAAAAGGAAATGGGGTACCTTCCCATCGAGGTGCGAAAATGACAACTAATTGGCAAATGATCTGCTCACCCTACGAAAAGTATTATTTTCTAATTTCAATTTCTTGGCTGGATCACAGGCTTCCTCTGATTTCTCAAATCTCTTAACATGGTCCCTGCTAATATTATGACTGTTCAACTTGCATAGATGTATTAAGTTAAAATGTTGCTCCTTAAAGTGAACAAAAAGTTTCATTTTTCAACAAGGACGTCCGTCTACTCGAGGACCATTGTCACCAATACACTCTTGACAACCGTTTTGGTGGCAAAAACAATGTTGGCAGTACATTTTATTAAATTACTAGGAAACTGACAATTTTTATGGCATTTATGTAGAACAGGGATCAGCAACCTCCGACATTTCAGCTGTGGGGAATCTACAACTCCCAGCATGCACACTTACTTGGCGGTTCTCAGGACTCCTATAGAAGAGAAGGGAGCTTGCTGGGAGTCGTAGTTTCACCAGTACTGGAGTGCCAGAGGTTGCTGAGCCCTGATGAAGAAGCCCTCATGATGCACAAGTGTGGTCCTGCTATTAAAGGCGTTGTCTGCTTTGGACAATCCCTTTTGTTAGAAGGGTCCCTTGACAATATGTCGATCACATAGTGTACCACTGCTGAATCCACAAGCTTTAATTTCTGGGCCAACTGGGCAATAAGGGTTTTCTTTCCCTACAGCTCCACCACATTGGAAATTAAAGGGTTTATCAAGATTTTCTAAATGAATGGCCTACCCTTAGGATAGACCATCAATATTAGATCAATGGCAGTCTGACTCTCAGCATCCCCATGACCATCTGCTTGAAGGGGCACCTTCATTGTTTACATGGAGTTTTACACTGTTCCGTACTGCACATGACATACTTTTCGTATGAGCTGTGCTTGGTATCGTCAGGGGTGCTGAGAGTCAACCCCCACAATCTAAGGATAGGCTGTCAATTTTCAAAACCTGGATAACCCCTTAAGGCATTACACAGTGTCCATCCAAATCAGTGGGATGTCTGTGTACTGCAGGACAGTCCTCCACAGTGCTAGATGCTCTTTGGACCTGCTCTCGACTCTGACCAAGAGATGGTTTTTCCTTACTGGACAACCCCTTTAATACTGTGTGTAGATAACCAGATCAACATTATCTAAGTGAAGAAAGACCAATGGACAAGTGTTAAATTTAGTAAATGAAGGCACCGATTGCCTGCTTGCAACTGTTATTACCGCCCATTTGCTGTCATGTCTCACGTGTCCAGCTCCCTAGTACACAATACAAATCACGACACTGTAATAACTTGCCTTGATCCTGAAAAGCCTGAACAACAAAATTATGTGGGGAAATTCAGCCATGTCCTCCATGTGTACATTTTTTTTCCCATCAGACATGTGCCTTTCCATTCATATCCAAAGTGTACAGATATGTTAACAGGAACACAACCCAAGCTTTTACCAGGCAAGTATGCCCTGAAGTAGGACCAAAGACCATCTGTAGTTCTGAAATGGTGTGCACCCTCTTTAATAGTAAACAAGTTTGACCTAAAATTTTGTCCCACAATGTTTGCAACTTGCCATCGTTGACGTTTTATCAGTGTTTTATTAATGCATACATTTTCATGGTACGTGAGCTCAGATAGAAGCATGGCCTATTACTAAAGCTGCCCATAGACAGAGATGTTGTGACGTCTATGGTGACTGGCAGCCTCCAATGTCTGGTCAGAGGAAACAGGAGTTATACAAGTTAATTTCACCGTTCAGATTCTTTTGTTTCCCCTTCAAAACAGCCTGTTGAAAGGTAGTGATACCCCACGGGGAGATCCAGTTCACAGTAAAGAGCAAATGAGGCTAAATAGCTGCCTTCAGTTAATAAAATGTCCATCTAGCCGACCAGTATTGGTATGTTTATGGTGAAATTCTCATGTCTATGGCCAGCTTTAGTGTGATTGGATTCCCTTGTTATATTAAATTAATATTAATTTGAATCCTTCCATACAGCAGATAAATATACGGAAGACACAGAGGATAACTGCCTTATCCCTTTAATCATAATACCGTATCTTCTTCAACTAATATCCTTTTAATAACTCCGATCGGAAATGACCACTTCAAATCATATATTTTATTCCCTGTATAAGGTTCAAAGCAGTATGTTTATGCCTACCAAAATATGACAGATGTTAATGGGGTTGTCCATGGGGCAAAATATTTGGTAAAGTCTTCAGATTTATAAAAATATTTTTTGTTAAATCGATAATCCCCCTGCCGCCCCCATTCCGATTACCTGGTCCTCACTGGTCTCTCCTTCCTATTCCACTCTCAACACACAGGAAGTGCCCACTCAGCCAATCACTGGTTGTAGCAGTCACCCGCCTCAACCAACCACAATTTTCTGGGTCGTCTTTCCTGGTAATTCCAGCTTGTCGAGAATGGATCAGTGTGGAGAGACTAGTGGGCACCTGGTAAGCCACTGAACGGGAGCGTTGGAGGATCAGCGAGAGTCGTTATTGATCCTTTTATTCTTTTGTTAAACCAATCTGAACACTTTACTAAAAATTTTGCTCTGCTGGAAATCTCCTTTATTGAGGTTCTCCATGATTGAGATGTAACAACTCAAAGTTGTGAAATATGAAAGCTACAGCTGTGATTTTTTTGGGGGGGAAGATATTATTTGTACCAAAGTTGGAGCTGTCCACTAAAGGGCAGTTTTCTCTTGAGATGAGTCTGTTTCTAAGTTCTCCTCTTCCCCAAGGCAGTGATTACTTTACTTTCAAATTGTGGAGAACATATATAATGCAAATTCTTCCATAGACAAGTCTAGGGGGGTGTTTATTTTATTTTTTTTATCAAACTTTATGGGGGAGATTTATCATTTTTCTGTCTGTGCCAGTTTTCTGCTGCTCTCGTCATTTTCCCAAAAAGGGGGCATGACGAGGATGGAGAGGGAGCAGGGCCAGTCGGCCCGGCACATTTATCTTCATTTATCTTCAGATACCTGGTGCAAATGATGACAGAAAGCTACAGCAGCCCTGCTGTAGAATTCGTTCAGGCGTACGGACTGCCAGAGGATGCGCCTAATTTAAGAAGAGGCGTGTGCTCCATTGTAAATTAGTCGCATCCTCCGGCAGAGCAGGAGATTTCAAAGACCGGCGTAAAACACCATTCTTTAATAAATCTCTCCCTTCGAGTTTTCATTGACATATAAACACCCCAAGCTACCTCATAAGAACCATTTTGTAGGGAACCCCTTCCATATTTATTTTGATTTTAATAAATCCGTCTTCACTATGCTTCATTCACATTTGTTGTAGGGGAAAGAGGGGGCGCAGAAAAACTTAAGTGGGCAACGTTTTCATATTTGGTGAAACATAAGAAAAAGACGTGATGTATGTTGTATAAATAGCAAATGTTCAAATGCCATTCTACCTAACAGATATTGTCTGAACCATGAATTACCCATAACTGGGTTTTGTATGCAATTTTTATAGAGTTAATTGTCCTTCTTCACTTTAAAAAAAAGGGCCAAAATGGGCTTACGTGATCAAAAACTTTCTGCTTTTTGTTCCCACCAAATCTGTCAGGTGACTCTGCCTGCTCATACGAAAGAGAATGGCGGTGCACTTGAACAGGATAACAGGAAAATGCTGTAAGAACCCACTGAAAATAAGAATCCTACTGGTTGCTACGTGATAACGCTTTCTGTATCACACACCTTTTTGACACACTATTACCATTACAGTACATGTCTTGCCTTCATTTGGGTCACTTTGCTTGCAGCATACTTTTTTTTCTATTGTACATGAGAATACTCAAACCTTGTCTGTGAGCAGGAAGTAGTCAAATCTTTTAATATTTCATGGGATTGTCGAGAGTGACATCATCACTTGTCTTTGCTTTTCCAATGCTTTTATATCAGTTTGTTGTATATTTGTTTGACTCTTACCAATACTATGTGTAAAAAAAATGTTCATGGCTTTCTTTAATTTATCCTTTTCTATTTAATTTTGAAAACTGTGTCTTCTTGAGGTGGAGGCGAGTCAAAAATATCATTTGTCAGCCATCTTGAATGGGCCACCTTTTTAATACAAGATCTTAAGGGGGCCATACACCTTATATAGCTGTCACCTAGAGCAGTGTTCCTCAACTCCAGTCCTCAGGGCCCACCTGCCGGTCATGTTTTCAAGATTTCCTTGGTATTGAGCAGGTGATATACCGTAATTGGTGTCAATGCATAAGGACTTACCACAGGTATTCATTCTGTGGGATATTCTCAATTCATGACCAGTAGGTGAGCCCTGAGGACTGGAGTTGGGGGAACACTGACCTAGAGTCTCCCATACATCTATTATTCCTGCAACCCTCCCCATACACATGCGCGCTTAAATTCCTCTGCTTATCTCCAGTGGATTGGGCATGTTGACATCCAGAATGCCTTATCGTTCTTTTCCCCAACTTCTGACAACATTAATCTAATGTGTATGGGCACCTTTATATTCTTGTATCAAAAACGGATGACATTTTTGACCTGGTGTTATAAGAGTGTTGCCGAAAACAAGAAATGTCTCCAGACCTTTCTCTAGACTCTGTGCAGTATTTCTTTGCTTTCTGTATGGTACTTTTAGCTGTTAACTACAGATTGCAACCTACTATTTTATATGTGCATTGCTTCATTAGAAATTACTTTTATATTAATTTATTTAAAAAAAATTAAATTATGTTTTTTATGTCATCTGGCAATTATAAAGCGGTCTCTGCTCACTTCTTGCCGTCGATCAGCTTGGGTTTGTCTATGATAGGCACTTTAAAGCACCACACTGACAACTTTTACAAAGGAGTCTACGAGATGGCAATGGGGGGGTCTATGATTGTGAAAGGCTTGTATTAAAGTTTGCTTGATAATTCTATAGATATATATGTGTGCACAGGAAATGTGAATTTACTCTGCTTCAAATGATTTGCTAAGCAAAACATATAGATTTCTTTTAAGTTTTATTTATTTTATAGCATGTATGATTTAATTATATCAAGGGACGTATTGGACATTACAGAACGTGTTTACAAAACGGGCAACACCATGCTGAAATATGTAAATGTTTCATGAGGAAGATGCGTTTAATATTCTAACTGCTTTTGTATTTTTTTTTGTCCTACTGAGGAAGGTAGCCATTTCGTATAGATAAAGTATTTTTTAAAGTGAGCTTAAATAGTGATAAAAAAAAAAAAAAAAGAATTTCAGTAGAATGAAATTACTTTATTTTATAATTTATAATATTTATTATTTTCTGAATTATTTAACAATGCAGTCTCCAGAGGAAAGCAATTGTCATGAACTGGATAGGTGATCAGATCAACTTGAACTATTATATAAGTAAATTACCATTCCGTACTGTGTCTTCTGGATCACTCCCACTAGAGGCAGGAGACATACCACTAATAGAGCTGCAGTGAAAAAATAAAACATTTCTGTCAGGACTGGGGCTAGATTAAAGCTTACTAAATACTGATTTATGATAGAGTTCATTGGAATCAGTAAGCCCCGCTAGTGGTGACTGCAGGCAACCAGAATTGTATTATTTAATTATATTGTTCATTTCTGCATCATATCATATTTTCAAAAATTGCAAAAACTCCAAAAATACAAAATGGCTACACTTCTGATCTTTGGCAAATTATAAGCACTATTACCATTTTGTTTTTGTTTTGTTTTTATTTATTAAATTTGATTTATTGTTTAGCATACCTACTATTTTCTGAAAACTTGTATGCCACATACATGAATCCAATCCTTCAAGAGCATGTATACATTTTAAGTAAACCTATTTTGGGAGAAAAGAATCAGTTTATGGTTAAAACTGTAGAAGAAAGATCTTGTACACACTCACGTGCAATGATATGACAAGAACTGAGCAGAGCCGATCAGCTGTGATTTTGAAGTGATGTTTCCCTAAGTTATTATACCTGTTTTATTTTATTTTTTTCTGTTTTTTCTTTTTGTAAATATATTTATTTTATTGTGAAGCTAACATCTGGATTGTAACATGTACAGAATGTATGGTAGGAATGTACTCTGTTTAGGAATGTACATCCATTTCAAAAGTGGGTGTGAGGGAAGGATAGGAAAATGTCTGCCATACCCCTCGGTAGGTGTAGAGCTGAAAAAAAAAATCCAGTTTTGTGTTCCAGTATCTGAAGTCCAGAATTAAAATGAAAAAACATGGCTGCTGTCAAAGAACAGCATCACACCCGTCCTCTTTAGTTCGATGGAGCTGATCTGCAATACCAGACACAACCCAAGGACTAATGTGGTGCTGTTTTTGAAAGAAAGCCATCATGACTTTGTGATCCAGGAAAACTCTTGTCAGTTCAGGCTACTTTCACACTTGTGCTTTCCCTTTCCACTATTGAGATCCATCATAGGATCTCAATAGCGGGGGAAAACGCTTCAGTTTTGTCCCCATTCATTGTCAATGGGGACAAAACTTAACTGAATGAAACTAAATGCACCAGAATGTATTCCTTTCCATTTGGTTGCGTCCCCATCGCGGACAGAATAACGATGCAGCAGCGTTTTTCTGTCCGCTATGTGCTGCGGAGCAAGACGACTCCGTCATGACTCATGATAATAGAAAACGGATACGTCCCCCATTGACTTTTAATGGTGTTCATGCTATGCTATGTTAAAGATAATACAACCGGATCCATTCATAACGGATACAGACGGTTGTATTATCGTGACGGAAGCGTTTTTGATGATCCATGAGGGATCCAGCAAAAACTCTGGTGTGAAAGTAGCCTTATTCTTGTTATTTCAGTTTTAGTAGCTTATTTAAAATAATTGACATTTTAGAAGTATTACATGTCTTCCAACTTGATCAACACTACCTTTGCCATTAAAATTGCAAATAGGCTCCCCTGCCCTCCCCCTCCTTCATATGGTGCTTTTTGTACACATGGCTTCCCGCTATCACATAGTTCATCCTGTGTTTTATGCTGTAGACACATTATTATAGCCATGGTATCCCTAGAGGAAATATTTGTTTCAGCATTCAGTCTAACTTTATTCCTTTTAAATAAGTTCTCTACCTAAATGTGTTAAAGAAAATCCCTGTTACCGGTAATAATGCAGGCTGACATTGGGAATGCCACTGCTTGACTACAGCCAATCTTCCTTCTGCTTAGTGTGTAGGGCCGCCTGCCTCTAATCACTCAGGCTTAATGGTCACTGAATGGGGCACATAGGTCAGAGAAGGAGACTTTCCAGTGCCATGTGTCTGTCTTTTAATGCGGTAGTAATTTGATTTTTATATAATAGATTTAGATGGAGTACCACTCTAGTTATCCTGAAACACAAACGACTTTATGTTCTTGAAGCTCCCGGGCCCCAGTGCAAAATCTGTAACAGCCCCTTGTCTACCATTTTCCTATATATAACACTGTTGTCATCTTATGTGGCAGAGGGACCTTAGGCTCCAGGGCTCGGGTGTGACTGCTACTGTTTCCTTGTTGCAGTTAACTTTTTTTTAATTTTTTTTTATACACAACACCCAACTTTTCAGTGAATTTGTATCTTACTAATATTGCATGAAAACTAGACAAATTATAATCGTTTTAGTCTTACATGTCATAAACAATAATTTATTTGATATTTTTTCTATTCACAGACACATTAACATAATTTTTTTTTTCAATCGAGTACAGAGAACTTAGCATAATATGTGGCTGCGTAGTTTCCATTTGCAGTAGAAATTTAGATTTATGATGACAGGCAGACTACATAAGCTTAACAAGTAAAAGTGTTTTCATCACCTACTCGCACCCCAGGCATCCATCTTGTAGAATGGCCATTTTACAGCTCAGTCCATCAGTAGACTAGCAACCACTAACTTTGCCTATGCACCTTGCATTTGAGAACTGTAGGTGTCCTGCTGAAACCTAAAGTATGTTGTAGTGTTAATCTATGATGTCAAAATATTGTAATACATTTCTATAGGTGGATGTACATGATGTAGGAAACAAACCAATGTTGTGCCTTCCCTCTATAGGGGTTTAGTTATATTTCCACAACCACTGACATATAATAATCTAAAAGTTTATGAGTTTGTAGGGCATTATTATATATAAATTAGTATTATTATATATAATGATTAAATTACCACAACATGAATGAGAGTAAGGCGTTGTCCTGTTACAAAGGTTGTCCACTTTTCTCATTATATTGATGACCTATCCTCAGGATAGGTCATCAATATCAGATCGGCATTGCACTGACTCCCGAACCTCCCTCCGATCAGCTGTTGGAAGAGAAAGCAGCGCTCGTACGAGCACTGCCTTCTCTTCACTGTTTACCTCTAATTGTTTATCTGCTCACTGTCGCAACTGCAGTGGTGAGCAGGTGTAATTGCAACTAAGCTGTCCCATTCCCTTCCATGGGAGGACCCCTTCCTATTCACTGCTCACTTAGTTGTAATTACAATGCTCATGGCTGCAGTTTCGATGACGAGCAGATAAACAGTGAAGGCAGCTCTCATATAAGCACTGCTTTCTATTCAAACAGCTAATCAAGAGGCATGCTGGGAGTCGGTGCCTTGCCGATCTGATATTGGTGACCTATCCTGAGGTTAGGTCATCAATATAAAAAAACAGACAACTCCTTTAGGCTGGCCATAGTTGGCCAAAGTTGATTTGATGTAAAGGGTCCTCCGGACCCTCCCCGACGGAAGAAAAGGATCGGGCTGTTGGATTTAAACAGCTTGATCCTTTTGTTCTCAGGAAGATAGACCGCTTCCTTTCTCCCCTCATCCTGCTCAGAACATTTGCATGCTCGGTTAAACTGAACAGGCATGTTTATGGGGGAGGGAGGAGGGGACGGGAAAGATAGCTTTAGACCAAGGCTGGCCAGCATGCGGCTCTCCAGCTGTTGTAAAACGACAATTCTTACCATGCCCTGCTGTAGGCTGATAGCTGTAGCCTGGGAGCTGGGAGTTGTAGTTTTGCAACAGCTGGAGAGTCGCAGGTTGGCCATCCCTGCTTTAGACCAAACGAGCATCCTAAAGGCTATGGCTTGCCTTACTCTGCTGTTTACTAGAAACAGCTCCACTCTTGTCCTTGGGCTGTGTCTGTTATTGCAGTTCACCCCTTTAAAGCTGAGCTAACTTGGCCTCCTTTATTGTTTTGCACTTGCACATCCCTCAATAAACAAACACCTAAAATGAATTCCCAGGAGTTTTTCCATTATAATAAGTGCTTTTCGAATACTGGAACACAAAACTTCACTTTTTATGCAAATTTTATAATTTTTGTCTTTGCAGAAAAATGTGCATTTTTTTAAAATAATTGGGCAATACATGAAATGTCCACCGTCTAAACAAAGGCCGCATTTTCCTCCTGCAGACCTTACAGCTGTGCCTTTTCTATGCAATACGACAGACACGTCTAATATCAAATTACTGTATTCACTTGTAGGTATGGGCTGTAAAGCAAAACAATTGGGCAACTGTACATGGAAATGAGCAGTCTTTTTGTAGTTTTATATTATACAATAAACATTTAAAAGAAAAGTTTTGCAAGTTGTATTCTTCTTCTTCTTACCTAGTTGTTTGTGTTATTGATGCCCAGAACAAGGCAATCTTCTGTTGGAGGCCACATTGCTCGATTATACTTTTTGGTTGGTAAGGAATTTTAAAACAGAGACTTTTTTTCCCCATTACTCTGGATCAACATAGTAGGATTATAGGTTGGACTTGATAGACCTGTGTCCTTTTTCAACTCTATCAACTATGTTATAAAATGGCAACAATAACATTTAAAGCTGTTGTTAGCGTTAGAAAATGTATTGCAAAAGTCCGTCTTCAAATAATAAAAAAAACTTATACCCACCATTACAAAGCTACTTTTCTGATCCTCCTCGCTGCTGCAGCATTGATGTCATGTTTTGGCTGTAGTAAAGATGTGCCCGTATACCGCACATGACACGTATAAAGCATGAGACCACTGACGGCAGTGATTGTCCACAGTGGTTATGTGCAGTATACAGGCATGTCATTACAGCAATCATGAAAATAAAGCCTGTCAGGCAGGATTGTTGCGTAAGAGCTGGAACTAGGGTGGTTTGGAACAATGAGTAATATATATATTTTATCAGCGCCCTACAAAAAAAAAAAAGTTTGAACTTTGACAGCCCCTATAAAAATGTCCCTATATACATTGCCTGCAAAATATATGAAATATATATATATGAAATATATGCACCCGTAACCACCCATCTTTTCTAATGCTGTTTTTAATTAGTGCAGTGTATACTGTAGCTGGAGCCCACTTTCCTTGAATTCACTGAGGCCGGTTGGCACAAGGAGAGAAGTTACTATGGAGTAGAGTCCTATCTAAAATAAGGTCACCTTGCCGTGGTGGATGGGACAAATGATTTTGATCATACTGTATATACCGTATAGTGTGTAAAAGTTGTAGGCAGGTGTGGACAAAATGCTGCAAAGTAAGAATGCTTTCAAAAACAGAACTTGACCATAAACTTAGATAAAATATGGACGAACCCCAAAGAATGCATATGAGCAGGATAGGCTTTGTACAGACACTGAACCAGCAATGGTTATTGGGAGATGTGAGGCCAGAGCTGGGACACATTTTTGGAATAGACATACATTTTTGTAATGAAAAGTAATTCCGTAAAAAAAAAAATACTGCAGAAACGGGATGCAACATGAAGTCCATAGAGTTGCATTGATGATTTCCATATACATGGTGTATCAGTCAGATTAATCCTATTAGTTAATTATTAATGGCCACGCAGTTTTACGGCCATTAACAATGGTTCTAATTAATTTGATCCTTCAGTTCCATTCACCTGAATGGATGTTCACTGATCTTTTAAGTCATCCAATGTGAGATGAAGTGAGTCAATATGGGTATCAATGTAGTATGCCCTCTACTGGGGACTTTATATTCTGTCTTGCACACTCTTTATCGATAGCACTGTGGTTATGGTTTCAGAATTTATAGCCAGCCCTGCATTTAGAAGGCTTGCAGCTCTATGTCATAGCGGCTGCTACTAACATTGTAACTGTGGCTCAGTACTGGTAAGAAATGACTGGAGATACAGTCCTGATCAAAAGTTTAAGACCACTTGAAAAATGGCAAAAAATCATATTTAGCATGGCTGGATCTTAACAAGGTTCCAAGTAGAGCTTCAACATGCAACAAGAAGAAATGGGAGTGAGACAAAAAAAATTTTGAGCATTCAATTTAATGAAAATAACAAATAAACTGAAACAGGCTGTTTTTCAGCTGATCAAAAGTTTAGGACCACACCCCAAAACACAAATCCAACTTCCAAACATGAACTCAGTAATGAGTAGCTCCGCCGTTATTGTTTATCACTTCCAAAATTTGTTTCGGCATGCTTGATGCAAGTGTTTCCATGAGGTGAGTGGGAACATTTCTCCAAGTGGTGAAGACGGCCGTACGAAGGCCATCTACTGTCTGGAACTGTTGTCCATTTTTGTAAACTTCCCTTGCCATCCATCCCCAAAGGTTCTCAATTGGATTTAGATCAGGGGAACACGCAGGATGGGCCAAAAGAGTGATGTTATTCTCCTGGAAGAAGTCCCTTGTCCTGCGGACATTGTGTACTGTAGCGTTGTCCTGTTGAAAAACCCAGTCGTTACCACACAGACGAGGGCCCTCAGTCATGAGGAATGCTCTCTGCAACATCTGGACATAGCCAGCGGCCGTTTGACGCCCCTGCACTTCCTGAAGCTCCATTGTTCCACTGAAGGAAAAAGCACCCCAGACCATTATGGCGCCCCCTCCACTGTGGAGCGTAGAAAACATCTCAGGTGGGATCTGCTTGTCATGCCAGTAACGTTGGAAACCATCAGGACCATCAAGGTTACATATTTTCTCATGAGAGAATAAAACTTTCTTCCACCTTTGAATGTCCCATGTTTGGTGCTCTCTTGCAAAGTCCAAACGAGCAGTTCTGTGGCGTTCAAGGAGACGAGGTCTTTGAAGACGTTTTTTGTTTTTGAAGCCCTTCAGTCTCAGATGCCGTCTGATGGTTATGGGGCTGCAGTCAGCACCAGTAAGGGCCTTAATTTGGGTCGAGGATCGTCCAGTGTCTTGACTGACATCCAATTGTATCCTCTGGCTCAGTGCTGATGACATTTTTTGGGGTCTTCCACTTTTTTGTTCCATAACCCTCAGGATCATTTAAGAAATTCCAAATGACTGTCTTACTGCGTCCCACCTCAGCAGCGATGGCGCGCTGTGAGAGACCCTGCTTATGCAGTTCAACAACCCGACCTCGTTCAAAAAGGGAGAGTTTTTTTGCCATTGCCATCACAACGTGTGACAACCTGACAGAAAATGACAATGAATCCACATCTTTGCACAGATTTGGCCTTTTAAAGGCATGTGGTCCTAAAATTTGGATCAGCTGAAAAACAGCCTGTTTCAGTTTAATCGTTATTTTCAATTAATTGAATGCTCAAAAAATGTTTTGTCTCGCTCCCATTTCTTTTTGTTGCATGTTGAAGCTCTACTTGGAACCTTGTTAAGATCCAACAATGTAAAATATGATTTTTTGCCATTTTTTTTTAGATTAAATTTTTTATTGAGTTTTTCAAATAAGTAGATAAAAATGCGATACAAAAGGTAACAAATTGCAATGTCATGCAATGCCTTATACATTGTAGAGTAATCTCCAGACAAAGGAGGTAACAAGGTATAATTTCCCATGCGTAAAGGCAGTAAGAACATGTGGCAACACATGAGCAAAAAAAAAAAAATCACATTGTTTACATGAAGCAGAGAAGGCTATATGAATCTAAGCCTAATAAGCATGTACATAACAAAAAAGAAAGGGAAAAAACAAACATAGGGGAGCACAGAACAGTAGGACACAGACAAAGAGGAAAGGCATAGGGGAAGGAGAGGGTAGGGGAGTGCGGGATTATAGACTGGCATTACGGAACTCATCTGATCCTCGGAAAGTTTCCCAAGGGCCCCAGGTTTGAACGAATCGAGAGGTGTCCTGAGGAGAAACGCAGATGAGATCTTCCATCCGCTGATGTAGGGCAATTTCTTCAAACCATTCCTCCGGGGAGGGAGGCGTAGGTGATTTCCAATGGCGAGGGACGACCGTTTTAGCAGCCTGTAACATATACTTAAGGAGCGAAACCTTAAAAGCAGGGATGGTCAGATCGAAGATAAACAACAAAAGTGCTTCAGGAGCGTTGGGAATGGGTATTCCCGTCACTACCCGCACAATACGGTGCACAAAGTTCCAGTAAGGTCGCAGGATGGTGCAATTCCACCAAATGTGTAGCAAGGTGCCTTCGTCAGTACAGCACCTCCAACAGCAATCCGAAGCAGATGGAAACCATCTGTGGAGCACAGACGGCACTCTGTACCACCTGGAGAGGACTTTATAATTCGTCTCCTGCGCCTTAGTGGAAATTACTGCTTTATGAGAAAGAAGAAAAGCCCGTTTCCATTGAGATGGGGTGAGGTCATTGCCCAGATCACGATTCCAGGCGTGGCAGAAGGAGGGGAGCTGGTCAGAGGTCTGGAGAACAAGCAAATTGTAAATGGTGGAAATGTCCCTGAAGACAGCAGAGGGGGCAAGACACATTTGTTCAAACACCGTAAGGCTTTTGCCATTTTTTAAGTGGTCTTAAACTTTTGATCAGGACTGTATGTAGGACACAGATTGAGAAACGCAAAATGTGCCAGTGCTCCTGGAATGGATCACCTGCTAATTCACAAGATCATGTTTTGGAATGTCTTTGACATCAATTTTTAAGTAAAGTCTTAAATAAAACACAGATTTGCTTGGCTGTAAACCATACTGAATGGAAAAAGGTTCTATTTAAAGGGATAGCAGGAAAGGATTTATAACCATGCGCCCCAGGAACGAAGAACTTGGAAAACCTCTGGTCAATTCATTCAAGCCCTCATAAACTGTTCATATTTTAGCTCTTACCAAATAATGCCTGTGTGTGTAAGACATGCAAGCATCTTCTGTTTTGTGCAAGTACCTGTCAGAAGGCTCAACCCTATTAAATGAGCTGATGGAGTAAAATGATACTTGCCCTGTGAAAATTGGTTGGGGTGTTCTTGAGGGAAAAAAAACTTTTGTTCATTATGAAAATGAGATCTTCAGTGCACCAAGGAGTGTGGCCAGCACCCACAGGCTTGCTCTGGACAACTGAAGCAACAATAGCCCACTGCTGCAGCAGTCTGTGTGGTAGAAGGAGGCCACATGACTCATAACTCTATTGAAAGAACACTTTTCCAGGCACTGGCAATCTTGGATGAGAACTTATAACCCAGTACATGTGGGATATTCATCCTAGTACTATTTGGAAAAGTCCAGAGCCTTGCTAGGATCTCAAAAGATCTAAAGCCAAAGTTTCGATGCATATGTGCCAAATTCTAGACCTTTCCCTCCCCTCTTCCCCCAGTTTTTTTCTTGCTGGATGGATATTGCATTTTAAATTGCATTCAGTGCCACCAAACAAAAAGGCAAATACAGAGCTACATACCTATTATACCAGTGACTTACAGGTGACGTCTCCTCTGATTGCAGACGTTCTCTTTCCTCATCTTCTCCAGTTGGCCCAGACCACCATAATGACTACTTCTAACCAAATCTCCTCTCTGCAGAGTTTGCCACACAGACATCTTTGGTTTCTCATTTTCCCAATACCCTCCCTATCTTCTCAACAAATTCCCTATTCTGGTGACCCAACATTTTCATTCTGCTGCTAACACTAAAATTGTGCCTGCTGTGCTCTCAATTGCTACCAAATACTGTCCTGCAGAAATAATAGTGCAATAAAGGTGCCCTGAAACTACTAGTATCACATATATAATATCCTTTCAGTAAGTATTGCAATAATAATCTTTATATAGCGCCACTGTTTTCCCGCAGCGCTATACAAATCAAAATGGACCTCACAGGATTACAGACTAATATACAAATCAAACAGTAGGAGTGAGGGCCCTGCTCGCAAGAGCTTACAACCTATGAGGAAATTTTGGTGACACAATAGGTAAAATTGATTGCTTTATAAAATGGTCCAGCCATCATTAGAGTAGCGCAGATGGAGCCTCATGAGCCGATGCATTGAGTGTGGGGATTACTGTTGGATAAAGTCTGAGAGCTAAATGGGGAAGAGTCAGCTTAGGGAATACGATCAACCTGCCTAAAAAAATATGTTTTTAAGGCACTATTTAAAGCTAAGAAAGTTGAAAATGAACCTGACTGTCTGGGGCAGTGCATACGTGAGAGCTTGGGCAGCTCGAGAAAAGTCGTGAAGACGGTGCCAACTCTTCCATTGTAGAAGATTATTGATTGCCGTTGGTTTTCTGAACATTCTTTTAGCAGCCTTACTTACACCGCAGCACAGAGGACACTGCTTCGCTTAGGATAGGAGTATGTGACAGCATCATTTACTGTGCTGTACCCCACAGTTTTTGTTACTTTGGAGCCTAAGTACATTATTGGCTCCTAGGTCTAGGGCCCCCGGATAGCGGCTCATCAATACTGCTTGTGGGAGGCTTTACCCTTTTCAGTGGGTAGGCACAGTGGATATACTGGACCAGCAGTGAAATCACCCCGTAAACATTGGGGAGTCTCTATGCTCAGCATTCGTATGCAGTTTATATTATGCGGATATTGGGACAGGTGGCTATTACTATACACACCTGACCATGACCGCTAATTCAGTGTGGGAATGTACCTGTCACAATACACTGTGTAATAAACCAATATACACTGCGTGCAGAATTATTAGGCAAATGAGTATTTTGACCACATCATCCTCTTTATGCATGTTGTCTTACTCCAAGCTGTATAGGCTCGAAAGCCTACTACCAATTAAGCATATTAGGTGATGTGCATCTCTGTAATGAGAAGGGGTGTGGTCTAATGACATCAACACCCTATATTAGGTGTGCATAATTATTAGGCAACTTCCTTTCCTTTGGCAAAATGGGTCAAAAGAAGGACTTGACAGGCTCAGAAAAGTCAAAAATAGTGAGATATCTTGCAGAGGGATGCAGCACTCTTAAAATTGCAAAGCTTCTGAAGCGTAATCATCGAACAATCAAGCGTTTCATTCAAAATAGTCAACAGGGTTGCAAGAAGCGTGTGGAAAAACCAAGGCGCAAAATAACTGCCCATGAACTGAGAAAAGTCAAGCGTGCAGCTGCTAAGATGCCACTTGCCACCAGTTTGGCCATATTTCAGAGCTGCAACATCACTGGAGTGCCCAAAAGCACAAGGTGTGCAATACTCAGAGACATAGCCAAGGTAAGAAAGGCTGAAAGACGACCACCACTGAACAAGACACACAAGCTGAAACGTCAAGACTGGGCCAAGAAATATCTCAAGACTGATTTTTCTAAGGTTTTATGGACTGATGAAATGAGAGTGAGTCTTGATGGGCCAGATGGATGGGCCCGTGGCTGGATTGGTAAAGGGCAGAGAGCTCCAGTCCGACTCAGACGCCAGCAAGGTGGAGGTGGAGTACTGGTTTGGGCTGGTATCATCAAAGATGAGCTTGTGGGGCCTTTTCGGGTTGAGGATGGAGTCAAACTCAACTCCCAGTCCTACTGCCAGTTTCTGGAAGGCACCTTCTTCAAGCAGTGGTACAGGAAGAAGTCTGCATCCTTCAAGAAAAACATGATTTTCATGCAGGACAATGCTCCATCACACGCGTCCAAGTACTCCACAGCGTGGCTGGCAAGAAAGGGTATAAAAGAAGAAAATCTAATGACATGGCCTTCTTGTTCACATGATCTGAACCCCATTGAGAACCTGTGGTCCATCATCAAATGTGAGATTTACAAGGAGGGAAAACAGTACACCTCTCTGAACAGTGTCTGGGAGGCTGTGGTTGCTGCTGCACGCAATGTTGATGGTGAACAGATCAAAACACTGACAGAATCAATGGATGGCAGGCTTTTGAGTGTCCTTGCAAAGAAAGGTGGCTATATTGGTCACTGATTTGTTTTTGTTTTGTTTTTGAATGTCAGAAATGTATATTTGTGAATGTTGAGATGTTATATTGGTTTCACTGGTAAAAATAAATAATTGAAATGGGTATATATTTGTTTTTTGTTAAGTTGCCTAATAATTATGCACAGTAA
The DNA here is from genome assembly GCF_905171765.1 of Bufo bufo. Lineage (NCBI taxonomy): Eukaryota > Metazoa > Chordata > Amphibia > Anura > Bufonidae > Bufo > Bufo bufo. Next base: position 553,324,433 of record NC_053392.1, read on the forward strand.
TAGTCACCTGCACACACAGATATCCCCCTAAAATAGCTAAAACTAAAAACAAACTAAAAACTACTTCCAAAAATATTCAGCTTTGATATTAATGAGTTTTTTGGGTTCATTGAGAACATGGTTGTTGTTCAATAATAAAATTAATCCTCAAAAATACAACTTGCTTAATAATTCTGCACTCCCTGTATATTACGCAATTGGGGGTATTTCCAAACACAGTAATCCCTCAGCAGTGTTGTGACGGTGGTATTGGAAATTAGGTAATATTTGCTGTATATCGCATCTTCCATAACATCCCACTATTGCCTGTCCCTGTAATAAGAGAAACAATTGTTCTGCCCTTTTTACACTAGAATTCGATATTTCTCCAAAGGACTATGGGACTTTTGGGACCAAGGAAGGGAGGGGGGGATAGGGGGGGGATTGTTTTGTATTTTTTCTGTTGTTGGGGAAAAAAAATAAAATAATCTTTCAATAAAAATAATCTGATTAAAAAAGAATTTCTAATAAAGATTTATTATTTTATTTTAACCCCTTAAGGACTCGACCCTATTTAACCTTCTGGACTTGGCAATTTTTTGCAAATCTGACCAGTGTCACTTTAAGTGCTGATAACTTTAAAACGCTTTGACTTATCCAGGCCATTCTGAGAATGTTTTTTCGTCACAAATTGTACTTCATGACACTGGTAAAATGAAGTAAAAAAAAATCATTTTTATTTATAAAAAAATACCAAATTTACCAAGAAAATGTAAAAAATTGCAAATTTCCAAGTTTAAATTTCTCTACTTCTATAATACATAGTAATACAACCAAAAATAGTTATTACTTTACATTCCCTATATGTCTACTTCATGTTTGGATCATTTTGGGAATGATATTTTATTTTGGGGGATGTTACAAGGCTTAGAAGTTTAGAAGCAAATCTTGAAATTTTTCTGAAATTTTCAAAAACCGAATTTTTAGGGACCAGTTCAGGTCTGAAGTCACTTTGCGAGGCTTACATAATAGAAACCTCCCAAAAATGACCCCATTCTATACCCCTCAAGGTATTCAAAACAGATTTTACAAACTTTGTTAACCCTTTAGGTGTTCCACAAAACCAAACTCAATATTTATGGCCCTGATTCTGTAGTTTACAGAAACACCCCATATGTGGTTGTAAACTACTGTACGGGCACACGGCATTGCGCAGAAGGAAAGGAATGCCATACGGTTTTTGGAAGGCAGATTTTGCTGGACTGGTTTTTTTGACACCATGTCCCGTTTGAAGCCCCCCTGATGCACCCCTATAGTAGAAACTCCATAAAAGTGACCCCCATCTAAGAAACTACACCGCTCAAGGTATTTAAAACTGATTTTATAAACGTTGTTAACCCTTTAGGTGTTCCACAAGAATTAATTGAAAATAGAGATACAATTTCAAAATATCACTTTTTTGGCAGATTTTCCATTTTAATATTTTTTTTACTTTTACAAAGCAAGGGTTAACAGCCAAACAAAACTCAATATTTATAGCCCTGATTCTGTAGTTTACAGAAACACCCCATATGTGGTCGTAAACTACTGTACAGGCACACGGCAGGGCGCAGAAGGAAAGGAATGCCATACGGTTTTTGGAAGGCAGATTTTGCTGGACTGGTTTTTTGACACCATGTCCCATTTGAAGCCCCCCTGATGCAACCCTAGAGTAGAAACTCCATAAAAGTGACCCCATCTAAGAAACTACACCCCTCAAGGTATTCAAAACAGATTTTACAAATGTCGTTAACCCTTTAGGTGTTCCACAAGAGTTATTGGCAAATAGAGATGAAATTTCAGAATTTCAATTTCTTTGCAAATTTTCCATTTTAATGCATTTTTCCCAGTAACAAATCAAGGGTTAACAGCCAAACAAAACTCAATATTTATGGCCCTGATTCTGTAGTTTACAGAAACACCCCATATGTGGTCGTAAACACCTGTACGGGCACACGGCAGGGCGCAGAAGGAAAGGAATGCCATACGGTTTTTGGAAGGCAGGTTTTGCTGGACAGTTTTTTTTTACACCATGTCCCATTTGAAGCTCCCCTGATGCACCCCTAGAGAAGAAACTCCAAAAAAGTGGCCCCATTTTAGAAACTACGGGATAGGGTGGCAGTATTGTTGGTACTAGTTTAGGGTACATATGATTTTTGGTTGCTCTATATTACACTTTTTGTGAGGCAAGATAACAAGAAATAGCTGTTTTGGCACAGTTTTTTTTTTTATTATTTACAACATTCATCTGACAGGTTAGATCATGTGATATTTTTATAGACCAGGTTGTCAAGGATGCGGCGATACATAATATGTATACTTTTTTTTTATTTATGTAAGTTTTACACAATGATTTCATTTTTGAAGCAAAAAAAAATCATGTTTTAGTGTTTCCATAGTCTGAGAGCCATAATTTTTTCAGTTTTTGGGCGATTACCTTGGGTAGGGTATGATTTTTGCGGGATGAGATGACGGTTTTATTGGCACTATTTTGGGGTGTGTGTGACTTTTTGATCGCTTGCTATTACACTTCTTGTGATGTAAGGTGACAAAAAATCGTTTATTTAGCACAGTTTTTATTAAAAAAAAATTACGGTGTTCATCTGAGGGGTTAGGTCATGTGATATTTTTATAGAGCCGGTCGATACGGAAGCAGTGATACCTAATATGTATACTTTTTTTTTTATTTATGTAAGTTTTACACAATAATATAATTTTTGAAACAAAAAAAAAAATCATGTTTTAGTGTCTCCATATTCTGAGATCCATAGTTTTTTCAGTTTTTGGGCGATTAACTTAGGTAGGGTCTCATTTTTTGCGGGATGAGATGACGGTTTGATTGGCACTATTTTGGGGTGCATATGATTTTTTGATCACTTGCTATTACACTTTTTGTGATGTAAGGTGACAAAAAATTGTTTATTTAGCACAGTTTTTATTTTTTATTTTTTACGGTGTTCATCTGAGGAGTTAGGTCATGTGATATTTTTATAGAGCCGGTTGATACGAACGCGGTGATACCAAATATGTATACTTTTTTATTTATTTATGTAAGTTTTACACAATAACAGCTTTTTTAAAACAAAAAAAATGATGTTTTAGTGTCTCCATATTCTGAGCCATAGTTTTTTATTTTTTGGGCGATTGTCTCAGGTAGGGGCTCATTTTTTGAGGGATGAGGTGACTGTTAGATTGGTGGGCAAACACCTTTTTGATCGCTTGCTGTTGTACTTTTTGTGATGTAAGGTGACAAAAAAATTGTTTATTTAGCACAGTTTTTATTTTTTATTTTTTACGGTGTTTATCTGAGGGGTTAGGTCATGTGATATGTTTATAGAGCCGGTCGATACGGACGCGGCGATACCTAATATGTATACTTTTTTTCCCCCTATTTTTTACCAATTTTTTTTTTACTTTATTTGGGGAAAATTATGTTTTTGTTTATTTTTACTTGAAACTTTTAATTTTTTGGGGGGAAAACTTTATTTTTTCAACCGGGCGGCGGTGATCGGAACAACACATGACGTACTGGTACGTCATGGGTCCTTAAGGACTCGGGAACCATGCCGTACCGATATGTCATGGGTCCCTAAGGGGTTAAACCGCTTATCAGGCAGTGATACAGGATATTTACAAAGGCACAGCACTGTGGAGAGCTTTGTGGGTGAGGAGTTTGAGATGGGCAACTAGTGAAGTGATTGGCACAGGCTAGAGGCATCAGTGTAGCGGGTGGACAGATAGATGAGCCAGGCTGCTGCATTTACACTAAAGGGAAGACAGTTTAATGAGGGGGAGACCGATTAGTAATGAGTTACAGTACTCAAGATGAAGCAACAACAAGAATTTTAGCCATTTACACCCAGTGGCGACTCTAGGATCAATATATAGGGGGGGCACAAAGATACCACAGTCAAAAATGGGGGGGCAAAAACAAATTAAGTATAAATAAGATTACAAAATACCAGAGAATTGCGGTATGCAGGGATACATTTATAATAAAACTATTTACTTACAAAAGAAGCCATTCAGTTGTCTGCGGTGCCGTCCTCTTCTTGCTTCTGCGGATTCTTTCCCCTTCTTTCTGTCTCTCATCAGTGCGCAGTCGCATTGTTATGGTGGATCTGTGGAAGACACACTGTTATGGGGGCATCTGTGGAAGACTGTTATTATGCCTCTTATTAGCCCCCATTATGCCTCTCATTAGCCCCCATATCAGCCCTTATGCCTCATTAGCCCCCATATGCTGCCTCTCATCATTAGCCCCCATATGCCTCTCATCATTAGCCCCCATATGCCTCTCACCATTAGCCCCCATATGCCTCTCATCATTAGCCCCCATATGCCTCTCATCATTAGCCCCCATATGCCTCTCATCATTAGCCCCCCATATGCCTCTCATCATTAGCCCCCCATATGCCTCTCATCATGAGCCCCCCAAATGCCTCTCATCATTAGCCCCCCATATGCCTCATCATTAGCCCCCCAAATGCCTCTCATCATTAGCCCCCCAAATGCCTCTCATCATTAGCCCCCCAAATGCCTCTCATCATTAGCCCCCAAATGCCTCTCATCATTAGCCCCCCAAATGCCTCTCATCATTAGCCCCCCATATGCCTCTCATCATTAGCCCCCTAAATGCCTCTCATCATTAGCCCCCCAAATGCCTCTCATCATTAGCCCCCCAAATGCCTCTCATCATTAGCCCCCTTATGCCTCTCATCATTAGCCCCCCAAATGCCTCTCATCATTAGCCCCCCAAATGCCTCTCATCATTAGCCCCCTTATGCCTCTCATCATTAGCCCCCCAAATGCCTCTCATAATTAGCCCCCCAAATGCCTCTCATCATTAGCCCCCGTATGCCTCTCATCATTAGCCCCCTTATGCCTCTAATCATTAGCCCCCCCAAATGCCTCTAATCATTAGCCCCCCATATGCCTCTCATCATTAGCCCCCCAAATGCCTCTCATCATTAGCCCTGGCCCCCCATATGCCTCTCATCATTAGCCCCGGCCCCCCATATGCCTCTCATCATTAGCCCCCCTTATGCCCCCAGCAGCCACATAGTTTATAAAATAAAAAATCACTTACCTCTCCTGCTCCTGGACGCCGCCTGCCTCTCCTCAGTCGACTGTGCTCTGAACTGGCGCGCACAGCGTGAGGTCACAGAGCGCCCTCACGCTGTGCGCAGCCCTGCACAGCCGAAAGCCGAGGACCAGGAAGTGGTGAGTACAGAGCGTTCACCACTTCCTGGTCTCTCTGTTCTAAAGAGCGCTTCCATAATGGAAGCGCTCAGTAGTATTCACGTGGGGGAATCAGCGGGGGGGCAACCGGAGGGGGTAAAGGACAACAGAGGGGGGGAGATTGCCCCCCTCGCCCCCCACTAGCGACGCCACTATTTACACCATGAGAAAAGGGCAGATTCTGGAGATGTTCTTGAGATGCAGATGACAAAAGCGTTCCAGTGATTCAATATGGAAAGCAAAAGAAAGATCCCAGTCAAACATAATCTAAGACAGAGGGTGTGCTGCCCACGAGTTATGATCATACCACAGGCTGAAATTGAAATATACGATTTAGGTAGGTTAGTAGATGGGGGAAAGACGTCTAGTTTTTGAGAGTTTCATGATGGACATGATGTTAGAGACAGTTGCCAGACAATCACTGGTGTTCTATAGGAGTGATGTCAGGGAAGAGGTATATAGTTGGATGTCATCAGCATAGATAGTACTGAAAACCAAATCTACTAATGGTCTGCCTGATGGGGGCTATGTAGAGAAAAAAGAGGAGAGGGCCTAGAACTGAACCCTGAGGAACTCCAATATTAAGAGGATGAAGAGAAGAAGTAGAGCCAGCAAACGATAAACTGAAGGAGCAGCCAGAGAGATAGGAAGAAAACCAAGAGAGAGCAGTGTCCTTAATGCCAGTAGTGCCAGTAGGAGTAAAGCATGGGGAGGGTCTCAATGCAGATATGGAGTTGTTCGGGTTTTTGTGAGTTTTAGCGCGGTGTCCCTTTCACCGATGAGGAACCCTGGTAATTTTAAAGCCAGGGTTCTGTCCTTAGTGAAGGGAACCCGCCCCATACCATCTCTCCCATCCCTGACAATTTCCATATACTTAATTCTACTATAAATATGAAAAGGTCTCTATAATAAAAACTGCAGGAAAATCGCAAGATTAACATTGATGTATTTTTATGGTTTTATTCTTCAGAGTAAGTAAATACACATGTATAATCAAGTATGGGTATCTTTAGTAAAGGAAGTTTGTCCTATCTCATCCTTTATTGTATTTCCATTTCAAATAAGAAAAAGAGCTCTATTTTCGAGATGCAGGGGTGAAAAGCCTCCTGGTTATATGGGATGATGGGACACACTTCCTTTGACTTGTAGACAAAAAAACGCACAAGTTTGTTAAAAACCGCATGGATATCGCAAGTAAAACGCATATGCGTTTTTTGTTTTATTTTTGTTATTTTTTGGTTATTTACCGTTTTGACTATTTTTTGACCACATGTGCAATGTAGTATGTGATCTAATCAACCCAATTTGAAGGGACTTAAGATCCTTGGAGTAAAATCCAATCCGGAGATTATTACAAATCCGAGAGGCGGAGTCTTTAGGATATATAATAGGTATTTTTGGCAGCAACATCATACCACTGATGAAGGAGCAAGTCTAATAAAGCTCCGAAACGCTTCTGGTTGCCATTGGAAAATACCTCATCATCTATAAGAAGATCGACTACAATATGCCGGCATAGATAATCTTTTCCATCAATCTCTGAAGCGATTATAACAACAAACTAACAAGAGCCTTCCACTCTACAGCGAATAGGGGAGAAAACATAGAAAATTCGATGTGATGACGCTGTGATTGCAAAACCTCTAATCGAGTTACACACCTGCGGTAATCTCACAAGACATATTGGGATCTCAGAGGTAAGCATACACCGACTGCTTTACACGTGGGACGCCACACAGCACGGACAAACACCCGGAGAAGACCATCTACCAGTGAGTACCGCATATATATACACGAAAGTTTAAAGTGGTAAAATCTAAATCTGTAGAGATCCTGAAAACAAATATGTTGGGATAATCCACGAAAAATCGCACGTATAATAATATTCAAGTCGCACTATCACCAATAGGACGAACATTACAAAAAATTGGACGTGACTTTTGTTTAGCAACCATCATTTAAGTCCAATATAGGATTCAAGTCCATCCTCAATACGGGAATAGGTTGCATCGATATTCCAAATGAATATGTATTGAGTAAAAATCGCAAATAATAATCGCAACATAATCGCAACAAAATCGGATAAACAGCATTATCACCCTGCTGCGATTATTATAGATTATCTGCACTGACATTCGAATAGTTCTATGCAGGACTTTGGTGGTTATATAAGCACAAACAGGTCAACTCTACGTATTTTTGGATTTTTGCGTATTTTGTTTTTAGTGTGAACAATTTTGTTTTTAGTGTGAACAATCGGCAATTGCACTTTTATTGTTTTATTATTAAAATGCTATCAGCGTGAAACAGATATTGAGTGCCGATCGATTTTTCTAATATATAACTTTTACACGTGATTGGAGGTATCATACCGATCAGAGCACCAACCATTATTTCTGGGTCAGTTGTGCCACTCTTTATACAGTCAGGTCCATAAATATTGGGACATCGACACAATTTTAAAATTTTTGGCTCTATACACCACCACAATGGATTTGAAATGAAACAAACAAGATGTGCTTTACCTGCAGACTGTCAGCTGTAATTTGAGGGTATTTACATCCAAATCAGGTGAACGGTGCAGGAATTACAGCAGTTTGCATATGTGCCTCCCACTTGTTAAGGGACCAAAAGTAATGGGACATAATAATAATCATAAAATCAAACTTTCACTTTTTAATACTTGGTTGCAAATCCTTTGCAGTCAATTACAGCCTGAAGTCTGGAACGCATAGACATCACCAGACGCTGGGTCTCATCCCTGGTGATGCTCTGCCAGGCCTCTATTGCAACTGTCTTCAGTTCCTGCTTGTTCTTGGGGCATTTTCCCTTCAGTTTTGTCTTCAGCAAGTGAAATGCATGCTCAATCGGATTCAGGTCCGGTGATTGACTTGGCCATTGCATAACATTCCACTTCTTTCCCTAAAAAACTCTCTGGTTGCTTTTGCAGTATGCTTTGGGTCATTGTCCATCTGCACTGTGAAGCGCCGTCCAATGAGTTCTGAAGCATTTGGCTGAATATGAGCAGATAATATTGCCCGAAACACTTCAGAATTCATCCTGCTGCTTTTGTCAGCAGTCACATCATCAATAAATACAAGAGAAGCAGTTCCATTGGCAGCCATACATGCCCACGCCATGACACTACCACCACCATGCTTCACTGATGAGGTGGTATGCTTAGGATCATGAGCAGCTCCTTTCCTTCTCCATACTCTTCTCTTCCCATCACTCTGGTACAAGTTGATCTTGGTCTCATCTGTCCATAGGATGTTGTTCCAGAACTGTGAAGGCTTTTTTAGATGTCGTTTGGCAAACTCTAATCTGGCCTTCCTGTGTTTGAGGCTCACCAATGGTTTCCATCTTGTGGTGAACCCTCTGTATTCACTCTGGTGAAGTCTTCTCTTGATGGTTGACTTTGACACACATACACCTACCTCCTGGAGAGTGTTCTTGGTCTGGCCAACTGTTGTAAAGGGTGTTTTCTTCACCAGGGAAAGAATTCTTCGCTCATCCACCACAGTTGTTTTCCGTGGTCTTCCAGGTCTTTTGGTGTTGCTGAGCTCACCGGTGCGTTCCTTCTTTTTACGAATGTTCCAAACAGTTGTTTTGGCCGCGCCTAATGTTTTTGCTATCTCTCTGATGGGTTTGTTGTGTTTTTTCAGCCTAATGATGGCTTGCTTCACTGATAGTGACAGCTCTTTGGATCTCATCTTGAGAGTTGACAGCAACAGATTCCAAATGCAAATAGCAGACTTGAAATGACCTCTGGACCTTTTATCTGCTCATTGTAATTGGGATAATGAGGGAATAACACACACCTGGCCATGGAACAGCTGAGAAGCCAATTGTCCCATTACTTTTGGTCCCTTAACAAGTGGGAGGCACATATGCAAACTGTTGTAATTCCTGCACCGTTCACCTGATTTGGATGTAAATACCCTCAAATTACAGTTGACAGTCTGCAGGTAACGCACATCTTGTTAGTTTCATTTCAAATCCATTGTGGTGGTGTATAGAGCCAAAAATGTTAGAATTGTGTCGATGTCCCAATATTTATGGACCTGACTGTATATACAGATATAGTATAAAGCGTTTTCAGCACAACCTGCCATTACTAACCATGCTGGCCACAATGTTTATCGGGGCTCACCTTGTAGACTCCCAAAAACTTTTTCACATTTCACCAGTCAAACTTCCTACTACTGCTCTGGAATATCATATTCCTACCATCTCCCTCGCAGCATGGGTAGCTCAGGGTATTCATTCCATTGGCTGCCTATATGCAAAATCTACCAGGGAGGATTTATCAACACTCCATAATAAGTACCTACTCCCAAATAAATTGTTCTATCAATATCTCCAGATACAGCATTTTCTGAGTTCTCTGCCTTCACTTTTTTTTTTTGTCAGGAGAATAAACCTCTCAATTCCTTCCTTGATAACTGCAAGACCCCACGTCCCAAATTATCCACCCTTTACTCTAGTATACTATCCTCTGACACAGAAAATAAGCAGCCATTCATGATGAGATGGGAACAGGAAATGGGGAAGTCTTTCTCCATTTCTCAATGGCGGCAGGCCCTCTACTGGTCCTTTTAAATGCTGCAAATGTGTCAGTCATGTAGAGCAGAAGAGGAAGATCCAGTTGCGCTGGTATCTGACCCCTAATAGACTGGCCCACCTGGTTCCCAACTATTCTCCATTATGCTGGAGGGGGTGTGGTGAGGTAGGAACTCCACTCCATATGTGGTGGTCATGTCCATCAGTTAGCACCTTCTGGTCTGAAATGACTGATATTATTAAAGAGGTCACAGCAGAAAACCTAATTCTCTCTTTGGAACTGTCGATTCTGGGTATAGGATTAAAAGATATCCCCACTAAATTCTGGTGGTGCGGCTCGCAATATTATTATCCGTCAGTGGAAGTTGGCGCAAAGCCCTTTAATTGCTGAGGTTGTGCAATCAGTCAACTCGCACATGCACTGTGAGATGGTTTTTGCCCCCACCTTAAGCTCCAGGATAAGCGCTCATAATCAGTGGTTGCCCTGGCTTTCCAGTCGCTTTGCCACTGCCCTGCCTGATTGTATCATGTAACCTACATCCTGTATACTTTGCGCAAATAAGCACTTTTCTACATTTGTATCATATCTGCATTTGTATCATACTACACCTGTATCTTAGTGTAAAATCATCTCAGTATGTCTTACCTTAAGATGTAGTACGTTTCGGTCGCTGATTTATGCTCAAGGACAATGTACTCCTGCTTTTCTTTGTTTGTACTCCTTGTTTGTAACTACTCTTTCACTGAAAACTTCAATAAAAATCTATTGAACACAAAAAGTGATGAGATAAGAGAGGTGAAATAGGTTTACTTGGCAAGGTGGGGGGCAGAGTTGTGGGTTTTATCATGAATTTATAATGGAGAAAATCTGCAGATATTCATAATTTATTTTACAGTGCCCTTTAAAAATAATTGTGCTTAGTAAATAGTGCCCCTGACAGTAAGAGTGCCACAAGCATATTGTCTCCCAAAAACAATTGTGCGAAGCTCATAATGCCTCTGACAGTAATAATGCCCATTAAATGGCCCAAAATGTCATTTGCACATGACCATAATAATGTCCAAACAGTACTTCCAAAAATAACTGTGCAAAACAGAATGCCCAAATAGTAAGGGCTCACCCAGTACTCGCAAAAAAATGGTGGCAAGCAGAGTGGTCTCAACAGCGCTCCCAAAAGTTACTGTGCCAGGGTGTCCCCCATACTAACAGTGCTCCCAAAAGTCCCACCGAGTAATAATTCTCTCCCAGAGTGCCTTCCTACAGTGGCTCCTACAGTGCCTCCAATAGTAATAATGCTCCCTCACTGTGCCCCCAGTACTAATAACACCCCTTATAGTGCCCCTAGTATTAAAGTCCCCAATAGTATCTCCCATATTTCCCCCGGTATTTATAAGGTTCCCCTAGTATAGTGCAATTAGTAGCAGAAATGCTCCCCTGTATTGCCCCTAGTAGTAAAAAAAAGCAAAACAGCCCTACTCCCAAACCCCTGCAAAATAGGGCTAGGTCTTATTTTCGGGGTAGGTCTTATTTTTGGAAAAACACGGTATCTACTATATGTTCTAGCATATTATCCAGATTGTGATCTTCCATTTATCCTGTGTGTCTTTTATCCACTGCTGTATTGTATGTACTTGTATTTTTATCCATTTTATGGTTTAAATAAAGTGTATTCGTTATCAGTTGTGCTATGTTTTTTTCTTTGGTGTTGCTCTTCTAAAAGAGGTTCTGCAGCTGTTGGGGTGTGTATGACAAGAAATAATGTCCATCCCATTATTAAGAATATTAGATGACACTCGGATTTGTGTGACCTGTATAAAAGTTTCCACTGTGGCATGTTCACTAAGTACAAAATGTGTCTATAGTGTGTTTCTTTCATATCAAGGAACTGATGTCAGGGAATACAGAGATTTGCAAATGAATTACAGAAGGTACAGAGCTGGAAACCTATAAACAGGTCCATTCGTTAGGAAGTAGGACTCCTAAGGAAGTAGCAGGGTTGTGCAGAAGAAGACTGTGTGTCAGCGCACATGGGAACTGGGCGAGCAGCCATGGATCAGCAGAAGATACATGTTAAGTGTACACAACGCATTTCATTCCGTGCAACTGGTTGCTGAATGAGGACTGGTTTGCTTAGCATTTTTACAAATGTTTGCCCCTTTTTTACTATGGAACAAATTCTTGCCTGCGCAAGGAAATACTTATTACATGACCTTCTAGAAAGTGAAAAAGTCTTTCTATTTATAGGCCGGGCTGATCAGAAACAGGAAACAGGGCAAAGAAAATAGACTAGACAAACTCACTTCTACAGCACAGACCCGTGTGACATTTGATGTTTTCTTGTGTAGCTGTAATCTACACAAAATTACTATATACTGTGGCGGAAAATATATTTGTAGGTAGCATCGAAGCTGCACTGAGCAGAGGACATATATCCTTAAAGAGATATTTCAGGATATTATAGATTGTGGTAACTTATATATTTTAATATATTTCTGTCTGATGATAATAGCATGGCTTAGTTAGAGGAGGACCTGATATTTACTGTTTCCTTAATTCTGACCTTCATGGTTAATGAATAGAATGGCAGATTTGCAATGAAGACTGATACATATGTAGGTAAAGGGAGTGATCACTGCAATAGAAATCATTAATGGTTGTCACCAGCACTTTATAGTCCTAATATTCATAAGAAATGTCAAAACACAATGGGGACATTTATCAAGACTGGCATTACCATACGCCAGTCCTGATGCCTGATGTGCTGGAGTGAGATGCCCCTTTATTTAATAAGGGGCAGCTGGCGAAGACTTGAGCTATAATTACGCTAGTCTACGGCACAAGAGACTCTCTGGCCCTTCCTCTTTTCTAGCCACTTCAGAAAGGTGGTAAGCTCAAAAAGTCGCAAATTCTGGGGCAAATATGAGGTGCACCATAATTTACGACTTTTTAACATCACAATAGTGGCGTACACACATTAACAAATGCCCCTTAGGGCTCATGCACATGGCTGTATCAGTTTCTGCGGTCCGCAAATTGCCATTTTTTTTCACTCCTTCACAAATGTCCTATCCTTGTCCACAAAACGGACAAGAATAGGAAATGTTCTATTTTTTGCAGGTCCGGAGAATGTCACAGAAGCAAGTCCAATGTAGTAGAGTAGTAACAGAAGTCCAAAGAAACAAGTGATGGACAACAGGAATGCCGAACCTCCTGAATAATCAAATTTGAATAACCCACCAACGTGACCTCATTGCTGAGCATTAGTTTGCCATGGAAACTTTATCTGCATTGGAAAGAGGCTCCAGAGCGAGGAGGGGAGCGGTGCATCTGCTACTGTAGCTGGATCCGGGACAACAGGGGAGCTAAACCTATGTATAAATATAATGCATCACAATGTAGTGCAAGAAAATCACTGCAGCTCTCACCTGCACCTCCCAATGGAACACGGAAAATCAGACCTGGACACAGTCAGATCCAGAGTTCAATGAAAAAAAAGGAGAATCCAGCCCCACGTACAATAAACTTTAATCGGCTTCCATTAAAATCCAGACATCAAAAATGGACAAAATTTGCTGTGATGAGTTTCGGGCTATAACATCTTTAGCCCTTCATCAAGACCGATCTTGATGAAGGGCTAAAGATGTTAAAGCCCGAAACGCGTCACAGCAAATTTTGTCCATTTTTGATGTCTGGATTTTAATGGAAGCCGATTAAAGTTTATTGTACGTAGAGCTGGATTCTCCTTTTTTTTTTTCATTGAACAATGGATCACAATGTGGTCTTAACAAGAATCTGGGTTTTATGTGATGGTATGACTACAGCTTGCCATAGATCATGAGATTTGAACCTGCTATCAGTGCTTAAAGTCCTTATAGTGCTTAAAGGGGTTCTCCAGAAATTAAGAAAATGAAAATATGTAAATATTACTTTATTATAAATATATTCCCAAATACCTTTCATTAGTTATAATGGCTCATTTTGTCTAGGGAGCAATGATTAGGAGAAACAAAATGGCCGTTGTCCTGTCAGTACACACAAAACCAGGAGGACAAGTTATTTCACAACGCTGAGGTAAAAAGCTGCCTCATCCTCCTCTCTGCTCTGGTTGTCAGGATTATGATTCTGAATACAGTTTAATATGATATTTAGCAGAATCTTTGTGGGAATAGAGTTCATGAGGAGACATGAAGTACAGAGAGGACGGACAGGACAGACTGTGGTAATGTCAGGCTGTAGTAATGGAGACTGCATTCAAGTGCTGCTGCTCATTAGCCACATCTGCTCATGAACTCAAGTCCAACAGAGATTCAGCTAAAGATTTTATCATCTGTATTCAGGATCATAATCCCTGACAAGCAGAGCAGAGAGGAGGATGAGGCAGATCTTTACCTCAGTGTTTTAAAGTCACTTGTCCTGCTGTGTTATTAGGACAGGTTTTGTGTGTACTAATAGGACGGCGGCCATTTTGTTTCTCCTAATGATTGCTCCCCAGACAAAACGAGCCATTATAACTAATGTAAGGTATTTGGGAATATATTTAAAATAAAGTAATATTTCAGTATTTTCATTTTCTTAATTCCCAGAGAACCCCTTTAAAAGTCGCTATCTCTCTGCTGACTCAATAACTGCAGAGCTCAAAACCTCTTTTGGTATTAACATCAGCACAAAGACTGCACCAACAGCTTCATGGAATGAGTTTTCATGGCCGAGCAGCTGCATGCATCCTTACATCACCAAGCACAATACTGAGTGTTGGATAGAGTGATGTAAGGCACGCCACCACTGGACTCTGGAGCAGTAGAAACATGTGACGCATCACACGTCTCTATCTGGGAGCCTGATGGACAGGTCTGGGTTTGGCGAATGCAGTGACTTGACCCTGTCTTGTACTCTGAATCCTCACTGCATCATCATGCATCATATGCTTCTAATCGTTACTTCTCCGTGACTCTCTCTCTGTCTATAGAGAGATTGTGTTTCAAATGCTGGGTAGCGATAATGGAAAGTCAAAGATTAACAAACAGCAGAGTAGATATGGAGTAACTACCTTACCCATTGTAGTAATGGGACAGTCATGTAGTCTTTCACATTGGTAATCTCAACATCAGCAAGCCCTGACAGCATTAAAACAAAGGTGCTAAATATAGATAATGGTATGTAACAAAGGAAATGAATAGAGCAAATGAAAATAATTACTTCTGAGCTTTGGTGACATCATCATGTAAGCATTCAGATACATATCGGAGCTTTTTTATTAGCTCGGAAACCTCTTTCAGTAATAGACTATGCAAAACTTCATCCAGTAATTTAAACTGCTTATCCCTAACTGAAACTACTGTAATATCTGGATGCAAGCACATCCAAACTTAAAAAAGGGCACTTTGGTCCCCTGGAGAAGTGGCCCAGTCAGATTTAGCACAGTGGGGTACTGATGGCAGCCTTGCTACTCCACCCTGTTTGGCTAGCATGGGTGTAAGGGGTGATGCACTCACCTGGGGACACACAGTGCTGTTATGGCTGAAGGTTTGTTGTGAGAGATGTCCTGATGGTCGGAACTCCGAAGGAGAAAGGCCACAGGAGACAGAGAGTTCCTCGGTCAGGTGTTGACTGGTGTCCACTGTTGAACTTTGAGGACCAGTGTAGCCACTGTGGTGGGATTATTCTCGGTGGGAAGCAGAGGACTCCTGCAGACTAGAGGCCTTATAAGAGGAAAGCAGCAAGTACAGTATGTTTCCAGTATAGGTCGAGGGAGCAGAGGAAGTCTTGGTAAGTAATGCAGGTTGTTTTTTTTCCCAATAAAAAAACAAAGTTAGGGCTCATGCACACGACCATATGTATTTTGTGGTCCGCAAAAAAAACGGATGACATCCATGTGACGACCCTGTTACATTCATTTTTTTTGCGGATCCATTGTAATAATGCCTGTCCTTGTCTGCAAAATGGACAAGAACAGGACATGTTCTATTTTTTTGCAGAATGGACTTGCGGACATATCTGTTTGGACACGGACTAATTTCTGTTTTTCTTGTGACCCCATTGAAATGATTGGTTCCACATACTGGCCGCAAAAAAATGGACACGGAGAAAAATATATTCATGTGCACAGGCCCTTAGTGAGTAGTTATGTCTCCTATATAGTTGCTGTGAGCAGAAGCTCCTGGACTAAGCGAACATTTTCCACTGGGTCCAGGCCATGCCCCCTTCTTTTCCAGTTTAAACACAAGGTTGTTGGTCTGCAGAAGATCTGAAGCATCACATGAATGATGGTCTTCAGCCAACTAAAAAGCAAGGAAGATGTTCCTTGCAGATTTGAGGCTGCATTTCTGCAAACTTGGTCATGATTTCAACAGTGAGAAGAAAACCCTTAATACAAAACCATCAGGGAGTCACCTGATCAACCCTCACTCTCCAACATGACAATAACATTAATGGGGTCATTTATCAAACTGGCTTAGTTGTCCATAGCAACCAGGGGCGGATTGGCTATAGACCCTACAGGGAAATTTCCTGGTGGGTCAATGTCCAGGGGGCCACTCAAGCCCTCTTGTTGGCCACAGGCCAGATACATAATGATCTGATTCTCAACTGCGGCAGTGCCTTCCTGAACTCAGCTGTATTACTGTCTTCATGATGGTGATATAGCTGAATACAATGGTGAGGGCGGCAGTATTTTGTGCTGTCCTGTCGTATTTGGTTCTGCTGGGGCGGTATTCTGCGCTGCACTACAGTATTACAGGGCACACCTACTTCGGTTGTCCCCGCCTACTTGTTTCAGCCTGTCTTCTGTGAGTTTGAACCTACCAACAACATGGGGCTACTTTTAGTATTTTTTCCAGGGCCACTTTAAGTTCCCAATCCACCCCTGATAGCAACCAATCAGACGCTACCTTTCATTTTCCAAAGGAGCTGTCAAAAATTAAAGGTGCAATGTGATTGGTTGCTATAAGCCAGTTCTACTTTACACCAGTGTGATAAATGACCCCATAAATCTACAGGAGGCACAGACACAAAAAGATTCTCATTTCTTATAACTAGCTTTCTCAAAGTACTACATAATAAATAAATAAATAAATATCTACCGTATAAAACAAAAAGGTAAAACAGATCACACACTATGAAGCAGAAGCCACCCAGTCACATACATCAGCAAAAGATGCCTAACAATTTCACAAGCCAGTTAGCCCAATATAAAGTCAAGGTAGATGGGCCCTCAGAAGGGGCATCCTTAGAATACACTCTATATACCCTGTATACAGTCCAACACTGAATGATGCTCACCATGTGGACTGTGGACAATATAGCTCAGCATCGTGCCAGTCCTTAGTGGCTGGATCATCAATCATTTACTGCTTTTACATTCAGTGAATGGAGCCCTTTAAGGAGAAAGCTGAGCAGAAGGACGAAGAACGACACAAAATCCCTCCATGTCCTCTGATGCATTTTGCATTGTGCGGTATATAAATGTTTTGTTTTTCTTTTGTCAATCACAAATTTAAAGAAAGGGAAGGAGAGAAAAAGAAAGGCACTAACTGTTGTGTGTCCCGGCCATGCCATTTACAAGCCAGCTTTTAATAAAATAGAACAGGATTTCACAAATTCTCACAAATATTTGGTTACCATGGAAACATTAAACTCTGTATTTACAAAACTGCCTTGTGTTACCAGACGTCTCCCAGCAGTTGAAAACTTGTATTTCATTCACAAGCTGCAAGATAGACGCCATCGTCTTAACGCTATCCTAATATTCATGTTATGTAAGATCTTCATCCGACAAGTGCTGCTAGTCGTGTGAACATGCACTACTACAAAAAAAATCCCACGTCTGTCATACTGTATGCATACCATTATGTTTCCTAATTAAAGTTGTCAGGCATGATGTCGTTTTCACTGCCTGGCCCTGTCAATTAAAGTGCAGAGGGCGCGGTAGTTGCAGAGAGAGCAGAGCCTCTAGGTGTAACAGCAACGACCCTGTTGATCCCAGAGGCTCATTTTCATATATTAAAGTGTCGTTTTTTCTCAGCAATGCGGGCACATATGAACATGGGACCAACACAGATGCCTTCAGCTGCCAAGCGCACATGTAACAGGTCAGTCAGTGTCATAGGTACAAATCTGCTGCAAACAGATAATTTGGACTGTTGCCAATAGGAAATCTGGGTCAATTTATTTAGGAGCACAGAAGCTTTTACATAATACACAGTTTCACTATATACCGTTTGTTTCACCCTATAAGACGCACCGGCCCATAAGACGCACCTAGGTTTTAGAGGACAATAAGAAAAAATATTTTTCATTAGACCTCAGATCAGACCAACAATCAGACCCCCAATGTTAATCAGACCTCAGCTAACAGCCTCAATCAGACCCCCAATGTTAATCAGACCTCAGATCAGACCCACAATATTAATAGGGGCCCCCATTCAGACCTCAGATGAGACCCACATGCCACAGATCAGCCCCCATGCATATATCAGCCCCCAGCCTCAGATCAGCCCCCATGCCATATATCAGCCCCCAGCCTCAGATCAGCCCCCATGCCATATATCAGCCCCCAGCCTCATATCAGCCCCCATGCATATATCAGCCCCCAGCCTCAGATCAGCCCCCATGTCATATATCAGCCGCCAGCCTCAGATCAACTCCCATGCCATATATGAGCCCCATGTCATATATTAGCCCCCATGCCATATATCAGCCGCCAGCCTCAGATCAACCCTCACATATCAGCCCCATGCCATATATTAGCCCCCAGCCTCAGATCAGCCCCCATGCCATATATCAGCTCCAAGCCTCAGAGCAAATAAAATAAAAGAAATCCACTTACCTGTCCTGCTCTGCTCCAGCACTCTCTCTTCTTCTTCCTACTGTCGGCTGTGCTGTGACCCGACGCACACAGCCTGAGGTCACAGAGCGCCCTCACGCTGTGCGCAGCCACAGCATAGCCGACAGCAGAGGACCAGGAAGTGGTGAGTACAAGGCCTGGGGAGCACTTCATTCACTGCTTCCCGGTCCTCCGGTACTAATGAGCGCTTCCATAATGGAAAGCGCTCATTAGTATTTGACCCATAAGACGCAGTGACATTTTGCCCCCACTTTGGGGGGGGGGAGTGCGTCTTATGGGGTGAAAAATACGGTATATATTTTACTTACACATGACAGTATAAAGCATAATTTTATTATAATAACATATAGTCATTAAATGCCTCCTAAAGTATTACATTAGGTTCGAATACGACTAAGGACAAAATCTTTATGGTTTGTATGTTCTCCCTGTGTTTGTGTGGGTTTCCTCCAGGTTCTTCGGTTTCCTCACACACTCCAAAGACACATTGATAGAGAACTTATATTGTGAGCCCCATTGGCTCACAATCTAAAACGCTGCAGAACATAGCAGCGCTATATAAGTGCATAAAATAAATGCTCCTAAATGGATATATTACACACTGCCCTCCCTGAACTTGTCAGATGATTATGGAGTAAATCCTTGTGTTTTATAATGGATAATATTTTCAGGACTGCTGACACATGAGAGGAATGTCTTACAGTCTGACATTCCTATGGCTTGCTCTATCCACCATTCACAGGCCTATTGTTATTAAAAGAAAAAGTATAAATAAAAGAGTTCTATAAAACACGATAAACCATTAGATACAATGTGAAACTAAATTACTCAAAACACCAGATTCATAAAAAGAGTGTATTTCAGCCCTCTTTGAAGGATGACTTACTTGAAATATTTTCTACAATTTTGAGGAGTATGCCCTATTGATGATAAATGTGGTGCATGCACCATGGGGGAGAAATGCTGTGTGACCACCTGTGTTAGTTTTATGGATGAAGCAGCTCTTCAGATATCTACTCTTCGCTATACAGAAGATACAATGGTTATTGTACAACTTCTCAATTCATTCATAACTTTTAGTGGGAATAATAGATGAATGAAACAACATGGAGTCATAAGATAGATCCTCCAGAATTATGACATGGGGTAAGTAGTTAGTAAAACAGACATGTCAGTAGACGTGACAGCTCCTTCTTTAAGAAGGTTGTCCAGATTTTTTATTTAAAGAGAACCTATCATCAACTTTATGCTGACCTCACTGAGGGCAGTATAAAGTAAAGTAGTGACAGAAATGCTGATTTCAGCGGTGTGTCACTCATGAGCTAAAAGTAAGTAGTTGCCGAGAACCAGCACCATAATCATTGCAGCACATGCCTTGAGAAAAAAAAAAAAAGAGTCAAATCTACTTGAGAAGAGTCATGGTTATTGATAATTCCTGCTGATGATTGGCAGTTCTCTCCTAGAGAGAAAGGGAGAAAACTAGGTAGAAGACTGTCAGCCATCAGCAGGTGGGCGGGAGAGCAGGAATTCATGAATAACCAGGACTCTTCTCAGGTGGCCGGGACTCTTTTCCAGGCCCAGTCTGCAATGATTGTGATGTTGGTTCTCGGCAACCACTTACTTTTAACTTTTAACTGACAGACTGCTGAAATCAACTCACCTGTCTCTACTTTATTCTGCCGTTAGTATAGGGTGCATTCACAGGACCGTATAAATGGATCCGCATCCATTCCGCAAATTTGCGGAATGGGTGCGGACTGATTCATGTCAATGGGGCCGCAAAAGATGCGGACAGCACACCGTGTGCTGTCCGCATCCGTTGTTCCATTCCGTGGCCCCGCAAGAAAGATAGAACATGTCCTGTTCTTGTCCGCAACCGCGAACAAGCTTACGCATTCTCTATATAGTGCTGGACATGTGCGGTCCGCCACATGGCATACAAGCCAGTTTTTCTGCAGAAAATATGCTAAAAAATGCAAATTTTTAATAGTAAATCTGCCCCATTTCTCTGTGAATTGACACACCCCGTAGGTGAAACAACGCTTCAATGAACAAGATTCATTGCAAAGGGTCTAAACTTCCATCTACCATCATACCCAGTAAACAACTGCAACAGGCCACACACTTCTGTTTATCCTCTTCCTTTAAGGGCTCATTCACACGGCCGTTGTTCGGCCTTTCCGTGCATTGGGGACCGCAATTTGCGGTCCCCAATGCACAGGCACCATCCGTGCGACTGCCGCAACAGATCCAGACCCATTCAACTTGAATAGGTCCATGATAAGTCCGCACAGCAAAAAAATAGAATATGTTCTATTTTTTTAGCGGTGTGGAGGCACGGAGAGGAAGCACTACGGAGTGTTTCCATGGGGTTCCGTGCTTCCGTTCCGCAATGACCTTCTGATATATACTTTTTAATTTTTTTTACTTTTCCTAAGTTTAAAGTTGAAGTTTAAAGATCGGACTTCCTCCATACATTTATGGCGGAGGTCCGGAAGTGGTTAAAGAACATCTGTCAACATGGCATATTTATTGTCCTTTATATATTTAAGAAAATTAACTATTTGGAGCACCAAGGGGCTGGCCATAGTGCTAAGAGCACCGCTAGCGTAACACCCCTGTGCTCTGTACTCTCTCTCCTCTTTTGATTGATAGGGCTAGACATCTCATCTAGTCCTGTGGTCTCGTGCCAGCACAGAGTTGGCTAAGTGACTCAGTGCCTGCGAAGTGGATCCAATGAGCGCTGCTTTACAAGCTCATCAGATCCACTGCGGAGGGGCCATTTAGTCAACTTGGCTCTTGCGCAATGGATCTGCTGCTGCTTCCGCATCTGATCCACTGTGCAAAGGCCGAGTCACTGAGGAGACTTTGTGCTGGCTTGAGAACACAGGACTAGATGAGATGTCTAGCCCTGCTAATCAAAAGGGGAGGGGGAGTACAGAGAGTACAGGAGTGTTACGATAGCTGTGCTCCTAGCACCGCAGCCAGCCCCTTGGTGCTCCAAATAGTTAATTTGCTTAAATATAAAAAGGACAATAAATCAGCAAATATTAACCCTAGAGACAAAAGAATGGTTTCCTTTTAGTCAGCATAATCAACCCTACCAGGCAATATGCCTGCTTTAATAGGGTTGATCATGCTGACAGATGCTATTTAAGTGAGTGGAAATAGATGCTGGCCTCAGCTGTGCAAAAAACATAATCGCTGCATCCAGCAAAACAAAGAGCCGTGGTGAGGACTGAAGCAGATTGCAGGAAGAAGCAGAGGGAAAAAATGGTATACATTCAATTGTTATTTTAGGCAGTTTACAGGAGTTGCCCAAGTTTTTATATAACTCAAGCAACTCCCTTACATACCGAGAAGTGACACCACAATGGAAAGATCTATATACACTGAGCAAAAATATAAACGCAACACTTTCGGTTTTGCTCCCATTTTGCATGAGCTGAACTCAAAGATCTGAAACATTTTCTACATACATTTCAGAGTGTCCTTTCAAAGGCCCCTTTCACCCAAAGACCCATTACTCTCAAATATTGTTCACAAATCTGTCTAAATCTGTGTTAGTGAGCACTTCTCCTTTGCCGAGATAATCCATCCCACCTCACAGGTGTGTCATATCAAGGTGCTGATTACACAGCATGAATATTGCACAGGTGTGCCTTAGACTGCCCACAATAAAAGGACACTCTGAAATGTGCACAGTTTTGCCTCACGCAGTGCAATACATCTCTGTCGCATAGAGTTGATCAGGTTGTTGATTGTGGCCTGTGGAATGTTGGTCCACTCCTCTTCAATAGCTGTGCGAAGTTGCAGAATATTGGCAGGAACTTGAACACGCTGTCGTATACGCCGATCCAGAGCATCCCAAACATGCTCAATGGGTGACATGTCCGGTAAGTATGCTGGCCATGCAAGAACTGGGATGTTTTCAGCTTCCAGGAATTGTGTACAGATACTTGCAATATGGGGCCGTGCATTATCATGCTGCAACATGAGGTGATGGTCGTGGATAAATGGCACAACAATGGGCCTCAGGATCTCGTCACGGTATCTCTGTGCATTCAAAATGACATCAATAAAATGCACCTGTGTTCATTGTCCATAACATACGCCTGCCCATACCATAACCCCACCGCCACCATGGGCCACTCGATCCACAACGTTGACGTCAGCAAACCGCTCACCCACACGATGCCACACACGCTGTCTGCCATCTGCCCTGAACAGTGAAAACCGTGACTCATCCATGAAAAGAACGCCTCTCCAACGTGCCAGACGCCATCGAATGTGAGCATTTGCCCACTTAAATCGACGAACTGCAGTCAGGTCCAGACCCCGATGAGGACAACGAGCATGCAGATGAGCTTCCCTGAGACGGTTTCTGACAGTTTGTGCAGAAATTCTTTGGTTATGCAAACCGATTGTTGCTGCAGCTGTCCGGGTGGCTGGTCTCAGACGATCATAGAGGTAAACATGCTGGATGTGGAGGTCCTGGGCTGGGGTGGTTACACATGGTCTGCGGTTGTTAGGCCGGTTGGATGTACTGCCAAATTCTCTGAAACGCCTTTGGAGACGGCTTATGGTAGAGAAATCAACATTCATTGCAGGGGCAACAGCTCTGGTAGACATTCCTGCAGTCAGCATGCCAATTGCACGCTACCTCAAACATTGTGATATCTGTGGCATTGTGCTGTGATCAAACTGCACATTTCAGAGTGGCCTTTATTGTGGGAAGTCTAAGGCACACCTGTGCAATATTCATGCTGTGTAATCAGCACCTTGATATGCCACACCTGTGAGGTGGGATGGATTATCTTGGCAAAGGAGAAGTGCTCACTAACACAGATTTAGACAGATTTGTGAACAATATTTGAGAGTAATGGGTCTTTTGTTAATGTTTCAGATCTTTGAGTTCAGCTCATGCAAAATTGGAGCAAAACCAAAAGTTTTGCGTTTATATTTTTGCTCAGTGTATGTGGAGTATATAGTGGCCATGAATTCTTGTGTACAGCAGGGGTCTACAGTCCTGACACCAATCTATAGAATTATACTGCTTCAATGAGAAACCAATATAGTATCAATAGAACAACACAGGAAATGTTTATGCAGTTTGTGGAATTAAAAAATCTGATCCACATGCTACGGAGAGTGTCTGCAGTGAAATCCGCACATAACTTGAAATGAGGGTGTGTATTTAAATTTATGTAGCAGACATTTGCCCCAGATTTCTTCATGTGCAATGCAAAGGGTAAAATCTGCGGCAATCTGGCAGCATAACATTTGTGCATCAAAATCTGCCCTATTTGAAAAAACTTTGTACATGTAAACATACCCTAAGGCCCCTTTCACACGGGCGAGACTTCAGCACGGGTGCAATGCGTGAGGTAAACGCATTGCACCCGCACTAAATCCGGACCCATTCACTCCAATGGGACTGTGCAGATGAGCAGTGATTTTCACGCATCACTTGTGCGTTGCGTGAAAATCGCAGCATGTTCTATATTCTGCGTTTTTCATGCAACGCAAGAAAATCGCAAGCATCCATCCGCAAGCAAGTGTGGATGCGGTGCAATTTTCACGCATGGTTGCTAGGAGATGATAAGGATGAGCAAGCCCATTAAAGTCTACTCACTGTATTATTTTCCCTTATAGCAAGGTTATAAGGGAAAATAATAGCATTCTTAATACAGAATGCATACTAAAATGTGCCATGAGGGGTTAAAAAAAATATATAAATTAACTCACCTCATCTACTTGTTTGCGGAGCCGGCATTATCTTCTTTCTTCTCCCACGTGGTGAGCGCGATTATGTAATCAAAGGACCTTTTGCAGGTCCTGAAAGAAGAAGAAAAAAGACGATGCCGGCTGCGCAAACAAGTGGATGAGGTGAGTTAATTTTTTATTTTATTTTTTTAATTCCTCAAGGCACATTTTACTATGCATTCTGTATTAAGAATGCTATTATTTTCCCTTATAACCATGTTATAAGGGAAAATAATAAAATGAATAGAACACCTAACCCAAACCCGAACTTCAGTGAAGAAGTCTGGGTTCGGGTCTGGGTATCACATCCAGTTTTTTCTCACGCGCGTGCAAACATCGGAACGCAATCGCAGTCAAAGCTGACTGAAATTGCGCGCCTACTCGCGCGGTTTTCCCGTAATGCACACGCGACGCATCCGGAGCAAATCCGGGACGCCCGTGTGAAAGAGGCCTAAAGGTACAGCTTTCAGTCATTCAGGATAGTCGCCACTTGCTAATCAAAGCGACATACTCAAGAACAGTTGGTCTGACTGTGTGCACAAAGCAGCACGATAGTAGCGCAATGAAAGGTTTAAGACTTTATCGATTCCTCATTAAAATCCATCCCATAGAAACAATGAACACCGCTTATGCATTTCAGGCTAGCAAGCTGTAGCTATGACTTTAGGGCCTTAGTGGCCTGAAAAGCATAAGTGGTGTTCATCTTTTTCTATGTGATGGGTTTTAATGAAGAATCTATAAAGCCATAAACTTTTTTTCATTTTTTCATTGATTTTGGATGCTTTCCTATATTTCTGGTTTTGCCAGCAGAGTGTTGTTCCATGCATGCTCAGAAGTAATAGGAGTAGGAGCAAGGCGGTACTGTGGAGTGAGGTAGGACTGAATCCATGCTACTGAACTCTGGGAGAATTAATTTTCAGCTCCCCCCAAAAAAATGCCAGTAGAGAATGAAAGCAAATGGCAGATGCTTAACAGTTCATGGTGCAAAGTTTTGCTTTTTTGTATTTTTTTTAATCAGACCTGCATGAACTTTTTTTTTTTTAACAGAAAACCAGAGGCCAAAACAAAATGCTACTCTGGTGAAGAACACGAAGAGTTGCAAAAAAACAACAACCCCAAAACAACCATTTCTCACTATTGGCTGAATCAGCCCCTTGCAGACTTCGAGCTCTGCCGCCCCCTGTCTCCATCAATCCTTACTGCCACTCTGATTTCCTATGTCCAGCACTTAGGACTTGGTAGGTCTCAGTTCCTTCAATTCCCTGTTATCCTCATACACATGAATGTAAGAGATAGAACTAGTATGCAGTCAGGTCAGAACACAAACCATTCACATATCCTTACCTATAGATGCCATGCTACAGTTACCAGCCTCCCTTATCTGACATATGAATCAAATGCTTGGTCTTCATATTGATGCACAAGTCCCAACATATTGAGGCACATTCACTAGAGACGCGTTTCAAACACAAGTCTTAGCAAACATTCCGCCAGAGTAAAATAGACGCACACCTCTTAATTAACTTGTTATATCTTGTGCTGTCCGTGGGCCACAAACCCAAACCTCTGGTATAATTGACTTCAGTTTCCTAATGTAAAGTATTGTAACTGTAGAAGGAAGTGTCAGGTATGTATACAGTATATATATATATATATATATATATATATACAGTGGATATAAAAAGTCTACACACCCCTGTTAAAATGTCAGGTTTCTGTGATGTAAAAAAAAAACGAGACAAAGATAAATCCTTTCAGAACTTTTTCCACCTTTAATGTGACCTATAAACTGTACGACTCAATTGAAAAACAAACTGAAATCTTTTAGGTAGAGGGAAAAAAAAAATATAAAAATAAAATAATATGGTTGCATAAGTGTGCACACCCTCAAACTAATACTTTATTGAAGCACCTTTTGATTTTATTACAGCACTCAGTCTTTTTTTGTATGAGTCTATCAGCATTGCACATTTTGACTTGGCAAGATGTGCCCACTCTTCTTTGCAAAAACACTCCAAATCTGTCAGATTGCGAGGGCATCTCCTGTGCACAGCCCTCTTCAGATCACCCCACAGATTTTCAATCGGATTCAGGTCTGGGCTCTGGCTGGGCCATTCTGAAACTTTAATCTTCTTCTGGTGAAGCCATTCCTTTGTTGATTTGGATGTATGCTTTGGGTCGTTGTCATGCTGAAAGATGAAGTTCCTCTTCATGTTCAGCTTTCTAGCAGAAGCCTGAAGGTTTTGTGCCAATATTGACTGGTATTTGGAACTGTTCATGATTCCCTCTAGCTTAACTAAGGCCCCAGTTCCAGCTTAAGAAAAACAGCCCCAAAGCATGATGCTGACACCACCATGCTTCACTGTGGGTATGGTGTTCTTTTGGTGATGTGCAGTGTTGTTTTTGCGCCAAACATATCTTTTGGAATTATGGCCAAAAAGTTCAACCTTGGTTTCATCAGACCATAACACCTTTTCCCACATGCTTTTGGGAGACTTCAGATGTGTTTTTGCAAAATGAGGCCTGGCTTGGATGTTTTTCTTCGTAAGAAAAGGCTTTCGTCTTGCCACTCTACCTCATAGCCCAGACATATGAAGAATATGGGAGATTGTTGTCACATGTACCAAACAGCCAGTACTTGCCAGATATTCCTGCAGCTCCTTTAATGTTGCTGTAGGCCTCTTGGTAGCCTCCCAGACCAGTTTTCTTCTCGTCTTTTCATCAATTTTGGAGGGACGTCCAGTTCTTGGTAAGGTCACCGTTGTGCCATATTTTCTCCACTTGATGATGACGGTCTTCACTGTGTTCCATGGTATAGCTAATGCCTTGGAAATTCTTTTGTACCCTTCTCCTGACTGATACCTTTTAACAATGAGATCCCTCTGATGCTTTGGAAGCTCTCTGTGGACCATGGCTTTTGCTGTGGGATGCGACTAAGAAAATTTCAGGAAAGACCAACTAGAGCAGCTGAACTTTATTTGGGGTTAATCAGAGACACTTTAAATGATGGCAGGTGTATGCTGACTCCTATTTAACATGATTTTGAATGTGATTGCTTAAAGGGCTTCTGTCACCCCCCAAACAGCAATTTTCAGTATTTGAATTAATATAATTGTTAATGTACGGTCCTCATTCGGCGCAGGCGCTCTGAGAGAAGGACGCTCGCTTGGCTGCTCCTTCCTCGGTGCGCCTGTGCCGATGACGTCAGCCCTACACCCGTGGAATATATCCACTGTATATATTCCCCAATGTGTCCAGTATATGGATGTATATATATAGATATGTATGTAGGCCCCTGTAAATTGCATACATGTCTGTATATATACTTATACAGTGTATATGTCCCCAGGTTGTATATATATATATATATATATATATATATATATATATATAGATAGATATATTCACAAGACCCTGGTTGATCCCCCGTGACGTCCTATTGTCTCGGCTCTGACTCCATCTTTAGCAATATTGCTATTTTTTGGACAAGGTTCTGCAGCATTACTCAATAGAAGGTAGTTCTTATATACAGGACACGCCAGACTTCCTGGTTAAGCTTGGAGAAGTTGATTTGGCTCACTCCTCCCCTGTATTGCTTGCCTCCTTTGATGTAACTTCGATATATACTTTGATTGTACTGTACACGAAAGAGGCATTTCAGCCGTCACAAGGATGCTCAGATTGTCAGCGTATACTGCTCAAGCATCAGACTTCATTATTACATTGCTGAATATCATTTTGCAATACAATTACTTTCTTTTTCAGGATGTTTTTTATTTACAACAACGCGGCGTGGCGTGGGGTCCCATGTGGCCCCTACGCAGGGCTTTTTTTCTCAGAGAAAAGGTGATGGAACTCACCCCCCCTCCCCTGGCCACGCCCCTACCTAACCCTAGGACTGCCCCCTACCCAGCCCTAAGACCGCCCCCCTACCCACCCCTAAGACCGCCCCCCTACCCACCCCTAGGACCGCCCCCTAAAACCGCCCCTTTAGAGAACAGGGATGCAAGTAAAATTTTGGGGGGGCTATAAAAGTCCAGCCCAGCAAAGAAACCCCCCAGATCGGGATGGCACTGTTAATGGGGGATCTGGGGATGGCACTGTTAATGGGGGATCTGGGGATGGCACTGTTATGGGGTGGAGGATCTGGGGATGGCATCCACAGATCCCCCATCCTATAACAGTGCCATCCACAGACCCCCCCCCCCCCCATCCTATAACAGTGCCATCCATAGACCCCCCCACCCCATAACAGTGCCATCCACAGACCCCCCCACCCCATAACAGTGCCATCCACAAACCCCCCCACTCCATAACAGTGCCATCCACAGACCCCCCTCCACCCCATAACAGTGCCATCCACAGACCCCCCATCCTATAACAGTGCCATCCACAGACCCCCCCACCCCATAACAGTGCCATCCACAGACCCCCCTCCACCCCATAACAGTGCCATCCACAGACCCCCCCACCCCATAACAGTGCCATCCGCAGACCCCCCCACCCCATAACAGTGCCATCCACAGACCCCCCCCACCCCATAACAGTGTCATCCACAGACCTCCACCCCATAACAGTGTCATCCACAGACCCCCCATTGCCACTCCAGTACAGTTATAAAATGTGTAATTAAATGAATAATGATTCATGCTGCCCCCTCAGTAGTATAACTTTCAATATATTGTACTCACAGGGCTACTGTTATCGTAATGCAGGCCGGCCGGGCAGACGAGCGGCAGCGTCACTGACTGACGTCACGTGACTGCGCCGCCTACTTCATTCATAAAGTAGGCGGTGCAGGCACGTGACGTCAGTCAGTGACGCTGCCGCTCGTCTGCCCGGCCGGCCTGCATTACGATAACAGTAGCCCTGTGAGTACAATATATTGAAAGTTATACTACTGAGGGGGCAGCATGAATCATTATTCATTTAATTACACATTTTATAAGTCTCTACTGGAGCTGCGGGGCCGGAGCACAGTGAACGTACCGGCCCCCAGCTCCTCCTCCCAGTCCCTCCCCGCTGATACATCGCAGGCTGCGATGTCAAAAGGTGGCGGAACGCCGTTCCGGTGCGTTCCGCCAGAAAAAAAGCCCTGCCCCTACGTACGCAAATACGCAGTGTTGAGGAAGATGTCGTCTATCTGTCCCACCACTTCAGACATGTGCTGAGGTGGTGGAGATATATCGACGACATCTTCCTCATCTGGAGTGGCAATGAGGCCCAGTTGTTGGATTTTCACATGTTCTTGAATAACCAGGATGAGAACTTGCAGTTTATACTTGTACACTCTAATACTGAGATCCAGTTTTTAGACACCAGGGTCATATGCGGTGCAGGCACATTACACACTGAACTTTACACGAAACCTACAGACACTCACACGTTCTTGTGTTATAATAGCTCCCATCCCAGAAAGATGATTCAGTCGCTTCCTTTTTCCCAATTTCTCAGGGTGAAACGCATAGTGACTGATCAAAGTAAACTTGATCCTGCCCTGGATTCCATGATAACCAAGTTCCGGGACAGGGGATATCCCTATCGGTTGCTGGCTGAACACAGGGACAGAGTATGCGGCCTTGATAGGAATGACATTCTGTCCAAACAAAGAACTGCTCAGAAACCAGACAGAATCCCGTTTGTCTCTGTGTACAATGAATTAAGTCCCTCTATTAACAGGATCATCAGGAAGCACTGGGATATATTGGGTACCTGTAGCAGGAATATTCCCTAGTTTAAACATCCCCCGTTGTTCTCCTATCGACGATCCAGGAATTTGCGAGACCAGTTGGTTAGGGTTGATATTGGTTCCAAGGGTACCACCAGACAGACCACGTTGGCACAGCCTGGGCTGGGTTGTTTTCTCTGCCTAGGCTGTGTCAACTGTAGGTATATTCGCAAGGGGAAGAAATTCACACACCCTAGTTCAGGTATATCTTATGACATTATGTTTCACTTAACTTGCGATTCCAGTTCTGTTATATACGTGTTGTCCTGTCCATGTAATTCACTTTATGTGGGCGAGACCTCTACGGAACTAAAAACTCGCCTCAACAATCACCGGTATAATATTAGGAAAAAGCGCCTTGACTTGCCGGTATCCAAACATTTTACTAAGGCTGGACATAGGGAGAATGATTTGTAATGTTGGATCTTGGACCACATACCTCTACCTAGACGAGGTGGTAATAGACTTAAGTTGTTGAAACACAGGGAGTTACTGTGGATACACAGGTTGGGCAGCCTTAAGCCCAATGGATTGAATGTGGAATACAATTTTGGGGATATCATGTAGAGGGTGGTTTGCCTTTTCTGACCTGTGACTTGTGGCGTGTTCTCAGGTGTGCAGACTTGGAGAACTGCAATACTGTTCATAATGTTTTTAATATACTTATATATTTTTCTTTTTTTCTCTTTAAGATCACTTGCACAACACGAATGAAACAGGGATGGAGATCAAAGTTGAACCACTGCTTCACATCCATTGGGAATCCGGCACACTTACTGTAGTGTTTTATTTACTACATGCTGCCCTGAGTGAGGAGTGCCAAAGGGTACAAGCCACACAAGCCCTAAATGCTTAGTCTATATTGTTTTAGGCGTCCTGTTTGATTTGCCCTTTATATACATTGGTTCACCGGCCTGAGGAGATCCCTCTTGAGTTGAATGGTGCCCGCATTACTTTTATGGTAACCCCCCCCAGATAGCCACGTGATATGTGGTGGTCTTCGGGACGTTGCCTGGAAGGGTGGGGTTGCAGCCCTGTGAAGGGGACTGCCCCTACCACTTTGCGGCACTAGGCTCGATTATAAGGCTGTATTCCGATTTAAACAGCATTGATATGCGAAGGTAGGGCAGTTGACCAGCAACCAAGATGGCGCGTGTGTGCTTGGATCGCACTGGGCATGCGCACAGTATTCTGTAGAATGGGCAGATGAGCGGAACGGCAGAAGGGGAATGCGCATGCGCAAATATTTGTCTCTGACGCAGGACGCTCTCAGCTGCCTACCTGATTGGCACTCCCCGGAGCAGGCGCAGTAGATTGTATACAACGCTGGGATGGCGTGTGGATCGTGTGCCTCATCCCCTGGGTATGTTAGCATTTTCAGGCTTTTTGGCTCCTCCCCTTACATTTTACTTTGGTTTTCACAACTCTCACGGTCAACACTGGAGGTGGTGTTTATTATTATGGATCATATATGGATATCAGATTATAATTTAAATCACAATGATTGATTGACCATGTCTTCATCTATGCAATTTGTAGTTTGCAATGTACATTGTATATTTTGATGTATTATTTCTCATTGTTATGTATGCTAATTTTGTTAACACCCACTGTTTTGATTGGGTCATATGATGATGATGTGTGCTGTTTCACCTGTTATATACCCACCATATGTATATGTTCTTTGCTTGAAAAAGGCTCTAGCATTGAGCCGAAACGTTGCACCGCACAGGTGATTAAAGAAGTTATTTTCATATGCCGCCCGGATGACTGGAAAAATGTGTCCAGTTGAGGGCACATCAAAAGACAGAGGATCAAAGAGATCCTCTGCCTTTTGCTAAACACCTCAGGCAGGGCCGGAGATGTTTGGCATAACAAGGGCAGGGGAACAAAGGGCTCCCCTGCCCTTGTATGCCGCGTACCTGCAGCGCTGTAATTACAACACCAGAGATACGCGGTCACTTCAAAGGCAGGAGGATCAAATCTATCCTCTGCCTGGAAGCGCCGGGATGCGCAGGCTGGTGCCGTGATGTCATATCACCACGCCAGCCCACGTGCACTTGCCTACAGGCGTGCTCGCACGCCTGTAGCGTGGGCTACTCGGAAGCGGGGGCCGCCGGTGGCGGAGCGCTCAGCAGTTGAGCCGTGCATCCCCGTCCACCAGCAGGAATCATCCCCTGGAAAACAAGCAAAGCCAAGCAGAATCATCCCCTGGGGAAACGAGCCAAGCAAGCGAGAATTTACCCCTGGAAGATGAGTATTAACCCCTAGAAACGAGCATCTGGCTGAGTAACCCTTTCCCTACCACCCTAGACCGATGAGTAATACTATTAATCCCTGCATTATCTACCCCTAATTCCTTATAACCCTTGCCTTTCTACACCTTGATTGGAGTCCACCTGTGGTAAATTCTGTTAAATGGACATAGTTTGGAAAGACACAGCCCTGTCATATAAGGTCTCACAGCTGACAATGAATATCAGAGCAAAAACCAAACCATGTGGAGGAAAGATCAGCCTGTGCAGCTCAGAGACAGGATTGTGTAAAGACACAGATATAGAGAATGGTAGAAAAAATTCTGCTGCACTGAAAGTTCTCGAGCACAGTGCCCTCCATAATTCTTAAATGGAAGGTTTGGAACAACCAGTGCTCTTCCTAGATCTGTCAGCCCCACCAAACTGAGTAATTGGGGGAGAAGGGCCTTGGTAAAAGAGGTGTCTAAGAACCCAATGGCCACTCTGGCTGAGCTCCAAAAATCCTGTGTGCAGATGGGAGAAACTTCCAGAAGGTCAAACATCACTACAGCACTCCACCAGAAGGACCCAGAAAAACCCCTCTCCTCAGTAAAAGACACATGAAAGCCTGTCTGGAGTTTGCAAAAAAGCACCTAAAGAATTCTCAGACTGAGAAGGATTTGCTTTTTGGCCTCGATACGAAGCAATGCTCATCACCTGCCAAATACCATCCCTATTGTGAAGCATGGTGGTGGCAGCATGATGCTGTGGTGGTGTTTTTCAGCAGCTGGGGCAGGGAGACTGGTCAGCATGAGGGAAAGCTGAATGGAGCAAAGTACAGAGGTATTCTTAAAGGGGTTGTCCGGGTACAGAGCACAACCCGAACATATCCCTGTTTTCACCCAGGCAGCCCCAGGCTTTTTTCTTCACATTTCTCACTGCTAGGCTAGCCATTTTACATGCTGAGTGGGGGAAGATGGGGATATGTCCGGGTTAAGCTTTGGGTCGAAGGCTCCCCTTCTAACAAAACAATGACCCTAAGCCCAAAGCCAAGACAACACAGGAGTGGCTTAGGGACAACTCTGTGAATGTCCTTGAGTGGCCCAGCCAGAGCCCTGACTTGAACACAATCTGTGATTTTATTTTTCCTTTTCAATAAATTAGCAAAGATTTCAAATCATATTGTTACATTTTCATTATGGGGTATTGAGTGCACAATGATAAATTTTTAGCACAAGGACACAACATAAAAAAAACTAGAAAAATTGGAAGGGTCTGAAGACTTTCCGAATGCTTTGTATATACTAAAAAGAAAGACGTCTAATGTTTGCATATAGTCCAGTGCAGGGGGCGCACAAGTAGCAGTCATACTTGGGTTCTGGCTCCTTCCCTCAGGCCCCTCCACCACATAAGAAGACACCAGTATAGCAAAGACATACAGCAGTAGTGAGAGCTGTTACAGAGTTTGGTAGGTAAGACTTAAAACCATTGAACCCTGGGTAGAGTAACGATATAGTTATTACTAACCACACTCTATATTACCCCCAGATCCTTTCACTCTCAAAAAAACAAATTGTCAAACTACAGTATTAGAAATGAAACCCAGATGTTTTTTTCTTAATAGCGCAGCATAGTTAGAATTCTTCATGGCCGAGGACACATCTTTGTGTTCGGATCTTTGCACTGTTCTTACTGAGCGAGTAAAGTACAAGGGAGCACTGTAATAAGACACGCTCCATTAGGAAGGCATTTATTCAGAGACTTTTGTAAGTTAGGGAAATGTTTGTGCCACTTGTGTACTACTTTGAGACAGAGAAGGTTTTACAAAGCTCTCAAGTTCCCGGGCACGTGCTGCTCCTGACTGGGAAGCCGATGAAGGCACGGGATAGACCTTGGACATTGTTGGTTCCTATGACAGTGTCTATTTATAAGTCCCCCTCCGGGTATGTTATAGAGAATTTGCTCGTGAAGTTTAGTTACATTTCATGTAGGATAAGGCTACTTTCACACTAGCGGTAGCCTTTTCCGGCGGGTGAACAGCCTGCCGGATCCGTGCTGCCGCTAGTGCACACGTGCCGCTGGAAGGTCTTATAATTTATACAACTATAGATACATAGTATTCACAAAGTAAAAATATTTTACCACATTCATCCCTGGCAGTAAGCAGGGTCTACCCCATGGAGCAACTTTTTATTCTGAAAATGAATACGTTAACTAATGTAAAAGCTGAATATCAGAAGCGCTGCACAACATACCCCTCATTTATGGATACTGGTTGAATATGTAAAAGATTATTGTGAAATGTGTTTTTTAGATTGTTTGAATGTATTTATGATTTTTTTAATTGTATGAATAATTTTATTATTGGAGCCCTTTAAGGGCAAATCCCAGAGATGGGAGTAGAAATGAATATTTTTAATAAGGTTAATTTAAATAAAAAAGGAAGTGACGTGGGGATAAATACCGCCCTAGTTTGAAAGTGAAACCATAATGCCCCACACGAAGCAGGAGCGAAACCCGGGTTGGGCATTGTTTTATGTCGTAGGGTACTTTCACACTAGCGGCAGGGGAGTCCGGCAGGCTGTTCCGGTGGGTGAACAGCCTGTCGGATCCGTCCTGCCGCTAGTTCACGTGTGCCCCCAGACTGCCGCTCTGTCCCCATTGACTATAATGGGGGCGGAGTTACGACAGCGCACGGCGAGAGACAGCCGGACTAAAAGTACGACATGCAGTGGGAACTCCACCCCTATTATAGTCAATGGAGACGGAGCGGCAGTCCGGGGGCACACGTGAACTAGCGGCAGGATGGATCCGACAGGCTGTTCACCCACCGGAACAGCCTGCCGGACTCCCCTGCCGCTAGTGTGAAACTAGCCTTATACGATGATAAAGACTGTGATCTTGTAAGTGAAATAAAGTTTTTGGAACCGATATATATGCGGGTCTGCACTATGTTTGTATTTTCTTTGAAGGTGCGAGAAGTATAATTACCATTGCTCGTCGGTTCAGAGACTTAGGAAAGGAGGAGAAATAAGGAGAAAACGGGAAGAAACAAACTGTGTATGATGGGCTTTTTCTGAAGGATGAAACTGAGCATGTGCGGTCATCTCAGTGAGCAGGTCAAAATAAGTAAAAAAACAAACAGCAGGTGGCGCTATACAGATACATTTTATTGAATAACTCAGTGGCTATACTAAATTTGTAATTACATGCAATTACAAAAGTATTCAGATCCAGGTGCTGGATTGAAAAATGTAGAATATTTTTCATGGGACAACCCCTTTAAGGTACGGCCATGGGTGGCAAAAAAATCCTCAATGTATCTGCCTGGATTTTAGTGCAAATTTTAGTACACAAATACTGCAGATTTGGGGTGGAGGATGAAATCTGCAAAAAAAAAAACGGATGACATCTGTGTGCATTCTGTATTTTGCAGAACGGAACAGCTGGCCCCTAATAGAACAGTCCTATCCTTGTCCGTAATGCAGACAATAATAGGACATGTTCTATTTTTTTGCGGAACAGACATACGGAAACAGAATGCACACAGAGTAACTTCTGTATTTTTTATTTTTTTGCAGACCCATTAAAATGAATGGTCCCGCTTACGGTCCGCAAAAAAAAACAACTGAACGGACACGGAAAGAAAATACATTCGTGTGCATGAGCCCTAAAGCTAATATCACACAAGCGTATCAAGTCAGTGTAATATGCTATGTGTGACAGGGGTATTACCGAATGCTGCTTCTGTGACAAAATCCCAGCATTTGAGGACTGTCCTGTCCTTGTCTGGTTAACAGAGAAGAATAGAACACAATCCATTTTTTTGCGGGGCCGCGGAATAAACATTCTGATAGCGCAAGG
The DNA here is from genome assembly GCF_905171765.1 of Bufo bufo. NCBI lineage: Eukaryota > Metazoa > Chordata > Amphibia > Anura > Bufonidae > Bufo > Bufo bufo. The sequence goes on from NC_053392.1 coordinate 553,360,690, forward strand.
GCGTGCTGTCCGCATCCGTATATCTGTTCCGTGGCATCCACAAAAATATAGAACATGCCCTATTCTTGTCCGCATTATGGACAAGGATAGGACTGTTCTATTATGGGCTGGACATTCCGTTCCGCAAAATACGTAACACACACAACGTTGTATCTGTGTTTTACGGGTCTGCAAAAACAGCTACGGCCGTGTGCATGAGCCCTAAGGGTTAAATGCACAATGAAAATCTGCATTATAAATTGACTTGCTGGAGGTGTAAAATCTGCACCACGGCATACGAGTCTGCGTTTCTGTAATTTGTGCCATATTCATCAAATGTCACACAATGCTTAACTAATTCGGTACATCTTTAAGAGTTACCCTTCTGTATTAAGATGTTACTCCACTTACTCCAGTGAACGGGATAGTGTAGAAAGATTGCGACAAATTTGGGGACTTTTTAAAAGGTCGGAGTTGATAGGCGACAAACAGCCACTTTCCCACCAATTTTTCAAAACTGTAATGTGTGGTGTAAAAATACCAAATATTGCAAAAAGTCACAAAGCCCTATTCTGCGATTTGTGAAGTGCTTTATAAATTCCCTCCAGTGTGAAAAACTAAGGGCATCCAAACTAGGGATCGACCGATTATCGGAAGTACCGATATTATCGGCCGATATTCAGGATTTTGTACATTATCGGTATCGGCATCTAACCTTGCCGATTTACCGATAATGCTTATAAAGCGAATACTAGTGAGCGCTTCCATTATGACCTGACGCTGCACGCTGTCAGGTGACAGTGCAGTGCGGGCCGGAGAACACAGGGGAGCGAGACGGCGGACCCGGAGATGAAGAGGAGCCCCGGCGCAGGAGAAGTGAGGAGTTTTTTATTTTATTCATCTGAGGTTTGATAGGGGTTAATAAAGGTCTGATCTGAGGTCTGATAGGGGTTAATAAAGGTCTGATCTGAGGTCTGATAGGGGTTAATAAAGGGCTGATCTGAGGTCTGATAGGGGTTAATAAAGTCAGTGAGGAGGGGGGGATGGTGTGAAAATTGGCATTTGGCACTAGTATAGTATAAATGTAAATTATAAATTGACTACCAACTAAGGGCTTTATTCATTTATAATTTACATTTATAGTATACTAGTGCCAAATGCAAATTTCCTCAGTGACTACCAACTAATATAATATATATATTATGAGATATAAAATATTGGTATAAATTATCAGCTATCGGCCTGTAAATTCACAGATTATCGGTATCTGCTCTAAAAAATCTATATCGGTCAATCCCTAATCCAAACGGGATGTCCTTTAAAGGGTCGCTACATTTAAAAAAAGCTTTTGATATGTCAGAGAGATATCAAAAGTTTAGATCAGTAGAGGTCTGAGCGATGAGACCCCCACCAATCCCTAGAACGCCGGCAGAGAAGCGCAGGCCTAGTGTGAGAGAGAGCGCAGTATGCAGATGCTTCTCTCACCTCGTTCCAGGGATCGTAGGTGTCTCAGCGCTCTCAGACCCCCACAAATCTCACCTAAGGCTGGGTTCAGACCTGAGCGTCTTTGATATGCGCGTTTAACGCGCGTTTTTGACGCACGTTTTTTGCAATAGTAAACGCGCGTTTGACGCGCGTTTGTGTGATTGACTGCAATGTCCTATGGCCACAAACGCGCGTCAAAACGCCCCAAAGAAGCTCAAGTACTTGTTTGAGCGTAGGGCGTTTTACAGCGCGTTTTCCAGCGCTGTAAAACGCTCAAGTGAGAACCAGGGCCATAGGGAAGCATTGGTTTTCATGTGTTGAGCGTTTTACAGCGCGTTTGAACGCGCTGTAAAACGCTCAAGTGTGAACCCAGCCTAAAGGTCTCCATGACATGTCAAAAGCTTTTTGAAAAGTTGGTGACCCTTTAAGTAAAAAAAGAAAACAAACTACAGATTTTGCTGCAGTAAAATCCATGACAAATCTGTGTCACACGCAGATTTTGCTCTGTATTGCATAGACTGGAATCTGCTGCATAAATCGGCGTGCTGTGAATTTAAAATCCTGCACCAGGGGTCAAGTTACGCTATGAAAATGCTAAAATGGTAGATGCTAAGAAAATGTCGTTTTATTGTCCTGTGAGATCGGAGCAGCTCATTATCTTCTGCTTGTTACCAGCTGTTCATTCAGCAGAATCACACGGCTTCCATCAGTCTCCCCTCCCTCCTCACAGACGACCACGTGGCGCAGAGGAGCTCTGTCCGTGTTAGCCATGGGCACTGCTGCTCGGGTGTTGGGCATTATTCACACGTCAGTGATTGGGAGCCTAAACCAGGAGCGGAGCCTCCACAGACATAAGGTAGAAGGGAAAGATCTGCGCCTGTTCTGTGTTTACAGACGCACCTGGTTTGGGCTGGTAAACTGAAATTACTGACCGAACACTGTGTGAATGAAGCCTTAGTGCTCACGTGTGCTGGCCGTTCCGTGCATTGGGGACCGTAATGTGTGGTTTTCGCAGACGGATGCAGACCCATTCAACTTAAAGGGGATCTGCAGTCTGTTTTAACTGTAGATCATCAGCATCTGATCGGCGGGGGTCCGACCCCCGGAACCCCCACCGATCAGCTGTTTAAGAAAGGCAGCGGCACGGCCTTCTCACGGTTTACTTTACGGCCCACTGACGTCACGACTAGTATCAACTAGCGTGGGCAGAGCTAAGCTCCATTCAAGTGAACAGAGCTTAGCCGCGCCCAGGCCAGTTGATACTAGTCGCGACGTCACTGGGCCGGCGGTAAACAGTGAGAAGGCCGCGGCGCTGCTGCCTTCTCAAACAGCTGATCGGCGGGGGTCCCGGGGGTCGGACCCCCGCCGATCAGATGCTGATGATCTATCCAGAGGATAGATCATCAGTTAAAACAAACTGCAGAACCCCTTTAATACGGGCCCGGCCGGCACACGTTCGTTTAGGTTGGTGAGATCTCCACACAAATTCCCCTCTACTAATCTACCTAGCCCCTAGCTCAGGCATGGCCAACCTGCGGCTCTCCAGCTGTTGTAAAACTACAACTCCCACCATGCCCTGCTGTAGGCTGATAGCTGTAGACTGTCCGGGCATGATGGGAGTTGTAGTTTTGCAACATCTGGAGGGCCTCAGGTTGGCCATCCCTGCCCTAGCTCTATTAACATTCCTGCCTTTCTAGTGAGCTTAGGCATGCCACCTGTGAGCGAGATCGATAGAAGTGGGAATTCTTCCAGCACAAGCTGCATCTACCGCCATAATATGCAGAAGCTGCAGCCTCAGGACATGCTGACCAGTTGCCTCATATGATTGAAGCCACTAGTACAGGAGCTTTGGGTGCCATCTGATACAGCATCTCCTGCCATCGTTTCCAAACTAAGGTGGGAATTGCATCTGGTGACATCTAGGGCACAACTGCTTTGGCTTTTCTTTCCCTGCCGCTGGACACCGAACCAGCCACAGCGATTATATTTTTCCACCAGAGAAAGTTATGTTTTAAATTCTAAAACTGCACGCTGCGGTTTTTGTCCGGCTGCCTCTCGGCCCGTTTGCCGTGCTGTGCCCCGATGTCCGACCCATCCCCATTATAGTGAATGGGGCTAGGGCGGACTTACGGCAGCGCACCGCACTGTACAAACGTTAGTACCGATCCGGCAGGCTGTTCCCCTGCCGGACAAGCCTAACGCCAGTGTGAAAAAAGCCTTATCACTTTTGGGGTGGCTACACATATAATTTTTGCTCATAAAAAGCCATAAAAAGCGCTCACGTTTTATCCATGCCACATGCGTTTTATAGCATTTTTAGCCGATTTTTTTTATAAACAGCTTTGTGCTCCACGTGTGTGCGCTGCATTTCTTTAAAACCACATCGTGATTACATATGACTCCTTAAGGTTGGTGTCATACACAAGGTTTTTTTGCCTTTTTTGGGGGCTTTTGAGGTTTTCGGTGCTTTTTTTATGGCTTTTTTGTTGCATTTTTAGGCATTGCATGGAAGTCTATGGAAAATACTAAACATTGCACAAACAGGTCTTTGAAGTGACTTTTTTCAACCTTTAATTTTTTGTGTCAAAGATATATATATTTTTAAATTTGTCAACATACTCTGACATCGTTCCCCCTGTTGCCTCTGCATTGTCCAATAGACCCCCATTTTTTTCTGCTTAAAAAAACGCATATGCAATGTATGTTGGCATATTTGATGGAATTTTGTTTATCAATGCAGTTTTCCCATACAGCTCTACGGAGGAAGCGGCGTTACAGGGGGCGTATACTTTATTCAATAAAAAACAAAAACACCAGGTGCTAAAAACACACTACATGGGCAAAAATATCTAAGGGTACTTTCACACTTGCGTTGTTGGATTCCGGCAGGCAGTTCCATCGCCGGAACTGCCTGCCGGATCTGGCAATCTGTATGCAAATGCATTGCAATACCGGATCAGTTTCTCTGGTTGTTATTCAGAAAAACGGATCCGGTATTTATCTTTTTCATGTGCAGACCGCAAAACCGGATCCGTTTTTCCGGAATACTTGGGGCCGACATTAATGCATTTTAATGGAAAATAATGCGCAAGTGTTCCGGAATTTTGGACGGAGAAAATACCGTAGCATGCTGCTGTATTTTCTCTGTCCAAAAACCGTACGGTGACTGAACTGAAGACATCCTGATGCATACTGAACGGATTGCTCTCCATTCAGAATGCATTAGGATAAAACTGATCAGTTTTTTTTCCGGTATTGATCCCCTAGGACGGAACTCAATACCGGAAAAGTTTAACGCAAGTGTGAAAGTACCCTTATGTTATCAAGTCAGGTGCTTTTCAAAGCTTTTTTTCTTGCCCCTCAAAAATGCCAGGACTAAAGCTGTGTAAAAGAAACCCTTAGGCTGAGTTCACACGGGCGGTGCGGGAAAAGGTGCAGGTGCGTTGCGGGAACATGCACGATTTTTCCGCGCGAGTGCAAAACATTGTAATGCGTTTTGCACTCGCGTGAGAAAAATCGCGCATGTTTGGTACCCAAATCCGAACTTCTTCACAGAAGTTCGGGCTTGGGATCAGTGTTCTGTAGATTGTATTATTTTAACTTATAACATGGTTATAAGGGAAAATAATAGCATTCTGAATACAGAATGCATAGTACAATAGCGCTGATGGGGTTAAAAAAATAAATAATTATTTAACTCACCTTAATCCACTTGCTCGCGCAGACCGGCTTCTCTTCGGTCTTCATCTTAGCTGTGTGCAGGAAAAGGACCTGTGGTGACGTCACTCCGGTCATCCCGGTCATCACATGGTCCGTCACATGATATTTTACCATGGTGATGGATCATGTGATGACCGGAGTGATTTTATTTTTTTTAACCCCTCCAGCGCTATTTTACTATGCATTCTGTATTCAGAATGCTATTATTTTCCCTTATAACCATGTTATAAGGGAAAATAATAATGATCGGGTCCCCATCCCGATCTTCTCCTAGCAACCGTGCGTGAAAATCGCACCGCATCCGCACTTGCTTGCGGATGCTTGCGATTTTCCCGCAGCCCCATTCACTTCTATGGGGCCTGCGTTGTGTGGAAAATGCACAATATAGAGCATGCTGCGATTTTCACGCAACGCACAAGTGATGCATGAAAATCACAGCTCATGTGCACAGCCCCATAGAAATGAATGGGTCCAGATTCAGTGCGGGTGCAATGCGTTCACCTCCCGCATTGCACGGTTACACCCGAGCGGAATACTCGCCCGTGTGAACTCAGCCTTACAGGTAATAATTATAGAAGTCTCTTGCAAACACTCTGTGCCTCTACAAATGTCTACTGGGTTTTCGACAAATAAAACTGGTTGAAATGAGCACCAGATGTTCTCACATTTTTATTAGACGCTGTGTTGAGAATTAATTCAGTGCCTGAGCCCAGATCTCGTAGACCACGTTTGCACGGAGTACATTATAAAAAGATTTCTATATACCTCGCCTAGAAGTGCGCTGGATATAAACAACCCAAAATGTCCCGATAGCCATAGCCAACACCTGCTGGAGGTGACCCAATTCATGCACAACGTCTAATAAGAAATGTGGGCACATATGGTTCTCATTGTAACTAAGCTTTACATCTCAAATCTCGAGATTCCCTTTAAGTTTATTCTTCAATAGGTTAACTATGTGGCTACTGGTGTTTTACAACTTCTAGTTAGCCATGATGTCAGGGGAGATATATAACAAAATGAAAGAAATGTACAATAAAGTAAGAGAAAAAAAAAAATACTGGAAGGAATATGAACATGAAGAACACTTGTGCCCCACGATTATGACTTCCACAAATAATGATGGTGCTGCCTCTACATAATCATACAATTTAACATTTTGCTAAAAACATAATATTAATAGGCTCCAATGAGAAATCATTAGGACTCCTTTCTATTTTTGTCCATTGAGATTCAGCCTGTGGAATTTGTAAGCACATCTGTCATGAATAAAACAAGCAGTGCCCCCTACTGGCTGTAAAAGCAATCTTCATGTTAACAACAACATGGAATGACTTCAGACATACCCTCATTGACAATAAAGTAACACACCTATATAGAAATGTCAGATCGCTGCAAAGTTCAGCATGTAGTTATCTGCCGTTAGGAAGATATGTAAATGAATGTGGTCTGATTAGACACTGGATCTTGCCACAAGAGGGCGCAAAAGTGCTTCCCTGCTTTCTTATAACCAGGTTCTCAGATGGTACTTTTGGGTAGTGTACCTCTTGTGAAAGATCATTAGCTGCTAGACATGCCTCTAAGGCCTCATTCACACGGGCGTGTGTGCCCCCCCGTGGTCGTGCTGCGGCCCGCAAAATGCTTCCGTAGGGTTCCGTTTCATGCTTCCGTTCCGCATCTCCGGATTTGCGGACCCATTCAAGTGAATGGGTCCGCATCCGTGATGCGGAATGCCCACGGAACGGCACCCGTGTGAAAGAGGCCTAAGACGCACTCAAAGATATTTTGTCCAGTTGACAGACTGAGAAAGAGCATACTGAGAGAAGCAGGACGGTTGTTTCAACAAATTTCGCACTGTCTACGCCGCTCTGATCTAGGAGGTGTTAGGAGCAGTGGTGTAGGGCATGCACAAGCAGTAAAAAGGCTCTGGATGGCCCAGACAGACCACCAGTAGAGAGGATTGTTTGATCCACTGACAAGCACAGGCAGCTCCCACAGTTTAGGCTACTTTCACACTAGCGTTCGGGGCTCCGCTTGTGAGCTCCGTTTGAAGGCTCTCACAAGCGGCCCCGAACGGATCCGTCCAGCCCTAATGCATTCTGAGTGGATGCGGATCCGCTCAGAATGCATCAGTCTGGCACCGTTTGTCCTCCGCTCCGCTCAGCAGGCGGACACCTGAACGCTGCTTGCAGCGTTCGGGTGTCCGCCTGGCCGTGCGGAGGCAAACGGATCCGTTTGAAGTTGACAAAATATGGCTTAATTTTCAAACGGATCCGTCCCCCATTGACTTTCAATGTAAAGTCAAAACGGATCCGTTTGCATTATCATGAAAAAAAAAAATGAAAAAAAATATATATATTTTTTTTTGTTCATGGTAATGCAAACGGATCCGTTCTGAACGGATCTAAGCGTTTGCATTATAGGAGCGGATCCGTCTGTGCAGATACCAGACGGACCCGCTTTGAACGCAGGTGTGAAAGTAGCCTTAGCTGTCCACCATCCAGACAGAGGTGGCACCTTCATTACACAGCCCAACCTGAACCATTTCCAAGCACTTAGCAGAAGGAAATTTGGTGTCACAGCGCCTATTACATGTCCTGCCATTATCACCTTTGCTTGCAGTGGAGTCATGAATGGGAAACCTGGACTTCTATGGACTTGAACCGTATTTTCTTTAGCCATGAGTCCAGGTTCTATTTGGGATTCCTTGACTGTTGGGTTTCAGTATGGAGGCCTGGTGGTGAGTGCTTCAGTCCTGCCTTTGCTGTGGAGCGACACACTGCTCCAGCTACTGGTGTGAAGATCTGGGGAGCCATCACATACGACAGTCGGTCACCCCTAGTAGTGAAACGAGGGACACTAACAGCTCAGAATATGTGTTGCCTCTCATGGCATCTTTCAGCAGGATAATGCTCGTCCACACACTGAGCAATGGTTTCCAAGTAATGTCTCCACCAGATTACAGCGCCAGTCGAGCATTTATAGGACCAGCTGGGACACCATCTTCAGTAACCCTTGAGGCCGAGCTGCCACATCTGCAGGCAAACAGTGCCACAGGATATCATACAGAACCTGTATGCCTCTATGTCCAACCGTATCTCATCTTGTATCTGGCCTAGAGACCAGAAAAATCACCTGGGGCTGAAAGAGCATTTCCCCTCCGCCTCCCTCATTCAACAATTTGGACTCGTTTCTCAGGTTCATTACATAGATTCGACATTAAATAGAATTTTAATTCCAGGTTGTAAAGCAACAAAACCTTTTTCAGTAGGATACTGTGCCTTGCCACACTGAAATTTTAGCAAAAATTCCTTAGGAATGGCTTTATAAACAAAGTGGTGACTTTGCCTCCTAAGGCCTCTTTCACACGGGCGAGTTTTCCGCGCGGGTGCAGTGTGTGAGGTGAACGCATTGCACCCGCACTGAATCCGGACCCATTCATTTCTATGGGGCTGTGCACACGAGCGGTGATTTTCACTCATCACTTGTGCGTTGCTTGAAAATCGCAGCATGTTCTATATTGTGCGTTTTTCACGCAACGCAGGCCCCATAGAAGTAAATGGGGCTGCGTGAAAATCGCAAGCATCCGCAAGCAAGTGCGGATGCGGTGCGATTTTCACTCATGGTTGCTAGGTGACGATCGGGATGGGGACCCGATCATTATTATTTTCCCTTATAACATGGTAGATTAGGGATGGAGGGGTTAAAAAATAAACTCACCTCAGCCACTTGTTCGCACTTCTTTCATGACCTGGGAGGAAAAGGACCTTTGGTGACGTCACTGCGCTCATCACATGGTCCATCACCATGGTGATGGATCATGTGATGAGCGCAGTGACATCATCAAAAGTCCTTTTCTCCCAGGTCATCAAAGAGAATTCGGGCAGTACGAACAAGTGGCTGAGGTGAGTTTAATTATAATTTTTTAACCCCCTCCATCCCTCATTTACTTAGCATTCTGTATTAAGAATGCTATTATATTATTCCCTTATAACCATGTTATAAGGGAAAATAATAAAATCTACAGAATACCTAACCCAAACTCGAACTTCAGTGAAGAAGTCCGGGTTCGGGTCTGGGTACCACATGCCGATTTTTCTCACGCGCGTGCAAAACGCATTTAAACGCTTTGCACTCGCGGGGAAAAATCGTGCATTTTCCCGCAACGCACCCGCATCTTTTCCCGCACGTCATCCGCAACGCCCGTGTGAAAGAGGCCTAATACCCCGCATCTCAGTTTGATCGATCCTCTGTGGGATGTGCTGGAAAACCTGCTACTCACAGAACTTGTAATTTGAACGTTCCATGAATATTCCATAAATGTACAGTCCACACCTCAACAGGTCAGAGCCGTTTTGGAGGAGGACCTATGGGCTGCTCTGTCTGGTCAGGGTATAGTCCAGCTAAGATGGACTAGCATCTTTAACCATACTAAAATCAGTTTGCCTACTTAAAGGGGTATTCTGATTGGATTAAGTTATCCTCTATTGACAAAATAGGGGACAACTATTAGATCGGTGGGAGTCCTATCGCTGGGACCCCCACCAATCACAAGAACTGGGGCCTTGCAATGAATGGAGTAGCTGGTCGGGCATGCGTGCTGCTGCTCCATTCATTTCCATAGGGATTCCATAGGCTCTCTCTGGAACTCACATTAGAAGTGAATGAAATGGCCATGTGCATGCCCGGCCAGCTGCACCATTCTTTTCAGGGGGTCCCGTCCTTGTAATCGGTGGGGGTACCAGCAGTGGGATCTCCACCAATCTAATAAGTTATCCCGTAAACTGTGAATAGGGGATAACCTAAATGTAACCCGGAACACCCCTGATTTTTTAGTAGCATGAACTACTTTCAAGGAAGAATATTGAACCTGTGTTTCAGAAAAACTGGCAACCAGCTTATAGGGGGCGCTGAGTGGCACGTAGATTTACTCTATGGTGCTCTTAGAATTTTTTGCATCATGGAAAGTGTCCCGAACATGTATTCTACTGACTAAGTAAAAGACAGCAGAAAAAAGTTCCAGCACTATTGAAGATTCTGTTGCTTTGTCTTTATTTTCGGTAACAAATTACATCATGTGGACACCATTTCACACCCCCCCGCACATTGACGCGTTTCGAACTATACCGGTCTTAGTCGGAGCAACAAAGCAACAGAATCTTCAATAGTGCTGGAACTTTTCTCTGCTTTTTACATCTTGAGAACTTACCTGGTTCGTTCCGTGCACGAAGGATAAAGGATACATGGTGAGCTGGACATTTTGTTTATTAACTTTACAAGTAAAAGACAACAATTTTGAATTTTTTTTTTATTTCTGTGTAAGTTAAAAGAAAATGTACACGCTTACATTTCAAAAGAACTTGGGCATGCACTTGGACCTTGCTGCTACAGATCAAATTTGTTTTTGTTTTTTTTTCCATAGGAATTTCCCATAAATTTACATCCCAAAGTCTTCAATGTATGTACAGCCTAAACCATAGCAACCTATGATTATGCCTTTTTTTATTTTTACACTGTGCAAATCAGAAGGATAGTGGTACAACAACAGACACAAATAAAACTAAATAAGAACAGTAATCATCAACACATTCATATTAGTTTGGTCCTTCTTAACCCAAATCAAGCCGATTATGCCCCAGAAATCTGCAATCGTATTTTTAAACACACAAACAAAACGGAGCAGGACAGACAGACGGATGCTTATAAGTGGATGGTTTTGTGTTGTAGTAAAACCCTGTCCTGTCAAACATTTCAAACTTTATGCCAAAAATGCATCTGGCAGGAAATGGATGAAAGAGCATCACCACCAAAAAGATCCCCTGTGAAGTAAAGTCCTTGAGGTGTCCTCCTCTGCTAAGGACCTGCTAAGTTCACCCGAAATAGGTATGTATATTCTCCATCAAAAAGTGCTGCTTAGTGCTGTTCCTCTGTTATTCCTCCAGGAAACTGAATCGATTGTCAGTGAGGAGCGTCCTTACACAGACTGGGTAAGGATGCACTCGACCGAAAAGGGGAATGGTAATGTCCAGTTGTCAATTTCACACAGTCAGTGTTTGGTCAGTGATTTCCATCAGTGATTGTGAGCCAAAACCAGGTGTGGAGGCTACACGATCACCGATAGACATCACTGACCAGACACTGTGTGAAAGCAGCCTTAGGCCTCATGCACACGAACATATTTTTCTTCCATTTCCGTTTTTTTTTTTACAGGTCCATATGCAGAACCATTTATTTCAATAGGGCTTAAAAAAAAACGGAAATGACTCCGTGTGCATTCCATGTCCGTATATCCGCATGTCCATTCTGCAAAAATAAATAAAAATAGAGCATGTCCTTTATTTGTCCGTTTTGTGGACAAGGACAGGCATTGTTACAATGGATCCGCAAAAAAAAAGAAGAAGAAAGCAACATGGACGTCACACAGATGTCATCTTTTTTTTTTGCAGATCCAAGTTTTGCGGACTCCGTCCTCATGCACAGGCGCATATATATTTTTTGTGCCGTAAATGGCGGATCCGCAAAATATGAATAGGCCCTATTGTAGAAATGCCTATTCTTGTCTGCAAATGGGCAAGAATAGGACGTGTTCTCTAGCTTGTGGAACGGCCGCACGGATGCAGTCAGCACATGGAGGATATGTGTGTGCTGTCCACAAAATAGCAGAATGGAAGTGGACCAAAAATACGGTTGTTTTGTTACATTTATTATTTATTTTACGCACTTCTATAGCGCTGACATATTCCGTAGGTGTGTTAAACGTCGTGTTTTACCATAGGCTTTTTTACAGGACTGGTAAAACGCATTAAAGCAGCACGTCAAAAATATTTGAATAAAAAAAAAAAACTTTGTTGTCGCACATTTTTGACAATTTTGTTCCCTTATAAATAAGTCTACAGGCAAAAAAAAACGTAATGCATTTTGATTAAAATGCAGGTACTCAAAAAATGCCCCAAAAAAACAAGAAAAATACTTGTAGTGCGTTTCGAAAGTTTCTATTGCCTCACAGTCATCTCATCTGGCAATGGTGTATGCCTGTTGGGGGAAAAAACAGAGTTTTTGCTAAAACCGCTGTGTGAAACCTTCCTAAAACATATCAGGGGAGCTGCCTACATACCTACTTCTGGAGCACTTCAGTGATGACCTCTATTTGAGGCAGTCACTAGGGATGGGCGATAACGTGGCAATGTTTTTTAATATAGTACAGCAGTCTTTTCTACAGATAGAAATCCTCCGCCTGAACTGAAGTCAAGGTAGGAGGAGGGAATCGCCCTCTGGTTGCTCCTTCCACTCCTCAAGAAGTTTCACGCAGCCCCATCAAAGTGTTCTTGAAGTCTCATTTTGGCAGAGTAGGAGAAGATGTCGCACTAGGAGGAGACCGATCAGGATAAATACATGTGCACCATACAATACTGGACACGGGTGTAAATACAATGGATTGGGAGAGCAGCATTGTTGTAAATGTGGATCTTTGGGACAATGTGCCGCTCTCTGTGCCCATTGTCATCTGTATTGTACGTATGCGCCGCTTTTGTTCGTGTTCTCGAGCTGAATTACTTAGTTCATCCAGTGTGTGTGTGAGATAGCCTGAAGAGACCAGAGTCAAACCAGGAAGGCCATGCCCATTTTATGTGATGGGGGCATGGCCTCCTTGGCTCCATTCACATCTCCATATCAATGGTCCTAATGAGAACTATACAAGGTGTAGGTCCTATCAGAGAAAATCTAAGAAAACCTGCCTTGTTATAGAACAATTTGGTAGCATCACTATATACCCAGGCACGTTTTCCATTTAGGGGTCTGGGATAGCCTCAGTGGGACCAATAATGGCAGCCATACTGGTTGTCACCCAGCTTACCCAGAAACCAAACGAATTAGTAAACCAGGGAGAAGACTTTGTAAGGCAGCCGTTCTGGAATCTGATCTGGATAAGGATCGGGCTGCCATAGCTCACCACGTCAGGCATAGCCGGACACAACTAACTGGGTACTGCTGCATCCCCATGGACTGGGTTTGGGCTGGACAAAGTCAGTTGCAAGCAACGATCTTTGGTCCAGCTGACACCTGGCATATGTGCCATCTCAGCATGCCGCAGATGTGAACCCTGCCTAATTTCTTTACAGAAGAGGACACCTAAAAGACCTACAGGGTTTAATGCTCCTAAAGCCAGATTCAGCTCCATCTTACTTCAAGTTAACACACAAAAGAAACAACACTGAACATTGAGATGTAACAGTACAACAACTTCAATACAACCGGGAGCGGAAGAAAACAAGAAGTCACCACGACAGGCTCACAGGCAGTGAAGGTTTTGCATGTTCACTCTTGTCTGTTTTGGATTTTTTGTAAGAAAGGATCCACCAGTGTATGTACCCAGCACATCAAAGAAAAGAAAAAAAAAACATTTCCTCTTGCCTTTATATACAAACTATTTTGAAGATTTTTCATATAAATGAAGTATTCAGTGTTGAAATATACATCCGAGTGTATATACCCTTTATAGTGCTGCTTACCGACAAATCAGCCCAAGTGATTCTATAAAAAAAAAGCAAGAACACGTTCGTCCTCTTCAAAAAGTTTGGATATAAAACATCCAATGCATTTTGGATTCTTTGATATATTTTTTCTTTCTCCTTAGTTTTTGTGTCATCAGTCAACCTTATCTTGACAACTTGTTAGAGGTGTTAAAGAGACTGGGAACATCAACACCTTAGCATGCATGAAGGATAGGTCAGGGAGGCTGGCGATGACCTTCGCGGCCTCTTCACTGAGGTTCTCGTCCCTTCTAGGTTTCCTGTGAGGAAAGTGATAAAACACAACCCGAGTTATACCAAACAAAACAAAGAGCTAAATAACAAAAACATCCCAAGAGCTTGAAATCCCCTTCTCCACTTCATACTGCCGCAGATTTAAAGGGGTTCTCTCACTTCAGTAAGTGGCATTTATCATGTAGAGAAGGTTAATACAAGGCACTTACTAATGTATTGTGATTGTCCATATTTCCTCCTTTGCTGGCCTGATTCATTTTTCCATCACATTATACACTGCTCGTTTCCATGGTTACAACCACCCTGCAATCCAGCAGCGGTGGCCGTGCTTGAACACTATAGGAAGAAGCGCTGGCTGGAACCGTAGGACCACATATAGGCTGGTGATTTTTCCTACAGTGTGCAAGCACGGCCACCACTGATGGACTGCAGGGTGGTCGTAACCATGCAAACAAGCAGTGTGTAATGTGAAAAATGAATCCAGCCAGCAAAGGAGGCAATATGGACAATCACAATACATTAGTAAGTGTCTTGTATTAACTCTGTCTACATCATAAATGCCATTTGCTGAAGTGAGAGAACCCCTTTAAAGTGTATCGGTCACCAATTATTGGGATGCAATCAGTATCAGTTCAAGATACAAACCCCTTAAAGGGGGTTTTCCGAACATTTTTATACTGATGACCTATCCTTAGGATGGGTCATCAGTATCTGATCGGTGGAGATCTGACACCCGGGGCCCCATGTAGATCAGCTGTTTGAGAAGGCACCGACGCTCATGTGAGCGCCCTGGTCTTCTCGCAGCTTACCGAGCATGGGGCTGTACGTGCTTCGTATTGTGCACATTCACTGCAAAGACGCGCAGCGAGATACCAAGCACAACCACTATACAATGTACAGCGCTGTGCTTGGTGAGCTGTGAGAAGGCCGCAGTGCTCACAGGAGCACCGGTGCCTTCTCAAACAGCTGATCAAAATGGGTCACGGGTGTTGGACACCCACTGATCAGATACTGATGACCTATGCTCTGGTATAAAAATCTCGGAAAACCCCTTTAAGCACTATTAACTGCAGTACCACATAAGTAGTGATGCCAACACGGACTCCAGAAGACTATTATATATGTGTATACTTCCGCCCCCTGCTGTACATGATATGGTACTGCTGACACAGAGTTCAGATCACTACTTTAGGTTTATACTCCGCTGCTGTAAAGCGCTGCTGTAATACACTCAAAAAAACTAACGCACTCAGATAGAAATGCCAGTGTCACGGCAGGGCTTCTAACTGGCATCTTTCAGCAGGATAATGCTCGGCCACACACAGCAAGGGTTTCCCAGGAATGTCTCCACCAGATTACAGCACTTCCTTGGCTGCCCGGTCACCAGTCGAGCATTTATAGGACCAGCTGGGACGCCAGCTTCAGTGACCTACGAGTGTGCAGGATCTACAGGTCCAGCTGTAACATCTCTGGACAAATGTGCCGCAGGACACCATACAGAACCTGTATGCCTCCATGTTTAACCGTATCTCATCTTACATCCAGGCTAGAGGTGGTCCTACAGGGTCCTACAGCCTCCTTACATTGTACAGTTTTCCCCAATAAATTTCTCCTTTTGCTCTAATATTGTAATCCCTCACATATCTCATGATTACATTCACACACAAAGTTTCATTCAATTCCAACAACTCCTTGGTGGGTTACTTTTTTTTGTTGTCAAAGTATGTACATTGCCAGGACTGAGGGGCCACACACATGTAATGGAGAGGACCTTGTGAGAATGAACTCATGATGAGTCCTTTGAGCTTTGCAGTGGAGTAGGAACATAAAGTAGTGATCTGAACTCCATGTCAGCAGTACTACTCATGTAGTATTACAGTTAAAGGGGTTGTCCAAGATCATTAAAAATCTCACAAAACCCCTGTCTTAAAATGCAAAAATAAATAAAAACTGTTTCTCCAGCAGCATTCTCTGCGGTGCTCCTCCAGTACTCCCACTGCTGTTTATTTTCAAATAGCAGTAGCGGTGTGACTAGATACGGCACTGGACTGCGGCAGCCAATCACTGTCTTTGATATTGATTGCTTGTCCTCTGATTAGGTCATTAATATCGGATTGGTGAGGGTCCGACTCCCGGCACTGCCGCTCTGTCACGGCCTCCCGGCAAGTGTCACGGCCTCTTCCTAGGCCTGTAACGTAACGTTCCTCGGTTAAAACGAAGGACAGACGTTATCCAATGGACAGCACTGCGCTTGGTAAGCTGTACTGACGGCCACGGCACACACAGGAGCACAGCAGCCTCTCCCAACATTGGCGGGGGTTCCAGGAGGCAGACCCCGCTCTCTTGAGGATAGGTCATCAATATAGAAGGCCTGAAAAACCACTTTAAGAGATTGTAGGGATTTTTAATTTTCTCAGACCGCCTCTTTTAAGACTCCCTTTATTCTACGAGGGCAGAGCCCATAATGAATATTCATCAGCAGACATGGCGGTCTGCAGCCAGCACCAATGGAGGCTTACTGAAAACAGATTTATACAGCTCCCATCAGCACTACATTTTTAGTACATTACTCAGTTCCCCCTAGTAGTGCCTGGATGAGGTAGCCGTAGAATTACATTATTTTCTACAGCATATGCCCTGTAAAGACGTGTGAATACATAAAATCGGTGGCTACTGGAGAGAAATAAGAGGCTACAACTTTCCCCAATGATTGCTAGAAACTGGATCTTACTAAGAAAGAATAGTCAAGATCAGAAACTCCTTTAAAAAGGGAACCTGTCGCGTTGAACCTGATGTTAGAGGTGCTGACAGCAGGTTATAGAGCAGAAGGAGCTGAGCAGACTAATATATAGTTATAAGGAAAAAAAAAAGTTCAGTAAAACTTGTATTTTATACATCTAAATTCCTGCCCATTCTGGGCTTTGAAGTCCAGGAGGCGGTCCTATCAGTGATTGACAGCTATCTCTGCATACACAGTCATGGAGGGAAGGCTGTCAATCACTGATAGGACCGCCTCCTGGACTTCAAAGCCCTGAATGGGAAGGAATTTAGATGTATAAAATACAAGTTTTACTGAATCTTTTCCCACAAACTCTATATCAATCTGCTCAGCTCCTCCTGCTCTATAACATACTGCCTGTAGCTTACACTGCATTTTCATACTGACATGTTCCCTTTAACTATGTAGAGAATTAATGGGGTTTTCTGGGATTTTAACATTGTTGACCTATACTCAAGATAGGTCATCAATATCAGATCAGCAAGGGTCCAACACCCGGAACCCCCATCGATCGGCTGGTTGAAGAAAAGGCCGCGCTCCATGCAAGCGCATCCTTCCCTTCATTATTCATTGCTCGCAGTCGACATCGCAGCGGTGAGCGGGTGTAATTGCAAGCCATCCCATTCACTTCTACGGGACAGCTCCTTCCTATTCAAGTGTATACTGCAGAGCCGTCCCATAGAAGTGAATGGGACGGCTTGTTATTACACTGCTCCCTGCCGCGATGTCGACAGCAAGCAGGTAACAAATGAAGGGATGGCTGCGCTCGCGGCTTTTCTTTAACCAGCTGATCGACTGGGGTGCTGGGAGGTGACCCCTGCCAATCTAATATTGATGACCTAAGGATAGGTCATCAAAATTTAAATCCTAGAAAACCCCTTTAAGGAATCTGAAGATAAAAAAAAAAACACACCCAAGAAAAGGACATATTCTGACATTAATCTGCACAAAATTTTTGACCTATTCAGATCAAAAATAGAGAAAAATAATAGCTACACTTTAAATTCCCTGCTCTTCTCTATGCCTAGAATCGATGCCACCCATAAAGAGCGCGATACAAGTAATTCTCTATAGATTATTACCTAAAGCTCCGATTTATTAAGAGCAAAAAGAACCACAAAGGATAATTAACTCATATTATTTCAAATAATTAATTCATTACTTCTGCCACTTGCAAAAAGAATAAAGCAAAAAGGCAAGACACAAATGAGGAGTAACCAGTATATAGAGAAGAAATCCAAGGATACAAGCAGCTAAGTGTTAGATGTAATGCAGATTTCTGGATGTAGCAGGAGGAGGACACGTCTACCCGTGTATGCCCTCAACACGTCTCCTTCCTCCTTTCTGCCTTTGTTAACATGTGATCAAACAGACTACAATATAATTCCCACAGGACGGTCCCGGGCTTCACGGCAAAGTCACAATTAGCATATGTAAGAACGCGAGTGCTGGTGCAGCAAATGCTGGGGTCAGCAGGCTCCCTGTCTAGACGCATAAACCTGGCATGCTGGATGCCAGCTGTAGAAGTCACTCTTTCTCGGTTACCATAGAGACCCGCAACAAGGTTAGAACTGATGCCGATCCACAACGGCAACGCACTGAGCGCAGGAAGCGTCTACGAGAAAAATGCTCATAGAACTGCATCCGAGTGGTTAATATCAAAGTAAATCAGTAGCTTAATGCCTCCATTTATAGTCTGTATTACAATACTTAGGAAATTGTTGATGTTCTTTAAAAGGGTTTTCCCGGACTTTTTTACTGATAATCTATCAATATGTAATTGGTGGGGGGGCCCCCGACACCCATGACCCCTGCCGATCAGCTGTTTGAGAAGGAACCAATGCTCACAGCAGTGCCACGGCCTCCTCTCAACTTACCAAGCACAGCGCCGTACATTGTATAGTGGCTGTGCTTGGTATTGCAGGCCATGTGATCAATAAAAGTGACATCACATGACCTAGGCTAAGCTGCAAGAAGCTTCGTGTCTTCTCAAACAGCTGATCGGCGGGTGTCCCAGTTGTCGGACCCCCACCGATCAGATACTGATGACCTATCCTGAGAATAGGTCATCAATATAAAAGTCTAAAAAAAAATCCCTTGAACTTTGAGCATCCTTTTGTGATAAAATGGCAGTCCACAGAGAGTACTTGGGGGAACTAGTTTATTATAATTCATTCAATAGGAGTAATATTAAAGGGGTTTTCTGGGAGTTAAATACAGACGAGGTATTCTCGGGATAGGTAATCAATATCAGATCAGTGAGGGGTCCGACCCCAGAACCCCTATGATTAGCTGTGTGATGAGGCCATGGGGCTCGGACAAGCGCTGTGGCCTCTTCATAGTGTACCAAGCACAGCACTGTACACAGCATTGTGGTTTGTGTTTGGTATTGCAGCAGAGATCCATTCTATTGAATGGGACTGAGCTGCCATGTGACCGGTGGACATGACATCACTGGCCTAGGAAGAGGCTGCAGTACTCCCTAGGGTGCCACAGCCCCTTCCAACAGCCAATCAGCGCAGATGCCGAGAGTCAGACCCCACTGAGCAGATACTGGTAATCTAGCCTGAGGATAAGTCATCAGTTTTTTAATTGCCCTTCAATCTGTATACAGTACGCACCCCCTAGTGGTGACTGCAGGCATCCATAATTTTGTCACTTAACTCTATGACTAACTATTATATGTTATGGAAATGAACTGGAACAGAATGCTGAACGTGAAAAAAATTTTTATGATCATTTCAAAAGCAGTCCATTCACACGTCCATATTTCTGGCTCCACGTGCGTTCCGCAATTTTGTGGAACGGGTGCGGACTCATTCATTTCAATGGGGCTGCAAAAGGTGTGGACAGCACACAGTATGCTGTCCGCATCCGTAGTTCCGTCCCGCGGCCCTGCAAAAAAGATAGAGCTGGTCCTACTCTTGTCTGCAATCGCGGACAAGAATAGGCATTTCTATCATGGGGACATGAGCGGTCTGCATAATGCACGCGGACCGCAAAACACTTACGGACGTCTGAATGGACCCTTAAACTGACATACTGTGATTATGTGCCCTCCAGGACCTGCAGAGATCTAAGAGGTCCAACTGTTTACCTTGCCGATGTGCTTGTGGTTTCTGCTGTGGACATCAGTCTTGCAAATGCGTCAGTCGCCTTGCTGCTGGCACTGGAGCACTCCACCTTCGCCGTCGTCAGTGCGTACAGCTCGGGATCCACACCTTTCAGTATAAAATGATAATCAGTGATGGAAGAAGTCAGCAGAGACGGAGACTAGTCAGCTCAACCGATCACAAAAAAAACACGCCACAGTCCTCACACTCCTTTAAGCATCCGAGCGCCGATGGTATCAGGATTCAGTGGCAGATACTGGATCTATCCATGAAGGTTGTACTGTGATAATGGAAGCAATGCTGTCGTACATAAACTGATAAATATGTACGACATACTGTATATGTGTATAGTACAAGAAAGGAAGGAGGACGAAAAGAGATCATAGCTGAAAAGGTCTGCAGACGGCCGTACGTCTGCTGACATGGGCCTATAAATAAGCAATTTTTTAAAGTAATTGAGAACCGCACTCTATTTGTTCCGATTAGGTGCCAATCAAGGGCTATAGATAGCCAATAAATATATAAGTAAATTTGAGGCACACAATATTTTGAGTTGCAAAAATGGGGCATTTATTCATTAGCATATAATGCTGTCATCCATAGGCCCAATCTTTTTCAAGTTGTACACATATTTGGCAGAAACCGTACGTTTCGGTCGCGCAGGACCTTCATCTGCGGTTTTATCTGCTCAGACGGATGTGTGTAAGTGGGGCGCTGGATGCATCCAGCGCCCCACTTACACACATCCGTCTGAGCAGATAAAACCGCAGATGAAGGTCCTGCGCGACCGAAACGTACGGTTTCTGCCAAATATGTGTACAACTTGAAAAAGATTGGGCCTATGGATGACAGCATTATATGCTAATGAATAAATGCCCCATTTTTGCAACTCAAAATATTGTGTGCCTCAAATTTACTTATATAAATAAGCAATGGCCGCTCTCAGATACTTAAAGTAGTGCGACGCACTAAACCACTGCTAGAAATCTACGACTAGCCACTACACAAGCTCGCTGAAGCATTAGGGACATCCACAAATCAACAGAACACGCTTCTTCAGAAGAGGACGGAACACACAAGGGTTGTGGAGAAAGCCGTTTATTAACCCCTTAATAGCATATTATTAGGATTAAGCAATTTTTTTTCATTTTCACATTTCAAGAGCAATAGCTTAAATTTCCATTGGTGTAGCCGTGTGAAGGGCTGTGCGTTGGCATGGGCCAAGTTGTACTTTTCAAGAGCATCATTATGGGTTGCTTATAATTTTTTTGCTTTTATTTTCAAAGGGAGTGGCAAACAGAAAAACAGCAATTTCACCTTTGGGCTTTTATACATTTTTTTTTGTTTGTTTTTACATGCAGTAAAAATATGACGTTTAATTTATCCCCTATGCTGTGGACAGGGGAAAGGCGTTTGCAATGGGATAACCCCTTCAAGATACATCAAAGAAGTGTCTCATGAAGACATCCACTTCATTTCGAGGCTGGTCCAGCGATCTGCTGATCTCTGCAGTCTGTGAAGATCACCGTCCTTATGTAGTATTACATACCGACCATGTTATACGTGGACAAGCCAGGGTCGCCCATGTGTTAGAACGCTGTGGCTCTGGATAATGGGGGTTAAGATGAAAGGGTTATAAATTAGAACTTCTGCTGCTCTGTCTCTTTCCTTCATTGGATAGACTAGAAAGGAAACTTCTCTAATAACAGACATACTTGTAAAGTGCTGAACATGCACTTTAAATACACCTTAACTATGTCTGTTCTTAAAGAGGTTACCCATTTATTTAAATTTTTTTAATGCCCCCAGTCATCTAGACTTGTGAAGAAATCCATGGTTACCTGCTCCTCGCTGCTCCGTTTCAGCTCCTGTCCTATCTCCTTCACCTTCCTGCACAGGCGGGGTCATGTGCACCACTGCAGCCAGTGACTGGCCTCAGCGGTGACGCATCCCCAAGCGACACGTGATCCAGTAGCAACATGCAGCTTGGACACGTTACTGCTGAGGCCAGTCACTGGCTTCATTGGGGAACATGATCCCGTCCCTGCTGTAAGATGCTAGAAAGAGACTTAAGGCCCAGTGAAGAGAGCCAAGGAGCCAGGGACCAGGTGCTTATGGATTTCCCCATGGGTCCCAATGACTTGGGGCAGATTTAATAAGCAAAAAGCTGGACAATCCCTTTAAGGAAACCACAGAGGTGCCAAACACTGGAATGGAGGTCTACCCTTCTGGAGCACTACATGCCTGGAAAAACTCTCCATTCTTCTTGTTCCTAGATGATTAAGTTGAGGAGAAGAAGAAATTAAACAGTTCACCTGTAATGCCACCAAATCCCAACTAAACACAGATATATATATATATAAATAATCCACGTTACTTGATGTAACTAAATTTGACAGCCACCACTGCACCACCAGCTACTTTCACATGCCTGGGAACTTCCAGAACAAGCTGACCAGAACTATACTTATTGTGCATGCCTATGTGTATTGTAATGTATATGTCCTGGTGATATCTTAAAGACCAAAGCGGAAGGATTACAATTCATTTTTTTTACGGTGTTAAATCGGATCTGATTGACTGCAGTCAGTTAAAGACCAAGTGAGTGGCTTGGTCAGGCTTTAGTGTCGGTCAACCTGCGAGTTCCGAGGCATGGTCGCTACACAAAACGGGCAAAACCACTCCCAAATGTTCAGCAAGCTCTATGACTTTCCCAGAAACAAGTTGTGTGCTGAAGGGTTAATTTGAAAACCACAGAAAGTAGATGAGACGATATCTCCTCTTTCAGGGGCAGGATTTCTGAAAAGACCGCTAAGAGTGAAGATTTTTTTTTTTTTTTTTAGGTATCTCAATGTGACCAAAAGTCCCTGAAGAGTTAAAAAGTGTATAATTAGTGAATTTGTTAGTAACGTGAGAGGAGTTGGAAGGCAATCCTGGAAGAGACCAAACATTAGCTTGCTGAGAACTGAAAACTACATTTTAGGGAACCCCGTGAACCCCATGTATTATCCTGTCACATGTCAAATACTTTATCTGTAGACTATGGAGGGGGGGGGGGGGGGGGGGGGGGAGACTTAGGGTACTTTCACACTTGCGGCAGAGTTATCCGGCAAGCAGTTCCGTCGCCAGAACTGCCTGCCGGATCCGTCAAAACGTATGCCAACTGATGGCATTTGTAAGACTGATCAGTCTTACAAATGCATTAAAATGCCGGATCAGACTTTTCGGTGTCATCCGTAAAAACAGATCTGGCACTAATACATTCCTATGGGAAAAAATGCCAGATCCGGGATTCAGGCAAGTCTTCAGGTTTTTTTGGCCGGAGATAAAGCCGTAGCATACTGCAGTATTACAAATGTCAAAGACCCTTTAGACCCAGGAAAATCTAATTATATAATTCAAATAGTCTAGTTGCCTAGACTAATAAACTCCCGTTTCTGGTCAACTTAAAACATAACGTTTATTTATTTTCTTATATTAAAAGTAGTATAACATAAAGCGGGAGAACAAAGGAAAACTTTAAAATCCTAGGTATAGCAGGATCCCTAGGCAGAGCTAGGGGTTAAATTCCACCCATATATTCTGCGTACCCTAACATTTATCCATCAACCTTTTGCCTAATATTCTAGCAATATAGTTTTTCCTTTATGGAGTTTTATGTTTAGGGGTCGCTTAGTCAGTCGTTTTCAGTCATTGTTTTCATCTTTAGATATCTTAAACACGACTCTCCACCATTTACGGTCGCGGTTCAGATGAGTCTGCAGATATTCCTCTCCGTGACGGGATCCCTGCCTAACCTAATCTAAAATTTAAAGACTAGAGCTCCCCCTTCTGGGGGATAATACTGCAGTATTATCTCCGTCCTGATCAGTCAAAAAGACTGAACTGAAGACATCCTGATGCATCCTGAACGGTTTGCTCTCCATTCAGAATGCATGGGGATATAACTGATCAGTTCTTTTCCGATATTGAGCCCCTAGGACGGAACTCTATGCCGGAAAAGAAAAACGCTAGTGTGAAAGTAGCCTTACCAAAACTGGTGTAAAGGAAAACTTAGTTGCCTAGAGCATCCAATCAGATTGATCTTTTCATTTTCCAAAAGGAGTTCTGAATAATGTAAGGTTGAATCTGAATGGTTGCTATGGACAAATATGCCAATTTTCCCTTTGCACCAGTTTAGATAAATCTCCCTCTATGGATTTTTATTAATACAGCATCAAAGTTTATGGTTGAGGGTCTTGTTCAAAGGGATGTGTAAGAAAGAAAAACATGGCTGCTCTCTTCCAGAACGAGCATCCCTCTTGTCTGGTATTACAGCTCCCCCCCCCTCCCCCATCACTACATTCATGTAATACAATGGTGCTGATGGAATACATCACAATGTGTATTTAACCTATATATAAATGTATTGTTTTATCAATATTAAAGGGCATTTCCACCTAAAATAATAATAAATAAATAAGTAAATAAATAAATAAATAGAAGCCTTAGTCCTATAGTCACGAAGAGAGGGAGCAAGTGTGCTCAGCTTTTCGTGTAACCCCCACAGGTGTGAATGGAGAAAGCCGCTCATGCGCAGCCACCTCTCCTGTCACCGCAGCGAGGAGACAGGGCCCTATTCTTAATATAGGAGCAGGTCCCTCAGGTGAGACACTTCATCTATCCGTCATTAGCGGCATATCCAGTCCATTGGCCATATATGTCAGAGATGGAAATGCCCCTTTAAATAATCGATGGATTATTCTTGGGACAGGTCACCAATACCAAATTAGTGGGGGGCTGACTGCTGAACAGTTGGTTTGTGTACAAGGCAGAGAACAGTACATTGAGAAGTGGCGGTGCGTGGGACTGCACTCACGTGAATGGGACTGAGCTGCAGAAAGGTCATGTGACCGATCAGCATGGGGTCACAGGCCTAGAAAGGTCCTATTGCTCGCCCACAGCAGGTTGATGAGGGTGCTGGGAGTCGGACCCCCGCCGATCTTATATTGATGACTTATTCTAAACACCTGTGAAGTCCATTCACAAGGGTCACCCCTGCTACATTCCCAGTAACTGGCCCATGTAAACGCGCGCTGATCAGCTGACAAACACGCAAACGCTCGTTTGTCAGCTGAACGCATATTTCATGCAAATACTAAAGAGATATGCTGATAGCAATGTAACAGTATGTGTATGAACATTAATGATTCCCGTACAGCGACTCACTGCTTCATGGAAGGGTCCATTCACACGTCAGCAAAATGGGTGCGAACCCATTCATTTTCACAGTGTGCTGTCCGCATGTGCACTTCCGTTCCGCAGCCCCGCAAAAAACATGTCCTATTGTTGTCCGCAGCCACGGACAAGAAAAGGCATTTCTATTATAGTGCCGGCCACGTGCGGTCCACAAAATGCGGAGCGCACATGGCCGCTGTCCGTGTTTTGCGGATTGCAAAACAGTTGCGGATGTGTGAATGGACCCTAAATGGAGCTAGGTGACCATTAACCAGCTTAATATAGTGTCCATCTGCCAGTGTGAATGGGCCCTTATTGCCGAGTTGTATAAGGTATAAACATGCAGTTAGAGGCACATTTATTAAGACTGATGTTTTAGACACCGGTCTTAAGCCGCTGCGCTGGCGCTGGATCCAGTTATGTAGAGGGGCCGGCTCCCTTGTCGTCTTACATTTAGACCATTTTCTATGCATAAGAAAATGCTAAATGAAACGGACCTTTGCCCCGCAATCTGCGCCAGAAATACGCCTAATATAGGCACATTTCTGTTTAATAAATGAACCCCTTAGTCTCTAGGCTCCCTCTGGTGATGGGTGCAGGAGCTCTGTATCAGAAAAACAAAGCACTGACCGCTATACAAATACATTAAAGGGTAACCTAAACCTATACTTTATTAACAACTATTGTAAATGCCATAAAATGTATGTTTGTAATATACTTTATTTTTACCGTTTTCCCAGCTAAATAGGCACCTAATGTTCAGGTGCCTATTACGCTGTACTTCTGCATATTGCTGTGTATGGGAGTACGGCTTCACTGAGCAGGGTTGCCAACCATCCCAAAATTTCTGGACAGTCTGTGAAAATAGGCAACTTTTTTCCGTTGTCAATGAAAAATAAAAATAAAAATGTGTCCGTGATTTTTTTTTTAGGCTGATGGTCGTGACTAGATTGTAGTGGTAATCATCATCATTTTACAGCTCACAGTAAATGCTGGCAATGAGTGCTTATCAGTATATTGAGCTACAGACATGGATTAGTTCATCTTTATCATTCATTATGGTAATAAGTTGGCTGTCCATGGTTCTGGGATAAATAGTTCAGAAAAAAAGAATAATTCTGGTTGGCAACCCTGGGTCTGAGTGCTGTATAGGCTGGAGCAGCACTGCTCTCCTAAAGCCTGGCATAGAGGGGCTATGTCAGGCTTTAGCAGAGCTGGCCCAAGAAGAGGAGTGATGTCTTATACGTGAGCTCCTGCCCTGTACCAATGAGGCTATTAGCAGAGCAGATCAAGCACAGGGCAGGAGATATCGCTCCTCCTATCTGTGCCCGCTCTAAGCCTGACATAGCCAATATATGCCAGGCTTTAGGAAAGCAGCAATGCTATGGCCTGTACAGCGCTCAGTGCGGCCGCAGGGAAGTCTGTACTCCCATACACAGCGGTGTATGGGAGTATGAATGCTAAAGCGCAATAAGCCCCCTATTCATTTAGATTGTTGCACCAAAAACATTCTCCATTTTTCAAGCCAGAACTTGGATCTGAATACTTTTGTAATTGCATGTAATTAAAAATTTTGAATAGCCACTGAGTTGCTCAATAAAACCTCTGCATAGCGCCACCTGCTGTTTGTTCTTTTCATTTTTTTTTTGTCCACCTCAGTATCGCTGAGGTGGTCCCACGTGCTCAATTCCATTATTCTACCTCCATTATGTCTACTGTTAGAAGCTTTGACAGATACAGGGAGATAGCTGTATTAAAAAGGACACGCCCCCCTGAGCTGTAAAAGTGAGAGCCCTGCAGAAATCCCCCCCTCCCCCGAGCTACCAGGCCGAAGATAATCTAGCAGAGCAATTGAAGCTATGAATGGGAAGATCTCTGGACCCATGTGAGGTACAAGGCTGGTTCTCACTTTGTTAGAAAGAGATTGTCATGTACTATATGATGATTGTCTGATTTTCATGTTTTACATTACTCATGGGATAAGCGCTCTAAAAGAGGTTGTCATATGGGCGTTCCCTGCTCAGGACCCACCTCTGTGCGTTAAGTATGTAAAAGAGGTTGTCATATGGGCGTTCCCTGCCCAGGACCCAACTCTGTGCGTTCAGTTTGTAAAAGAGGTTGTCATATGGGCGTTCCCTGCCCAGGACCCACCTCTGTTTAGTTGTACTAACCTGACATTTTACATGTCCGTATTTAATACTAAATTTCCCCTGAAGTGGAAATGAGCAGTCGGAGACAAATCCCCCTGGCAAAATCCATTTTTATTAAAGGCCTGGTCTGTGATTAGAGAAGCCTCTTTAGCGTGTACCAAGTAATTGATATTACAGGCTTCCGCCCTCGGTAACACCGCAGTACACAGGAAGAAGATCTACACTTTAATCACACATCTAAGACCGGATTGTAATACAGATCTTCTGGTATTTCACCTTTCACATCAAGTAATAAGACTGCGGGACGAGAAGCGCTCACAATTATACACATGAAAAGATGCGGAAAGGCTAAGCAATGCTAATCACATACAGTACAGACCAAAAGTTTGGACACACCTTCTCATTCAAAGAGTTTTCTTTATTTCCATGACTATGAAGGCATCAAAACTATTAATTAACACATGTGGAATTATATACATAACAAACAAGTGTGAAACAACTGAAAACATGTCATATTCTAGGTTCTTCAAAGTAGCCACCTTTTGCTTTGATTACTGCTTTGCACACTCTTGGCATTCTCTTGATGAGCTTCAAGAGGTAGTCCCCTGAAATGGTCTTCCAACAGTCTTGAAGGAGTTCCCAGAGATGCTTAGCACTTGTTGGCCCTTTTGCCTTCACTCTGCGGTCCAGCTCACCCCAAACCATCTCGATTGGGTTCAGGTCCGGTGACTGTGGAGGCCAGGTCATCTGGCGCAGCACCCCATCACTCTCCTTCATGGTCAAATAGCCCTTACTTTCAAAGTTTTCCCAATTTTTCGGCTGACTGACTGACCTTCATTTCTTAAAGTAATGATGGCCACTCGTTTTTCTTTACTTAGCTGCTTTTTTCTTGCCATAATACAAATTCTAACAGTCTATTCAGTAGGACTATCAGCTGTGTATCCACCTGACTTTTCCTCAACGCAACTGATGGTCCCAACCCCATTTATAAGGCAAGAAATCCCACTTATTAAACCTGACAGGGCACACCTGTGAAGTGAAAACCATTTCAGGGGACTACCTCTTGAAGCTCATCAAGAGAATGCCAAGAGTGTGCAAAGCAGTAATCAAAGCAAAAGGTGGCTACTTTGAAGAACCTAGAATATGACATATTTTCAGTTGTTTCACACTTGTTTGTTATGTATATAATTCCACATGTGTTAATGCAGATTTTTGATGCCTTCAGTGTGAATCTACAATTTTCATAGTCATGAAAATAAAGAAAACTCTTTGAATGAGAAGGTGTGTCCAAACTGTACTGTACATTCATACTCCATGGACCCAAGCACGGAGATGACGACGTGCACGCATTGCTCTGAATGGTAGCTGCTTTGGGCAGATCAGAATAGTTTAGACTGGCACGGAGGGGATAACTAATCCTTGTTGGGTTAGGGCTCTTTCACACAAGCGAGTTTTCCGTTCGGGCCCGATACGTGTAATGAACGCATAGTGTCCGGACTGAATAGGTTAGTATTCATTTCAATGGGTCATTTTTCACGCATCATTTCTGCGTTTAGGAGTTCTATATTGTGCGTTTTTCACGCAGCTCTGGGTTCATAGAAGTGAATGGTGCTTGCGTAAAAAAAACAAAAAACGGAAGGTGTCTGGAGGCAATGTGTTTTTCACTGACGGTTACTAGGAGATGTAGATTGTTATTCTTCACATGCATGAAAAATCCATGCAATCCGGATGGAATTAAAAAAAATGCAATAAAAAAAAAAATGATTGAACTTCCGTACAAAACCATCCGTTTTTCCCTGAACAGATCCTGGCACAATCCGTATCGCTCGTGTAAAAGATACTGGCTAGGTTACTATGTGGAGGCTGAGATGTCATGTAAATGTGACTGATACAAAGACATTGCATCACAAACAGTCACAATTATAAAACACACACACCTTCACACAAAATGGCAAAATCAATGATTTATTTGGCTTTCTTAAAGGGGAACTCCAGGCTTCAAAATTTGCAGAGGTTCATTTTATTTGGTAAAGTGCAGAAACAGTCTAAATTGACCTCCTGCTTGAAGTCAGGCTACAGGTGCATGGCCATATACTTTGCGGTCCGCAGAATAGGAATACATCCATATTTTTTTGAAGACCCATTTACTTCAATGGTTCCGTGGTCTGCATTTTGCGGACCAGAATAGGACATGTTTTACAAATGACAACACATGTCCTATTCTGGCCCACAAAAAGTATTTTTTTTGTGTGTGCAAAAATGAAAGCTGCACTTATTGGTTCATATGCACATCAAGGCCCGATTCTCGGCTTGACAATTCTGATAAATCGTCCAATGGCGTGTATCCCTAATGCTTTTCCATAACGTCTCAGCTCAGGACCGTTTTTTACAACAGGATGTAGATAAGAAAGCACTTCCTGTACTGAAATTAACTGCGGCAATTGCCAAGTCCTGGAAAACCCCTTAAAGGCTATGTACTGTACACCTTTAGGGGCAATTGTTTTTAATTATTGCATTGTACTCATTTTGAGCTAAAATCATTTTTGTAATTGGCCTGTATTCAAAATATCTTTTTGTACAGAGCTGAGATGCTCTAGAAGCAGCCTGTGGATTTTCTGCCTTTCCCGTCAGTTGGGGAGCTGACGGGCTCCTTATCTCTGCTCTCTGGCATTATAAACACTGATTATAGCTCAGTTCTTATCTTATTGGTAAGAATGTGTTTATGACCTCTAAGTAAAATTTAGAGATAAGGTTTATTAGATGAATGTACTAGTCACACAGCTAGAAAAACAGTTAACTCTTTGTGACAGAATGGCTCAATATTTTTAATAAAGGCCAATTGAACACAATTTTTTTAGCCAAAAATCAGTAAAATGCAATCATAAACAAAAATTGCCTCCAAAAGGTGTCCATAGCCTTTAAAGGAGAGGCGGAGGGAGGGGAATAAAATGATAATTTATAATAGTTCAGGAGCATGCAAAACCAGTTACTGTCTGATAGCAATAAAAAAAAAACAATATACCGACTGGGATATATTGTTTGTATGACTTTATTGTGAAGTATAGACAATATCACATAGGATAGGTGGACTACATAGTATAATGCTCTAATATACTTTCCAAACCTCAGTGCTAAAAATCAATCTTATTTGTACTCACAAGACGATACTCTTATAAAGACTCCCCCCCCCCCCCCCCACCCCAGTAACAATAGGGCTCTGCAATATTTTCTTAAAGGAATTGCCCAGGATTAGAAAATGTGGCTGCATTCCTCCAGATACATCACCACACCTGTCTTAAGGTTGCGTCTGGAATTGCAGATCAACTACACCAGGGATGGCCAACCTCAGGCTCTCCAGCTGTTGAAAAACTACAACTCCTAGCATCCCCAGACTGCCTACAGCTTTCAGCCTACAGCAGGGCATGGTGGGAGTTGTAGTTTTACAACTGGAAAGCTGCAGGTTCACCGAAGTGAATGCTGCTCAGCTGCAATACCACAGGTGGACAGGGGCGGCACTGTCCATGGAAGAAGGAGGCTATGTTCTTCTAATCCTCGTACAACCCCTTTAAGGAGCTTGCGACATACACCGATGAGAATTACACATGAGAGAGAAAACCAAGACGGGGGTTTCTTGTTTGTAGGAAAGTCACAGTGAAGTGCTCATGCTTTTCTAAGGCAATCATTTTGACACTCAGCTGACCTGGGATAGTGGTGGTGCTGTTAAAGCCACTGTCATCCACGGGTCCAAAGAAATCAAGATTCAGAAGAGTAGACCCTCCACTAGCTTGAAAGTCATTGACCGTGTTGGGTATTCAGCCGTAAAGAAGGTAAGCCAAGGGGAAGGAGTTTGTGTGTAAAAAGGGGGTAAGACACACACACTTAAACATGCATATTGTCACTATCATAAAGGAGAAAAGACCAACATCTTACATGGTTATTGACAAAAGCCGCTGAGGAGGGTGCCAAAATCTATGGTCCACCGCTCTCCAGCAGGTAATAAGTGCTTTAGGGTTAGCTTTCTGATAAGCATAGTCAAGTAAGAAAGACACACAATCCAAGTGCTTAAAGGGAAACAGCCCAGAGTATCTGCACAACACCCAACGTGGAGGATGATGTGGGATTCACTAGCCTCGCTGATACGTACATCAAATGTTAGCCTGCATTCTTATAAGTTAATTGGTTATCGGATTACAAGAAGCCATTGACATCACCAGGTCATGATGTGATGTCATCAAGTGTACTGTACTGCACTATTCCTATATACGGTAGGTTGAGTACAAGAGGTTCTAGTAGTTAGCAAAACGGAGGAGGAGGCAGGGTTTGCCCTCTGGGCAAGGATGTGGCTATGTACACCATGGCTGGTGCGCCCCATTTTGACAATATATCACAAAATGTGATTAAGATATTTGCTAATGTTATTAACCCTTCAAGGATGTAGCTAAATTTGGCTTTACCAATGGAACCAAACTTTTCATCTTTAACCCCGCTGCTTGTTTACAGACTGCAGAGGAGACATGCTGGTATATATAAAAAGAAAAGAGACCACTGCAGCCAATTACTGTCCTCAACAGGCTAATGCTCAGGACTGGCTGTAGCGGTTACATTTTGTACACCTGCAGATCACGGTGTTTGTGATGGGGAGGAAAGTTAGGGTCTTATGGGTCGCCTGACACTGGTCACAGAGGTGGTGTGTCACGCCAGGGGAGCCCCGTTTCCCACACCTTGCGGAAGAAGGCAGAGAGGCCCCGGGGGGTGAACTGGGTGGGCGCACCCCACCAGCAGTTCCAGGGGCCTGGGCAGGAGTCCCTCAAATTATCATGACCGCCGCAGCCAATCACTGTCCTCAGCAGGCTAGTGTTCAGGACTGGCTGTAGCAGTGACATTTTGTACACCTGCAGATCACGGTGTTGGTGATGTGTAGTGCCGTGTAGGTGGACAGCACATGACCGCCGCAGCCAATCACTGTCCTCAGCAGGCTAATGATCAGGACTGGCTGCAGTGGTGACATTTTATACACATCATAGTGTTGGTGATGTAAAGTGCTGTGCAGATACAAAGCACATGACCATCCACGTTCATCGAGTAATAGGACTGTTGGTGCAGACACCTAAAGCATTGTTCTCCAGCAGCAGAATGTGTCTAAAAAGCCTTTGCTGCCAGCAAACAATGATTCTGTATGTGTTGGCATTAGTGATTACTGCTCCCCATACTGTGGAGGGGATTGCTGCATGTAAATGCAGCGATCTCCTCCACTGACAAGCAAGCGATTGCTGGAAAGAAATGCTTCCGTCCCGACAATCACTTGCTACATCAGGCAGTGTAAAGGGGCCTTTAGGTTTAAAGAAAAAAGTAAAGCCTTAAGGTGTTAAAGCATTAATGGCGTTAACTACCTTCAAAAACTTTTTTCTCAAAGATTGAATTTCTTCTTGCTAGACAGATGGCCTGCTTATTCTCTCCCGGGCCACTATGACTGGACGTAGTGAAGCTGCACCACTAGCATCCTGGACAACACAACCGCAATGATGAGGGGTTGTGAATGGAGAGATGGTCGAGCATCTGCCTGTCCACACCATTCCACCAAATCAACCAAGTGCTTAGCCGTTTCTTCAAACTTCTCATCACTACGGTCAAAGGAAGGAACAGAGGACTCCCCATTCCAGTGATTTGTGGGGTCCCAGTGATCAAATATTTAACACCTATCTCATGCATAGGGGATAAATGTTATTAAGAAAAAGCCCTCTTTCCAAAAACTGTTCTACAGACAGTTCCTAAATCAGCTTCTACCAAAATCTGCACAGTGAGGCTCCAGACTGACCATTGTAGTCTAGAAAACAACTCTGTGTCCATGTCTCTAATGGTCCATTCACACGTCCGTAGTGTATTGCGGATGCGCAATACACCCGGCCGGCACCCCCATAGAACTGCCTATTCTTGTCCGCTATTGCGGACAAGAATAGGACATGTTCTATTTTATTCTGGAGCCGCGGACCGGAAGTTCAGGGCCGTGCTCTGGAAATACGGATGCGGACAGCACACTGTGCTGTCCACATCCATTCCTGCCCCATAGAGAATAAATGGGTCCGCCCCTGTTCTGGATAATTGCGGAACGGGTGCGGACACATTCTACGGACGTCTGAATGGAGCCCAAGTCTGCAGCACCGACTATGGGCAAACTGTGCTAAAACAGGTAATGAAATGTATTATGAAAGGGAAACACTAGATAAAGCCCTGCGAGCCTAAGTTTCTCTTGTGAAAATAATAACAAAATTAAGAAATGAATAATAACTTCATAAAAAAGAAAATGGTATGTGACAAAAATCCGCAAGATTCGAGATTCAAATAATTGTGAAAATAACCTGGAATGTTTCCCTTTAACACACGAAAAGCAGATTAAATGATCATGTACAGTACTAAAAGAAAGAAAGGAAACTACAAGATGAAAGAGAAGAATGAGCAAGACAAGAACTTGCAACGTAAGCCTTTAGTGCAATGAGGGCGTCACCACTGCTCTTGTTGCACCCAAGCTTCACCCCTTTCTGTGGCCAGCCCCGCCTTTGCTGCTTTGCACTGCCTGGACCTGTCAAAGTAGCCAGGAAGGAGCAGGCCACAGAAAGAAGTGGAGCTTGGGTGCAACAAGAGCAACGGTGACGCCCTCAATGCACCAAACACGTAATCTGCATCTTAAGAAAACATATGATAACTAGGGAATGGAGCCTCAGATCAACAAAAGAAAAACTGCGTTTTAGGTCTCATTTCAATCTCTGCTAGGAGATCCGGCGGCTATTCCAGCACAGAGCAGCCTCGCAGGATCTGGGGTTGCCGAATTCTCTACGTTACCATCAGATCCCCAGTGACTGTAATGAGATCCGGCGGTGATCCAGCTGTTTTCTGGAAGGTTTATTGTCTGGCCGACAGCTGAATCTCCTTTACGGAGGTGTGACCACAGCTATGTGCCTATGTATAAACAGTTTGATACGAAGATTGCTGGTGACACATTCCCTTTAAGCACAGATTCTTTTCAATTATTTCTCACTTTCTGCAAGAAAGACAACTGTTCCATCCTAGAAACAGTCAGCAAGTAGGCCAGGGTATGACTATTTTTTATTCATATATGGTGTACCTCATTAATACGTGAATGTCCATTACGACTAAATGAGTGAAATAATCCGCCATTACCAGGATTTCCAGAACCTAATTTGGATAAATGGCATCAGAGTTTGAGGTTGGGTCTGCCAGTTCTACGTTTTGGGGCTAGGAAGCGGATTGTCTCATCTCTAGTAACTTTGCAGCCTTGCAGACCGATTTGCGGTGTGCCCTCTTTTTGGTAGTTTAAAGGGATTGACTATATTGGATAAGGCATTATAGAGCACCCTCCTAAATCTATGGGGCGACTGTGTAATGCACATGAGCTGGGTCTATCAGTCTGCTATGGCTAATAGGGTGGAAGTCATAAGGGACAATCCTCTATTACAGCCATCTGTACTAACAGGACAGGTTTTAGCAACCCCTACGGTCTCACAATATGGCCACGGCAGTGTGCATGAAGCCTTAGGCAGGGACCTTTATAGCTAGAGGTGGTTATTCATCTCAGCCAAAACGCTCATTTAGCTAGCAGGTATTCCCCCCGACTATCCCATAAACATGCACGCCCGGCTGCAAGAATGCATGTATTCTCAAGGGAGAGAGCAGAATTGGCCTCTATCAGACTCTTCTGGTGGCCGCTTATCTCATATAAAGACAAAGGATTGAGCATGTTGAAATCCAACACGCCCAGTCTCTCTGCCCCCTTCAATATCTGCCGTCAGGGTGGAGATAGGAGATCTCCATACACACTCGTTGGTCGGGCGGTCTGCTCGGCTGACGTACATCTAATGTGTATGGCTTATTTACAATGGTGTATATGAGGTCCACCCCTCAGCTGTCAATTGTGCAAATAACTGACAGCAGAAAGGACTACAAAGGCAAAAAAAAAAAAAAAATACTGGTAAGCGTGAGGAAGAGGCTAGAAAAGAGACTGAGAATATAGGAAACGTTTAAGAATACAGTAAAAATGATATCAAGAAAGAGCAGCAAACTGAACATACCTTGTTCTTCAACTGGCAATAAGTTAATAAATAAATACATTAAATAAATGACCACATAACACCGGATCTGAGGACATTAGAATAGAAGCTGAGCGCTACACACGGTATATGATGGGCACTAGGGATGAGCGACCCTGACCTTTTCAGGTTCGGTGTACGGGTGCTGAAGGAATTCAAAACAGAAGTCTTTAAGAGGCATTCCGTTTTGATCCATCATAATCCGTCATAATTGAAGTCTATGGCCAAGCTTAACGGATCCGTTATGCTTGGCCATAGACTTCTATTATGACAGATCAAAACGCAACGCCTCTTAAAGACTTCCGTTTGGCATTCCGTCGACGAATTCCGTTATAACGGAATTCCTTCAGTACTCTAACGCCAAACCCTAAAAAAGCCGGGTTCCTTAACCCTACTGGGCACTAATCTGCCTAAAATGTAGCACTCCTTACAATGACAATCTGCCATTGTATATAACACATTCATCTAATGGCTGAAGAAAGAAAGCCTGAATTTCCTAAGAAAACACTATAAGACAGGGGGAAGGTCAGCAGAGAGAAGACTGCGCGGACTCTGAAGCTTTCTTATGTCTAGCTCTGTTCCTAGAGGCTCTACGGAGAGACGTACCATCTAAGGGGTTGGTAAGGCCGCTGCTACTCCAGTCAAACTGGACAGGTGGGAGGGATTCCTGCAGAAGAAAGAACATGCAGATTAACCATTTAAACTCTGCATTATCAACAATTTCCCACTTTATATCTGTCACCTGAATCAACTGCGATACAAGCATGACTTCCCTAACTAATAAAGTCCTCATCAATTCTCCTGCAGATGATGTCATCAGAGTAGAAACCTAACGGCACCTGAATGGGGCAGGAGGCGAGGCCAATGCAATGAGTGCGTCTCTGCGCTCGCTCCGCTGAAGGGGTGGTCTTACGGGACAATACCTTGATCGCCAGGGGGTTCTGGCTGCCGTAACCCTCAGCAATCAGGGGTGAAGAGGTTGCAGTGTGACCATTCCTAAAAAAATGTGCGATTGTAATATATAGCACGGGTCGGCACTCTCTAGCAGTCAACGGCTGTGGAACTACAACTCCCAGTTGTTCTCGGAATTCACATAGAAGTCATTGCCGCATGTTGGGAGTTGCTGTTTCACGAGGTTGCCGACATCTGATATATAGTTTTGAGGCACTCGGGATCATGAGTGGGGGACCATATCTATGACAAGTATACACTGCGTGCAGAATTATTAGGCAAATGAGTATTTTGACCACATCATCCTCTTTATGCATGTTGTCTTACTCCAAGCTGTATAGGCTCGAAAGCCTACTACCAATTAAGCATATTAGGTGATGTGCATCTCTGTAATGAGAAGGGGTGTGGTCTAATGACATCAACACCCTATATTAGGTGTGCATAATTATTAGGCAACTTCCTTTCCTTTGGCAAAATGGGTCAAAAGAAGGACTTGACAGGCTCAGAAAAGTCAAAAATAGTGAGATATCTTGCAGAGGGATGCAGCACTCTTAAAATTGCAAAGCTTCTGAAGCGTGATCATCGAACAATCAAGCGTTTCATTCAAAATAGTCAACAGGGTCGCAAGAAGCGTGTGGAAAAACCAAGGCGCAAAATAACTGCCCATGAACTGAGAAAAGTCAAGCGTGCAGCTGCCAAGATGCCACTTGCCACCAGTTTGGCCATATTTCAGAGCTGCAACATCACTGGAGTGCCCAAAAGCACAAGGTGTGCAATACTCAGAGACATGGCCAAGGTAAGAAAGGCTGAAAGACGACCACCACTGAACAAGACACACAAGCTGAAACGTCAAGACTGGGTCAAGAAATATCTCAAGACTGATTTTTCTAAGGTTTTATGGACTGATGAAATGAGAGTGAGTCTTGATGGGCCAGATGGATGGGCCCGTGGCTGGATTGGTAAAGGGCAGAGAGCTCCAGTCCGACTTAGACGCCAGCAAGGTGGAGGTGGAGTACTGGTTTGGGCTGGTATCATCAAAGATGAGCTTGTGGGGCCTTTTCGGGTTGAGGATGGAGTCAAGCTCAACTCCCAGTCCTACTGCCAGTTTCTGGAAGACACCTTCTTCAAGCAGTGGTACAGGAAGAAGTCTGCATCCTTCAAGAAAAACATGATTTTCATGCAGGACAATGCTCCATCACACGCGTCCAAGTACTCCACAGCGTGGCTGGCAAGAAAGGGTATAAAAGAAGAAAATCTAATGACATGGCCTCCTTGTTCACCTGATCTGAACCCCATTGAGAACCTGTGGTCCATCATCAAATGTGAGATTTACAAGGAGGGAAAACAGTACACCTCTCTGAACAGTGTCTGGGAGGCTGTGGTTGCTGCTGCACGCAATGTTGATGGTGAACAGATCAAAACACTGACAGAATCCATGGATGGCAAGCTTTTGAGTGTCCTTGCAAAGAAAGGTGGCTATATTGGTCACTGATTTGTTTTTGTTTTGTTTTTGAATGTCAGAAATGTATATTTGTGAATGTTGAGATGTTATATTGGTTTCACTGGTAAAAATAAATAATTGAAATGGGTATATATTAGTTTTTTGTTAAGTTGCCTAATAATTATGCACAGTAATAGTCACCTGCACACACAGATATCCCCCTAAAATAGCTAAAACTAAAAACTACTTCCAAAAATATTCAGCTTTGATATTAATGAGTTTTTTGGGTTCATTGAGAACATGGTTGTTGTTCAATAATAAAATTAATCCTCAAAAATACAACTTGCCTAATAATTCTGCACTCCCTGTATAGCATATAAAGAGAACCATCTGAGCAATGGATGCGAGACAAATGCTGAGCTTCAGTTTAATATCAGGGAAACCTCTGGACCCTTGTTTCCACTTCTTTGTGCAAATAACTGTCTATTGTAATCCTTTTTTGTAAATCCATACTGGAGTTTTCTGTAGTAGAGATGGAATTTAAAGAGGACCTGTCCCCCCAGAAGTGCAGTGCACTCTGCAGGCAGCATGTTATAGAGCAGGAGAGGCTGAGCAGACCGATATATAGTTTTATGGGAAAAGATTCAGTGAAACCTGTAATTTATACATTCAGGTCTCCATTTCGGATTTATTTTTCACGGGGAGTTGATTGATAGCTATGTCTGTATACACACTTACACATAGAATGCTATCAAGTCAGAAAGAGAAGAGATTTGAATGTATAAATGACAAGTTTAAAGAACTCCTGCAAAAAAATTGTATTCTATGATCCACTAGAAAGGTACAGAATGTAATCTGCTTACCATTGCCTATCCCCTCCCTTCCGATCCTCAGCTGTGTCATGTGACCAGAAATCAGACTTTCCAAATAACACAGCATCTTATGTGTGGATAGGAAGTCGGTTTCTCTAAGTATTCCTATGGGGGCCTCAATGTCGGTCTCATAGGAATGAGTAGAGACGTAAATGACTTCCTGTCCTGTCTCAGATGGAGATCAGAGAGTTGGTCACATGACACAGCTGAGGATCAGTAGGGAGGGGATAGCTCACAAATACGGTCACTGATGAGAAGATTACATTCACTACAGTTTACATCTTGCACCTTTATAACAGGTCAAAAAATAAAAGTGTTTTGAGAGAGTGCTACTTTAATTGAATTTTCCGCAAAAATATAGAGCAGGAGGAGCCGAGCAGATTGATATATAAGACGCTGTCTGAAGACTGCACTGCATTTTCTGGTGACAGGTCCTCTTTAAAGGGGATGTCTCACTTCAGAAAGTTGCATTTATCATGTAGAGAAAGGTAATACAAGCCACTTACTAATGTATTGTGATTGTCCATATTGCTTCCTTTGCTGGCTGGATTTATTTTTCCATCACATTATACACTGCTCGTTTCCATGGTTACAGACCATCCTGCAATCCATCAGTGGTGGTCGTGCTTGCACACTATATGAAAAAGAATCAGCCGGGACCATGGGAGCACACATAGGCTGGTGCTTTTTCCTATATTGTGCAAGCACGGACACTGCTGATGGATCGCAGGGTGGTCGTAACTATGGAAACGAGCAGTTTATAATGTGATAGAAAAATAAATCCAGCCAGCAAAGGAGGCAATATGGATGATAACAATATATTAGTAAGTGGCTTGTATTAACTTTCTCTACATGATAAATCCCACTTACTGAAGTGAGAGAACCCCTTTAAGACCAGCTATGACAAGGTTGAGCTTCCCAGTAGAATATTTTACATGGTTGTTTTTGTATGATACGATTAACACTAAGGCTACAATGACAATGTATGTAACTAGACATTTTTTCCATAGAATAATCACAACAA
Source organism: Bufo bufo (assembly GCF_905171765.1). NCBI lineage: Eukaryota > Metazoa > Chordata > Amphibia > Anura > Bufonidae > Bufo > Bufo bufo. The sequence goes on from NC_053392.1 coordinate 553,400,288, forward strand.
AGTCCATTGAAAGCCATATGTAAAAGAGTTTCAATATTAATATATAAAGCAAAAAAACACAACTATAGCTAGAAAAAAATAATTGAATAAAAAGCATTTTGTTCGACTTCATTTCTTTTTAGACAACTTAATAGATTCCTATGGATAGACTTTCAAGGCCATGATCACACAGAATGGATTTGGAACATCTGCCATGAATTTTTCAGAAAATCTGCATCAGATATCAAAAGCTACATTGCAGCAGACGATGACTAGAATGAGCGTCGGTCAGGAATGTGCGCTGCCGCTTCATTCAGTTCCATCAGACTGCCGCAGATAGCAAAGTGCTGTACTCCACTTATCTTTAGCAGTCCCACAGAGCTGCATCGGTGGGGGGCCGATCGTTCGGATACCTATCCCCTATAGGCATTTTCTGGAAGTTAAATATTGATGACCCATCCTCCGTATAGGTCGCCAATATCTGATCAGTGGTGATCTGACTCCCAGCACCCCCGCCGATTATCACAGTATGCCAAGTGCAGTTGCATGCATTGCATAGCGCCTATGCTTGGTATTGCAGCTCAGCCCCATTTACCTGAAGGGGACCTACTGATGACCCATCCTCAGGATAGATCCTCAATAGTTAATGGTTGGAAATGCACTTTAATGGTAATAATACAGCAAAATAACAATTGCAAATTCCACTGATGTCTTGCTTGATGGCAAAGAATTGGACACGTATGTACCTGTAACTGGTCAGAAGAACAAATACTCTCATCTGGAGGAACAGGAGACGACTGCGCTATTGATGCTATCTTTTCTGCAGCAGATAAAGGCTTGAGAGGTTCCTTGGTCGGCTCCAGCATACCCTACATCATCACCAATGGGTAAAGAAAAAAAAAACAACAAATTACATAAAGCATCGATGAGATGGTAAAATAACATAGAATACCACAGTTCTTCGTAAAAACAAGACATCAGGCGCCCTCTTGTGGCCATCCACTGGATAAACCACACAGGCTGAAAAAAACTTGTGCTACACCCAAGCAACTTCAAGCAAAACCGATGCAATTGAGAGTAACCTTATATACAGACGCTGCATGGAGCTGCCGTTGAATATTGTACCTTATTATGTGTTTATATAACTTATAACCTGATCGTCATTTTGCTGTAGTGCGTGGACAAAACAATTTGGATTCATGTAATTGGTTGGGAATAATTTCCAAATACATTTTAGCTCACATAAAAAATATTTGCTTAAAAAAATAATATGGATCAGATAGGTTCCAAAATAAAAAATAAATCAGCCACCCTCCCCATCACTGACCCCCTGCTGCTGCTGCCATAACGGCACTGTTCAGGTCACAGCTGCCCGACGCACTGGAAATGCCAAGAAAGGGCTGCTCAGAAATCACCGCTAAGGCCACTGACTGGGCCTCTCTTACCATTTCTGGCAAGACAAGCTGGGATCAGAAAGTGCAGATCAGCAGGGACCAGAGCAATGTCGGAACAGACACGATGGGATGGGGGTTGAATCAGCGATGTGTAAGGATTTATTTTTTTTTTTTTTAAAGGGGTTCTCCAGACATTTTCATATTGACGATTTATCCTCAGGATAGGTCATCAATATCATATCGGTGGGGGTCCAACACCCAGCATCCCCGCCAATCAGCTGTATGGGGAGATGGCGCTGTGCGCACGTGCAGTCTCCCTTCCTGTCCTCTGCTGCTGTCTCATAGACATACAGTGGATAACAGGAAGAGAGAAGGGAGACAGCACGTGCACAGCGCCATCTCCCCATACAGCTGATCGGCAGGGGTGCCGGGTGTTGGACCCCCGCCGATCTGATATTGATGACCTATCCTGAGGAGAACCTAACATTTTCTCACCAATTTCAAGAAACACTGGTGAAGGGCAGCTGATAATCTTCTCAGTTGGGTAAAATCACTGAGATCGGCGGGGTCTGACTCCTGTCGCCCCCACTAATCGGGAGCAATCTTCTTCTAACTGACAACATGTCATACACAGACGAATACGGATACCACGCAGTACATTTTTTTACTGGATGCCTCTGTATAGAACAGCGTGGTTAAAGGGGTTTTTCCCCGATTTTCATATTGATAGCCTATCCTCATGTTCACCGATGCCTAGCACAGCCGCTGTGCAATGGATGGAGCTGTAATTGGTAAGCGCACCGTGGCTCCCTCAAACAGCCGATTAGTGGGGGTGACAGTGGTCCGGCCCCCGCCGATCTCATGTTGACGACCTATCCTGAGGTTAGGCCATCAATAAGAAAATCCCCCAAAAAAAACTTAAATACACCATCCTATGAATCTAAAAGAAAAGGGTATAACAACACATCCGGAAGCCCCATTCTGGCCTCGATCGGGTGATCTGCAACTACAGCCAATTCCAAGCCTGGCATCATCAGAAATATTCTGAAGGCTCACAATTACCAGCTGGGTACATCTTGTACATGCAGTGATCTGATCAGACAAAGGCTCCACATTGCATTGCCCGTAATGAGCAGAAACCATATAGGGGCATCCTAGTCCCCTGCTTTTCTATGCAGCTCATAGACGACACTGGCTCTGGAAAGTTGGGGGTAAACAAGTGTCTGTATAAAGAAACCCAAAGATAAAAAAAAAAAAAGAAACCAGCAATAATCATTGGCTAGAAACCTGTATAAATCTAAGATATAATAGACTACACGGCTTACCAGACCTGCTGCATACATGGGCACGATAACCGGCTGCTTCTTATTGCCTGTAAAGAGCTGCAAACAGTGAGACAATCAGTACAAGACGTCGTCCATGGGGCAGCAAAGAGCAGGTGAAGGGGTATTACGGTATACAGCTCGCGTTATACTTCCTGCTTCAATTCCTCGTGGGATTATTTTTTTTTTTTTAAGATCTCTGCTTGCTGCCATTCAATAGGAATAGTTATTGTTTACTTCCTGGAATTATACTGGAAATCTGAATTTCAGGATACGTTTTATTTGCTGAAACCGAAATACCTCTTGAAAACACAAAATAGTATATAACATACTAAAAAGGGTTATCCAACACTAACAAATGCCCCCCCCCCCCCCAGATATGCTGGGCCCCTCACACTAATTCTACTTAGGTTCCATTCACACGTCCGCAAAATGGGTCCGCATCCTTTCCGCAATTTTGTGGAATGGGTGCGGACCCATTCATTCTCTATGGGAACGGAATGGATGCGGACAGCACACAGTGTGCGGTCTGCAGGCGCAATTGCGGAGCGCGGCCCCGATTTTGGGTCCGCAGCTCCGCATAAAGATAGAGCATGTCCTATTCTTGTCCGCAGCTTGCAGACAAGAATAGGCATTTCTATGGGGATGCCGCAATTTGCGGGTCCGCAACACACCACGTACGTGTGAATGCAGCCTTACCTGGCTCCCCGCGCCACTCTTGGTCCCCGTACCGCCGCTGCTGCTTCTCCCCGTGCACGGATCAAAACATCCGGTGTCGGGGGAAAGCAGCCAATGGCAGGCGGTGACCCGCGATGCTAGGGAGGCTCTTCACCGCCTGCCATTGGCTACTGCCCCAACACCGGATGTTTTGATCCGTGCACGGGAAGAAGAAGCAGCGGCGGTACGGGGACCAAGAGTGGCGCGGGGAGCCAGGTAATGTGAGGGGCCCAGCATATGGGGGGGTATTTGTTAGTGTTAAAGGGAACCTGTCACCGGGATTTTGTGTATAGAGCTGAGGACATGGGTTGCTAGATGGCCGCTAGCACATCCGCAATACCCAGTCCCCATAGCTCTGTGTGCTTTTATTGTGTATAAAAAACGATTTGATACACATGTAAATTAACCTGAGATGAGTCCTGTATGTGAGATGAGTCAGGGACAGGACTCATCTCAGGTTCATTTGCATATGTATCAAATCGTTTTTTTACACAATAAAAGCACACAGAGCTATGGGGACTGGGTATTGAGGATGTGCTAGCGGCCATCTAGCAACCCATGTCCTCCGCTCTATACACAAAATCCCGGTGACAGGTTCCCTTTAATTTATCATACTAGACATGCTTTTACTCTACCCCAGTTTTTTTTTTTCCACTTTGCTTTCATTAGAGAATATAAATGATAGAAAGCCAAATCATCAGACAAAGGATGGGCAGAACACAGTTTGCCGGACGCTTTGGCAGTGACAATGGGGTTAAGAATTGCTGACCCAAGACGCTGTTTCTAAGCACATGATGTCCGCCGAGGAGCTGCTAGTTAGAAGGTTCACTCAAGCGGCTTGCTCCTTCCCTGCAGGGCCTTTGTTCAGACAATAGCGGGGACAGAACAACTAACATACTATGTTCCTTGTGTCGATTCCTAGGGAGCGCAGGAGCTTTTTGTTGCTGTGAGATCCTCCCCACTGGTGCTTCAGTCCGTAGGCATCATGAATATCCTGCAGCTCGCTCCATATGTCCAGCACTTCTGTGTGTAAGCTGTGGAAAACCAAGGCGTTAGAGAGCTCCCACTGCTCGCACCGACAATGGCACATCTGCTGCGGGGAACGCTTCGTGCACAGTCCCTTTAATAGAAAATATGGACGCGGTAGATCACTGCAGCAGAGCGACAAGCGCAAAAGCAGAAAGTGACACATTGCATCAAAAACGGCCTGACAGTCCTGCATCATTTACTACAGGAGGCTAAATGGAGGCCCACAGGTTCTTATTAGGGACTGTACTCCGAATACTGCAGAGCTTCGGACAATATCTCCTTCAGGACAAGTCGAATTTTGCAAACAAAGTGGGTCATTTATTAAGACCACGTTTTAGATGCCGGTCTTAACCCCTGCCCTGGGAGTGGATCCGCCAAAGTTATGTAGAGGCGCCGGCAGTGTAAATCTACGCCAGCTCCCTTGCTGGCATAGATTTAGAACATTTTCTACACCTAAAGCAGGCGTAGAAAATGAGAAATGAGACGGGCCTGGCAGCCTGACTCCTTCTGTGCCCCGTCCCCATTTTTAGACCTGGCTTGAGTGGGGGAAAAGTTGCAGATTGCGGCGCCAACAACCTTAGCGCCGCAATATACTGCTATATATGATCGTAAATGATCCCCAAAGATTTAGATTTTTTGCTTCTCACCTTCCAAGGGCCATAACTTTATTTCACCATCGCCTTGGGAGCGCCTGCTTTTTGTGGGATGATTTAAAAGTATAATCTGTCACCACGATCCTGGACTATGATCTGCAGTAATATATGTGTAGTAGCGAAAATAAAGCTAGTTTTACACCTGCGCTGCCAGATACTACCGCCTTCTCACCGGACACTATTGACTATAATGTGGTCTGGCCGAGATTCGGCCGCTATCTGGCAAATATGCAGAGAATGGGACTGGTAAAAAAACAGCAGAAAGTAGCCTAAAGAGTCCAGATCACTATTTTTTTTATTTTCCTCGTGCCCCGCCATTCCTCTTCTGTCAGCATTTATAGTTCGCTTAAATACTTTGTCAGGGCTGCTGTGCATGTGCCCAGGAATCCTCTCCATTATGTCAGCATGGCACAGCAGTGTGGACTGTGTATGTCAGTGCCACGTTGAGCTCTGACAGCAGAGGAATGATGGCCAGTAGAAAACTAAAAAACGATGATCTGGACTCCATATGTGCAGCACTACAAGGAAAAAACGGTAGACTTTTTTTGTCCGTCGCTATCCAACGTCATCAGGGATGTGCTGGATGAATATGAACGATCCCCTAAAAAATCTATGGGATCAGTTCTGGCTTTCTGCCCTTTTCTGCACCTCTCTGGAGGGGAACTGAACTGGACTGCCGGATATACAGTACAGACCAAAAGTTTGGACACACCTTCTCATTCAAAGAGTTTTCTTTATTTTCATGACTATGAATTAAGGCTACTTTCACACTAGCGTTTAGGTCGGATCCGTCTGGTATGTGCCCAGACGGATCCGCACCTATAATGCAAACGCTTAGATCCGTTCAGATTTACGGATTTTTTTTTTTTTTTTGTTCATGATAATGCAAACGGATCCGTTCAGACTTTACATTGAAAGTCAATGGGAGACGGATCCGTTTGAAAATTGAGCCATATAGTGTCATCTTCAAACGGATCCGTCCCCATTGACTTACATTGTAAGTCTGGACGGATCCGTTTGCCTCCGCACGGCCAGGCGGACACCTGAACGCTGCAAGCTGCGTTCAGGTGTCCGCCTGCTGAGCGGAGCGGAGGACAAACGGAGCCAGACTGATGCATTCTGAGCGGATCCGCATCCATTCAGAATGCATTAGGGCTGGACGGATCCGTTCGGGGCCGCTTGTGAGAGCCTTCAAACGGAACTCACAAGCGGAGCCCCGAACGCTAGTGTGAAAGTAGCCTACACATGTGGAATTATATACATAACAAACAAGTGTGAAACAACTGAAAATATGTCATATTCTAGGTTCTTCAAAGTAGCCACCTTTTGCTTTTATTATTGCTTTGCACACTCTTGGCATTCTCTTGATGAGCTTCAAGAGGTAGTCCCCTGAAATGGTTTTCACTTCACAGGTGTGCCCTGTCAGGTTTAATAAGTGGGATTTCTTGCCTTATAAATAGGGTTGGGACCATCAGTTGCGTTGAGGAGAAGTCAGGTGGAAACACAGCTGATAGTCCTACTGAATAGACTGTTAGAATTTGTATTATATTATGGCAAGAAAAAAGCAGCTAAGTAAAGAAAAAACGAGTGGCCATCATTACTTTAAGAAATGAAGGTCAGTCAGCCGAAAAATTGGGAAAACTTTGAAAGTAAGGGCTATTTGACCATGAAGGAGAGTGATGGGGTGCTGCGCCAGATGACCTGGCCTCCATAGTCACCGGACCTGAACCCAATCGAGATGGTTTGGGGTGAGCTGGACCGCAGAGTGAAGGCAAAAGGGCCAACAAGTGCTAAGCATCTCTGGGAACTCCTTCAAGACTGTTGGAAGACCATTTCAGGGGACTACCTCTTGAAGCTCATCAAGAGAATGCCAAGAGTGTGCAAAGCAGTAATCAAAGCAAAAGGTGGCTACTTTGAAGAACCTAGAATATGACATATTTTCAGTTGTTTCACACTTGTTTGTTATGTATATAATTCCACATGTGTTAATTCATAGTTTTGATGCCTTCATAGTCATGAAAATAAAGAAAACTCTTTGAATGAGAAGGTGTGTCCAAACTTTTGGTCTGTACTGTATGTGAAGCTGGTCTTACAAGCCAATAGAAAGATTGTTTTGTATTAAAACCTTGCCATTATCTTTCCACCTTTATTTTGAGCAAAAAAAAAAACCCATGGCCGGATGTTACATGTTCATTAATAGGAACTTATGAAATGCCCACAAACACTGTGGGGGTCATTTACGAACAGATACGCACCACCTTTGTGGCGTATATCTAGTACATATTCTGTCGCACACCATGTTGCAGCAGAATCTGTGACTTCTTCCCCGTTCATGCCAGGTCTAAAAAAAGGGGCATTGCATGGGCGGGGACGGGCCAGGCGTAGCAAGGAAGCAGTCTTAGATTTGGAATCGGCGGTGGATGCGCCGAAGTTATGTAGAGGCCAGGCGCCTCTACATAACTTTGGCGATCCACCACCAGCGCAGGGGCTTTTTAAGACTTACGTGTAAAACCATGGTCTTAATAAATGTGCCCGATGCCTTTTTAGTGGTGTTTTAAATTCCCTGACTTTTTTTTTTGTCCCTTGGCAATTTGGGACAGCATTCTCTGGGCGTGGCCTTTTTTCAGGCATTCTTTCACAGACCTTCTATAGGGGGGAAAAAAGGCTAAAAGAAAGTGAAATGTAAATAAAAAGATGCCACTCAAAAATAAAATAATAATAATTTCATGCCACTTTTTACAAACTAAAAAAAAAAACTAAACATAAACTTAGTATGGCGGCCCCCTAACACAGCCACACAACGCAGTAATAGTACACCACTGCCGTCTAGCGCACACAGTGGCTGAGACCTTATCTGGCGCACATAGGCGCTTCCGTCATGCTTTTGGTACAAATGTGGCTATGGTTTTAAGCAAAAAAAAAGATCTAGTAATTTTTTGCTAGAATTGTGAATGAATAAAAACAAATATGACTGCAATTATGGCAAAACTGTGATAAAAAAATAAGTGAAGCCATGAGCTCTATATGTACATGTACCCCAAGTCCTGTTAGGGGTCCCCTTGGCATATCAAAGTGATTTAGGTGTGTGAAAATTTCAACGCCTGTTCTGTGGCAATTCCTGGGGTTTAAGACCTATCCACTTACCAATGTACATAGGCTGCATGTGTACAGGGGGATAAAGTGTGAAGATGCAGTTTCCGATCACTTCAGTTCCATTTTGTGGGCGAGCTTTGTCTACATATTTTCTCAAGGTCGTTTTGGGATTCTGACTCACTGTGGACCTGGGAACAGGCTTCTTCAAGGTCTGGGGTGAGAGCAGATGAACACCACATACACAGTGACAACTATGGAGAGCATGTGCTGGCTACGTTCCACCAGAGAGCATAAGGGTCCATTCACACGTCCGTAGTGTATTGCGGATCCACAATACACCCGGCCGGCACCCCCATAGAACTGTCTATTCTTGTCCGAAATTGCGGACAAGAATAGGACATGTTCTATCTTTTTCCAGAGCCGTGGATGGGAAGATCAGGGGCAGGGCCCCAGATGGCGACCACAATGGTCGCAAATGGGACTTAAAATTGCTAAATGGCGACAAGACTTTGTAGTCTTGTCGCCATTTGCGCCTAGACCCGCCGCTGCTCTGCCGCTTTCACAAACTGACATGGCACGCGCTGCTCTCAGCGCGTGCCATGTTCTTCTCAACAGCACAGGGGAGAAGGAGGCAGTCCCTCCCCCCTGTACTGCTGCTGCCACCAATGGGCTGATAGCAGGGAGGAGGAGGAGGGGAGGGGCTGTGGCCACTGCACCACCAATGAATATAGTATATGCTTAATACGATCGCAGGCTGCGCTGTGGGTGCCGGCCATATCCCATACAAGGGCACCCAATCTCTATGACTGCGCGCTGCGATCCGCCGCTATTAACCCCTCAAGTGCCACACCTCAAGTGTCCCGACAAAAATTAGGTTAGGACTGTTCTATTATGGTCCAGACGTTCCATAAAATGTGGAATGCACGCGGCTTTTTTGGCGTTTTATTTTTTTCACGTGGTATCGAGTATCGCAACCCTAGGTAAGACGTGTGTTTTTTTTTATTATACCGTAATTATATGTATTTTAAATTTGGCGACTAAAAATTTTAATTTGGCTCCTAAATTTTTCAGGTTAGGAGCCAATGGCTCCTTGATATTTTTTTTTTAGTATGGAGCCCTGAGGGGTGCGCTCCGGAAATGCGGACAGCACACTGTGTGCTGTCCGCATCCATTCCTGCCCCATAGAGAATGAATGGGTCCGCACCCGTTCCGCAATTTGCGGAACGGATGCGGACCAGTTCTACGGACGTGTGAATGGACCCTAAAACTGTACCCATTCAGGGAAGATGTCAAAAGCTCAACCGACGGGGGAGGACGCCTCGTGTAGGGACCTAATCAGTGTTTTCCCGAGCGAGACTCTGACTGCTGTCGCTGAAAGGGCTTCCACGCCGATGTGTCGCTGTCAGATGATTTTAACTCCATCGTATGTACCTTCATTCTGGATGTAGTCAGGACTCCAGCTGAGGTGTTGATATAATTGTGTATTATGTGCTTTATCCTTTGCATGTAGATAAGCGCAAAATAAGGACATTATATCGCTAAATGTATATACTAATTATATTTTAAAGAGTTAAAGAGTATCCAAAGAGTTAGAGAGTATCCAAACCTAAAGTCTTGCTCTTAACAGCAAAACAGGGGTTGGCTACTGCGGTGTATCTGCCTGTGTATACAGTGGCCAGCAATCATTGGTGAGACACTGAGACGGCTATAAAGGCAGGAGTGATTTGTCTTTTAATAAGACCCCCTATTGTCGGGACGATTCAGCTATAAAGGAATCTTACTGCATATGTGCATATACACACAGCCAAAGAGTAATGCTGCATTTACCTGCGTCTATTGAGCACATAATTGTCAGAAAGAAAGCTTTCCTTCCTGAAAATTGCCTGCTTGTTCGTGGAGGCGAAGAACTGCGTTTACATGGAGCGATCACCTCCACAGTATGAGGATGGGGGAATCACTACTGCGACCTCTCGTCCTCATACGGCTGCATTGTTTCTGGGCAGCAGATCGCTGTTCACACGGCGCGATCTGCTGCCCAGAAACGATAAGTTAGGTGTCCACATGAACGAATGTTTCACCCGATGAAACGGGCAGATTATTGGGAATGAGCACTCTTAGGAAAACGGCTCTCAGTGTAAACCTGCCTTTAGAAGTTTCATCATCTCATGTTGGGCGGACAGTGCGGCAGGGCTCTCCTGATCATACCTGGCAGAAGACCTGGACTTTGAGGTCTCCTCCTGCTGCTCTGTGCATAACAGAAGATCTAGAGGTGAAATCTTCTCATCGATTTCAGCAACAGGAGGAGGAGGGAAACAGGCGAGGATGACTCTTTCTAGACGACTCAGTAATGGATTCTACAGGAGGGAAAAAATATAAATCACACTGTTATGCATATAAAGCTATATGTGTGCTGCTTTTGTAATGTTGGAGATACAAATGATAAAACTCAGAATAACAACGCACAAGTCAACTAAGCAGACACAGAACGTGCCTTTTTAATTTCAACCCACTGACTTCTAGGTGTAAAAAAAAAACAAAAAACACGTAACCTTACGCATCTATTGGAACATGCTACGCACTTCAAGTACTTGAGGGACACCTGGGGACCGTTGCGTGCCATGTTATAACAGTTTCAGGGCTATGCTGCAAATAGTAGGCTGGGGCTACACAGCGACATGACCAGAAATATTTCTGTGACTTGCCTGCAACTTGTGTCGCGTGACTATCGTCGCGTTGCAGTCGCGGCTTGTCGTGTCTTGCACTTCGACACCATGCGATTTTCATGTCACTGTGCAGCCTCAGTCTAAACAGCACCCCGGGAACGGCTCATCTGATTTCCTTGTCACCCATTTAGTGCAGGCAGCAGTTTTGGGGGGTGTCAGAACTGCTGACCGAATGTATTGACTTCTTTTCAATGAGAAAAAAATAAATAAAACAAAATGAAAGAGGTTTTCCCATAAACAATGTTTATCATCTAAGCACACAGGTGACAAAAGTAAGGCTGCTGGGACCCCCACTGGTCACGAGAACAGTGGTCCCCAATCCGTCTGTGTGAAGGCAGTGGCGGTGCAAAGGCGTAACCCCTGTTCCATTCCCTTCTCTGTGACTAATGACACTACATATACCCCACCACCCCATTAAAACAGGGGGCTCAAGAACGGTTGTTGCCATGATCATTGATGGTCCCAGCAGTCGTACCCTCAGTGATCACACATTTATCTCTATACAGACGTGTCACTAATGTAGGGGGCTGCCGGCCTGCACATTACACATTTATTAATAATTCAGTATGGATTCTCGTCATCCAAAAAAAGGATAGCATTACAGGCAGAGCGGCTGCGCCGGCAGGTTAAGACTGCTGGACATAAACCACGATTATGTCTACAGGGAAGGAAGCTGCGCTCTAATTGAACATAGTAAATTCAATCTAAAAGATGTCGCTCACTGGGGAGTATACACTGCTAAACGGAAATGTGAGCTAGAAAACAATCAGAAAGCAGCTCCTCCATTCATTACCTAACCTCATGTCTCCTCTTAAGGGGACACTAACCTAAAAATAAATCCAAAAAAGGAATAGACTAGACAGTCTGCATTTTCCAGACACCAAGAGTAGAAACCAGTTGTCCATCCCCTGTAGGCCCGCTCCATAATCAGCTGAGGAGGCAGGGGGACCAGTCTGTGGTCACTAAACCACCACCATGCACCTGGGGGTTTAGCTTTCTAAAGAAGCCCCCCTGTCACAGCCAGCCATTTCAGTATCACCAGAGATGACTCCGAGAGAGGAGTTCGATGGTGTTGGGTGCTTGCTCGCACAATGAAGCAAGGTGTACTGTCCTCGTCTTCATCCGTGCAATGTCCATGTGCCCAATAACGCCATAGGTTCATCTCTCGGACTCATTTTGGGTAATACGCAAGTTCTTTTACTAAATAATGCTGGTCATTGGGGCATCTGTAGATAGTGGTTTAGTCAAACCTCATCTCCATTGCATTAACAATTAGACATAAGGACTTGAAAACCATGCAAATCTAATCTGGGAAAATTATCATTTCTTACAGCTTTAGTCAACAGGCTCCCCTCATTCACGGGATCGGACCCCCACTGATTATAATGGTATAGCAAATCCTAAAGAAATGCCATAGCATTATGAGGTAAGAACATCCCTTCAATATTCTAGGACAGTATCTCTCCTAATAAGTGGGGGCCGGATGGTCAGCAGGACCTCTAATACCGACATGCATGAAGCTGCACTTCTGAGGAATTAGACACTTGGTGCCCGTTTTAGTTTTTCAATCTTTTCATTATGTAAAGGCTACAGACACCACTGACATGGAAAAAATGGTCTTCGTGGTTACCCTAGGTTTCAGTCTGCAATCTTCATTCCTTCATTATTTTTCAGAGCACTTGATATTCAGTTTGTAATTTGTTCCTAGTTTCAGACTTTTCTCATGTGACTGTGTCCCTCTTAGTAATATATGCAGGATCTGTGTGTCCAGGATGCTTCCCTCTTCCCCTGCAAACGGCCTTGCGTGTGCTCTCCTCACTAGCTACAGCCTGTGTGAGCTACTCTCCGTGGATCCTTTCTACACACACATGTGGCATGTATAACCTTGTCCCCCTCCCTGCTGCTTTCTCAAACACTGAGAAAAGGCAGAGAAAGGGCAGAGGGAGATATCAGGAACAGGAGCGGTGCTGATAGATTCATGTCATTCAGCAGCACCAACCACTAGGTAAAGGGCTTACACTCTGCAGAAGCCAAACAGTAGGAAATAAGTATTTTTTCAAGATTTGCTTAATTTTGCATTAATGAAGCAAATAAATAAAGATGGCTCAGAGCTGTCTGAAGAAAATTCGAAGAATGCTGAATAAAGTGGTCAAAGTTACGGTACTTTCACACTAGCGTTCGGGGCTCCGCTTGTGAGCTCCGTTTGAAGAGTCTCACAAGCGGCCCCGAACGCATTCGTCCAGCCCTAATGCATTCTGAATGTATGCGGATCCGCTCAGAATACATCAGTCTGGCAGCGTTCAGCCTCCGCTCCGCTCAGTGAGCGGACACCTGAACGCTGCTTGCAGCGTTCAGGTGTCCGCCTGGCCGTGCGGAGGCAAGCGGATCCGTCCAGACTTACAATGTAAGTCAATGGGGACGGATCCGTTTGAAGATAACACCATATGGCTCAATCTTCAAACGGATCCGTCCCCCATTGAATGTAAAGTCTGGACGGATCCGCTCAGGCTACTTTCACACTTAGAAATTTTTCTAAGTTATAATGCAGACGGATCCGTTCTGAACGGATGCAAACGTCTGCATTATAGGAGCGGATCCGTCTGATGAAACATCAGACGGACCCGTTCTTAACGCTATTGTAAAAGTAGCCTAAATCGACATGCTCATTTAGACCATGTTTACATATTCAGCATTCGGTCAGGATTTTGCACCTAAATCTCAACAAACTATTCCACCAGCAATTCAAGTGAATATCTGTGTGAAATAATGAATGACCAGTGGGTTTTACAATGCAGAGTCCGCACAGAAACATTGCAGATCCATTGAGGACATGGGGGCTGATCAGTCTGCTGATCCTCTGCAGAAATACAAGGTTCCGCTTTAGATTTAGATCATCTACTACACATCACTAGGTTCTACAGCCTATGGCAAATAAGAGCCACATAAAAATGACCGCCATCCAGAATAACTGCATTTCTTTACCTTTCAGCTCTTTTCCTGAATCTTTTTCCAGCTATGTTACTACTGGAATCCCCAGCTGCAGCTGACGGGAGGGTCAGCTTGCTCACCAGCCTGTTTCTAACCTGAGAGAGCCTTGTATATAGCTGTAATGAGCAGTCAGACTATCCTCCAGCTCCTTTTTGTATTAAAACAGCTTGAGAAGCAAACAATATCAGCCGACTAGAAAGGGAATGCTGGTTTGTTGGGCGATCTGATTTTTTCCTGCGGCTATAAAAATGGCCATTTGCCGGCAGCACATTTCCCCTTGTAAACAGTGGTGTGCTGCCAACAATAATGTAAATGAACGGCCGTGTGATTTATGCCAGTATTGAGCAGCAATTGCCAACACGATTGTTCAAAGACCTTTTACATGAGCAATTAAGTAGTGAGCGATTAACCATGCAGCTGCTCATTGGGACAGTTAAGTCCCCTTTACATGGCCCAATTCCTTGCTGACATTCGCCTGCTCGTTAGCGAAGGAGACTGCTGAATTTACATGCAGCGATCTCCACCACAGTAGGACGAGCAGTGATCGCTAATGCCATCACCCGTCCCCATACAGAATCATTGTTTGCTGGCAGCAGAGGCTGTTTAGACACAACGATCTGCTGCCGGCAAACGATGATTTAGAACGAGAGTAAGAGATTATCTCTAACTAGTGTTCGCATGAATGCTATGTAGCGATAATCTTTCTGAAAATCGGGCAGTGTAAAGGACCCTTTAGAACCATTTGTGCAATCGTTTGTTCACACGAGGAGATGTCCTACCAACATATGAAGTCAATGTGCCACAGGAGCGCTGCATTTAGATGCAGCAATCATCCATTCGTTAGGGGGATGAACAATCACTACTTCGATCGTTCATTCCCATGCAGGTTCACTTTTTGTGGACAGCACATCCTTGTTTATGCTTGGTGATGTTTGGTGGTCGGGTGGTAAATTCATGAAGGCCAATGATCAACAACAAGCATTCATGTGAACATTCATCCTATTAACCATCCCGATCCTGGGCCCATGTAAGTGGGCCCTAACAGCAAAGTTACCCTGTCAATTTTTATCATGCGTGCTTTGGTAAAGTTATAAGGAAGAAATGCAAAGCTGCAATCATTACCTGAAAGGCAATTGTTGAATCTTCACAAGCAAGCATTGTTTCAGGTTCCTGAACTGCCGGGAGGTCGATGCTTTGTGTGTCTACAACCTGCTCATTAGTGCTAGAGGGAATGTCTGTCCTAAATGACTGCCAATCATCAGACTCTGTAGAAGGCTCTATCTCCGGATCTCCAAAGGCAGCCCAAGAAGCAGCACTTCCCTCCTGATCATCCTCAAATGCATTCCAGTCTGAAGGCTGCTGAATACTGCCTGCCGTACTGAAATCAGCAAAGTCATCTGAGTCCTGTGTAACACTCGACTCCTCTTTTTTTGCCAAAGATACAAAGCTTCCAAACTCCCTAAACTCATCTGGTTCCTCAGAAGCCCACTGTTGAGATGTCTTGTCTTCAGAAGACAACTTTTCTGAAGGCACTGCCTGGTCCTCCTGGAAAGATAAAGCTGTATCCTCAAAACTACCAAAGTCATTATCATTTCCCTCCATCACATTCGAGGGCAGTTCTAAAGGTTCATGAACATGTTTTTTATCCAACGTGACACTGTCTGTCACAGGAAGAGCAGCATCAACATCTCCAAAAGCATCAAACTCTGGCTCGTGAGGAACATTCACGTCATGTCCACTTTCAATATCGGAATCAAGTTCTATCTTTCTAACATCTTTTGATGTTTCCAGAGACTCATTATGAGGAGGATCTATTGTATTAATAGTCTGTTCTTCCTCATTTCTACTATTTTTGGTATCCAGTGAATGCATACTATCAGAAATTTCGGATTCTGTCATATCTGACTTTGTTTCAGGAGGAAGAACACTGCTTAATGTTAATGTATCAGGCTCTTCAATTTCTTCTCGAGGAAAGGGGTCTTTTAGTTCTTCCATGGCAATCGAGACACCGCCATGTTCAAATCTACTTGATTCAGTGCTAGGGTTAATACTTTGAGCCTGTCCTTCATGTGAACCTTTCGATGGTTCCAAATGTACCTCATCTATGTCTACATGGTCCTTGCTTGAAAATGTAGCAAAGTCAGCAAACTCATCTCTGGGGCTTGGTGGTGAAAAGTCTATACTTAAATCTGTACTTTGAGAACTGGTTGACTTAAATCCTTTTGAATGTCCCATTCGGTCAAGATCTTGTAATCCCTGAGGGTTGTCGCCATCTGCCACTGCAAACCCATTCGTGAGATTTTCCAGGCTGTTTATTTTCTCACCATTGCACGTACTAGCTATTTGTTCCTGACTTCTACTTATAAAATGATCATTATCATTACAAGTAAGTTGGGTCTCTGAGTTTATATATTTTGCGTTCTCCCCTGAGCTCCCTTTATTATCAAGTGCAGCAACGTTGAATTGGGTGGTGTCATGGTTGATGTTAGTCTCAAACACAGAACAAGGTCCCTTCTTCGAAATACCAATCTCAGAGATGTTCTCATTGGCTGTGATGGAGGTAAGGCTAGAGAAGTCATTTACGTTATCCGAGAAATCGTGTATAGGTAAGAAATGTTTCGATGGTATAAAGTCCTCACTAGTCTTCGGATAACTGACTGTGTCAAAGTTGGCAAACCCAATTCCAGAGCTGTGGACGTCAGAAAAGCCTCCAAATTCTCCAAACCCATCATCGTCGTCATCATCTGCAACACTATCGAGAGGAGGTGGGGATGAGGAATACATTCGAATAATTTCAGGTTCCATGGTGGAAAGTCTTGGTTACAGTAGAAAAATTACACCTAAAATAAAACAAAATTGATAAATTAATATATACGGTACATAAAAGTAAAAAAATAAAATACAATTTATAAATAATAGAACAGCATATGTCCATTTTACCAAAATTCTCTCTGTTTGCCAAGAACTGATGAAAACGTATCTATGTAATAATCATGGACTAAACCAATAAGAAATGCAAAAGAAAAAAAGCAAAAAAAAAAAAAAGCACCATCTTGGTGGCAATGCATGGTAGGATTCACTGGGCAAAAACTGAAAAAATACAACAGATCATAGCAAGCACCAGCTACTCCCTGACCAAACATAAGAGACTCCAGTTTATTCTACCTTTAGTCACAAAAGGATCTGTGTGTAGCAGGAATTGTAGCTCGATCAGGATAGATAAGACCTCTGCCAGTTTTCCATTGCATTGGTTAAACAGAGAAAGAAGCGGGACGTCAGACGAGAGAACAAGAAGTAGAAAGAGCACAGATAAAGACTTTTTTCCCTAACTCAGAGCAGGTAATATGTCATACACCAGGTTATACTGAACCATATTATTCCCTGTTTCAGCTGCACAGCTAGATGCATTTCTCTCAGAAAAGAGGGGGAGGGGGTCTCCCTTCTGTGAAATCTGCCAGCACTGTATTGCTGTGATGTCCTTTCCTTTATTTCCCTTCTATGTTTGTTTTCAGCTCCTGAGCTCACAGAACAGATGGGAGAAATCAAACTAAAGGCTCATTCACAGAAACGTAAGGGCTCCGTGCCCGTGCTGCAGACCTCAAATTGCAGTCCACAATGTATGGGCACTGGTCATGCGCACTCTGTGCTGCTGATGCAGACCCACTGACTTGACTGGGTCTGAGATCCGCTAAATACGGCAAAAGATAGTACTTGTCCTACTTTTTGCGGTGCGGAAGCACGGACCCGAAAGCCCTCAGAAGGGCTTCGTAGGGCTTGCCATCCATGCCTCTGCTCCGCAAAAGACAGGACATGTGCACTCGGCCAGTGCCCGTATATTGCGGACCCGCCGTTTGCAGTCCTCAATACGGGCACGGAGCCCTTGCCGTCGTGTGAATGGGTCCTTACAGAAAGGCTCCTGTGAATTCAGAAGCAGTGCAGAAGCAGTTCTTTTATCAGGCTGAGGATCTCAGCTAGCTCTGACACACCGCCACTTCTTCTCTGCTACAAGGGACGGATCTTGCCTGACAACAGGCAGTGGACTGCAACCTAGGTGGAAGTGAGACCCCTAGTGGCCATGACTTTACAGCATTTTTTAGGTGGATGCAGGCAGATTTTTTTTTTAAATGAAGTGATTTAGAAATGTGCTAGTTACACCATTCTCTATTAAATGAATGTGTGAAAGTACAGCGACTCTGATATGGCATCCCCTTTGACACATTACATGGTTTAATACCAAGTCCTGCTCTACCAGAATTGCTATCGTTAAAGTTATTATTCTAAGTCATTACGATGCATAGGATCTTTTTACATCAAAGAGGATAAATCATCTCCTCCAGAAAGGTGGACTAAAATCTATATGTGAACGTAAGTTGCAAAATGCTGAAGATGGCCGAGCACATCGGGTGAACATTGGCCGCACAGTTTCCGTGGAGCTAATGGGTATGGGGGTGTCCGAACTCTCCGCTGATGTCAAATGTCTAGGTCAAGAATAGAGATGAGCCAATTTCATATTTTGAAATTCGAGCTCGGGTTCAGGTTGTGGTACAATCTAAATTGCGTTATGGATTCCGTTACCACGGACCATAACGCAATTCTATGACGGAATGCCTTTAGAGGCATTCCATTATTCATTCCGTCATAATAGAAGTCTATAGCCTGCGTAACGGATCCGTCCCGTTTCCATTATCCAGGAGTGAACTCCAGCATAACGTAAACGGGACGGATCCGTTACGCAGGCTATAGACTTCTATTATGACGGAATGAATAATGGAATGCCTCTAAAGACATTCCCTTATGCATTCCGTCATAGAATTGCGTTATGGTCCGTGGTAACGGAATCCATAACGCAATTTAGATTATACCATAACCTGAACCCGAACTCTATTTTCTAAATATTAAATTCGCTCATCCCTAGTCAAGAACAATAGGACATACTCAATTTAAACAAGAACTACCAGGAACTGCTTTCTATGTAACATCTATGCTCTGCTTAGGCCTCTTGCACACAACTATTTTGGATATGCATTTTTTTTGGAGGATCGGACACATATCTATTGAGTTGCATGGGTTTGGACCATCTGCCTGCCCTGCAAATTACAGAACATGAACTATTCTTGTCCGGTTTGCCGACCAGAATGACTTTCTTTTAATGAAACTGAGAAAAATGCAGAATCCACACGGAAGGCATCTGTTTTGCGGATCCGCAGTTTGTGGGCCGCAAAACGAATACGGTTGAGTATGTGTAGCCTTTAAGTGGTTGCCCTGCCAATATTCACTTATCACCTGTCCACATGTATGATCTCAGATGCATGTTACACATTGTGAGGTAGCAAGTATACTCACTATACACATTTCCAAACCTGAGGCCTACACTACTGAGGATTAGAAAAGGTCCTCCCGCTCCAGCACCACAAGCACAATAACCTACAAGACTGGGAATGCCGGCAGCCAAGGGGTACACATTTAAGTACATACGTCATTCCAATAGTCCAGAATTTTGAATTAATGCCATGCAATGACAATGCACAAAAGCCACATCAGATGGAAGAAAAAAAAAAGCCCTATATTTGATAATTTTGCACTTTACCATGGGGGACTACTATCAAAATCATGTAAAAGCCAGATACAGTTGTAGCGGACAAGATGTCTTTTCACATGCCTGGACCCCTAAGTAGGCAGAGCGCACGCTGTGCAGGAGATTGAATGTTTCTGGATTCAGACTTCAGCCACCACCAGGCAATCACCGCAACAAATAAAGCTCCATCTGAACAGAAGACGTGTATTATGCAGCTCTGCAGAGAGTGTTCACTGTGCCAGAACCATTACAAAGAGGCTGCACAGACAGCGCAGCCCAGCGCGCAGCATCTACTGGACAATGGAGGATTGGTGGAAATGATCGTGTCACCTGGCGAACGGTCCAGAGACTGCACAACTACTATGTCACTATGAGCTAGCCATACGTGTACAAAGGAAAAATCTATATCAGGGATCGTCAACCTGCGGCACTCCAGCTGTGGTGAAACTACCACTACCAGCATGCACACTTGCTTGGCTGTTCTCAGAACTCCCATAGAATTGAATGGAGCATGCTGGGAGTTGTAGTTTCACAACAGCAGGACAGCCGGAGGTTGCAGACCTGTGATCTATAGGATGACAACAGAGGATGCCAAGGCTTAAAGGTGTTTTGCCATCACATACTATGCGGGCATATCGCTAGGATATGCCCCCATTTGTCTGTTAGGTGCGTGTCCCACCTCTGGGATCCGCACCTACAACGAGAACGGAGCAGGGGAACCAATGGAGGGCGCACTGCACATGCGCAGCAGCCCTCTAAGTTTCAATAGGGCTGCCGCTGCCTCGGCTATCTCCATCTGCCCCACAGAAATGAATGGGAGCAGGGGCCTTGCGTGTGGGGTCCTCCAGCCACAGCTCTCACCGCTCCGTTCTCCTTGTAGGTGCAGGTCCCAGAGGTGGGACCCGCACCTATCAGACAATGGGGGCATATCCTAGCGATATGCCCCCATTATTGTATGTGATGGGAATACCCCTTTAAAGCTGTATTTCACAGCCCGATTGTGCAGACGATTGTCGGGAGGGAAGCGCTCCTACCCGGCAATCGTCTGCTCACTAGCGGAGGAGACTGCTTCTATTACATGCAGCGATCGCTTCCGCAGCAGGAGCAGCCATCGTTATGCCATCACTCGTACCCATGCTGTATAGTGGTTTGCCGGCAGCAGATCGTTATTAGACAGCACAATCTGCTGCCTGCAAACAATGATTTTTAAGCGTGCTTAAAAAATAAAATAAATAAAAAAAATCACAATTGCCCAATGTAGGAGTGTACATTCATCGGTAGCAGTATTACACAGCCAGATCATTGTTAATAAGCTTTCCTGAAAATGAACTGGCGGTGAATCGGCCAGTCTAGTACACCCTTGAGGCTGTATTACTGCAGGCGATTGTCGGGATGGCAGCATTTCCTCCTGGAAATCGCCTGCTCACAAGCGGAGGAGACCGCTGCTATTACATATGGCGATCTCCTCTGCAGCATGGGGAAAAGTGATCAATATGCCATCGCTCGTCCCCATGCTGTCCGGTTGATTGCCGGCAGCAGATCGTTATTAGACATCTCGATCTGCCGCATGCAAACAATTTTTAAACCTGTCAAAAAATTTGGATTGTCGCTCGTTCAGCAAGTAATCCGCGGAAGTATTACACTGCCAGATTGGCCCGACAATTGCCTGGTGTAATCCAGGCTCTAAGGCTCTGTTCACATCTTGTCTGAGCCATTTGTTAGATGTACATATCTGCAGTGGTCACGTGGGTGTTTAACATATGGCTGCTGCAGGAAAATTAATAATGACCAGCGGGGACTGAAGGAGTGGCAGGGGATTTATCAAGCGAGTATGGGTTCTTTTTTATTTTATGACATTTCCTCCCTTCAGCTTCATTTTTTTCCCAAATTCTGGAAAACCCCTTTAACACAGGATGTTGATGCTAAGAGAGACGGGAGCTGCAGCGCCGGCAGTGTAGCCATAACCCAGTGGCGGGGACCAGGTAAGTATGATTACCACCGTGGGTCCGGCCACTGTGAGGTCTTAAAAAAAAAAAAAAAAAAAGTTGGATAACCCCTTTAAATGTCAGAAGGACAACTCTGTACAACCAAAGGCTAGGGACGTGGCATGTTATACACAGTACATTTGTGCATGATTGTGCATGATAGTGTGCATGACACTGGCCAAAGAACAGGTTTGCTCAGTAAATGCAAGCAACGCAAGTCAACTGGAAGGGAGAGTCCATAGAGAAAGCAGAGGAGAGTCTGGTACAAGGCTTTATGGGGGGCCATCACATAATTGCTGCAACGGAAATACAGCGCTAAACGAATGCCATCCAAATGAATGGGTATCAGCAGGGACAGAGGATATGCCGTGCCAAACACTTCTTATACCGTAATGAATTAGTACAGAAAAAGGGACTACTACATAGAAGAAACCCATCATCCCAAACGTATACTCTGTGAACCAGAAATCCAAATTTCCCCTCTAAGGGGGGGGGGGGGGGGGGGGGGGGGGGGAAATTGCCTTCTACCTCAGTTTCTTTTTTGCCTTCCTCTGGATCAACTTGCAGGATGACAGGCCGAACTGGATGGACAAATGTCTTTCTTCGGCCTTCTGTAATATGTTACTAAGGCCTCATGCACACAGCCGTTGTGCACCCCGCATCACGGATGCGGACCCGTTCACTTGAATGGGTCCGCAATTCCGGAGATGCGGAACGGAGTCACAGAACGGAACACCAGAAGCACTACGGAGTGTATACGTGGTGTTTCTTTCCGTTGTTCCACACCGCAAATAAATATGACGTGCGGACAGACCCCCAATGCACAGAAAGGCCGCACAACGGCCGTGTGCATGAGGCCTAAGGAGGTTTTCCGGCAGATTTTCCTACAGGTTTTTCAGCCATAGCCAGAAGTGAATTCAAAACGAATTGGAAATATAAAAGCAGGAGTTACACTTTTCCTTCTGGCTGGATCCACTTCTTGCTTTGGCTGAAAATCTTCTCAAAACCTTCTCCAAAAAGCTCCTACCCTTAGGCTGCACGTGGGAGCGTTATTTTCCAGCCTGATCTCCGCTCCTGTGACAGGACCTCAGAGCATTATAATGATTTATAATACGGTGTGTCCCCGCCTGACATCGGCTGTAATTATTTGTATTGATGGCATTAAAGTGGTTTTCCGAGATTTTCTTACTGATGACCTATCTTATTGGTGGGGGTCCAGCACGCACCTGGGACCCCGCCTATCAGCTGTTTGAGAAGGCAGCGGCGCTCCTGTGAGTGCCGCAGCCTTTACTAGGCCGGTGACGACACATTCATCGGTCACGTAGCCTAGGAGCAGCTCAGCCCCATTCAAGTGAATGGGGCTGAGCGCGATACCAAGCACACCCACTATACAGTGTACGCCGCTGTGCTTGGTGAGCAGGGAGAAGGCTGCGGCTCTCACAGGAGCCCCACCGATCAGACACTGGAGACCCATCGGGGTACAATTCATTACAGTCGGTGTCGGGCAGGGACACATAGCATTATATTATAATGTTGTGAGGTCTTGTCAAAGAAGCAGAGTTCAGGCCCGGAAATAACGATCCCACATGCAGCGCGTTTCCCGGCCTTAGGGTTTCCATTCATTTCAGCCTCAGAGATACTGGCTAGACCGGAGATTGTAACAGGAGAGCATACATCTGGACAAATGGTAAGTGGAAATACACTATAAATAATGGCGAGGCTTTCATCCCCTCGTGCGGCCTCTCCAGGCTCTTCAGGTGTGACGGAAAAACAAATACCAGGTTATATAACTTCTTCTCACAAGTGCAATAGACGGTCAGAAAACGCGTCAGCAGCAAATCAGTTCACGTCTGATGCACAAGTAGTGGAGGCTTCACCTCATTTTTGAGCCTTCTCTCCACAGTGGTAGGAAAAGCACCGAGGACTGATCAGCTCTGTTATATAACTGCCGCCTCGTCTTCCTGCCAATGGATTTCACATTGATTGCAGGGTAGGAAAGCACAGACTGCACAGCCGTCAGCGGCGACTCAGCCCCACTCCCACCATTAAGATCAGCAGCTAGGCAGCGCTCCACAACGTGCAGCGCCGCGTCCGCTCCCCTCCATGTACTCGGTGGAAATCATCAGGCGGCAACTGTCCCTTGATTTTCAGTAGAGCGTTAGATGAATAACTTCATAAAGAACTGTATTAATGAGAATAAGTCCCTCCTGACATTGAGTAACGTCACCAGCAGCCAGCCGTGACGCAGGACAGGACAAAGGTAACTATACTAGGAGGTTATTTTTATGGACCTGTCACCTCTACTAACTACTTGCATTCCCCATGTAATTACAATTCTGGAGCATCTATTCTTATGGCTCATGTTGTGCCGTTCCTTTATTATTCCTGCTAGAAGTTATGAATGAATTACCAGCAGTTTGCAATGAAGGTCCAGAGGGATGTTACCAGTTAGGGGTATATAGTCTGACAATATCCAATCAGGGCTGCCAGTGTTAACTGTGTAGGGACCCCCCCCTTCCACCCCCACCCCGACTGGTAACACCCATCTGGAGCTTCATTGCAGACTGCAATCTAATCGGTGGGGTCTGACACGTGGGATCAGCCGTTTTAAGAAGGCAGCGGGACTCCTGTGAGCACCTCGGCCTTTTCACCGCCCGCCAAGCACAGCGCCGTACATTGTATAGTGGCTGGGCTTGGTATTGCAGCTCAGCCCCATTCACTTGAATGGCATCTGATCGGCAGGGGTCCGACACCCGGGACCCCCGCCGATCAGATGCTGCTGATCTATCCAGAGGATAGATCATCAGTAAAGTGCAGAAGCCCTTTAAGCTTGTCATCGTCCTGCGTGTGAAAGTAAGAGGAGAGAAGCAGGAGGCTGGGTGATGGCCATGTGCCGCAGCGTTCATACATCATCTCATTTATGTCCGGACACAATAAAAGGGGATTTTCCATCACGTCAGAGGAGACTTCTGGGTGCCTGGTTACACCGCTGTAATATAATCCACTCTGCATTTTTTATCGCCCTTCCAGCTCTTCCCTACCTAAACTAGCAGGAGACATCTCCGTCCTGCATACAGAAACTAGAATGTAAACAGCAGCTGAACTACAACTCCCACCATTTCAGCTCACAAAGGAATAATGAAGCCCCTGGTGATACAAGCGATAGAGTTGTGCTCTTCTAACCCCCGGTTTTGGTGCTGTTTTATGTTAGGCCTCTCACTTCAGTAAAGGGGCATTTATCATGTAGAGAAAGTTACTACAAGGCACTTACTATGGATGCATTTTTCCATCACATTATACACTGCTCGTTTCCATGGTTATGACCACCCTGCAATCCAGCAGTGGTGGTCGTGCTTGCACATTATAGGAAAAAGTGTCAGCCTCTCTGGAGGCCGGGACCGTGGGAGTACACACAGGCTAGTGCTTTTTCCTATAGTGTGCAAGCACGACCACCACTGATGGATTGCAGGGTGGTCATAACCATGGAAATAAGCAGTGTATAATGTGAAGGAAAAATGCATCCAGCCAGCAAAGGAGGCAATATGGACAATCACAATACATTAGTAAGTGGCCTGTATTAACCTTCTCTATATGATAAATGCCACTTACTGAAGTGAGAGAACTCCTTTAAAGAATTTTCTATTGGACTTGAAAAAGTGTGTGTATGTGGAGGCCTGACCAGGAAAGCTTGAGAACTACTAGGCAGCTACAAGGCCAATTCAATGACTGTTTACACAAGCAATCTCCCGAGAGGACGTGCCGGGGTGGGTCAGAAGACTGGATCCGCTCCTTTGGTTTCCGTGGTGTAATCTTGGCTTTAAGCACAAATCAATAGTTTGAGGTCTTTCTGTACATCTACAGCCTCATCTCTCTCCGGCTCTCCCAAGAAAAATCCCTGATATATAACAAGGAAGGCCAATTTACCCCGACTCTGGTGCTGCACTACTTGCCAGCCATCGATACTGATGACTAGTGTTCGGCGTTCGGGTTATCTAAGAATTCTGTGTTGGATTCTGTTACCACGGACCAGAACGGAATTCTAGGACTTCTATTATGACGGAAAGCCTCTTTAAGGCTTCCGGGGTGCATGGCGTCATAGAATTCCGTTATGGTCCATGGTAACAGATTCCATCACAGAATTCTTAGATAACGCAAACCCGAACTTGCAAATTGCTATTTTGCTCAAAACTACTGATGACCTATCATCAGGTGCTTGCACGGAGAGCCGTCCTCTCATCAAACAGCTGATCGGCTAGGATCCTGGTTGTTGGACCCCCCGCCGATCAGATATTGATGACCGATCCTGACAAAAAGGCTGGACAACCCCTTTGAGGCCACCTGCCTATGGGCGCAAGTGAATGCACATAAGATCTGCGCAAATTTCTACAAGGATTTATGTGCGTTTCTGCACCATATCCGGCAATTTCTAATTGTGTATTTTGGTGCGGATTAGATGACGTTTTGCAGCAAATCTCGCCCCCTTCATTGGCAAGGTATCTTAATAGATATGGAGCTCAATGAGGTCTCGCTCACATCTCCGTCAAGCAGATCCGGCTGCCTGATCCGACACAAATGCCGGGTGTCGGCCGGACAAAAAGAAAAATGTTACCTGCATCTCAACAGCGCCACCTATTGGAAGTGGCTCTCTAGGAGTCAAGATCCAACTTTCCAACAAGCCTTGGGATTTCATACTAGCGAGATGGGACTCTTCCTTGGGAGATACCTCTTTGCATATTCTTTTCCCATGGAGCACTTCCAGTAAGTCTCCGTACAGGACTGGTCTCATTAAGGAGCTTCCAAGGAGTCACACTGAGTCAGCCAGAACCCTACTCCGTACTCATGAGGGGCAAGCACCCCGAATCAACGGTCTACAGATGGATATCTGGCTATATTCCCTTGTCAAATCCCAAGGCTTGTTGGAAAGTCACTTCCAATAGGTGGCGCTGGTGAGATACCTCTCTGCATGCCTCTATGGTAGAACACAAGTGCAGGCAGTAAACTAAGGTCATATCCTTTTATATGAAAAAACGCATTAATATTACGTTTCCTGAGGGCATTGTGACGTCCCCATTGCGGATGAGCTTATTTCAGTCCACCGGTTCAGGATCTGCACCGCTTTCCTGAGGAAAGCCTGGCTGATGTGTTATATGGAGGCCATGATACCAAGCCGCCACCATATAAACAGTCCCCATGGAGCAGCCTAGAAAACACCTATGGATCCCATGGGGGATGAAATAAATGCAATCTACGGACAAAAGCCATAGCTACGTGGAATGTCACCGATCGAGTTCTTGCATTTACTTTCTAGTGTCTCGCTCTGGAAAATTACAAGTCTGCTGAATATTTCAGGAGATAGGATCAGGTGCCACCTGCTCGTCGCACCCCTGCCTGGAAGCCAAAAGCAACTCCCTGCCAGAGAGGCACAATGTGGAGCGACACCAGGAGCGAGGCCTTCCAGGAGAAAGCGAGAAATATTTCGCTTTTCTGGGTCGTAGATTACAATGTATCCTCTGCAGTCTTCTATGGAGGAATATCCACCACGAGACCCTGCCACGTGTCCCTGCTGATTACCTTACAGAGCAACCTGGTAAAATTGTAATGAGAACCTCACAATTTGGTAAACTAAGCAAATTTACCAAGTACAGAGATACGAGAACCGACTGACACCAGGATATAGCACTACAGGAACAAACCAGAAAAAGAGCATTGTAGGTTCTTTTCATATAAATCGCCCCAAATACTGCTTAGACTTCCTAATATCCGGTCCTAGGATCTGATCTGTAGTACGACTGGTTCTACAAGCCCCCTGTCCAGAGGGAACTACAGAAGTGTCCATACCGTAACATGGAGCGGCCTGTCCTGGCACCCCCCTATGATCAGATCTTAGGGAGCAGTTCAGTGCAAATATAAAGCCGGCCATACATCTGAGATAATGGATCGTTCATACGAACGATCCCACCAACTAAGGCTACTTTCACACCTGTGTTAGGTACGGATCAGTCTGCTGTCTGCACAGACGGATCCGCACCTATAATGCAAACGCTTAGATCCGTTCAGAACGGATCCGTTTGCATTACCATGATAATGCAAACGGATCCGTTTTGACTTTACATTGAAAGTCAATGGGGGATGGATCCGTTTGAAAATTGCACCATATTGTGTCAACTTCAAACGGATCCGTCCCCATTGACTTACATTGTAAGTCTGGACGGATCCGTTTGCCTCCGCACGGCCAGGCGGACACCCGAACGCTGCAAGCTGCGTTCAGGTGTCCGCCTGCTGAGCGGAGGACAAACAGTGCCAAACTGATGCATTCTCAGCGGATCCGCGTCCACTCAGAATGCATTAGGGCAGTACGGATCCTTTCGGGGCCGCTTGTGAGACCCTTCAAACGGAACTCACAAGCGGAGCCCCGAACGCTAGTGTGAAAGTAGCCTAAACTGCCCGACCAGGGGGTCAGTTCTTAATAAAAACAGACCCCTTGGTGCAGGGATCAGCAACCTCCGGCACCTCAGCTGTTCTGAAACTACAACTCCCAGAGTGCTCCATTCGTTTCTGTGGGAGTTAGAAGAACAGCCGAGCATGTTTGCATGCTGGGAGTTGTAGTTTCACAGCATCTGGAGTGCTGAAGGTTGCTGATCCCTGCCCTAGTGCTTGAGCACAATGGCAAATCATGCCATCAACATGCAGTTTAGGCGGATGAACGGCCGAAGGTTTCCAGCACGGCGGATTGCATTTCGGAAGACAAGAGTTTGCTGTCGGCGATCGCGAACACTTCTTCTCGCTAATTTTTCAAACAGTCAGCCGGAACGGCCAAAATCTGCCATTCCAGCCCATTTTAATCTCATGCGTATGGCCACCTTAAAGGGGTTGTCTCACTTCAGCAAATGCCATTTATCATGTAGAGGAAGTTAATACAAGGCACTTACTAATGTATTGCGATTGTCCATATTGCTTCCTTTACTGGCTGGATTCATTAATTTCCATCACATTATACACTGTTCATTTCCAGAGGTTATGACTAGGGATGAGCGAATCGACTTTGGATGAAACATCCGAAATAGATTCGCATAAAACTTTGTTCCAATACATACAGTAGCTCCATACAGTATTAGAATGTATTGGCTCCAATGAGCTGAAGTTATTGCTTCGCGAAGTCTCGCGACACTTCAGGTAATAACTTAATAAATTCATTTGTACTGTAAAAAAAACATTTCCCGAACTCTGGTTCGGTTCCAAGGTACCACTTGGAACCGAACCCAAGTTTGGGAAATGTTTTTTTACAGTACAAATGAATTTATGAAGCAATGCATGTACTCTAATTGTTTAAACCTTTTAAAGGAATGATGCCCTTAAGGAACACCATGGGGTCATTTATTATAGAGTCTTGCACTAGTTTTAGGCCTCATGCACACGACAGTTGTTTTGGTCCGCATCAGAGACGCAGTTTTTGCGGCTTGGATGCGGAGCCATTCACTTCAATGGGGCCGCAAAAGATGCGGACATCACTCCGTGTGCTGTCCGCATCTGTTGCTCCATTCCGTGGTCCGCAAAAATAATATAACCTGTCCTATTCTTGTCCGTTTTGCGGACAAGAATAGGCAGTTGTATCAAAAAAAAACAAAAAAAAAAAACAGATGAAACACAGACGTCACATGGACCTAGGGCTGCAACGATTCATCCATGCAATCAATGCAAAAAAATCCTTGATGCGATTAGTTTAAATCACGTGACCACGGAGCAGGAGTGAAGTGAGGCCTTTCACTCACCGCTCCGTGGCCTCCCGTCGGCACCGTGCTGCAGGGCCTTGCGTGCACACATCGTCAGCGAGTTGGCTGACGCTGTGTGTGACATCAGGTCCCCACCAGTGCATGCTATGAAGAAGACGCAGTCCGTCTCCTGCAGACTCCATGTCAGCGCACTGCCAGGAAAGGTAAGTATAAAGTTAACAGTAGCAGGGGCCGGAATCTGGCGGGGGGGCACCTATGATTTGAAGGTGGCATGGGCTGATGGCGCTGGGGGACATGGATGGCAATGGCATGGAGGGGCTGATGATATCTGATGTCACTAGGGCAGTGGGGGACATGGCAACGGATGGCATGGAGGCACTGGGGGAGGGGGACGTGGCATGGAGGGGCTGATCTGATGGCACTGGGGGAGGGGGACATGGCAATTGGCAATGGATGGCATGGAGGCATTCAGGGATTGGGGGGCATGTCAATGGATGGCATAGAGGGGCTGATGACACTAGGGGAGTGGGGGACATGTCATGGAGGGACTGATCTGATAGTGGTGGACATCACATAGCAATGGATGGCATGGAGGCACTGGGGGAGTGTGGGACATGGCAATGGCATGGAGGGGCTGATAGCACTGGGGGAGTGGAGCTGAAGGCATTGGGGGAACAGAGCTAATGGCACTAGGGGGAACTGATGCACTTGGGCTGATTGCACAGGGGGGAAAGAAGGGTGTTGGGGACTGATGGCAGGGGGTCTGATAAGTTTTTATAAAGGAAAACAATCTAATAATTATTTTTTTCTTATTAGAGTACTCGATTATTCGTAAAAATAATCGGTAGAATACTTGATTGCTAAAATAATCGTTTGCTGCAGCCCTACATGGACCTCATCCATATTTTTTGCAGATCGCAAAATACATGCTGTTGCATGAAAGAGGCTTTAGACTAATTCTCATGGCTTTTTGTGAGCATTTTTTGGCCCATTTATGTAAGTGCGCATTTTTTTCAAAATAAATTTGATGCAAAAACCGCAATTAGACCTACCAGTAATTCTGTTTCCTTGAATCCACCATGACTGCTACACATGAGATTAACCCCTTGACCTCTGTAGGGGCAGGAACACACAAAGTTTAAAAGCCCCCACCCAGTCTCACCCATCAGTGTTTACAAAATTATATATTTTTTTGTGAGTATTACTTCATACTCCGTATTAGAACAATTAAGGGAGGGAATATACAAACCGTCATGGTGGATTCAAGGAAACAGAATTACCGGTAGGTTTTAATTACGGTTTTCCATTTCATCCACCATGACGGCTACACATGAGAACTAACAGATTAAACGGTAGGGGGGCTACTGCTGGCAGAACTTTCTGGCCAAAGGTCAGATCTGTGGAAGCAGAGATATTTAGACGATAATGCTTTATGAACGTACTTATACTTGACCAAGTAGCTGCCCTACATATCTTGTCAAGAGATACACCAGCTTTCTCTGCCCAAGAAGAGGCCATTGCTCTGGTGGAATGGGCTCTAACATTAGAAGGACTTGTAAGACCCATTAGGGAGTAACAGCAGGATATCGTGGTTTTTATCCAGCCACCTATAGAAGCTCTGGAAACCTTCTTCCCTTTTATTGTGACCTGTAATCAGAATCAGAAGATTGTCATCCTTCCTTAATTCCTTAGTGGCTGCCAAGTACTGGATAATTGTCTTCCTTACATCTAGGAGATGGAACTGTTCTTCTATCGGGTTTTGTGGGTCCATACAAAATGAAGATAAGTTGATTTCCTGTTCCCTATGGAAGTCCGAGACCACTTTTGGAAGGAAACCCGGATCTAATCTTAGCACTATCCTGTCAGGAAATATTGAAAAAGATAGGGTTCTCTGCAGGAGAGGGCCTGAATTTTCCCCAAGCGTCTAGCTGATGTTATAGCTATTTGGAACGCTGATTTAAATGCTGGGTGTTTAATTGAAATGTCCGATATAGGGCTAAATGGAGACTTCATTAATCCTCTTACAACCAAGTTTAAATCCCATTGAGGAACATTAGGAGTTAGGGATGGTCTTAGCCTGGATTCTGCTCTTATGAATCTTCTTATCCATCTATGATCGGCTAGATTCATATCATAGAATGCCCCTAGGGCGGAGATCTGAACTTTTAGTGTACTTGGTCTAAGGCCAAGATCTAACCCCCTGTGAAGGAAATCTAAGATTTTCTGGATATATGGGGATGACATATCCGGGGAAACTTCCCCCAACCAACTACAGTACCTTTTCCAGATCTTAAGGTAGATAGCTGAGGTAACCTTTTTCCTACTAGCCTTCAATGTATTAATATATTAATAACTTTGTCCGAGACCCCTTGCTCCTCAAGACCTTGCTGTCAGGATGCAGGCTGACAGCTTGAAAAGACTGGGATTCTGAAGAAAAATTGGGACTTGTGACAGAATGTCCCTTTGCAATGGTATTTTCAAAAGGTTCCTCCAGAGCCATTTCCTCTAGGATGGAGAACCAGCTTCTCTTGGGCCAGTAGGGAGCTATTAATATCACTGTTACTGGGACTATTAGTATTTTCTGCAGGACTCGAGGGATTAGAGTACACGGAGGAAAAAAGTGTATGCTATGTCCCATATCCATTTTTCTGAAAAGGCGTCTACTGCCCCCGACTTTTTTTTGGGATTTAAAGAACAGAAGCACCTTACTTTTGCATTTGTCTTTGAGGCGAAGAGGTCTATTTGCGGCAAGCCCCATTTTTCGGAAATCTTCTGAAAGATTCCTTGGTTTAATGACCATTCCCCCGGGTCTAATGTTCTTCTGCTCAGGTAATCTGCCTCTATGTTCTCTGATCCCTTGAGATGGACTGCTGTAATGGAAAGGACGCTCCTTTCTGCCCAAAAATATATTTTTTCCGCTAGTAGTTTCAAGCTTGGAGATCTTGTGCCCCCTTGATGTTTTAAATAGGAGACAGTCGTGGTACTGTCCAAAAATATTTTTAGATGTTTTTTGCGTAACATTACTTGAGATACTTTTAGGGTTTCCCAGACCACTCGTAGCTCTCTGTAGTTTGAGGATCTGTTACTTACTTCATCTGACCACTTGAGGAGGCCACTTTTGCTCCCCATCCATAACCGCTTGCATCGGTCATAATCTGTATTTCTGGCACAGATTTTTTATATTTTTGTTTACCTTTATCAACCAGCCCAATTTTGAGACTTTTTGTAACACATATTCGGTCTGTCTGGTCGTTTCCAATTTTGAGTTCCTTACTATAAGGAAATCGTCTAAGTAAGGAAAAATTAGTAGCCCTTATTGTCTGAGGGGGTATATCATCTCTACTACCAGCTTTGTGAAAACTCTTGGGGCTGACTAAATACCGAATGGTAGAGAGAAGAATTGAAAAGGATTGATTATGCCCGCTTAGTTTTTTTAGTGCAAATCTGACATATTTTGCATGGATGGGAACGTGGTAGTAGGCATCTTTTAGATTGACGGATGTCATCTAGGCTCCCTTCTTGATTAGGGGGATGATTGACAAAATTGATTCCATTTTGAATTTCCTTCAAGTTATTGATTTGATTAGACCTTTTAGGTTTGTAATAGTACTGAAAGAGCCGTCGAGTTTTTGGACTAGGAATAGTTTTGAATAGAAGCCCTATCCTATTTCCGATTCGGGTACTTTTATCACTACTCCCGATTTTTTGGATAAAATGTTCTGACTTTGGGACGTGATTTGAAATCTTCTTGGAGGGATTGAGGAAAATTCTATCTTGTAACCATTTTTCACGATGTATATAGCCCAGAGATTTGAGTTACTGCTTCCCACTGAGCCAGAAATGTCCTCAACCTTCCTCCTACACTGGCATCATTGTTTCATTTTGTTTGTTTTGGGGATTAAGGACCTTCTACCTTTGCCACGTTTCCCCAACGTCCCATTTTGCCCTTTCCCTTGTAGGATTTAGACTGAACTAAAGGACTAAAAGGTTTCCTCTTATTCTACTCTGGGAACCCTTTCTTTTTGTTGGCCGCCTTGTCTAAGATTGCATCTAGTACAGGGCCAAACACTTATTTTCCTGAAAAAGGCAATTTAGCACAATTTTGTCTTGGAGGTCCTGTCACCTCCCCAGGATTACATCCATAGTGCTCGTCTGGCTGAATTTGACAGAGCTGCATCTTTAGCAGCGAATCTGACAGATTCTGCAGAAGCATCAGCCGGGATTGCTGTGGCAGACCTAAGAAGGGAGATGAAGTTTAAGATTTCTTCTCTAGGAGTTAATTTTTTATATTGTTTTCTAATTTGTTGAGCCAAAAATACATGGCTCTAGCCACAGAAGTTGCCGCTATGTTTTTCTTCACCCCAAACATGGAGGCCTCCCGGCATTTCCTCAAAATGGGCATCTGCCTTTCGTTCCATGGGACCCATAACTGACGAATCATCGAATCGCAGGTAAAATTTTTAACAACTTTTGCCACTTGAATGTCAATCTTTGGGGTCTCCTTAAAGACGGGTCAAATAGCAGCCTATTTAAACTCCTTGGAGACTCCCAACCTTCTTTCTGGATCTGTCCATTCATCAAAGATCATATCCTTAATGGGAAATATTTTAGATCTTTTTTTACGTAGTCCCCCAAACATCTCATCCTGTACTGACCGGGGTTTCTGGATATTTTCCATACCCATGGTAGCCCTTACTGGCCTTAGTAATTCCTCTATTTCCTCAGAGGAAAAGTAGTATTTTTTTTCGTCTTCAACAATTTTCCCCTCTGACAATACTATGTCCAGAGGTGGAAGCCTCCTTGTCCATGTCCTCTGCGTCAGAGGAGGATGGAACTGATAACCTGAATTTTTAGGCCGGAGGCATAGGAGGAACTGGCGTAAGAGAGGCCAGGGAGGATGTCATTTAATTTTGAACCATAGCATTAACCTCCATAAGGAAAGATGGTTGCTCTTCCTTTAAAAGCTTACTAATGCAAGATTTGCAAAGTTTCTTTTTATAATTTTCAGGGAGTTTTTTTTATACAAGTTGCGCATCTTGCGTATTTGGATTTAACTTTACATTCTCTCACTCCCTACAAAAAGAAGAGCAATTGGGTATCAGAATTTTACACCAGATAAGCATGAAGACAAATGCAGATTTTTTTCCCTTAGGGGAACTCACCGCAGGAGCAGCCGAAGGTGGGTCTGCACTTTCCATGTGGCTTCCAGGGGCTTCAGGAGCTGACATGCTGTACCTTCTTCCAGGAGCAGGAATCAGTGGAGACAGTAATGGACTGAATTGCCTGCCCTTCCACTCCAAGAGCGGTGTCTGACATCACAAGCGCGCGCCCGCGCTCCCCACGTACTCCCTGACTCCGCCCCCTCCGGCAATCCTGGGAACTGAGCGCTAAATGCGGCTCATGCCTCCCGATCGGCACCCCTACAGAGGTCAAGGGGTCAAGTAGTGTAATTGAACACGAACCACCTGCGCCATGACAAATACAAAGATGCATGCTGTAGGACGCAATGGACGGGCACTGGCCGTGTGAATTTGGTATCGCGGCGTGGACCCATTGACTTCAATGGGTCCGTAATTTACGGCAAAAGACAGCACACATACGAGTGCTTCCGGGGGCTTCAGATCAGTGTCTCTGCTTTGCATCTTGCGGACCCATTCAAGTCAACGGAATTCACACGGCTGATTTTGATTCGATTTCGATACCATAAAAAAGTATTGCGATACTCAATACCATGCGAAAAAAAATAAAACTTCAAAACAGCAGCGTGCATTACGCATTTTATGGAACATCCGGCCCATAATGGAACAGTCCGATTCTATTTTTTGGGGGGACAATGTTACTACGCAGGTTTTTTTTTTTTTCTGTCACGGCGCTCACCTCCTAGGAGATTTTTAAAAAAATTTTAATAGTTTGGACTTTTCAGACGTGGCGATAAGTAATATTTTATTTATTGTTTATATATTTTATATGTAAGATTTTCCTAAATATAATCCATTTTCTAAATCATATAGTTTTTTTAATAAAATTGAAAAATCCTATAGAATTGTTTATAGTCGCTGCCCATGGATACAGCCACCGATTGCCGGCCGCATCCATGGGCCGCGCCTGCGCACCGCTTACCATGGTGATCTAATGGCCGGCCTGTATTAGATGCTGTGAGCGCGCACGTCGGGGGGCGGCGGCGCATGCGCAGATCAAGTTTACTTCGTGCCACGGCTCCAAACAAAGGAAGATACTTCTGCGCGGGAGCCAGAACACTTCGGTGGATGAAGAGAAGAGTCGGACGTCTTTTGAACAGCCAACGCAGGACATGGGTAAGTATTATTTGTAAATGCCCCACCAATTCCACCAACGATTTACTAATAAAAGCATCATCAATGGGGGCATTATTCTTACTGAGGGGGCACTAATGGGGGCACAACTGGAGGCATTATTCTAACTGGGGGGGCACTAATGGGGGCATTATTTTACCTGGGGGCACAACTGGAGGCATTATTCTTACTGATGGGGGACTAATGGGGGCATTATTTTTCCTGGGGGCACTAATGGGGCAGTATTCTTCTTAGGGGCACCAAAGGGGGCATTATTATTCTTAGGGGCACTAATGGGGGCATTATTGTTCCTGGGGGCACATTTCTGGCAATAAATACTGTGAGGGGGCACATATCTGGCGCAAACTAATTTTAGGTGGCACATAGATGGCAATAAATACTGTGTGGGGGCACATCTCTTTAGAAAATAAAAATTTTTGTCAAGTAAATTAAATATAACATTACTATTCTAATTTTTCTTATTTTATGCTTGTTGATTTGAAGTTTATTTTAAAATAAACATGTTAATTACGTTCACAATAAAGAAAAATTTCTTAACTAAGGCTACTTTCACACTTGCGTTCGGAGCGGATCCGTCTGGTGTCTGTACAGACGTATCCGCTCCTATAATGCAAACGCTTGCATCCGTTCAGAACGGATCCGTCTGAATGGATGCAAATGAATGGGGACGTGTGTTGTCCGTGAAACGCTGACGTGTGAATGAGGCTTTAGTTGTCAAAAAATGCCAGTCCGTATTCCTGTGAGTAGAGTTCTGAAGAGTCTGACAGGCCTGGGTGCAGTTAGTGTAATAATACCTACTAGATTACCAGGGATGGCTCATTGAGATCCGTAATCTGATCTCAATAGCGGGGGAAACGCTTCCGTTTTGTCTCCATTCATTGTCAATGGGGACAAAACTGAACTGAATGAAACGGAGTGCGCCAGAATTTATTCCATTCCGTTTGGTTGCGCTCCCATCACGGACAGAATAACGCTGCAAGCAGCGTATTTCTGTCCGCGATATGGTGCGGAGCAAGACGGATCTGTCCTGGCACACAACGTAAGTCTCTGACACAATAGAAAACTGATCCGTCCCCCATTGACTTTTAATGGGGTTCATGACGGATCCGTCTTTTGTTATATAAGATCTAATACAACCGGATCCGTTCATGACGAATGCAGGTGGTTGTATTAGAAACCACAGGGTGCATTCAAACAACCATATGTATCTTGAGCTTCGCAAAACATGGATCCACAAAAAATACGGATGACACCTGCGTTGCATCCATTTATTTTTGCGGACCCATTATAGCAATGACTTTCTGTCCACAGAATGGACGTGAATTTTGTCATGTTCAGTCTTTTTTTTTTTTTTGCTGTGGAATGGACATACGGATGCGGACAGGACACAATAGGGGAGATTTATCAAAAGTGGTGTAAAGGAAAACTGGCTCGGTTGCCCATAGCAACCATTGGGATTCCACCTTTCGTTTTTGACAGCTCCTTTAGAAAATGAAAGGTGTATTCTGATTGGTTGCTATGGGCATCCGAACCAATTTTCCTTTACACTATTTTTGATAAATCTCCCCCAATGATGTCTGCGAAAAATTGAAATGAACGGTTCCGTGTGCGATCTGCAAAAAATGCAATACAGTCATCTGAATGGGACCTAAACGTGTGGATGGCATTTTTTCCCTATAGTGATGGAAGAACAGTATAACTCTAATATCTCGCGATTTGTAAAAAAAAAAAAAAAAGGCAGAGACACAAAAATGCCACCAAACAGGATAAAAAAAATTAAATAAAAACCTTGCATGCCTATTTCCCATAGACTTTCAGCAAATTTTTGGAGCTGGAGGTTTTTTGTTTTGTTTTTTTTCTGCAAAAAACGCACCAAAATCCCCATGTGTGAATCCATCCTTAGTAAGTTCAACCAAGACAAGTTTTCTCAATGCTCTTAGGGCGCATACACATTCAACGGCTGCTTCTCCCGAAACCCCCGGGTCCATTCATGTTTGGCTCAGCCGACTGTGCATGCGCATTCAGTGGGGAGAGAGGAGAAAACTGCCGCCAGACACTTCCGGTGGAGGCTCATCTCCAGGCAGAACAAAAAGATCAGGCAAAAATATTCAGAGTCGGGAGCCCCCCACACACATCAGACTGTCAGCCGAAGCCACCGTTCTCAGCGGATCTGGCTGATCCATGTGTGCAGTGAAGAACCCCCTTTTATGTCGATGTAGGAACCTTCTTTCCCCTAGAAGTAGAAGATGTCCCCTCGTCACAGTCCTAGGTATAAACGGAGGAGGGGAGAGATCTCTGTACTGACCTTTAAAGGGATTCTGTCACCTGGATTTAGCCTATAGAGCTGCGGACATGCACTACTAGATCGCCGCTAGCACGTCCGCAATATCCATTCCCCATAACTGCGAGTGCTTTTATTCAGTCCAAAAATTTTTTTGATATGTAAATGAGGCAAGTAAGGAGCCCAAGGGGCTGTACTAACGTTTCCAACACTGAAGGAGCCAAGCACCGTCCGCATCCTCCGACGTCACAGAGTTGAAGCGCAGTAATCTCGCGCATGCGCTAGTATGCCACATGTGAGTGCCGGAACGGTGTTCCTTCCCTGAGCTGGCATCAGCCTCAGGGAACGAGCTGTGCATGCACTAGCTGCGAGATTACAGCGCTTCAACTATGTGACATCAGGGGAGCAAGGAGGAGATTCAGGGGATGCGGACGGTGCTGGGCTCCTTCACAGTGTCGGCGTGGCTGGGCGCCATCACAGTGTCGGCGTGGCTGGGCGCCTTCACAGTGTCGGCGTGGCTGGGCGCCTTCACAGTGTCGGCGTGGCTGGGCGCCTTCACAGTGTCGGCGTGGCTGGGCGCCTTCACAGTGTCGGCGTGGCTGGGCTCCTTCACAGTGTCGGCGTGGCTGGGCGCCTTCACAGTGTCGGCGTGGCTGGGCGCCTTCACAGTGTCGGCGTGGCTGGGCGCCTTCACAGTGTCGGCGTGGCTGGGCTCCTGAAACATTGGTAACAGCCCCTTGGGCTCCTTAGGCTACTTTCACACTAGCGTTCGGAGCGGATCCGTCTGATGTTTCATCAGACGGATCTGCTCCGATAATGCAGACGTTTGCATCCGTTCAGAACGGATGCGTCTGCATTAAAACTTAGAAAATTTTCTAAGTGTGAAAGTTGTCTGAGCGGATCCGTTCAGACTTTACATTGAAAGTCAATGGGGGACGGATCTGTTTGAAGATTGAGCCATATTGTGTCATCTTCAAGCGGATCCGTCCCCATTGACTTAAATTGTAAGTGTGGACGGATCCGCTCGCCTCCGCACGGCCAGGCGGTCACCCGAACGCTGCAAGCAGCGTTCAGGTGTCCGCTCACTGAGCGGAGCGGAGGCTGAACGCTGGCAGGCGGATGCATTCTCAGTGGATCCGCCTCCACTGAGAATGCATTGGGGCCAGACGGATGCGTTCGGGGCCGCTCGTGAGCCCCTTCAAACGGTGCGCACGAGCGGACACCCGAACGCTAGTGTGAAAGTAGCTTACTTGCCTTTACATATAAAATCGTTTTTTTGACTGAAAAAAAGCACACAGAGCTATGGGGAATGGATATTGTGGACGTGCTAGCAGTGATCTAGCAGCGCATGTCCGCAGCTCTGTAGGCTCAAACTAGCTGACAGAATCCTGAGTCCATAACTCTATGGATAAAGAGAAATTGGTTCCAAAGCCCCAACATGTCTTCCCAAGATAAGAAAAATAAGCAGATAACTACTACAGATAAAGCGAATCCTTCCACGTGACCGTCAGGAGTGGAAATCACCTTCTATGGTGAGGACAGGAGCTTCTTCAGGATCCTGTATAGCACAGCGACCGGAAAATAAAATGGAGCTGTCCGCACCTGACCACCATCCTGACAGAGGGCAGTGCAGAACATGTAGTACCGCCCTGTACTGTAAAGAGGCGCTACTGAGATAACCAATACAAGTGTATTACCAGAGAAATGGTCATGCAGGTTGGTTGACCTGAGGCATTGTATGTGGTCTAGTCCAGTGTTTCCCAACCAGTGTGCCTCCAACTGTTGCAAAACTACAACTCCCAGCATGCCCGGACAGGCATAAATGTTAGTAACTTTGCTGAGGGCCGCCGTCACTCCCAAATAAAACAAAGGGTCTTGTAATAACCCTAATTTTGATAATCTTTCTGGGATCTGTAGTCCCCCCCCCCATTCCAGTTATTACTTTAGTTGCCCTCCTCCGGACCCTCCCCAGCTCTGCTATGTTTGCCTTGTGCACAGGAGCCCAGAATTAGGGATCATTCACACGCCTATATTTTCATTCTGTGTCCGTTCCGGTTTTTTTGCAGCCCGTATGCTGAAACATTCACTTCAATGGGTCCGCAAAAAAAACCTGAAATGGCTCAGTGTGCATTCCCTTTCCATATGTTCGCAAGTAAAAAAAAAAAAAGAAGAACTTTTGCGGACAAGGACAGGCATTGTTACAACGGATTTGTATTTTCTGGACCGCAAAATACATAAGGTGGTGTGCAGTACTCCATGTGCGGTTTGACTACAGATTTATGAAGCGGCAGGGCTACGCTGCAGGAACCAACAGCGCGTGAAACCGACCTACAGAACGCGAGAAGCGTCTCCTGCTGTTCTGCAGAACGTCACACCTGTTGTCAGACACCAGCCCCATCAACATGTAGAAAACCTCAGATAAAACCGCCTTCAGAGTAACTTTACACCTGACAGTGCCGCACATCTCACCCTGTGGCCCCTGGCTCCGCCGGCCGTCATCTGCCCGGGTACTGCGTAATGTCAGGGCCTCGTCTGCATAGGATTATCATCACCCTCCATGATGAGCCCCACGTGTGGCGCCACCTCTCTGCTGCGGAGTTAGTGGGTCTGGCATGGGGGCTATATGTGGGGTCCCCATAACATGTCAGCAATAAAGAGTGCCACAAACGCCCCCGATTTCCCAGCGGCCGGACATATTATGCTCGGGAAGGGGCCTGCCCACTGCAATATGGCAGACAGAAAAACAATGAGCCAGTGAGCAAACACATCCTAAATTAAAGGGGCTGTCCAGGATTAGTAAAACAGCGCCTCCCCTGGTCAGGGACCGGTACTGCAGCTCACCTCCACTGACAGGGATGAGCTGTAATACCACATGCCGCCTGTGGACAGGCATGGCGCTGTTCTAGAAAAGGGGGCTGGTTTACTAACTGTGAAGAAGCCCTTTAACCCTGTACTTCCTCTCGTCACCCAGTTCTACAGCAGGTAGTGAAACAGGTGCTACATACGGAAGCCTCTGCAAGGACTACGTGGTAATACTCCTCCCAGGGTAACGCTGGGGGAAGTTGTCAGGTGCTGTCATGGTGTGTCCAAGGTGTCAGCTCATCTCACCTTGTCCCCTTCTCCCGGGCCGCACAGCTCGGAGGGGCCACTCATGTCGGTGCCCGGTATAGCCCGTGCTCTCCGCCACTTGTACGGCCGGGACGTGGTAATCTACCGGTCACCGCAGAGATTTCCGCAGCTCCACTCGCCAGGTAATCCCGAACCCAGGAAGCGGCAACAACACCTCACAGCTCCCAACTCCTCCCACTCCCGGATCCGCCTTCCCGTCATCCACCGCGTTCAGCTGTAAGAGGCGGAGAAGCCGAACCGCTGCGCAGGAAAAGACGGAAGTGGAAGAGCAGAGAAGGGCGGAAGCGTCGAAGCTGTCAGGCTCCCTTTGCCAGCTTGTCGTCACTTCCTTTGGCGGCGTGACGTCGGCTTCCGGTGGCTGGACTAGAGAGTCACGAGTTTAGGGGCGGGCCGAGAATTAGTGTTGCGTTGTCCTGGAGAGAGAAGTTTGTGTCACGTGACGTTCATGGCTTTTGGAGTGGGTTGCGTAATCACCGGAACTGTGTGATGTGTACTGGGTGACGTCATATCCGTCACGGAGCTGTAGCTGGTGGCTAGAGCGGAAGTGACGCGTTTGTGCGGCCGGTGTGATGGCTGGAGACGGAGGAGGAGGCCGGAGTTGTTGAAGTCGAAGGCGTCAGCTGTGTGCGGAGACAATGCGGTGAGGAACGGCCAGCTCTGGCTTCTCGGCCTGCCTCCTAGCGCCAAAGAGCTGCGATTTGTATGCATTTCCCAATTCTCTCCCCCTTTTTTTTTTAATCTGCTTTATTGAAAAGGTTCCGAAGTTGTGTAGGAATGTTAGATTAAGGTATACTGGGCTGAGACACTAAGGCTGCTGTGCTGCCACCCATGCTTTACACTGCATCTCTTCTTTACCTGTCAGGACATGGAGAGCTTCTCCAGGACTAGCAAAAGAGACAAGTTTGATTAGTGGGGAGTCAGGAGTTCCCCTTTAATGTGGAAATCTATTGCATTGTGCCTGAAGGCAGTGTCGCATTAGGTGTCTCACACATCTGTCTCCGTGGTGACTTCATCCGTGACACAATAGTCAGTGGTTCACCCGTGAAGTATCAGTGTTTGGTCCATGTGTCAATGTTTTTGTCCTCCACCTGTCATCCATGTTCCATGGACACTGCTAGGCTGAAAGGGGACTTATAAAGCATCTCCTACCAATGCTCCGGATGTCCTCTGTGTCGGTGGTCTTCATGGACCCATAGGACACTGCCACACTTTGCAGCTGTGCTGCGTTTTAGGTGCAGCAAAAAATGTATCCAAAAAAACACAAGCCGTTTTTGCAAGAACGTACCTGTGGTTAGGCTGCATTTTCTTCCAGCCAAGGGGGAAAAAAGCAAATCGCACACAACAAACCTGAAATACATTAATTACCAAATAAAGGTATATTAAAGTAGCACTTCCACAAAAATCTTTATTCTCTGGCCCATTAGAAAGGTACATGATGTAAACTGTAGTGAATGTAATCTTCTTACCATGGTCTGTATTTGTGAGTTACCCCCTCCCTTCTGATCCTCAGCTGTGTCATGTGACCAACTCTCAGATCTCCGATTGACACGGGACAGGAAGTCAGTTACTTCTCTCTTCACCCCTGCTTTACTCCAAAACACCAGTAATTGTCTGGCAGCTGTCTCTAACATCATGTCCTCTGTGTATCTAAAACTGAACTTCGTCCTGTTTAAAGGATAACTGTCACATTTAGACCCTAATTTCAATTTTCATATATGTAGTTACTAATAACATGATATTCCAGGATCAGTTACTATTAGACTGACTTACCCCATATTTAATAAGATTCAGCTCTTAGCAACCAGTCATAAAACTGCAATTTCACTATTCAGTTAAGATGGCCGCCACTGCCCTCACCCAGAGGCTAATCCCGCCTGCCCTCATTAGCCAGTAACAATAGCCCCCCAAAAGTGTCAGTAACCAGATCCCTCCCCCCTAAAGGGTTAATCTCCTGCAGCACAAAGGGGTCCTCTTACCACATGTTGCTTTCATTTATACACTGAGCAGACGGCAGATCTCCCTTCCCTGGTCTGCGCTGATTCAACTCTGCATTCTCCAGCTCTGCTGAGTGAGGGAGCGTCTGCCAAGTGCAGGGACAGGGAGAAGTGCACACAGCCCAGGCACTGTTATCAGCTGCTGGGGAGGACCTGGCTTTAATCATTTACTTACAGTCCCTGACTGTCAGTAATGTGACCCTGCACGCTGCGTGCTACTGCATCCTCTGTCCTTCAACAGATAGACGGACCATGCCTAGCAACCCTATTTAAGCACAGGTAAAAGTAGGCAGTACAGGGAACAAAAATGTGGAATTAGGGGGTAATTGACTACACAGTGAAAATTTTAAATAGGGCCACCAAGGTGATATTAATCACCACAATCCAATACTCCCAACAAAAAAAAATATGACAGTTATACTTTAAGTGAGTGGGGCTGAGCA
This sequence comes from Bufo bufo, assembly GCF_905171765.1. Lineage (NCBI taxonomy): Eukaryota > Metazoa > Chordata > Amphibia > Anura > Bufonidae > Bufo > Bufo bufo. The sequence goes on from NC_053392.1 coordinate 553,443,655, forward strand.
GCCATACCAAACATGGCCATTACCAAATGTACGGCGCTGTGCTTCATCATCAATATGTAAATCCTGGAAAACCCCTTTTAAGTTTTAATTAGACAATATTGATGACTTGGGGTGCATTCATACAACCGTATAAATTGATCCACATCCGTTCCGCACCTATTCATTTCAATAGGGTCGCAAAAGATGCGGACAGCACAGCGCGTGCTGTCCACATCCGTTGTTCCTTTCTGCGGCCCCACAAAAAATATAGAACATGTCCTATTCTTGTCTGCAACTGCGGACAAGAATAGGCATTCTCTGTATAGTGCCGGCCATGTGCGGACTGCAAAATACTTACCGTTGTGTGAATTCACCCTTAACCTGATGTTAGGTCATTAGTATGTAAGTCCCAGAAAACCCAATATGAATAATATATGACATTCAATATTTTTATACTGGAGATGAAGCTAGTTCCGACTCCGCAGCCCTTGTATTAATGTTTCAGAAATGTATATACTGGTAAAACATCTTACATCTTGTATAATGAAAGGTTCAGATATTATCACTGATTCAAGATCTCTGTTTGCTGTCCGAGGATGGCATTTTTCTTTATGGAAGACTTAGAGTAAAGGAGAAGGGATGTAGTGTATGTAAGAAGAAGCCTACTTCTGCCTGGGCAAAACCCCTATGTAATTAATGGAAGAGGAAGCTCCATCTTATATGGGCAGCATAAAACAGATGATACGTGAAGAGGTCAGCGAGTCGGTTAGCGGTCTGAGAAAGCACCGCCCCAGTACTTCCACAGCTGCTGCAAAAGACTCCCCCTCCAGTGATGGTGAGATACTTTCTGGTCTGGAGGAAGGAGGAGAGTGGGGATCAATAGGGAGACTACTTTTTCATGTGGAAAATACTAACTCCCTTGTAAAGGCGGTTCGGGCCACTATGGGGTTGGACGATCAGAGGCCACACATTCAGTTCAGGACTCTGTTTGAAGGGTTAGCTCCCAAGAAGAGGAAGGTGTTTGATGTGCATAAGAACATTCAAGATGTGATTGCCAGAGAATGTAAAAGGCTGGATAGGACGTTTTTCGTCCCTTCTTCGGTGAAGTAAAAGTATCCGTTTGAAGAGGCGTTGTCTGCCCCCTGGGATAAGACCCCAAAGCTTGATGCCCTAGTAGCTAAAATGTCCAAAAAAGCCGCACCCCCCCCCCCTTCCCCCCCCCTTTGAGGACATGGGTTTGCTCAAGGACCCGATGGATAGGAGAGCAGAGGTTTATTTAATGAAAATTGGGAAGCCTCTGCGGCGGCTTTTAAACCTGCTATTGCCGCTACGTCTGTTGCCAGATCACTAAAAGTGTGGATGGGGGGAATTAGAGGCTCACATTAAAGGAGGTACCTTAGGGAGCAGGTTTTGTCTTCCTTCCCTGTTATAAGTAATGTCTTGGGTTTCTTAGCTGACGCTTCTGTGGATACCTTTAGACTATTCCAGGGGTGGAATGGGCCCAGTAACATTCAAGGCTTCTTCAGCTTCAGATCCTGCGAGATTGGGACAGAAGTCTCCCCTCTCTGGACTCGGAGAGAGATGAGTTCCTTGGACCAGGGAGGCGGTTCTCCCCTTAACCACGGATGCGATCCCTTCCGTTTGGGGAGCACATGTGGGGTCCCTGCTATTGCAGGGGATTTGGGACAGCAAATCTCTGTCCCATTCGCACAATTTTAGGGAATTGGATGCCATCAGGATAGCCTTAGTACAGAGTCTCCCGACCATCAGAGGCAGGAATGTAAGGGTCTATTCGGACAACACAACAGCAGTGGCCTATATCAATCGGCAGGGAGGTACAAGAGCTCGGGGCCTAATGTCTCTCTCCCATCAGATTTTCAGCCTCGCAGAAGCTTCTCTATTATCTCTTTCTGCAGTACGTCTAAGGGGTTCGGACAACGTTAAAGCAGACTTCCTTAGTCATCCTCAACTATTCCAGGGAGAGTGGTCCTTGGATCAGGAGGTTTTCAATCAGGTGACAGCATTATGGGGTACTCCAGAGATGGATCTCTCTGCCACCAGGGCAAACAGGAAGGAAGAAGTCTTCTTTTCCCTTTCTCCGGTGGAGCATCCGAGAGCTGTGGATGCGCTGGCTCAAACTTGGAGGCAGGGTCTTCTGTATGCCTTCCCCCCACTATGCTACCAAGAGTCCTCAAGAAAATCAGAGAGGAGGCGGCCACGGTAATAGTTATAGCTCCCTTTTGGCCGAGAAGAGTGTGGTTTTCCTGACTCGACAAGATGTCCATAGCAACACCATGGGTGCTTCCATAGTCTCAGGAGCTTCTGTCCCAGGGTCCAGTTTTTCACCCAGAGGTGAAGATTCTGCACCTGACTGTCTGGTTATTGAAAGGGAGATTTTAAAGAAAAGAGGTCTCTCCAAGGATGTAGTTGGCACTCTCTTGGCCAGTCGGAAGGAGGTCACTTCTGAGATCTACCTTAGGGTTTGGAAAACCTTTTTCGGATTCGCCAAGAAACCCGTGTCTGGGCTAGAAGCTCCTGACATCCCGCTAGTATTAGATTTCCTACAGGAAGGACAGAACAAAAAAACTTAAAGTCCAGATTTCAGCATTAATTGCCTTATTTGAGTTTAAGTTAGTGGAACATCCGCTGTAAAAATTGAATTTCTTTAGCCATTTTCTTTAGCCTACTCTTCTGAGGGGATTGATCCACCCTCTAAGGGGCCCACTCTACAAGATCAGTTTCCACGTCTTGGGCAGAGAGAGCTTCTGCCTCTATAGAGCAGATTTGTAAGGCAGCTACCTGGAGCTCCCCACATACGTTATAGACTACCTTCTAATGTAGTCGTAAGGTACTTAAGTAAATGTCTGACATGTCGTAGTTTTATTCCAATAGCCTCTCGCTGTGCGCTGCCGGAACTCCGTCCCGACCCCATTATAGTCAATGGGGACGAGCGGCAGTCCAGGGGCACACGTTCACTAGCGGCAGGACGGATCCCACAGGCTGTTCACCAGCCGTGCCGCTAGTGTGAAAGGACTGGAGATAGAGGGGATGATCGCTCCTTTTAAAAGGCGGTTCTGGTTCCTGTGTCCTGTCCTGAGGAGAAGGAGGCGGTCTCTCCAGGGGTGCTGTCATAGGTTCAAAGAAAACCGATTACCGGTAATTGTAATCCAATATTATTATTTTTTAATCCCAAGGAAAACCTATACAGACCTAAGATTTATCACATCTAAGGGTTTGCTGCAGTTGTGTCCTAGGTAGATTATACTTTGTGAAGTGAACGGGCTGGACTGAAGGCTGAGATGTTTTACCTGCAGTGACACATTGTAGCAGACTGTTAATATAACATGGAATGAGTGTCTCACAGATTAAGGCTACTTTCACACTAGCGGCAGGACGGATCCAACAGACTGTTCACCCTGTCGGATCCCTCCTGACGCTATTTCGCTGGACCGCCACTCCGTCCCCATTGACTATAATGGGGACCGGGGGGGGGGCGGAGCTCCGGCGCAGCACGGCGAGAGGCCGCCAGACTAAAAGTACTGCATGTCCGACTTTTTAGTCCGACGGCCTCTCACCGTGCACTGCCATACTGCGCTGGAGCTCCGCCCCCGTTATAGACAGTGAGGACGGAGCGGCGGCACGGCGAAATAGCGGCAGGACGAATCCAACAGGGTGAACAGCCTGTTGGATCCGTCCTGCCGCTAGTGTGAAAGTACCCTAACTAGATTGGCTACAATTGTATCAAACTCGGTTGTAGGAGAGTTCTAGGAGTTTCAGCATCTGGATGGATTGACGGCAAACAGATCTTTACAATTAAACATTTAAAAGTATGTTGCAAAGAAACATGCCTTTTCATTATTCAGGGATTGTAGGTAATTTTTATTATTTTTTGTCTTTTATATGGTTCATTATTTTTTTTTTTTTAGGCCTCTTACATATCTTCCAGTTTCTTTAGCAAGAGGAAGTTAATTCCAGGTAAGAAACCGCTCCTTTCATTTACTACAGTGTAAAGTCTATCTCCTGAGATGCTGTGTCATTGACAGTACTGCATGTAAATACACACTTGGGGTACAGCCCCTGGCTTATAATAAGTTTCCATGCACACTTGGTTTCCTTAAAGGGGGTCGTCTCACTTTAGCAAATGGCATTTATCATGTAGAGAAAGTTACCACAAGGCACTTACTAATGTATTGTGATTGTCCATAATGCTTCCTTTGCTGGTTGGATCCATTGTTCCATCACATTATACACTGCTCGTTTCCAGGAGTTACGACCACCGCTGCAGGTCAGGATGGGAGCTGCTACTCATGTGTGCCTATGTGGGCTACCACTGTCCCGTCCACCGGAGAGGCTGGCGATTTTGCTGTAGTGTGCAAGCACGGCCACTGCTGCTGGATTGCTGTAAGGAGGGAATATAAACAATTACATTAGTAAATGCTTTGTACTAAAGGGGTCACTGATTTCCAACCAATCTGATACTGATGACCTATCCAGACGATAGGTCATCTTTAAAAAAAAAAAAAAAAGTCTCAGAAAAACCCCTTAGGGGTGAGTTCACATCGTGCAGTACTTTTTTTCTTTTTTCTGTCTGAAATAACAGGTCTTTGACGGAAATGGCTCATACGGATGGTAAATGTGCATAAATGATGCACAAGATCTTGTTTTTTTTTTTATATATATATATATTATATACACACACACACAGGATCTTTTTTTCTACTCTTCTGGTGGATCAGAAGAATGAAAAAAAAAAAACTGTGATGTGAACTCACCCTTACTTTGTTTACAGAGTGCTATACAATCAAATCTGGGGTTTAAAAATGGAACCCTCTTGGAACCATGGAAATGGAAAAATGGAACCATGTTGGCGGACACTTAACCCCTCAGATGCCGCAGTGAATTCCAAATACGGCATTTGAGAGCTTTGCCCCGTAGCACTGTGCTACGATTGAGGGAGCCGTTCAGTTGATGTGGCAGCCTCAGGCCTTCAACAGGTTCCAAGGCCTACTACAGAGAGATGCGGCAGGGCTCATTAGGGACATAGCTATTCTCTCATAGACGGCAATGTTAATTCATTGCAGTCTATGGGAGATTTGATCAGACAATATCATGTTTTTAAAAATTTACACTCCAACATTGAAATTGCAGCACTAAGAAGGAAAGTCTCGGAATTACGGAAATATCTCAATTTGTTCAGTATTGAGTAGGAGTGCAATGGGCAGGAGTACACTCAATGACACATTTTGGCATGCTATCAGTGAGGTTATTAAAGGGTATGACTGTCGTAAAACCCCTTTAATGCTTGTCTGAGGAATGTTTTGCCACTCCAAATGCAGTTGGGCACGCCAACCGTAAAAGAGTGGGCCAGACCTGCCAACCCAGTGTGGAGATGATGCTCACCTGAACCCTGCCACTGGATTCGTTCTGTTGGGCACCTGGGCTGGCAGCTTTGCCCCCACATGCGCTGAGGACAACATCCGTTTAATGGTTGTCTGAGGAATGTTCTGCCATGCTGATTGCAGTGGGGCACGGAAATCATCAAGATTCACTGCTGGCTGCTCTCTTTGCAATTGCTGACCTATGACATTCCATATGTGCTGGATGGAAGACAATTCCAGAGAAGCTGCATTTCATGTTAGCACTTTTTGGCCACACAGGCTGCTCACAGTAGCACAAGCAACATGCAGCCTGGCATTGTCCTGTTGAAAAATGACTCCTGGAACACTGTGAAGAAATGGCCGTACCACTGGTTCCACGACCAAATCAATGTAACGCCAAACTGTTATTGTACCTGAAATGAAGGCTAAAGGACTCTCCGGCAAACATTATGACACTTCACATCATAATCCTGGTAGTAGCATCGGTGTGATGAGGCCTTCATTCACAAAGGAACTTCATGCCATTGCCCTTGTGATCTCCAGACCAATCTCTGGCTATCATTGTGTCTGAGACAAAAGCAGGACTCCATTGCCATCTTGCTGTGCACCATGATAGTCTTTGAGGTCAGTGGAACACCTGTAGCTGGACATCTGGCTCCTAGCCTAATGTCATGCAGATGCATTCTGATGATTTGGGTAGACCCTGTTGCTGCCCTAGGCTTGGGATGTGACGTCCCATTTCACTTGCAGTACAGTGTGGATCCCTACACGTTATTCTTCTAATCAGACGATCCGTTGCGCAGAGGTTCACCTCTGTGCACGTCTTGCTGTCATTCCAGTTTGTCGTTGTTCTACCAATCACTAGGACATGCAGTGTTGACCAGTGCTGACATCTCGGCCTAGGCGTGTAGCGGTCTGCTGAAGTGATAAACCAAGGTCTCTCAGTTCAAGGATTCTGTCCCTCTCAGTATGGGACATGTGGCGATAACTGACGAACAGGAGGCATCGCACAATTACCCCATACGACTTGATTCAATTGTTGAGGTTTCATGTGGCTTAAAATGTTTTACTTTTAATCCAGCTTTTTATGCCCCTCTGACATGCCACAGATTGGAGCTAGGTGCTTGAAAGTTTGATCCTCTGCAGATCTTAACACCACCTGCTACTTCCTCGATTTGTATAACCTTGTGGCTTGTCCGTTTTGGTGTTGCAATTTCAACATTGAGGAGTGTATAAATATATATAAAAAAAAAAAAACTTTATCCCCACATTAAAAGTATAGATCATAGGTATTGCTGCTTCCCAAATCCCCAAACTATTAAAATGTAAATGTTTGTGAAGCAGCACAAGATCCATTTGTGCAAACGCTGCTCAGTAACTTGGTGCCTGCGCAGTGAATCAAAAATGCATTCTGGTAACTATTAATTTTTCTCAGCATGATAAACCCCATCGGTCAATATGCCTGGTTTAATAGGGTTGTTCATGCTGACTCTCTTTAAAAATGCTATATGTACATAAAACTGGAAATTAAATAAGTTGTCAGAGTTTGAAATAAAAAAAGGGAAGCAGCAAGTGGTCTTAAAGGGTAACTCATGTTTTCATCAAAAAATCTATTTTAGTATATGTTACTGCTGCAGCAGCATTATGCATAAAGCAATCTTTAGATTCTTCATACCGCTGTTTTCCTTGAGTTTTTCACCTTAGTTACGGCTGTTTAAACATTTACAATATGAGGACCTTCTCAAGATGGCTCCTCTGCCAGTTCTCTGAGGCCAAAACTGCATTCCCTGAGGTCACATACACACTTGCTGTAGCCAGCAGCTTCCCGCCAGCCAATCAGATTGGATTACTGAGAGACACGCCTCCTCACTCTGCAGCCTAATGCAGGCCTGATGTGTGAAGGACCGCCCCTCTGTCTTCCTGTCGTCTTAGCCGGAGACAGACAAGCCATAGCAACTGTCTTTTAAGGGAGCAGTGGAAAGGGACAGAGGACATTAATGAAAGTTGTTATTATAAGGTAATTACAGATCTTTTGACAATCATTGACAGACTAACTCAGGTATACATGCCTAGCTCTAATAAACTAGCAAATAAAAATAATATGACAGTTACCCTTTTAATAACAGAAATCAGTGCAGTCCAGGTCAGACCTAAAGGCAGTCCTGCTGGTTTTTGTTTACAGGCTACCAGTGATGACATGCTTTACCAGCATGCGAGAGCTGCAGCCATTCTGTGGCCTCAGCAGTCACGTGCCATAGTTACTGACATCACTGCAGAGCTAATTAATGTTCCAGCACAGCATGCCGTTGCTGGCAGCCTATAAACAAAGACTGATGGGATCGGCGCTGCACTGGATTGGCTGGGGTTTGAAGAGGTGAGCGCAGGGCATAGCAAAAGCACAGCTCCTCTGTGTCTCGTTATCCTTTCTTCATGTGTCTTCCATGCATTTGCTTTAGGCCTCATGCACATGACTGTACACATTTTTTTGCGGACTGCAAAATACATATCGTCTGTATTTTTTTGTGGACCCGTTGACTTCAATGTGTCCATGGTCTGCATATTGCTGCCAAATATAGGACATGTTCTACCTCTTTGTGCAACTGACATGTGGATGTGGAAAGCACACAGATCCAGTCCTTTAAAAAAGATCGAACATGTCTGCAAAAAGCGGACCATGGACCCATGGAAGTTGATAAGTCGGCAAAACAAATGCAGACCGCGCATGGACAGTATCTGTAAAACAGAAACGGTCATTTGCACAGGGCCTTATCCAATGAATATATTGTTTTTTACATGATCTGATGCTTCTTTCTATCCCATCCAGCAATCATTTTTCTGAGGTCCACCCCCGTGTCGTAGCTGAAAGCCAGTACCATGAGAATGGCCGGACAGTTCCGAAGCTACGTGTGGGATCCCGTCCTGATCATTTCTCAGATAGCATTAATGCAGTTCATCTACTACGGCTGCCTGGGCCTCTGGATCGCATTGCTGGACGCCTTGATTCACTACAGTCCTTCTCTCGACCAGTTATTTAATTGTGAACTCCTGGGATTTTCTTCTGTACACGGGAGGATCTCCATGATGGCTTTCATCTTAAACTCTTTAACCTGCGCCTTGGGACTTCTCTACTTTATCCGCAGGGGAAAGCAGTGCCTGGATTTCACTGTGACAGTCCATCTGTTTCATATGGTGGGATGTTGGATATATAACGCTCACTTCCCTAGCACAATCACCTGGTGGCTACTGATGTTTGTATGCATTGGCCTAATGGCAGTGACTGGCGAGTATCTGTGTCTGCGGACTGAACTCAACGAGATCCCCCTCAACTCTGCACCCAAGTCTAACGTGTAAACTGTTTTAACCCAGCATACCTCTCCTGTTTCTTATACTTCAGTATTTATCCTCCACACTGTTAGATCTGCTAATGGTTACTGGAGTTTGGTTAAAACGACTTCTAGAATTGAAGCTACGGAATGACGGAGATCATGGAGTATACAAGCTGTGAGCGAGTATGTCTGTGTAACCTTTCAGCACTTGCATTACACACTCAAGGTTTTGGTTGTTTTTACGGATTGGTAATAATTACGTCCACCTTGACCTTCTTGTAGATTCTTTGTCATCTTAAACTTGCAGGAAGTTTCTTGGAAGAGAATGAAAGTTTTCCGCATCATCATTTTCTCAAAAAGGTCCATTTACAAGTGGCGGGAAAAGAAAAAAGCAAATGGATAGAGATGCCAATAAAAAGAACATGGTATAGATACTATTCTGGTATAGTACACAAGAGAGTCATTGACATTGTGACATTCTTAGTATGGTTCTATTTCAACCAGGGGAGGGCGGAAGACAGGGTTGTAAAGGAGGTGGGATATATGTAGGCCCATTGCTTTTCCCTTCTCTAAAGAGGCCTTGCCCTGTCCTTTGTTAGTTGGTGTCACAAGAAGAGAAGACACAATATGAGGGTGGTTATACACTGTTCCTATGACTTGGGCTATGTCCAGGGCTTGATGAGGTTTTAGGCATAGATTCTACCATGTTCGTACCCCATCTGCATGCAGATTAAAGGGAACCTGTCAACTGTATGCTGATCTCACTGAGGGCAGCATAAAATAGTGAGACGCACTGATTTCAGCGGTGTGTCACTCATCAGCTAAAAGTAAGTGGTTGCTGAGAACCAGCATCATAATCATTATAGAACAGGCCTTGAAAAGAGTCAAATCTACCTGAGAAGAGTCCTGGTTATTCATAATCTCCTGCTCTCTCACCCATCTGCTGATGATTGGCAGTTCTCTCCTAGAGAGAAAGGGAGAAAACTAGGTAGAAGACTGTCAGCCATCAGCAGGTGGGCAGGAGAGCAGGAATTCATGAATAACCAGGACTCTTCTCAGGTGGCCGGGACTCTTTTCCAGGCCCAGTCTGCAATGACTGATGTTGGTTCTCGGCAACCACTTACTTTTAACTTTGCACACGATCGTATCAGTTTCTTGAGGGCTGCAAATTACAGATCCGCAAAACATGGATATGGACCTTCTGCGCTCCGCATTTTGCAGATCGGAATGTCCGGCCTTATAGAAATGCATAATCTTGTCTGCAAAACGGACAAGAATAGGACATGTTCTATTTTTTATTTTTTTGCTGGGGCGCGGAACGGAAATGAATGGGTCCACATCCGATCTGAACTGAAAATACGGTCATGTGCATGAGGCCTAATGCTGTGCGCTCCTGTCAGTGGAAGGGAGATCAGAACGAGACCTCCCACTGATGCCAGCTGCGAGTGTTTTACATTGAACTCGCTCATGTGTCTGGCCTTATGGCCACCGCTGCAGAAATCAGGATCTGCTTTAAAGTCTTTGAAAAGTTGGATTTGCCTGTAGCAAATCATGAATAGAGGAGTTCTCTAGTTTCAATATTATTTTATTTTTTGCCCACTGTACTGTTATATTTTTTTTTCTCCTGTTTTCTCAGCTTCACTACATCCTGGCAAGATATTTAAATGAAAAACTTCCTGTAGTATTTTTTAAACAAACCCAGATTTTCTCCATGTAGCTAATATATAGGGGAGAGGCGTGGGGAGTGTGACTACTGCAAACAGCATATCCAGTCCTGAGAAGCATTACAGAGCAAAGCATGCTGGGTTTGGTTAGAAAACCCAGCAGGAAGCTGATAAAAACAGGAAGTTCTGCTTGTAAACCTCCTAGCAGAATGCAGTGATTCTGAGAGCAGGAAAGGGAGGTGATCACATGGAAAACAGGTATATGGGCCAAAAAATATATAGTATGGGTACTCTGGAAATAAAATTTTAAAAAAAACTCATTGTAAAATCAGAGAAGGGCTGCACTGTGGTCCGTTGTCACCTGCAAATTGCTCTAAAAGTGCAGGAAAATGTATTTAAAGGGATTGTTCATCTTTGTGGAGCTTTTCTACAGACCATGGCATTACACAATCCTTACCACTGGGTTCCAGTTTAATCTCTGCCCCGCTGGCTCTGCAGGTTACTGGTCTCCCCGTATCAACATTTGGTTTGATGCCGCGTCAAGTGACCGTGGCAGCCAGTCACTTCACCCATGTGTCGTGTCAATGGGTCACATGACGCATGCGTATCACGGCTATGACTAGTCATTGGCTTCAGCCGTCACGTGACCAGTAGTCAAACCGGCTGTTGACGCTGGGAGACCTGGGACCTGCAGGGCCGGAGCTCAGCGGCAGGTATCAGGTAAGTGTATTTACCACCGTGGGTCTGTAGAAAAGCTCCACAAAGATTAACAATTACTTTTAAAGGGGTTGGGCAAGTGATTTCAAAATTTGCCCCATGCCAGTGAATGCTGTCAAATAGCAGCTCTGGTTCTCCTCCTGGTGTTTGTATGCAAGGTGTAGAGCCATATGGCACAAGAATGCTGAGGCCAGTGATTGGCTGCAATGATCACATGACCATGCACCACAAGGAGGACTAAAGCCGCACAGATAATGGTGGAGAAGAATCCAGTGAGTATATGGTTATTTTATTTTATAGCATTTACAGTCATGAGGGGAACTTTAAAATAAGCCTGACAGCCAAATCAGGGGCTCGACCTGTAATAAAGAATAGATGATTATTTAGCCTGTGCAGCAGTGACGTCAGGTTCACGACCTGTGACCGCTATAGTCAATAAGTGGTGCACTGAAGAGGCCAGTGATTGGCTTCAGCGGTTACATGTTGTTAACATGACATCACTGCTGCAGCTCGGAGAACGGAGCCCTGCCAGGAGAATCTCAGCTCCAGATCTGTCAGGTAAGTAATCAGCTATTCTTTTTTTCCCTGAGTTGTCTGGTTTCCTTATGAAACTGGACAACCTCTTTAAAGTTGAGCTCTAGTTTTATTCAAGGATAAGTAATCTGGCTCAGGCCTGGCATGGTGATGCCCCCAAGACACGGCAAACTAGAAGCATGTTGTTTTTTTTTATTTGTTTTTGTTTTCAATGGTTCTCCTCAAGCAAACAGTGAAGGTGTCATTTTATTCTAGGGCAGGAGCTAGAAAATGTAGGTTTTCACACATTGAATGAGGTATCTTCTGTGGGCTTAGTATTCGAGTATCCTAGCAATGTGAATACTTTACATTAATCTTTAGAATATAAGACCTCCAAAATGTGTAACTTCCCACCCCTTCCCAAAACCATAAAGCTGCCAACACTGCCAGTTGGTCTTTCTCTTACTACTGATGGTACTTGGGCGAACCCGATAACATTGGAAAGTACTGTGGGTATTATTGCTGTGAACTACTGACCATATATCTGCCTGTGTGTAAACTGGGTGATGACCAGTATCACCACTTCCATTTGTGTTGTCGGTGACTGGCTGGTTAGACGGTACTCGAGATCTGTCATTGCTGTAGGCCTCACGCACACAAACGTTCTTTGGGTCTGCATCTGAGCCACATTTTTTAGCAGCTCGGATGCTGACTCCTTTAGCTCAACGGGGCCGCAATACATGTGGGCAGCACTCTGTGTGCTGTCCGTGCTGCAGCCCACCAAAAAAATAAAATAATATAGGACATTTCCTATTCTTGTCCGCATCATGGACAAGGATAGGACTGGTCTATTGAGGGCCAGACTTTCTGTTCTGCAGAATGCACACAGCTGGTATCTGCATTTTGTGGATGGCAAAATGCTGTATGGCCATGTACATGAGGCCTTAAAGGGAACCTGTCACCTGGATTTTGGGTATAGAGCTGAGGACATGGGTTGCTAGATCGCCGCTAGCACATCTGTAATATCCAGTCCCCATAGCTCTGTGTGCTTTTATTGTGTAAAAAAAAAAAAACATTTGATACATATGCAAATTAACCTGAGATGAGTCAGAGCTTGAAAATATGACTCTTCTCTGGTCACACAAGTAAGATATGACTATTTTATGTTAATTTGCATATGTATCAAATCGTTGTTTTTTTTTACACAATAAAAGCACAGAGAGCTATGGGGACTGGGTATTGCGGATGTGCTAGCGGCCATCTAGCAACCCATGTCCTCAGCTCTATACCCAAAATCCTGGTGACAGGTTCCCTTTAATTAGACAAATCGACTGTTTAGGAAACGGTGAAAGCCCCACTGCAGTGTTATGCCACATCCGTATCAGTGACAAGGATCCATGTTTTGTCCATTTTTTTATTTTTATTTTTTTTTTTTGCCCTCCATGTGTCTTATTCCACAGACACTGCTCAGCTGAAAATTAATTTCAAGAGCATCTCCTACCAATAATCTGTGAAACACGGATACCGCTTTTTTTTAACAAACTCATAGACTATAATGGACGGACAAAAATAGGACATGCTTCCATGTTGTAACCCCAGAGTGTGGTAAATTTAAAATCAGTGGCTACATGGAGAACACAGACAGCCCACGTACGTGATTGACCAATGTCTGAATAAAGCCTTATACAGTACCAGGTAAGTAGATGGGATTTTAAAAATCTTATCTACATGACGTGGAACTTTTTTTTTTTTGCACATAAAATAATCTGTGGTTGTGGATATTGAAATTCACAGCATGTCAATCCGTTGTGAAAATTTTCATTGCAGATTTCATACAAATCGGCTACATAATATCCATGTAACACACGCAAATTTCGCTTCATTACAGAATCGTTGAAAAATACATTGCCGTGTGCATGTGAGTTTACTGTTGATATTGTATTGCAGTTTAATACACCTTGGTCCCATGCCAGTGAACAGTACTGAGCTGCAACACCGGACACAGTCACTGCTAAAAGTAAGGGGATGCAGCGGGTGCCTCAGTTTGTTCAGAGTCGGCCCTCACTGATCTTACTTTGATAGCCTAGCCTATGGATCCATTTTAAAGAACTGGATTAGTCCTGGTCAGAAATGCTCTTTTAGCACCTAACAAAAGGCGTTATAAAATCTATTAAGCACAATTTTTATGTATAGTTAATAACATTTTTAAAGGAAGTCTAACCGTCCAAAACTGCTGACGGCACTAGTTAGGGTTGGGGATTGCAGGACAAATGTTTTATGGAGCTTTCATTATCAGGAGTAGTGTGAATAGGAAGTCTTATTCTGATGGATTCAGGTCCTGCAAGTGCCCAGGAGGCGGGGCTTCACTGTGAGGTGCCCTCTGCATTAAGCTGCTTTACAACCCCTCCTCTGAGTGACAACTGTAACAAACCGGTACAGCTGTCATGTAGAGGGATGGGGCTGCGAAGCTCCGCTTCCTGGATATTGCATTACATTTTTCCCCAGGAAAGGTGGTTTATAATATCTGGTCACATGAACTATAAAATTATAATGTTATTTAACCTGAAAGGTGAGCAATGTAAAAAAAAAAAATGCTAGAATTGCTGTGTTTTTTTTTTTTTTTTTGTTTACCTAGTCTCCAAAAGAAAACTTTTATGTACCCCAAAATGGTGCAATGAAACTCATTCTGCAAAAAAAGCAATCCTATAGCTCTATCAATGAAAAAATAAAGTTATGGTTCTCAGAATGTGATGACAAAAGATTTATTTTCTCTTACTAGTAAAAACATAAAAATCAGCTTATAGAAATAGGGTATTGCTATAATCATACTTACCCACAGAATAAAGTTAACAGTTATCCCACATGGTGGATGCCATAGAACCCAAATACAGTTTGTGAAGTTCTAGGGCGATACCAAGGTGATGACATATCTTCGCGACGGCCATCACTTTGAGATGAGAATATCCCTTTTAAACCGCTAACAATTTAAAGAGCTTGGGCAGCAGGGTGAGTTGGGAAGGGCTACTTTAAGCCTTCATATCTTAAGACTGGTCTTGTTTGAAATTTAGATGGCAATCTAAGCTTTAAAACAAGACCAGAATCACAACATTATCTCATCTTCATCGATATACAATTATCAGCTAAATATAACCTTTTGAAATCGGGTAGGGAGTGACAGCAGCTGAAAGTGAAAGCAGGTTTCAGCTGCCTTCACTCCCAACCGATACCCCCACCAATCAGCGGTTAGGAGAGAAAGCAGCACTTGTATGAGTGTTGCCTTCTCTTTACTGTTAACCTGTTTGCCGTCACTACCACTGGCTCCTTCCTGTTCAAGTGAATAAGGACATAGCGGAGCTCTAATTACACTGCTTAGCGCTGCAATGTTGAAGGCGAGCAGGTAAACGGAAAAGAGAAGGCAGCACTTGTATGAGCGCTGCTTTTTCTTCCCCCAGCCAACTGCCAGCACCCACATTGATTTGATATTAGTGACCTATCCTGAGGATAGGTCATCAATAAAATTTAAAAAAGTGGACCACCTCTTTAAGGCTAAATTAGTTATGTCACTAAGGGGTTTAAATGCCCTTCAGTCACCTGAGTTGTGCACCAATTATATTTACTTCAGACATAAATTCAAAATCTACAATAAAAAGTGACATTTTAAGGAGGATTTTTCCAATGTTACTGTGACTGTTGGGGGTTAATATACATGTCTGTCTGCGAGCCATCTAATTGATTTAAGGCCAGGTGTGGGATGTTGGCTTAAAGGGTCATTTTATTTTTTTATGTAATTGGATTGGTCTGAGTAAGTTTACCTTAGTTCCCTAGTTAATACTTTTGTATAGGTATTGAATTACCTAGTAATTGCAGCATGTTCTTTCCTCCCCCAGGCATTTCAGTGGTGCGGCTAAAACAGCGTTGCTAGGTGTCCTCCGTCTCCTATCTTCTATATACAGAAGACGGAGGACGTAGTATTGGGCAGTCCCGAACGCTGCATGCACGCTCCCGTCGGACCGGGATAGTGCCGATATTCGCAAATAAAAATTTGCGATCAACAATTCAGGAGGAAGAGGGCGTGTTTAAGTCTGGAGAAAGCCGATTGGTTGGGGTGAGGCTGCGCGTTCCCGAGATGAGCCAAATTAATTCTGGGTAGTTAGGGAGGGAGGTCTTAGCCTCAGGGTAAGGGCATCGGCGGCCATCTTGAGAAGATAGTCAGTCAGAAAGAAGACTTGTGAGGAGCAGTTGCTATGGACGAAATCTTATAAAACAAGTGGTATGTGAACATAATTAGTGATTATGGATTATCACCACAGCAGCAGCAACAACATATATGAACATTTTTAGTGAAAATATGTCAATTATCCTTTAAGGTTCAAAGTGTGTCCTTTCTGTGACATTTGAAGGATAGAACTGAGGATGTGCTTCCATCTCAGTGAGCAGGACAGAGAAATTAGAAATGAGCAAACAGCAGGTGGCGCTATACAGATAGATTTTATTGAATAACTCAGTGGCTATACTAAATTTTTTATTACATACAATTGCAAAAGTATTCAGATCCAGGTGCTGGTTTGAAAAATGTAGAATATTTTTCATGGGACAACCTGTTTAAGTGGGCACGAAGAAATCCTTTTTAGTTGTTACTGTGATTGACAATTGTACTGAGGTTGGAGGTTCATCGAATACAATTTCATAACTGAGAGGAGAGTTTACAGGCGTCTTATTTCTACGTTTGGTGACCAGGAGACTTTACAGACTCATAGCAGACTTTATTCTTCAGCTTCCATCGTTTCGCCCTCCAGCCGTGAACGTCAGCCGCTTTTCTTGTGGTTTATTTCTATTCTTCTGGTGTTTTTGTGTGAGAAGGCTCAGATCGTCACCATGCCCTGTCTGGTATTTCAGTAACGCACAATGTCATTTAATAAATGAGACAAAGCAAGAAAGAGTGAAAGTTTTGTCCTCGTTATTTCTGCATGCTCCATTTAAAGCAACTTCAAAAGTATAAAAAATATTTAAAGAGGACCTTCATCAGTTTAGCCCTAGTTTAATTATGGTCTTACCTTATAGGGAGGCCCCCACTGATGCCATGGCACTTTTTTATTTAGCGAGGGAGGAGCTCATTCTCCTTGGCTAAGAGTGGTGTGCTCTGATTGGATGCGCTCACAGCCATGGAGAAGAGAACCGCCCCCAGTGAAACTGCGAGTCTCCGCCTAGTATAACCGAGTCTGCTCATAATATAAGGCGCCAAAATCAACGGGGCCAACAGTGGACGAATGGGGGGGGGGGATTTTGGGAATAAGTGCCATGGCATCAGTGGGGGCCACCCTATAAGGTAAGACCATAATTAGACTAGGGCTAAACTGCTGAAAGGTCCTCTTTAATAAAAAAACAGGGACCAGTCTATACATAAAATGCTTAAACTGGCAAATGACGTCTCTCCTTTTGACTATTTGATCCTTTGCTGTGCATTGGAAAAACCCTCTAGGAGGCGAGCTCCGCATAGTGGTATTGGATGTGTACGCCGCGGAGATATCCCATATTACCCTAGTACCTCATTCACACAGCGCCATGTTCACCAGACGTGTAATAGGGCTTCTATGGGAGGCATACAGAATCTCCATGCGTAATACGTGATACTTACCCATTGAATTTTACAGCAAAAATCACAAGAACAAATTATGGCATGCTGCAGATCTAATCCACAGCGTGAATGTGGTTTAATATGGCCTGTGGAATGGTGTTCATCAAATCCCTGTATTGGTCATGTGACACTTGGAGACGTATGACTGCTGAGGCCAGTCATTGCCTGCAGTGGTGCATGTGGCTGCAGTTTGGCTAAAAGTAAACAAACCTGGGACTGGAAAATCGACGAACACCCCCTAGTGTGCAGGCCTGGAGTGGAAGGGACTAGTGTTGAGCAAACTTGTGTTTTCAAGTTCGGCGTACAAGATTCGAGTTATCGAAGAATCCCATTATGGATTCCGCTACCACGGACCATAACGGAATTCTATGACTGCATGCACCACGGAAGCCTATAAGGCATCCTGTATTGCATTCCATCATAATAGAAGTCTTTGGCCAGCATAGACTTCTATTATGACGGAGTGCCAATATAGGAAATAAGCAATTCTGTACAAATAATGGATCTAAAGCCTCATGCACACGTCCGTGAAACACGGACCGTGTGATACCGGCCTGGATTTCTTCTGAGTGCAGGAGCGCACGGCGTCATTGGTTGCTATGACGCCGTGCGCTTCCTGCTGCTGCCGCCGCCGCAGTACAGTATAGATCATACCAGTGGATTACTGTACTGCGGCAGCAGGAAGCGCACGGCGTGCGCTCCTGCACTCAGAAGAAATCCAGGCCGGTATCACACGGTCCGTGTTTCACAGACATGTGCATGAGGCTTAAAAGACCCATGATTGTTCAGAATACAAAAAAAATAAAAAAAAATTGTAGGCTCAAATATGATATTCAAAATCATAAAGTAAAAAATTTATTAAATATATAAAAAATAAAAAAGTTTAAATCACTCCCCTTTCTGTATAATTAAAAAATAAATACATTATGGGCATCACCGCATCTGAAAACGCCCGTACTATTAAAATAAAAAAATATTTTTCCAATATGGCGAATGGCGTAACCGAAAAAGGGCCAAAATGGCCAATTTGACATTTTCTTTTCATTGCTTCTCTTACACAAAAAATGTTATAAAATGTGATCAAAAAGTCACCCACACTCCAAAATGGTATCAATAAAAACTACAGATTGTCCTGCAAAAAAGGAGCCCTCAGCACAGCTCAGTAGATATAACTCTAAGGAAAAAAAAAAGTTATGGGGGTCAGAATATGGTGATGTAAAATAAAAAATAAACTTTTTCACAGTTTACATTTATTTTTACACTATTTAGACATATAAAACCTATACATATGTGGTATCCTTGTAATTGTACTGACCCAGAGAATGAAGAGCACAGGTCAGTTTTGCCGCAAAGGGAACTCCATGGGAACTATACCTGTGAAACGGTGGAGGAATTACTTTTTATTTTATTTTATTATTATTCTTCCATTCTTTTTTTCCCCACTTCCCACTACATTGTATGCCATATAAAATGGTGGCATTATAAAGTACAACTTGTCCCGCAAACAATAAGCCCTCATAAAGCTATGTGAACAGAAATATAAAAAGGTTGCTTTAGTTTTCATTTTAACTGCAATAACACAATGCAAAAAAAATTGGTTGCAAAGTGAACCTTTCCTTTTAAATAGACAGAATAGGACAACCCACTGATCTAAAGAAATGCATTGAGTCACGGAGTTGTACCTTTACACAGAACATGTCGGCATGACTGATGTGTTATGAAGTGACTCACTTTGCCAGTCAGAGCAGTGACTATAATATTCAGATTATTCTAGAACGAAGAGGTGCGATCATCACTCCCACAGGATTGTCACACTGACTTTTTTTTAAATTCCTTTCATGGGCAGATTCGCCCTAGACCGTACAGGAAAATGTCCCGGTGGACCAATTCCCAGAGCGCGGCTCAAGCCGCCCTCTTAGCCGCCAGCCGGGTACATAAAGATCTGATGCTCTCAGCATTAATTAAAGAGGACCTTTCACTTGAATAAAAAATGTGAACTAACTATACAGACATGGTGAGCGGCGCCCAGGGATCCCCCTGCACTTACCATTATCCCTGGGCGCCGCTCAAGCCGCCCTCTTAGCCGCCAGCCGGGTACATAAAGATCTGATGCTCTCAGCATTAATTAAAGAGGACCTTTCACTTGAATAAAAAATGTAAACTAAGCATACAGACATGGAGAGCGGCGCCCAGGGATCCCCCTGCACTTACCATTATCCCTGGGCGCCGCTCCGTTCTCCCGGTATAGCCTCCGGTATCTTCATATGTTCGGCTAAACTGGGCGTCTCCTTCTCCCATGCTGTAGCGCTGGCCAATCGCAGCGCTCAGCTCATAGCCTGAGAGTTTTTTTTTTCTCTCAGGCTATGAGCTGAGCGCTGCGATTGGCCAGCGCTACAGCCTGGGAGAAAGAGACGCCGGCAGGCTCTACCCAGTTGAGCCGAACATATGAAGATACCGGAGCCTATACCGGGAGAACGGAGCGGCGCCCAGGTATAACAGTAAGTGCAGGGAGATCCCTGGGCGCCGCTCTCCATGTCTGTATACTTAGTTTACATTTTTTATTCTAGTGAAAGGTCCTCTTTAATGTAGGAGAATAAGCTACTTACACACATGGCTGACAGCCGCAGATGCCCTCCTGAATTCAACTATATTGATCTCCTCAGGACAATGATACCGTTTCATACTGTGGTGTAGGGTGTCAGTATTTTGTGCTGTACTGCGGTATTTGTTTCTGCGGGGGCGGTATCTTGTGCTGCACAGTGTTATTGCTGGCCCCGCCTACTTGTGTTGCCAGCCTTCTGTCAATTTAGACCTTCTTACAATACGGGGATACTTTAAGTTCCCAGTCCAACTCTGATTCCTTTACTTAGGGTGGTTTCACATACAGGTTTTTAGTGGCATTATTGGACTTGCAGATATTAGGGTATGCTGGGAGTTGTAGTTTTGCAACAGCTGGTGGGCTGCAGTTCGAGCATCTCTGGTCTATGGGAAATGCACTCATTGACAAATAAAAATAACGCATCCAGATGGAAATGCCGGATTGCTGCAAAATGTGGCATGCAGTTATGTCTCAGGCAGATATGTAAATGATTACAGGTGTGGTCTTATTCTGCACTGGGTCTTGCCACAGGAGAGCATAAAAGTGCTTCCCCCACTGCCCTATAAAAAGGCTCTCAGAGGCTACTTTTGGGTGTTGGACCTCTTGGTGAGAGATCTTTCACTGCTAGAATGCACTCAACATTTTACACTTTACACAAGAGAATCAGGATGGTTGTTTTAATGAATTGCCCGCCATCTAGGCTGTTCTGACCTACCTGTTAGGAAGTGTTGGGAGTGGTGGTTGCATGAGGACACGCACACATGGCGAACATGCTCTGGACCACCCAGACAGACCACTAGTAGAAAGGATCCACCGAAGAGAACTAGCAGCTCCCACGGTTTAGTTGTCTATCATCTAGACACAGATACCACCTTATTACTGTCCTCTGTCTCTCTGTTCCAGGCACTAAGCAGAAGGAGATTTGGTGTCACAGCGCCCATTACATGTCCTGCCATTGACAGCCAGCCACCATCACTTTCATTAGTGTTCCTTTCATGGCAGGGCTTCCAGCTGGCATCTTTCAGAAGGATAATGCTCTTCCAGACACAGCAATGGTTTCCCAGGACTCTGTCCACCAGATTAAGACACTTCCTTGGTCTGCCCAGTCGCCAGATTTATGGCCAATCAAGCATGGGTCCAGCTGTAACATCGGTGGGCAGATGTACCACAGGACACCATACAGAACCTGTATTCCTCCATGTCCAACCATATCTCATCTTATATCCAGTCTAGAGGCGGCCAAACAAGGAACTAGTGCCTCCATTCAATCGTACAGTTTTACGATAAATAATAAGATAATAAACTTATCCTTTCAGGGTGCTGCCACCGGTTCAGGCTTTTTGATGTAGCTTTTGAAGCCAAAATCAGGTGTAGATTGATTATAACAGGAGAGCAAGTACTGAGGGCAGAGACTTCTCCACTTTTTTCAAACCACTCCTGGTTTTTGCTCAAAAAATCTGAACGTGTAGCAGCAACCGCATTTTTTGCTACTGCCATTTTTGTTAATTACGATAGGTGGCATTTTTTGGGTATCGATTTTTTTTCTTTTTTTTTTAACGCAGCATGTTGGAGGTTTTAGCGGGGGGTTTTTTCTGCTGTTTTCACATCAGCTCCTCTGCAGGGGAAAAATGCCATAAAAATGAGGTTTAAAAGAGTTGTTTAGAAAAAAACGCCATAAAAACCACAAGCAGCGCTTATGGTGTCAACTCTGTGAACTAAAAAACGCCAGTGCAGAATCACGTGTGATCATTGCGACCACTTAAGCCCCTGGCTCCATATCCTAATCAGAGAGAACTGGAGGAGGAGAGAAAATGGGACAGCTTTTGGGACAGTGTATTGTACTGCACAGTGGTATATGGCTCTAATGGGATGGTATTTTGTACTATGATATTACTGACCCCGCCTATTTGTGCTGCCCCGCCTTCTGTCAATTTGGACTTCCCTACAACATGGAGCCACATTTAGGATTTTTTTTCAAGGGCCACTTTAAGTTCCCAGTCCGTCCCAGGATGGGACCCGCACAATCACAAAAATTAGGTGCCAGAGTCCCTAGAGTGAATGGAATGACTATCACGCATACGCTCTGCTGCTCAGCTTGGGCCCCCGTCCTTCAGTGCTTGTTGGCAAGGGGCAGGGGAGCACATATCCTTCCTGCTGCCTTTGGAAAAACATTGAAAGGGCACCCCCTCATGCCAAATTCTTAACCTAACCCCTTCCCTCCAGCCAGAGGTGTAAATTGACCAGTATGCACTTTCTATAATGCCAGTATCTTATGTGGCACAAGGGTCTTTGGGCCCCCTCAGGCTCCTGGGCCCAGTAGCGACTGCTACCTCTGCACCCCCTATAGCTACGCCCCTGCCTCTAGGCTCCATTAAAGTGAATGGGTCTGAGCTTGAGCAATGCCAAAAACCAGGCATGCTCACCCTGCGGCCCTCCAGCTGTTGTACAACTACAACTCCCACAATGCCCTGCTGTAGGCTGTTTGGGCATGCTGGGAGTTGTAGTTTTGCAACAGCTGGAGGGACGCAGGTTGAGCCTGCCTGCCATAAACAATCTGAGTGAGAACAGATGTGGTGCTGATTTTGGCAGAAAGCAGCCATTTGTTTCTAATTCTGGACATACTTCTTAATTTTGTTTAGAAGGAAAATAACCAGTGACCACCAGTTCTCCATTGTGTGGACCCTGTCAAGCAGCTCCCCATATTTCAAGTAGATGGCATGGTAATGAAGCAGGGATGCAGTTCTATCTTTCCTTTCAGGTTTTCAGTTCAGTTTGTATGTAGCGCTGCAATGTTGTTGAAGGACAGCTTGCCTTTTTACACTAGTGAGAACATTATGGTGACAGTCTGTGTGTAGTGCTCCATGATTACTGTAGGTGGCAGCACTCTACTGTGACATCCAATAGCTGTATTCAAGACATTTCTGTCCAGGTAGGAGAATAGCTATAGGAGGTGCAGAAATAGTAGTCGCTACTGGGCCCAGGAACCTGAGGGGGGCCAAAAACTCCTCTGCCACGTCATAAGAAGACCCCAAAGCACATGGTATGTGGGGGAAGGGGTCCTCTTACAGAGTTTGCCCTGGGGCCCAGGTTAAATCACTGCGTCCTCGTAAGCAATGTTGCAGCAGTCATATTATGATAAGGTTTTTTTTATCGAAGACAGGGTCAAGTGCAGCAAAAAATTCCACCCCACCAGACCGAAATACCATAATGCTGTCAGCCAGGTGCCTAAGTACCAGATGCTCCTAGCATTAATTAATGTTGAGAGCATCAGAGCTCGGGCTGCCCTCTGGGTTTTGAACCACAGGGAAATTTCCCTGGAGGGTCTATGGCAAGATCGTCCCTGTCTGGAGCAACATCTTGTGGTATTGCTGCAATTGAGGGGGTTAAAGACCGCCAGTGTGCTCATGCTCTAATAACGGGCTCTTACTGACAGTCAGGGTTCTTAGCGCAGGCTGCTTCACAGCCAGGATCAGAGGTAGCTGTTAACCCTTTCAAGCCGCAGTCCATACCGCAGCATGATCAAAGGGGACTTCCCCCGGCAATCGGGTCACCGTGTTTCCCAGTGACCCAGTTGGAGACTGGGGGAGTCATTGTGGCCATCCCTGAGGATTTATGAAGGACTAGGGTTGCCATAACAGCAGCCTGTGTCATACTGACAAAGAGCATAATATATTAGCATACAGGGGTATACTAATCTCATATATATATATATATATATATATATATATATATATATATATATATATATATATATATATGACCTTCTTTATGCGCGACCAAAAGACTGGACCGATCTTCACCAAATTTGGCATACAGGTACATCAGGTGTCCGGGAAAGTTTTAGACCGGGTCTCAGCTCTCTAGGACGTACCGTTTCTGAGATATTCCCAAAAAATGACCCACATTAGCCAATACAAGCCTACAAAACTGCCATAAACACAGTTTTACTCCAGGTTTCCATAACAACCCAGCCATTTTTCTTTACTGCTTAAAGGGGCGGTCACTGTAAAAGTCACTGTGAAAGTCACTGTTAAAGGGGCGGTCACTGTGAAAGTCACTTTTAAAGGGGCGGGCACTGTGGAGGTCTGTGTTAAAGGGGCTGGCACTGTGAAGGTCACTGTTAAAGGGGCGGCCACTATGAAGGCCACTGTTAAAAGGGTGGTCAATGCTAAAGGGGCGATCACTGTAAAAGGGTCGGGCACTGTGGATGGCACTGTTAAAGGGGCGGCCACCGTGGAGGTCGATGTTAAAGGGGTGGCCACTGTGGAGGTCAATGTTAAAGGGGCGGGCACTGTGGAGGTCAATGTTAAAGGAGCGGGCACTGTGGAGGTCAATGTTAAAGGGGCGGGTACTGTAGAGGTCACTGTTATGGGGGGAACCGGTCAATATCTTTTTACGACACACAGAAACATAAAATGAAATACAGATGTAGCAGGGGTAACACACACACACTCTTAACTCAAATTTCTTAACTCATCACGTTATCTTGAAACAAAAGCCATTGAAAAGCAATTGCTTAACGCATTTAGTTGCATTTAGTTTAGATAACATGTCTCATAAAGCATGTGTGTTAACCCTGCTACATCCGTAGATGAAATATACCCGTGCGAAGCCGGGTCCTTATGCTAGTACATTATAAATATGAAATAAAGGAATAATATAGTAATCACATAATGGAATTAAAAAAAATAATCAAATAGTGTAAAAAAAAATCACAATCCCCCCATTCCTGAAAAAAAATCTCCATTATTTAGTGTAATATACATTTATTGTGCACACATTAAATGAAAATAAAAAATGCACATATCAGATATCCATATGACAGTAATAACCAGGAAAATGTAATTATCAGGTAATTTTGTGTGAAGCATAAACGGCCTAAAAAAAAAAAAAAGACACTTTTTTTTGCTTTCTATATTACCGCAGCAAAAATAAAAATTACAGTTACACCGTAATTTATATGTACCCCCGGACAACGCCAAAAAATAAAAACATTTCTCGAACATAAAACAAGGCCTCAGAGTGCCACGTCAGTAATAAAATAAAAATGTTATAGTGTCACGGCGGTGTCTCTGTTGTTGTAGTTCGCCGTGACACGTCTGCTGTGCATGCAGTTGCCTGGGGCAACGTGTTGTTATGCATGTTTGTGCACTGCTCTCTTTAACTTTGTTCCTTCTCAGTCTGGTGTGTGTGGGGTTAAGGTGTAGATCTAGGTGTGTACTGGGTGTGGCCTCATGGTTCTACTTATTCTGGTGCTGTGAGCTTGAGGTCAGTGGTTTTCCTGCCTTGGTTGATGATGAAGCTTTACTCCTGTCTGGATATTCCATCTGTCCAGTGTGAGGGCCACTTAGTTAAACATCAATGTCTCTCCTATTTCTTCCCCTTTACCCATTCTCACCTGTTGTTTTGTTAGGTGTGGTTTATGTTCAGGGTGTGTTATGTCTAGTTTGGTGTTCCATGTCTGGTCTGTTTGGTGTTTGTAGTACAGCATGGTTGCTAGACATTTCCCGTGTCTGTGCCTTCGGTGAGAGTGTTACTGGGTTCCACCCTGTTGCTGCGGCAGGTAAGTTCTTGTTGTTCCGGTGTGTTGTTGTATCACTGGGTTCTTACCTGCCGATCCAGTTGCTGTACAATGTCTTCCCCTAGCTATGCTGCTAGGCCTGTGGAGACTCCTGTTCATCCGTGTTTTGGAGGGACAGGTCGTCTCAAGTTGACCTTCATCTCAGGGATCATCAGGGCGACTCAGGGTCTGAGGTTCCTGTGTATGAGCCCTCCTACCATCTGGATCCGCTCATACGGTTAGGAGTCAGGGCGAGGTTTAGGAATGCATTAGGAGGTTCCCGACTCCCTTATCCCGGTATCCAGGCCATTAGTATTCGGTGTGGACTTCCCCCACTCCACACCGTGACCTATGGTCTCTGAAATGCAAAGAGGCAAAAATGAAAAAATGTTGTTAGTCATTAAAGTGTCTCTGTCTCCCAGATCAACCCTACCCCACCAGGCATATAGCCTGGTAGGGTTGATGACGCTGACATAAACGATACCTTTCTTTCTTCTGTAGTTGTTCTGGTGGTAGAGAAAAATCTACTTTTATAAATATGCAAATGAAGTATTCAAGCACTTGAAGGCAGGCTTATGCCATCCAAGCACTGCTTCAGCGATGGCACCGTTGCTTAATAATGACGCCCCTCACCTGTTGACCACGCCCACATGCCTTTAGATTGACAGCGCTAGACTTTCCGGTTTAGCTATGAGATCCCCGCACCTACGCACTCGCATCCAGAACAGCCCGGGTTCAGTGACGTTCAGGCTCATTCCCGTTGCAGCCTGCTATCCGAACGACGGGGAGATGCAGCGGTGGCCGTGGCATCAGGAGCAATGTAGGGGTGGAAGGTAAGTACAACCTCTGCGAGGGGCCCGGGCATATAGGGGGCATTATAGGTCTTGGATAACCCATTTAAAGTAACAATTCTCATTACTGGTTTTATTTCTATTTCTCAAATCCTATGCATAGCAGGTATACAGATTTACTAATGTGTCTGCCCTTAAAATCTGTCTGAGGAATGGCACAATTTTGGTGCAATTTGGCACAACCAGGGTTTTTATACTTTTTTTTCTGACTTGCTGAAAAAGGGTGGAAAAGAGCGAGGCTTAATATAAAGGGGCATGCTCTAAGATGCGCCAAAATTGCACCACAATTCTGGCATAAAATTCTGTCACAAAGTAAGCCAACCAATAGTTGGTATAGTGTCAGTGAAAAGGGTCTATTACTTCACCAGATTTAGTATCCAGCCTGAGCCCCTGTGATAAATGTGGTGCAGCTCTGGATAGCCTAAGTTTGTGCCATTTACAGGTTTAGTAAATCTGGGCCAGTGTCCTTAAAGAGCATCTCTCAGCAGGATCAGCCCTTTTAAAAAATGCATAATGCCTGATAGGGTTAACCCTGCTGAGTAAAATTATTCCTTGCTCCATTCTGAAGAAGCCCTCGCAGTTCCCCATCGCCTTGATTGACAGGGACAGGCATTTTGCCTGCCCTGTAATCTCACCTACCCACTCTGAACGCTTGCGCAGTAGTTACCTGCTGAGGAGCCAGAAGCAAATGCACTGCACATGCGCTGATAGGGGAAACTACTGTGCTGGCATGAGATTACAGGGCAGGCAAGATACCTGTCCCTGTCCCTCAAAGGGATGGAGAGAGTGGTTGTATGAGAGGGGTGAGGAGCTCTGAAGACGTAAATAACTTTTTATTAAAATATTAATTTTCCCCAGGAACAGTGCAATGGAATATCATAAGACAGGTATTGTTTTACTTAGCAGGATAAACCCTACTGGGCATTATGCTTGGTTAAATAGGGTTGAGCCTACTGACAGATGCACTTTAAAATTCTAGTGGTTGTATTTAGAAGTTGACTCAACATTTGATGTAGATGTTAACCCCCTTCGCAACTGCCTACTGTGTATATAAAGTCCAGATCAAAAGTTTAAGACCACTTGAAAAATGGCAAAAAATCATATTTTACATTGTTGGATCTTAACAAGGTTCCAAGTAGAGCTTCAACATGCAACAAGAAGAAATGAGAGTGCGACAAAACATTTTTTGAGCATTCAATTAATTGAAAATAACGATTAAACTGAAACAGGCTGTTTTTCAGCTGATCAAAATTTTCCCCACGCCTCCACAACGGCACTACCTGGAGGTTGGCCCGCCTTCTCAGGGACAGGAAACAATAGCAAGATCAGCCAATAAAGGGCCCCCTCCCTCTTACCTCTCCAGTTGTTTCCTGTCCCTCAGAAGGTCGGGATCGCGGATCAGCAAGCTCGCACGGCCTTTATGTGAGTATTCCCGGCTCTGCCGGAGGGCCGTTGCAGGAGGAGGGGTCGCGGGATGTTGCCCTTTGTCCATCCCTCCCTCCTCTCGGTGAAAATCCGGCGGACGCCGGTGACCCCGGGCTTTTACCTCCCGTGTCCTGGACTCCGGACCGGCAGATTTCTGGGCCGCAGGGGGCGTTCCCGGGACCTGAGAATGCTCCCCATGTGTTTCCTCCGTGCGCCGTGCTGATTGGGCAGAATCACGTTGGCACGGCAGCACGCACCTGGAACCAGGAAGTACGCACCCGGAACCAGGAAGTAGAAATACAGAGCGGGCTGCCGGCGTTTCTTGCAGCCTTCAAGCTCTGTCCTCCAGCAACATGTCTCTGCAAACTGGATCCGAGGCCCCTGACAAGTCCACAGATGCTCCCAGGCCCTCAAGCCCGGTAAGCCTCCTCCCTATTATTATCTTGACTCCCTCAGCACTTCTCTTTGGTGGCGGTTGTAAAGTTACTTCTCTCAAGTACTTACTATGTCACCTTGAATTATGTCTCCTAGGGGAGAGACCTCTCAAAAAAGGAACCATCCATCAAAAAGAAGTGTCCTATCTGCAAAAAAACGCTTTCTAGTTCTCATAAGAAGTCTTTATGTCAAAAGTGCTGTGATAAGGTGGTTTCAGACGAATCCCCTTCATTAATTGAAAGTCTTAGAACCATTATTAAAGAAGAAGTGGGGGCTGCAGTAGAAGCAAAAACGTCTACTGTTCCGCCAAAACCCTCTACGTCAAGTGCTTCCATTATTGAGCAAGACTCGGACGTAGACGAAGGGGAAATCTCTGCCGACTCAGACTCATCTGTTTCTGAGGACGTCTATAGGAAGCCTCTTTGTTCTATTGAAGAAACGGATTCATTACTAAAGATCATCCGTGCCACAATAAATTTAGAGGAACCTAAGGAACCGCTATCGGTGCAGGACCAGTTGTTTGCAGGCTTGGCGGACAAGAAAAAACGTGTCTTTCCAGTCCACAGCAGTATCAAGACCTTAATTCTTAACGAATGGAAAGATCCTGAAAAACGACAGGCGGCATCAAAGATATTTAAAAGAAAATATCCCTTTTCGGAAGAAGATTCAGCCACATGGGACAAGACCCCTAGGGTGGATGCACCAGTGGCAAGAATCTCAAAAAAGACAGCACTGCCCTTTGAGGATTTGGGTTTACTCAAAGACCCAATGGACAAAAAATGTGAGAGTCTGCTTAAAAGAACGTGGGAGTCCTCTACTGTGGTTCTAAGACCCGGAATTTCGGCGACTTATACCGCCAGAACCTTATCTTTGTGGCTAGGTCAATTGGAATAACACATCGAGGCCGGCACCCCAAGAGAAGATATCCTAGCATCTATCCCCATGTTGAAACAGGCCGCAAACTATATGGCGGACGCTTCTGCGGACATAGTAAGATTGTCAGCCAGAACAGCTGCCCTGTCCAATGCGTCTCGTAGAGCAATCTGGTTAAGAACCTGGTCGGATGATACAGCATCAAAAAACAAGTTATGTGCCTTACCTTGCGAGGGGGATAGAGTGTTTGGCACAGCACTCGATGATATTTTGGAGAAAGCATCAGATAGAAAAAAAGGCTTTCCCACGGAATCGAAGTTCTTTCAGCAGAGACGATCCTTTCGGCCCCAAAGACGTGGTAGACCTGATCAAAAGAAAAAAAAAATCAGGGGCGTCGTGGCAGTCATCCAGAGGAAGAGGGAGGGGCTTCCTATTTAATCCCGAGAAATCTTCCCGGACCACTACTTCCCAATGACGCCAGAGGAGCAGTAGGGGAAAGGCTCATGCATTTTTACCCAGCATGGGTGAAAATTCAGACCTCCCCTTGGGTACTGGGGGTTATAAGAGAAGGCTACAGTCTGGAATTAATCAGTGCCCCCCCAGACCGTTACATGGAGAACTCCAGACTCAGGGGAAAAAATCAGGAAGCAATGGACCAACAGATATTGCTCCTGTTGGAGAAAAGAGCCATTATTCCAGTACCAGTCGGGGAACAGAAGAAAGGTTTCTATTCTCCCATATTTCTGGTAAAAAAAACAAACGGTACCTTCAGGGCGATAATAAATCTAAAGGCCCTAAACAGATATGTGGTTTACAAAAAATTCAAAATGGAGACGGTGAGATCTGTGGTCAATCTTCTACAAAAAAATTGCTATATGGTGACAGTAGACCTGGCGGATGCCTATTATCACATCCCAATCCAGAAGAGAGACCAGAAGTTTCTAAGAATAGCGGTTTGGTTCCGGGGTTCTCTCAATCATTATCAATTTCAAGTTCTCCCATTCGGCCTCAGTTCTGCCCTCGAGATTGTTTACAAAAGTCATGACGGAAGTAGCAAAATTCCTTCATCTAGCAGGAATTTCCTTTATACCATACCTGGACGATTTTTTTATTACAGCCCCGTCAGAAAATCTTCTTCTGTGCCACCTTCAAACAATTCTCTTTACCCTAGCCGACCTGGGTTGGATAAAAAAAATCACCAGAAGTCCTGTCTTCTCCCATCACAAGAAAAAATCTTTCTGGGTGTTCTACCGGACTCACGCCTTATGACCTCTTTTCTGCCAGAACAGAAAAAAAAAAAAATTAATTTCCAGTATCAAAAATTTCCAAAGACAAAGGATAACCTCCTTCAGGGAAATAATGATAATATTGGGACTGATGACGTCAACAATTTCATGTGTAAAATGGGCTCAGCACCACTCGAGGCCGCTCCAAGCCTTCCTTTTGGAAAATTGGGACAAAAATCAGTTATCTCTGAACAAGAAAATAAAAATTCTATCATATCTGAAGATGAACCTGACCTGGTGGACGAACCAGTAAAACTTATCCCGAGGGGTGGAGTGGAGACAGACGGACTTATTAGTCATCACCACAGATGCCAGTCAACAGGGCTGGGAGGCCCACGTGAATGGAAAAATGACACAGGGATCCTGGAAGACACAGCTACAACAGGCTTCATCGAATATGAGGGAGCTAAGTGCAGTCTGGGAAGCCATAAAAAAGTTTTCTCCTTATATCCATCTGAAAAACGTAAAAATCCTTTCGGACAATTCTACCACGGTAGCTTATTTAAACAAGCAAGGTGGAACAAGAAGCCGCTCCCTGTCCCTAGTCACAAGGAAGATTCTAGATTGGGCCGAGAGAAACCTACACTCTCTATCAGCAGCCCACGTAAAAGGGAGAGAAAATCAATTGGCGGACTTGCTAAGCAGGGATCGACTGCAGCCGGGGGAATGGAGCCTGAACCCTCAGATCTTTGCTCAAATTTGTGCCAGATGGGGCACTCCAAAAATCAACCTACTTGCGACAAGGAAAAACAGACAAGTCGGGGGTTTCTTCTCCCTATCCTCTCTAGACCGACCTCTTGCAGTGGACACCCTGTCATCACCCTGGCCTCAGGATCTTCTTTATGCGTTCCCACCTTTTCCTCTAATACCAAAGGTCATTTCCAAGATCCGGGAGGAAAAGGCTCAAATTCTCCTAATCACACCCTTCTGGCCCTGGAGAACATGGTTTCCCACACTGAAAAACCTAGCGGGAGAATACTGGTTGCTGCCACCCCGACCAGATCTACTTCTCCAGGGACCAGTAATACATCCCAGAGTCAGCCAGCTTCGCTTGACAGTCTGGAAACTGAACGAAGTATCTTAAGAAAAAAAGGATTCTCAGAGTCAGTAATCTCCACACTGTTGCAGAGTAGAAAACCGGTAACGTCAAAAATCTATTTGAGAACCTGGGAATCCTTTTTACGTTTTGGGAATGACAGGTGGGATCCCTCCAGGGAGCCAGCGGTGACCCTAATCTTGGACTTCCTTCAAACAGGACTCGATAAAGGTCTATCCGTAAGTACCATTCGAGTCCAAGTAGCAGCTTTAAGTGCTTTTCTAAATATCAAACTTTCAGATTTGAATGTAGTCAAAAGGTTCCTTAAGGGGGCAAGTAGAATTCGCCCTAGGCTTAGGTCTTCTGTCCCTCCTTGGGACTTGAATCTGGTCCTATCCAGGCTAATGCATCCGCCCTTTGAACCCCTCGGAGAGATCTCCTTGAGAGCATTAACACTCAAAACAGTATTCCTATTAGCAATCACCACTGCAAGAAGAGTAGGAGAAATCCAGGCTCTCTCTATTTTTCCTCCATATCTTACGATTTTAGACGACAGGATTATATAAAAACATGCTCCAGAATTCCTTCCTAAGGTAGTGTCCAGGTTTCACTGTCAACAGGAAATCACTCTTCCCTCCTTTTGTTCCCAGGCGACATCAGATAAGGAAAAATTGTTCCATAACTTGGATGTTAGAAGGTGCGTACTTCAGTACTTGAAAGCAACCGAAGTTTTGAGGAAATTAAACCAGTTGCTAGTGCAATATCTGGGACTTCACAGAGGCGAAGCACTGAGCAAAACTTCCATCTCCAGATGGATAAAGGCCTGCATTACGTTAGCCTACGAAACTGAGGGGATTGCTCCACCTCCTTCACTGAAAGCTCATTCCACCAGAGCATTGTCGGCATCCTGGGCCGAAGGTGCCTCAGCTTCATTGGAAGATATCTGTCGAGCAGCGACATGGTCCAACCCGTGTACTTTCTTTAAGCATTACAAGCGGGACGTCTCCACCAATAGAGACTTGTCCTTTGGCCGCAAAGTCTTATCTGCGGTAGTCCCACCCTAGTGAGGTCTCCTATGTTATTCCTCCAGGTAGTGCCGTTGTGGAGGCGTGGGGAAAAGACATAAATTACTCTTACCGGTAATTGGATTTTTCTTTAGCCACAGCGGCACGGGATCCCCACCCCCAAAAAAAATAATAATAATAAATATATATATATATATATATATATATATATATATATATATATATGTGGAAGTATGTGGATAATTCTACATTTGTTTACTTTCAAATACTCTTTTGAGACGATTTATGAGCAGTTGCTCTTTTCTTTATTTATAGCATGCTTTGAAGTTTTCTATTTCGAGTGAGATTATCTCTGTTGTTTATGTTTTATTAAATTGCTCCTTGTTTCATGCCTATTCCTAGGTTAATAACTGGAGAGGTAAGAGGGAGGGGGCCCTTTATTGGCTGATCTTGCTATTGTTTCCTGTCCCTGAGAAGGCGGGCCAACCTCCAGGTAGTGTGGTTGTGGAGGCTAAAGGAAAATCCAATTACCGGTAAGAGTAATTTATGTCTTTTAGGGCCACATGCCTTTAAAAGGCCAAATCTGTGCAAAGATGTGGATTCATTGTCATTTTCTGTCAGGTAGTCACACGTTGTGATGGCAAAGGCAAAAAAACTCTCCCTTTTTGAACGTGGCCGGGTTGTTGAACTGCATAAGCAGGGTCTTTCACAGCGCATCATCGCTGCTGAGGTGGGACGCAGTAAGACAGTCATTTGGAATTTCTTAAATGATCCTGAGGGTTATGGAACAAAAAAGTCAAGTGGAAGACCTCAAAAAATTTCATCAGCACTGAGCCGGAGGATCCAATTGGCTGTCCGTCAAGACACTGGACGATCCTCGACCCAAATTAAGGCCCTTACTGGTGCTGACTGCAGCCCCATAACCATCAGACGGCATCTGAGACTGAAGGGCTTCATAAACAAAAAACGCCTTCAAAGACCTCGTCTCCTTGAACGCCACAGAACTGCTCGTTTGGACTTTGCAAGAGAGCACCAAACATGGGACATTCAAAGGAGGAAGAAAGTTTAATTCTCTGATGAGAAAAAAATTTAACCTTGGTGGTCCTGATAGTTTCCAACGTTACTGAGATGTTTTTTACACGCCACAGTGGGGGGGGGGGGGCATAATGGTCTGGGGTGCTTTTTCCTTCAGTGGAACAATGGAGCTTCAGGAAGTGCAGGGGCGTCAAACGGCCGCTGGCTATGTCCAGATGTTGCAGAGAGCATTCCTCATGACTGAGGGCCCTCGTCTGTGTGGTAACGACAGTTTTTTTTTTTTTAACAGGACAACGCTACAGTACACAATGCCCGCAGGACAAGGGACTTCTTCCAGGAGAATAACATCACTCTTTTGGCCCATCCTGCTTGTTCCCCTGATCTAAATCCAATTGAGAACCTTTGGGGATGGATGGCAAGGGAAGTTTACAAAAATGGACAACAGTTCCAGACAGTAGATGGCCT
Organism: Bufo bufo; assembly: GCF_905171765.1. Classification (NCBI taxonomy): domain Eukaryota; kingdom Metazoa; phylum Chordata; class Amphibia; order Anura; family Bufonidae; genus Bufo; species Bufo bufo. The sequence goes on from NC_053392.1 coordinate 553,477,457, forward strand.
TCGTGCGGCCGTCTTCACCACTTGGAGAAATGTTCCCACTCACCTCATGGAAATACTTGCATTAAGCATGCCGAAACGAATTTTGGAAGTGATAAACAATAACGGCGGAGCTACTCATTACTGAGTTCATATTTGGAAGTTGGATTTCTGTTTTGGGGGGTTTCGTTTTTTTTTTGGAGGTGTGGTCCTAAACTTTTGATCAGCTGAAAAACTGCCTGTTTCAGTTTATTTGTTGTTTTCATTAAATTGAATGCTCAAAAAATGTTTTGTCTCACTCCCATTTCTTCTTGTTGCATGTTGAAGCTCTACTTGGAACCTTGTTAAGATCCAGCCATGCTAAATATGATTTTTTGCCATTTTTCAAGTGGTCTTAAACTTTTGATCAGGACTGTACGTCCTATCTGCACATGCCCCATGCAGATAGCACATATATACACATGCAGGCGGCGTTAATCGCAGCTCTGGGATTAAAGCTCCTGCTCCTGGAATCTAGCAGGAGCAGGTCGGGTCCCGGCTGACAGACACAGCAGGGACCCTGAGGAGAAGACAGGAGCGGTTTATTACCGTTTCTGCCTTCTCCTGTGCCGGGAGGAGAGCGCTGAACGAGAGCATGGTTTAGTGTCTGGAGCAGGGGCAGGAGCAGAGCTGCAGGGTCTAAGGAGACTCTGATCAGCTCTGCCTGTGTGTCATGCCCCCACAGGGGGCTGTTTTCTCCTGTAACTGGGGCTCCTGTGGATGCTCCAGTTACGTTGGAAACAGTGAAAAAAAAAGTTTAAAAAAAAGTCAGTGCCCTCCAGAGGTTTTTTAATGACCTCCTGGGGGACGTATTATGTGCCAAAAAGAAATTAAAGCATAAGTAAAAAAAATATATAATAATACTAATAATAAAAAATACAAATACAAAATGCAGTCGCTAACAGAAACCATCACCATAGTCGCCCCGTTCTCTCAAACCTATATATGTTATATATGAAAACGATCGTCACAAAATAGGGGACCCATTGCAATTTTAAAAATAAAAAGCTATAATTAAAACAAAAATTACTTTTTAATAATAATTAGCAGTTTTCCTCCAAATGAAACAAAAAAATAAAATAAAAACTCTAAAAAAACATTCTAATTAAAAATTATTTTAGTAGTCAAACAAATAAAAAAAGCTATGGTTACTAAACCACCACGTGCGCAAAATCACAAAAAGTTGCCTGGATATTTAGGCCTTTTTTTTGCCTGGTCATGAAAGGATTAACTAGTAAATGCTAGGAATTCAGGAGCAGAAAACTCCTTCAACATGGACACAGACTGGACAAATGTCTTCCTGATCAAACAAGCGTTCCAATATTTTTAACTATAGGGGTGCTTGTCGTCCGATAGACGTACAGGTGCGGCTGTTTAAGATGATGAGGATGAGGATGCCACAGGCAAAGCAGTGCTTATACTGTTAGAAATGCTGTATACAATGATTTTTGTATTTCTTCATCCAGCACTGTAGACTGTTCCTTTACAGTCCAGACAGCAGTATTAGGCTATCCCCATCTTCTAATGTAATGGCATGTCACTGTTTCCTCTGCATCAGAACTGATCTGAGTAGAGCGGGGAGGTTCCTGGGAGATTTGCAGCTCACCTTTTGTTTGTTATGGTAGTGGGAGAATACATGTTTGCACCCCCTGATCAATATTTGCTCATTTGCACTGCTTAAAGTGTAAATCTTTGGCCTCTTGCACACGAACGTTGGGTGCCCATGGCCGTATTGCAGCCCGCATACGGTGGGTCAGCAATACATGGGCACCGGCCCGTGTGCACTCCGCATCACAGATGCGGACCCATTCACTTGAATAGGTCCACAATCACGGAGATGCGGAACGGAAGCACGGATCAGAACCCCACGGAAGCACTACAGAGGGCTTCCGTGGTGTTTCTGACCGTGCCTCCGCACCCCAAAAAAATAGAACTTGTTCTGTTTTTTTTGCGGTGCGGACGGATCACGGACCCATTCAAGTTGAATGGGTCTCGATCCATCCCAGCCGCCGCACGGACGTTGCCCGTGCATTGGGGACTGCAAATTGCGGTCCCCAATGCACGGAACGTATGCACAACGTTCGTGTGCAAGAGGCCTTTCAGTTTCAACCATTATCAGGCTGTGTTCACACCAGCTCCCACTGCTGATTCTGTGCATGCATGCTGGTTTCCTCGTCAAACGGTTGAACCCCGGTGACCCCACCACAATTCAGTGGTGACCATTGGGCGCTGTGGGTGTACACTGTGCAACAGGTCCGACACAGCGCTGTGGCTTCTGTTACAAAGGGAAACCCAATGCAGATGTGAACAGAGGCGATCATGAGGCTTAATAGTATTCACAAAACCCTTCGTTAGTTTTATTATTTTTATAATTTTATTATTTAACAACTTTAAAGCAACCCTCCAGTTCAGTTTAAGACATTAAGATTAACAGGAGAATGAACAGAAAACTTACATGGTGCCCTCCTTTTCATCTGCAGATTCGCAGACTCCTGGGCTCCTTTTCTGCCATCGAAGATGGCGGCACGTCTTCTCAGACTACCTGGAGCTCATTGTTCATTTAGTAGCACAGGGCACTTCCTGTTTGTCCAGCCCTGCTCTTGGATTGGCCAGCACTGCTCACATGAACAGTGCTGGCCAATCCGAGGGAAGCAGGAAGTGTCTTGGGCTACTAAATGTACAGTGTGCAGCAGGTAGTCTGAGAAGATGTGCAGCCATCTTGGACGGCAGAAGAGGAGTCTGAGAACTGGCGTATCTGCAACTAAAAAGATGAAAAGGTAAGAGTTCTGTTCATTCCTCAGTTAATGTTAATTTTGTTCTTGAACTGAAGGGTTGCATTAAATTATGGTTTCTTTTTTACATTAATCAACAGAAAAATATGTGACAATGTGCACAGTTACACACCATTCATTACCACTAATAGACCCTCTACATGGAATGACTTTTCTAGACACTGATGGAGAATAGGTAACAAAAAGTCATTCCCAACAATCTGAACATCAGGATGATCCTCAAAGTCAACAGGGGAAAACTCTTTGTAAGGCCTCATGCACATGACCGTTGTTTTATTCCGTGTCCGTTGTTCCGTTTTTCGTGATTTTCTGCGGACCCATTGACTGTCAATGGGTCCGTTGAAAACTCGGCTAATGCACCGTTTGTCATCCTTGTCCGTGATCCGTGGTTCCGGTCCGTCAAAAAAATATAACCTGTCCTATTTTTTTCACGGAAAACGGTTTGCGGACCTATTCAAGTCAATAGGACTGTGAAAAAACGCGGAGGCACACAAGATTGTCATCCGTGTCCGTTTTTTTGCTATCATTTGCATGGCAAACTTGACTTCATGTCTGGTGATCCTCTAAAAATAAAGGAAGACACACGGAAACAAAAACGGATCACGGAACAACGGAACCACATTTTGCGGAACGGAACACAACAACTGTCGTGTGCATGAGGCCTTAATAGCAGCACAATATGTGACATTTACACAGGGCATTGCTGTCTGGTGTGTGAGCCCTCACTTCTTGCCAGCCCAACGAAGGGCGTTGTGATTGTGCCCCATGTAATTGTAGATGTCCCTATTCATTTTGTGCCTGAGGTGGTCATATTTAAGACACATAAGCCCCACAGGATATGCCATAAATGTCTGATAGGTGGAGGTCCCACCTTTGGGACCCACATGTATTACAAGAACAGAGCTCTGCATGCCCGGCCACCTCTCCACCCGTAGTGGCTGTGCATGTGTACTTGGCTCAGTGGTTAGCACTGGTTCCTTGCAGCGCTGGGGTCCTAGGTTTGAATTCAACCAAGAACAACATCTGCATGGAGTTTGTTTGTTCTCCCCAAGTTTTGTGTGGGTTTCCTCCGGGTTCTCCGGTTTCCTCCCACACTATTAATGGTACACACTCAGATTGGGTCACTGTCACTAGTGGGGTACCTCAGGGGTCAGTATTGGGCCCTATTCTCTTCAATATATTTTTTAATGATCTTGTAGAAGGCTTGCATAGTAAAATATCAATTTTCGCAGATGACACTTAACTGTGTAAAGTAATTAACACTGAAGAGGACAGTATACTACTACAGAGGGATCTGGATAGATTGGAGGCTTGGGCAGATAAGTGGGAGATGAGGTTTAACACTGATAAATGTAAGGTTATGCACATGGGAAGGAATAATGCAAGTCACCCGTACATACTAAATGGTAAAACACTCGGTAACACTGACATGGAAAAGGATCTAGGCATTTTAATAAACAGCAAACTAAGCTGCAAAAACCAGTGTCAGGCAGCTGCTGCCAAGGCCAATAAGATAATGGGTTGCATCAGAAGGGGCATAGATGCCCGTGATGAGAACATATTCCTACCACTTTACAAATCGCTAGTCAGACCACACATGGAGTACTGTGTACAGTTCTGGGCTCCTGTGAACAAGGCAGACATAGCAGAGCTGGAGAGGGTCCAGAGGAGGGCAACTAAAGTAATAACTGGAATGGGGCAACTACAATACCCTGAAAGATTATCAAAATTAGGGTTATACACTTTAGAAAAAAGACGACTTAGGGTCAATTCACACGTCCGTAATTTGGGTCCGCATTAGTTCCGCAATTTGCGGACCCATTCACTTTTTCGGGATCCGTTTTTTCGGGATCCGCAATTTTGTTCCTGGAAAAAATAGAACATGTCCTATTCTTGTCCGCAATTTGCGGACCAGAAAAGGCATTTTCTATTATAGTGTCTGTGATGTGCGGATCCGCAAATTGCGGATTGCACATTGCAGGTGTCCGTGTTTTGCGGATCAGCTCAATGTCAGATTTTTTTTCAGGACCCATTGAAAATGAATGGGTACAGAACTGGTCCAGATCTGTTCCGCAAAAAACGGAACAGATCAGGAAAGAAACAACGGACGTGTGAATGGACCCTTAGGGGAGACCTAATTACTATGTATAAATATATCAGGGATCAGTACAGAGATCTCTCCCATCATCTATTTATCCCCAGGACTGTGACTGTGACGAGGGGACATCCTCTGCGCCTGGAGGAAAGAAGGTTTGTACACAAACATAGAAGAGGATTCTTTACGGTAAGAGCAGTGAGACTATGGAACTCTCTGCCTGAGGAGGTGGTGATGGTGAGTACAATAAAGGAATTCAAGAGGGGCCTGGATGTATTTCTGGAGCGTAATAATATTACAGGGTATAGCTACTAGAGAGGGGTCGTTGATCCAGGGAGTTATTCTGATTGCCTGATTGGAGTCGGGAAGGAATTTTTTATTCCCCTGAAGTGGGGAAAATTGGCTTCTACCTCACAGGGTTTTTTTTTGCCTTCCTCTGGATCAACTTGCAGGATAACAGGCCGAACTGGATGGACAAATGTCTTTTTTCGGCCTTTATGTACTATGTTATGTACTATGTTACTATGTATGTTACTCCAAAGACATACTGATAGGAAACTTAGATTGTGAGTTCCATTGGGGGACAGTCTGATAATAAAGTCTGTAAAACACTGTGGAATATAGTAGCGCTATATAAGTACATAAAAAATTCACTTCTATGAAACTTCTGACAATAGCAGAGTAAGTGTCCTCAGCTTAGAACTCACAGAAGTGAATGGCAAGAACAGTGCCCCCCCCCCCCCCCCCCATTCCTAGCAACTTCTTTGCAACCCTCTCCTCCAGTGCAAGCCCCATTCCTGCTAAAGATTGCTCTCTCAGACCAGGTCTAGCAGCCGCTCCGTCCGTTTTCTACAGTGTCTCTGTATATAATGTCATTGTATAATACTGTTGGGGGGGCCCTGACAATAAAATCTTTTAGTCCTCCTCCTGGATGGGCCGCTTCTGAGTTTGGGTCCCAAAGCAGCCGCTTCCCCTCTAGCTACGCCCCTGCCGATGGGAATGCGCACACCCCTGCCGATGGGAATGCGCACACCCCTATCTCTGCATTCTCACATGGGACAGCTTTGTTTGCTGAAGCCTGGACTCTGCAAATCCCCACTCAGCTCCAGACATAGCACCTGGGGCCGTAACTCCCTGTCATTATTCCCCATGGAGAAGAAGCAATGAGGGAATCCACCACCAGCCAGCAAATAGTAGAACAAATACTAACACACAAAGTAAACATTATTTACACTAAGCACATTAGAACAGCTCAATATTCACACAACACACAGTGCAGCAACACAGCTGTAATGTTATAAAGACACAGTACACATTAAACGGTTTTTATATCAATTATTGCAACTAGAGAGAAAAATGCATTCCGGATTTTTACTTGGTACCATCTATTTTTAATAGGAGCCAAGATTTGTATACTAGAATGCCTCTATAAGGCCGCTCTCAGACGAGCGAGTATTACGTTCCGGACTCGCAGAGCAGTTCCCGTACTGAACTTCCAGCACTGCCAGGGGTCGCATAGTATTATATTGATTTATGATGCTATGTAACCCTTACAGTTCTGGAATATATTGTATAACACTGACAGCATTATGATGGAAGTTCAGGACGGGTGCTGCACTGCGAGTCCGGAGCGTGACACTTGCACGTCTGAAAGTGGTCTAAAGCAGTGGCGTAGGGATCGCCATAGCAACCATAGCAGTGGCTATGGGGCCCTACGCCACTGGGGGCCCGTCCGGACCGCATTCATTTTTTTATTTATTTTTTTTATTAACACACACAGGCAGCCAGGCCCGACCGCCCGCCCAGTGTAGTGGGTGGGGCGCGGGCGGTCCGCGGCTCGGGCCTGGCTGGGGGGAAGCCAAGGAGTAGTCAGGTCAGGACTGGAGCAGGCGGGCCCGGGGCGCACTGCCCCACGAGCAGAAGATGAGGTAGGCGGTGGAGGGGGCCGGAACGGGGGCGTACCTGTGGGTTGGCCACTCTGTGAGGTCTGCTGTAGTGTGAAGTACCTGCAAGGATGTCACAGTCATGTGATCAATTACAATAGGGGCGGAGTTTAGTGTGGAGGGGATACTAAAGAGTGAGTGAGTGGAGGACCTGTGGTGATGTCACCCGGAGGCGGAGCCAGGCACCAGCTCAGGAAGGAAAGATTTCCTCCTAGTAACTAGAGGGAGGAGGCGGACTCAGGCGGTGGAGGGGGCCGGGGGTGTACCTGTTGTGGAGCTGGAGGGACTGGCGCCAGTCAGATTCGCGCTCTCTGACTGAGATTGAGTGTGAGAGAGGAACCTCAGTCTCGCACTGCTACTGCTGCCAGCCTGTGCCTGCCTGCGCTATACTGGACTGGTCCTCTGCTCGGTGCTCCTGCCTCCTCCTCAACTGGTCTCCACTCCTGCCACTCCAGTCTGTGCCTGCTGTAACTCTAAATAAAAGTAAGAAGTCAAAGTGAATTTAAGAAAGTGAGAACTTATGATTTCTGAGATACTTAATCTAAATTCTGAAGTTAAAAAGAGCTGCCTGCAGAGTGGGGCCCCCAAGAGAAGCAAGGGGCGCTCTCCTTATCATTGCAGGTCTGCAGGCAGCTCTTTTTAACTTCAGAATTCAGATCATCAGACTCTCACTAATTACAAATTTACAGCACACACCCTGCGCCCTGGCCTGTAGTGTCCACCATCAGACAGGGGAGGGAAGAAACCCCAGAACTAGAGTGTGCCCCCCAAAAGAAGGAAGGGGCGCCCTCCTTATTACTGCTGGCATCTCTTTTTAACTTCAGATCATCAGACTCTCACTAATTACAGCACACACCCCTGTAGTGTCCACCATCAGACAGGGGAGGGAAGAAACCCCAGAACTAGAGTGTGCCTCCCAACTTGGAGGGCACACTGACACTCTAGTTCTGGGGTTTCTTTTCTTCCCTCCCCCGTCTGATGGTGGACACTACAGGGGTGTGTGCTGTAATTAGTGAGAGTCTGATGATCTGAAGTTAAAAAGAGATGCCAGCAGTAATAAGGAGGGCGCCCCTTCCTTCTTTTGGGGGGCACACTCTAGTTCTGGGGTTTCTTCCCTCCCCTGTCTGATGGTGGACACTACAGGCCAGGGCGCAGGGTGTGTGCTGTAAATTTGTAATTAGTGAGAGTCTGATGATCTGAATTCTGAAGTTAAAAAGAGATGCCAGCAGTAATAAGAAGGGCACCCCTTCCTTCTTTTGGGGGGCACACTCTAGTTCTGCGGTTTCTTCCACCCCCCCACCCCCCTCTTATATGACAGACTAAGGGTACTTTTACACTTGCGGCAGGATGGATCCGGCAGGCTGTTCAGCCTGTCGGATCCGTCCTGCCGCTATTTCACTGGACCGCTGCTCTGTCCTCATTGACTATAATGGGGATGGGGGCGGAGCTCCGGAGCAGCACGGCACTGCGCGGTGAGAGGCCACCGGACGAAAAAGTCGGACTTGCAGTACTTTTCGGCCGCCAGCCTTTTACCGCACACTGCCGCGCTGCACCGGAGCTCTGTCCCCGTTCCCATTATAGTCAACGGGGATGGAGTGGCGGCAAGGCGAAATAGCGGCAGGACGGATCCAACAGGCTGAACAGCCTGTCGGATCCGTCCTGCCGCAAGTGTGAAACTACTTGCAAGTGTGAAACTGCTCATGGCGGTGGGAGATCTAGGATGGGTGTTTGGGTGGGAGCTCTGGAAGGGGTGGTGGGAGGCCCGATAGATATGTAGGGGTTGGGGGGGGGCCCATAATTTTTTTTTGCTATGGGGCCCATGCATTTCTAGCTACGCCCCTGGTCTAAAGGATCTGCTGCTAACATCTTGGTGCCAGATACCACAGGACACCTTCAGAGGTTTTATGGAGTCCATGTCTCCAGGGGTCAGAGCTGTTTCGATGCACAAGTTGAACCTGTATTACTGTACAGCAATGGCGAGACGAAGCGCACGGCGTCATAGCTACCAATGACGCCGTGCGCTCCTGCACTAAGCAGGATGCCAGTCCGGTATCTCACGTACCATGTTCCATGGACGTGGGAATTAGGCTTTAGAGATTTAAGGAGAAGACATTTGATGGAATGATGGAAGGCTCAGCAGATGAGACCCCTCCATGCATGGGGGATGCCGGCTGTGTAATACCTATCCACAGTGACTGAGATTGGAGAGAACTCAAATCCCAATCATTTAACTCCTCAGATGCAGCAATCAGTAGCGACCACAGCATCCGAGCGATTAGTCAGAGGGAGCGGGCTAGCTCTGACCTCTGATCCCTCCCAACTCCCTCCCCTCCGTGGTGAAATTGTGAAGTGCTGATCAGTTGCTATGGAAGCCTGGGGCCTGGTTATGTCTTTCAGGTCTGCCATTGTAAACTGCCTATTACAGCAAAATACCCATAGGCTGCAATAGTAAACTACTGCAGTCTATAGTATAAGCGATTGAATGAGCTCATGTTCAAGTCCCCTAGGGGGACTAAACATTAAAGAAAAAAAGTTAAAAAGTTTTTAAAAATATTTAAAAAAAACAATTTAATTAAAATAACCCCCCTTTCCCAATTTTATATATAAAAATAAATAAACAATATAAAATAAACATAATCGGTATAGCTGTGCCTGCAAATGTCTGAACTCTAAAAATATAAAACTATCCTGCACAGTGAACGCCATTACGGGAGGAAAAAATGCTCGAATCTCTGTTTTTTGGTCACCTAATCCCAGCATAAAAATTTTCATAAAAAGTTGCATCCACTCCAAAATGGTACCAATAAAAAATACAGCTCATCCCGCAGCAAAAACAAGCCCTGATACAGCTCTGTAGCTGTAAATATAAAAATGTTATAGGTGTCAGAATAAGGCAACACAAACCAATCTTTTTAAGTAGTAACGCATAAGAAAAACTATATAAATTTGGTATCACTCTAATCACACAATGAAAGTAATGTTATTTCTTACTGCAAAGTGAACATTGTAAAAACAAAACCCCAAAAACAATGGTCGAATTGCAGGATTTTTCTTTCAGTTTCACTTCAGAAAGAATTTATTTCCCATTTTTCCAATACATAAATTGGCAAATTAAATGTCATTAAAAATCACATGTCCCGCAAAAAAAAAATCAAACTGGCATATGACTATGTGAATGGAAATGTAAAAAAGTTATGGCTCTTGGAAGACGGGGAAAACAAAACGAAAGCAAAAAAGTGTAAATAGTTTTTGAAGCCAAGGGTTTAAAGGAGGATATAACCTGTACCTCCTTACATGCAGACTAATCCTAGCCCTTTAGCCCAAATATCTCATAGAACCTCCTTCCCTAATTTATAAAAAAAAACTGAACAAAACTCCGGAGTATCCATATTGGGGGTTATGGAATATGTAGTGACTAGGGATGAGCGAATCGACTTCGGATGAAACATCCGAAGTCGATTCGCATAAAACTTTGTTTCAATACAGTATAGAGCGAGCACTCCGTACAGTATTAGAATGTATTGGCTCTGCTGAGCCAAAGTTATTACTTCACGAAGTCTCGCGAGACTTTGCATAAGAAATTAATTTATACTGTAAAAAAACATTTCCCAAATTCTGGTTTGGTTCCAAGTGGTACTGTAAAAAAACATTTCCCGAACTCCGGTTCGGTTCCAAGTGGTACCTTGGAACCGAACCCGAGTTCGGGAAATGGTTTTTTACAGTATAAATAATTTCTGAAGTTATTATGCGAAGTCTCGCGAGACTCCGCAAAGTAATAACTTTGGCTCAGCAGAGCCAATACATTCTAATACTGTACGGAGCGCTCGCTCTATACTGTATTGAAACAAAGTTTTATGCGAATCGACTTCGGATGTTTCATCCGAAGTCGGTTCTCTCGTCCCTAGTAGTGACATTCATAGAGAAGCTTATACCTATTTTAGCACCTCCTGTAGTAGAATTGGTCTATATTTCTATCTACAGAAGTCCCAGAGGAAGTAAGTTTGTGAGCTCATTGCACCAGGGATGGGGACACAATTTTGCTAGCCACATCATCCACGGCGACAAGCCACGTTATCTGTAATCCTTGAGAACTGTCAAAAGTCTGAAATATATTGAGCTTCCCAGAGTGAAGTATTAGGATTGTGCAAGAAGAGAACATCATCATATACCTACACACCTGATGGTTGATCTGGAAACCAATGAGGTCAAATACCCAAATATAGATCGTCAGCAAGCAAGGGGGAGAGCAGGCAACTCTGCTTAGTGTCTCCCCAGGATAAATGTCTCCAAGTCCATGGGTGGTAGTATAGGAGTGGCACCCACTTCAAGAAATTAGGGGTGATGGCAAAGCCTTTCAAAACATCAAAGAAGTAACTGCAGCTTTAGAGAAAGCAGAAGACTATGTAGAACATGCCACACTCTGGACCAGGGACAAGACAAGCTGTCTTGGTGCTCAAGGGTAAAGGCTCCTAAACCCCTCCCTTGAGGTTCAGTAGGGATAGCCAATACCCCTGCACTCAGATACCTACATGTGCAGTTTTTAATAAATTTAATCAGCTACTCTTCTCTATAATGAAAGGTGCCTGGGGCAGGACTGTTGGTGCCCAAGATGGTGGTTTTAGCAATCATTCCTTCAGGGGCAGACTGGGAACTTAAAGTGGTCCTGGAAAAAAACTAAAAGTGGCTCTATGTTGTAGGTGGGTCCAAATTTACAGAAGGCAGGCAACACAAGTAGGCAATGAAAACACATGCAGGCGGGGACAAGAAAAGTAGGGGGGGCCAGCAATACCATAGTGCAGCATAGAATACCGCCCCAGCAGAACCAAATACCACAGTGCAGCACAAAATACTGCTGCCCTCACCACAGTATTCAACAGTTGAATTCAGGAGGACACTTGTGGACACCAGCCAGATGCATAAGTACCTGATGCTCCTAGCATTAATTAATGCTGAGAGCATCTGATCGTTATGTACCCGGCTGGTGGTCATGAGGAGAGCTCAAGTGGCCCCATGGGCATTAGCCCACCAGGAAACTTCCCTGTAGGGTCTAAGGCCAGGAAGATGAAAAATCATTTGTATTGCTTTATTTTCAAATCCATGAATTGCACCTTTCCCCCTCAAAGGTGTTCTAGGCAACTTCATGTCCTGCCTCTGGTCTGGACTTTTCTTACAATAGTTGGTCCTATACAAGTTTATTCCCATTCACTGATCTTCTGAGGAACAGAACATGTAGGAGTTTTTTTGAGAGTGCATCTGATCATCTGGGACTTATTCCAGATAGAGGTGTCCCCGACTGACTAGTGGTCCACAGGGGACACCAACCTCAGGTTTCCTTGTATTCAAATTCACCAGCTTATTTGATGCAGTTCATATTGCTGGGCTCTGGGTTTGTCGGGGAACCAGGCACCATGCAATGTTGAGCTGATTGCCCAATGATGTGCTCCTGTCTGACCAGCCTTGAAGCCCTATTAGCGATCATCTGGCAGTGTTATACTGAATCTTTGACATGTTTAGAATTCCTGGTTTGCCGTCGGCAGATCACACGGGGTAATAGGCGCTCTGCTGCCAGCGAACAATGAGACAGTATAGGGACGAGCGATGCATTAGCGATCACTCATCCCTGTACTGAGGAGGAGATTGATGCAAGTAATAGCAGTAGTCTCCTCCTCTAGCGAGCAGGCAATTGACTGGAGGGAACGCTTCCCTCCCGACAATCGCCTGGCCGATCTGTCAGTGTAATAGTACCTTTAGTTCAGAAAACCCAGCGTGCTGACAACTTGTGATAAGACTCATGTGTCAGCTATGCACCCTGTCATCACACCCTGTGATTTGCGGTATTTTACGGACTGGGTTGCTTGGGAGTTGTATCGTGTTTACTTGAAATGGTAGGCGTGTAAAAGCAAAACCAAAAGCTCCTCACTAATTCTTTAATTGAGCATTAGGCACATAATCTGGCTCCACCTGATATAATCACTACTTAAGTGTTATCTTTTATATACTATGGTGCATTGTACTGTCAGCTACAGAGTATCACAACTTCTGTATTATGTCTGTGTGTCTGCTCATTACTGTCATAGATTTGTACACTTGAAATGTAAAAAAAAAACATCTGGACTAGTTCGTATGCTTAAAGGAACAATCCAGTCAAAATCTGTATGCCATCTCCATGACTGAAAGGGGTATTTTGATTTTAAATGATTCCCTAGCCACAGGGGCCCCTAATAATGAATGGAACAGCAGATAGGGCGTGCACACTATCACTCCATTCATCTCGATGGGACCTGCCGGTAATAGCAGATTATTGTATTTGGCTATATCTGCCGGTCCCATAGAGATGAATGGAGTGGCAGTGCGCATGCCCGATCTGCTGTTCCATTAATTACAAGGTGCCATGTGGGGTACAGGTTCTCATAATTAGTTGGGGTCCCAGCAGTACAACCACCACCAATCTAATAGTTCTCCCCAATCCTGTGAATAGGGAATAACTAGTGATGAGCGAAGTGAGTTTCGGATGTTACAACTAAGTTCGGTTCCAAGTTTTAAAGTGGTTTTCCACTGTAAAAATCAACTACCGAAGTTATTCAACAAAGTCACGCGCGACTTTGCAAATAACTAACTTCGGCTTATCGGAGCCCATACATTTTTATACTGTACAGAGACGAAGCTCCGTACAGTATTAATCCAAAGTTTTGAACTAAGTGACTTCAGATGGAACATCCAAAGCTCGCTTCGCTCATCACTAGAAAAAACAAACAGTCACTATACTTTCACACAATTTAATTTCATTTAAGGCTACTTTCATACTCGCATTTGGTGCGGATCCGTCATGGATCTGCACAAACACTTCCGTTCAGATAATACAACCACATGCATCTGTTCAGAACTGATCAGTTTGTATTATCTGTAACATAGCCAAAATGGATCCATCTTGAACACCATTGAAAGTCAATGAGGGACGGATCCGTTTTCTATTGTCCCATATTGTGTCAGTGAAAACGCTGTCCCAGCGTTTTGGTGTCCGCCTCCAGAGCGGAATGGAGGCGGAACGGAGGCAAACTGATGCATTCTGAACGGATCCTTATCCATTCAGAATGCGTTAAGGGCAAAACTGATCCGTTTTGGACCGCTTGTGAGAGCCCTGAAATGGATCTCACAAACGGAAACCAAAATGCCAGTGTGAAAGTAGCCTAATAGAAAATGGTGTAATTAGCAAATTTCAAAATCATTTTTATTTTAAAAAATCTGCCTGCATCCACCTGAAAAAAGCTATAAAGTCATGGCCACTAGGGTCTCTCTCTCCCACCTAATTAACAGTCCACTGCCTGTTGCCAGGCAGGATCCGTAACAGAGACTCAGGAGTCAGCCAAGAGGGAGTTGGGGGTGTCAGAGCTAGCTGAGATTGTGAGCCTGATAAAAGAGCTGCTTCTACACAACTTCTGAACATCACAGGAGCCTCCTGCCTTTCTGTGTGACTCATCCATTCTTTTCAGCTTTCTGAGCTCCCTATAGTTGGAAGTAAGGGAAGTCAGGTGACTGCATACAGTACTGGCAGAAGCAACCCCTGCTTATAAGAGAAATGCATCTTGCTGTGTATATGAAACAGGGAATAATATGACTCAGAGACTTTAGAGAAGACCAAAAAACACTTTGTGCAATCATAACACAGATATGATTGCACAAAGAAGCACAACCGTTATACAAACATTGTTTTGAAAACTCAGATGCGCTTTAAAATAATAAGAATGCCCCTTTAATTTTCTTCTGTCCAGTAAGGGCACATTCACAAAATGGATTTTTGCTGTGTATTTCCGCTCATGTTCAAGAAGGGGAGCTACAGTAGCTTAGGTATCTATTCACAAGCCAACATACTGAACACCCTCCCAACCCTAAAAAGTAAATTGTTGTAAGGTGAGATCAGTGAGATCACAGCACTACACATGCTCAAAGTGACCGTTCATGGTGCTGCTTATGACCACATCACTGCCGAAGCCAGTCATTGGCTGGAGTGGTGCATGTGACCATGCCCATGCACCACCCAATGTAAACAATACGGGGACCGGAAGATGAAGACAGTGGAGGACCAGAGTAGTGTGGAGTAAGTATAAATCTTCTTTTTCAGGAGGCAGGCTGGAGGCATTACGTAAAATGTAATTATTACTGGAAAACCCCTTTAACCACCTCCGGACCGCTGTACGCAGATTCGCGTTCCGGAGGTGGCAGCGCTGCGCACAATCACGCATATACGCGTCATCTCGCGAGACGCGAGATTTCGCTCCAAGCCGGCCCGCGCATGCGCATCGCGGGCCGGCAAAATTCAAAGAAGAAGTTCGTCACCAGCCTGCCAGCAACGATCATTGGCTGGCAGGCTGGCGATTTTTAAAAAATCCAATCAAAAGTCATATAACAGATCATATTAGTAAATATGATCTGTTATATGGCTTGTCTGCTCCTCTGCTGGTCCTTTTCGTCGGTTGGATCCAGCACAGGAGCAGACTGAACTGTAAGTACACCAAACACTTCACTGTAGCCCCTGATCACCCCCCTGCACCCCAATTAACCCTTTGATCGCCCCTGTCAATCACCAGTGAAAGGAAAAAAAGTGATCAGTGTAAACTGTCACTTTTTTTTTTTCACTAGTATTGGCTGTTAGGTTTTAGGGATAGTTTAGGCCCCTTGGTTAGGTAGTTAGCGTCAGTTAGCGCCCAGCCCACCGCACCGCAGTCACTTTTATTCGCTGAATAGCGTATCGCTAATCAGCATTTGTACTTTTATAGTATCTGTAAGTGATCAAAACTGATCACGGTCAGATCTATAATAGTATTAGTGTCACTTTAGTTCGCCCTCCACCCAAAACGCAGTGTTTGCCCGATCAGGCCTGATCGGTCGCCCACACGTGCGTTCACCCACGCCCGCCCCACCGCAGTGACAAAAAATATATATTTTTTGATCACTGCACATTCATTTTACACGCACTGCGGCGATAAAAAAATCAGTTTTGATATTTTTTATCAACCGCAGCGGCCTCCGGTACTTCGCTAGCCTCCCCTTTGTAAGACAGGCTTGCTTTTTTTCTTGGGTAGTCTCAGGGAATACCCCTAAATTTAGTAGTCCAAAATGTCAAACAGGGGGTATTCTTCTGAAGAGGCCTACAGGATTCTGACCCAGTCGGATGAGGAGTGGGAACTCTCATCTGATGAATCTAGCGGGTCAGAATATGAACCTGTGGAAAGCAGTGGCTCTCTGACCCAAAGTTCGGACGAGGAGGTGGAGGTCCCTGGCAGCACCAGGCGTACCCGGCCCCATGTCGCTAGACCACAGGTTATGCAGGATCCGCTTCAAGAGCAGCAGAGTGGGGCTGTCGCTGCCGGATCACGTGGTGAGGCATACACCAGCAGCGCAGCCCTCCCTGGACCTAGTACCAGCACTGCCGTACAACATGGTGACGTGGCGAGCACCAGAAGGGCAGTTGAAGCTGGTACGGTGGCACGTGCACTAGTTACCCCGTCGCAGCCACCGCACAGACAGGCCCGTAGAGCCCCTAGAATCCCTGAGGTGCTGGCAAACCCTGATTGGCAGTCACCAACTTCAGCCGCACCTGTAGTTCCCCCTTTCACCGCCCAGTCTGGAGTTCGGGTTGAGACGGCTCAAATCGGTTCGGCCCTGGGATTTTTTGAGCTGTTCTTGACTGCGGAGCTCTTGGACTTAGTCGTGGCAGAGACCAACCAGTATGCCACACAATTTATATCCGCCAACCCGGGAAGCTTTTATGCCCAGCCTTTCCGGTGGAAACCAGTCCAAGTTTCCGAACTTAAATTTTTTTTGGGCCTTCTCCTCAACATGGGCCTGACAAAAAAGCATGAATTGCGGTCACTTTGGTCAACGCACCCGATTCATCACATGCCCATGTTCTCTGCTGCTATGTCCAGGGCACGATTTGAGGCCATTCTCCGTTTCCTGCATTTTAGCGACAACACCACCTCCCGTCCCAGAGGCCACCCAGCTTTTGACCGGCTCCACAAAATTCGGCCCCTCATAGACCATTTCAACCAGAAATTTGCAGATTTGTATACCCCCGAGCAAAACATCTGCGTAGACGAGTCCCTAATACATTTTACCGGGCGCCTTGGCTTCAAACAGTACATCCCAAGCAAGCGTGCCCGGTATGGGGTCAAATTGTATAAGCTCTGTGAAAGGGCCACAGGCTATACCCACAAATTTCGGATCTATGAGGGAAAAGATCAGACCCTGGAGCCGGTCGGTTGCCCTGACTACCTGGGGAGCAGTGGGAAGACAGTCTGGGACTTGGTGTCACCCTTATTCGGCAAGGGGTACCATCTTTATGTGGACAATTTTTACACAAGTGTGGCCCTCTTTAGGCATTTGTTTCTAGAACGGATTTGCGCCTGTGGCACCGCGCGAACTAGTCGCGTGGGCTTCCCCCAACGGCTTGTAACCACCCGTCTTGCAAGGGGGGAGAGGGCTGCCTTGTGTAACGAAAAACTGCTCGCGGTGAAATGGAGAGACAAGCGTGACGTTTACATGCTCTCCTCCATTCACGCAGACACGACAATCCAAATTGAGCGAGCAACCCGTGTCATTGAAAAGCCCCTCTGTGTCCACGACTATAATGCGCTCATGGGAGGGGTGGACTTCAATGACCAGATGTTGTCTCCGTATTTAGTTTCCCGCAGAACCAGACGCTGGTATAAGAAGGTGTCTGTATATTTAATTCAATTGGCGCTGTACAATAGTTTTGTTCTCTACAGTAAGGCTGGGAGAACACGATCTTTCCTCAAATTCCAGGAAGAGATCATCGAGAACCTCCTTTACCCAGGAGGTTCCGTGGCCCCATCCACCAGTGTAGTTAGCCGTCTACACGAGCGACATTTCCCCAGTGTCGTTCCTGGTACCTCAACCCAACCGTCACCCCGAAAAAGATGTCGTGTCTGTAGCAGGAGTGGAATAAGGCGTGACACCCGCTATTTCTGTCCTGACTGTCCTGACCACCCTGCCCTATGCTTTGGTGAGTGTTTCCGGAAGTACCACACACAGGTACACCTAGCATAGGGATTGCATCTCACAGGACAGGCACACAGGGCTATTAGGGCCCTTTTACTCTCAGCTGCTGCAAACCTCTCCTTTCACCTGGGATAAAGTGCATAACGTACTTCGCCACATCTTTGGGCGATTTGCGCTTTGCACATTGTCCCATGGGGAAGGAGAGGTTTGTTCTATAAAGGTAAAAAAAACTAAACAAAAAAAAAATTACCGGCCAGGTTTTTTCTTTTTTGTTTTGTTTTTTTTACCTTTCAGGTGGACCAACCGATCGACTAGCTGCAGCACTGATGTGCATTCGGACAGAAGCATTGCGCTGCTGTCAGATTACACGCAAGTCGGTGTATGCGGCGCTGCAAGACGAGATTTCTCCTCTGCAGTAAAAGATATGTTTGCCGAGGCATATGAGCTGAGGAGGTGGCGGTGTTCATATACTTTGGCAAACACTTTGTATATATAAAAAAAAAAATCCCGGCAATGATTTATTCATCCACATCGATTGATGTGAATGGAGAAATCTGGTTTGCCAGGGCATACGAGCTGAAGTGGGTATGGATGTTGGGCGGAGCTCCTATGTCCTGGCAGACGCCTTTCCCCTCCTTTTTCTTTTTTTGGCAGAGATTTTTTCATCCACATTGATCGATGCGAATGAAGAAATCTGTGCCGTTCATTTTTTTCTTTCAGCCCAGAGGCTGAACGGAAAAAAAAAATCTCATTACCCGTATGCTCAATATAAGGAGAATAGCAGAAACTCCTAATGCTGGGCATACATGTAATGATTGCGGAGACCCTCAAATGCCAGGGCAGTACAAACACCCCACAAATAACACCATTTTGGAAAGAAGACACCCCAAGGTATTCGCTGAGGGGCATATTGAGTCCATGAAAGATTGAAATTTTTGTCCCAAGTAAGCGGAAAGGGAGACTTTGTGAGAACAAAATCAAAAAAATCAATTTCCGCTAACTTGTGCCAAAATTTTTTTTTTTCTATGAACTCGCCATGCCCCTCATTGAATACCTTGGGGTGTCTTCTTTCCAAAATGGGGTCACATGTGGGGTATTTATACTGCCCTGGCATTTTAGGGGCCCCAAAGCGTGAGAAGAAGTCTGGTATCCAAATGTCTAAAAATGCCCTCCTAAAAGGAATTTGGGCCCCTTTGCCCACCTAGGCTGCAAAAAAGTGTCACACATCTGGTATCTCTGTATTCAGGAGAAGTTGAGGAATGTGTTTTGGGGTGTCTTTTTACATATACCCATGCTGGGTGAGCTAAATATCTTGGTCAAATGCCAACTTTGTATAAAAAAATGGGAAAAGTTGTCTTTTGCCAAGATATTTCTCTCACCCAGCATGGGTATATGTAAAATGACACCACAAAACACATTCCCCACCTTCTCCTGAGTACGGCGATACCACATGTGTGACACTTTTTTGCAGCCTAGGTGGGCAAAGGGGCCCACATTCCAAAGAGCACCTTTCGGATTTCACAGGTCATTTACCTACTTACCACACATTAGGGCCCCTGGAAAATGCCAGGCAGTATAACTACCCCACAAGTGACCCCATTTTGGAAAGAAGACACCCCAAGGTATTCCGTGAGGGGCATGGCAAGTTCCTGGAATTTTTTATTTTTTGTCACAAGTTAGTGGAAAATGATGATTTTTTTTTTTTTTTTTTTTTTCATACAAAGTCTCATATTCCACTAACTTGTGACAAAAAATAAAAACTTCCATGAACTCACTATGCCCATCAGCGAATACCTTGGGGTCTCTTCTTTCCAAAATGGGGTCACTTGTGGGGTAGTTATACTGCCCTGGCATTCTAGGGGCCCAAATGTGTGGTAAGGAGTTTGAAATCAAATTCTGTAAAAAATGACCTGTGAAATCCGAAAGGTGCTCTTTGGAATATGGGCCCCTTTGCCCACCTAGGCTGCAAAAAAGTGTCACACATCTGGTATCTCCGTACTCAGGAGAAGGTGGGGAATGTGTTTTGGGGTGTCATTTTACATATACCCATGCTGGGTGAGAGAAATATCTTGGCAAAAGACAACTTTTCCCATTTTTTTTTATACAAAGTTGGCATTTGACCAAGATATTTATCTCACCCAGCATGGGTATATGTAAAAAGACACCCCAAAACACATTCCTCAACTTCTCCTGAGTACGGAGATACCAGATGTGTGACACTTTTTTGCAGCCTAGGTGGGCAAAGGGGCCCACATTCCAAAGAGCACCTTTTGGATTTCACAGGTCATTTTTTACTGAATTTGATTTCAAACTCCTTACCACACATTTGGGCCCCTAGAATGCCAGGGCAGTATAACTACCCCACAAGTGACCCCATTTTGGAAAGAAGAGACCCCAAGGTATTCGCTGATGGGCATAGTGAGTTCATGGAAGTTTTTATTTTTTGTCACAAGTTAGTGGAATATGAGACTTTGTATGAAAAAAAAAAAAAAAATCATCATTTTCCACTAACTTGTGACAAAAAATAAAAAATTCTAGGAACTCGCCATGCCCCTCACGGAATACCTTGGGGTGTCTTCTTTCCAAAATGGGGTCACTTGTGGGGTAGTTATACTGCCCTGGCATTCTAGGGGCCCAAATGTGTGGTAAGGAGTTTGAAATCAAATTCTGTAAAAATGACCTGTGAAATCCGAAAGGTGCTCTTTGGAATATGGGCCCCTTTGCCCACCTAGGCTGCAAAAAAGTGTCACACATCTGGTATCTCTGTATTCAGGAGAAGTTGAGGAATGTGTTTTGGGGTGTCTTTTTACATATATCCATGCTGGGTGAGATAAATATCTTGGTCAAATGCCAACTTTGTATAAAAAAATGGGAAAAGTTGTCTTTTGCCAAGATATTTCTCTCACCCAGCATGGGTATATATAAAATGACACCCCAAAACACATTCCCCACCTTCTCCTGAGTACGGAGATACCAGATGTGTGACACTTTTTTGCAGCCTAGGTGGGCAAAGGGGCCCATATTCCAAAGAGCACCTTTTGGATTTCACAGGTCATTTTTTACAGAATTTGATTTCAAACTCCTTACCACACATTTGGGCCCCTAGAATGCCAGGGCAGTATAACTACCCCACAAGTGACTCCATTTTGGAAAGAAGAGACCCCAAGGTATTCGCTGATGGGCATAGTGAGTTCATAGAACTTTTTATTTTTTGTCACAAGTTAGTGGAATATGAGACTTTGTAAGAAAAAAAAAAAAAAATCATCATTTTCCGCTAACTTGTGACAAAAAATAAAAAGTTCTATGAACTCACTATGCCCATCAGTGAATACCTTAGGGTGTGTACTTTCCGAAATGGGGTCATTTGTGGGGTGTTTGTACTGTCTGGGCATTGTAGAACCTCAGGAAACATGACAGGTGCTCAGAAAGTCAGAGCTGCTTCAAAAAGCGGAAATTCACATTTTTGTACCATAGTTTGTAAACGCTATAACTTTTACCCAAACCATTTTTTTTTTTACCCAAACATTTTTTTTTTATCAAAGACATGTAGAACAATAAATTTAGAGCAAAATTTATATATGGATCTCGTTTTTTTTGCTAAATTTTACAACTAAAAGTGAAAAATGTCATTTTTTTGCAAAAAAATTGTTAAATTTCGATTAATAACAAAAAAAGTAAAAATGTCAGCAGCAAAGAAATACCACCAAATGAAAGCTCTATTAGTGAGAAGAAAAGGAGGTAAAATTCATTTGGGTGGTAAGTTGCATGACCGAGCAATAAACGGTGAAAGTAGTGTAGGTCAGAAGTGTAAAAAGTGGCCTGGTCTTTCAGGGTGTTTAAGCACTGGGGGCTGAGGTGGTTAAAGGTGTATTTTAGCTTTTAGATATTGATGCCCTATCTTCTGAACAGGTCATCAGTATCAGATTGGTAGTAGTCCGACATCCAGTACCCTCATTAGTCAGCTGTTTTCGGAGCTTAGCTGCAGTACCCTACACAGCCACTACACAACAGATAGGTCATCAGTATCTAAATGCTGCAATACCCTTTCATTTCGATATGTAATTCTGGACAATGAACACAGTTAATATTGGATATTCCAATAAAAATATCCCATATGTTTTTGAATTAGCCGAATACAGAAAAATTATTAACCCACTGAAACAGAATCTAACTGGTTATCCTTACTGTATTAAGCCAGCTATGTTCCCGATAAAATACCTTAATATCATTCGGTCTAATAGGGTCTCAAGCCACAAATTCATGTATAGTCTAACACCAGAAGAGTCTTCTTATCCGCCGGCAAGATAAAGGTTTGAATACAAGATGCCCGATCCTTGTTTCCTACAACATTGGCCACGAGGAAAGTTGGGTAGCCGCCATACATAAAAAACTGTTGGTAGAGCCCATTGACATTATTCTGATATCAATGGGCAGCTTTAGATTATGAAAGGGGGCGGACTGGCTATCGACCCTACAGTAAAATTTATCGGTGGGAAGATGCCTAGTGGGCGGCCCGAGTCCTATTAATGGCTGCTAGCCAGGTACATAATTATCTGATGCTCTCAGCATTAATTAATGTAGGAGTATCCGGCACTTTTGCACCTGACCACAAGTCCCAGGTGTCCCTCTGAATTTAACAGTATCGCTATCCTCAGGACAATGATACAGTTGAATACTGCAGTGGGGGGCAGTATTTTTTGCTGCACTGTGGTATGGCTGGCCCCGTCTACTTCCGTTGTCGCTGCCTACTTATGCTTGCCCTGTCTACTTGTGTTGCCCAACCTTCTATCAATTTGGATCCGCCTACAACATGAGGCCACTATTATATTTTTTTCAGGGCCACTTTAAGATCCAACCCTCTTTCACATGACTGGTCCTACCATGATGTGGTAATGGTGGGGGACCTCCTCCTGATCACTATGCCAACCTTTTTTTGATCACCTATTATTGATGGGGGGAAGTGGCCAGTAATGCAGTAATGACGATGGCTCCTCCAGAGGGAGAGACGGTCTTTGTAGCAGTTCTCCTCTCTGGCTAACAGAGGAAGGTTCAGAGTGGGGTCCCCCCAATTACCTTCATATTCCAATTGGTTGTCTAAGGCAGACAACCCCTTTAAGCTGACTGTCCCAACTACTGCAGCCATTTAGCCCAAGTATTTGGTGATACGTTATATGTAGGTGGTAAAATCAGACACAAACCTTATATTTGAGAAGAGGTTCCCCCACAACAGGCAAAGAATACCTCCATGTTTATAATTAGAAACTGGGGAAGAATGTTTTGTACTAGCAAAGTATTGGGTGGATTTGCAGAAGAGTAGAAGATTATCCTAGTATTAATTGAAGAGCAGGAGAAGACACTGAATCACAAAAACAATGGATAATCCTTGCACCAGCATTTGGGTAGATTGTAAAAGTGAGAAGCAGAGAATAGAAGATTACAGTAATTAAGGGACAAGACAACTGTTTTCGTTTATAGCTTCTGAGCAGCACAAACAGATCCATGGTGAAAAATGTGCCAACATGAGGTGGATAACAAAAATTAAAGAGCAGCTGTCAGCAAAATCGATCTTATTAAAAAAAAGCATACTGCTTGGTAGGGTTGATCCTGCAAGTTGAAATGGTGCATGTCTTGTGAAAAGCAGTTCCTTGGCGCACCTCACATTACCATTGATGGCCACACACCTCAGTGCACTGAAGCTCTCAATGCCATTTTTCTCAGGAACGACGCAACAAATTTTCACAAGTTAAAAATCCGGGTCAACCCTAGCAAGCAGTATACCTGATTTAACAGGATTGATCCTGCTGACAGGTATTCTTTTAGTTTTGAAGCCTTTAATGGGTTTTCCAGGATTACTGTGGTTTTTAACAGATCTGCTCATATTTCTTCAATTTAGACTCTCCTGGCCTTTTTTACGATGAAAACCAATCCCTCTGGTTTGTTTCTATCCTGTATGCAGTACTTCATGTTGTTGTCTCCAACCAAACCCATGGTGAGGAGGTCCAAAACTCTGGAACAAAAGGTCAGAAGTGCTAGCTTAATGCATGTGCTCCTTCAGCTTTTCCTGCCTTTTTGGCTCTTATGGGAAAGGGAAGGTTACTAGTGTACAGACCACCAGGGGGTGGATTTGCCATAGACCCTACAGGGAAATTCCGCAGTGGGCCAATGCTGACCAGGTACATAATGGGATCTCAGGGGTAATTAACGCTGTGAGAATACAGTACTCATGTACCCAGCCAGCGACTGCACATGCCCTCCTGAATTCAACTTATGTGGTCCGCACCTCATCTGCTAAGCCCCCTGCTCCAAAGACAACTGGAGGAGGAGGACAGAAGATGGACACCACAGAGGGCCAGCTTTTGGGGCAGTATATTGTGCTACACTGTGTTATTTGGTTCTGCTAGGATGGTATTTTGCACTATGGTATTTTTGACCCTGCCTACTTGTGTTGGCCTCGCCCTCTGATAATTTGGACCTGCCTACAAAAGGTGGCCACTTATAGTTTTTTTTTTTTTTCCATGGTCACTTTAAGTTCTCAGTCCACCCCTGCAGACCACAGACTTTGTATGGACCAAAATGACCAAAGCTAAGGAGGTACAGCTCTCAATTTCATTGCTTCTGTCCCTTCCTTTCATCGATCATCGTGACGTGTCATAGGTTTATAGGAGATAACATTAACAATTAAAAGTCCACAGACCTGTTACATTCCGAATCTATTCAACATGTTTGCAAAATACAAAATTATCAAGCCCACATTAGAAGAAACTAGCTGATGATCTTATGTGTAGATGGCCATTCGATGGCAGATGTTGCTGTAAAGAAGAATCGGGCTTGTTGGATTTCAACATGGAGGGGCACATTTACTCTAGAGTTTGCGCCTGATTTTAGGTCTTATTTTTTTTAGATATAAACAGATATGTAGAGAAATCAGGCGGCACTCACCAAGAATGTGAAGTAATATTTCTTTATTCCATGAATAAAAAGCATTGGGCGGACCACACATTGCAGGCAAACACTTGTGGCGACAGCCGTTTTGCACCGCAGTGCTTCCTCAGGCCACTAACGTGATGACGCTCGTGAGTCACCTCTTATGCGCCAGGTCAACTAGTCGGGATTAACGAATACCGCCGTAGGTGAGTCGGATATCTATAATCCATACAAATTACAAAACAAGATATATAACAAAAAATAAATAAAAAACAAGCGCATAACAATTACAATGTTTACAAGAACACGCTCATATCATATTTATCATTCAGGCCTAAAGGGCCCATTGCTCCTGTGCGTATAATCCAGCTAGCTTCTTTTCTCCATATTAAGCGGTGTCGATCACCTCCTTGTGGGGGATTTTGGACAATTTCAATACCTGCAAAGCTCAATGCCCTGCTATCTCCATTATGAATTGACCTTACATGTTCTATGAGTCTAGGGCACCCCTTTCCTGTCACTATGGAATTGACATGTTCCCTAAACCTGTCACACAAGCATCTAATAGTTTTACCTATGTACAAACCGGATTCCAAAAAAGTTGGGACACTATACAAATCGTGAATAAAAACTGAATGCAATGATGTGGAGGTGCCAACTTCTAATATTTTATTCAGAATAGAACATAAATCACGGAACAAAAGTTGAAACTGAAAAAATGTACCATTTTAAGGGAAAAATATGTTGAATCAGAATTTCATGGTGTCAACAAATCCCCAAAAAGTTGGGACAAGGCCATTTTCACCACTGTGTGGCATCTCCCCTTCTTCTTACAACACTCTGGGGACCGAGGAGACTAGTTTCTCAAGTTTAGAAATAGGAATGCTCTCCCATTCTTGTCTAATACAGGCCTCTAACTGTTCAATCGTCTTGGGCCTTCTTTGTTGCACCTTCCTCTTTATGATGCGCCAAATGTTCTCTATAGGTGAAAGATCTGGACTGCAGACTGGCCATTTCAGTACCCGGATCCTTCTCCTACGCAGCCATGATGTTGTGATTGATGCAGAATGTGGTCTGGCATTATCTTGTTGAAAAATGCAGGGTCTTCCCTGAAAGAGATGACGTCTGGATGGGAGCATATGTTGTTCTAGAACCTGAATATATTTTTCTGCATTGATGGTGCCTTTCCAGACATGCACGCTGCCCATGCCACACGCACTCATGCAACCCCATACCATCAGAGATGCAGGCTTCTGAACTGAGCGTTGATAACAACTTAGGTTGTCCTTGTCCTCTTTGGTCCGGATGACATGGCGTCCCAGATTTCAAAAAAGAACTTCGAATCGTGACTCGTCTGACCACAGAACAGTCTTCTATTTTGCCACACTCCATTTTAAATGATCCCTGGCCCAGTGAAAACGCCTGAGCTTGTGGATCTTGCTTAGAAATGGCTTCTTCTTTGCACTGTAGAGTTTCAGCTGGCAACGGCGGATGGCACGGTGTATTGTGTTCACTGACAATGGTTTCTGGAAGTATTCCTGAGCCCATTCTGTAATTTCCTTTACAGTAGCATTCCTGTTTGTGGTGCAGTGTCGTTTAAGGGCCCGGAGATCACGGGCATCCAGTATGGTTTTACGGCCTTGACCCTTACGCACAGAGATTGTTCCAGATTCTCTGAATCTTCGGATGATGTTATGCACAGTTGATGATGATAGATGCAAAGTCTTTGCAATTTTTCGCTGGGTAACACCTTTCTGATATTGCTCCACTATCTTTCTGAGCAACATTGTGGGAATTGGTGATCCTCTACCCATCTTGGCTTCTGAGAGACACTGCCACTCTGAGAAGCTCTTTTTATACCCAATCATGTTGCCAATTGACCTAATTAGTGTTATGCTCAAATTTACTTTTTCCAGCCTCTTATTGCTACTTGTCCCAACTTTTTGGGGATTTGTTGACACCGTGAAAATTGGAATCAACGTATTTTTCCTTTAAAATGATACATTTACTCGGATTAAACGTTTGATCCGTCATCTACGTTCTATTACAAATAAAATATTGACATTTGCCATCTCCACATCATTGCATTCAGTTTTTATTCACAATTTGTTTAGTGTCCCAACTTTTTTGGAATCCGGTTTGTAAAAGCGGCTGCAATTACATTGTATGAGATAGACTACAAACTTACTTTTACATGTGATTAGAGAATTGACTCTATGCTGTGACCCTCCAAAGGTCAACACATCCCATAGGGGGTTAAACCTGCAGTAGGAGCAATACCCACATCTACGATTCCCTTTTGGGGTCCAATTCCCTAACCACAAAAGTTATATAGCTGGCGGAAAAAGCGGTCCGTTTATTTTGGACAGTCAGCTCCTTAAGATCATATAAAGAAAGCAACCGTGTCCCGAGGGGGGGTTAAGGATTTACGAAGATATAGAAGGTGCCGAATTTACAGTGGAATGGCATTCACTGTACTTAGAGTTTTCTACCCGGATTCTTGAAACAGTATTGAAAAGGAATGAGAAAGAATATGAAAAAACTAAAGAGGAATTGTCCCGGGCTAAGGTGGAGTTACAAACAAGACTCTCAGAGAACCAGTTACAGGCCATCAATAAAAGGACAGATATGAAATTAATAGTCATTTAGGCAGATATAAAAGAGAGACAAATTTTTGAGAGATAAACAAGACTACGAATCCGTAAAAAACAAAGAAGAAAACGCAATCCACGTCGGATGCGGAGTGACTATTGGACCACGGATTCGGACTCTAGAATCTTGGATGATCCCTCTACTAGCCGGACCGCAGCAGAGACTGGTTTGAGTGGTCAAAAAGCACCTTTAGGAGAAACATCAGAAGGGGTAGAGGAAAAAAGGAAAATAAGTACAAAACAAAGCTACAAAAGAAAGCAGGTTTCTTGGAGACGATAGTAGAGGAAGATGATGAGCAGGGGGAACATGTTATTGTAGTGAATCTAACTGGGCACAAACTGCCACCGGATTGTGTAAAAGTCCTAGAGAAGGGACTAAACTACAGCCTGGTGGAACAGTTTGTCCCAGTTACCTTTAAGGTAGATCTGTTCAAAGCAGTCAGGAAACTCAAACTTAATAGACTGTTTAATAATATACCAGAAACGAATGCAGATAGAAGGGAAAGAAAAGAGTGTGAAGTTCCAGCTAGCATAGGCCCGTTGGGTTTTAGTACATCAGCAGGGTTTAATGAGACAGAAGCATCATTTTTGGAATTGATGACAGGCTTGGACTTATCAAAAGCTCCTCCAATTGTACCGAGAACTGAGTTTGTGGGAGGGGTCGGGGCCACTTATTGTCCCCTCTTGCCCGCCGGGAGTAGCATTGACATTTTTCACAATAAAATGCTGGAGGGAATAAAGGCCCAAATTTATCCACAAATACATAAGAACATCGATAGAGGGGAAGAAAAGACCTTAAAATGGCTACAATCCCATGATGATATAATAGTGAAACTGGCAGACAAGGGGTGAAATGTGGTCTTGATGACCAGAGATTATTATGTAATGGAGGCCGAGAGGCAATTGGGTGACAGTTTTGTTAACGAGGGTTTGATAAGTGATCCTACTGCGAGATTCAGTCTCGGTTGAGAAGCTTGCTGCATAAATACGTAAAGTGTAATATGTTGTCCAAAAGCAAAGCAGAAAAGTTGTTGCCATTGTTTTCTTCCAGGCCCTCGTGGTATTTCTTACCGAAGATCCACAAGTCACTGACCCACCCCCCTGGGAGACCTATTGTCTCGGGGGTTGGGTCAGTGACTGAATCACTATCCAAATATGTTGGCTGCTCAGGCCTGTCCTAAAATATATACCTTCTTATCTTAAGGATGCGGGGGATCTACTCCTGGCGCTGAGATCCTTCCAGTGGTAGGAGGGATTCCATCTGGTATCACTGGATGTAGAAAGCCTTTACACCAGGATTCCCCAAGATGAAGGCATTGAGGCAATACATTAGGGGCTTATGTGCACTGAAAAAAGTGAAGTATTTAGGGTACACCAGTCGCATGTACTTTTGCAAATATATTTTTGGCTAGGTTTGAGGACAAGTTCATTTACTCTGTCGATAATCCTTTTGTTTCCTGTATTCGACTGTACCTGAGATTTGTGGACGATGTGTTTTATTATTTGGTCCGGTTCTGAACATCAGTTCACGGACTTTGTAGACTATCTGAATACAGGTAACAAGATGAACATGAGATTCACTCGTCAGTTTGGAGGCCACAGGCTGGAGTTTCTAGATGTATTGGTGATGGAGAAGGGGGGCTATCGTAAGCCCACCGCCACCAACTCGCTTCTCCACTACTCCAGTGCCATATGGCCAATTTATTAGGCTGAGAAGGATCAATGGCACGGATGAAAGTTTCCTGAGACAGTCAGCGGAGTTGAAAAAACGCATTTTGGCTAGAGGTTATCCTTTGGATTTGATAGAGGAGGCAAGGAATAAAGCCTTCTCCATGTATCAGTATATTTCAAATGTCTCACAGAAGGCTAGGAATTAAACTTTCATTTACTATGAATAGAAAATCACTTCATAACGCTATACAACATATTAGACAAATATGGACCAAACCACCACCAATGACATACAAAAACATATAGGGGGAAGGGCAGGTTCAATAACGTTGGGGAGAGTATACCCTACTCTATCCCTAACTAATGCCTCAACCCACAGGTGGGTGGCCTGTGGTCCCGTGCCTGCCATGTCTAACCCTTTAATTGCCCTACAAAACCCCAACGCGTTTCCCCAATCCTTGGTTCATCAGGGGAAAGATGGGGCAAAGAAAAACGTGATAGGTATAAATTGGTCCACACTTACAAAACCGCTATAAAAAAGGTAGTACATTTGATTGTAAATATCTGAGGCCTTATTGGTGCTATGTACGTGTGATTTGACCACATTTTTGAAAAAAAAACACACTGATACAGTTATCAATTCACTCGCACATCTACATCGAGACAGAACACATCGTGATCGCCATGGCAATTTATCAGTCATTATTCACGTGAGAGGTCCCTGGGACCACTATTGGTTTTCCTTTGTTTATGATCTTCATGTACTGGGCTTGGTATCTTCCCACTCCTCCGGCAATGTCTATCTGTATACCTTACTAACCGGAGGTGGAGGGGCTAGGTGGCTTTATTACATTACATACATGTACCGGGCTTTATTCTTATAAATATTTTGAACTCTGACATATCTTGAGCCGTTTTTTTTAATCTATGGTTACCGACTTAAATACATGTATTCAAAGTTTCTATGTACCGGGCATAATTAAGTGCTATCCACAGGCCTTAATCAGTATGTGATGATATTACACAGGGAGAGATTTCGTGATCTTTCATCTCTGCCTGTTCACTAGTCTACTATATACGTTCAGTCTTGAAATCTGAATTTCCTTATATGGTCCTCTCATGTGCTTTAACTACCGGTGTATTTATAGGCATATCTATATGTGGATTCATATCAATATCTCCAATTTACATTTATTGACTATATTGTGTTATCATCAAGTGAATTGATAACTGCATCAGTGTGTTTTTTTTCAAAATTGTGGTCCAATCAGATAACTGGAGTATACTGAAGGCAGATGGTAAAAATCTTAGGGGGATCAAGGGCACCAAACCATTGATAGCTTTCAGAAGCCATACTCCTAGAGACAGGCTAGTGAGGAGTCGTTTCACTGAGACAAAAATGAGCATATGGTTAGGGAATTGGACCCCAAAAGGGAATCGTAGATGTGGGTATTGCTCCTACTGCAGATTTAACCCCCAATGGGATGTGTTGACCTTTGGAGGGTCACAGCATAGAGTCAATTCTCTAATCACATGTAGAAGTAAGTTTGTAGTCTATCTCATACAATGTAATTGCGGCCGCTTTTACATAGGTAAAACTATTAGATGCTTGTGTGACAGGTTTAGGGAACATGTCAATTCCATAGTGACAGGAAAGGGGTGCCCTAGACTCATAGAACATGTAAGGTCAATTCATAATATTGAAATTGTCCACAATCCCCCACAAGGAGGTGATCGACACCGCTTATTATGGAGAAAAGAAGCTAGCTGGATTATACGCTCAGGAGCAATGGGCCCTTTAGGCCTGAATGATAAAAGGATATGAGCGTGTTCTTGTAAACATTGTAATTGTTATGCTTTCTGTTTTTTATTTATTTTTTTGTTATATACAGTGGGATGCGAAAGTTTGGGCAACCTTGTTAATTGTCATGATTTTTACGATTTTTTACGATAAAAAATGTCAGTTAAATATATCATATAGGAGACACACACAGTGATATTTGAGAAGTGAAATTAAGTTTATTGGATTTACAGAAAGTGTGCTATAATTGTTTAAACAAAATTAGGCAGGTGCATAAATTTGGGCACCACAAAAAAGAAATTAAATCAATATTTAGTAGATCCTCCTTTTGCAGAAATTACAGCCTCTAAACGCTTCCTGTAGGTTCCAATGACAGTCTGGATTCTGGTTGAAAGTATTTTGGACCATTCCTCTTTACAAAACATCTTTAGTTCATTCAGGTTTGATGGCTTCCGAGCATGGACAGCTCTCTTTAAGTCACACCACAGATTTTCAATTATATTCAGGTCTGGGGACTGAGATGGCCATTCCAGAACGTTGTACTTGTTCCTCTGCATAAATGCCTTAGTGGATTTTGAGCAGTGTTTAGGGTCGTTGTCTTGTTGAAAGATCCAGCCCCGGCGCAGCTTCAGCTTTGTCACTGATTCCTGGACATTGGTCTCCAGAATCTGCTGATACTGAGTGGAATCCATGCGTCCCTCAACTTTGACAAGATTCCCAGTCCCTGCACTGGCCACACAGCCCGCAGCATGATGGAACCACCACTATATTTTACTGTAGGTAGCAGGTGTTTTTCTTGGAATGCTGTGTTCTTTTTCCTCCATGCATAACGCCCCTTGTTATGGCCAAATAACTCAATTTTCGTTTCATCAGTCCACAGCACCTTATTCCAAAATGAAGCTGGCTTGTCCAAATGTGCTTTAGCCCACCTCAAGGGGCACTTTTTGTGCTGTGGGCGGAGAAAAGGCTTCCTCTGCATCACTCTCGCATACAGCATCTCCTTGTGTAAAGTGCGCCGAATGGTTGAACGATGCACAGTGACTCCATCTGCAGCAAGATGATATTGTAGGTCTTTGGTGCTGGTCTGTGTGTTGACTCTAACTGTTCTCACTATTCGTCGCTTCTGTCTATCTGAGATTTTTCTTGGTCTGCCACTTCGAGCCTTAACTTGAACTGAGCCTGTGGTCTTCCATTTCCTCAATATGTTCCTAACTGTGGAAACAGAAGCTGAAATCTCTGAGACAGCTTTCTGTATCCTTCCCCTAAACCATGATGGTGAACAATCTTTGTCTTCAGGTCATTTGAGAGTTGTTTTGAGACCCCCATGTTGCTACTCTTCAGAGAAAATTAAAAGAGGAGAGAAACTTACAATTGACCCCCTTAAATACTCTCTCATAATTGGATTCACCTGTGTATGTAGGTCAGGGGTCACTGAGCTTACCAAGCCAATTGGAGTTCCAATAATTAGTTCTAAAGGTTTTGGAATCAATAAAATGACAACAGTGCCCAAATTTATGCACCTGCCTAATTTTGTTTAAACAATTATAGCACACTTTCTGTAAATCCAATAAACTTCATTTCACTTCTCAAATATCACTGTGTGTGTCTCCTATATGATATATTTAACTGACATTTTTTATCGTAACAACCAACGATTTATACAGGAAAATCATGACGATTAACAAGGTTGCCCAAACTTTTGCATCCCACTGTATCTTGTTTTGTAATTTGTATGGATTATAGATATCCGACTCACCTACGGCGGTATTTGTTAATCCTGCCGAGTTGACCTGGCGCATAAAAGGTGACGCACGAGTGGCCTGAGGAAGCGCTGCAGCGCGAAAAAAGGCCGTCGCCACAAGTGTTTGGTCCGCCCAATGCCTGTCATATTTTTATCCGTGGAATAAAGAAATACTACTTCACATTCTTGGTGAGTGCCGCACGATTTTCTACATATCTGTTTATATAAAGGACTATGCAGCAGAGCACCGCCAGCAGTGAGCTGGTGTCGTAGTCCGGTCACGGCTGATCCAGTGTGCCTGTTTGTGACAAGGAGGCGGAGCAGTGCCACCCCTGTGTCTCATCATCTTTATATATGGTCTTATTTTATTTGTTGCATTTACTACTGAAATTGCGCCTGTTTTTGAGACTTTTGTGCCTCGTTCACCTATTTTTGATTTTTATACACTAATTCAGAAGTTTTCTAACTTTTGCGACTTTTTCCTGACCTATTTATGTAGGTGTGCCTTTTTTTGCTCCATTGATTAATTTTTGCATTAAAAGTTGCACTTTCCGGGAGACATGCGACTTTTCTATGCAAAGATGTGACTTTTTTTCATGTGCAAATAAATTAGACAAGTCTAAGTGAATATGAACCTGTCATACTGATAAAGAACCACCAGAGGTCAGACTAATAACATCCCTAGTCCAGTGATGCCCAACCTGTGGCCCTGCAGCTGTTGCAAAACTACAACTCCCAGCATGCCCGGACAGCCTACAGATATCAGGGCATGTTGGGAGATGTAGTTTTGCAACAGCTGGAGGGCTGCAGGTTTGGCATCCCTGGCCTAGTCTAAATCATCAACTCCTGTGCGACTTTTAATAAATACTTGGCAAAAGAAAGACAGCCGAATGAAATACACCAGTCTAGTTTTATGGCCAAAAACAGATGAGCTTGATAATTGGAGTTGGGAGAAATAACTGTCTGTGGAACAACAGTTCGACTGGGAGGGGTTTTCTGGAAGTTCAATATTGATTGCCAATCCTCAAGTTAAGTTATCAATATCGTATCTGTGGGGGTCCAACTCCTGGCACCCCCACTGCTCAGATGTTTGAAGAGGCTATGGCCTACTCACAGCCTATCAAACACAGTGCCTTACACTGTATAATGGCTGTGCTTGGTATTACAGCCCAGGTCTAGTCAGTTGAAGGGGACTTAGCTGCAAATAAGTCATATGGCCAATGAATGTCACATCACTGGCCTAGGGCAAGCGCTGCGACCTCTTCAAATAGCTGATCGGTGAAGGTGCCGGGAGCTGGACTCCCCACGATCAGATACTGATAGGCCATCAATACTAAACTCCTGACCCCTTTAACCTCCCTGACGGTATTCCCGAGCGTGACTCGGGGTTAATTTTCGCTGCCAGGAGCGGTAACCCCGAGTCACGTTCGGGGTAAGGCTACTTTCACACCTGCGCCTGCGTTAGGTGCGGATCCGTCTGGTATCTGCACAGACGGATCCGCACCTATAATGCAAACGCTTAGATCCGTTCAGAACGGATCCGTTTGCATTACCATGAACAAAAAAAATAATAAATTTTTTTTTTTTTTTGTTCATGATAATGCAAACGGATCCGTTTTGACTTTACATTGAAAGTCAATGGGGGACGGATCTGTTTGAAAATTGAGCCATATAGTGTCAACTTCAAACGGATCCGTCCCCATTGACTTACATTGTAAGTCTGGACGGATCCGTTTGCCTCCGCACGGCCAGGCGGACACCCGAACGCTGCAAGCTGCGTTCAGGTGTCCGCCTGCTGAGCGGAGCGGAGGACAAACGGTGCCAAACTGATGCATTCTGAGCGGATCCGCATCCCCTCAGAATGCATTAAAGCTGGACGGATCCGTTCGGGGCCGCTTGTGAGAGCCTTCAAACGGAACTCACAAGCGGAGCCCCGAACACTAGTGTGAAAGTAGCCTAACATTGCAGAGTCCCTTCACCTTCTGCTGGCGATGTCCTCCGCTGAGAGCGCCGGTGTTCTGCCAGATCTCTATACCCTACGAAAAGTCTATACCGGAAGTGACCCGGCCACACAGGAATCAGCTGGGGGAAGGTGTGCGCGGCACTGCACAAGCGCGGCGCTGGATAGATTTTGCAGCGCACAATGTTGCATCAGATCTCCCTACCCCTGACTGCGCATGCGCGCACAAATCGTCAGTTGCAGTTCATCCTGATTTGATCTGATGATTTGTGCGCACTCAGGGGTGGGGAGATCTGATGCAACATTTTGCGCTGCAAAATTACTATACCCCTAAGTGCGCACACGCGGTGCACGAGGTACTTCTATTGCTGCGCTGCAATTATTCTTTCCTCAACAGTGGATGTGCGCTTGCGCAGCGCCGCGCACACCCTCCCCCAGCTGATTCCTGTGCGCTCGCGTCACTTCCGGTATAGACTTTTCGCAAGGTATAGAGATCTTGCAGAACACCGGCCGGCATTTGACTTCCTGGTTCCGTTCCCTGCGAGCAGCAGAACTGGGCGGGAAATTCAAATAAGTATAAACATAAAAAGTGACAAACACACATAAAAGAGGTTATACATTGTAATTAGGGTTGTCCCGATACCACTTTTTTAGGACCGAGTACAAGTACCGATACTTTTTTTCAAGTAGTCACCGATACCGAATACCGATACTTTTTTTAAATGTCATGTGACCGTTTTGGGGGATCTGTGGATGACGCACTGTCATGTGGGGGATCTGTGGATGGCACTGTTATGGGGGACCTGTGGATGGCACTGTTATGGGGGATCTGTGGATGGCACTGTTATGGGGGATCTGTGGATGGCACTGTTATGGGGGATCTGTGGATGGCACTGTTATGGGGATCTGTGGATGGCACTGTTATGGGGGATCTGTGGATGGCACTGTTATGGGGGATCTGTGGATGGCACTGTTATGGGGGATCTGTGGATGGCGCTGTTATGGGGATCTGTGGATGGTGCTGTTATGGGGGATCTGTGGATGGCACTGTTATGGGGATCTGTGGATGGCACTGTTATGGGGGATCTGTGGATGGCACTGTTATGGGGGATCTGTGGATGGCACTGTTATGGGGATCTGTGGATGGTACTGCTATGGGGTGGGATATCTGTGGATGGCATTGTTATGGGGTGGGGGGATCTGAGGATGGCATTGTTATTTGGTGGGGGATCTGTGGATGGTGCTGTTATAGGGGATCTGTGGATGGAACTGTTATGGGGAGGATCTGTGGATGACACTGCTATATGTCATCCACAGATCCCCCTCATAACAGTGTCCCCCAATACACCGGGCCCCGCCGCTCACCGAAGTATTTATAAACGTGAATCCTTATCCTGTTATTAAGTTGAACTAACGCTGCCCTCTCCCATGTTCCCCTGTATCCCCCTGTATCCCCACAGCACTTACTTAAGCTTCCATAGCAGGCAGAGCAGACGGCACCAGTAACGTCACTCACTGACGTCGCGCGTCTGCTCCGCCTGCTTCACTCATAAAGTGGGCGGAGCAGGCGCTCTACGTCAGTGAGTGACGTTACTGCTGCCGTCTGCTCTGCCTGCTATGGAAGCTTAAGTAAGTGCTGTGGGGATACAGGGGAACATGGGAACATGGGAGAGGGCAGCGTTAGTTCAACTTAATAACAGGATAAGGATTCACGTTTATAAATACTTTGGTGAGCGGCGGGGCCCGGTGTAAGAGTACAGTGACTGCACCGGGCCCCGCCCATAGTTACGCCCATAGTATTCTATTTATGTATCGGGGCGGGGTATCGGCGGCTGAGTACCGCCGAGAAAACTCGGAATCGGTCCCGATACCGATACTAGTATCGGTATCGGGACAACCCTAATTGTAATCTAAGAGGATTACACAGTATAACCTCAGATCTGACATTTGATGACTGTACAGTGCCCCTTGCCTGCCATTT
The DNA here is from genome assembly GCF_905171765.1 of Bufo bufo. Taxonomy (NCBI): domain Eukaryota; kingdom Metazoa; phylum Chordata; class Amphibia; order Anura; family Bufonidae; genus Bufo; species Bufo bufo. Next base: position 553,514,050 of record NC_053392.1, read on the forward strand.
TACTGTCATTTGTGCCCATAAAATATTTATGCAAAAAATTGTACCACTTTTGGTACACAATTCCTGACATAATCATACCGACAGGGAGGTTAACGTTGTATAGGCAGCATAAAACCATATCACCTGTCTGATCAAATGACGCACACTGCAAATGTCACAACGCAATAAAAAATATTTCACAATCCCAGAGATACACCTGGATTTTTATCTATTTACACAGCACGTATTCAATGTTCTCCACGGATCATCCCCATTTTCAGTGTTTTTATTTTTCAGAATAGACTTTTTGTGGAATCGCTGTCAGAATTCTTAACAAATTACAAAAAAAACGGCAACATCGTCTCAACACTTGTGAGTCAATACAAAAATTTAGAAAGCATGAAAATCACATTCCTCAACCAGAACGACTAGCCAAGTATATCCAAAATATCTATAAATATTCTCAGTACATGAGATGCTTAGTATGCACAGGTGTACATTCAACTTGTGATTTTTCTTTTTTGTATCCTAAAAAAGGGAAAATATTGCTTGCCGATCTAACGCTACGTACAATGGATAAATAAGCAACAAAGGAAGCGTCATAAAGGTGTAGACAACATACTGTGCAAACAAACAATCTACATTCTATGCAAATACCCTGACGATAGAGAATATATCATTGTGCTATGCTAATTCACTTCAGTGCAAAAACAATGAATTCACACAAAACCTCCTTTATTTGTATGAACGCTGACTTTTTTTTTTTGCATTTAAGTTAATAGAATGAAGCGCAACTACCCTGAAAATCGTGAGAAACGCACTAGTGTGTGCCGTGGCTGACGAGCATGGAAGAAGTGAGTAACAACTGGGTGACGATGACATGATGGTGACGCAATGGTGATGAAACAATGGCAAATGTTTTGTTTGCAAGCCTGTAAATGGGAGGAGGGCTTGATTTTAAATTAAGATATAAACTTTTTAAAATGGGCAAATGTGTGAACACATAGGTATATATTTTTTTTTTCCATTAAAATTAAATAAAAATTTACATATGACTGCAGTCAAAGGGGCTGTCCCATCTAGTCGACATCTTCTCTAGCCAGGGACCCTCTAATGATCGGGTTGTGATCACCAAGGAAAGCTGTGAGTGTCTACACGTCTCTCCTATGGCGGCCACTGCAGGAGAAAAGCGGTATTACACATATTCAAATGAATGGCGAGCTGAGCAATACAAGGTCACGCTAAGTCCTCCAGAGCTGAGGACACAGCAACTCTTTGTCTAGCTAATAAGGGGGGCGTACTAAGTCAAGTGTGTCTTATAAAGATAATTTAGGATGAATGGAGATATATTTTACATTGTAATACTGTAGTGTATATGGCTGGGACAACATGAACAAGTCAGTAATCTGTACCTGCCCACCCTGGAGGCAGATACTTGGTAGGCCGTTGTATTTGCAGCATATAAGTAATCTCGGAACATAGAAGTAAGGGGAAATGAAAAGCTTAGAAATATTGCTTAAAGGCGTTGTCCAAGTTCGATAAGATCTTGTAAAATAACAAATTAAGTCAAACCCCTTTTCTCACCTTCGCTGATGTCATCTTCCCGGCTGCAGGGGTGACGTACCGTGCAGCCAATCACTGGCCTCAGCAGTACACAGGACATAACTGCTGCAGCCAGGAAAACAAACATGACCGGAGTGTAGGGCTGGATGTGGCAGGGGAGGAAAGGGGTGAGTAAAATATCTCTTCTTTTGTCTTTTTTAGCACATCTAAAAAGGCTACCTGAATTTTTATTGAACTCAGACAACCCCTTTAAGACTAGAAATGGGCGGAATAATGTCTGACCCAGCAGTAGAAAATCTGTATGCATGTCGAGCTATCTGTCTATGAGTCAGGAATAAATACTGGCCCTATACTTGCTGCCACTTCTGGTGCATGTCCCCCTAGTGTGTATACTGTACATGCAGGCAGCACAATATTTCGTGGCCTGTATTCAGCAGCCAGTTATTAGTGCAAGGGGATCTTGAGTAATCAAAACTTGAACTGGAAAATGGAAAAAAAAAAAAATTCTTTTTTGTTCTGTTCCATTTTTGCGTTCATATCTGGATACTGAATTACAGTTTAGTCACTTCCTTGCCATTATATTATTATGATAATGCAGCCTGTTGGTTTGCTAGAGCATTTTTACATTGCTACGACAAGTGCATTCATATCTTGCTCTTGAGGACCTTTCACCTCTTCTGACATGTCTGTCCCCCATGTAATAACAATTTTGGAGCATCTATTATAATGCCTCAGTAATGTCCCTGTATTTATAATTTTTGTTTAAAATTATTTTATTATTCCTGCAAAAAGTTATGAATTGCTAACAGTTTACAACGAAGGTCTGGCTGGTTGTTACCAGTTGGGGGTGTGTCTCTGCACTCAAAATAGGTAGCACTGATTGGATAGTGTCGGACTGTACAGGGACACCCCCTTCCCAACTAGTGACACCCATCTGGACCTTCACTGCAAACTGCTAGTAATTCATTCATAACTTCTAGAAATAATAATAAATATATATAATATATATAAAAAAATATATGCGCCAGAATTCCTAGTTACTAAACAGACAAGTCAGGAGAGGTGATGTGTCCTCTTCAAAGACGAATTACAGAAAAGGTTGAAGTAGAACTTTTGTATCCCAGTTTGCAGAATAATATTTTCTGGCTCCGTGCACTGTCTGTACGTAGGTGCACTGGGACTCCAAACACCCAGATTTTAATTTTTTTTTGCGGCATAGGTATGGAAATTTGTTGATTTGGCTCTCTACAGTCCAATATTCCTATTTTAATAGTTCAGACTGAGAGCAGAGCCAGGAAGTGTTGTCATGGGGACATAGGTACCGAAGCTGTCATCATAGATGACTGCAGCTTCAATCACCAGTAACATTTTTTTCAGATTTAAGGTTATTTAATATGGATAGTAAGTTTCCAGCTCTAGAGAAATGCTAATTCATATTTCCAATCTAACAGTTTGCTGCAATGTAAGAAAAAAAAACCTATATAACAATCCAAACGTGAGATAGATCTTTACTCAACATTCACAAGATCAGTGTTCCCGTTACTGACTGGCTTTATTGTGGGCACCATGAATGGGTAAGTATGAAGACGATGCACAGATGAGAGATGACCTCCTAAACGCCATTTCATTCAAGTAAAAATAAAAAAGTTACAAATAATGAAAAAGAAAATTGAAGAAAAAAAATGAGCTGCTGCGTTATGAAAAAAGATTATTCCAAGCCAATAACTTTTGATTTTACAGACAGCCACCTCTGATATGGCAAAAACAGAATGGCCGACGGTGGCTCCGTTAGTCCTGCAGTCCCACAGAAATCACTGCAGAGGGAGTGAACACTGTCTCCTCACGTGCTGGAGGTTCGCTCTCAGTCCACTGCTGACATTAGACTCTTCCAAAAAGATCAACCAAGTTTAGTAAGCTGAAGATCTCCAGTGATCTTAACAGTGTCAATAGAAGAAAGTAGTTCAACACGATGGTAAAAGTCAAAAAGCTGGTGTCCATCAACAAATAGCCTGAAACGAGGATGCTCGCAGAGAATCTCTACCTACAATGAAAAACAGATACAGGAGTTAAAACATGGTGCCGTGAAAATGAAAATTGCTTAATGGGGAACCAAGTCAAAACTATTTTCTAATATATCATAGACAGACTATACAACTCTTAAAGGGGTTTTACTGGTACACAAAAATTAAATAACACCCGCATTCAACCATACAGCATTATATACAGCAAGTCAGATGCATTTTGCGGGCAGCAGCACGACCACGGGCCGCACACGCCAGTGTGAAAGAGGCCTAAGTCAGATGCATTTTGACTCCTCCGACATGATTGTGTGTCTGTAGCATAAGGTACAGTCCTGATCAAAAGTTTAAGACCACTTGAAAAATGGCAAAAAATCATATTTTACATTGTTGGATCTTAACAAGGTTCCAAGTAGAGCTTCAACATGCAACAAGAAGAAATGGGAGTGAGACAAAACATTTTTTGAGCATTCAATTAATTGAAAATAACGATTAAACTGAAACAGGCTGTTTTTCAGCTGATCCAAATTTTAGGACCACATGTCTTTAAAAGGCCAAATCTGTGCAAAGATGTGGATTCATTGTCTTTTTCTGTCAGGTAGTCACACGTTGTGTTGGCAAAGGCAAAAAGACTCTCCCTTTTTGAACGTGGCCGGGTTGTTGAACTGCATGAGCAGGGTCTCTCACAGCGCGCCATCGCTGCTGAGGTGGGACGCAGTAAGACAGTCATTTGGAATTTCTTAAATGATCCTGAGGGTTATGGAACAAAAAAGTCAAGTGGAAGACCCAAAAATATTTCATCAGCACTGAGCCGGAGGATCCAATTGGCTGTCCGTCAAGACACTGGACGATCCTCGACCCAAATTAAGGCCCTTACTGGTGCTGACTGCAGCCCCATAACCATCAGACGGCATCTGAGACTGAAGGGCTTCAAAAACAAAAAACGTCTTCAAAGACCTCATCTCCTTGAACGCCACAGAACTGCTCGTTTGGACTTTGCAAGAGAGCACCAAACATAGGACATTCAAAGGTGGAAGAAAGTTTTATTCTCTGATGAGAAAAAATGTAACCTTGATGGTCCTGATGGTTTCCAACGTTACTGGCATGACAAGCAGATCCCACCTAAAATGTTTTCTACGCGCCACAGTGGAGGGGGCGCCATAATGGTCTGGGGTGCTTTTTCCTTCAGTGGAACAATGGAGCTTCAGGAAGTGCAGGGGCGTCAAACGGCCGCTGGCTATGTCCAGATGTTGCAGAGAGCATTCCTCATGACTAAGGGACCTCGTCTGTGTGGTAACGACTGGGTTTTTCAACAGGACAACGCTACAGTACACAATGCCCGCAGGACAAGGGACTTCTTCCAGGAGAATAACATCACTCTTTTGGCCCATCCTGCGTGTTCCCCTAATCTAAATCCAATTGAGAACCTTTGGGGATGGATGGCAAAGGAAGTTTACAAAAATGGACAACAGTTCCAGACAGTAGATGGCCTTCGTGCGGCCGTCTTCACCACTTGGAGAAATGTTCCCACTCACCTCATGGAAACGCTTGCATCAAGCATGTCGAAACGAATTATTTTGGAAGTGATAAACAATAACGGCGGAGCTACTCATTACTGAGTTCATGTTTGGAAGTTGGATTTCTGTTTTGGGGGGGGTTTAGTTTTTTTTGGAGGTGTGGTCCTAAACTTTTGATCAGCTGAAAAACAGCCTGTTTCAGTTTATTCGTTGTTTTCATTAAATTGAATGCTCAAAAAATGTTTTGTCTCACTCCCATTTCTTCTTGTTGCATGTTGAAGCTCTACTTGCAACCTTGTTAAGATCCAGCCATGCTAAATATGATTTTTTGCCATTTTTCAAGTGGTCTTAAACTTTTGATCAGGACTGTATCTGCCTCTCCTTTCCCTCCCAGCTGGAACATCACAGATCCAAGAATGTATATACTGTCTCTGTATATTATGTCATTGTATAATACTGTCGAGGGGGTCCTGACAAAGTCTTCTATTTCTCCTCCTGGGTCGGCCCCTTCTGAGTTCAGGCCCCAAAGCAGCTGATCCCCCTATAGCTACGCCCCTGCTTGCAGCTTTTTAAAGACACTTTTCTGGAGCAAGGGAGATGATAAATCTCCCCCCTATAAGGCCTCTATAGAGGCGTACCTTCTGTCCTCGGTATATGTCAGGCAATACTTCCGATACATCCAATGGAAGGCTCTAACATGATGTGAACAGGGCCCTAGCTTTGTGCATGTGCAGATAAACTGCCGACAACTAAAAAGTGCTAACACCTGGGCTATACCTGGCCCCGCAGTATAAGGCCTCATGCACACAAGGCGCAGCAAAGATCTGTCCCATCATGGGTGTCCTCGTTTATGTGAGGATCCACATTTCCTTTAGAACCTCTGAAATTACGGAGAATATGGCCCAATGTATGACATCCATTGAAGCATGATGTGCTGTACACGACCCTACTGGAATACACTAACACCATTAGTGATCCAAGTGGTATGATATGGTTATGATCACAGACCGAAAAATACAAAAAACACACATAAAACATGTTGATAGTAACAAATGAATTTGGTTTACATGTTAGAAACCCTATTTGGTATTAGTAAGGCTATATTCACATGACAGTGATGAAAAAACAGTTTTTCCACAGATACCTTTCTGAAAAACAGTCCCTTGAATTGCATTGGGGCTGTGAAAATGGACAAAATTGGACATGTCATATTTTGTGACAGCCAGTATTCATGGTCCGTTAAAAAAAACCGGACATGTAAGTACATTTTTTAGTCGTGTGAATAAGACCTAAGCACGAGCACTGTTGTAGGGTATAGGGGAGGTTACTAGGTGGTATAAATTACAAAAAGAAAGTGCCGAGGAGGCAAACCTTTATTTCTGTACCATTCTGGCGCTGCAGGCGAGAGATGTATTCACTGCAGGAGAAAAGGCTCTTAATTCAGTCTAATTTGTGTGCGAAGTGCGTTCACTTCACACGATGTAACCGCTCTCACAGACAGAGAGGAACCTACTGAAAACGCCATGAAACCTCCAGCTATCACTTATAATAAGCCCAGTGTTCAAACATGTACAGTCATGTGTAAAAATTAGGACACCCTTTGAAAGCATGTGGTTTTTTGTAACATTTTTAATAAATGGTTATTTCATCTCCGTTTCAACAATACAGAGAGATTAAAGTAATCCGACTAAACAAAGAAAACTGAAGAAAAGTCTTTTCAAGATCTTCTGTAAATGTCATTCTACAAAAATGCCTATTCTAACTGAGGAAAAAGATAGGACACCCTTGCCCCTAATAGCGAGTGTTACCTCCTTTGGCTGAAATAACTGCAGTGAGACGGTTCTTGTAGCCATCTACCAGTCTTCGACATCGGTCTGAGGAAATTTTACCCCACTCCTCAATGCAGAACTTTTTCAGCTGTGAGATGTTTGAGGGGTTTCTTGCACGTACAGCCCTTTTCAAGTCACCCCACAGCATCTCAATGGGATTCAAATCTGGACTTTGACTTGGCCATTCCAGGACTCTCCATTTCTTCTTTTTCAGCCAATCTTTGGTTGATTTACTAGTATGTTTTGGGTCATTGTCATGTTGCATGGTCCAGTTCCGCTTCAGCTTTAATTTTCTAACTGATGGTCTCACATGTTCTTCAAGCACCTTCTGATACACAGTAGAATTCATCGTGGATTCTATGATGGTGAGCTGACCAGGTCCTGCTGCAGCAAAGCAGCCCCAAACCATGACACTTCCACCTCCATGCTTCACAGTTGGTATGAGGTTCTTTTCTTGGAATGCTGTGTTTGGTTTACGCCAAACATGTCCTCTGCTGTTGTGTCCAAATAATTCAATTTTGGACTCATCTGTCCAAAGAACATTATTCCAGAAGTCCTGGTCTTTGTCAACTTTATCTCTGGCAAATGTCAGTCTGGCCTCGATGTTTCTCTTGGAAAGCAAAGGTTTCCTCCTTGCACACCTCCCATGCAAGTTAAACTTGTACAGTCTCTTTCTGATTGTAGAGGCATGTACTTCTACATCAACAGTAGCCAGAGCCTGCTGTAGTTCTCGAGATGACACTTTAGGGTTTTTGGAGACCTCTTTTAGCATCTTGCGGTCTGCTCTTGGGGTGAACTTGCTGGGGCGACCAGTCCTGGGCATGTTGGCAGTTGTTTTGAAAGCCCTCCACTTGTAGACTATCTTCCGGACAGTGGAATGGCTGATTTCAAAATCTTTTGAGATCTTTTTAAATCCCTTCCCAGACTCATAGGCTGCTACAATCTTTTTTCTGAAGTCCTCTGACAGCTCTTTTGCTCTCACCATGGTGCTCACTCTCACTTCAACAGTCAGGAGCACACCAAACTAAATGTCTGAGGTTTAAATAGGGCAAGCCTCATTCAACATGCAGAGTAACGATCTACTAATTATGTGCACCTGGTGTGATATACCTGTGTGAGATCTGAGCCAATTTAAGAGGGAATACATGTGAGGGTGTCCTATCTTTTTCCTCAGTTAGAATAGGCATTTTTGTAGAATGACATTTACAGAAGATCTTGAAAAGACTTTTCTTCAGTTTTCTTTGTTTAGTTGGATTACTTTAATCTCTCTGTATTGTTGAAACGGAGATGAAATAACCATTTATTAAAAATGTTACAAAAAACCACATGCTTTCAAAGGGTGTCCTAATTTTTTCACATGACTATGTATACAGAACAGATATACAACAGCACATACACTGTACAACACAGCACATACACTGTACAACACAGCACATACACTGTACAACACAGCACATACACTGTACAACACAGGACAGATATACAACACAGCACATACACTGTACAACACAGCACAGATATACAACACAGCACATACATTATACAACACAGCACATACACTATACAACACAGCACATACACTATACAACACAGCACATACACTATACAACACAGCACATACACTGTACAACTGACACCTTTTTCTGGGAGGTCATTATCACCTACTGACTCCAATTAGGATAATGGAATCAACACCTTTGACCCCATGCTGGGTATAATGACCTCTGACCCCATGCTGGGTATAATTACCAGATGTTGATTCAGTTACATATTTATTCCCAGAGAATTCTTGTACAGTCACTCAGAATTGAGAAAGCTTGTTGGAAGAACGAGTAAAACGTTTTCAAGAAATCTACAGTAAGTCCAGTTGCCTTGATTTATTCTTTACAGATATACTGTACAACACAGCACATACACTATACAACACAGCACAGATATACAACACAGCACATACACTGTACAACACTAACACTGTACCACACAGCACAGATATACGATACAGCACATATACTGTACAACATAGCACAGATATACACTGCTCAAAAAAATAAAGGGAACACAAAAATAACACATCCTAGATCTGAATTAATAAAATATTTTTTTGAAATACTTTGTTCTTTACATAGTTGAATGTGCTGACAACAAAATCACACAAAAATAAAAATAAAAAATTTTAACCCATGGAGGTCTGGATTTGGAGTCACACTCAAAATTAAAGTGGAAAAACACACTACAGGCTGATCCAACTTTGATGTAATGTCCTTAAAACAAGTCAAAATGAGGCTCAGTAGTGTGTGTGGCCTCCACTTGCCTGTATGACCTCCCTACAACGCCTGTGCATGCTCCTGATGAGGTGGCGGACGGTCTCCTGAGGGATCTCCTCCCAGTCCTGGACTAAAGCATCTGCCAACTCCTGGACAGTCTGTGGTGCAACGTGACGTTGGTGGATAGAGCAAGACATGATGTCCCAGATGTGCTCAATTGGATTCAGGTCTGGGGAACGGGCGGGCCAGTCCATAGCATCAATGCCTTCGTCTTACAGGAACTGCTGACACACTCCAGCCACATGAGGTCTAGCATTGTCTTGCATTAGGAGGAACCCAGGGCCAACCGCACCAGCATATGGTCTCACAAGGGGTCTGAGGATCTCATCTCGGTACCTAATGGCAGTCAGGCTACCTCTGGCGAGCACATGGAGGGCTGTGCGGCCCTCCAAAGAAATGCCACCCCACACCATTACTGACCCAATGCCAAACCGGTCATGCTGGAGGATGTTGCAGGCAGCAGAACGTTCTCCACGGCGTCTCAAGACTCTGTCACGTCTGTCACATGTGCTCAGTGTGAACCTGCTTTCATCTATGAAGAGCACAGGGCGCCAGTGGCGAATTTGCCAATCTTGGTGTTCTCTGGCAAATGCCAAACGTCCTGCACGGTGTTGGGCTGTAAGCACAACCCCCACCTGTGGACGTCGGGCCCTCATATCACCCTCATGGAGTCTGTTTCTGACCGTTTGAGCAGACACATGCACATTTGTGGCCTGCTGGAGGTCATTTTGCAGGGCTCTGGCAGTGCTCCTCCTGTTCCTCCTTGCACAAAGGCGGAGGTAGCGGTCCTGCTGCTGGGTTGTTGCCCTCCTACGGCCTCCTCCACGTCTCCTGATGTACTGGCCTGTCTCCTGGTAGCGCCTCCATGCTCTGGACACTACGCTGACAGACACAGCAAACCTTCTTGCCACAGCTCGCATTGATGTGCCATCCTGGATAAGCTGCACTACCTGAGCCACTTGTGTGGGTTGTAGACTCCGTCTCATGCTACCACTAGAGTGAAAGCACCGCCAGCATTCAAAAGTGACCAAAACATCAGCCAGGAAACATAGGAACTGAGAAGTAGTCTGTGGTTACCACCTGCAGAACCACTCCTTTATTGGGGGTGTCTTGCTAATTGCCTATAATTTCCACCTGTTGTCTATCCCATTTGCACAACAGCATGTGAAATTGATTGTCACTCAGTGTTGCTTCCTAAGTGGACAGTTTGATTTCACAGAAGTGTGATTGACTTGGAGTTACATTGTGTTGTTTAAGTGTTCCCTTTATTTTTTTGAGCAGTGTACAACACAGCACATACACTGTACAACACAGCACATACACTGTACAACACAGCACAGATATACAATACAGCACAGATATACAATACAGCACATACCGTACACTGTACAACACAGCACAGATATACGATACAGCACATACCGTACACTGTACAACACAGCACAGATATAAGACACAGCACATACACTGTACAACACAATCCAAAAGTAATTAGCATTTCTGACAATGCTAGAAATCAGTAAAGGGTAGTGTGCACCCAGCAAATTCAAGATATTAATTGTATAAAACAAATTACAATATACAATTTCTGATATACTTTATGTCTCAATTCCCCTTGTTGCTCAAGATCTCTGCTTGCGGTCATTCATTGTGTACTTACAGTGAATCTGTGCAGGTCATCTGCCGCACACACAGGTGCAGGGCGTGCTACAGATACAGTAGATATTGGAAATCTGTCTCTGAATAAAACAGGGTTTGTCCACAATAGACATAACCAACGGCCAATGTGAGTTTATTAGGGAATTATCTGTAATGCAATTTCTAATATTTTATCCCAGGATTCCTGAAGTCTACAGATACAATTTAAAGTGTCCCTTGTACTTTGAAAAAAAAAAAACTTAAAAAAATTCATAGCAACATATCAAAGGTTTTGATCGGGGGGGGGGACGGTCTGAGAGCTGAGACCTCCACCGTACGGTAGAATGAGGAGAAAGAAATGCTCACACAGAGCGCTGTAGATGGACTATATAGTACGTCTATGAAGAGGAGAGACAACGCTCTCTGGGAGTGCTTCTATCTCCTTGTTTCAGCGATTGGTGGGGGGTCTCACAACTTGGACCCCCACCAATCAAAACCTTTCATATGTTGCCATAAGTACAGGTACACTGTAAAAGGTTTGGCTGATTTCCTATATTGATAACCTAACCTCAGGATAGGTCATCAATATCAGATCGGCGGGGGTCCGACACCTGGCACTCCTGGCGATCAGCCGAATTGGGCGGAGTGTAAGGGTGGCTTCACATCACCATGATGGATTCTGTCATTGTTTTCCGCTATAACATGGTTATAACGGAAAATAACGGAATCCATAAGACGGAAGTCAAAACGGAAGCCTTTAAGAGGCATTCCATTTTGATCCTTCATAATACAAGTCCACGGGCAGCAGAACGGATCCGTCCTGGTTTCCATTATGCAGGAGTCCATTATGCTGCCCATAGACTTGTATTATGACGGAATGCAAAACGGAAGCCTTTAAAAGGCATTCCGTTTGCTTTCCGTCATAATAGAAGTCTATGGGAATCATAACGGATCCGTCTGGTTCCCGTTATGCAAGACTGAAAACTAAGTTCTGTTGACTTGGTAACGGAATCCATAACGCAATTCACATTTTACCACCAAATGAAGTGTGAGCGAATTTCATAAGCGGAAATTCGCTCATCTCTAGTTATAACCATTTTATAACGGAAAACAATAACGGAATCCATAACGGTGATGTGAACCCGTCCTTACCACAACTGCTTCCCCCCATTCAAGTGAATAAGACGGCGTAGTTGTAATTACACTGCTCGCCGCTGCGGGGGTCCTGAGGGTAGGTCATCAATATAGGAAACTGGACAATCCTATTAACACAGCACTGCCAGTTTTTACCTTTATTTCCCTTCTCTCTAGGCCGGTCTTATAGCAGACCTAATCTTATAATGCTGACAAATCCGCACAAAAGGAGCTTACATGACACCTGTCATATGCCTCCTACACATATAAGTGTACGAGGCAGTATATTGGCCCTATGCCCTCACTTTATAACATGGGAAAACCAGGCCAATTTTCATTGGATGCTGAATGAAAGGAGCTGTTCTTCTCTAAATCCAGGCTTGTCGGGCAGAACACTTCCATAATAAGATGCCATATGGAGGCACTATATGATGGAACACAAGGAAGAGATTTATCATGAGGGGCATTTATTTAAGCCCGTTCTGCAGGAGTCTGTATTAACGTAATTTGTAATAAATTTATCAAATGTTGCACAATAAATTTGGTGCATCTTTAAGGGTACTTTCACACTAGCGTTAGTTTGATCCGGCAGGCAGTTCCGTCGTCGGAGCTGCCTGCCGGATCCGCTGATCAGTGTGACAACTAACAGCATTTGTAGACGGGTCCGGGTGCGGATCCCTCTACAAATGCATTGCAAGAATGGATCCGTCTCTCCGCTTGTCATGCGGATGGACGGATCCGTCTTGCAGTCTTTTTCACAGTTTTCCCGGTCTGCGCATGCCGGATCCGGCACTAATGCAAGTCAATGGGAATTAATGTCGGATCCGGCATTCCGGCGATTGACCAGGCATTTTGGACGGACATAATACCGCAGCATGCTGCGGTATTATGTCCGGCCAAAACGCCTGACAGTGACTGAACGGAAGACATACTGATGCAAACTGAACTGATTTTTATCCATTCAGAATGCATTGGGATATGCCTGATCAGTTCTTTTCCGGCATAGAGCCCTTTTGACGGAACTCTATGCCGGAAAAGAATAACGCAAGTGTGAAAGTACCCCAAGTCTAACGCTTCTGTCCTGAGATGTTACTCAATTTTCTATGCCATCCCTTTACTGGAATAAGGCTACTTTCAGACTTGCGTTCAGAGCGGATCCGTCTGGTGTCTGCACAGACGGATCCGCTCCTATAATGCAGACGTTGGAATCCGTTCAGAACGAATCCGTGTGCATTATAGTTTAGAAAAAATTCTAAGTGTGAAAGTTGTTCAGACGGATCCGTCCAGACTTTACATTGAAAGTCAATGGGGGACGGATTCGTTTGAAAATTGAGCCATATTGTGTCAACTTCAAACGGATCCGTCCCCATTGACTTACATTGTAAGTCTGGACGGATCCGTTTGCCTCCGCACGGCCAGGCGGACACCGCCTGCTGAGCGGAGCGGAGGCCAAACGGTGCCAGACTGATGCATCCTGAGCGGATCCGCATCCACTCAGAATGCATTGGGGCAGTACGGATGCGTTCGGGGCCGCTTGTGAGAGCCTTCAAATGGAACTCACAAGCAATGTTAGGAAACCGTCTAACTAGAGATCGCCTTGACGTGCGGCAGACGGGCTCAAATAATTTTGTACAAAACGATTTGCCATGCATCTCTAACTTATTAGTATAGCATTTGCAATTATGATGCAATTTTGTACTTTATTTGATTTGCAGTAAGCTGTTGCATTGCATGTTTTGTTTAACAGTCTTGTTCTCAGCCATAGCAACGTGCCCCTGCGCTTTGGGATGTGCTGACTGACCCCCTTTTTCTTTGCAGCTTGTGCTGGAGGTGTGGCTGCCTCCTTAGTCGTGCACTCCTGACCAGCTCGTCTGCCCATTGGTTGATTTTAATTAGTGTTAGTATATAGCTTGGCCTGCTCCCCCTCACTCACTGAAGCCATCTGGCACCAGGAGAGAGATAGTGTGTGGACTCTCATTGCAGTCCTTGGTGACCTTTTGGCACCAGGGGTGGTGTGGAGTGGGCTCGGCATGCATGCTGGTAACTGCTTTCCGTGGATATAATGGAGGCCATTTTGGCACCAAAAATGACAGAAATTCAGGCGGATCCAGCATGCATGTGGAACCTGCACTTTCTGAATTATATGATAGCCGTCATGGCACATAACAGGTAAAATTTAGTGTTAGGAACCCGTCTAACTAGAGATCGCCTTGACGTGCGGCAGACGGGCTCAAATAATTTTGTACAAAACGATTTGCCAAGCATCTCTAGCTTATTAGTATAGCATTTGCAATTATGATGCAATTTTGTACTTTATTTGGTTTGCAGTGAGCTGTTGCATTCCATGTTTTGTTTAACAGTCCTGTTCTCAGCCATAGCAACGTGCCCCTGCGCTTTGGGATGTGCTGACTGACCCCCTTTTTCATTGAAATGAATGGGTCCGCATCCTATCAGCAAAAAAAATGGAACGGACAAGGAAACAAAATACAGTCAGGTGCATGAGGCCTAAAGGGGTTCTCTCACTTCAGCAAATGGCATTTATCATGTAGATAAAGTTAATACAAGGCACTTACTGATGTTTTGTGATTGTCCATATTGCCTCCTTTGCTGGCTTCATTCTTTTTTCCATCACATAGTACACTGCTCGTATTCAGGGGTTATGACCACCCTGCAATCCAGCAGCAGTGGTCGTGCTTGCAGACTATAGAAAAAAGGCGCCGACCTCTCTGGTGGCCAGGACCGTGGGAGTGCACATAGGCTGGTGCTTTTTCCTATAGTGTGCAAAATGCAAATGCAAAATGTCACAAAACTGTTGCACCACTGAGACCAAAAAGTTGCAAAAGTTCTGTTTTGTGACTCTTTTAATCCAGAATTCTGGAGCGCAGGGCTTGATAAATTCTCCCCAAACTGCTTGCTGCTCTGTAGTACCGAACCATATGGCCTAAGTACAGAATATACTGGTGGCAAGTTATAGCCATCCATAGGAGCCTATATAGCAATATTTGGAAAATATTAACCAATATTTTACAGGTGTTGCCACTAAGGCTATGCTGGGAGGATCCAATTCCGCCAGATGTGTGCAATATATCAGACGCTTTTAGCATCTATCGTACACTGGATATTGCAGAGGACTGAGACTTTTATTTATAATTGACATAGAGGTAAAGAGAAACTTTTTTTGTATTTTTATTTTCTATCATTTTGGTTCTACTTGCTTGTGCTGCACTGTTGAAACCCCGCTGACTGCAATTTCCACCAATCACCATAAATAATATGTTCACTATATTGTACAGGTTATAATGATTACGGGGATGTAAAATACTGTTTTGTTATATTTAATAAAACAAAACAGTAATATCATAAAAATCCCATCTTTACAGCAGAGCTTTTCTATGGAGGAGTGGATAAAGTGCTAACTGTACAGAAGGTCTGGGATTCAAATCTCAGACCTGTAAAATAAAATCTTTATAGTAAAAGTTATGGCAGAAAAATATCATTTTTACTTTCCAGCTTTATTATTTTACATCAAAAGTTACAATTCGGCAAAGTTGTTGTTACAAATAAATTTATGTTTTTGTAACATACTTAGTACGAAATATCACAAACAGTATTTGGTATCCTTGTAATCATAATAACCCGTACAATATAGTGAACACATCATTTATGGTGATTGGTAAATGGTGCCATTTTTTTGATTAATTTCAGCGAAATGCTATTTATTTTGTGTTATTACTGTGAAGAAAAAAGCCTTTTAAGCACAGAAAATGCTTCTCTTCCCACTGAGCAGGTCTGTAGTTTAATGGTGACTCCTCTGCTTACCATACAGAAGGTCTGGGGTTCAAACCCTCATGTATGTGCTGGAAGAGGGCCATTCCTCCAACCCATAACCAACACAGCTTCATTAGGATTCACTGCACTGAAGTGAATACTAATGAGGCTCCGGCCCTGCTTTCTTGGATCTATGATTCTCCAGCTGGGAGGGGAAGGAGAGGCAGATACCTGATGCTACAGACTCTCCCCGTGAGTCTTGCTCTGGGATGTAAACACAGGGTGTAGGTCTCACAACGCAAATACGCCGGAGGAGTCAAAATGTACTTATCATGCACTTCATTATCTGACTTAGGCCTCCTGCACACGAACGTATGGCTTTTTCAGTGTTTTGCGGTCCGTTATTTACGGATCCGTTGATCCGTTTTTTGTTTCCGTTGTGTTTCCGTTTCTGTTCCGTTTTTACGTATGGCATATACAGTATACAGTAATTACATAGATAAAATTGGGCTGGGCATAACATTTTCAATAGATGGTTCCGCAAAGAACGGAAATGGAAGACATACGGATGCATTTCCGTATGTGTTCCGTTTTTTTGCGGACCCATTGACTTGAATGGAGCCACGGAACGTGATTTGCGGGCAATAATAGGACATGTTCTATCTTTAAACGGAACGGAAATACGGAAACGGAATGCATACGGAGTACATTCCGTTTTTTTTGCGGAACCATTGAAATGAATGGTTCCGTATACGGAACGCAAAAAACGGCCAGTAAACGGGGGGGAAAAACGGTTGTGTGCAGGAGGCCTTAGGTCTATTGCACACGACCGTATGGCTTTTTCAGTGTTTTGCGGTCCGTTTTTCACGGATCCGTTGTTCCGTTTTTTGTTTCCGTTGTGTTTCCGTTTCTGTTCCGTTTTTCCGTATGGCATATACAGTATACAGTAATTACATAGATAAAATTGGGCTGGGCATAACATTTTCAATAGATGGTTCAGCAAAAAATGGAACGGAAACGGAAGACATACGGATGCATTTCCGTATGTGTTCCGTTTTTTTGCGGACCCATTGACTTGAATGGAGCCACGGAACGTGATTTGCGGGCAATAATAGGACATGTTCTATGTTAGAACGGAACGGAAATACGGAAACTGAATGCATACGGAGTACATTCCGTTTTTTTTGTGGAACCATTGCAATGAATGGTTCCGTATACGGACCGTATACGGAACGCAAAAAACGGCCAGTAAACGGGGGAAAAAAACGGTCGTGTGCAATAGGCCTTATATAATGCAGTAAGGGTGAATGCTGGTGCTATATTTTTTTTTGTGCAACAGGAAAACTCCTTTAAATGGTTGGATAGGTAACTTATAATCAAAGGCCTTCTGGTTTACCAATACACGCAGTTGTGATACTGCTAATACAGAAAGCAGTGATGTCATTTATGATAACATTTATGATCATTCTTTAATATGAATAGTGTTGCTAATTAGAATTGCTTGCAGAGGTAAATTACTACTCAGCTGCTCGACTCCGGAAGTGAGAATAAGCCTCTGGGCAAAGAAATTCTCTGTAAAAGCTATTTGTTTCAGCAATATTTTTATTTTTAAATTGTGTTGGGTAATTCACTGGAAAGATTTATTTCTCTTGCAGAGATGTGAGTGATAGCACAATCCTCAGAAATACTGCTAGGACACATTAAAGGAGTTATACAGTAATTTATATTCATAACCTATCCTCTGGTCCGACACCAGGACCCCATGATCAACTGTTAGAAGAGGGTGGCACTCTTCCTAGGCCATGTTACGTCACCGCACATCGGTCACATGGCCATAGAAGTGAATGGGGCTGAGCTACAATACCAAGCACAGCCGCTATACTATGTATGGCGCTTTACTTGGAGAGCTGCTGGGAGCCTACAGCACTCACCAGAGCTCCGGTGAGCGCGGCGCCTCCCTGAAACAGCTGATCGGCGGGGGTGCCAGGACTCGGACCCCTGTCAATGTGATAATGATGGCCTATCCTGAGGAAAGGTCATCATCACCTTTACCTGGATAACATCACACTTCGTACTTGCAGTCCTATGTGCAGGCAGCATGTTATAGAGCAGGAGGAGCTGAGCAGATTGATGTATAGTTTTGAGAGAAAAGATTCAGTATAAGGGTCCATTCACACGTCCGTAGTGTATTGCGGATCCGCAATACACCCAGCCGGCACCCCCATAGAACTGCCTATTCTTGTCCGCAATAGAACTATTATTTTCAGGCGCTGAGGACTAGAAGATCGGGACCACACTCCGGAAATGCGGACAGCACACTGTGTGCTGTCCTCATCTCTTCCGGCCCCATAGAGAATGAATGGGTCCGGATTCGTTCCGCAACGTTGCGGAACAGATCCGGACCCATTCTACGGACATGTGAATGGACCCTAACTGTATTTTTTCCATTCCCGCTCATTAGGAGTCCAGTGGGCAGTCTTATCAGTGATTGACAGCCGTTCTTGTATCATTGTGCATGCAGAGGTCTCTGCCAATGACTGACCAGACCGTCCACTGGACTTCTAAGCTCAGAATGAGCATTGATCTAAAGGAAAAACTGCAATTATATCAATCTGCTCAGCTTCCCCTGCACTGCACTGTAACCTGCTGCCTGCAGATTGGACAGCATTCTGGCACATTTTGATTTATGAGTTATTTATAACAATATACATGGACTACCGAGACTTAGTACTACTGACAATGCATGAAGTTGAAGTAAACTTTCAATGATTTGCAAAGCCTTGGTCTTCCTTTCTGGACAGAGCCAGTACCTACTACTTACTGTAGTGGATCGTTATATTAAAAATTTAAACCAACTTAATGACTCCATGAATAAGTAAATGACATGTGCCAATTTATTATGTATTTTCAACATCCCCCCTTCCCAACCGAAAGTTAAAAGTGTCTGAACAAGGGACGTGACCAAAATGAGTCTTTGCACAATAAACGTCAGAACTTTAGATTTCTGCCGCAGGGTTTGTACTATGAACGCCTAAGATCCAACCATGGACACCCGCTATGATTTTACATGTAGTTTGCATGGACACAGTTTTGAAATTCATGCGGAAAAAAAACAGAGGTTGTGTAAACGTTAGCATTGACTCCCACTGAAGACAATTAGAGACGGAGTGGTAACATCAAAATCCGAGTGGAAAATCTACCAAGTGAACGTTCACTTAGGGTATGTTCAAATGGCTGGAAAAAAATATATCATTATTATGTAAAATTGTAGAAAAATTTCCCCCACTGCACTGAAAGTGTTAAATTCAGAAGTTAATTTGAAGTGAAGCTGCACTTTACATGTACCAAATGTTATTGTAACGCTTGTAGATAGGGACAGACACGGACAGTGAGCCCTGACCTGGAACCCAGCACGCTTTCCCTACCTACTTGCAGTTCAAGCCCTAGGTAGCTAGACCGCAACTGGTCGATGGTCCCTATTCTACTAAGGTGCAGAGACAGACAAACACCAAGAGACAAAAACAAAACAAAGTGATAGTCGTAAAAATATGAGTCAGAACCAGGCGGACCACGCAGTACAAAAACAAGAGACAGAGAGTGGTCAAAAGACAAGCCGAGGTCAAAAACACAAACAAATCCAAATGAATCCAAGAACCTACCTACTGGCAGTTCAAGCCCTAGGTAGCTAGACCGCAACTGGTCGACGGTCCCTATGCTACTAAGGTGCAGAGACAGACAAACACCAAAAGACAAAAACAAAACAAAGGAATAGTCGTACGAAAATGGGTCAGAACTAGGCAGACAACGCAGTACAAAAGCGAAAGACAGAAAAACCAGCAGAGGTCAAAAACACAAATATATCCAAATTAATCCAAGAACCAGGAACCTAGCTGGTGAGCCCAAACCAGACTATCACTGGCACTGGTATATGGCCAGGAAGGGGTTTAAAAACAGCACTAAGTAATAGAGCACACACAGTCCGAGCCACACAGGAATAGAGCAGCTGAGGAATCAGTCCACTGCTAATCTCCCCCAGAACACGCCTGCTGCAGGGAGAAACAAAGCATTACATTCTGTTGCTAAGGACGCTATCGCGTCACCAAGGGGAGTGGCTTAGCAGCGCGTCTCTCCCGACGCGGTTGTGCCGAAGCTGGAGATCTTGCCGCTGAAGCCTTTACAAATGGAAGTGAGTCAAATAACAGAACAGCAGCAGCAGTGGGAAAACCAAATATCAGACACCTTGGGCACCTTTTCTGGCACCTGTGAAATGTGAATGGCCTGAGCAGAACTGATATCTGTCAGCACATATTAATGGGCATCTGTCCGCAGATTTGTACCTATGACACATGTGCACTTGGCAGCTGAAGGCATCTGTGTTGGTCCCATGTTCATATGTTCCTGCATTGCAAGTTTTAATATATGCAAATGAGCCTCTAGGAGCAAAGGGGGCGTTGCCATTACACCTAGAGGGTCTGCTCTCTCTGCTACTGCCGCGTCCTCTCCCCTTTGATTGACAGTGCTGAGTAGTGTAAATGTCATGACACCTGGCCCTGTCAATAAAGTGGAGAGGGTGCGTGAGCTGGAAAGAGAGCGGAGCC
Organism: Bufo bufo; assembly: GCF_905171765.1. Taxonomy (NCBI): domain Eukaryota; kingdom Metazoa; phylum Chordata; class Amphibia; order Anura; family Bufonidae; genus Bufo; species Bufo bufo. The sequence goes on from NC_053392.1 coordinate 553,534,418, forward strand.
TCTAGGAATAAAGGCAACTCCCTCGTTGCTCCTAAAGGATCATTTGCATATATTAAAATTTAATTTTTCTCAGCAATGCAGCACATGTGAACATGGGATCAACACAGATGTCTTCAGCTGCCAAGTGCATATGTAACAGGTCAGCCAGTGTCATAGGTACAAAACTGCTGACAGATGCCCTTTAAGGCCAATCAGTTAAGACTGCCATACAAAACACTACATGTCTGCCATAATGTTAATATTCTGGCACTTTTATGGGAAAGCAGGCAGCTGTATGGTCCCGCACTATTCATATACGGTCTTATCACTTACCCTGAATGGCTGATCAGCAATAAATGGAAAATAAGGGATTGCAGACTCCTCTTCTCCCCACTCTCCCGATACACAGGAGTTCCTGAGCAGTTGCTTATCGGTGAATTCTGCTTTCATCTCAATGGCCACATCCGCTGGTGGATATTCTGAGTCTCCACATGTCAACTGGATTTCGAAACTGAAAAAAAAAAAAATGTCTCAAATGTTTGAGGAAATGAACATTAAAGGGGTTGTCCGACCCCATGACATATTCTGCAAACCGCTTACAATGGTTACAAATAATAAAAGAAGTAAAGTTCTGACCCCTCCCTGGTCTCCCTCCGGTCTTTGTTCACTGGGCTCCAGCAATGATGTGGCATGTTGACATGTGATCACTGCAGCCAATCAACGGCTGTAGTAGTGATGTGTCGACACCACTGAGGTTACCGCTGTGGCCAGTGATCGTCTACAGTGGTCTCATGTTGTGTCGACACCACTGAGGTTACCGCTGTGGCCAGTGATCGTCTACAGTGGTCTCATGTTGTGTCGACACATCATCGCTGGAGGACTAGCGGGAGACAAGGGACGTGTTAGCACCGCAGCAGCAGGGGATTGGTAAGGTGAGCATTACTTTATACCATTGTAAGCTGGGATCATGGGGTTGAACAATCCATTTAAGGCCTCTCGCACGGCCGTAGTGCTCCAGCCCACATACGGCGGTTCCGCAATACACGGGGCACCAGCCGTGTGCATTCCGCATCACGGATGCGGACCCATTCATTTTTACTATTTTCAAGGGCCTGACATATACGGAGGATTTGGACTACCTCTCTAAAATAAATGGCATTAGGCTATATGCGCACTAGAGAAGCCGTGCTCAGGTTTCATAATGTGATTTGCTCTTCATGCGTTGCAAATAAGGGGCCCGTGCTGCGGAGTGCAAATTGCAGTCTGTAATGCACAGGCACCGACCGTAGGGCCGCCGTATGCGGACCCATTCACTTTTGCGGTGCGGAGGCACAGACAGAAGCCCCACTGAAGCACACCATAGTGTTGGTCTCGTATATTGCGGACCCGCTGTTTGCAGGCCGCAATAAGGGCCCGGCCGGCACACGTTCATGTGCATGAGCCCTAAGTAAATGAAGTGGCATATACAGTAACAGTATAAGGAATTCCCAGAGCACGGCTGCTTCTATCCCATCAGCAGTATCACACAGATCAGTCCCGCAGTTCACAGATACAGCCGGGGCACATCAGACTCACCTCTCTGGGTTCATGCCGACGATTCCCATTATGAGGATCTTCTTCCCTGGTCTCAGGCCGCCTTTTATGTGACCACAGAAAGGAACTGTCTGAAATATAGAAGTTTGGTTAAAGAAGATATATATAACATACACACAGAAGCACTACATCATATATATCATGCCGTTCAAATCCTAGAAATATTGAAAGTCCTGTTATACCTTTAAGGGGCTGTCCAGCCCTGCATCAATTTTTAATCCCTACAGCGGTGACGTGTCCGCACAAGCAGCACATCACTGGTCACAGGCTCCTTGGGGGACCCATCACTGCTGGGGCCAGTCATTGGCTGCAGCAGCCCATGGGATCCCTGTCCATACCTGATGTTGACATGCAGAGCTGGAAGTCACGATCAGTGGAAGCGAGGGTCGGGAGTAGCTAAGTATGCCTCACCGACACAGCAAGGTGGGGGAGTGGGGTTAAAAATTCACATGGGTCGGGACATCCCCTTCAAAATGCATTCCCATAATTCAGTGCAGGAATCTAGTTGCATGTCTCTTTTAGGGCCCTTTCAGACGAGAGACATTTCCATTTGGGTGCTGTCTGAGCACCTGGACTGAACACTGACCCATTCAATGAAATGGGTGTCCTCACATGACCATCACCCCGTGTCAGGAACATCACAGCATGAGAGTATGAATGGGTCTGCAGGAAAAAAAGGGGTGCAGTCCTCTAAAACGCGTCTGAGTTTCCTATCAGCGGTATGAAAGGGACATGACATAAAAAAATGTTACTACATTTACTGTTAATGGAACAATCAATGAATCCAGGGGCGGATTGGCCATAGACCTTACTGGGAAATTACCTGGTAGGCCGATGCCCAGGGGGCCGTCTAGTGGAAGTTTTTGGAGATGTACCGGTATTTTGTGCTGCTGGCGGCAGTATTTTGTGATGGACTGTGGTATTTGGCTCTGTTGAGGTGGTATAATGTGCCACAATATGGTATTGCTGGCTCTGCCTTCCATCAATTTGGACCCAACTACAAAACGGGGCCACTTTTAGTATTTTTTCCAGGGCCACTTTAAGTTCCCCGTCCGCCCCTGAATGAATCCCCTATTCTAAAGAGGATAATGCGAAACAGCATAAGTTGTATCATTGGAGGAAATGCACTGATTGAAATCCTCATATTTACCGAAATCATGTTGTAATGCAGTGGTCTGCAACCTGTGGTTATTGAGATAACTCTAATCATGGCATGTGGATGTCAGGGCATGTTGGGAGTTGTAGTTTTGCAATAGCCACAGGTTGGGGAGGTAATGGATTGATTCTAGGTTCACCACACGTCTTTTCATCCACTTTAAAATGTCACTTTTTTGTAATCCCGTTAAAAAACATGTCCGCCTGTCCTGTAGCATCCTGTTCTCATAGACTTGAATTGTACAAAAAAATCCATGGAGATCCCGTTGTTCAAAATGAGACATTGTCTGTCCTTATGAGAAAAAAAATGACCCTGATGGAAACTTGTCAAAACGGAGAGGAAGGCTGGGTTTACGTGTGCGCTGTGAATGCCATCTTCCTGCTCTATCACAGGAATGCAAGCTCTTATGGATCCACTAATGGTGCCCAATGAACCATGCTGCCTTAGGTTTTTTGGGTTCTGTCTTGGCATCCATCACTTCACTAGTAAGGCACACGAGTGCGGGTGAACAAATTCCAAGCGGATTTATGTGCATTTCTGCACCACATCCACAATCTTTAACAGCGGTTTTTAGTGCGGATTTGATGTGGTTTCGCTGCAGATCTCACCCTTCATTGGGAAAGGGTGAAATCCGCAGGTAAAACCGCAAACTTACTGCAATTGACATGCTGCGGATTGGGAAATCCATTCCACACAGCAGGTCCATTTCCGAAAAAATCTGCAAACTGTACATGAGATTTGTGTAACCTTATACACTTTACTGGTACTGTAATACACAGCGGTTTTTCTGCACGGAAATTCTCGCAGAAAAAATGCCCGTATTCCGCAACGTGTGCAGGTGGCCTAATGGGCAATTTTTTCCCCCATCGGATGTGATGAAATATGCAACACAGGTGTGAACAGAGCCTAATTAACCATGAGGCACTGAAAACATATGGATCCATTAAAGGCCCCATGCATCTAACCGTCTTTTCGGTCCCCATCCGATCCGCATTTTTTGTGGATCAGGTGCGGACCTATTTATGTCAATGGGACCGTGTGCTGCCTGCATCCATATATCAGTTCCGCGGCCTTACAAAAAAAAGAATAGAACATGTCCTATTCTTGTCCATTCTGCGGAAAAGAATAGGCATTTGTAACATAGTGCAGGACCTGTAGAAGGGGAAAATGCAGATGCACACAGCTGGTATCCGTGTCTTGCGGATCACAGATTTGTGGACAGCAAAAATGGATACGGTCATGTGTATGAGACCTCAAAGAAATCAAACGACATTTGAAAAGGATAGCCACACGTCATGTGAACAGGCGGTAATTCATACCCTAATAAACCACAATGTGCAGCGGCAACAATCAGGTCTTGAATCCTCACAGTGTAGCCTAGGAGGAATCCTAGTAAATACAGCATAGGCAGAGCACAACCCGTCTACTGCACCGCACTAAGCATAAAATGATTATAAGGGCCGTTCCGGAATAACCAGAGCACCTTCCGCTTATAATTACAAGTGTACGACAGGTATAATTATCTATGTAGATGTTCCAAGACAGGACTTCATCCTGAGGTTTTTCATCTTTTTAAGAGCTGTGGGGACTCGCTCTGGTAGACAGGATTAGCGGACGCAGTATGGAGGCAACAACAGGTTCTTTGGATCAAACAGTTCAGTGTTTTATTCACACTTTAGGCAGGTGACAAAACAAGCAGTCATAAAGTCACCTTGTGGTGTTGGTGGTAATTCACACCATGCAGCAATTCTGCCTCAAAGAGTCCTTGCTGATAGCAGCACCAACCTGTTTTCACGCCAAACAGGTAACAAGGCTCCGAGATCCCAACACAGAGACATCGCTTCTGAGCACAGCTGCCTATTTAAGGACAACCAGGTGCTGCCAAAACCCGGACCGGCACTTAAAATCCGGTCCGGTATTTGACCTCACCTGGCTGCAAATCAGCCCAGCAGCACATGCTGGGAGGAAAATACCTGTTTTCCCAGACAAAACCTCTCACTGTGTCACAGAGCACATAAATGGAAGAAAGCTGCTGCTTGTCTATATGTTTTATGGAATGCATTACTGTAAGGATATGCTGATATTGGGCTAGGTTACACTGACCCTAGAGCAGGGGTGGTGAACCTATATGGCACATATGCCAGAGAGGCCACGCAGGCGCAGTGAATGTCTGACCACTCCCTGCACAGACATCTCCACTGCGCCTGCGCCGATGACCGAGATGTCTGTGCAGGCAGCGGTCAGACATTCACTGCGCCTGCGCCGAATACAGACGCGCACGGCGCAGGCGCGAGAATTCGTCCGCTGGCTCAGATGGAGGATGGCATTCAAGAGGAGATGGGCGGGCTTAACGGACGAGTGGGGCGGCATACAGTGTGAGTAGACGGAGCCTCTAGGTGCTGAAAAGACGCCCCCATAGCACCTAGAGGCTCATTAGCATATTAATAAAAGTTTGTTTTTTAGTGAAACGGATCCACACACAGGTCTGAGAATAGCATTGTTAGGTAGATCAGATACTAGCAGATCGCTAGTGTCTGAGAGCTAATTAGGTCAAAATGAGGTGGTAGAAACCCTTTAAGTAGATGATGAGCTATGTATTATACTTATATATTTATATAGATTATGTAAGTAGATTATGTAAGTAGATGATGAGCTATGTAATATACTGCCTTGTATAAGGATGATGTATATATGGATGTTGTAAGGAGGTGATGAGCTATGTATTATACTGCCCTGTATATGGAATCCATAAACAGGGCAGTATAATACATAGGACATTGTCGCGGCCCAAATCGCTGTGCAGCCATGTTATGTTTGTGGGCTAATGAGGTTTGCATGCCAGGGCTGCCCATGTTAATGTATGAGTTGTTTTTGCTAAACTAAAATATCAGTATTCAGGTTAAATTTAGGTTAAATTGCCGTGTTGGCACTTTGCGATAAATAAGTGGGTTTTGGGTTGCAGTTTGGGCAGTCGGTCTCTAAAAGGTGAGGTGGTGAACTCGGAGCTTGCTTCACTGGGTTTATATTCAGCCCCAAATCCAACAAAAGGGCTCATGCACACGGCCATAGTTTTAGTCCGATCCGTGATTTTTGCAGGTTGGATGCAGACCCGTTCATATCAATGGGGCTGTAATATGTGACGAATACCGCACCTCCCGACTCCCCTGACGCCAACCACGTTGAGCTCACGAGATACGGTATAGTCACTGGTTACCGAGACATGATGTTACGCCGTCCTGGGAGTACGTAAGGTCCGCTTGGTACAGTTTACACAGACGCCTCCTGTCCACGCGGGCACAGAAAGGGCACAAGCTGAGAAAGCATTTTCACTGCCCCAGTGAAACATCGCTTTCTCAGCCCGGGTAGACTGCCACCAGTTTCTCGTTTGATATAAGCCCAATCCGCTAACAGGATTATATAGGGTGAGAAACCAACCCGCAGTAGCGTTTAACTATGCCGAAACACGGATGTGGGATTTCGTGGATCGAGACACCAGAACAGCATATATATTTAATTGCCTTTAGGGCGCACTAGATAAACACTATACACACAGAGAATATATACAGTGGTCTTAGGTTGCAAATACAGATGATGTGGTACAAACAGGGTTAAACAGAAAAGGGTCAGTTACCAGTAGTCCTTTGGGTGTTGATGAATAAGGTGTTGCTGTAAGGCTTGGCTGTAGTCACATAGGGGCACGTTTCACGACGTGACCCCCCTCCAGGGAAAGACGCGGGACACTGCTTGCCTCATTTTCAACTGTAGTCGGCCCCTCCCCTCCCTGACTCTGGGAGGGTTCCCCCCTCCGTGCTGGTCCTGGCAGCCCAACGACCTGTGGGGAGATCTGTGTATCTCCCCTTCCTGGCACCCTACTACCAACCAATGACCAAGGGCATGTCTGTCGTGGCCCCAGGGTCGCAGATATATAACTGACTTATGCCTGTGATGGACGGGCGATTCATAATTCCTTATGAATCGCCGGTTCCATGATGTCTGAGGGATCTGATTGATCTGGGCAATGGTTGAGACCACCAACAGAGAGGTTTTTCCTGTTAAATTAGCTGGGTTCCTGGCTGGCTGGGTGAAGGTGTGAAATGTACGCAAGTGGCCTGCTTTCCAGGACCCCCTGCTGAGTTCTCTGCTATCTGACAGCAGATGGCTGCATTTTGTTACCCTGTATTTATACCTGTTTACTGACAATAAAGTTGAATCAAATCAAAATCATGGCTGACATTAAATCATAATTTCCATATTCCTCACAGGGGCCACAAAAGATGTGGACAGCACATCCATAAGTCCGTTCTGCGGCCCCGCAAAAAAAACGGAATATTTCCCATTCTTGTCTGTTTCGCAGACAAAAGTAGGACATTTCTGCAGGAGTAAAAAAAAAAAAAAGAGCGGCATGCACTTGGCCAATATCCGTGTTTTGCGGATCCACGATTTGCAGGCGGCAGAACGCTTACGGCCATGTGCATGAGCCTAAATCCTGAAATCCGGAGTACTCACTAGGATGGAAACTAATCCGCATGGCAGAAATATGTAATTGTTGTGGTGATGATGGTGATCCTTACAGGAAATATTTGAAGCGCGCTGAATCATTCTATAGTTCAATGGATCCTATAATCCTGAGCATTTACGCGCAGCAATGATTGCCACAATCTGCAATTTTCACTGAGATCATCGCAAAAATCTCTCATTTTTTTTGCTTCAATGCATAGAAAAATAATAAAGGAACTTTGCACATGGTCTTGTTTTACATATGGACCATTCTGTGTTTACAGCTCCTATGCATTATTAAGTGTTTCCATGGTTACGGACTACCAACCCACTGTGTAGTCTGATCCTGCAGTCATACTTCCTTCCCTCTGTTCCATGCTTCTTGCTATCCTGATGAACATAAGTTAGCAAGAAAAAGGGGACAGATGGATGTATGACTGCCGGATAGGACCACTCGGGGATGTTTAGAAACCATGCAGACACACTAGTCTGCATATGAGTTGTATAGACAAGACGGGAGGATATTTTTAATTAAAGGGGTTTTCCGATATTTTTATCCTCAGGGGGTCCGACAACTGGGACCTCTGCCGATCAGCTGTTTAAGAAGGCACCGGAACTCCTCAGCCTTCTCTCTGCTTTTCCTAGGCCAGTGACGAGACGTTCATTGATCACGTGGCCCAGGAGCAGCTCTGCCCCATTCAAGTGAATGGGGCTGAGTGCAATACCAAGCATAGCCACTATATAATGTACAGCGCTGTGCTTGGAAAGCTGCGAGAAGTCAGCGGTGCTGGCAGAAGCACCGGTGCCTTCTCTAACAGCCGATCGGCGAGGGTCTCAGATGTCCAACACACACCGATCAGATACTGATGACAGACTCACTCTATCCAATCAGTGCTGCCATTTTCAGACTTTGCAGGTACACCCCCCCCCAACTGGTTACCTCCCCTCTGTACCCTTACTGAAGGCTAATAGCAATTCATTCACAACTTCTAGTGCAAATAATAAAGGAATGGCACAACATTGAACTTGATGAACTTGTGCCTTTTTAACCCATATAGCGGTATTTTTTCTACCGTAGACTTTTTGCAGTATATGAAACAAACCCTAAGTTCTCCTTAGCTGCCACGGGAAACACCAAAGTTTCTTATTTTTTTTCCGTATAATGAACCAGAACATGTTTTTAAAGTGAATGCAGATGATTTGCAGAGTGTAATTTGTCTCCCCACAAACATCATTCATGCTGCATTATATATTCTTCTGATCTTTGCACGCTCAGAATTTACTTAGCATTCAGTCCAATGACAAGTCTGAGTGAGTCATTCCTGCACACGAGACAGATTTACCATCCTGGACCTGTGCTGTCTATACAGCGTAAGGCTCTGTTCACATTAAATTCTGCCATTTATGTGATACATACGTTTTTAGTTTTTTTTAAGTTGTTAGTCTATATTCAGTCTGATCTTCAGATTGTCGTCATATAAAAATTTTTGTTGTGAGCTTCATGTAACTGCAGCAGCATTTTTGAGAAACCATTTTTGAGAAATTCCATGAATTATTTTCATAACAAAATTTCTAAAATGATGTTAAGGTCATTTTAAGTGTTTCTAGTGTAATGTGTCCCCCATGGTGCTACTGGGGGAGGGATCTGGACAAAATCTGCCTCCTTCTCCCTCTGGCAGCTGACAATATAGTCCCTTTATACCAGCCCTGGAGTGTTCTCAGCTATACCGCTGTGCTACTGCAGATGCTCTGCTCCTTCCCTGACAAGCAGGGAAGAAAGCAATTTCTGATGGATGGTAAATCTTTCTCACGGGTGGTCTCTCAACAGAATCAGTCTTCTTCTCCCTCTGGCAGATGACAATATAGTCCCTTTTTACTTGCTCTGGAGCCTTCCTAACTATACTGCCGAGCTACTGCAGATGCTCTGCTCCTTCCCTGACAAGCAGGAAAGAAAGACATTTTTGATGGGTGGTAAATCTTTCTCACGGGTAATCTCTGGACAGAATCAATCTCCTTCCCCCTCTGGCGGATGACAATATAGTCCTTTCTTATTTGCCCTGAAGTCTTCTCAGCTATATCGCCATGCTACTGCAGATGCTCTGCTCCTTCCCTGGCAAGCAGGGAAGAAAGCAATTTCTGATGGATGGTAAATCTTTCTTACGGGTGGTCTCTCAACAGAATCAGTCTTCTTCTCCCTCCGGCAGATAACAATATAGTCCCTTCTTACTTGCTCTGGAGCCTTCTTAACTATACTGCTGAGCTACTGCAGATGCTCTGCTCCTTCCCTGACAAGCAGGGAAGAAAGCAATTTTTAATGGGTGGTAAATCTTTCTCGCGGGTAGTCTCTGGACAGAATTAATCTCCTTCCCCCTCTGGCAGATGACAATATAGTCCTTTCTTATTTGCCCTAAAGTCTTCTCAGCTATACTGCCATGCTACTGAGATGTTCTGCTCCTTCCCTGACAAGCAGGGAAGAAAGCAATTTCTGATGGATGGTAAATCTTTCTCGCGGCTGGTCTCTGGACAGAATCATTCTCCTTCCCCCTCTGGCAGATGACAATATTGTCCCGTCATATCTGTCCTGGAGTCTTCGCAGCTATACCACCATGCTACTGCAGGGGCTCTGTTCCTTCCTTGACAAGCGTGGCAGAAAGCAATTTCTATTCTATCTACTATTGGCTGTTCTGCAATGAACAAAGCATTGAGGGTGAATACCAGCACTCAGCTCAGTTGGGTACACATTAAACACCAGGTGGCACTATACTACGTAAGCAGTTGTCATAACGTCACTAGAACAACATTAGAAAAACATGGCTGAATTTTTCAAAAACAGCCTTACCCTTGTCCTTAGATTGTGTGTGGTATTGCAGCTCTGCCCCATTGAGTCCAATAGAGACGAGCTGCGATACAAGACACAACACATGGACAGAGGTGGTGCACTTTTTTCAAGAAAGCAGCCATCTTTTCTAATCCAGAACAACCCCTTTAAGAGCATGTACATGGCAAACATATCTTATGATCTATTCAATAACTATGATATTGTCTGCTGAAGAAAGCGTTGACTTACCAGTCGTGGGAAGATGACCTCCGCCTGCACCGGTGACCCTAAGGGGCTGCTTAGTCGTCTGCTGTCCATCTGCTGCAGAGAGAACACATTACAGACATCATTATAATCTACATCTATTATAACGCCCATGATATATGGCACATATCAGCCATGCACTAGTGAATGAGAATACGCTTTAATTTTTTTCCTGTTTGAATGCTTGACCTTCATCGTCACAGAGCAGGCCTCCGGGGGTGATAACAGGCATTACCACCTTTGCACCTGTTCTAATAGATTACGGCGCTTGGAATATGATCCCTGAAGAAAGTAAGTGACCCTCCGCAGTCCGCCGAGGACAGTCACATGAACTTATAAGTGAAAGCTGAGAACTCATGCGGAAGTCAGCACCACTAGTGCAACAGGGGTGGTGTTGCCTCGTAAAGGGATTTTCTGGGGTTAGTCAATAAGGCCTAATTATTGTTATTCTGAGGGTATGCACTTTGGGTGGAGGGGGGTCGTCTTACTAATATAAATGCTGGAGAACCCTGGCTTAATTTGCACCCAAAAAGTGGCATACACCACATTTTTTCTGTGTTTTAGAGACTTTTTGTGGACTGTCTGATGGGAAGGAGGGCTTAACGGTACAGGGTGTGGCTTAAAGGGGTTTTCTAACTTCAAAGTGTTCTTTAAACTACCCCCCTACAAGCGGGACCTATTAAAAGAAGCACACTTACCTTCTCCCCAATGCTCAATTCCGCCCCCATGGTTCAAGTCATGTCTTCACTTGATTTGGTCCTCGCATGTAAACTCCTGGAACGGACGGGTGTCACCTGCACCTCTGCAGCCAATGACTGGTCACAACGGTGTTGTATCCCCCAAGCTGCACATGATCGCAGTGAAGTGCTGTCCAGGGATATTTCACCTCGGCAGCAAGTCATTGGCTACAGTGCTGCTCATCGTCTGTGCCGGGAGTTTATATACGGGAACCGAAGCGCAGTGAAGACAGCGGTGCACCCTCGGAGCCGGAACCGAGCGCCGGAGAGCAGGTAACTATTCTTCCCTTGCCAGGCCCCACTGAGTGGAAAATACTTTTAAGATGTGCCAAGTGCCAAAATTTAGTTGCACATTAAATCAGCCAACAAGTGGGATAAACTTAGACAGAAGACCCTAAAAATATTCCAAATGTATCATCCAGCATCAGCCACTTCAATAGATTTGGCATATCTTCAGACTGCCTGGCTCAGTTTCTATGTCTATCTAACACAATTAGTAAATCTGACCCTTTATGTAGCTATTTCTCATGGTTTTTAGGATCTCTGCTTGGAGTCTGTGAATGGGAACCTTTGTTGTTTAAAGGGGTTTTTCCGAGACTTATACTCTCTATAGGTCATCAGTATCTGATTGGTGGGGGTCCAACACCCAGGAACCCCACTGACCAGCTGCAGTCATGTTGCAGCCTTCTTGGAGCTTAGCCTAGGCCATTGGATGTCACGTCATTGAAGTAAATAGGGCCGAAATGCAATACCAAGCTCCGCCGCTATACAACGCACTGTGCTGTGCTTGAGCTGAGAGTGGTCTGCGGTGCTACTGTGAGTGCCGATGTCTTCTCAAATAGCTGATCAGCGGGGGGTCCCGGGTGTTGGACCCCAACTGATCAAATACTGGTGACCTATCCAGAGGATAAGTCATCAGTAGTAAAGTCTCGGAAAACCCCTTTAATTCCAGAAATGAACATTAAGGCCTCTTTCACACGGGCTTTGCGGGAAAAGGTGTGGGTGCGTTGCGGGTACATGCGCAATTTTTCCGCACGAGTGCAAAACATTGTAATGCGTTTTGCACGCGCGTGAGAAAAATCGGCATGTTTGGTACCCAAACCCGAACTTCTTCACAGAAGTTCGGGCTTGGGATCAGTGTTCTGTAAATTGTTTTTTGGAGGATCCACGGACATGAAAAATGAAAAAGAAAATCTAAGTCAAGTTTGCCTTTGAAATGATAGGAAAAAACGGACACGGATCACGGACACGGACGACAATCTTGTGTGCGTCCGTGATTTTTCACGGACCCATTGACTTGAATGGGTCCGTGAACCGTTGTCCGTGAAAAAAATAGGACAGGTCATGCCAGGCTATGTCATGCCAGGCTATGAGCTGAGCGCTGCGATTGGCCAGCGCTACAGCATAGGAGAAGGAGACTGCGGCAGGTTCCCCTGGGTGGAGCCTAACTACGAATATACCGGAGGCTATAACCGGAGAACGGAGCGGCGCCCGGGGATAACAGTAAGTGCAGGGGGATCCCTGGGCGCCGCTCTACACGTCTGTATAGTTAGTTTAGATACTTTCTTCTGGTGAAAGGTCCTCTTTAAGCTAAAAGTAATTTTTTAAATTGGTCTTTATTAAAAATATGGCATCCTTTTTCTATACAGAGCTGACATGCTCTAGTAGCACCCCTTGGATTTTCTGTCTTTTCCATCATTTTGGGAGAAGACGGACTCCTTATCTCTGCTCTCTGACATTATAAACACTCATGATAGCTCAGTTCTTATGTTACTGGTAAGAATGTGGCTTAAATAAGTGTTTATGACCTCTCAGTAGTTTAAAGATGAGGGTTATTAGATGACCGGCACAAAGTGAAAGTGAAAGTACCAGTCACACAGCTAGACAAACAGTTAACCCTTTGTGACAGAACAGCTCAATATTTTTAATAAAGGCCAATTTGAAAAAAAGATTTTTAGCCAAAAATGGGTAACATGCAATCATAAACAAAAATTGTCTCCACAGGTGTACATAGCCTTTAAATAAACTGGGAATGGAGTAAATTTCCGGTTTAACGCGCAGCGGTATTCTACATAAATGAGTCAGGTGCAGAGCTCCCACCCGATACCTCTAAGTGAGAATTTCTAGGAAATGCAAGGAAGGAAAAATACATTTTATTCCCTAAAATACCTTTGTAGCCAGAATTAGTTATGCCAGTGAACAGTCTGTTTTAACACTTTTATGTTAAAGGGGTTTTCCAGGCTTTTAATATTGATGATCCCCGCCGATCAGCTGTATGAAGAGAAGGCGCGCGCCGTGCACACATGCCGTGTCCTGTCTCTCTTCCTGCTCACTGTAGATATAGCAGTGGCGAGCAGGAAGAGAGACAGGAGACGGCACATGCGCACGGCGCGTGCCTTCTCTTCATACAGCTGATCGGCGGCGGTGCCGGGTGTAGAACCCCCACTGATCTGATATTGATGACCTATCCTGAAGATAGGTCATTAATATTAAAAGCCTGGAGAAAAAGACAACAGTATTATAGCAGTGATACCTTTATTGACTAACCAAAAAGACTTCTGTTTGCCAGCTTTCAGAGTACAGAGGCTCGCTCCTTCATCAGGCAGTTTACAAAAAAACAACTTTTAATACAACTTACATTTTTAACACAAGTATTTAACATTACATACACTTTTCTGTCAGGTACCCCGCGATTTTGGCCAGTGAACAGTCGTGTTCTGCACCAGATGGGCTGTTGTCTAGTAGAGGTCAGTTTTATAGACCATATTCGCGCCACATTTCACTAGATGGCAAATCCTATTACAGTATGGGCCCCGGAAGAAAAATAGAACATGTCCAATTCTTGTCCGTTTTGCGGACAAGAATAGGCATTTCTACAATGGGCTGCCCGTTCCGTTCTGCAAATTGCGGAAGGCAAATGGACGGCTTCCGTTTTTTGCGGATCCGCGGTTTGCAGACCGCAAAAAACAGAACGGTCGTGTGCATGAGTCCTAAAACTGATTCTGGTACTGGACCGTCTCATCGTGTGGACTGCAGAAGAGATGCCTTTTGCATATTACACTACATGTAGCCAATAATAAAGTAATGATCCCAGATTATTACAATACTGTCAGCACAAGTTTCCAAAAATAGGGTCTTTGCCGCATACACACTGATAGACTATCCTTAGGATAGGCCTTCATCATGTAATGGTTGGAGATCGTACAACCGGAAACCCTACCAAGCAGCAGAATCAAGGGGCTGCCATGTTGGGAGTGGTCCAGTGCTGGGGCGCCCATCCTGTTAATGTGTATACATTATATACAGTACAGACCAAAAGTTTGGACACACCTTCTCATTTAAAGAGTTTTCTTTATTTTCATGACTATAAAGGCATCAAAACTATGAATTAACACATGTGGAATTATATACATAACAAACAAGTGTGAAACAACTGAAAATATGTAATATTCTAGGTTCTTCAAAGTAGCCACCTTTTGCTTTGATTACTGCTTTGCACACTCTTGGCATTCTCTTGATGAGCTTCAAGAGGTAGTCCCCTGAAATGGTCTTCCAACAGTCTTGAAGGAGTTCCCAGAGATGCTTAGCACTTGTTGGCCCTTTTGCCTTCACTCTGCGGTCCAGCTCACCCCAAACCATCTCGATTGGGTTCAGGTCCGGTGACTGTGGAGGCCAGGTCATCTGGCGCAGCACCCCATCACTCTCCTTTATGGTCAAATAGCCCTTACTTTCAAAGTTTTCCCAATTTTTCGGCTGACTGACTGACCTTCATTTCTTAAAGTAATGATGGCCACTCGTTTTTCTTTACTTAGCTACTTTTTTCTTGCCATAATACCAATTCTAACAGTCTATTCAGTAGGACTATCAGCTGTGTATCCACCTGACTTCTCCTCAATGCAACTGATGGTCCCAACCCCATTTATAAGGCAAGAAATCCCACTTATTAAACCTGACAGGGCACACCTGTGAAGTGAAAACCATTTCAGGGGACTACCTCTTGAAGCTCATCAAGAGAATGCTAAGAGTGTGCAAAGCAGTAATCAAAGCAAAAGGTGGCTACTTTGAAGAACCTAGAATATGACATATTTTCAGTTGTTTCACACTTGTTTGTTATGTATATAATTGCACATGTGTTAATTCATAGTTTTGATGCCTTCAGTGTGAATCTACAATTTTCATAGTCATGAAAATAAAGAAAACTCTTTGAATGGGAAGGTGTGTCCAAACTTTTGGTCGGTACTGTATATTATCTGCTTGTGATCTGTCTCTCTACCAGGACCTCTGTCATATAAATTTCCACTGGCATGAGAAAATATTTCCTACAGAGCAGATCACTTTATAAAATTAAAATCGGTTAACCCCACCACCACCTATTTGACACGTGCCTTCAAGGCTTCGGGCCCGAGGCCTCGATGACTTTGGAGAAGGTGGATTAGCAAAGCGCGGCTTGACCTATACAGTTCTGGATAACGTTTCAAGTATCTTAGCATGCAAGGAATTGTCAGCATAGACGAGCAAGGGACAGCTATCTTCACCCGGCCGGATCACGGCTCCACACACCCTCTAACTTTCAGAGGAACGTAAAATGGCAACTAAAGAGGCGTATGGGCTCAAACTGGAACTCTGAGGCACAAGGAAGCATAAAAGACTTATTTTCCTGATTCCATACAAATATGCCAGCAAATAAATTTAGGCAATACTCCACCAGACACCAGAGATGTTCTACAGGAGAATATCTCCATAATCTGGTGCCATACGGAGTGTCTCCATACAGGCAAAAATGAATTAATCTAGAAGATTGATGGAAATATTACAGAAATGAGCAGGGTTAGGAGCAGGCACAAAGAAGTGATTGCCCAATCCACAGCAGTGCAGGTGCAGATACAGGACCAGTTTTTGGAACTCAGGATTTACGCCCATTGCTTTAAGCCTAAACAGTATGGCCGCAGCCGAGCAGCACTGAACGGCTTATACTGGAAGCTGCTTTAAATTCAGAAAGCGTTAAATCCCTCAAACAATCCATGATAAAGCCCAGATTTCTCCTCACAAATGCTGGCCACAATTCTCCTTCTGATCTCTCATGGACAACAGCGACATTTTACTTGTCACTACTTCTACAGGCTGCTGAGATGGACCGGGTCACAACTGGTACCTTATCTATAATATGTTTAAAGGGCATCTGTCAGCAGATTTGTACCGATGACACTGGATGACCTGTTACATGTGCGCTTGGCAGCTGAAGGCATCTGTGTTGGTCCCATGTTCCTATGTGTCCGCATTGCTGAGAAAAATGAAGTTTTCATATATGCTAATGGTCCTCTAGGAGCAATGGGGGCGTTGCCATTACACCTAGAGGCTCTGCTCTCTCTGCAACTGCCACACCCTCTCCATCTTGATTGACAGGGCCGAACAGTAAAAATTTAATCACACCTGGCCCTGTCAGTCAAAATGTAGAACCCCGTAGGTGTAATGACAACGCCCCCGTTGCTCCTAGAGGCTCATTTGCATATATTAAAACTTTATTTTTCTCAGCAATGCGGGCACACCTAAACATGGGAGCTTTAGATGAAAATATTAAAGGAGTTCTCTAGGAATCTGATATTGCTGGCCTATCCTCGGGATATCAGACTAGAGAGTGTCCGACGTCCGGCACTCCTAAAGATCAGCTGCTCCAAATGGCTGTGGTGGTCAGTGGGTGCTGAGGCCAGTGATGTCACTATACATCGGTCACACGGCCTAGTTTGGACTCTCCTGACCTGTTTACACCATTTTAAACCAATCCCTCTGGTTTCCACCCTGTACGTAGCACTTCCTCTTGCTGTATCCAACCAAACCCATGATGCACCGCCCCTAACAACGCCCGGCTCATTTATAGCTCCTCCCACCCAGCTATTTACATAGACACTCCCCTATCGCTGCCCCACCCATGGACATGACATCACAGGAAACAGCTGCATGGACATGGTCATGTCACCACAGCCCAGAACGGGGGATAGGAGCAAAAAAAGGTAAAAGAAATACATGACAAAATTATAGCGACTTTCCTAAATTATTATTTAAAAGGATGTTGAAGTAAACCGGAAAACCCCTTTAAGTGTAGCGTGTAATGTATTCACCGACACAGATCGGAAAACGAAAGCTTCCAGAAATCACAGGGAAACACCGACACATAAAAGAACCATCATCTGTAGGTGCTGGGGGTTGTCAGTAATATGGAGTAGTAATAAATCTGCCCCGATGTCTCCCACTCAGTCACATATACCGTAGATACAGAAATCCCGTCTCTGCCCTGTATATGATGCAAATACATTCCCTGTTGTACTAATCAGAGCACTTTAATTATTGATGTATTTTTGGGAGCCCGGCCCCGAGGGGGAAAGACTGATTTAATTACTACGGTTTAATTACACAAGAAGGATAGAGATTAGTTTGATCATTTCAGAGGCACATAAACTACAAGTGGCTCGATATGACGGTAAAGGTGGCCTGGTGACAGTGGGTTATGCCACCACACTACCTTCCTTCAGCAGGTGTACAGGGTCCAATTGGCTGCCATATAAAATCAGAGGCAGAAGACTCTGGGCCTCGCGTATCATGGCGTCCTTGACAAAAAAATTGGGGCAAGTATGTCATTAGACATTGGGCTCAGATCTTTTGTCCCATTCATGCAGGTAGATTTTCCCCTCATATAGTCTGGAGAACAAGTCGCAGCATCATCCTATGGCTATGTTCACACAGAAAAATCTAGTGCAAAATCCCATGCAGAAGAATTGAGGCTGACATGCTGGGTTCTTCCCCGGATTCACGATCTTATGTGGCGCAGAGCCACATGTAATCCGCATTTAATGGGGTTGATCCGCACGTGGCAGTTTCTGCACTAAAAGTCCAGCAAGAATAGATATATCCAATCCGAACGTGGGAAAATCTGCGCTGTATAAACTACCACGTGGACGTATATTCAAAGGGGTTTCCCGCCTCAACCTCTGTGACATATCGCTAGATGTTAGATAGGTGAGGGTGCCACCTCTAGGACCTACTCCGAAATCGAGAACAGGGCCTCGAGGTAAAAGGCAGTGCACTGCGCATGCGCAATATCCTCTCCATTCACTACTATTGGACAGCGCCCAACTATTTTCCGAAATCCCTTAGCGGTTGAATGAAGGGGCGGCCGCACATGCACGGCTGCCCTCTCTTTAATTCGGGAACCCCAATCTAGAAATTTGTCACTGATTCCAAAGGGAAGTATATCTGGGCTTTGCTAACAGAGGGGAGTCTCAAGTACGGGGCAGCCCCTTTATTTCTCCGTAGTGGAGGTTTTCGCCCTTTCTTGCCATTTCTGTGTAATATACGTTGTATACAATGTTGTGACAACTGACAATATGTCAATCAAAACCTTCAGAAGGGCTCCATCACACAGTCGCATTTTCTGGTGAGTTTTTAGCGACATTTTTTATTTAGTGTCATTTTTATATACATTTTCGTGGTGTTTTTAAGTCCTGTAGAAAAGCCTAAGGCCCCTTACACATGAGCGAGTTTTCTGTGCGGGTGCGATGCGTGACGTGAACGCATAGCACCGGCACTGAATCCTGACCCATTCATTTCAATGGGTCGGTGCACATGACCGTTTTTACACATCAGTTCTCCATTGCGTAAGAATCGCAGCACGTTCTATATTCTGCGTTTTTCACGCAGCCCTGGTCCCAGGACTTCAGTGAAAAAGGCATTGTATCCGGATGCAATGTGTTTTCCACTGATGGTTGCTAGATGTTGTTTGTAAGGGCACTTTCACACTTGCGGCAGAGGTGTCATCCGGAAAAAACGGATCCGGTATTTATTTATTTTTTGCACTTTTAAAGGTCTGCGCATGCGTAGACCGCAAAACCAGATCCGTTTTGCCGGAACACTTAATGCCGGATCGAATACATTTCAATGGAAATTGATGTCGGATCCGGCATTCCGGCAAGTGTTCAGGATTTTTGGCCGGAGAGAAAACTTCAGCATGCTGCGTTATTTTCTCCGGCCAAAAAACATAAGAGGGACTGAACTGATGCATCCTGAACAGATTGCTCTCCATTCAGAATGCATTAGGATAAAACGGATCAGTTTTTTTCCAGTATTGAGCCCCTAGGACGGAACTCTATGCCGGAAAACAAAAACGCTAGTGTGAAAGTACCCTAAACCTTGTTTTTTTCACGCGCATGAAAAAACGCATCCAAACTGATTGCACCTGCGCGGAAAAAAACCTGAAACACTAAACGCAAATGCGAACAAAACTGACTCAACTTGCTTGCGAAATGGTGCCAGTATCACTGAACGCACCCTGATACAATCCGTATCATTCGTGTGAAGGGGGCCTAAGGGAAAAAACACCTAGCAAATGCTGCGGTTTATATAAAAAATGCTGTTAACCCAAAAATCCAAGCAAAATAACTTAAAATTTACAGTGCATTTTTTTTTAACACAGACCTAAAAGTAAGGCTACTTACACATTAGCGTTTTCAATTCCGCTATTGAGATCCGTCATAGGATCTCAATACCGGAAGAAAACGCTTCAGTTTTGTCCCTATTCATTAGGGGTGCACCGAAATGAAAATTCTGGTCCGAAACCGAAACCGAAAATTCAGGATGCCCTTGACCGAAAACCGAAACTGCCTTTTTGCCCAAATACTTTTAAAATACTTTTTTTTTAATGATTGGCGCTGTTATGGAGAGGGGGATCTGTGGGTGGCTCTGTTATGGAGAGGGGGATCTGTGGGTGGCTCTGTTATGGAGAGGGGGATCTGTGGGTGGCGCTGTTATGGAGAGAGGGATCTGTGGGTGGCGCTGTTATGGAGAGGGGGATCTGTGGGTGGCTCTGTTATGGAGAGGGGGATCTGTGGGTGGCGCTGTTATGGAGAGGGGGATCTGTGGGTGGCGCTGTTATGGAGAGGGGGATCTGTGGGTGGCGCTGTTATGGAGAGGGGGATCTGTGGGTGGCTCTGTTATGGAGAGGGGGATCTGTGGGTGGCGCTGTTATGGAGAGGGGGATCTGTGGGTGGCGCTGTTATGGAGAGGGGGATCTGTGGGTGGCTCTGTTATGGAGAGGGGGATCTGTGGGTGGCTCTGTTATGGAGAGGGGGATCTGTGGGTGGCGCTGTTATGGAGAGGGGGATCTGTGGGTGGCGCTGTTATGGAGGGGGGGGATATGTGCACTGTTATGTGCATAACAGTGCACAGATCCCTTTCCCCATAACAGTGCACAGATCCCCCCTCCCCATAGCAGTGCACAGATCCCCCCTCCCCATAGCAGTGCCATAGACCGATCCCCCTACCCATAACAGCCCCGGCCCTGCTGCTCACAGCATCACTCACTGCATCTTTATTTTACCTTACAATCGTGACGCTCCAGTAAGAACTCTGCAGGCAGAGCGGAGGGCGGCGTAACGTCACTTACTCACGTGACGCACCTGCTCCGCCCACTTTATGAATGAAGGAGGAGGAGCAGGCGCGTCACGTGAGTAAGTGACGTTACGCCGCCCTCCGCTCTGCCTGCAGAGTTGTTACTGGAGCGTCACGATTGTAAGGTAAAAAAAAAGTTGCAGTAAACCGCCCGCCCGCAGATGGTGGGTGACAAATCCTACACCCCATATTTTCGGCCGATATGTAACAATATCGGCCGAAGTGGATTAGGTACATTTTCGGCCGATATTTTCGGCTGCCGGAATTTCGGTGCACCCCTACTATTCATTGTCAATGGTGACAAAACTGAACTGAATGAAACGGAGTGCGCCAGAATGCATCCTGTTTCTCTGACAATAGAAAACAGATCCGTCCCCCATTAACTTTCAATGGTGGTCAAGATGGATTTGTCATGGCTATAGAAGACATAATACAACCGGATCCGTTCATGTATGTATGCGGTTGTGTTATTGTAACGGAAGCGTTTTTGCAGATCCATGACGGATCCGCAAAAAACACAAATGTGAAAGTAGCCTAACTTCTGAATGCAAAAGATAAACATTAAAAAAACTAATGAAAATGTCTGAAACCAGCCTTAGGCCTCCTGCACAGGACCGTATGGCTTTTTCAGTGTTTTGCTGTCCCTTTTTCACGGATCCGTTGTTCCGTTTTTTGCTTCCATTTCCGTCCCGTTTTTCCGTTCCGTTTTTCCGTATGGCATATACAGTATACAGTAATTACATAGAAAAAAATGGGCTGGGCATAAAATTTTTAATAGATGGTTCCGCAAAAACGGAACGGATACGGAAGACATATTGATGCATTTCCGTATGTGTTCGTAATAGGACATGTTCTATATTTCAATGGAAAGGAAAAACGGAAACAGAATGCATACGGGGTGCATTCCATTTTTTTTTTTGCGGAACCATTGAAATGAATGGTTCCATACATGGACTGTATATGGAACGCAAAAAACGGCCGTAAAAGGAAAAAAAAATGGTCGTGTGAAAGAGGCCTTAGGACATGTTCACAAGACAGCATCAAATTCCGCCTCGTATTCTGCGACAGAAGCCGCAGTTTCTCACTTTCAATGCTGATTAGCCGGTTTAGCCGCATTGAATGGCGCTATACTCTGAGTGGACACCAGCTGCAGCTTCCAGGGGCGTCTGTCCGGACACCACGCCAAGAAGGGACATGTCCCTTCTTAGCGCGGTTTTAAACCGCAGGCCATGCAGAGCTGCCTCTTACCGCAAACAAAAGGAAGAGGACACCGCACAACCGCCTGCGGAATTTTTTTGGGTGGAGTCTGTGCAAAATTGAGATGGCGAATTTCACTGTGGTGTTTTTTGCACCTGCGTTGTGGTAAAAATGCCAGCTCCAGAGGTTAGATGAAAGTTTACAGGAAACATGAAATTCTGGGTTTTGCCGTAAAAACCGCATGTGGTATGCAAAAAATAACAAGCGGTTTCTATGGCGTGAACAAAAAATGTCAGAACAAATTGGGTACGAAAAGCAGATCTGTAAACAGCAACAACATAAGTGACATTCTCCGCATAGTCAGACGGGCGGACAGGGATTTGCCAGCAGCAAATAAACCAAGTATTTGGTGTTCCCACGCGTTTTATACATTTGGTGTTATGGAAAACTCGGATAGGAGGGAAGCATCGCGTTATGGTCCGGCAGTGTTGGAGAATATACAGGGAGTGCAGAATTATTAGGCAAGTTGTATTTTTGAGGATTAATTTTATTATTGAACAACAACCATGTTCTCAATGAACCCAAAAAACTCATTAATATCAAAGCTGAATATTTTTGGAAGTAGTTTTTAGTTTGTTTTTAGTTTTAGCTATTTTAGGGGGATATCTGTGTGTGCAGGTGACTATTACTGTGCATAATTATTAGGCAACTTAACAAAAAACAAATATATACCCATTTCAATTATTTATTTTTACCAGTGAAACCAATATAACATCTCAACATTCACAAATATACATTTCTGACATTCAAAAACAAAACAAAAACAAATCAGTGACCAATATAGCCACCTTTCTTTGCAAGGACAATCAAAAGCCTGCCATCCATGGATTCTGTCAGTGTTTTGATCTGTTCACCATCAACATTGCGTGCAGCAGCAACCACAGCCTCCCAGACACTGTTCAGAGAGGTGTACTGTTTTCCCTCCTTGTAAATCTCACATTTGATGATGGACCACAGGTTCTCAATGGGGTTCAGGTCAGGTGAACAAGGAGGCCATGTCATTAGATTTTCTTCTTTTATACCCTTTCTTGCCAGCCACGCTGTGGAGTACTTGGACGCGTGTGATGGAGCATTGTCCTGCATGAAAATCATGTTTTTCTTGAAGGATGCAGACTTCTTCCTGTACCACTGCTTGAAGAAGGTGTCTTCCAGAAACTGGCAGTAGGACTGGGAGTTGAGCTTGACTCCATCCTCAACCCGAAAAGGCCCCACAAGCTCATCTTTGATGATACCAGCCCAAACCAGTACTCCACCTCCACCTTGCTGGCGTCTGAGTCGGACTGGAGCTCTCTGCCCTTTACCAATCCAGCCACGGGCCCATCCATCTGGCCCATCAAGACTCACTCTCATTTCATCAGTCCATAAAACCTTAGAAAAATCAGTCTTGAGATATTTCTTGGCCCAGTCTTGACGTTTCAGCTTGTGTGTCTTGTTCAGTGGTGGTCGTCTTTCAGCCTTTCTTACCTTGGCCATGTCTCTGAGTATTGCACACCTTGTGCTTTTGGGCACTCCAGTGATGTTGCAGCTCTGAAATATGGCCAAACTGGTGGCAAGTGGCATCTTGGCAGCTGCACGCTTGACTTTTCTCAGTTCATGGACAGTTATTTTGCGCCTTGGTTTTTCCACACGCTTCTTGCGACCCTGTTGACTATTTTGAATGAAACGCTTGATTGTTCGATGATCACGCTTCAGAAGCTTTGCAATTTTAAGAGTGCTGCATCCCTCTGCAAGATATCTCACTATTTTTGACTTTTCTGAGCCTGTCAAGTCCTTCTTTTGACCCATTTTGCCAAAGGAAAGGAAGTTGCCTAATAATTATGCACACCTAATATAGGGTGTTGATGTCATTAGACCACACCCCTTCTCATTACAGAGATGCACATCACCTAATATGCTTAATTGGTAGTAGGCTTTCGAGCCTATACAGCTTGGAGTAAGACAACATGCATAAAGAGGATGATGTGGTCAAAATACTCATTTGCCTAATAATTCTGCACGCAGTGTATTGCAGCTACTTGAACACACTGTACCCAGCACGCTGCACCAGAACAGCGGTGTAAAAACGTAAAAATACCCCCTCTCCTTTTTTTTCTGCCACCAAAGAAAATTCCATTAGTATCGCAAAAGGAGGATGGGCGCGATACATGTGGCGTCCATATCCACAGTCAGCGCTTATTTCTCCATTACATCTGAACGCTGATGTCACTGATGAATCCCCCCATACGACTACAACTACCGTAATAATAGTCAGCGAAGAACACGAGTCAGATAAAACCGCTATATGCCAGGAAGCGTCCATGTTATTAAAAGTGACCCCCCCCCCCATTTAGGTTTATCCACAAGTCAAGTTGTATTGTGACTTTTGACACGATTTTCATGACAGATATGACCGCAATGTGTGAATAAACACGTACAGACGTCTATGGTAATTCTCCGCAATTTATCCACCGCAGCAATATACAAAACACACAATATGGCGCATGTACACCGGGTGTCCTGTGTCTGAGGCTCAGCTATTGCAAATCGCCATTAATAAAGTCATATCGCAGGTGACTGCGCCGAGATATCATGAGAGACCGCCAAATGTCACAAGCGATATGTCACCGAGGAAGGAAACCTGTAATAAGAGGGGCCGTGCGGGTCAGAAACGCGTCAGTCACTTGTGTGTGAACCAGGCCTCAGGGAGAACTGAATGGGATAGATAGATAATAGATAGATAGATAGATAGATAATAGATAGGAGATAGATAGATAGATAGATAGATAGATAGATAGATAGATAGATAATAGATAGGAGATAGATAGATAGATAGATAGATAGATAGATAGATAGATAGATAGATAGATAATAGATAGATATGAGATAGATAGATAGATAGATAGGAGATAGATAGATAGATAGATAGATAGATAGATAGATAGATAGATAGATAAATAGATAGATAGATAAATGATATTAGATAGATAATAGATAGATATGAGATAAATAGATAGATAAGTGATAGATAGATAGATAGATAGATAGATAGATAGATAGATAGATAGATAGATAGTGGATAAATAGATAAATAGATAGATAGATAGATAGATAGATAGATAGATAGATAGATAACAGATATTAGATAACAGATATTAGATAACAGATAACAGCCGCAGCCTGTCCCGCAGTAGATGACATGGCGGCACACTACTACTACACACATGTACACTCAGGCAGATGTCCTGTATATGCGGCTCCCATTCCTCCACTGGTGACAGGTTACTGCTGTTACTGGTGAGGACGTGGTGCTCTTGGCAGCGGATAAATGGGCAGAAGATGACAGGCTGGGCGGCGGAGCTGGCAGTAGGCTGCAGGCAGGGCGCCACCCCGGTACCTACCTAACACCCCCGTCTTGTTCTGCACCCCTCAGGAAGGCACTTACCATCGTCTCCCTTTCTACCAGGGACCCCGCCATTTTGCTGTCGGTGCAGTGGTGCGGGCTGCGGAGGGACTGGATCAGCTGGAGCCCGGCGGGGAGGCGGCGGCTGCGGGCACAGGAGGGCAGGTCTGACTCTGAGCCGGGCTGAGCTCGGATCACACCACAAGGCAGGAGCCGGGGCTGACCTGGCAGACTGGAAAAGCTGACAGGAGGGAGGCGGTGATGGCGGAGGAGGAGCCCTGCACAAGTGGCTGCTTCTCCCTATATCTCCAATGTGTGTGCTGTGATACAGGCCGGGCATGTGTCAGGAGGGCACCTCTGCTGCCAACACTGCTCACAGGTGAAGATACAGGCCGGGCATGTGTCAGGAGGGCACCTCTGCTGCCAACACTGCCCACAGGTGAAGATACAGGCCGGGCATGTGTGAGGAGGGCACCTCTACTGCCAACACTGCCCACACAGGTGAAGATACAGGCCGGGCATGTGTGAGGAGGGCACCTCTGCTGCCAACACTGCCCATACAGGTGAAGATACAGGCCGGGCATGTGTGAGGAGGGCACCTCTGCTGCCAACACTGCCCACACAGGTGAAGATACAGGCCGGGCATGTGTGAGGAGGGCACCTCTACTGCCAACACTGCCCACACAGGTGAAGATACAGGCTGGGCATGTGTGAGGATGGCACCTCTACTGCCACCATATCCCACACAGGTGAAGATACAGGATGGGCATGTGTGAGGATGGCACCTCTACTGCCAACACTGCCCACACAGGTGAAGATACAGGCTGGGCATGTGTGAGGAGGGCACTTCTACTGCCAACACTGCCCACACAGGTGAAGATACAGGCTGGGCATGTGTGAGGAGGGCACCTCTACTGCCACCATATCCCACACAGATGAAGCTACAGGCCGGGCATGTGTGAGGAGGGCACCTCTACTGCCAACACTGCCCACACAGGTGAAGATACAGGCTGGGTATCACCCATTCTTGAAGAGAATATACTTGCAAATGCCATCTTCATCCCTCAGTTGAGGTGACGAAACTCCCACAATTTCTAACCAGGGTCACAGTGCCCCCAGGACAGAGACAGCTGTAGTGCCCTGATAAGAATAGCCACAGTGCCTCCATGACAGTGCCAATCATAGTGCCCATTATGACAGCCGCAGTGCCCCATGTTAGTGTCAACCATAGTGCTTCCATTATAATGACAACCGCAACACAGTCTTTATCAGTGCCAATCATAGTGTCCTCATAACAGAGCCTCAGTGTCCCCATAAGAGAAGCAGCCACTGTGTCGTCATAAACAGGGCAAAGTGACTTCCACGGCAGGATGAGCCACTGTGGCCCCATAATAACACAGTGGCCCCAAGAAAGTGCAGTCATTGCTGGCAGTGTGAAAATAAAAGGGGCTGTCTGAGATAAATTATAACTCAGTACATGTCATAAAAATACTCCTTTTCTCCCTTGCTGCTCCCAGTGCACCACTCTGGTGTTTTCTTTCCTGGCTGCAGCGGTGACGTCCCTTATACTGCTGAGGTCAGTGATTGGCTGCACAGTGACCTGGTGTGTACGGGACTGGAGCATGGCGCTGGGAGCAGCATTGCAGTAGGACTTCTGAATGTTATATTTACTGCTGCTGCTGAAGCTTTTATTTATCTCAGACAATCCCTTTAACCCCTTTTTGACTGGAGATCTGTACATGTATGGCATGGGATTAAAGTTCCTGCAGTCTAGCGATATACAGTTGTGTTCAAAATAATAGCAGTGTGTTTAAAAAAGTGAATAAAGCTCAAAATCCTTCTGATAGCTTTTATTTCCATACACACAAATGCATTGGGAACATTACACATTCTATTCCAAATCAAAACATGAAGAAAAATATATCAAATTTGTGTTGTTAAATTTTTAAGAAAAGTGAATATTAGACTGTTCAAAAAAATAGCAGTGTTTGTATTCTTCTTTAGAAACTCATTCACTATATAAACTGAAAAATTATTTTGCTTTCCTTTCAATCACTTAGGGGTCACTGAAATCCACCATCTAAAACATAACTTTTATTAGTATATTACAATAAGAACCTGTCCCCATATATACACAAAAAAATGAAAAAAATAATGATAAATAAAATGAAAATAGCTATCCCATAAGGGCAATGAAGTATAGGGTGGGTCGGGTAGACCAATGATGGAAATAAGGGAAGCTGACCCTAGTTTCACCCTATACTAGATGGCCCTACCTACAAACGGAATAGCTGCCCCGATAGGGGCGATCCCGTGTCTCGTGCCTCCTATAAACCCTAGGAGACCCTAAACAGGGGGATGGGTACTGCCAATAGATCAATGGCAGGCAACCTATTCCTAGGCAATAACGTACAAAAAACAACAAAATAGTGCATGTATCTCAAGTGATATAGACAAAGACACAGTACCAAACATGTGAGCACACGTGAGGTCTGAGAACAAACCCAACGCGTTTCGCCTAATTGATGATAGGCTCATCAGGGGATTACTATGAGAGTGTTGTCAGAACAAACATAAGAGAAATATGAATGGACTAAGATGCAGCCAATCAAAGACAACAATTGAAAACTAAAGTATTGTCGATTTGGTTCCCAAATCTGGATAAACTAAGTGGTAGAATCCCATATGCACTTCAGGGGATACATAGATATGACTCCCGGCTAACAGTCAGGTGGTCAATACCCCAATGTGTATGTAAGATAATGCCGATATTGATGTATCAGGACATGGAATGATGATAAGCAGCCATATAAAGACAAATTAACAACATGTTACAACCAAAGAAGTACAAAGATGGCTGGATAACTGATATACAATCCAAGTCTATTCAAATAACAACCCCTTATTGGTATATTCTGTGGTGCAAATAGCGAAAACAATGTCCATAAGATAGAACCACAAGCCAATTCAGTAACAACAGATATTGGTAGAATTCTATATAGACAAAAGGGGATATATAGATATGACCCCCGGTTGACAATCAGGTGGTCAATACCCCCATGTGTAGACAAGGGAATACCAGTGTTAATGTCTCAAAACATGATGGTAAGCAGGCATATATAGGCAAGTTGACAACATGTTATAACCAAGGAGATGGCTGGATAACAGATATACACTCAGCTAAAGAACTATTAGGAACACCATACTAATATGGTGTTGGACCCCCTTTTGCCTTCAGAACTGCCTTAATTCTACAAGGTGCTGATAGCATTCTTTAGAAATGTTGGCCCATATTGATAGGATAGCATCTTGCAGTTGATGGAGATTTGAGGGATGCACATCCAGGGCACGAAGCTCCCGTTCCACCACATCCCAAAGATGCTCTATTGGGTTGAGATCTGGTGACTGTGGGGGCCATTTTAGTACAGTGAACTCATTGTCATGTTCAAGAAACCAATTTTAAATTATTCGAGCTTTGTGACATGGTGCATTATCCTGCTGGAAGTAGCCATCAGAGGATGGATACATGTTCTCATTCTGTTTATGCCAAATTCGGACTCTACCATTTGAATGTCTCAACAGAAATCGAGACTCATCAGACCAGGCAACATTTTTCCAGTCTTCAACAGTCCAATTTTGGTGAGCTCGTGCAAATTGTAGCCTCTTTTTCCTATTTGTAGTGGAGATGACTGGTACCCGGTGGGGTCTTCTGCTGTTGTAGCCCATCCGCCTCAAGGTTGTGCGTGTTGTGGCTTCACAAATGCTTTGCTGCATACCTCGGTTGTAACGAGTGGTTATTTCAGTCAACGTTGCTCTTCTATCAGCTTGAATCAGTCGGCCCATTCTCCTCTGACCTCTAGCACCCACAAGGCATTTTTGCCCACAGGACTGCCGCATACTGGATGTTTTTCCCTTTTCACACCATTCTTTGTAAACCCTAGAAATGGTTGTGCGTGAAAATCCCAGTAACTGAGCAGATTGTGAAATACTCAGACCGGCCCGTCTGGCACCAACAACCATGCCACGCTCAAAATGGCTTAAATCACCTTTCTTTCCCATTCTGACATTCAGTTTGGAGTTCAGGAGATTGTCTTGACCAGGACCACCCCCCTAAATGCATTGAAGCAACTGCCATGTGATTGGTTGACTAGATAATTGCATTAATGATAAATAGAACAGCTGTTCCTAATAATTCTTTAGGTGAGTGTATAATCCAGACCCATTCAGATAACAACCTCTTATTCGTATAAGTGGCAGAACAAATGGAACCACATACAAACTCAGTTATAACAAGCGTGAAATGGTTCTAGGTTTGCGCCATGATATTTAGTGATACTTGCATGCCCAGGCACTATCGGGGAAGGGGGGAGAGGTCCCACCAACAATACATGCTGCCGCGCTGATGATGTCTGCGCAAACCTAGCACCATTTAACGCTTGTTATAACTGAGTTTGTATGTGGTTCCATTTGTTCTGCCACTTATACGAATAAGAGGTTGTTATCTGAATGGGTCTGGATTATATATCTGTTATCCAGCCATCTCCTTGGTTATAACATGTTGTCAACTTGCCTATATATTCCTGCTTACCATCATGTTTTGAGACATTAACACTGGTATTCCCTTGTCTACACATGGGGGTATTGACCACCTGATTGTCAACCGGGGGTCATATCTATATATCCCCTTTTGTCTATATTGGATTCTACCAATATCTGTTGTTACTGAATTGGCTTGTGGTTCTATCTTATGGACATTGTTTTCGCTATTTACACCACAGAATATACCAATAAGGGGTTGTTAGGGTACTTTCACACTTGCGTTTTTCTTTTCCGGCATAGAGTTCGGTCACAGGGGCTCTATACTGGAAAAGAACTGATCAGGCATATCCCCATGCATTCTGAATGGAGAGTAATCCGTTCAGGACGCATCAGTCTGTCTTGAGT
This sequence comes from Bufo bufo, assembly GCF_905171765.1. Lineage (NCBI taxonomy): Eukaryota > Metazoa > Chordata > Amphibia > Anura > Bufonidae > Bufo > Bufo bufo. Next base: position 553,564,480 of record NC_053392.1, read on the forward strand.
TCAGTTGTTTTGACTGATCAGGCAAAAGATAAAACCGTAGCATGCTACGGTTTTATCTCCGGCGAAAAAACTGAAGACTTGCCTGAATACCGGATCTGGCATTTTTTCCCATAGGAGTGTATTAGTGCCGGATCCGGCATTCAGAATGCCGGAATGCTGGATCCGGCCTGCGCATGCGCAGACTGAAAAAATGTGAAAAAAGATACAAGACGGATCCGTCTGTCCGCATGACAAGCGGAGAGACTGATCCATCCTTGCAATGCATTTGTGAGACGGATCCGTCTCACAAATGCTTTCAGTCAGCGGCAGATCGGTGGGGAGTTCCGACAACGGAACTGCTTGCCGGATCACACTGCCGCAAGTGTGAAAGTAGCCTTATTTGAATAGACTTGGATTGTATATCAGTTATCCAGCCATCTTTGTACTTCTTTGGTTGTAACATGTTGTTAATTTGTCTTTATATGACTGCTTATCATCATTCCATGTCCTGATACATCAATATCGGCATTATCTTACATGCACATTGGGGTATTGACCACCTGACTGTTAGCCGGGAGTCATATCTATGTATCCCCTGAAGTGCATATGGGATTCTACCACTTAGTTTATCCAGATTTGGGAACCAAATAGACAATACTTTAGTTTTCAATTGTTGTCTTTGATTGGCTGCATCTTAGTCCATTCATATTTCTCTTATGTTTGTTCTGACAACACTCTCATAGTAATCCCCTGATGAGCCTATCATCAATTAGGCGAAACGCGTTGGGTTTGTTCTCAGACCTCACGTGTGCTCACATGTTTGGTACTGTGTCTTTGTCTATATCACTTGAGATACATGCACTATTTTGTTGTTTTTTATACGTTATTGCCTAGGAATAGGTTGCCTGCCATTGATCTATTGGCAGTACCCATCCCCCTGTTTAGGGTCTCCTAGGGTTTATAGGAGGCACAAGACACAGGATCGCCCCTATCGGGGCAGCTATTCCGTTTGTAGGTAGGGCCATCTAGTATAGGGTGAATCTAGGGTCAGCTTCCCTTATTTCCATCATTGGTCTACCCGACCCACCCTATACTTCATTGCCCTTATGGGATAGCTATTTTCATTTTATTTATCATTATTTTTTTCATTTTTTGTGTATATATGGGGACAAGTTCTTATTGTAATATACTAATAAAAGTTATGTTTTAGATGGTGGATTTCAGTGACCCCTTGCATTACTATACCACTGTTAATATCTTACCTCAGACTGGTACACGTCTGCTCTGTGAACTTTGAATCACTTAACTAATATTTAGTTGTATAACCGCTGTCTCTGAGAACTGCTCTACATCTGAGTTGCATGGAGTCAACCAACTTCTGGCCCCTGTGAACAGGTATTCCAGCCCTGGATGATTGGACTACATTCCACAGTTCTTCTATATTTCTTGGCTTTTCCCTCAGAAACTGCATTTTTGATGTCACCCCACAAGTTTTCTATTGGATTAAGATCCGGGGATTGGGCTGACCACTCCATATCGTCAATCTCGTAGGTCTGGAACCAAGATGATGCACGTTTACTGGTGTGTTTGGGGTCGTTGTCTTGTTGGAACACCCATTTCAAGGGCATTTCCTCTTCAGCATAAGGCAGCATGACCTCTTCGAGTATTCTGATGTATTCAAACTGATCCATGATCCTGGTATGCGATAAATAGGCCCAACACCGTAGTATGAGAAACATCCCCATATCATGATGCTTGCGCCACCATGCTTCACTGTCTTCACAGTGTACGGTGGCTTGAATTCAGTGTTTGGGGGCCATCTGACAAACTATCTCCGGCCACTAGACCCAAAAAGAACAATATTACTTTCATCAGTCCAGAAAATGTCTCTTTAGGCCGTCAATGTGCTCTTTGGCAAATTGTAACCTCTTCAGCACATGTCTTTTTTTTAACAGTGGGACTTTGCGGAGGCTTCTTGCAGATAGCTTGGCTTCACATAGGCGTCTTCTAATTGTAACAGTACTCACAGGTAACTTTAGACCTTCTTTGATCTTCCTGGAGCTGATTGTTGGCCGAGTCCTTGCCAAGTTTTTCGCTTTCTTTCACGTCTTTCAGGTTTTGGTTGCCATTTTAAAGCATTTGTGATTATTTTAGCTGAGCAGCCTATCATTTTCTGCACTTCTTTATATGTTTTCCCCTCTCCAATCAACCTTTTAATCAAGGTACGCTGTTCTTCTGAACAATATCTGGAACTACCCATTTTCCTCAGAATTTCAGAGAGAAATGCACTGTAACCATCATGTATAACATTTGCTGCCTTCCTTCCTTAAATAAGGGCAATAATTGCCACCTGTTTTTCAAAGAATGAATGACCTCTCTCATTGAAATCCACACTGATATTATTTTGAACATGACCCTTTCAATTAGTGATTGAATTACAGAGAATCAGCAGCAGAACGCCGTACATGCACGGCGTTCGTTTAAATGCTCCCCTGCCGAGATCGCGCACCTGAAGCGCAAATTACCTGACTGTGTCGGGGACCGAACAGCTCCCCCTTGACAGCCAGGGACCGATCAACAGTGGTCCTGGCCGCAGATCACCGCCACACATCTTCTTCTCCCAACGAGCGATCTCGCGTGTGTGCGCTTGCGCGCACACATCTCCTCCTCTTCTGGCATCTGGCTCGGAGATGAGAAATAGCTTTCTGTACATAATTCATTGTGATTGGTCCGTTCCTGACTGTGGACCAATCACAATGAGTTATGTACAGAACGCTATCTCTCAGCTTCGATCCTCTCATTTCAGTGAGAGAAGTGATCAGAGGCAGAGTGAAAGTTAGACCTGTGAAAAAAAAAACACACACTCCAAAAGTGCCCCTCATTTGTCCCCTGTGACCCTCATCACCCATCATTTGTCCCCTGTGACCCTCATCACCCATCATTTGTCCCCTGTGACCCTCATCACCCCTCATTTGTCCCATGTACCTGTGTGCTGTCTGCCAATAGTGACAGTACATCAGCACCCACGTCCATACTGTCAGTAACCTGTTTTTGGCAAATCATTAGGGTTAGTTAGGGAGTTATCAGGGTTAGAGCTCTTGTTTTAGGGTAAGTTAGACGTTTATTGGAAAAAAATTATAATATTGAGGACGTCCGTACTTGTCCCCGATTATAAATACTCCGTTTCCTGATTGCCTGTTCCCGCTGAGCCTTTCGCACTTCAGGCTTCTGGTTTCTCTTGGCCATAATTTCAGCCAGAGGCAACAGTGATAGCCCTCTGGAACATTACAGCACGATGGGAACGTTTCTTCTGGATTTCTTCCGACTGCCCCTTCTTGTGCTTCCTCCTGTACAGGACGGTCCAGTTGATCTGACGAGCGTTCCTCTTTGAAAGGAACGCAGACTCGCATTTTGCATTGAGGAACTGGAACACCTTCCCGTCAGTCCTGGCCGTGCCTCTTGTAGCCGCTGAAGCTGCACAGCTCGACCTTCATGGCGCCGGCTAAGATGGCGAAGAGCTGTCTGGGCATTTTAATATTGATGACCTATCCTCAGCATGTGCAGTGTGCATGTGCCATCTCCCTTCTATCTTCCTGCTCTCCGCTATATGTCTATGGGACAGCAGCAGGCAGGAAGACAGACGGGAGATGTCACATGCCCACAGCACGCGCCGTCTCCTCATACAGCTGATCAGCCGAGGTGCCAGGTGTTGGACCCCCGCCAATCTGATATTGAGGACCTATCCTGAGGATAGGTCATCAATAGTAAAAGCCTGGACAACCCCTTTAACTTTTTCACTTTTTATGTTTTACTGATTTTCTACAATAAATACTCTAAAAAAAATCATTTGCTTTTGTGTTGCCAAACTCTGCCAAATTTGTTGAGGGGTACGAGCTGTAGCTTCTGCTCGTACCATTTTGTGTTACATACAACTATAGCTCGCTTTATTATTCCATTTCACTTTTTAGGTTTTCTTACTGTTTTCACAAGCAATACCACATTTTTATAGTTTTATATATTTTTATATTTTACTAATTCTGTGCAATAAAAACTCTGGCTCAGGTTTACTAATATTTCTGTGTTAAAAATTAGTCTAATGAGTGGCACTATTTTCACATCTAGGGTGTCTACGCTTTTTTCCTACATGCTCAACAAGGAGCGAGGCTTAGCAGAAAGGGGCAGAGCTTCCTGGGAAGGAGTGGGGCCTAAGATGCACCAAAATTCTGGCATAAAAATCTGTCTCAAAATAAGCCAACCAATATTTGTTACAGAGTCAAACAAAAGTGTCTCTCCCATTGATCATCCAGCTGGAGCCCCTGTGATAAATCCGGTCTAGGGCTAGACAGCCAGTCTAAGTTTACGCCATCTTCAGACTTATTAAATCTAGGCCACTGTAGGGTTGTCACGATACCAAAATTTTGATTTGATTTCAATACCATAAATAAGGATTGTCATACTCGATACCACGCGAAAAAAAATATTTAAAAAAAGCTGCGTGCATTCCGAATTTTATGGAACATCCGGCCCATAATAGAACAGTCCTATCCTATTTTTTGGGGGGAAATGGTGACTAAAAATGGTGAATCACGCATTTTTTTTTTTCTTTTTATGGCGTTCACCGCATAGGAGATCTTTTTTTATATTTCAATAGTTTGGACTTTTTGGACGTGGTGATATGAAATATGTTTATTTTTTATTGTTTATATATTTTTTATGTAAAATTGGAAAAGGGGGTGTTGTAAACTTAATATTTTGGTGTTTTTTTTTTTACTATTTATTTAATTTCTATTTCCCCCCTTAGGGACTAGAACCTGGGATCTTTTAATCCCTTGTCCTATTCACCCTGATAGAGCTCTATTAGGGTGAATAGGATCTCACACTCTCCCTGCTGCCCTGTGCCTAGTGCACACAGCAGCAGGGAGATTACCATGGCAGCCAGGGCTTCAGTAGCATCCTGGCTGCCATGGTAACTGATCGGAGCCCCGAGATTACACTGCTGGGGCTCCGAAGAGAAGCTACCACTGCACTAATGAGGAGGGGAGAGGGGACCCTGTGGCCACTGCCACTAATGACTTTAATACTGTGGGGGTTGGGGGTACACTGCGCCATCAATGACTTTAATTCGCTGAGAGCGGCGCGTGCCATGTTATCTGATACTAGGCTGCACAGTAGCGCAGCCTAGTATCGGTAAAAGGTATTGAATTGATCCGGGTACAAAAGTATTGATTGGGTATCGATAATTTGATACCCGGTGCAACCCTAGGCCACTGTATTTTTTTGTGTTTTGTGACGCTGTCAAAGACTTATAAAAGTTATATGTTACAATTAACCCCTTAATGACCAGGAAATTTTCCATTTTCTTTTTTTTTCATTTTTGATTTTTACTCCCATCCTTCCCAAAGCCATAACTTTTTTTTATTTTTCCATTTACATAGCTATGTGAGGGCTTGCTTTCGGATGCCGACTAAAAACACATTCGTGTGCATGAGCCCTAACACAAAGGAAGGTTTTCACCAAAGCCTGGAGAACCCCTTTAACTGGTATTTAGAACATGGTATCAGTGAGATAGTTCATATCTCCTCCAGTTCCCAAGAATAGTTTCCAATCCTTGCTGCTAAGCGTCTGTCTCAGTAGGCCTGAAATATACTAAGGCTACTTTCACACTCGCGTTTGGTGCGGATCATTCATGGATCTGCACAGATGGATCCGTTCAGATAATACGACCGTCTGCATCCGTTCAGAACGGATCCGTTTGTATTATCTTTAATATAGCCAAGACGGCTCCGTCTTGAACACCATTGAAAGTCAATGTAGGACAGATCCGTTTTCTATTGTGTCATAGAAAATGGATCCGTCCCCATTGACTTACATTGTGTCCCAGGACGGATCCGTTTGGCTCAGTTTTGTCAGACGTACACCAAAACACTGCAGTCAGCGTTTTGGTTTCCGCCTCCAAAGCGGAATGGAGACTGAACGGAGGCAAACTGAGGCATTCTGAGCGGATCCTTTTCCATTCAGAATGCATTAGGGCCAAACTGATCCGTTTTGGACCGCTTGTGAGAGCCCTGAACGGATCTCACAAACGGAAAGCCAAAATGCTAATGTGAAAGTAGCCTTACTGACAAAAAAAAACAATGCTTCAAGATGGAAATGTTGGATTGCTGCAAAACTCAGCACACATTTATGTTTCGGGCAGATATGTAACTGATTACAGATGTGGTCTGATTAGACACTGGATCTTGCCACTGCAGGATGCAAAAGTGCTTTATGCACTGTCCTATTTAAAAAAAAAAAAGGTTCTCAGAGGCTACTTTTGGGTGGTGTACCTTTTGGTGAGAGATTGTTGACTGCTAGACACGTGTGATGTCACCTGTGACACTAGGCGAGCAAGTCACCATTGCGGCCTGCTATTGGCTGCACCCCCCGTCGCCAGATGTTGTGATCTGCACGATGGGGAGATGTAGCGGTGGCTGTGTAGGGACAGAGGTGTTGGGGACCAGATAAGTATGTTTTGTATGTCGGACCCAGGCATTTCGAGCGGTGTTCACAGGATCGGATAACCCCTTTAAATGTACATTGATAGATGTTTAATATGAAATCCTTTTCATTTATAAAAAAAATGGCTGGAGCGTCCATGAATCATCTTTAGAAAATAGCCTCTTATTAGAGATTTTAATTGGGAATGATACATTTAAGGTTGCATAATGTCTTTAATATCTTATTTCCCCATAGCAGTAGCATGTATTTGGCATTACACTGTCATTTTAATATATAACATCTGATAATTATATTCTCCACCAAATGCTGACATTTGTATAAGTGCGGCTTTAGAACTTTTTAGTGGCACACCTTGATGAATATTCATAATAGTATTTACAATCTTTCCAAAAACTGAATTTTAGGGTCATTTTAAGGCACATTGTCAAGTGGTATTAAAGTAGGCGTAGTGCGTTTTGTGGCGCCTAGAGTGCCGTCCTTAGTGGTAGATCTGGCAGCACACCATTACACATGCAAACAATAGAACTAGGGATTAGGGATTATTCTGCATTAAAGTGGTACTATACCGACTATACAGTACATGAAAAATGGAAGCTCTTTGCGCACATTTTTGACCAAGCATGTAAAAGGTTTGGTCAATTCGGCAGGCAATTTATACAGGTTTGGAGATTCTTCTCTAGTAGGGCGCCTTCACACGCGGCAGATTTTTTGGCAGAAAATCAGTTCCATTCACTTTAATTGAGCCTGCAGAAATCCATGTGCATGCTGCCCTATTCAAATGAATGGAACTGATTTTCAGGAATTTTCTGCCACAAAATCTGCCACGTGTGAAGGCACCCCTAGTTTTCTATGAAAGAATGTAGCTGGCGTGTTATTGGTCCTTTTTAGCCCTGATCTTTGATGTGTAGTTTTAATGTAGGTCGCTTGTGTTTAGGGTAATTTATCAACGGGACCCAGTTTTCGTTGTTAAAGTAGGATCAGAGAAAAACCTACCGTAAAAAGAAGGATTTTTCTTTTAATTAAATTTTTTTAATTTTTAAAGATGCTTTTGTATATATCTCTCTAAAAAAATACTTGTGGGAAAATTTAAAAAAAGATCTGGGTAATTAACCATACTGGAGTGAGATCATAGATTTTACTTCTACTTCTTGTTCTTTTTGTTTTTTTGTTAATTATACATAAAATGTGGTGTGCACATGCTTTCAATGTTATTTTATTTATGTTAAAAATATTTTATGGTAATAGTTTTGGGATATATTATTGTGATAAAAGTAAATCTACTTTCACATCAGCGTTTTTGCTGTATCCGTCATGGATAATACAACCATCTCCATCCGTTATTAAAGTATCCGGTTGTATTATCTCTAAAATGGCAATGACGGATCTAGCACTAAAACCATTGTCTTTTTTCTTTTGTGTCCGAGACAACGGATCCGTCTACATTGTTTTTCATGCCAGATCCCTCTTGCTCCGCATCCCATGACGCACTCAATAAAGCCGCTTGCAGCGCTTTTGTGTGTGTGAGATTGAGAAACAGCTCCCATTGTTTGAACACTGTTTGTGTGTGGATTAAATTAAATGTTCTGGACTGACGTTCTGCTGTTTGGCCACAAGATGCTGCTGTTTTTTTAGGCACAGCTGACTGACTGCATATATATTTCCATATTCATAAGAGGTGTGGTTTTCTCAGAGCATGGAGAAGGAGCAGCCATCTTAGGAGAGAGCTGAGAGCTGAGGAACTGTGTGTGAGCAGAGAAGCTAATGGATCCAGGAGTGAGAGGACCTCCTCTGTGACCACAGCTGCAGCTGAGTGAAGCTGATAATTGTCCAAGACCCAGATCCTATCCAGGGAAAGGAGGATTGTTTCCAGGAAGGCTGACAAGAGCTAAGGAACAAGCTGCATACCCTGTGGGACCTCATGTTTGCTGGAGAGACTGGTTGTTCGGTTTAGAGACATCAGTGGATAAAGAGCAGACCCGGGTCGGTAAGATCGTGCACGCAACACACTGCAGTGTTGGCGCCTAGAGACTTAGACCAGGCCTGTAGTTAGATAGTTAGGGTCTCTGCTTTGTGTCAGGTCTAAAAAGTTGCTACTGGTTCTACAAGGACTCCATTACTAAAAGGGACATTGCACATTTGGGAGCTGATAAACACCCCCACGAACTCCATCCATTTCAGCGTTTTGCTCAGGAGTAATAATCAGGTGCGTGCTACCGGACTAGTTATGGGAGGGGGAATAATATAGAGCACGGTAAGATTGTGAACTGTTGTGTTGCACCGCATGGCAGCCCGTACTAAGCACCCAACCAATTGTTCGTGTTTGTTTCAGGGTAGTAATAGGTACAGTGAGGCAATTTTAGTTGTGCTCGCCAGTAGGTAAATCACTGCAAAAATTTCCGCTGGCATCTATCAGGGGGTGTCGTGCTGTGCAACACAGGGATCTCAGCCTTTGGGCTGGGTGTATGTGAATTTATTTTATGTTCTCAGCTTTTGTGGTTGTGTTTATTATCACGTGTTTTTGCAAAAGCTGGTGTCAGAGTTGCTTTCCTCGTTCGTAACTTCGCTGTATCCTGGGGAGCCCACCCCGGTACACGGCTTACATGTGTGTCATGGGAACACAACCAAACGGAACGGACTGCATTCTGGTGCACTCCATTCAGTTCAGTTAAGTTTTGTCCCCATTGACAGCGAATGGGGACAAAACGCAGATGTGAAAGTAGCCTTAATCAGATTTGTGTATAAATACTGTTTCCTGGCAATGGATTGTAAGCCCCAGGGGAAGCTGAATTGCAGGTGAAACTTGAGTCGGGCAGATTACTGTTTGTCAAGTGGTTTGTAGTTTGTACTACAGTACATGCAGTTTCAAAGTGCTCATTTGTGAGCTAATTCTTGAACTGTCCTCAAGTGTAGTTCTCCTTTTTCTTGTCTTACTGAAAAGTGGAGGCATGGAAAGGAACAACTGGTGAGCGGAGTGTTGGCTGAGACAGACGCCTAGCAGCAAGGATTGGAAACTTTTCTTGGGACTCAGAGGAGATTTAATTTCTCCTTTTAGGGTACTTTCACACTTGCGGCAGAGAATTCCAGCAGTCAGTTCCGTCGCCGGAATGGTCTGCGCATACACGGACGGAAAGAACGGATCCGTTTTGCCGGAACACTTGGGTCCGGATCCGACATTAGTGCATTTCAATGTAAATTAATGCCGGATCCGGCATTCCGGCAAGTGTTCAGGATTTTTGGCCGGAGAGAAAACTGCAGCATGCTGCGGTATTTTCTCCAGTCAAAAAAACGTAAGAGGGACTGAACTGATGCATCCTGAACAGAATGCTCTCCATTCAGAATGCATTAGGATAAAACTGATTGTTTTTTTCCCGGTATTGAGCCCCTGTGATGGAACTCAATACCGGAAAACAAAAACGCTAGTGTGAAAGTTTCCTGACACCATGTATTGAATACCAATTGAGTGGAACAAGTATTACCAATGGAAGAATCCTCAAAGAAACCCTATGCTTTCTTAAAGGGGTTATCCCATCTTAGACAATGGGGGCATATCGCTAGGATATGCCCCCATTGTCTGATAGGTGCAGGTTCCACCTCTGGTACCCGCACCAACAAGGAGAACGGAGCCGGGGAGAGTTGTGGCTGGAGGACCCCCAGTTTCCCGGGGTCCGTCCACCACCAGGCGCAGCTCCCCACCTCTCACATTCAAGTGAATAGGAGCGCACCGCGCATGCGCGGCCACCGCTCCCATTCATGTCTATGGGGCCGATGGAAATAGCCGAGCCAGCTCGGCTATTTTCAGCGGCTACATAGAAAAGAATGGAGGGCGGCTGCGCATGCGCAGTGCGCCCTCCTCAACTTTCTCCGCTCCGTTCTCCTTGTAGGTGTGGGTCCCAGAGGTAGGACTCGCACCTATCAGACAATGGGGGCATATCCTAGCGATATGCCCCCATTGTCTAAGATGGGATAACCCTTTAATTGGTAATGCATCTGTTATTTCTTGTATGTTATGTGGGTGGACTGCCGTATATTATACAGTTTTTACTGCATACACATTGTCGTTTTTATCAGTAGTATCTTTATGTACGTACAACTTTTTTGTCGCTTTATTGGTCAACTTTATTTATCTTTAAGGCTACTTTCACACTAGTGTTTTTCTTTTCCGGCATAGAGTTCCATCAAAAAGGGCTCTATGCCGGAAAAGAACTGATCAGTTTTATCCTCATGCATTCTGAATAGAGAGTAATCCGTTCAGGATGCATCAGGATGTCTTCAATTCAGTCATTTTGACTGATCAGACAAAAGAGAAAACCGTAGCATGCTACGGTTTTATCTCCGACGAAAAAAACTGAAGACTTGCCTGAATGCCGGATCCGTCCTTCCGGATTGCGCATGCGCAGACCGGTAAAAATGTGAAAAAAAGATACAAGACGGATCCGTCTGTCCGCATGACAAGCGGAGAGACGGATCTGTTCTTGCAATGCATTTGTGAGATGGATCCGCATCCGGATGCGTCTCATAAATGCTTTCAGTCACATCCAGATCGGCGGATCCGGCAGGCAGTTCCGACGACGGAACTGCTTGCCGGATCACACTGCCCCAAGTGTGAAAGTAGCCTAACTTATTTATTTATGTATAACTTTATTTATCAACTTTATTACATTTTTTTTTAATTGTTTTATGGCTTTCATTGTGTGGGTTAAGTAGCTGTAGCTGAGTTTTTTTTACATAAGTTTTTTTTCATTATTTTTATATACTTTTGAATAGGGAGAGACCTATCAGAGCATGGAGAAGTCAGTGGGGACCCACCTCCATTATTCTTCTCTCGTACCCGGCTCGTTTTAAAACTTTCTGAAGCCCCACCTTTTTTTCACAGTAAAATCAAGCTGTTTTTGCAGCATGCATTTTAGATCATCAATGAATTTTCTGGAAAACTGTATTTACACCCTGAAACTTGAAAACCAACCACGCACTGTAGATGCCAATGGAGGTTTGTCTAGATCTGTGTTTTGTGAAATCAGGTATATAGAATTTGGTATATTTTCTTCCTGACAGGAAGATCAGAGGTGACAACTGTAGACAGTCATCTTGTCGCCATATAGGATTATCCGATTTGGCATGTGTATGCAGCGTTGGACTGGCCCACCAGAGGATCTTCTGCTGGACCCAGGCTCTGATACCCTAATCGGTCACAAAGGTCCAGGAGAATAAAAGAAGTTGCCAATAAGGTTTATTTCTTTGAATCAAAACCTACTAGACTTATGGTGGTTGGGCCCTGAGAATAATTTTCTCTGGTGGGCCCAAGGAATCCCAGTCCGACCCAGTGGTGTCACTGGATGAAGAATTATTAGGCCTTGTCACAGTCCTTAACGCTATCATGAATATAAACTTGTATTGCTTTTTTTATTTTTATATAAGGATGCTGACATAATGGTATCTAGAAAACACTTCACGTACATTCCCGCCCTGTTGCTAATTAACTACGAAAAGTCTGTATAATGACGTGTTTAACATAGCCCTGTAGGCAGGGATGGTTAGTGGTACGCCTAGTTTCTGGCAAAGCTTGCTTTACTTGCCAAGCAATGAACAGGTTAATATAGCAACATGATCACAATGTTCTCTGAGGTATGGCAAGACTTTCCACTTTATGTACAAAAGTATCCAGCCTCAGCTTCTGTTGGGCTCACACGTAGGACATGTCGTTGGCATATTTCTTTATCCATGCCAATTATATTTTAGGAGCCAGACTACAATAATTGCAGCGGTGTGTGGCTTCTGAACGCAAACTTGTAAGTGTTACATAAAGCAAGAAACTTGCATAAAGCTATCACAAAACTAACCATGACTAGTAAAGTATTCTGCCAAAATAGCTCTTAGAAAAGGACCATGTAACATGTAAAAATTCACAAGCCAGTTTTCTGACACAAACGAGCGAAACAGATTAAAAGAGAACACAAATACCCATCTTATTGGGAATATTCAATATGGTCTACGAGTAGATTAGCTAAAGGCTCACCTAGAGGAGTAGATGATCGTCCAGGTGGTTGACGGACCTAACGATAGCAGCAGCGGGCATGCTTGCATAAGGAAAAAGCGCCGACCTCTCTGGTGGCTGGGATCGTGGGAGCGTGCATAGGCTGGCGATCTTTCTTATAATGTGCAATGATGGCCACCACTGTTAGACTGCAGGGTGGTCGTAACATGGAAACATGTAGTGTATAATGTGATGGAAAAATTAATCCAGCCATCAAAGGAAGCAATATGGACAATCACAATATATTAGTAAGTGGCTTGGTTTGTATTAAAGGGGTTCTGCAGTTTGTTTAAACTGATGATCTATCCTCTGGATAGAGCATCAGCATCTGATCGGCGGGGGTCCTGGGTGTCGGACCCCCGCCGATCAGATGCTGATGATCTATCCAGAAGATAGATCATCAGTTTAAACAAACTGCAGAACCCCTTTAGCTTTCTCTACATGATAAATGCCATTGGCTGAAGTGACACAACCCCTTTATTGCTGTACCACCACCATGCAAATAGAAATTGGATGAATGACCAGATCCCTAGCCTGGATTGGGAGTGTTAATGCCTCTCACTCATATAAAAAGTTTATTTATTCGCATCAAGATAGCCCAAATTCCATAAAATCAAGACCTATTGGCAACAGTCTCCACACACATTATCTAATGCTGAATCGTAGATTATTATGGCCTTTGGTTTTATTCAGCTTTGTATATTCTGTTGCTTTGTATTATTTGTATACTATACCTACTTCTATTTATTAAAGTTCAATGTTTCTGGATTTCACTCTGGTAATATTGGACTCCTTACATGCTGTGCTGCTCGTCATACAAACAAATATGCTGGCTACTATCATACATGTCTCTTGAGATGGGTTTTGTGGATTTTTTTCATACATTACCCTCTTTACTCCCTATCAGAAATAATGACACGACTACAGAAAAGAAATGGATTGGCTAGTTTATTAAATATGACCTAGTAAGGGTCCAGTCACACGACTGTAGGCCGTTCATGCTCATATTGCAGACCGCAAACAGCAGTTCCGCAATATACAGGCACCAACCACGTGAATCACGAATGCGGACGCATTGACTTAAAAGGGTCCGCATTCCTCAACATGCGGTGTGGAGGCACGGATCGGAAGCGCTTCCGTGGGCTTTTTGATCTGTGATTCCACACCGCAAAAGATAGGACATGTCAAGTGAATGGGTCCGCTCCTCAACACAGGATTCACACGGCTGGTGCACGGGCTTGGGCGGCTTACGTTCGTGTGAACGGACCCTTAATAACAGTAATTTGTTACCTCAATTCCATGAGATCGCTAACCCCAAAAATACAATCCAAAACACTTTCGCAATGCATAACATTGTACTACATGTGCAGCTCAATAAACTTGAATATCATTAAAAAGTTAATTTATTTCAGTAATTCAATTCCAAAATTAAAAAAATATATATTATTCATTATACACAGAGTGATCTATTTGAAGTGTTTATATCTTTTAATGTTGATGATTACCGCTTATAGCTAATAACAACCCGAGAGTCAGTATGTCAGAAAATCTGAATATTGTGAAAAAGTTCAATATTGTAGACTCATGGTGTCACACTCTAAACAGATAATCCACACAAACGCCTGCAAAGGTTTCTTAAGCATTTAAATGGTCCTTTAGTCTTGTTCAGTAGGCTTAGACAGGGATGGGCAAACTGCGGCTCTCCAGCTGTTGTAAAACTACAACTCCCAGTATGCCCAGTCTGCCTACAGCTATCAGCCTACAGCAGGGCATGATGGGATTTGTAGTTTTACAACAGCTGGAGAGCCCCAGTTTGCCTATCACTGGGCTACACCATTATGGGGAAGACTGCTGACTTGACAGTTGTCCAGAAGATAGTCGTTGACAGCCTCCACAAGGGGGTAAGCCAGAAAAGGTCATTGCTGACTGTTCTCAAAGTGCTGTATCCAAGCATAGTAATGGGAAGTTGAGTGGAAGGAAAAATTGTGTTAGAAAAAATTGCACAAGCAGCATTGATAACTGCAGCTTTGAATGCATTGTCAAGAAAAAGCCATTCAAGAATTTAAGGGAGATTCACAAGGAGCGGACTGTGGCTGCAGTGAGTGCTTCAAGAGCCAACACAGACAGACGTATCCAGGATATGGTCTACAACTGTTGCATTCCTTGTGTCAAGCTACTCATGACCCACAGATAATATCAGAAGTGTCTTACCTGGGCTAAGGAGAAATAGGACTGGGCTGTTGCTCAGTGGTCCAAAGTCCTGTTTTCAGATGAAAGCAAATTTTACATTTCTTTTGGAAATCAAGGTCTCAGAGTCTGGTGGAAGAGTGAAGAGGCACACACTCAAAGTTGCTTGCGGTCCAGTGTGAAGTTTCCACAGTCAGTGATGGTTTGGGGAGCCATGTCATCTGCTGGTGTTGGTCCACTGTGTTATATCAAGTCCAAAGTCAGCAACGCTGTCTACCAGGAAATTTTAGAGCACTTCATGCTTCCCTCTGCTGACATGTTTTATGGAGATGCCTATTTCATTTTCCAGAAGAACTTGGCACCTGCCCACACTGCCAAAAGTACCAATACCTAGTTTAATAACCACGGTATCACTGTGGTTGATTGGCCAGCAAATTAGCCTGACCTAAACCCCTTAGAGAATCTATGGGGTACTGTCAAGAGGAAGATGAGATTCAAATACAACTAGCAAGACTATATAGAAAAGAGTTGCACGTCCAAATTGCCACCATGCTATGTCACATTGATGCAGCAATTCTCGCAAAAGAAGCCCCGAATTCCACACCACTGGTGGTAAACCCTCCCACACAGCTAGTCTTATTACCGTAGTGTACTACCACTGGAACTTAGTACTAGACTTTGTGTGTCTTCACATTGTAAAAACCCCTTTAGGCCAATGTGTGGGTTCCCCCTCCCTATCCAATAGAGGAAACCCTAAACCATCTGGTGAGTCCAGAACCTTGTCAGCATCCTCCCCCAACATCCAACACTGTCCTCAATATGCTCAACTTCAAGGATAGCCTTGAAGTTGGGCATCATGACTACTTCCAAACTTCACCTATTACCCAGCCAAAATAATACAACATAAGGGAGGGCGAGAGTGTTCCTCCAGGATCTCATCCAGAAAATGGCTTCTAACCCTCCTAACTGTGACTTCTTTAATCCCCTTATCCCCCCCACCCCTCCATGTTACATCATCACCCCCCTTCTTTTGCAGCTCACATTTCATTCCTGCCAAAATGCTGTCATGCTGGCCTCCCCCAGTTCTGACCTCAGTCCGGCCTCTCTTTTATGCCTCATTTATTTTGGGTAACAAGTTGAATTGTGGCTCTACACAACGGTTTCCATTATTTCTTTAAAAAAAAAAAAACTGCACAGAAGTACATTCACTTTTTTTTTTTACAGCTGAAATTTTATAAAGGTCGCAGCTCTGGGAACACTTGCGTCGGACTGTGGAACACAGCATAGTGTGGAGTAAAAATTATATTTTTAATTAAAGTTGCAGTTTCTGCATTATTATCACTAAAGGGAGAATTGTATAAGTTTACCTTAAAGGGAATTTATCACCAGCGACCCACCTATCCAGCTGTTTGCATAGAAACATAACTGTGTTTCACCTGATTAAAGCACAGTTTTTATTTTGTTGATCCAAGGATCCATTCCAGTTATGATACTTTTTCTTAATATGCAAATTAGGCCTTTGGTGCAATGAGGGCGACACTATTGCTCTTGTTGCACCCAAGATCTGCTCCTTTCTGTGTCCAGCCCTGCCCTCTCTGCTTTGATTCACCAATTGACCAATCACGCAACGTCAAGAGGAAGTGGATTGCAGCTGGAATACCCCTTTAACCGCTTCACGTCCGCCCATAGACTATAAACGTCCTATGGGTGGACGTCTATTTCTGACAGCACGTTTTAGAACGTCCTGTCAGAAATAGCAGCTGCACGCTAATCGTGCAGCTGCTGATCGGGTTGCCCGCTGTCAGTGACAGCAGGGCAACCCTAAGGCAAGGCAGGGACAGTTCCCAGGTGTCCCTGCCTTCACGATCGCTGCAGACACAGCGCTCACCGAGCGCTGTGTCTGCAGAGAAGGAAGCGCTGTGCGCTTCCTGTTCCGGCCCGGCGGTCATGTGACCGCCGTGACCGGAGTGTGCAGGAGCTGTGTGAGGTCTCTCAGAGACCTCGATCAGCCCTGCTGTGAGGCTGTACAGCGCTGGATTGCTGCTGTACAGCCTCTCTAGGGGTGCATTTGTCCTGTAACTGGGGCTACTATCTCAGCCCCAGTTACAGGAGAAATCAACTGTGAAAAAAAAAAGAAAAAGTGAAGCAAATGTCCCCCAGAGGTCTTGTATGACCTTATGGAGGACGAAAAGTGTAAAAAAAAAAAAAAAAAAAATAAAGGGTTGAAAAAATAAAATAAAATAAAGTTTCACATGTAAAAAAAAAAAAGTTCCCAAGTAAGGAATAAAAAAAAAATATTAAAAATAGAAAAAATAAAATAAAATAGACATATTAGGTATCGCCGCGTCCGTAAAAACCAGCTCTATAAAAGTATCACATGACCTAACCCCTCGGGTGAACACCGTAAAAAAAAAAAAAAAACTGTCAAAACAAGCAATTTTTGTCACCTTGCATCACAAAAGGTGCAACACCAAGTGATCAAAAACGCGTATGTCCCACAAAATAGTACCAATAAAACCGTCACCTCATCCCGCAAAAAATGAGCCTCTACATAAGAAAATCTCTTAAAAAATAAAAAAACTATAGCTCTTAGAACATGGAGACACTAAAACATCATTTTTTTGGTTTCAAAAATGCTATTATTGTGTTAAAGTGAAACAAATAAAAAAAAGTATACATATTAGGTATTGCCGCGTCCGTAAAAACCAGCTCTATAAAAATATCACATGACCTAACCCCTCGGGTGAACACCGTAAAAAAAAAAAAAAAAAAAAAACTGTGTCAAAACAAGCAATTTTTGTCACCTTGCATCACAAAAGGTGCAACACCAAGTGATCAAAAATGCGTATGTCCCACAAAATAGTACCAATAAAACCGTCACCTCATCCCGCAAAAAATGAGCCCCTACATAAGAAAATCTCTCAAAAAATAAAAAAACTATAGCTCTCAGAACATGGACACATTAAAACATAATTTTTTTGTTTCAAAAATGCTATTATTGTGTAAAACTTTAATAAATGAGAAAAAGTATACATATTAGGTATCGCCACGTCCGTAACAATCTGCTCTATAAAAATGTTACTTGACTGAACCCCTCAGGTGAACGCTGTAAAAATAAATAAATAGAAACTGTGCTAAAACAACCAATTTTTTGGTCACCTTGCCCCATAAAGTGTTATAATGAATGATCAAAAAATCATATGTACCCAAAAATAGTACTAATAAAACTGGCACCTTATCCCCTAGTTTCCAAAATGGGGTCACTTCTTGGGAGTTTCTACTGTAAGGGTGCATCAGGGGGCTTCAAATGGGACATGGCATCTAAAAACCATGTGGAGTTCCTTTTCTTCTGCGCCCTGCCGTGTGCCCATACAGCAGTTTATCACCACATGTGGGGTGTTTCTGTAAACCGCAGAATCTGGGTAATAAATATTGAGTTTTGTTTGGCTGTTAACCATCGATGTGTTAAAGAAAAAAATTGATTAAAATGGAAAATCTGCCAAAAAAGTGAAATTTAAAAATTTGATCTCCATTTTCCTTTAATTCTTGTGGAACGCCTAAAGGGTTAACAAAGTTTGTAAAATCGGTTTTGAATACCTTGAGGGGTGTAGTTTCTACAATGGGGTCATTTATGGGGGTATCCACTATGTAGGCCCCACAAAGTGACTTCAGACCTGAACTGGTCCTTATAAAGTGGGTTTTGGCAATTTTCTTATAAATTTGAAGAATTGCTTCTAAACTTCTAAGCCTTCTAACGTCCTAAAAAAATAAAATGACATTTCCAAAATGATGCCAACATAAAGTAGACATATGGGGAATGTTAAATAATAAATATTTTATGAGGTATCACTTTCTGTTTTAAAAGCAGAGAAATTGAAATTTAGAAAATTGCGAATTTTTCAAATTTTTGGGTAAATTTGGGATTTTTTCATAAATAAAGGTGAAATATTTTGACTCAAATTTATGACTATCATGAAGTACAATGTGTCACGAGAAAACAGTCTCTGAATGACTTGGATAAATAAAGGCGTTCCAAAGTTATTACCACATAAAGTGAGATATGTCAGTTTTGCAAAATTTGGCCTGGTCAGGAAGGGGGCAAATGGCCCGGATGGCAAGTGGTTAAAGCATGTCTCCAGTTACAAATAGAATTTAGAAAGTATCATTACTTTATACTGTACTATGTATAAAGTCATTACTAGCCTGTGGGTCTTCCTTAGCTGGACACCATATTGCCGATACAAAAACTGCCTAAAGGCAGCAGCACAAGATTAGGGATGAGCCAATTATTCCAAAGTTTTCTTCTCTGAATTCTACAAAAAAAATTGTTTCGTGACAAATTACTTCATCACGAAGCGCATTTCTTTTCTTTGTAAGTAGTGGATGCAATGACAGGAGCGGCGATTGTACCCCTCAGAATGCCGTGTTCATACATGATCGCGGCATCTGATCCAAACAACAGAGTCAATTTGTGGTAACGAATCAATTTAACATGAAATAGTGTAAAACACAAAAAAATAAATCATACCTGATCCATTTGCTTGAGACAGGCCTATTGCCGCCATCTTGCTTGAAGATATTGCGTGAAATCTTGCGCTGCCTGTGATGATATCACGCCAGCTGGTGTGGTGACATCATACGTCACCGCGCACGGGATTTCGTGCAAGATCTTCAAGCAAGATAGCGGTGGCCGGCTCGTCGCGAGCAAGTGGATCAGGTAAGTATGATTTTTTTTATGTTTTACACTATTTCAGAATAAATCGATTCGCTACCACGAAGCATGGAGAAATTCGGCTTTGCGGCGTATCAAATTTATCCTGAAATTCGGATTGAAGTCCACTTTGTGGACTTCAATTCGCTCAACACTACGAGAGATCATGACCAATGTAATACTTGCCCATGATACCCTATGCCACTGCCAGTGTGATTACATGACGTACACAGTTTATAAAAGCCATTCTATTACATGCTAATACAATGATTTTCTTTATTAGGTTTTTAGGGATGTTTTAGTCATACAACTTGAAGCACTTTTGGCCTATAATCTATACTCTATGCAGGCAGATGTTAGAGTATCACTGAGTCCTATAATCCTTTTAATAAAATGGATTACATTAAAACAAGACAACCTTCATCAGGAGCACATTAGAGACAATTACCACTTACTGGGCCATAATTGTTACTAAAAACACTTCTAAAAAAAAGATCAGAGTATTCAGTCATACACGTGCAGTGTGTATTTGACATAAATATACAGTATTTGCACCCTAGTAACCCTGTATTATAATTTACAGGTAATAGACACCACGGTAGGCCGATCCTGTTCCCAACCCAGTGTGCTGAATAAACTGCAGAATAAGGCCTCATGCACACGGCCGTTGTGTGGCTGTTCCGTGCATTGGGGACCGCAATTTACGGTCCCCAATGCACGGACAACATCCGTGCGGCGGCCAGGACGGATCGAGACCCATTCAACTTGAATGGGTCTGTGGTCCATCCGCACCGTAAAAAAATTGAACATGTTCTACCTTTTTGCAGTGCAGAAGCACAGACGGAAACACTCCATAGTGCTTCCGTACGTTTCCGATCCGTGCTTCCGTTCCGCACTGCACAGCATCTCCCGGATTGCATCCGTCATGCAGGGTGCACACGGCCAGTGCCCGTGTATTGTGGACCCGCTGTATGCGGGGCCAATACGGCCACGGCCAGGCAATGGCCGTGTGCATGAGCCCTAAAGCTGATTCCAATCTATCTTGAGGAATTTTGTAGCCTTAGGCCCAAGAAAGAGGACCGCGCAGTGAAAGGAGGGCACACCCTTTCTTCCGTATCTGGGGCTCCTGCCTTATGGTAGTTGAGGTGTTCGTATGGATGCATGACAGGGCATGTAGAGTGCAATGGCCAGAGTATGGTGTAGGAGCAAGGTCCGATTTAGCAGAATAAACATCTCTCTTTACTGAAGTGCAAAATAGGAGTTGTAGTACATAAAACAATAGCAAAAAAACTGTTCCAACTGTACACAGTGCAATTCTTCCCAGATAACAATGTATGGATTTAGACAAGAACAGGACTTTTTCACCCTCTTCCCTCTCTTAATGTCTCAAGTCTCTTCCTGCAGAATCTGTAGTGGGCAATAGTACTGTACTCCTGGTGGGTATAATGCCCACTGAGGGATACAGGGTTATAGAGATATGACGGGCCAGGTCATGTTCAGGTGTGAAGGGTGTCTTAACAGTATCCCTTACTGCAGTAAAGTCTTAACAGCTTTCGACAGCAGATTACTGTACTGACTTCAATGATCGGCCATGCAGACTCTAGGTTCTCTAGTTCTCTCTTTCATCTTACCCCTTCTCTCCTTCTGTAGATCATGCAGAGATCGGTGAGTCTCTGTAGCTTTTTGGGCCTAAGAAGAGGGAGCACAGGTCACAGCTTCCTCTCTTCACAAAAGCAGGGGCGGACTGAGAACCCTCAGGGCCCCCGGGCAAAATAAATCAAGGGCCCCCTTCCAGGCCCCACCCATGTTCCACCTTCAGCCACGCCCATGCCCCACCTCCAGTCATGCCCCTATCCCGCCTCCAGCCACGCACTACACTGGTTTCCTATTGGGAGATCTAATGCGTGCATGTCATTTGGCAAGCATTAGCACCTGCTCGTTGTGGGACGTCGGAGGGTGCGAAGCATCAACCCAGTGCTGAGGGATATTGGTGCAGGGATCAGTTAAATAAATAAAGGGTCTTTATTTAACAGGGAGGGGGGTACGAGGCAGAGGCAATGATCGTGGGCCATCGAGGGCGGCCTTTCTGGCAGAGGCTATCTCAGTGTCCTTTAGAGAGTGTGTTAGAAAGAATCCCCTCCAGGCCCCATTACAATGGAGTCAGTCTAATAGACTTGGATGGGGGTATTTCTAACAGAGGCCATCTCAGTGTCCATTAGAAAGAATCCCCTCCAGCCCCCATTAGAGACTACAACGGAGGGGACTCTTTCTAATGGGCCATCAAGGGCGGCCTTTCTGGCAGAGGACATCTCAGAGAGTGTTTTAGAAAGAGTCCTCCCCAGGTCACATTAGAGACTACAATGGCGTCTAATGGGTCCTGGAGGGGGGTCTATCCAACACTATGGTTCCTATTCACAATATAACAACACAACATAGCTCACTGCTACCTAGGCCAAGTTGGCTTCTACCTTAATTACGGTTGGTGGATGGCAGGCTGTGGCTTCCTGATTGGTAGGCTCTGGGCTTGCTGGCTGTGGGCTCGCTGGTTGGCAGGCTGTGGGCTTGCTGGCTGGAGACCTGTGGCTGGCTGGCTCTGGGCCTGGCTGGCTCTGACTGGGCCTGAGGCCTGGCTGGCTCTGGAGCTGACTGGCTCTGGGGCTGGGGCTGGCTATAATTAAAAATATAAATACCTAAATAACAATAAAATATAAACATCATGGGTATCACCCCGACTGAAAATGCCCATACTATTAAAATAGAACAAAAAAAATGGAACTTGGTCTAGGGTCTTCACTCACAGAGGTCAGCAGGGAGACCATGACCGGTCTGTGGGCTATATAGCCCCATCTACAGCAAGTCATGATGCCTTGTGTGTTCTTAGGTGGCCGTGGCCTAAGAAGAACACATCACAAGGCAATAAGACATCATGACTTGCTGTATGGGGCTGTATAGCCCACAGACCAGTCATGGTCTCCCTACTGACCTCTGTCCCCAGCAAAAAGCCCCTCCAATGACCTAAGTTGGCCCATAACCAACATTAACTTTGTTTTTCTTTTAAGCAATTTACGCTGCCTGCCTGCAGTAGCTTGTGCCAGAATGGAACTTGGTCTAGTGGGTCTTCACTAGTCACCAGGTCCATACACATCAATCAGCCATGGCACACCATTCACCCCCCCCCCCCCCGGCCGACCCTTCCTGGCGGCTTGGCCCCATTCCCATGTCACATACAGTGACATACTCAGGCTACTTTCACACTAGCGTTCGGAGCGGGTCCGTCTGATGTTTCATCAGACGGATCCGCCCCTATAATGCAGACGTTTGCATCCGTTCAGAACGGATCCGTCTGCATTATAACTTAGAAAAATTTCTAAGTCTGAAAGTAGCCTGAACGGATCCGTCCAGACTTTACATTGAAAGTCAATGGGGGACGGATCCGTTTGAAGATTGAGCCATATAGTGTCATCTTCAAACGGATCCATCCCCATTGACTTACATTGTAAGTCTGGACGGATCCGCTCGCCTCTGCGCGGCCAGGCGGACACCCCAACGCTGCAAGCAGCGTTCAGGTGTCCGCTCGCTGAGCGGAGCGGAGGCTGAACGCTGCCAGACTGATGCATTCTGAGCGGATCCGCGTCCACTGAGAATGCATTAGGGCTGGACGGCTGAGTTCGGGGCCGCTTGTGAGAGCCTTCAAACGGAGCTCACGAGCGGACACCCGAACGCAGGTGTGAAAGTAGCCTTAGAGTACAGATATTTACATTGTTCCCCCGGCCCTCCCTCCAGGCTCCATCATGTCAGTGTCATGGTCACACAAACTAGCGCCAGAGCAGAGGCGCTCAGGATTAGCAATAGCACGGCATCACCCCCCCCATAAAAAAATGTAAACACATCATTGATGCTGTGCAGTGCTAATCCTGAGCGCCTATTAATTTTAAATCATTAAAATGATCATATTAATTATTATAAAATAACATTTAAAAATTCTATTGGGACCTACCCTAAGTAACAAGTCCTGACCAAGTCTGCCGAGTGCTGTTGTCTCCTGAGCTGCTGCTGATGCTGCTGGCTGCCGTCTCTGCCAGAGTGCCAGTGACAGTGTGCGTCTGTCACCTGTCAGATGGTCTAACTCTGCTGAATTTATATGACTGACTACTGAATGGATCAGGTCTGATTCTGATCTAATCTGATAATTCTCACACAGCCAGCAGCCACAGCCCGCACCCGCCAGGGCCGGCCTTAGGTGTCCAGGCGCCCTGTGCGAGCTAACCTTGTGGCGCCCCCCCCCCCAAAAAAAACAAACAAACACTGCTTGTTGCTGGCATCATGGCATAGGCTGGCTGACTATCCAACCAAGTAGTTACCAGCCCACACACCCCAAAGGCCGGTGTAATGTCATACTTCCCTACTTCGTGAGATTTCCCTACCCTCGTCACTTCCGGTCGCACCGGACATGACGTGAGGAGGTGTGCAGCGCCGCGAGGGCGCACAACGACAGGTTAGGGAAGTTTCACAGCAGAGTGCGCATGCGCCAGGAGTCTCGCCGGCGGTTAGGGTAGGGAAAAACTATGGGCCAGTGTGCAGGCGCAGTGATCGGATGGATGTTCTCAGCTGAACACCGGCCGACACTGCGCATGCACCGGGAGCCTCACCAGCGGTTAGGGAAGGGAAAAATTACGTACGGGCCAGTGCTTTTTCCCTACCCTAACCGCTGGTGAGGCTCCCAGCGCATGCGCAGTGTCGGCCGGTGTCCTGCTGAGAACATCCATCCGATCACCGCACCTGTGCACTGGCCCATAATTTTTCCCTACCCTAACCGCCGGCGAGGCTCCCAGCGCATGCGCACTCTGCTGTGAAATTTCCCTAACCCATCGTTGTGCGCAGTGCGCCCCCCCAATATAATAAACATTGGTGGCACAGTGCGCCCCCCCCCCCAACACCCCAGTATAATAAACATTGGTGGCGCAGTGCGCCCCCCCAACACCCCAGTATAATAAACATTGGTGGCGCAGTGTGCCCCCCCTCAATATAATAAACATTGGTGGCGCAGTGCGCTCCCCCCTCAATATAATAAACATTGGTGGCGCAGTGCGCCCCCCCTCAATATAATAAACATTCGTGGCGCAGTGCGCCCCCCCTCAATATAATAAACATTCGTGGCGCAGTGTGCCCCCCCTCAATATAATAAACATTGGTGGCGCAGTGCGCCCCCCCTCAATATAATAAACATTGGTGGCGCAGTGCGCCCCCCCTCAATATAATAAACATTGGTGGCGCAGTGCGCCCCCCCCTCAATATAATAAACATTGGTGGCGCAGTGCGCTCCCCCTTCAATATAATAAACATTGGTGGCGCAGTGGGCAGTGCCAATGAGGGTTAAAAAATAAAAAAATAATTAACTCACCTCCTCCAATTGATCATCTTCTGTTCTTTCTTCATGACCTGTCAAAGGACCTGTGGTGACATCACTGGGCTCATCACATGATCCATCACCATGGTAATGGGTCATGTGATCAGCTCAGTGACGTCACCACAGGTCCTGAAGAAAGACCGGCAGCTACGCGATCAACTGGAGGAGGTGAGTTAATTTTTTAAAATTATTTTTTAACCCTCATTGGCACTTCCCACTGTGCCACCAACGTTTCTTATACTAGGGGGGGGGGCGCACTGAGCCACCAATTATGATTCTTATACTGGGGTGTTTGGGGGGGGGGGCGCCCGCCATTTATTTGAATCAGCATTATCAGATTAGATCAGATGATTCATTAAGTCACTGACTTAATGAATCATCTGATCTAATCTGATAATTCTGATTCAATTAATTCGGGCGCGGGCCGCGGCTGCTGGCTGTGTGTGTCTACTCACGACTCCCGAGTCACGCCCCCTGTGCAGAGGCAGCCTGAGCGGCGCGCTGAGCGCCAATGAATGAATCTCAGACAGACTCTGCCTCAGACTGTTGTCCTGACTAAGTGACGTGACGTCTACGATAAGCGCCGGAGGGTGGCGGGTTCAAGTAGGTGACAGGTCATCACAGGTCACACTCACAGGTGAAAAAAAAAAAAAAAGGCATTTCTTTTTTTGCGGCCGCGGGCCCCCTTCCCTGCCGGGCCCTCGGACCACGTCCGAAGTACCCGACCGCTCAGTCCGCCCCTGCACAAAAGTCCAGACAAACCTAAGGTTAGGGGTGGGACCAGCCCATATCTAGCCTCCTACAAGAACTGAGCCAGGATTGTTAACCTCGGCTTTGCCATCCATGCATAGTTACAGTGGCGTGCTGGGGGTCGTTTGCCTCAGGTTCCAGCTGTCAGGGAGGTGCAAGCACTCATTGCTAGAGTGCCAAGGAGCTGGTGGTCTTTTCACTTACTGAACCAGGGAGCTGGTGGTCTTTTCACTTACTGAACACACAACACCCCATGCACTCCTCCAGGCCGGTCTGCTCCCTGCTTCACAATTTAGCCCTGCAGGCACAGATCGCACAGCCGGACTGTGTAGAAGCCTGCAGGCCCAGGAACCTGCCTATGCATTCATCTCACACAGTGCTGCAGTGCGATCTGTGCCTGCAGGGGAGTGCTGGGGGTGATCATCAGGAACGGGACAAGGTGAGTAGATGCTGTCTTTTTTAATTTTATTAACACTGAGGATTACAGAGAGGGCATAACTACTGTGAGTGGGTATTACAACTGTTATGGGGGCAAAGAGAGGGCATATCTACTTTGAGGGGATAACTACTCTGAGGGGCACACTGAGGGCAACACTACTGTGAAGGGGCACAGAGAGGACATAATTACTGTGAAGGGGGCACAATGAAGGGATAACTACTTTAAGGGAGCACAATGTGGCATTACTACTGTGAAGAGGCACAATAAGGGCATAACTACTGAGAGGGGGGCACAATGAGAGCATAACTATTGTGAGGCAGCACAATGAGGGCATTACTACTGTCAAGAGGGCACAATGGGGGCATAACTACTGTAAAGGCATAACACCTGTGAGGGGGCACAATGTTTTAAATTATGGGGGGAGGGGTGCCAGAGAAGGTCCTAAACACCTTAGGCATGCCACTTCATACAATGCATAACATGACAATACATAACATCATATTACATACCAAACAATTTGCAGATACCCCCTGCCCTGGAGTACTGCAGTAGCCCTAGGAGGTCAAGTTGAATCATTTAGTTGTAGATACTCAATCCTATATTCTTGATATAAGCACTCAGCATATGGTATCAGCAAAGAAGATGGTGGCACCTGATAGCTTTCATGGGGTCAATACTAAACTGTGATGACCTGAGTATTCTAACTGTACAGGCTTTACATGAAGCACAGGTACAATAAAATAATGTTTTGTTGCAGCTTCAATCCTTTCTCAACAACCCTTCCTTCATAAGTATTATTTAAGCCCACCAGTCCACCACCCTTCCTGTGTACGTCTGTTTTTTCAAGCTTCTGGAAGTCCCTCCGATGCACTATTTACTGTGCCTTGTAAATGATTTCACCTTCCTCCAGTCCACTGAATTTTTCTACATAATGTTTTGTTATGGGTCTTGGATGGGGACTAAGAGAGCTAAAGCAGCGCTGCAGCCCTTTCATTCACAGGGTGTTGGAGATCCAACACCCATCACTGTATAGCACAGGAAATCCCCCTTAAAGGGGTCGTCTCACTTCAGCAAATGGCATTTATCATGTAAAGAAGGTTATTACAAGGCACTTACTAATGTATTGTGATTGTCCATATTGCTTCCTTTGCTGGTTGATTTAATTTTCACATCATACACTGCTCGTTTCCAGGGTTTATGGACTGCACTCATAGTTGGGAACTTCTGAAACATAAAGAGCAAGAGACTGAATGCCTTTGGTCAATTTGGAGAGATTGCTAAGTTCTATAGAAAGAGACTCAGGGAGGACCATCATTACAGCCACCTCCTATATACTACTCTTTGGAAAAGCCTACCGTATTTTTCGGCGTATAAGACGACCCCCAACTTTTCCAGTTAAAATATAGGGTTTGGGCTATACTCGCCTTATAAGACTATGCAACCAGGGGTGTGTGGCTAGGCAGCCGTTCGCGATGGCCGCATGAACGCATTGCTCCGGCACAATCTGACTTCAAGTTAGCCAGTTCCCCTCTCCCAAGCCATAAAACCCCTGCCAATTGTGCCCGGCTCCCTTAGTAAACATACCCTACAATGCCACGGGGGAAGAAGACCCAAGCCAAGCAGGGCAGGCTGGACTTTTACTTTGATAATGGCGCGGACGCAGCACCGCCTGCCTCAGCCGTCCGAGACCCATCCTCACTGTAGTGGCCCCTGCACCCTCCACTCCAGGGCAGCGTGAAAACCACCCGCGCCACTCGCCCTCTTGCCCAGCTCATACTTCAGAAGGTTCGGTCAGAGCGGGTCCGGCCAGAGTCTCTTCACAGCAGGGACACGTGGAAGCTCAGAATGACAAGACTATTCGCTGTTGTGAGATTGTGAAAACTCAGATGCGATGGTATATTCTAACCCTGAGGCGTTCCCATGGTGATGGGGACGCCTTGGGGTTAGAATATACCATCGGATCTGAGTTTTCAAGATCTCACAACAGCGAATAGTGTTGTCATAATCTCCAGTCCGACTCGGAAGTGAGTACCATAAGTTTCAGCACGCCGTATACCGGCTTATAAGACGACACCTGGCGTATAAGATGACCCCCGACTTTTGAGAAGATTTTCATGTGTTAAAAAGTCGTATTATACGCCGGAAAATACGGTACTTTGTGAACTTTTTGCGAGCTGTGCCTACTTCTTGTATTTTTACTGCAACCTCCATAATTTATTCAGTAAAGATTGACTTTATTTGTTCTAACTAAGTAGACCTGGTCACTTCCTCTATCATTCCCCGGTCCCGCACCTGCTCTCCATGTATTGCACCCTGCTACACATCCCCTTAAAATCAATGGCACCCCAGCGACCACCAGACAGGAAGCCCCAAAATTCCAAGGTGTGACACAAAGGGA
The DNA here is from genome assembly GCF_905171765.1 of Bufo bufo. Classification (NCBI taxonomy): domain Eukaryota; kingdom Metazoa; phylum Chordata; class Amphibia; order Anura; family Bufonidae; genus Bufo; species Bufo bufo. Next base: position 553,592,880 of record NC_053392.1, read on the forward strand.
GGAAAGGTTGTGTCCCTCCATCCACTGGGTGCTGGAGTGGGATTAGCTACTTTGAGGACTACAATCACCCTCATTGCCACTGCCACTACTCCCATCCTCTTCAACTCTAGCCACCACTCCTCCCCTGTGGGCTGACGAGCTGCACTTACAAACCCAACCCTCCCTCCAACACACGTTTAGAAATAAATAGGGATGCAAAAGATTGAACGAGAGAAGAATGACCATGGGTGATGATGCTTTCACACGTACTGTTTAAGGATGCATTCGTACGACCGTATAAATGGATCCGCATCCGCTCCGCAATTTTGCGGAACGGGTGCGGACCCATTAATTTCAATGGGGCCGCAAAAGATGCGGACAGCACACGGTGTGCTGTCCGCATCCGTTGTTCCGTTTCGCGTCCCCGCAAAAAATATGGAGCATGTCCTATTCTTGTCCGCGGACAAGAATAGGCATTCTCTATATAGCGACGGCCATGTGGGGTCCGAAAAATGCGGAATGCACACGGCCGGTATCCGTGTTTTGCGGACCGCAAAACACTTACGGTCGTGTGAATGCACCCTTAATGCGGTTTTTGAAGCCACTGTCAGGGGTGCATAGTAGCGAAGGGGTTAAATAGAGGGGATTCTACTTTTTCAAGATTTGAATATATAGGATATATATAGTAGGATGTATATATAGGATAATATAGTAATACTATTACTCATATGAGTCTTGTAACCAAGCAGTTCTTCCAGAGTATGCATGTAATATTACTTTAGTTTTTTGTGCATTCCTATATCTTGGGACAGTTAAACATCTCCGCATAAAATTAAAACTCAATGAGCAAAAATAACTTGGTTCAGCTAATGGAAACATCGGAGTTGCTCATGGGGAGTGCTCATCAGTAGTTTCTACAAGAACAAGATCACACAGAACATGCCAAGAGTCTGAGGCTTCATTTACTCATGGTTTTGGTTAACGAACAGCTAAGAAAAGATGTTGGCATTGAGACGAAAAGTCAGCAAACATTTACTGCCAACTTCCAAAAGTTCTAAAAAAAGAAAAGAACATCGGACAGATTTTCCTTTTTGTGTTTCATGAAAAGATTAGTCATTGTACGGTTTTTCATAGAAATTTCAGAAGAAGGATTTTGCACCCGCAAAACATCTCCCTATACTCACAAAATAGGTGATGGAATATCATCCTATGTCATGTGTTTATAGTAGGTGTCTATAAGGTAGACCCGCTATAAAATACTCTCAGTGGTCTCAATTGTCTATTTATTATTTACTGAGTATGCCTTGCTATACTTATTTTAAGATTAAACTTTTATTCTTATCATTTAAAATTATGATGAGACGACTGAGTTTAGTGAAACTACTGCGGTATTTGGTTAGAGAGAGAGGAGAGGGACTAATTAACTAGTACTGGGTTAGAGTGATGTTCCTGTATAATAGGCCTATTGCATATAGGGAGAGAGCCTAGTTAATTTTACTAGAAGTCCCTATGCACTTACCCTACTTGACCTAATCTAGTCAGTGTGATAGCCTAAGTGGCTGTTGTCGGGGCACTCGTCTTTAAAAAGACGACCCCCAGCCTCAGGAACCTCGGGCCTGTACTACAGGTCCCTATGCTCTTACCTCTCTACGGTTGATTTCCTTTTTCATCCAAGGAAATCAACCGTAGAGAGGTAAGAGCATAGGGACCTGTAGTACAGGCCCGAGGTTCCTGAGGCTGGGGGTCATCTTTTTAAAGACGAGTGCCCCGACAACAGCCACTTAGGCTATCACACTGACTAGATTAGGTCAAGTAGGGTAAGTGCATAGGGACTTCTAGTAAAATTAACTAGGCTCTCTCCCTATATGCAATAGGCCTATTATACAGGAACATCACTCTAACCCAGTACTAGTTAATTAGTCCCTCTCCTCTCTCTCTAACTAACTAACTAACAAGCGCAGTAGTTTCACTAAACTCAGTCGTCTCATCATAATTTTAAATGATAAGAATAAAAGTTTAATCTTAAAATAAGTATAACGAGGCATACTCAGTAAATAATAAATAGACAATATCATCCTATGCTTTCAAGAATCTTTCTCCACGTCATCAGCACAGGATGCCTAGCTGTTATTTAATCCACTGAGTGGGAGGGATGATGTCACATAGGACAAACAGTGTAAATGTTTTTAAACTACCACTTTACGACAACCCCACCTCAAACATGAGGCTTTTTCTGTCATTAATCATTCGGAGAGGAGCACGGAGATGTGAATGATAAGATTTCCTTCCTGACAATGCAATGACAGAGCAGCATTAAAGGGACTGTGTCATCAGAAAATGACCTTTTGTTTAAATGACGTTTTTATACTGAACATTATTTTTAAAGAATTTGTAGTGGCTGTTTTTAATTTTCCATGTCAATATCTGATTTTAAACAAAAACATAAAATCCTGCAGTTTTCGCACTGGCCACTGAGCCTAATAATAGGCGCCACTTCTTGGTCTGTACAGTCAGATCATTGTACTGCAGTTACCTGCTTATCTGGCATTCTAATCCTGCCTGTAATGATATCAACTCTGTGTACAGATAAAACAGGACCCACCATTCACAATAGGTGATATCACAGTTTATCTATTCTTTTCTTGTACAATGACCTCTGCACAGGTCACAGAGCATGCCTAGAAAACTCTCCCATAGAAGTCAGTGATCATTGTATCTACGGCCCATGTGGCTGCCATAAAGCAATGTTCTTATTGATTTCTAAACTCTGTTAAGAACAGCTCAGGCAAGATGGCCGCCCCCATATTCATATTCAGGAAATAGAATAAAGAAATCTGAAATAATTTTTTTTTTTTTTAAATACACCACTTATAAAATACGCACATTTGCAACTTTCAATGGAATTTGTGCAAAAAAGTGCATGGTGAGGACAAGGAGGGTGCAGGGACAGCAGCCCCACCAAATGTATCATCTTCTATGCCATTTTTCTGGCGTAGAAGAAAACCGGCAGGCTTAGATTTCACCTGAGGTGCACAGACTGCCGGATGCAGCACCTAATTTGTAATGAGGCGTACGCCTTGTCATAAATCAGACGCAGCATCCAGCAGCGCGCTTGGTTATCGTAGACCGGTATACACAACTGCATACAATGGTCCCCAATGTCTTTTCTTCTCATTACTTGAAGATAATGCATAGCACGTCAACAGGACTTATTGTGTGGGCAGAAAGGAAAGTAAAGTTATTTGAAGGTGACATGGTCACATGTATAGCGCCATCAAACAACTTTTTTTCCCCTGTAGAATATGGGCAGTGCTAAAGATTCCTGAAGGGAACAAAAGTAAGTTGATCATGGTTGATCATAACCTTTCATTTCCGAAGTTGCAACACAGATGGCTCCCCCTACTAGCAACAAAGCATTGGGCATGGCGTCCTATCTCTCAGTCTGTAAATGCAGTCTAATCTGTGCGTATCTTGTTATAGAGCGGTAGGAGCTGAGCAGAGGGAAAAATATATATTATAAGGCTACTTTCACATTTGCTGTACGGTTTTGAGATCAGGCGCAGGATCTTAAAAACGCCGTAAAACGCTTTCGTTTTCTCCCCATTCCTTTTCACTGGGGCCACAAGTGAACGGACTTGAACAGAGTGCATTAGAATGCTCTCCATTTCGTTTCGTTGCGTTCCCATGTCATACACAAAAACGTTGCAAGCAGAGTTGTGTATGGCATGGGATACTGAGCAAGACGGATCCGGCGTGAAACACAATGTAAGTCAATGGTGTCGGATCCTTTTTTTTCGGACACGGAAAAAAAAATAGGGATCCGGCACCCATTGACTTACAATCGTTTCAGTGCCGGATCCGTCTTGTTCATTTTGGAGACGATACAACCGGATCCGTTCTGTAGCCTAATTTGTTTACTTTTCTGTAAATCTCTGCTCCTTCTGGACTTAGTAGTCCGTCCGGGGTCCTACTTAGTGACTGACAGCCTTCCCTGTCATAAACAGAACTACCCACTGGACTCCTATGTCCAGAATGAGCAGAGGTTCACAGAAATAATTAAAAGTTATACTGAATCTTCTCCCACAAAACTATATCTATCCCTCTGCTCAGCTCCTCCTGCTCTATAACATGCTGCTGTCAGATAGGACTGCGTTTACAACGTGGCAGGTTTTCCTTAATGTTTCAACTCAACTCAAAACACTAATTTCTCTGACAATTCCCCTTGCACATGGACGCTCAGCTAGGCCAAGAGTGCATGTGCTATCAGTGGAGAGAGAAAAGAAAGTGGCTGGGAGAACAAAAGGATCAGGCATTGAAATTCAACATGCCTGATCCTTCTCCAATATCATCTGTCAGGAGCTCCTTGTACACATTAGATTGTCAGCTGGTCCTGCCAAAAACAACAGATGTTTGTGGGCTTTTAGACAGCACAGTTTAAGGCATCATTCACATCTCCGTCAAGCAGATGAAGCTGCCTGATCCGTTACAAATGCCGGCTGTTTGGCATGCAATGTATTTTGAGCCGGAAAGCGGCCAGATCACTGCCAATAGCGATCCGGCGGGGATGTGTTGAATCCCGCAATAGCGGATCTGGTGAAATCCTGCAGGCTGTTCTCTGCTGGATCTGCTTGGCGGAGATGTGAGCGAGGCCTAATATTGATGAGTTGACTAATAATAGCAAAAATGTGTAATGTTAATTCACTTATAGTTATTTTGGTCGGATTATTTATTATGTTCTGATGTGTACTGAACTGTTACTAGGGAGGTTCACTTTGTCATTACCATATAGGACAATGCACTGGGAAAGGGAGTAGACACAGCATAGAGACTAAGGTAATACTCTCATGAAATATAGATTGTAAATAAGGTAGGGTACACCCATGATCCAATATAAAGAATACATTATCTCTGCGGTTTCACAATTATCATAACATTGCATAACACAAAAAGTTATTAATTAAACCTATTTATATTTCGTACCCAAAGTAGAATTGCTAATGTCTTAGATTGCCTAATGTTGGTGCGCAGTGGGTGACGTATCTGCCACGAAGCACTCGGCACCAGTAGTAGGGGATCAGTAGGGGATCAGGCATATCCCAGATTCGAAAACCAGTGCTTGGATGTGGTGCATTTCAGTGGCAGATCTCCACGCCTGTCTCTTCTCTAATGTTGATCCCTGATGTTAAAGGGGTTATCCAGCCTCTACAACAACCCGCCCCCCCCCCCCCCCCCATGCCCGGATCCCTCATAGCTCTGGATCCCTGCACGGCCGCTGCTGCATCTCTCCGTCACTTGGATCAAAACATCCGGTCGCCGGAGCAGCCAATATCAGGCCGCAACGGGGACGAGCCTTCCTTAGCATCGCAGGTGCAGGTGCTATTGCTATTGGCTGCCCTCCCTGTCGCTTGGATCAAAACATCCGGCGATGGGGGGTAGCAAATAAAACGGATTTTATTTTCCGCCAAAAAATAGAACATGTCCTATTCTTGTCCATTTTGCAGACAAGGATAGGCATTGTTACAATGGAGCTGCAAAAAAACTGATGCAATACAGATGTCACACGGATGTCGTCCGTATTATTTGCGGATCCGTGTTTTGCGGACAGACACACTCAGTTTTTCATGTCCATTTTGCAAAAATGTGTGCATCCGTTTCCAGTTTTTAACGGCCGTTTTGCATCCATTTTGCATTTGTTTTATCCATTTTTAACACCTGTTTGACAGTGCTCTGCTGTCTAAACGGCCATTTATCACAGGCCATTTGATTTCAATGGGGTACTTTTGGACATGAAAACGCCCAAAGATAGGACTAGCCCTATTTTTTGATGGCCGATATTCACTGGCCATAAAAAAAAATGGCCATGTGAATAGCCCTATAGACACTGTCATGTGATTGCTGTTTTTCCCTTTTATGTGTGTTCAGCTTTAAATTGCTGCCAGGCTTCTCTTCAGTGTCGTATATAGCACGGGAATGAAGGATAGGCATCTTGCAATCTCGATTTCAGACTATGCAAACTATTAAGTGCAAAATAAGCTCCATTTTCAATTATGATAGCATTCTGCTGCAGTACCAGGCACGTGTACAGTCATGCTTATGTGCCTGGATAAATGGAGAGAGAGAATTGCAAAAGTATTCCGCCCCCACCTCAATGTTTTTCCAGTTTTGTTGCATTCCTACCACTTTGAAGTTGTAATTTTTTTTTTTTACTGTGACATAAACAATAATTGAGACAAAAAATAGAGAACTTTATAGGGGGTATTCCCATCACAGACAATGGGGGTATATCACTAGGATATGCCCCTATTGTCTGACAGGTGCAGGTCCCACCGCTGAGAATGGAGCAGGGAGAGTGGTGGCTGGAGGACTCCAGTCCGGCCACCGGCAAGCGCTCTCCCCATACTCCAGTCCGGTCACTACTCCCATTAATTTCTATAGGGCCGGCGGAAAGTGCTGGCTCGGCTATTTTTGGTGGCCCCATGGAAATGAATGGAGGACGGCTGCACATGGGCAGTTCGCCCTCCACCACCTTTCCCAGCTCCATTCTCAGCGTAGCTGCGGGTCCCAGAGGTGGGACCCACACCTATCAGACAGTTGGTCTACAACATGCTGTTTGATGAACGCCAAACGTACTTTCTTATGTTTTTCTTTAAGCAATCTGATTAATACCCTCCTTGCCCGATCTGTTGGTGTGTGGCCTTCTCTTGTCAAGTTTGTAGTTGTGGATATTCTTGTCATCTTGTAATAATGGGTTTAACCCCTTAGGGACCCATGACGTACTGGTACGGCATGGTTCCCGAGACCTTAAGGACCCATGATGTACCGGTACGTCATGGGTTTAAAACTACATTGCGGCGCGGCGGGGGTTAATCGGAACAGGATGTCCGCTGAAATCATTCAGCGGGCATCCTGTCACAACGCCGGGGGAAGGGGGGTCATGTGACCCCCCCCGTATCGGCGAACGCAGCATACCGCAGGTCAATTCAGACCTGCGGTTTGCTGCGTTTCCGGTCCATTCGGGTCTCCGGTGACCCGATGAACAGGAAAAGGACGGTGATCGGTGGTGTGATTACACACCACCAATCACAGTCCGAGCATTTGGGGCAGGCGGTGCTGGCCGTGGTGCTGATGGCTGCTGTCCATGGTGCTGATTGGTCCTGGAGAGAGGCGGGAGATTCAAACTCCCGGTGCTCCTCTCTCCCCTCCTCTTCCTGCTGCTGCACCTGCACCGTCCAGCACCGTCCTCACCAGCTCCTGCGATCCCCATCACCCTCCAGGTAGGTTAGGGTCAGTGAGGGAGAGGCACCATTAGGCAGGGATAGAAGGGAGAGTTAATTAGGGGGAAAAAAAAAAAACTTTAACTGATTTATTGTTTCTGGTGGTTGGGGTCCACAGCACTTAGCAATTTAACCTGAATAGCAATATAGTATATTTTCCATGTATCATTTAGCTATAATAGCCTGCCTACATTCAATGCACTGCCTGTGCCATTCATAGTACGCACTGCGCTGATGAAGGACAGGAAAAATCGAAGGCATATTAGTACACCAAAGACTTTTTCAAGGGTGTGGGTGCCCACAGAGAGGGCTCCGAGTGCCGCCTCTGGCACCCGTGCCATAGGTTCACCAACACTGCCCTAGACCCACCCAGGGGTGCTGCCACTTGCCCCCCCCCCCCACACTTTTTTTTTTTGCGTGTGCTGTTAGCGCATCGCCCGCCCCACCGCTGCTCAGCGTTGTACCGCTGATCAGCAAGTTTAAACTTTTTTTTTCTTCTAACACACACTTGTCCATTTTTTTTATTTTTACTTTTTAGTACGTGAACACCCGTGCCCCCACTCACACGCACATACAATAAAGTTTTGCACATACACACGCACACACACATACCCATGGCCTGCCGGATGTTCTCGTGGAGGAGGCATACGCCCAGCTTGCCTCCGACTCCGAGAGCCCCAGTGAGGATGACCCCACGTTCCTCTTGTCATCCGCATCCTCCTCATCATCATCTGATGACGATGAGCCCCCAAGGCGGCGGAGACGCCGTCAGGCGGAGCCAGGGGCCCCACATGCTAGGGACCCTGTGGCCCACACCAGTACGAGCCGCCCTGGGGCTCGTACTGGTTTCCCGGCCCACCAAATAAGCCCACCGGAGCCCCCTGCCGGTGAACTTAGCTGGTGTCCCCCAGTGGATTTTGAGCCTGAGATTACGGATTTTGTTGGCAATCCAGATTCAAACAGTGGGCTTCACTGAAATGGACTTTTTTATGTTTTTTTTCAGTGACCCATTTGTGAATCTGATGGTGGAGCAGACGAACCTGTACGCCCAACAGTTCGTTGCTTAGCACCCGGGCTCCTTTTTGGCTAGACCCGATGGCTGGACGCCGGTCAGTGCAGCCGAGATGAGGACATTTTGGGGCCTCGTGCTGCACATGGGTCTAGTGCAAAAACCCAGTGTCAGGCAATACTGGAGTGGGGACGAGGTGATCCTGCCTATGACCGTCTGTATAAGATACGGCCGGCCATCGGTCACTTTGGGGCCAAATTTGCGCAGGCCTACGTACCTGGAAGGGAGGTCGCGGTTGAGGAGTCTCTCGTTGCGTTCAAGGGGAGACTCAGTTTCCGCCAATACATTCCCATTAGGACCACATATGGGGTGTTTTTGAAAACTACAGAATCAGGGCAACCCATATTGAGTTTTGTTTGGCAGTTAACCCTTACTTTATTACTGGAAAAAATGGGTTAAAATGGAAAATTCTCCAAAAAATAGAAATTCCAAAATTGTTTTTCCATCTGCCATTAACTCTTGTGGAACACTTAAAGGGTTAACAAAGTTTGTTAACCCAGTTTTGAATACCTTGAGGGGTGTACTTTCTTAGATGGAGTCACTTTTTTGGAATTTCTATTCTAGGGGTGCAACGGGGGGCTTGAAATGGGACATGGTATAAACAAAACCAGTCCTGCAAAATCTGCCTTGCAAAACCCATATGGCGTTCCCCTCCTTCTATGTCCTCCCGTTTGGCCAAACAGTAATTTAGGACCACATATGGGGTGTTTCTGCAAACTACAGAATCAGGGCCATAAATATTGAGTTTTGTTTGGCAGTTATCCCTTGCTTTGTTACTGGAAAAAATTGATTATATTGGAAAATTTTCCCAAAAAAATCGAAATTCTTAAATTTTATGTCCATTTGCCATGAAGTCTTGTGGAAGACCTAAAGGGTTAAAAAGTTTGTAAAATCAGTTTTGAATACCTTGAGGGGTGTAGTTTCTAAAATGGGGTCATTTTTGGGTGGTTTCTATTACGTAAGCCTCACAAAGTGACTTCAGACCTGGACTGGTCCATAAAAAGTGGGATTTGGAAAATTTCAGAAAAATTTAAAAATTTGCTTCTAAACTTCTAAGCTATGTAACATCCCCAAAAAATAAAATTCCCAAAATGATACAAACATGAAGTAGACATATGGGGAATGTAAAGTCATCACAATTTTTGGGGGTATTACTATGTATTACAGAAGTATAGAAACTGAAACTTTGAAATTTGCAAAATTAACTTTTTTGACCCAATTTTAGCAGTATCATGAATTACAATATGTGACGAAAAAACAATCTCAGAACGGCCTGGGTAAGTCAAAGCGTTTTAAAGTTATCAGCACTTAAAATGACACTGGTCAGATTTGCAAAAAATGGCCAAGTCCTTAAGGTAAAATAGGGCTGAGTCCTAAAGGGGTTAGAGGGCATCTGTCAGCAGATTTGTACCTATGACACGGGCTGACCTGTTACATGTGCGCTTGGCAGCTGAAGGCATCTGTGTTGGTCCATGTTTATATGTGCCCGCATTGCTAAGAAAAATTATGTTTTAATATATGTAAGTAAGCCTCTAGTTTCCATTACACCTAGAGGCTCTACTGTCTCTGGGCGTGCCCTCTCCATTGTCATTGACAGAGCCAGGCAGTGAAAATGTAATCACGCCTGGCCCTGTCAATCAATGTGCAGGCTTATGCAATGCACTATGTATTGTGTAGTAATATGGTCTTAAAGAGAGGTTGCCTCCTTAGGCTACTTTCACACTCGCGTTTTGCGCGGATCCATCATGGATGGGTCCGTTCAGATAATACGACCGTCTGCATCCGTTCAGAACGGATCTGTTTGTATTATCTTTAACATAGCCAAGACGGCTCCGTCTTGAACACCATTGAAAGTCAATGTAGGACGGATCCGTTTTCTATTGTGTCATAGAAAATGGATCCGTCCCCATTGACTTACATTGTGTGTCAGGACGGATCTGTTTGGCTCAGTTTCATCAGACGGACACCAAAACGCTGCAAGTAGCATTTTGGTGTCCATCTCCAAAGCGGAATGGAGACGGAACGGAGGCAAACTGATAAATTCTGAGCGGATCCTTTTCCATTCAGAACGCATTAGAATGCAAACTGATCCGTTTTGGACCGCTTCTGAGAGCCCTGAACGGATCTCACAAACGGAAAGCCAAAACGCGAGTGTGAAAGTAGACTTAAAGAACATGGCTAGTGCACATGAGATGTAATGAAAGTAAATATGGGTCATGAAATAGCTGGTCTAGATTAGCCAATAGAGTGGTCTTCTTGTATAGGTTGTCTTTTGGAGAGGTTTCACATTTTAAAATTTCCTGTATGTAAACAGCTTTGTCCCTTGTTGTAAACCCCTGTCCATATGCCCTATTAGGGCACAATGATGTGATAGAAGGGGGTCCCCCAATTTGAACGCCCTTCTATGAACCTTCTATGGTGGACCTGAATGGCAGCTGAAAGGCCACTATGTAATTCTGCAGTCCCTCCATAGCGGCTGCAAGAGTTGTTACTATAGTGGGCAAAGCAGTTCTGCCGATCACAAAAAATCTCATTATCTAATGTAAAAAAAAATCCCTGATTGGACAGTTTTTTAAATTTATTGCCAGTATTAGATTCTACAAGGGAAAAATTACTGTTCTATCATGTTCTCTCAGATAACACAAAACTACACCTAATTACAAGACCTTAGTGTACTGTGCATAAAAGCATTGCTAACTATGCGTCGTCTTAGGTTCGAATCCCACGAGGACCACATCTGCATAGAGTTTGTATGTTCTCCCCATGTTTGTGTGGGTTTCCTCCAGGTACTCCAGTTTCCTCCCACACTCCAAAGACATAGTGATAGGGAACTCAGATTGTGAGACCCATTGGGGACAGTGAGTGATGATAATGTCTGTAAAGCGCAGTGGAATATGTCAGCGCTATATAAGCGCATAAAATAAATAAATAGAAAATACCTTAGAATAATTAGCAAAGTATTGTAAGGATTGTAGGAAGGCTTTACACCACCACCTGCTGGACGTATATAGCACTGCCCGGATCTGAGACACCAGGACCAATTGACCTCCTATTCAGGTAGAAGCAAGAAAGACGGCACAGCTGTCTTCAGGTTGTCAAAAAGAGGGAGTTTAGTAACACATGACTGCAGGATCAGATTGCATGCCATGTGTATGCAGTTGTTTTCCATGGAGATGTATAGGTTTTCATAAGAGCTGTAAACATAATACATCAGGACATTTTATAATGTTTACACAAAATTGATACATTTTGGTTATTTCGATTTGAAACAATAAAATGGCTGAAGAAGTTCACATAGCTTTTAACGAGGTTCTCCAAACTTGTGTGCTTGTAGTGTACAAAAACTTTTGATATGTTATAGTGACATATGAAAGATTTTGATTGGTGGGGTCCGAGTGCCGAGAACCCCATCGATTGCTAAGACAAGGAGCCGCTCTCTCATCACTGATCAAGACAAGCTCAATAGAAAGTCACCAGTCCACAGCGCTTCGGTGTGAGTGCTTCTGTCTCATTTTTTAGGCAATGGGGTCTCAGTATTCGGACCCCCACCAGTCAAAATCTTTGATATGTCACTATAGTACACTTTAAGCTCCTACAATCCAAAGAGCAGAGGTAACGTTTCATGGCTACATCTCTCGCACTGGTATTATTACACACATCAGGCTCCTTCTCAATTTACAATCCATGCTAGCTTTTATTTTTATATAGTTTTTTTCATACACTGACAAAAAAAATCTTTGTACGTATTATAATTTTTTTTTTTTTTAGAAAAAGCCTTTCTATAATTACATTGAATCTGTAGACAAGCAGTGAAATAATTGCTGGAGAGAAAAGGTCAATTTCCCATCAAATGAACCCGTTTCATTCTTTGCCACATCTCAAACCACAGAGATTTTCCAGCTTGCGTGTAAACTCTTCAGGCCATTAATTAGTATTCATACAGCCCTAATTTACTAAAATGTTTCCAGTCTCGGCAATCCTCTGTAACCTAAACTGCCTTAGACTCCAGGCCAAGGGCATAAGGGCTAGTTCACGCAGGAGCTTCTGTCCACATAATTTGGCACAGATTCCGCACCCAAAACCATAGGGCAGCCACATGGTAGCCGCCTCCCATTGTTTTGAATGGAATGCTGCGCTGCCGTTCATGCAGCCTTGATTTATCTTCTGCAACTGCGCCAAGAAAGGACATGTCGTTTCATGAAGTGGTGTCCTCATGATGTCTGATCTTGGTTTAGCTACATTTAATGGGGCTAAATCGCAAGCAGGTCCACCGTACTCATTCTGAAACTATAAAGGTTTCTGACACATAAGCAAAATCGTCCATATGAACTAGCCCTTGCAATTCTGGGCCCCATGTCAAACTATTAAAATGGACCACCCACCATGAACTTCTACTAGTTAAAGTTAGGAGGAGGACACACTTCCTTTAAAAAAAAGAAAACATCTATGAAACTGCACCTCCAAGCATGACGTGACAAATGCTTAAAAGGAAATGAGACAATGGTGCCAAACTATCACCCACATAAGTGGAAAATGCAGGAGAAGAGCATTGGAGGCATCAAACCCCAGACTAAACACTTAAAGGGGTTGGCCACTTTCTGGCTACTGTTGATCAATGTGTCTGTGAGATGATTATATGGCACTCACTAATATAGTCCTTCTTGAAATTCTGCACCATTTTCCATATTTCATAAGGTATGCTCCCTTGTTTACAAAGTCTTTTGAGCTGTCGACACAGAGGTTCTGTCCATAAGATGGCCGCAGATGGAGGGTAATGTGACCAGGCAAATCACTTCATGTGATGTCTCCTCCGTTCAGACACACTGCACCTGCACTAAACTCCCAACAGAACAAGTACAGATGGCAGGTGTAGTGGCTTTGAATGGAGGAGACATAACGTGAAGGTGATTTCCCTGGTCACATGACCCTCCATCAGCGGCCATCTTATGGACAGGACCCCTGTGCGAAAAGCTCAAAAGACTTTGTGAACAAGGGAAAGGGAGTCATTCAGCACATCTCAGCCATGGCTGAAAGCACAAAGACAAAAAAATAATGCAACATAACTAAAGTCCGATAAGCCCATAATTATAGAAAATATTCTGGTGCTAATGCTATGCTCATATTTTTATTTATTTTTTTAAACTTCTTTTTATTGACAAAAGAGTTCATATGGACAAAATAATTTCAAGTACAGAAATTCAACAGTAGGTCAAAGAATACAGCATTAGATAATACCTTCATGCTTCCCTTTTTTATTGTATATTTTTCCATCAGCATTTTTGTTTTCAACCAAAAGAAAACAAAAACTTGTCATTTGTTGAGAAGACATTCCCTCTACACTGTCAGGTATGTGAGGGGAACAATAAAACGCGGTTACCAGTATAGATGTTGCCCAATTACATTTACATTACCATTACACCTCGAGAACAGGTATAAGTTACTAAACTTCCAATTTACCTAATTTTCGCCCTATACTAGCCTCTAAATACCATGTGGTATGGGTGAAAGGCGACATTAGTTCCTTAATTTCTTCTGTCGACAAAGAAGCTTCAATGAACCTACTCCATTTTTTAATAAAAGAGCGAATAGATTGTTCTTTATGTCTCTCCATTTCCAGCCTTTCCAAGTAGAGCACCTGCTTCATGATACCTTATACCTCTTCCGAAGAGGGGGGTTCTTTTTCCAGCCAGTGTCTCAAGATCGCCTTCTTGATGGACATAAGTAATATATGCACTCCCTTTTCGAGTACCCCAGACTCTTTAGAGTTGAACTAGTTTTTCGGTATATAGTGAAAGATACATTGGACCGGCTTAAGTAACACCTCTACGTTCCAAACCTCCTTAATATACCTCACACCCTCCGACCACAGCTGTTTTAGCCTCGGGCAATCCCAAATACTGTGTAGGAGACCTGCTTCAGAGAGTTCACATTTCGGAAAATGACGCAGATAATGAGCCGGCGCATCTCTGAAAGAGAGGTCAAAAGCGTAAGTCGCTCTATGCATTAACCACAGTTGCGTTTCTCTCCACTGTTCATTGGATATCGCTTTCCTCACAAATTCATAACCCTCTCTCATTTTTTTGGCCAAGTCAAGAGAGTCAATCTCTCTCCCCCACTTCGCAAAGGCAGTGACCACCACACTGATATTCTTTGTGTTCAGAATTTTGCGATACAGCTCTGATAGAGGGAGCATTGAGTTGTTCCACCCCACCGATGCCTCGAACCACGCCAATCTATCTGTTTCCCCCAAGCTCTCTAAATGTGCTCTACAGTAGGACCGTAACTGCTGATACAGAAGATAGTGGGCGGCAGTCAAACCAAGTTTATTTTGAAGATCAACCCATTGTATTAATTTCTGCTGTGAGGTATCTAAAATATCTTTAAGTTTGTGAATGCCCTTCTGCCTCCATTCCTTGTACATTTTATTTTCCCTCCCCTGTGTAAGGGCCGGCAATGTCCACAGCGGCATAAAGGGAGTAAGGTACATAGGGAGTCTATAGAGTTTACATATAGCCTTCCATGACATAATAGTTTCCCGGAGCAGGACGGACTGCTTGATATGCGGGGGTAAGTCCTTTAGCCGAGTGTGTAGCAAACCTTTTAGATCCCAGGGTGCAGCGAGCTCCTGTTCTATATTACCTGCTGTGAAATATGAAGTCCCCCACAACCAATCCCGGGCATGGCGGAATAGCGCCGCGAGGTTATAGTTGCGAATATTTGGAAGTTGTAAACCTCCTTCCCACTTTAGCATGGTTAGTTTTTCATAGGCTATGCGTGGCCCCCACAGAAAGGTGTTAAAAGCTGACTGCACTTTCATTAAGTCAATGTGCCTCAGCAGCAGGGGGATGGTTTTCAAAGGGTATAACAGGCGTGAGAAACTGGCAATTTTCAATAGCTGAGCACTACCATGTAAGGAGAGAGGCAAATCCTTCCACCTTTCCAATTCTCTAATTATTTTCTGAATCAAGGGAGGATAATTTAAGGAATAAAGGGTGGCTGGAGATCGCCCCAGTTTCACCCCCAGGTAAGTTATATAATCGCGTCTCACTTCGACTCCACAA
The DNA here is from genome assembly GCF_905171765.1 of Bufo bufo. NCBI lineage: Eukaryota > Metazoa > Chordata > Amphibia > Anura > Bufonidae > Bufo > Bufo bufo. The sequence continues at coordinate 553,608,263 of NC_053392.1, forward strand.
TGTCTCTCCGGATATGGATCCCCCTAGTGCAGAAAAAGGATCTGGCTTTTGGAGACATTTATTTTGTAACCCGTTACCGAGCCATGGTACAAGTAGGGTATCGAGAAGTTGCTTGAGATGTTTATCTGGGGATTGCAGGAAGATCAACAAATCGTTCGCAAAGCAAGCTAACCTAATGACCCTTCCCTCCACCTGGATTCCTTCATATATATCGGACTGCACCAAAAGCCGAGCTAGGGGTTCCAGGGCCAGATTGAATAAGAGAAGGGACAGAGGACACCCTTGCCTCGTCCCCTTCTTTAACCTTATCTTTTAAGATAAGAAACCCGGGGCATACACTTGAGGATCTTCGTATATGGCCCTCAGGTAATTTCGAAAAATCCCCTGTAAAACCCATGGCATCCATGACCTCGCCCAACCAGGCCCAGTTCACATTATCAAAGGCCTTTTCGGCATCTAATGTCAGGAGGGCTGGATTTCCATGTGTTTTAATCCTCTGACTGTCTTGTGCTAGCAAAACTCGCCTAATATTATTAGTAACAGCGGAGCGCCCCTTCATAAAACCTACCTGCTGATCCCCTATTAGAGTTGGGAGTGTCCAGTCTCCGCCAGTCGATTAGCAAAAATTTGGGATATTATTTTGATATCCTGGTTTATGAGAGAAATGGGCCTAAAAGAACCAGGTTGAGATACGTCTTTACCCTGCTTCGGAATGACCTTGATATAAGCCATTTTCCCTGAAGGGGGTAGACTTCCACCCTGCAACACTAAATTGAATAGAGCTATCAATACTGTTCTAGCTTCTTCTGGTAACATCTTATAAAACTCTGCAGGGTATCCATCGGGCCCCGGCGCTTTCCCATTTGAAAGGCCTGTGACAGTGGCATTAAACTCTGCTAAGGATATCTCCTTATTTAAATGAGCTAGAGATTTTGCTGAGATAGTTGGCAGGCTAATCCTTTCTAGGAGTTCTCTACCCCTATTCACATCATATGGGTCTTCGGAATAAAGGGACCTAAAATAATCCCCCAAAATTTCCACAATCTCCTTTGGGTGTGTGTGGAGATTCCCTGAGGTGTCCTTCAGGGGGTGTAAGTGGGGTTGGCTCGCATAAGGTTTAGCTAGTTTCAACAGTAGCTTACCCGCCTTGTTGCCAAACCGGAAAAAGTCTGCTTTCCTACCTTCCTGTACCACCTCGCCTACTCTCCAAATAGAAGTCAAAAGTGTGTTTCGCCGTCACCCACATCACCTTATTGGCATCATTCGGGACTTGAACAAAAGCGGTATAGACCTCTCTCAAGGCTTGTAAGGCCTCTGCATATTTCTTTTGCGCCTCCTTATTTTCCCCTGAGGTGTGCGAGATAATCCTACCCCTAATCACTGCCTTGGCTGTATCCCAGAACAGCTGTGGATCTGTTTCATGGGGTTGGTTGTCTTGCAAGAATTCCCACCACCATCCCTTTAATCTATTTGCACAGTCTTCATCTGACAAACGGTGGGACGGCAATCGTCATATAAAATCTGAACCTTTCGGGGACCCATCCCTCAATTCCAAGATCACGGGGGCGTGAACCGATATTACTAGATCAGAGATTTCCACTTCCTGGACTGTGGTTGCTACCACTGGTGTGACGAGAAAATAGTCCAATTGCGACCAGGAGAGCTGGGCGTGGGAATAATGAGAAAATTCCCTCCCCTCGGGGTGATAATACCTCCACGCATCTACCAAACCTGTCGTCTGGGAATAACGTGTGGGCCCCCTTAGGGTTTAAATGCTGTTTCTTCACCCGATATCTCCTATCTTCCCTTTCGTCATGCACACTGTTGAAATCCCCTCCCAAACTCTCCTCTCTCCTCCTGAAGTAAAGTCGCTTCTAATTAACGATAAAAAACCGATTGGGCTGTATTGGGGGAGTATATATTATAGATGGTCAATTGACCTAATAGAGAGGTCAAAATCACCTTTGCCATTCTACCCTCCGCATCAACCTCTGTAGATTTGACCTCCCATGTCAAACGTTTATGTAAGAGAACGAGTACCCCTGCTTTTCTATCTAGTGAAGGGGAGCCCACCACCTGTCCCACCCACAGCTTCCGCATTCTCCAAAAATCCTGTTCCTCAAGGTGCGTCTCTTGGAGAAGCGATCTATCAATTTTAAGTTTCTTGAGATGTTGTAATACATTTGTGCATTTATACTGGGAACGCAAACCCTTCACATTCCACGTGGCTATCCACATGTTTGTGAAACAATAATCGCGTTTAATAGCGACAGCACCCCGAGGAACAGAATCATCCACAGCTGACCCCACAGAGTGAAAACAGACATTTGAAAGGACATACTCTCTAACCCGCTAAAGGCATCCCAGAATGTATAGAGCGCCCACCCTTGAGCATAGAATGCAGAATACATTTGTTACCCAGATAGGAGCAAAAAAAAACAACATTTCCTCCCTTCCATATATTATCTCACGTGACCAGACGATAGCCAGTCCATCTATCACTCCCACTCTGTTCCTTGGCTCCGAGTATGTTGATTTATACAGTAGATTTACTTTGCGGATCTAACCCTTTCTAATAGACAGGGTGAAATCTGCTGGCTTTTCTGCGGCCACTACCTGGAAAGTATGCCGGAATTTGGCCAGACCTCCGTCATACCCCATTATAGTCAATGAGGGCGGCAGGCATTTCAGTAACGTCTGGCAATGCCGAATCAAGAGAACTTCTGTTGCATGTGTGAAACAGGCCTAAGACACAAAAAGTGTTAGATTGTAAAAATCCATTTACAAAGCCTAGACATTCATGATAACACCCTCGTCCTAGAGAAGAAATCACCACAACCGAAAACTAGCTGTTGGTAATATGCAATATATGTGGAACACTTACAGATGGGGATGACGATTGAGAAGTAGAAGTTAAAAATCGGAAATTTAAAATGTAAATGAAACTGATAAAGAACATTTTCGAATATGAGGGAAAACGTGACAAATATTTGCGCATAAGATTCAGAAATGTTCTAAATTTAAATGTTAATCTTTCAAGAGCCCAAAAAGGTTAATCTCGGTGGTTAATCTTTTTCTTGAGACCGATGGATTAACATCTTGGCCCCATCAGGAGGTTAAAAAGGTAAGCCTAACTCATAGTCCTGGTAAGGTCAATGTACAGACTGCTACGTAAGTGTCATTAGTGGTTACCTACTATAATTTGATATTAACCATTTGTGGAGCGCCAGACAGCTTTGAATGTCTGGCAGGCCTGCAGGTAGCTATTCATGGATGTTACTAAACCTCCTTGCCGAGTTACTGCAGCGGCAGCGAGGTGTCAGTTGTTAGTAACAACCGGACCCCAATAGAGAAGGCAGAAACAGTTTATTACTGTCCCTGCCTTCCCCATTGCTGCATATATGACGTTCAATGATCACCATATATACAGATCAGGAAGCAGCCATGTGATTGCTAGGTTTCTGCACTAGCTGCTGGGTCTTAGCAGACCCAGATCTGCTCTGCAGTGAGGCTTCGGAGGCGGTTTTCCAGAGGCAGACTGAGAACGTAAAGTGGCCCTATGTTGTAAGCAGGTCAGAACTGACATAAGACAGGGCCAACATAAGTAGGTGGGGCCAACAATACCACAGTGCAGCACAAAATACCGCCCCAGCAGAACCAAATACACAGTGCAGCACAAAATACTGCCACCCATGACCTAGGCCTACAATGTTCAGGGCAGTGTAGGAACCAGCTACATTTATACTCTGCTCAGAAGTCCTGGGCAGATAGGCGGGGAGTGCTCAATCTAAAGGAGGGAGCTACCCTCAATATATACTACAAGAAAATATTAATTACGAATAATCCCTATTCCCCAGTTTTATTGTTTGTATGTGTATGTTGTGCTGCCATAGGTTTTTTTTTTTTTTTCTTTTTGCATGCTAGCTTTATGGATGTGCACCTGCGACTATGAATGTGCTAGTCTAAATTTTCTTGTATTAATTAATGCTGAGAGCATCAGATCGCTATATACGTGACTGGTGGTCATGTAGAGAGCTTGGGTGGACCCGTGAGCATTGACCCACTGGGAAATTTCCCTGTAGGGTCTATGGCCTTCTAACCCCTACACTGTAAACTGTATGCTCCCTAAATAAAAATTAAAATGACCATAATGGAAAAAAGGGACACATTTTAAAAAATTAAAAATACTAAATTAAAATTACAAATATCAGAGAAAAATAAGACCTAAACATTACTTAACTGAACAAAACAAACATGTTATTGCTTTTGAAGCAGTATGTTCTAAAAACAAATTGAAAATGTGTCCACAGTTAAAAATGACTTGGGTTACTACCATGGCATGCGACTAAGTGCCGAGGTAGGAGTCAGACATTCAGGACTACAGTTTATTTTTGCCTATGCACCATCAAAATGTAGTCAGCTGTTTTCATGAGAAGAGTTATGGAAAAATGGAGCCTTCATCCCTAAATTAACTAGGGAAAGGACAGGAGTGGTCTGTATATCGGTTTACCACTGTATATATTCCACTATTATTTTCCTTCTTGTGTCGATGGTGTGGGTTACATATTTAAATGAGGAGCGTGACAAAGCCAAATATTCTGCGCAATGCACTACTTTTAAACCCCTCCCCAGCATAATTCACCCTTACTATACAGGTGGAAATCTTTGGAGAATCCTTCACTTATATCCAAGCAAATTTCTCTGCTTTCTTCTTCTGAAACCAATCAACCAAAACACACAACACAAAGTAGAAAATACTGAAAAGAATTTATTTACAAATTTTAACATATTAATGTAGTAACAATTTTACTATATAATAATTTTAAAGCAAACGTTATTTGTGAAAATATAAAAAAATATATATATAAAAAATCATCAAATAGGAGATCTGTTAAATTTGAAACCTTGGAAGAACATTAACCGGACTATCTTTTCACTCCTCCTTCATTTAGTTTGGTCACCATAATGTTCATTGGGGTCTGTGTTCTTTCAGCTGCTTCCACTCTGGTGGCCACCATGAATAGTTAGGTCTCAGATCTCTTTGGTGCCTCCAGAACAATGTCTGAACCTTTATGTTGGAACCTTTATGTAGTGTTGTTACAGTCCCTGAAAGGGGTTCTCTGGAGCTCCAGCGAGTGCTGCAGCCTTCTCTCAGCTTACCAAGCACAGTGCCATACATCGTATAGTGGCTGTGCTTGGTATTGCCGCTCAGGTCCATTCATTTGATTGGGACTGAGCTGTATCTAGGCCACATGACCAATGTACGGTGACGGTACTGGCCTAAGAAGAGGCCTCTTCAAGTTGCTGATCGACTGGGGTGCCGGGAGCCCCTGGAGTACCCCTTTTAACTGTAGGACATATCTGTGCTCAACAAGACCATACTATGGACCCTGTGGAGAGAGGAAGCTCAGTCCTGCTTTGTCCTAGCCCTTTTGCTAATAGGTGACAAGAAACTGTGCAAGACTCCTCTTTCCAGAAGAACTTGACAGCAAACAAGGAGAAGACAAACACAGAGCACCATTATAGGAGTCCAGTTTGATCTTTGCAATTGCCCACATTGCCCCTTGCTGATTCCATGACTGATGCTGAAAAGATATAACTGAGAGCAGACTCATAACCATGACAGCCGGTTCAGACCTGAGCGTTTTACAGCGCGTTCCTACGCGCTGTAAAACGCTCAACAGGCAAGAACCAATGCTTCCCTATGGGCATGGTTCTCACCTGAGCGTTTTACAGCGCGTACGAACGCGCTGTAAAACGCCATACGCCCCAAGAAGTACAGGAGCGCGTTCCCGTACATAGACTTCCGGGAACGCGCGACTATGGGCGTTGCTTGTTGCCGGAGCCGCGTCTGTAAACGCACGATACAATCGCGCATACAGAGCGCTCCTTCGGTACGCTCAGGTCTGAACCCAGCGTTACGCTGGGGCAAACGAGGCAGAAATTGCACTCTGCCTGATTTCTTTGTATCCGTTTCATTTTTTGGGTAAGCCAGGGGAAAAGAGTGACTCTTTTGAGAATTCACAGCGTTTAGGAAGTTACAGATTCTATATATTGAGATCATGTAACAACTCTGATACCCTAATCCGATAACACAGAAAGTGCATTTTAGCTTCACAACTAGTGTCAAATGGGATATTCCCATCTGGACATCTAAGGCATATCAACAGGATATGCCATAAATATCTGATAGCTATGAGTCCCACCTCTGGGACCCACTCCTATTTCAAGAACAGGACCCCATCTCTCCCTGCAGTAAATGCACAGGTGTCTGCGCATGCGCAACTCACTCCATTCACTACTATGGGACTTCCGAAAATAGCTGAGTAAGCTTGCCTGGCTTTTTTCAGAAGTCACATAGCAGAAAATGGAGAAATTGGTCAAAGAAGAATGCTTGATCACCACAAGTAACAAGAGATAAAAATAAACATAAACAAAATAAATCAGTTTATGGACATTTTAGATCAGAAATATTTCCTCATTACAATATCGGTAAAAAAACAAAAAAGAAGAAGATCCAAGAAGGAAGAATTGGAGTTTTCCTGTTGCTTCTTCTATGAACCGTTTCCAGTAAGGAAGGAGGGATTGATAAATTGAAACTTTGATTCGCAGATATGTCCACAGTAGCTGTAGAGATGATATTCTCCTAGCAAAAACGTAATGGACGGCTTCGTTTTGGATCACTATAAATTCCCTTTGTAAAGCATATCCCAAACTGAATATTTAACACAATAGTTAGATTAAGTGCAGTAAAACCTATACAAATTACCTTCATCTGAAAAACAAACATTGTCTTGGAAGTCCCCGGAAGGACTGAGGAAAAAAAAAAATAACATAAGCAGTTGGTAATGGTCTATGGAATTAACCCATGTACTGTAAAGGAAGCATAGAATATACATTCAAGAGAAAGAAAGCCGTCTCAGTGGTGCCACCTACTGGAGGCAGCTTCCCTACAGGAAATGTCCAGCCATTTCACAAGCCTTTCAACATAACTAAGGGTATATCAGCCAAATCATGAGACGTTATCAAAAGGAAACCCATGTGTAGACCGGTGGTTTGGGTGTTTTACCCCTCGTAAGTAAAAAATCAGGCTGCTTGGTTGGCTAGGTGAGAGCCCTAGGTCTTGGAAAGGGTGATAGGGGTGGTTGTAACAACAATAGGGTGGTACAATGCCATGCAATGTCTAGGAGATTAGCTCACTTCCAAGAGAAAGAAATACACGCAAAAAGGTCAGACGTGATTATAGAATAGCAACCTCCAGTAGGTGGCACTACTGAGACAGCTTTATTTCACTTGGAAATGAGCTAATCTGCATATCCATATCCCAGGGAGCATTACATAACCTAGAAGACTCCCTACAGCAACTCATGTGCTCTCCACAAGGAGAAACATGGCATCCCGAGACCAAGGGAGCATAGATACATTCCTGCAATGGTAGGCGCTGTGATGCAGAGAGAAATGTTCCAGGGATTTGAAATTGAAAACCTGACCCCCCAAGGTAGATGATTAGGTAGTTTTCTCTTTTTTGTTGTTGCTTATTTGTATTCCCTTTACATTGCCTCATAGCAGTAGTGCATGAAAAAGGAGCATTGACCAAAGTGCAAATATTGTAACTGATATATTATTTTTGGCACCATGGTTGTTGCTTGGTTCATTACATTCTTCTTATGCCAAAGGAAATGATGTCTTATTTGATGCTCTTGTATAAAGTGGCTGCTTGAAGTGTCTCCATATGACTAAAGCAAGACGTAGAACGAATAAAGCACAAGCCACTGCCAGCAACACCGCTGTGAAAAGAGGAAAGAGCTGATGAATATTAGAGGAACAGTCAAGAGTCTCATTTATTGACAATGACATCTGCGTCGCTCAGGAGAGAGGACAATGAGCTATTACAGGGCATCTGTCAGCAGATTTGTACCTGTGACACTGGCTGACCTGTTACATGTGCGCTTGGCAGCTGAAGGCATCTGTGTTGGTCCCATGTTCATATGTGCCTGCATTGCTGAGAAAAACAAAGTTTTACTATTTGTAAATGAGCCTCTAGGAGCAACGGGGGCATTGCCATTACACCTAGAGGCTCTGCTCTCTCTGCAACCCCTGCACCCTCTGCACTTTGATTGACAGGGCCAGGCAGTGTAAACATCATCACGCCTGCCTGGCCCTATCAAGGTGCAGAGGGTGCGGCAGTTGTAGAGAGAGCAGAGCCTCTAGGTGTAAAGGCAACGCCCCCGTTGCTCCTAGAGGGACATTTGAATAGATGACATCATTTTTCTCAGCAATGCGGGCACATATGAAGATGGGACCAACACAGATGTCTTCAGCTGCCAACGCACATCACATGCAGCAGGGAGGACGGGAGCTGCTGTGCATACGTGCCTTTGCTCGTTACCACTGTTCTGGCCACCATAGAAACATAGAAACATAGAATGTGTCGGCAGATAAGAACCATTTGGCCCATCTAGTCTGCCCAATATACTGAATACTATGGATAGCCCCCGGCCGTATCTTATATGAAGGATGGCCTTATGCCTATCCCATGCATGCTTAAACCCCTTCACTGTATTTGCAGCTACCACTTCTGCAGGAAGGCTATTCCATGCATCCACTACTCTCTCAGTAAAGTAATACTTCCTTATATTACTTTTAAACCTTTGCCCCTCTAATTTAAAACTGTGTCCTCTTGTGGTAGTTTTTCTTCTTTTAAATATGCTCTCTTCCTTTACCGAGTTGATTCCCTTTATGTATTTAAAAGTTTCTATCATATCCCCTCTGTCTCTTCTTTCTTCCAAGCTATACATATTAAGGTCCTTTAACCTTTCCTGGTAAGTTTTATCCTGCAATCCATGTACTAGTTTAGTAGCTCTTCTCTGAACTCTCTCTAGAGTATCTATATCCTTCTGGAGATATGGCCTCCAGTACTGCGCACAATACTCCAAGTGAGGTCTCACCAGTGTTCTGTACAGCGGCATAAGCACTTCACTCTTTCTACTGCTTATACCTCTCCCTATACATCCAAGCATTCTGCTGGCATTTCGTGCTGCTCTATTACATTGTCTTCCCACCTTTAAGTCTTCTGAAATAATTACTCCTAAATCCCTTTCCTCAGATACTGAGGTCAGGACACCAGAGAGGCCGTTGCTTTTTCCTATAGTGTGCAGGCACGGCAACACTGCTGGATTGCGGGGTGATCGTAACCCCTGGATACGAGCAGTGTATAATATGATGGAAAATGAATCAAGCTAGCAAAAGAAGCAATATGGACAATCACAATACATTAGTAAGTGTCTTGTAGTAACTTTCTGTACATTATAAATGCCATTGGCTGAAGTGAGACGACCACTTTAAGTTTGAGAAAACCGGGGAACCCTGGAGGGATTATGCCTACCTTGCCACCTTAACACTGTTGCCTATTCTACAGACACGACCGAGTGCATTCCCCTCCTACTCTATGTTTTCCTCGTCTCCCCTGGCCAGTCTGACATCCAAGTCTGGTTCTTATATCGGTTCTATTTATGGACCCTGTTTGCATCATGGTCCCCGACTACCCTAGTTCTATAAATGTCACCAACTTCATATTGCTGGACTTTTTCCTGTAATGTGAATAGGTTATGCTTCTTTTTCTTAAAGGGGGAAAATGATCTATTGTTTAGATCAAGTTTTTATGTTAAACATACTGTATTTTTAAATTCTTTTTGGCGGTTAGTTTTAAATTTTCCATGTCACTATCAATAAGCCTAATAATAGGCTTCACTTTTTGGTCTGTACAGATTACTTTTCTGCAGTCATCTCATTGTCATCACAGACAGGATTAGAATGACAGATATCACCCCCCAAAGATAACACAGGATCCATCAGTCACAATTTAGGGATGCTCAACCTGCGGCCCTCCAGCTGTTGCAAAACGACAACTCCCAGCCAGTCCTAATGGCTGTAATCTGTCTAGGCATACTGGGAATTGTAGTTTTGCAACAGCCGGGGGGACAGCAGGTTGGTCATCCCTGCAATAGACGATATCATAGCTTATCTACTGCCTCCTGACCTCTGGTCACAGAGAATGTCTATAAAACTCTCCCACAAATGTCAGCGAGTCCCCTCCAGTGTATAGTCCGTGGTGGATGCTGTAAAAACATCTCTTTGAATCCAGTTAACAACAGCTCAGACAAGATGGCCTCCCCCATAATCATGTTCAGAAAATAACATAAAAAAAATCTGTAAATTAAAATATAATTTAATATAAAGTGGAATGAAACAATTACCTATATAAATATCATTTCTGTCAGGGTTATTTTCGTCAAAATTTTTGTCCAACGCTCCAGATAAGGCCACAATAACCACAGGGTACACAGTCAGCGTATATCGGACATACTTGTCAAATAAAAAGTTTTCCAAACAGAACCTAAAGAGAAAAAACATAGTAGACCTTAGAATTTTCTGTTCATGCATCTCTGTGTATGACCTAGAGAATAATATGTGTGTTATGAGAACAGGGCAACATTCAAAGGGTTTGTATAGGATTAGAAAACATGTTTGCTTTCTTCTGAAACATGGTGCCACACCTGCCTGCAGGTTGTATGTGGTATTGCAGCTCAGCCCCATTTACTTCAATGGACCCGATTCTGCAATGCCCATGAACAGCAGAAAACACCACAATGTTCATTATATATCTATTGTAATAACATACCATAAAATCACTTCGAAAGCCAGTATGGACAGGCACACTGTGGTGGAGGTGCTATTGAGAATGTTGTCTCTGTACGTCAAAGCCACTGCAAAGTTTAGTAGACATGCAATCGTGGTCCAAGTTGCATAGACAGCTATTCCGTTATGAGCCTGTAGGACACAAATGTTTTACATTTAATATGGCGAGCGCTAGATTTCTTTTTTTTTTTTTATGCAATGATTTTCTTTTTTTGGGCGATTATAATATCACAGCAGATCTGAGATAAATATATGTTGCCCAACCGCACTGATGTCAGCTGGGATGTGGGTGTTCTGGTCCTTCCCTGATGGCAGATGTTGGGGAAGATAGGATTGGGCGTGTTGAATTTCAACAGGCCCGATTCTTTGTTAGGGCTCATGCAGACGACCATATTTTCTTTCCGTGTCTGTTCCATTTTTTGTTTGCGGACCGTATGCGGAACCATTCATTTCAAGGGGTCCGCAAAAGAAATGGAAGTTACTCCGTGTGCATTCCATTTCCGTATGTCCGTTCCGCAAAATAAATAGAACATGTCCTATTATTGTGCGCATTACGGACAAGGATAGGACTGTTCTATTAGGGGCCAGCTGTTCCGTTCCGCAAAATACGGAATGCACATGGATGTCATCTGTATTTTTTGCGGATCAGTGTTTTGCGGACCACAAAATACATACAGTTGTGTGCATGAACCCTTATCCGAATAAAACAAGCCATTGCTTGAGGTAGTTTATACCTCTCTCCCCATGAAACGCATGCGTGTCTGTTGAGCCAAGTGTGTAACAACAACCAGTGTAAGCGTATAAGGGGTTTACCGCTATCCCTTAAAACAGTACTACAGATAGTGTGTGTTGGAACGAAGCATGCTATGTAACAGATGGACCCTTTTATATTATTTTATGTTCGGCTGTCCGTACACCCCCCCCCCCCCCCTTTTCTGATTTTCCTGTCCCATTGTTTCCCAAAAGCTACCCTATTGTATGTAAATGAGGCTGTTGGGGGTTTGAAACCATGTCTGCCATGCCGAGTAAAGTCAGTTGACTCCCAAACTGTGTGTCGTCCAGTTACTGGGGAAATTGTCTCTTGGACATTGACCTGCTTCTTCAGCTACAAGGGGATTTAAGTGGAGATATTGATGGGATGTCTTGGAGCTCCGCAACAATTGGTGGCAAGCAGCGGGATACAAGCCTGGCAGCAGAAGAAAGCAGCAGCGGTTTGTGCAGATAACAGGTCGTTTCAGTTTGGTTATACCAATGGAACTGTGAATGGAGACGAACTATGCTGGATTAAAACAGACAACATTAAAGGAATTGCTGGAAGCGAGAGGGCAGATAGCCAGCAATAAAACGAAGGCCGTGCTAATTGCTGAACTGACCGAGGGAGACCGGGCACACAGTATGGCTACAGAAACCAGAGAGTCAGAGTTTGACAGAGAGGTGAAACGCAGGCTAGCATTTTATGGAGAGAATCCCTCCATAGAGCTGGTACAGGCCCCCATGAACCAGGTGGATAGCTTGATCACTGCAAGGAGAAGAGAGAGAACCAACTCCGGATAGCAGAGCAGCAGGCATTGGAAAGACCGCTAACTAGTACTCTGGTTCCAGAACCCAAAGTCAAGGTACCGCTTTGTGGAAGCCGAGGATGAGATCGACGGCTTCCTGCAAGACTTTGAACAGCAGTGCAGGCTACACAAGGTACCCCCAGCAGACTGGGTCCGGATCCTCGCTGGTAAGCTCTCTGGCCGTGCAGCAGAGGCATATAGAGCTGTACCTTACGAGGAGATTGCAGACTATAACCGGGTGAAAGAGGTAATTTTGGCAAGATATGCCATCACCCCAGAAGCATACAGGAGACAATTCAGGGACACTAAAAAACAGGAAAAAGACTCATACAAAGAGTGTACGTGCCGCATGCAGAGGGAAGCCCTAGCCTGGCTACAGGCAAGCCAAGCTTTTTCAGCAGAGGAAATTACCCAGCTGGTTCTACTGGAACAATTTTTCGATGGACTAAATCCAGAAGTGCAGGAGTAGGTAAGAAACCTACCACTCTATCCGACGCAGCTGGACAGGTGGATGACTACCAGGATGCCCGCAGACAATCCAGGGTAAGCTTCAGACCCAATCCCAGACCAATACACCCTGGGCCCACCACAACGCACAGGGCTCCTGCCTAGTGTCCCAGCAAACGGATACCCTAATCACAGCACCATACAGTGCCATGCCTGCAAAAAGTTTGGGCATTATCAGAGGGACTGTTCCCAGAACCGAAACCAGTCTGCATGGATCCGTCCAGGTCTACCTCCTCCAGCGCGGGCAGCCGCCCACTACTACCATACAGAGGCTGTCCCGCTTAAGATCAGAGCAGAGGATCCAGAGGAACACTGGGGTGTTCTACACGAGGCAGACCCAATACAGGCGGAGACTGATAATCGACAGCATCACAGGCAGACGGTTATCCTCAATGGCAAGGAGACCCAGGGGCTGCACGATTCCGGTGCCACCCTCACCCTGGTGCAACGACATCTGGTTCCAGAGAACGACTGCACTGGGAGTTCTGTAGCTGTACGGGTGGCGGGAGGGACCATCCACAGATTACCCACAGCCAGGGTACATCTACATTGGGGTGTGGGGGCGGGAATGGTTAATGTTGGGTTGATAAAAGACCTACCCGCTGATGTTTTGCTGGGAAATGATCTTGGCCCGATGACTTCCGCTTTTGTACCTTCCCAGGGTACCATAGAGACCTATCCCGTTACCACCAGGTCACAGGCCCACTCCCTGAACAACCCGGCACACTCTGAGGTCCAGATGCTTCAATGTTTGGATTGGGAGTGTACTGAGCCAAGTTGGAGAAGATGGCGGTGAACATCCCGTAGCTTACTTGAGTCGGAAGCTTCTACCCAGGGAAGTGAGCTACGCCGCCATAGAGAAGGAATGCCTGGCTGTGGTGTGGGCCCTAAAGAAGCTTCAACCCTACTTGTATGGACAGCAGTTCACATTACTCACGGATCACAACCCGTTAGTATGGCTAAATCATGTGGCAGGGGACAATGCCCGGTTGTTGCACTGGAGCTTGGCGTTACAACCATGCGATTTTACAATCCACTACCGCCCCGGAAAACAGAATGGCAATGCTGACAGGTTATCACGACAAACTGAACTGGAAAAGTGATTCGTGAGTGCTTCCCAGACATCCCCAAGCCTGTGTATGCTGGCTTGTGGTTAAGGGGGAGCAGTGTAACAGATGGACCCTTTTTATATTATTTTATGTTCGTCTGTCCGTACACCCCCCCCCCTTTCCCATTTTCCTGTCCCATTGTTTCCCAAGAGCTACCCTATTGTATGTAAATTAGGCTGTTGGGGGTTTGAAACCATGTGTGCCATGCCTAGCCCTAGTAAAGTTAGTTGACTCCCAAACTGTGGGTGTGAAATTGTCTCTTGGACATTGACCTGCTTCTTCAGCTACAAGGGGATTTAAGTGGAGATATTGATGGTATGTCTTGGAGCTCTGCAACACACTACTTTTGTGAAAATATTTAAATCGTCCGCCTCCAAAGCGGAATTTAGACGGAACGGAGGCAAACTGATGCATTCTGAATGCATTAGGGCAAAACTGATCCGTTTTGGACCGCTTGTGAGAGCCCTGAACGGATCTCACAAACGGAAAGCCAAAACGCCAGCGTGAAAGTAGCCTCAGGTGTATGTGAATGGTTTTCCTAAACCAGACAACCCCTTTAAAGAGGTATTGCAGGATTTTACTTTTGATGGCCTATCCGCACCCCTGACAATTAGCTGTTCTTGAATAACTCCGGCACCAGCAATAATCTGGAATTACACAGCGCCATCCACTGTATAGTGGTCCGGGATTGGGTACTGCAGCCCTGCACTCTGGCACCAGAAATAGACATCTGGAATTACACAGCGCCCTCCACTGTAAAGTGGGCAGAGCTGGGTACTGCAGCTCTGCTACCATTGAAGTGTATAGAAGCAGCACTGTAATAACAAGCTCCATCCTCCACCCAGTGAACAGAGCGGAATAGTTCTTGGGGCAGAGATACTCGGACACAGTTGATCGGCAGGGATGCAGGGTGTCTGACCCCCACAGATTAGATATTGATGGCCCATCCTGAGGACCAAGACCCTTATATCTAATGGCTCCATAAAAGGGACTTCCCCTTTGCCGTGATGGCTAACCTCCGGCACCCCAGCTGTGATAAAACTACAAATCCCAAGATGTACACTTGCTTGGCTGTTCTCAGAACTCCATAGAAATGAATGGAGCATGCTGGGAGTCGAAGTTTCTCCACAGCTGGAGTGCCGGAGGTTAGCCATCACTGTACGCCAAGCACATCACAGCTGGTATGATTATCGTAGAGTCCATGGAGCTTAATGTCAGCTACCACCAATCCTAGGTGTCTGATTTTATATCAGTGTGGCTATGCTGGTCTGACTGTTTAGAAACCGTGGCAATTAAAGTTCATATTCTGAAGCAAATCCTAGAATGAAAGCACAGGACCTATATGTATTGGGAACACATGGGATTGTGATTAATGGGGTATTCAAGTAATATATATAAAAAACCTAGATTTAGATTTGTTGCACAACTTACAAAAACTCGAATAAGCCACAGGTCCACTCGTCTTTGTCTGTAAAACCATTCTCCATGAAGGTATAGCGCTCGGTAGGAAATGAAGAGTACTATGTGGTTTGTCAAAGCAATGAGACCCAGAAATACCAAGGCGGGAATCAAAAATCTGTTAAAAAAACAACAACAAAAATGACATTAAACATATGAAGAAAATGAAACAGTAACCGTTAATAATAATGATTTTGTTCATGTTTGTAGGACCGGTCTCCGGGTGCAGAGAAATGGTATAAAGGCAAGCTTTGCTACAATTTAGGAACCATACTGTAACAGTAGAGGGGGAACAAAGCACTGAGAATGGACGGATTTACTAATGTGTCTGCGCCAAAAACCTGTCTAAAAAGTGCCGCAATTTGGTGCATTTAGAGTTACTACACTTTTTTACGACTCGTCAAGGGGGTGGGCTTAGTGGAAAGGGGTGGTGCCTAAGATGCGCCATTTATAGCCAAACTTGCGCCACAATTCTGGTGTACAAATCTTTATCAAAGTATGGCTAATCTCACATGTGCACTTTTTTTTTTTTTTATCGTTATAGGAGCCGAAGAACAAAAATAACGTAAGTGTCAGATTCGACTTACTGTATAACTGAAGCACACGGAGCCTAATAGACCCCATTGCCTATAATGGGATCTGTTAGGTTTCCGTTCAGGAGAACATTTATATAGAGGAGAAAAAAGTCCTGCATGTAGGAATTTTCTCTCCGTTACTTTTTCGATAAATTCTGTGATGGAAGCCACGAACGGAGCCTCCAACGCAGGTGTGAGGCCAAGTGCCAACCAATAGTTGGTATAGAGTCAGTGAGCCTTGTCTATCCCTGCACCACATTTATCATCCAGCCCGAGTCCCTATGATAATTCTGGTGCAGGTCTAGACAGGCGGTCTAGGCTTATGCCATTTTAGGATTAGTAAAACTTGCCCAATATGTCTGAAAAAAAATGCAAAGACTAAGGAATAACTGCAACAGCCTGGCACAATGTATAGACAATAGGAAGACGTGGGTCAGATTTCAATGCATTGCCTGGGTTAGATCAGCTTACCATATTAGACAGTATCGGTGTTCTTATTGAAATTATAGTCTAGTATTATTGTAACTGTAACTTACCCCCGATCCCACAAGAAGAGCCATCCGATATTAAGAATATTGTTCAAGATCCATACAATGTAGAATAAGATTGGAAAAACATCTGGTTTCAAGTACATCCAACCAAGTTCACTTCTGCGGAAAAGAATAGAACACAAATAAGTAGTCAAATTATAAAAAAATATAGGCACTTGTGTGCCAAAGTAACATTAGTAAAGAAAAAGCTGATTTTGTATGTTCTCTCTTTGTTTATGGGGGATCTTCCGCCTATTCCAGTCCCCCCCACTACCACCGCTAAACATAGTAATAGATTGGCGTTCTGTAAAAATTGGCCCTAGAGTGTATGGGTCCTTTTAGATGGGCAGACACGGGCACTGATCACCAATAACAGGGGTTTTTGGTGCGGATATGATGCGGGTTTTTCTCAGATCTCACCCTTCCATTGAAAAGGATGAAATCCGCAGTTAAAAACTACTAACATAAATGACATAGAACCAAACAAGAAAAAGGCCTCATCTATAAGATCATAGTCGAGGGCAAACAAGAAAACCAACTGTATAAACCTAAAATGTCGTTCGACAAACAATTGAATGCCCAATATATTAAAAGTATGTAACATAAATGACAGGCTGCAAATTTTGAAATACGCAGCACAAAATAAATATGCAAAGTGTACATGAGACTTGGGAATCCGTGTGGAAAAACCGCATGTATTCTGCAACGTGTGCAGGTGGCCTTAGGCTCCAGGCACTGCCGCACATGATGTCCTGATGATGGCCAGGATCAGAATGTTAGGAGCACCTGGAGCTGAAGAGGAGTTGGTCTTTCAGAGGAGGAGCCAGGAGTGAAAGGAGGTGAGCAATTAATATTGGCCATTGCCTATTGGATCCAAAAAGTAACGTTGGCTTTCTTTCACCATTCTAGCCTTGTCTGGTAGATTTTTAACCCAATTTCATTTCATCTCCCATTTCATCTGGTTTAGGCCTCATGCACACGACCGTTTTTCAGGTCCGCATCCGAAGTTTTTGCGGCTCGGGTGCGGACCCATTCACTTCAATGGATCCGCAAAAGATGCGGACAGCACACCGTGTGCTGTCCACATCCGTTGCTCCGTTCTGAGGCCCTGCAAAAAAAATATAGCATGTCCTATTCTTGTCCGTTTTGCGGACAAGAATAGGCATGTCTACAATGGGCCGCCTGTTACGTTCCGCAAATTGCGGAAGGCACACGGGCGGCTGCCGTTTTTTTTTGCAGATCCGCGGTTTGCGGACCGCAAAAAACTGAACGGTCGTGTGCATGAGGCCTTATAGTTATTACAGCGGTTGTCCAGAGCTTCACATTTTATGAAACAATGGAGCAGATTTATTAATCCTGTCTAATGTTTAGGCTGCGTAAACTTAGACCCAGGCAGTAAGGCTAGTTTCACACTAGCTCTAAAATCTTATGGGCAGCGGAACAGCTTGCCGGAGTTTATCGTATCCGGAATAGCTGGAAATTACCCACCAAAACCTTTTACAGTCAATATCTGGCTATGCCGGATACGATGAGCTCCAGCAGGCTGGAGTAGTGTGAAAGAAGCCCAAAGGTGCACCAGAGTAATTCATGTTGTATGATAAATTTGGTGCAACTTTAGGCAGTTTTGTCTGACTTTACACCACCTATTGTGTAGCTTATTTTGCGTCACCATTTTGGTGCATATTGTTGTCTTTTAAGACAACATTGTTTCCCACTAAGCCATGCCCCTTCCCGAAAACCCAAAGTACAAAAGGTCTCATAATATATGTGTGTCTATTTTTGGCATGAATTAAGCCTGAATTCTGGCTCATTTATCATACTACAGCTCAACTATTGTACACTTGCTTACCGTCTGCAAATTCCCGAAAGGACATAACCAAGCCAAAGGAACTGCCAAGCAAAGATCACATTCCAGATCATAAAGGTCCATCCAGATGGTGTGAAATCAGTTCCGAAATTGTCAGAGATATTTCCTACCCTGTTTAAGAATATACCTGTGGGTACAAAGAACACTCTCGTCAGTGTAATTTCTATACGGTGTTTCTATTCTGTAAGAATGAGGGTGACATTCTTTACCGGCTGAGAGTCACGACATGAGTTTATGGAGTTTCAGTAACCCAATACTGGCCTGTCACAAACAATAGCTTTCATAGTGAGCAATACTTCTCAGATCTATGAAAATCCAGTGCAACCAGTACTGCACATACAAGCTACTCACATGCAGATGGTTGCGCTTACCTTTTATACAGATAAAATAGACTACTGAAGGAAAATGGAGCATAAATGCCAGCATGCCCTAAAACCATACGGTTCATAGCCAAATGGTGTAAATGGGAGTGTTCAAACAGGTTCATAATATAGCACCCATAGAAGTCCATGAGTCCTACTCTACCACTTTCACTGTCATATGGTGCCTTAGTGTATGTTCACACAAGGTAGAGAAATCGGACTTGTATTTGCAGTGTAATCCATAGCAGAAATCTAAAGGATGACCTTGTTTTTTTTGCCACATTTACTCATTTTAACAGTTTGTAGGTTGTGGATCCACCGGTGTATTTAGCCCCATGATGAGATCCAAAGCCAGAAAAATCTGTGCCATGTAAACTGCAGCATGCATTTCCCAAGGGAAAAAAAGGCTGTGTGAACATATCCTGGTTTTTTTTTTTTAAATACAGAATAGCTGGATCTCAATACCTGAAAGCAGCCTTATTTGACCCTAGAAGTTTTGCGGTAAAATGGCAGCACAGAATGGTGGCGCACACTAAAGGGCCCCCTACACCTTAGGCTATTGATAGCCATACCGTCTGTTTTCAGCAGAGGACATGTGGAAAAGAGAAAAAAGGAGGAGGTTACACAAATGTTCCTAGGGTCAATGCAACCCTGGAATAAATACGGAACCAGAGGCGCCAACAGTGATGGAATGAAGGAGAAAATGAAGGGCTGTATATAGTGAGAAGAGATGGTTACCGGGTGACAGAGAAGGCAGCTATAAATAGTGTTAGTGATTAGGTAGAGAGAAACAAAATTATGACAGTCGGAGGTCAAAACGTCTCACCGGACCATTACCAGCTATCACATTTGGTGTAGGATGGATCGGGAAAAGGGAGAAGAAGAAAAAAAGCACCACTCTTAAGGTAACCAATAATAACGGCTAGATAACACCCAAGCTTCTAGTCAATCTCTTTATTCAATAGATATGCGGCTCAACACGTTTCGGGGGGTTTTCTATACCCCCTTTATCAGGAGCAAATACTCCTGATGAAGGGGGTATAGAAAAAACCCCGAAACACGTTGAGCCGCATATCTATTGAATAAAGAGATTGACTAGAAGCTTAGGACCCGTGTGCTGACTTCCATCTCTACTACACAACCGATTTGCCGATTTCAATCTCAGTCATCCCAGGTGTCTTGAGCTTATCCTGGAGACGACCCCCCAGCGAAGTGAGTTGACTAATATTTCATTTTATTTATGTTTATTATTATTATTGTCTATTTTGTGTTTTTATTACCTTCCAGTATGAGATCTTTCTCCATGCCACCATACCTACCAGTTCTCATCTAGTCCCTCTCGAGGGACCACCTTCTTTGAATTTTTATCTCTTCCTCTTATAGTAGTTGGGTACTATGGTAGACCCTGCCATGCTCTTCTTTTGCATCTGACACCTTTTGCAGCTTCACTTGGCACCCCTTATATTTTTACTGCTATTATTACACTTGATATACTATCCTTCTGGATTGGTTCCTTTGACACCACATCTCACCCCTTTGGGTGTTATCTAACCGTTATTATTGGTTACCTTTAGAGTGGCGCTTTTTTTCCTTCTCCCTTTTACCGATCCATCCTACACCAAATGTGACAGTTGGTAAATGTCCGGTGAGACGTTTGACCTCCAACTGTCATCATTTTGTTTCTCTCTACCTGTTTTCAGCAGAACCGTCCAACAATATAATATGTATGCAGAACTCCTGATTCTCCCCCAATAGATGATGTCGGTGGAGAAAAAGATTGGGTGCTTGGAATTTTATTGCCTGATCCTTTTGTTCTCCAGGGAGATAAGCAGCTACCAGAGTTGTCTGACAGCGGATTAAAGGTTCCTTTACACTCACAAATTCAGCAGGCAATTGTCGGGGAGGAAGCCTGCTCGTCACTGAAGAAGGCCACATATTTACATGCAGAAATCTCCTTCACAGTATGGGGAGGAGCGATCCCTAATGACATCGCTCCTCCCTATACAGAATCATTTTTTGCCGGCAGCAGACTGGTGTTTACACAGAATGATCTGCTGCCGGCAAACAACGAGTTAGATGCCCTATGCAAACAATCCAATTACCCGATGAATGAGTGCTTTGCTTGTTCATCGGGTAATCGGAGGCACCTTTACACCGCCAGATAATCGATAACGAGTGTTCCTATGAATGCTCATTATCGACTATCTGGCGGATTCTCGGCCCCTGTAAAGGGCCATTTACTCCTCTCTCTTTATGCTTGGCTGAGTCAACAGCTATTGAAGGTGTATTGGCGCCTTTAGGCTTCATAATACAGAGCCCCTAGAGACTCCATGTGTCACTATACAGACATGTGCATGAGGCCTAAAGCCAGATTTACATGGGGTAATTATGGGGCCGATTATCGAGAATAAAGTCTAGTACGAATGTTTATTCTCGATAATTGGTCCATGTAAAGGTTACCAAATGAATAAGCAAAATGCTCTTTCACCGGGAGAAAGCAACATTGATTTGGACACCTAAATCATTGTTTCTGGTCAGCAGATAGTCCTGTGTAAACAGCACTCTACTGCCCAGAAACAATGAATCTGTATGAGGATGAGCGATGGCAGTAGCCATCACTCGTCTTCATACAGTGGAGGAGATCGCTGACGAGCAGGCAGTTATCAGGAACGAACGGTCCCGTTCCGATAATAACCTGCTCAGTCAGTGTTTGTGAATGCACCAAAAGGGTCCATTCACACGTCCGCACTTTGGGTCCGGATCCATTCCGCAATTATGCAGAACGGGTGCGGACCTATTAATTTTCAATGGGGACGGAAAAGATGCGGACAGCACACAGTGTGCTTTCTGCATCCGCATTTCCGGTCCGCGGCCCCGAACTTCCGGTCCGCGGCTCCGCAAAAAAATAGAACATGTCCTATTCATGTCCGCAGCTGCGGACAAAAATAGGCATTTCTATTGGGGTGCCGGGCCGGTGTTTTGCGGATCCTCAATTTGCGGATCCGCAAAACACTGCGGACGTGTGAATGGACCCTAAGGCTAGATGAAAAAAACGCCCCTTAAAAACAGTCAAACTGTCCATTTTCAAAGGACAGTCAAACTGTAGGGGTATGTTCACAAGTTGTGACTTTTCTGTCAATTTGGTTTTGGCAATTTTTTTTTTTTTTAGTACAATGTTTTCCTGTCCTTTTTTGCCAAAATACTTTATGTTAAAAAAAACAAACTAAAAAGTTCACCCTTTGGCAAAATGTATCTCCTAAATACACAGAACAGTCTATTCTCAACAGCAGAAGATAGAGACAGGTCTTTTTAATCCGATGCAGGGAAAGGCGAGACCCCGTGTAATAAAAAGGCAGTATCCATTTTTATAGCTATTAGCATATTTACCTACCCATCATTAATCCAGAGCCGGCTCCAGCATTAAAGGCCACCATAACAATGTACACAGCGACCATGAAGAAGATCAGGATTATCTTGAAAATGTTGTGTTCGTACATTTTGTAAACCTAGTGAAGAAGTAGAGATAAGATTAGATTACATGGTTTATCGATGGGAGAAAATCATGTCCTCTCGATTATTTTATCACATTCAGCTTTTGCTAGACTTGAGATAACTGCTGATAGCCATCACCCCAGGAGCCGTCTTCAACATGCCCTTTCGGGTCAGCAGGTTTATTCCTATGGGAGAGGGTGTAAGCAGCTGCTGGACATCTGCTATACACATTAGATGGCCAACTCTCAGATGTGGTGGAGGTGGGATCAGGGTTGGGCAGCCCATGTTCTAGTGGAGATAAGCCACTGCCAGAGTAGTTTGGCGGCGGCTTTCTCCCTATTCAGAATTCATGCACTCTGGGCTGAAATGAGCGAGCATGCATGTGTATGGGTGGACAGTAAGCTCTCAGCTGAACAAGCATTCGGCTGAAATATAATGAATGGACAAAAGGTTATCTGCTGACAAAAATCTAAAGTCTACGGCCAGTGTCAGAGTGGGGTTCCTGAGGCGATTATTCGTGAGACACGACCCCTATATCATCAAAGTTTAATAGGTTTTGAATTAAAAGAGATAGACCCCAGTGCCAGATGACTGGCTCCAAAGGCAGCTCCAAATGGGGTTTTCTTTTACTAGATCTTTGGGGTCCACTATGATATCACAGCCTGGGCCTACCGGAAGATCTTCTGGTACTCTGGTGGGCCAGTCTGACCTTGTCTATAGGTATTAAAAAAGGTTTTCCAACCAGATAAGGCCTCTTTCACACGACCGTATGGCGTTTTCAGTGTTTTGCGGTCCGTTTTTCACGGATCAGTTGTTCCGTTTTTTGTTTCCGTTGTGTTTCCGTTTCTGTTCCGTTTTTCCGTATGGCATATACAGTAATTACATAGAAGAATTTGGGCTGGGCATAACATTTTCAATAGATGGTTCCGCAAAAACGGAACAGATACAGAACACATACGGATGCATTTCCGTATGTGTTCTGTTTTTTTGCGGACCCATTGACTTGAATGGAGCCACGGAACGTGATTTGCGGGCAATAATAGGACATGTTCTATCTTTCAACGGAACGGAAAAATGGAAATACGGAAATGGAATGCATACGGAGTACATGTTTTTTTTTGCAGAACCATTGAAATGAATGGTTCCGTATACGGAACGCAAAAAACGGCCCGTAAACGGAAAAAAAAAAAGTGATGGAATGTCGATTCCCGATCACTGGGTCTGACTGCTGGGCTCCCCAAAGATCCTCATAATATCGTGCCATGGACTTGCTGCAGATTTCACCCTATGCATTGCAATGGATGAAATCCATGCGGGATATCTTCAGCATAATTTGACACGCGGCGGATTTAAAATCAGCACTGCAGGTTATTTTACGGTGCAGATTTTTTTTTCCCAGCGTGTGGATTAGATGTCATCCCCTTGGCCGATACTATAAAACAATACAAATTTTGCTACACACAAATACACAGTGTATCCGCCCCTGTGGACATATGAAAAATCATTGCGTTATTGCATCTAAAATCTTAAAGTAGTACTCCGGTTATATAAAGTTATCCCCTATCCACAAGATAGGGAATCACTATCAGATCTGTGGGGGTACTACTGCTTGGACAACCACAGCTCACGAGAACCAGGGCCCTGTTCCCCATGGAGCCCCCTGAAATGGACGAGAGCAGCTGGTCAGAAAAACACGCCGCTGCTCTAATCATTTCTATGGGCGTACCATAGATAGCCGAGTACAGAGCTCCTACCGCTGGAGCAATCTGATACTTATCCTCTATCCTGTGGATAGGGGATAATGTTCTAGAACTGGAATACCCCTTTAAGGGGCATTCACACAACTGCATCTGTTTTGTGTTCAGAAAATTGCGAATCTGCAAAACATGGACACTGACCGGGTGCGTTCCGCATTTTGCGGATCAGCACGTCCCGCCCTTTGTTAGAAAGGCCTATTCTTGTCCACAAAGCAGGGCTGCGGAATGGACATACGCATCTTTTGCACCCCCATTGAAATGAATAGGTCCGCATCCCATCTGCAAAAATACGTATCAAAAGCAGACCGAAAATACGGTCATGTGAATTCCCCCTTAATGAGTACATCCAGGGAGACTCTCCTGCCCAAACTGACATCAGGGATGATAAGACACAACGGTAAAGTTGCTGAGGTTAATGAAGTTATCGAGGAAAGGAGTTGGTAGACTCCTGCCCACAGCATGCACACAGAAGGATGTTATGCACTCCGTACTCACAGATAAGTTGTGCTGCTCTCTCTTTGCTCTTGTAATCCACAATGTGCAGAAAATAGGAAATGTCAAGCTTATTTAAACCACATACAACTTACACAATAGCAGGAAAGACTACAGGGACCAGTAATGAGGGAGAACAGCAATGTGAGTCACAGGGCTGGCCTCCGATTGGGCAGAAAGTGATGAATAGAGAGGCTTATGCAACTCTCAATGGGACATGTTATACAACAGAGGTAACGTGCCACTCCAAAGAGGCTATAGGCGGTGGTTATGCACTTCTGTGAACCCTGTACATAGAAGGCATGAAGTGACAGAACTTTGTCTAATTTCACACACACACATTATATATATATATATATATATATATATATACACACACACACACATATAATATATTATATATAATATATTTTGTGTCTATTAGATTTACATTTTTATTTTTTTGAAAGTTTCTTAAGTATCGAGATGTTATAAACCATTATTCCCTTGAGTTGGGGGGAGGGGATGGTTACGGAAATGGGAGGGAGGAGGGGGTAGCATGTCGTCACTGTATGAGAGAAGAACAGGATTTACACACAGTGGGCCAGATTTATCATTCCTCTGACAGCTCACTCCACTTTCACATATGGCTAAAGTCAGTTTTAGCCAAGTCAGATTTATGATCGGCCCTTTAACCACCTCAGCCCCCAGTGCTTAAACACCCTGAAAGACCAGGCCACTTTTTACACTTCTGACCTACACTACTTTCACCGTTTATTGCTCGGTCATGCAACTTACCACCCAAATGAATTTTACCTCCTTTTTGTTCTCACTAATAGAGCTTTCATTTGGTGGTATTTCATTGCTGCTGACATTTTTACTTTTTTTGTTATTAATCGAAATCTAACGATTTTTTTGCAAAAAAATGACATTTTTCACTTTCAGTTGTAAAATTTTGCAAAAAAAACGACATCCATATAGAAATTTTGCTCTAAATTTATAGTTCTACATGTCTTTGATAAAAAAAAAAATGTTTGGGTAAAAAAAAAATGGTTTGGGTAAAAGTTATAGCGTTTACAAACTATGGTACAAAAATGTGAATTTCCGCTTTTTGAAGCAGCTCTGACTTTCTGAGCACCTGTCATGTTTCCTGAGGTTCTACAATGCCCAGACAGTACAAACACCCCACAAATGACCCCATTTCTGAAAGTACACACCCTAAGGTATTCGCTGATGGGCATAGTGAGTTCATAGAACTTTTTATTTTTTGTCACAAGTTAGCGGAAAATGATGATTTTTTTTTTTTTTTTCTTACAAAGTCTCATATTCCACTAACTTGTGACAAAAAAATAAAAAGTTCTATGAACTCACTATGCCCATCAGCGAATACCTTGGGGTCTCTTCTTTCCAAAATGGGGTCACTTGTGGGGTAGTTATACTGCCCTGGCATTCTAGGGGCCCAAATGTGTGGTAAGGAGTTTGAAATCAAATTCTGTAAAAAATGACCTGTGAAATCCGAAAGGTGCTCTTTGGAATATGGGCCCCTTTGCCCACCTAGGCTGCAAAAAAGTGTCACACATCTGGTATCTCCGTACTCAGGAGAAGGTGGGGAATGTGTTTTGGGGTGTCATTTTATATATACCCATGCTGGGTGAGAGAAATATCTTGGCAAAAGACAACTTTTCCCATTTTTTTATACAAAGTTGTCATTTGACCAAGATATTTATCTCACCCAGCATGGGTATATGTAAAAAGACACCCCAAAACACATTCCTCAACTTCTCCTGAATACGGGGATACCAGATGTGTGACACTTTTTTGCAGCCTAGGTGGGCAAAGGGGCCCATATTCCAAAGAGCACCTTTCGGATTTCACTCCTCATTTTTTCCTGAATTTGATTTCAAACTCCTTACCACACATTTGGGCCCCTAGAATACCAGGGCAGTATAACTACCCCACAAGTGACCCCATTTTGGAAAGAAGACACCCCAAGGTATTCCGTGAGGGGCATGGCGAGTTCCTAGAATTTTTTATTTTTTGTCACAAGTTAGTGGAAAATGAAAAAAAAAATTAAAAAAAAAAAATCATCATTTTCCACTAACTTGTGACAAAAAATAAAAACTTCCATGAACTCACTATGCCCATCAGCGAATACCTTGGGGTCTCTTCTTTCCAAAATGGGGTCACTTGTGGGGTAGTTATACTGCCCTGGCATTCTAGGGGCCCAAATGTGTGGTAAGTAGGTAAATGACCTGTGAAATCCGAAAGGTGCTCTTTGGAATGTGGGCCCCTTTGCCCACCTAGGCTGCAAAAAAGTGTCACACATCTGGTATCTCTGTATTCAGGAGAAGTTGAGGAATGTGTTTTGGGGTGTCTTTTTACATATACCCATGCTGGGTGAGATAAATATCTTGGTCAAATGCCAACTTTGTATAAAAAAATGGGAAAAGTTGTCTTTTGCCAAGATATTTCTCTCACCCAGCATGGGTATATGTAAAATGACACCCCAAAACACATTCCCCAACTTCTCCCGATTACGGAGATACCAGATGTGTGACACTTTTTTGCAGCCTAGGTGGGCAAAGGGGCCCATATTCCAAAGAGCACCTTTCGGATTTCACAGGTCATTTTTTACAGAATTTGATTTCAAACTCCTTACCACACATTTGGGCCCCTAGAATGCCAGGGCAGTATAACTACCCCACAAGTGACCCCATTTTGGAAAGAAGAGACCCCAAGGTATTCGCTGATGGGCATAGTGAGTTCATGGAACTTTTTATTTTTTGTCACAAGTTAGTGGAATATGAGACTTTGTATGAAAAAAAAAAAAAAAATAAGCATTTTCCACTAACTTGTGACAAAAAATAAAAAATTCTAGGAACTCGCCATGCCCCTCACGGAATACCTTGGGGTGTCTTCTTTCCAAAATGGGGTCACTTGTGGGGTAGTTATACTGCCCTGGCATTTTCCAGGGGCCCTAATGTGTGGTAAGTAGGTAAATGACCTGTGAAATCCTAAAGGTGCTCTTTGGAATATGGGCCCCTTTGCCCACCTAGGCTGCAAAAAAGTGTCACACATGTGGTATCGCCGTATTCAGGAGAAGTTGGGGAATGTGTTTTGGGGTGTCATTTTACATATACCCATGCTGGGTGAGAGAAATATCTTGGCAAAAGACAACTTTTCCCATTTTTTTATACAAAGTTGGCATTTGACCAAGATATTTCTCTCACCCAGCATGGGTATATGTAAAATGACACCCCAAAACACATTCCCCAACTTCTCCTGAGTACGGCGATACCAGATGTGTGACACTTTTTTGCAGCCTAGATGCGCAAAGGTGCCCAAATTCCTTTTAGGAGGGCATTTTTAGACATTTGGATACCAGACTTCTTCTCACGCTTTGGGGCCCCTAGAATGCCAGGGCAGTATAAATACCCCACATGTGACCCCATTTTGGAAAGAAGACACCCCAAGGTATTCAATGAGGGGCATGGCGAGTTCATAGAAATTTTTTTTTTTTGGCACAAGTTAGCGGAAATTGATACTTTTAATTTTTTTCTCACAAAGTCTCCCGTTCCGCTAACTTGGGACAAAAATTTCAATCTTTCATGGACTCAATATGCCCCTCACGGAATACCTGGGGGTGTCTTCTTTCCGAAATGGGGTCACATGTGGGGTATTTATACTGCCCTGGCATTCTAGGGGCCCTAAAGCGTGAGAAGAAGTCTGGAATATAAATGTCTAAAAAATTTTACGCATTTGGATTCCGTGAGGGGTATGGTGAGTTCATGTGAGATTTTATTTTTTGACACAAGTTAGTGGAATATGAGACTTTGTAAGAAAAAAATAAATAAATTCCGCTAACTTGGGCCAAAAAAATATCTGAATGGAGCCTTACAGAGGGGTGATCAATGACAGGGGGGTGATCAATGACAGGGGGGTTGATCAATGACAGGGGGGTTGATCAATGACAGGGGGGTGATCAATGACAGGGGGGTGATCAGGGAGTCTATATGGGGTGATAACCACAGTCATTGATCACGCCCGTGTAAGGCTTCA
The DNA here is from genome assembly GCF_905171765.1 of Bufo bufo. Taxonomy (NCBI): domain Eukaryota; kingdom Metazoa; phylum Chordata; class Amphibia; order Anura; family Bufonidae; genus Bufo; species Bufo bufo. The sequence goes on from NC_053392.1 coordinate 553,636,707, forward strand.
TTCAGACGTCCGGATGCGTTTTGCGGATCCGATCCATCTATCAGTGCATCTGTAAAAATCATGCGGACATCTGAATGGAGCTTTACAGGGGGGTAATCAATGACAGGGGGGTAATCAATGACAGGGGGGTGATCAGGGAGTCTATATGGGGTGATCACCACAGTCATTGATCATGCCCCTGTAAGGCTTCATTCAGACGTCCGGATGCGTTTTGCGGATCCGATCCATCTATCAGTGCATCCGTAAAAATCATGCGGACGTCTGAATGGAGCTTTACAGGGGGGTAATCAATGACAGGGGGGTGATCAGGGAGTCTATATGGGGTGATCACCACAGTCATTGATCACGCCCCTGTAAGGCTTCATTCAGACGTCCGGATGCGTTTTGCGGATCCGATCCATCTATCAGTGCATCCGTAAAAATCATGCGGACGTCTGAATGGAGCTTTACAGGGGGGTAATCAATGACAGGGGGGTAATCAATGACAGGGGGGTGATCAGGGAGTCTATATGGGGTGATCACCACAGTCATTGATCATGCCCCTGTAAGGCTTCATTCAGACGTCCGGATGCGTTTTGCGGATCCGATCCATCTATCAGTGCATCCGTAAAAATCATGCTGACGTCTGAATGGAGCTTTACAGGGGGGTAATCAATGACAGGGGGGTGATCACCACAGTCATTGATCATGCCCCTGTAAGGCTTCATTCAGACGACCGGATGCGTTTTGCGGATCCGATCCATGTATCAGTGCATCCGTAAAAATCATGCGGACATCTGAATGGAGCTTTACAGGGGGGTGATCAGGGAGTCTATATGGGGTGATCACCACAGTCATTGATCATGCCCCTGTAAGGCTTCATTCAGACGTCCGGATGCGTTTTGCGGATCCGATCCATCTATCAGTGGATCCGTAAAAATCATGCGGACGTCTGAATGGAGCTTTACAGGGGGGTAATCAATGACAGGGGGGTAATCAATGACAGGGGGGTGATCAGGGAGTCTATATGGGGTGATCACCACAGTCATTGATCACGCCCCTGTAAGGCTTCATTCAGACGTCCGGATGCGTTTTGCGGATCCGATCCATCTATCAGTGGATCCGTAAAAATCATGCGGACGTCTGAATGGAGCTTTACAGGGGGTTGATCAATGACAGGGGGGTAATCAATGACAGGGGGGTGATCAGGGAGTCTATATGGGGTGATCAGGGGTGATTAGGGGTGATCAGGGGCTAATAAGGGGTTAATAAGTGACGGGGGGGGGGGGTGTAGTGTAGTGTAGTGTAGTGGTGCTTGGTGCTACTTTACTGAGCTACCTGTGTCCTCTGGTGGTCGATCCAAACAAAGGGGACCACCAGAGGACCAGGTAGCAGGTATATTAGACGCTGTTATCAAAACAGCGTCTAATATACCTGTTAGGGGTTAAAAAAAACACATCTCCAGCCTGCCAGCGAACGATCGCCGCTGGCAGGCTGGAGATCAACTCTCTTACCTTCCGTTCCTGTGAGCGCGCGCGCCTGTGTGCGCGCGTTCACAGGAAGTCTCGCGTCTCGCGAGATGACGCGTATATGCGTGACTGTGCGCAGGGCTGCCACCTCCGGAACGCGATCCTGCGTTAGGCGGTCCGGAGGTGGTTAAGACTGTAATAAATGTGGTTTGACGGTAGCAGTTTATCCGTCAGTAAGCAGCTTTACAAAAGTCGCACATCTTTACAAAAAAGTCGCACGTTTTTATGAAAAAGTCGCATGTTCTATTAAAAAGTCTCATAAGATAAGCATGGTCCTCACTGGAGTGAAATTGCGACTTTTTTGCGACTTTTTAAATAGTCCCAATAGTAAATCTGTCTAGAGATTCATTTACATAAGAAGACACGCCCACTTTCAGAAAACTGGCGAGCATAGTGCAGAGCAGAAAAAAAGTCGCAAATTTGTGCGCAGTTTTAGCGCTTGGGACTATTTTTGGGACTTTTTCACTCCATTATTCTGACCTGAGCTAATGATAAATCTGGCCCAAAGTCTTCTGCAATAGATTTGATCAGGGAAAGGAGACCCCTATATATGTAGAAGTCCAGTATGCCAATGCAACCCATCCATGAAATATAAGGGTAGTCATAATCTCAACATATTTTCGAGTTCCATTGATAAGGGTACATAATTGAGCTTATAGAGGTCTGACAGGGATTTGGATTTCTAAATAAGTGGGAAAGGAGAGTGGACCTGTGCTAAGTGGACAGTACGGTCAGGGAAAGCGATGTTAAAAGGGTTGTCTCATCTGAGACAATGGGACTCACACCTATATCGAGAACGAAACCCCAAAAGTGGTGGTGGATGCACTGTGCATGTGCAGACACCCTCCATTCATTTCAATATAGCTGGCTCGGCTATTTCCGTTGGACCAATAGAAGTGAATGGGAGCGGTGACCGGTCATGTGCGGTGCGCTCCCATTCACTTCTATGGGAGAGCGATTGGTAGTGGCTGGACCGGATTCCTCCAGCCACAACTTTACGAGCTTCATTCTCGATATAGGTGCAGGTCCTAGAGATATGCCCCCATTGTCTCAGATGAGACAACCACTTTAAGTATTTTAGATTTTGATATATTAACCTTGAAATTAGATAAAGCACCACAATCTTCCAGTTGTTTGGTAAGATATGGTAAATCTGAAATGGGATTGGATAGGAGAAATAATATATCATCCAGCAAATGCTACAAATTTAAGCTGAAGAGATCCTATCTTGAACCCAGAAATATTGGGATCTTGTCATATTTTTTTGAAGAAGGGTTTTGCAACTAGGAAAAATAGGGAAGGGGAAAGAGTGCATACCTGTCGAGTGCCATTGGCAATGTTGAAGGGGAAGACAGGGTGACATTTAACTTCAGTCCAGCGTGTGGTTGCACGTAAAGGGAGAGAACTGTTGTAATAAAAGAGGGAGTGAAATTAAATTTGGCTAGGGTAGCCTGCATCAATGACCAGCTAACCCAGCCAAATGCCTTCTCAGTGTCAATTCCCAAGAGGGCTAGCGAATGTTTATGCTTATGGGTGTATATTTAGTTGTCTCTACCTTCCCACCCCTGAACAAAGCCCGCCTGTTCCTTGCTAATAAGCCGAGGCAGAATAGATCAAAGCGTCACACCAGTAGCTTAGCCCAGATCTTTGTATCTACTGTATATTCAAAAGAAATATGTGGGCAATTACTGCCACAAGACTGGTGGTCCTTGCCATATTTGGGGATCAGAGTGATGTGATCCTCTTGAGTTTGTCTTGGCAAAGAACCACTTTGAAGGAGAGTGTAACAAACTGATAAGAGATGTGTAGTGTCCCACTACGTAAAGGTCAATTGGGTCATGTTGTTCTCCACCTCCTGTGGAACATGGTCATGGTGTTTGGTATTGCATTGTAATGCATATTTTCATGTTATTTCCTGTGTACCAGGCCTGCTAGGGGTGTAGTTTCTCCTCCTAAGCTGTAGAGGGAGCTAGGGAACCCCTTAGTATATGTAGACAGGCCCAGTCCAGGGAGAGGGGTGTGGTTAGAAGCCAGAATTCACTTCAGCCAGGCAGGAGCTGAGGTCCAGCTTGTAACATGCAGCTAGATAGCCCAGGTTCCTAACCTGCGTCCAGGAGAAGAAGGTTCCTCCTGAAGTTATCCTGCATCTAGCAAAGTACAGAGCAGTGCTAATCGTATCCAGCCAAGTAGAAAGCTGAAAGGCAGAAGTTTATTTACAGCAAGAGGATTTATACCAGAGGAAGGTTTCCCTACCCAAGGATAAAGCCAGCTATTAGGCATTCGGGCCTTGGAGAAAGTCAGACAGGATTCTGCAGAAAGTACAGCCTGATCTGTGAGTTTATTCCCTCGGAGTTATCTTGCTAGGATTCCACCTGCCATTTATGTAAAGCCTGCCTGTTACCAAATCTACTTCCTATGGAACTGTTTGAAGCTTGTATATAGTTGAACTGTTCAGTAAAGAGGAATTCTAGTTCACTACAATCGTGTGTACCTCCATTATTATAACTCCTAACAAATCGGTGTGCCACCGTTTCCGGCACTGGCGCCACGAACTGTAAGGGATCTTGCCACAGGCACGCTAAACTTTCAACACCCAGGGCACCTCACCAATCACCTGGCCTGTTCCCAATATCTAGAGAGTGCCCCAGAGGATCTACTTGCCAGCCTCTTTATCACTGCTGTACGCCTGCCCAGGGTATACTACAAACTGTGAGTACTAAGAGCAACCTTCGGTTTGTTAACTGACCCCCGTGACCTCACATTCGCTCACCCTGAAGGACTGGCGTACTGCAGATGCAGCATAAGATAGATTCAAACTTTTGGTAATACAAGAGTGGGAAACGATCCGGTCCCGGGCTTTTCCCCAGGGGGAAATCTGTGAATAACAAAGTGACGTTCCTGTGAAGTAATGGGCCCTGTAAGGGATTGGATCTCTTCAAGAGTCAAAGAGGGTAGATGAAGGGAAACCAGATGGGAGGAATGATCCATGGGTGAATTAGAATTGTTGGGGCCCTGGAGATTATAGAGGCAAGAAAAAAAAAAGGAGCGGAATGCCTAGCAATGTCAGCTGTATGTGAATGCAGAAGACCTTGATTGTCCTTAGTAGCAGTAATAACTGGTCATCCCCTGTTTTTTTTTTATGAGGGAGGACATAAGTTTACCTCATTTGTCTCCATGAATGTATAGTTTACAAAATACATGTGTTGCTTCACGTGCCACAGGTCAAGGAGCTGTCAAGAAGCTTAAGGCTACATGCACACAAACATTGTTTGTTTCCGTGTCTGTTCCGTTTTTTTGCAGATAAGATGCGGACCCATTCATTTCAATGGGTCCGCAAAAAATGCGGACAGCACACCGTGTGCTGTCCGCATCAGTATGCCCATTCCGTAGCCCCACAAAAAAAAATAGAACATGTCCTATTCTTGTCCGTTTTAGGCATTGTTACAATGGATCCGGGAAAAAAAAAAAAAGGAACGGATGGCATACGGATGTCATTGTTTTTTTTTTTTTTGTAGACCGCAAAACACATACGGTCATGTGCATGTAGCCTAAAGGGGACCTTTCACTAGTGTTGATCGAGCACCAAAGTGCTCGGGGGCTCTGGTAGAACACTTTGCGGCGCTCGGGTGCTCTACAGAGCTGCACAGGGATCGCGGAAGCATGGAACGGAACCTCAGAAAGCACTCCGCAGTGCCTCCGCTTCGCTCCGCTCCGTGGTTCCACTCCGCATCTCCGGACCTGCGGACCCATCGAAATGAATGGGTCCGCATCAGTGATGAGGAACGGCCACGGAATGGGACCCGTGTATTACGGATCCGCAAATGCGGTCCGCAATACGGGCACGGGCTTCACACATTCCATAGCCATTCCGCATCACGGATGCGGACCCATCCATTTCAATGGGTCCGCAAATCCGGAGATGCAGAACGGTGCGGAACGCAACCATGGAACGGAACACCACGGAAGCACCACGGAGTGCCCTCCGAGGCTCCGCTCCGTGCCTCCGCACCACAAAAAGACAGAGCCCGCTCCATCCTTTTGCGGAACAGTGGGATCGCTGACCCATTCAAGTGAATGGGGCCGCGATCCCCATGTGGCTGCCACGCGGCAGGTGCCCGTCCCCAGCGGACCGCAATTTGCGGTCCACAGCACGGGCTTCACACGTCGTGTGGCAGGCTCTGTCTTGGTTCCAGCAGGCTTTGGCATAAACTGGCAGGCAAATTCAATAACTCTGCTTTCTCTCTTTCTCTGCTGTACTGACAGGCTTGCTGAATTACTTGGCTTTCTTTCTTTGTGCTGCACTAAACTCTGCTTAAGTCTGGTTTCTGTACTTCTGATCTGCTCTGGTATCCTTCGATAGGGTGCCCTCGACTGTTATTCCCCTCCTGACACTCAGTAAAACTTATCTTCAGCCAAAGAACTCTTCCTCTTGCTGATTTCTCTTATTGTGGCCGAAGAACTATTCCTCGGTCCCCTATGGCTTCCAGACATCTTTCTCCATGGCCAGCAGAGCTTAGAGTGCCCTGGCTGGTGTAGGCATGCCTGAGTGTGTCCCACCTTGCTCCTCTCCTGTCTAGCTTAGAACTAGTGAAACACAGAGAGGAAATGCACCAAACAGAAATGCTACTGACTATACTGGGAAGTCATACATGCAGGTATTAAAAGCTGAGACTTTCGCCAATATGTTCCAGTCAGGAAGATATCGGAGCCCATCAATGCACCACGTCACGGTCACTCAGCATGGCAAAGGGTCCTAGCCGCTACTCTAACTATGGTGTGAACATGGTCTGGGGGTGATATAATTCAGCACACAGCCAAGCCTCCACACAAAGGCCCAGCATGAATACTGTGGTAGTACAATGTGAATGAGGCCAGGCCGTGAGCCACACCTATGCCAGACCATGTGATGGAAGTTACCAGGTGCAGCAGAGTGTCCAAACACACTCAAATCTAACAAGACAAAAACACAGAAATGAAGTGGCAATTCTGGAGGAGCCGCTCAGCCCCTGACACTGTGGCGTGTCTTTTATTGGGGGAGCAGCTCCACCGCATGTGGACCGCAATAATCGACTAACCCCAGCAAAATATGCATACAATGGAGGACGTCGACGCGGTCCACATGCACCACAAGAGCAAACTACACAGAATGTAGCAAATAAACATATGAAACACAGAGAGGAAATGCACCAAACAGAAATGCTACTGACTATACTGGGAAGTCATACATGCAGGTATTAAAAGCTGAGACTTTCGCCAATATGTTCCAGTCAGGAAGATATCGGAGCCCATCAATGCACCACGTCACGGTCACTCAGCATGGCAAAGGGTCCTAGCCGCTACTCTAACTATGGTGTGAACATGGTCTGGGGGTGATATAATTCAGCACACAGCCAAGCCTCCACACAAAGGCCCAGCATGAATACTGTGGTAGTACAATGTGAATGAGGCCAGGCCGTGAGCCACACCTATGCCAGACCATGTGATGGAAGTTACCAGGTGCAGCAGAGTGTCCAAACACACTCAAATCTAACAAGACAAAAACACAGAAATGAAGTGGCAATTCTGGAGGAGCCGCTCAGCCCCTGACACTGTGGCGTGTCTTTTATTGGGGGAGCAGCTCCACCGCATGTGGACCGCAATAATCGACTAACCCCAGCAAAATATGCATACAATGGAGGACGTCGACGCGGTCCACATGCACCACAAGAGCAAACTACACAGAATGTAGCAAATAAACATATGAAACACAGAGAGGAAATGCACCAAACAGAAATGCTACTGACTATACTGGGAAGTCATACATGCAGGTATTAAAAGCTGAGACTTTCGCCAATATGTTCCAGTCAGGAAGATATCGGAGCCCATCAATGCACCACGTCACGGTCACTCAGCATGGCAAAGGGTCCTAGCCGCTACTCTAACTATGGTGTGAACATGGTCTGGGGGTGATATAATTCAGCACACAGCCAAGCCTCCACACAAAGGCCCAGCATGAATACTGTGGTAGTACAATGTGAATGAGGCCAGGCCGTGAGCCACACCTATGCCAGACCATGTGATGGAAGTTACCAGGTGCAACAGAGTGTCCAAACACACTCAAATCTAACAAGACAAAAACACAGAAATGAAGTGGCAATTCTGGAGGAGCCGCTCAGCCCCTGACACTGTGGCGTGTCTTTTATTGGGGGAGCAGCTCCACCGCATGTGGACCGCAATAATCGACTAACCCCAGCAAAATATGCATACAATGGAGGACGTCGACGCGGTCCACATGCACCACAAGAGCAAACTACACAGAATGTAGCAAATAAACATATGAAACACAGAGAGGAAATGCACCAAACAGAAATGCTACTGACTATACTGGGAAGTCATACATGCAGGTATTAAAAGCTGAGACTTTCGCCAATATCTTCCAGTCAGGAAGATATCGGAGCCCATCAATGCACCACGTCACGGTCACTCAGCATGGCAAAGGGTCCTAGCCGCTACTCTAACTATGGTGTGAACATGGTCTGGGGGTGATATAATTCAGCACACAGCCAAGCCTCCACACAAAGGCCCAGCATGAATACTGTGGTAGTACAATGTGAATGAGGCCAGGCCGTGAGCCACACCTATGCCAGACCATGTGATGGAAGTTACCAGGTGCAGCAGAGTGTCCAAACACACTCAAATCTAACAAGACAAAAACACAGAAATGAAGTGGCAATTCTGGAGGAGCCGCTCAGCCCCTGACACTGTGGCGTGTCTTTTATTGGGGGAGCAGCTCCACCGCATGTGGACCGCAATAATCGACTAACCCCAGCAAAATATGCATACAATGGAGGACGTCGACGCGGTCCACATGCACCACAAGAGCAAACTACACAGAATGTAGCAAATAAACATATGAAACACAGAGAGGAAATGCACCAAACAGAAATGCTACTGACTATACTGGGAAGTCATACATGCAGGTATTAAAAGCTGAGACTTTCGCCAATATGTTCCAGTCAGGAAGATATCGGAGCCCATCAATGCACCACGTCACGGTCACTCAGCATGGCAAAGGGTCCTAGCCGCTACTCTAACTATGGTGTGAACATGGTCTGGGGGTGATATAATTCAGCACACAGCCAAGCCTCCACACAAAGGCCCAGCATGAATACTGTGGTAGTACAATGTGAATGAGGCCAGGCCGTGAGCCACACCTATGCCAGACCATGTGATGGAAGTTACCAGGTGCAGCAGAGTGTCCAAACACACTCAAATCTAACAAGACAAAAACACAGAAATGAAGTGGCAATTCTGGAGGAGCCGCTCAGCCCCTGACACTGTGGCGTGTCTTTTATTGGGGGAGCAGCTCCACCGCATGTGGACCGCAATAATCGACTAACCCCAGCAAAATATGCATACAATGGAGGACGTCGACGCGGTCCACATGCACCACAAGAGCAAACTACACAGAATGTAGCAAATAAACATATGAAACACAGAGAGGAAATGCACCAAACAGAAATGCTACTGACTATACTGGGAAGTCATACATGCAGGTATTAAAAGCTGAGACTTTCGCCAATATGTTCCAGTCAGGAAGATATCGGAGCCCATCAATGCACCACGTCACGGTCACTCAGCATGGCAAAGGGTCCTAGCCGCTACTCTAACTATGGTGTGAACATGGTCTGGGGGTGATATAATTCAGCACACAGCCAAGCCTCCACACAAAGGCCCAGCATGAATACTGTGGTAGTACAATGTGAATGAGGCCAGGCCGTGAGCCACACCTATGCCAGACCATGTGATGGAAGTTACCAGGTGCAGCAGAGTGTCCAAACACACTCAAATCTAACAAGACAAAAACACAGAAATGAAGTGGCAATTCTGGAGGAGCCGCTCAGCCCCTGACACTGTGGCGTGTCTTTTATTGGGGGAGCAGCTCCACCGCATGTGGACCGCAATAATCGACTAACCCCAGCAAAATATGCATACAATGGAGGACGTCGACGCGGTCCACATGCACCACAAGAGCAAACTACACAGAATGTAGCAAATAAACATATGAAACACAGAGAGGAAATGCACCAAACAGAAATGCTACTGACTATACTGGGAAGTCATACATGCAGGTATTAAAAGCTGAGACTTTCGCCAATATGTTCCAGTCAGGAAGATATCGGAGCCCATCAATGCACCACGTCACGGTCACTCAGCATGGCAAAGGGTCCTAGCCGCTACTCTAACTATGGTGTGAACATGGTCTGGGGGTGATATAATTCAGCACACAGCCAAGCCTCCACACAAAGGCCCAGCATGAATACTGTGGTAGTACAATGTGAATGAGGCCAGGCCGTGAGCCACACCTATGCCAGACCATGTGATGGAAGTTACCAGGTGCAGCAGAGTGTCCAAACACACTCAAATCTAACAAGACAAAAACACAGAAATGAAGTGGCAATTCTGGAGGAGCCGCTCAGCCCCTGACACTGTGGCGTGTCTTTTATTGGGGGAGCAGCTCCACCGCATGTGGACCGCAATAATCGACTAACCCCAGCAAAATATGCATACAATGGAGGACGTCGACGCGGTCCACATGCACCACAAGAGCAAACTACACAGAATGTAGCAAATAAACATATGAAACACAGAGAGGAAATGCACCAAACAGAAGTAGCGGCTAGGAGTAGCGGCTAGGACCCTTTGCCATGCTGAGTGACCGTGACGTGGTGCATTGATGGGCTCCGATATCTTCCTGACTGGAACATATTGGCGAAAGTCTCAGCTTTTAATACCTGCATGTATGACTTCCCAGTATAGTCAGTAGCATTTCTGTTTGGTGCATTTCCTCTCTGTGTTTCATATGTTTATTTGCTACATTCTGTGTAGTTTGCTCTTGTGGTGCATGTGGACCGCGTCGACGTCCTCCATTGTATGCATATTTTGCTGGGGTTAGTCGATTATTGCGGTCCACATGCGGTGGAGCTGCTCCCCCAATAAAAGACACGCCACAGTGTCAGGGGCTGAGCGGCTCCTCCAGAATTGCCACTTCATTTCTGTGTTTTTGTCTTGTTAGATTTGAGTGTGTTTGGACACTCTGCTGCACCTGGTAACTTCCATCACATGGTCTGGCATAGGTGTGGCTCACGGCCTGGCCTCATTCACATTGTACTACCACAGTATTCATGCTGGGCCTTTGTGTGGAGGCTTGGCTGTGTGCTGAATTATATCACCCCCAGACCATGTTCACACCATAGTTAGAGTAGCGGCTAGGACCCTTTGCCATGCTGAGTGACCGTGACGTGGTGCATTGATGGGCTCCGATATCTTCCTGACTGGAACATATTGGCGAAAGTCTCAGCTTTTAATACCTGCATGTATGACTTCCCAGTATAGTCAGTAGCATTTCTGTTTGGTGCATTTCCTCTCTGTGTTTCATATGTTTATTTGCTACATTCTGTGTAGTTTGCTCTTGTGGTGCATGTGGACCGCGTCGACGTCCTCCATTGTATGCATATTTTGCTGGGGTTAGTCGATTATTGCGGTCCACATGCGGTGGAGCTGCTCCCCCAATAAAAGACACGCCACAGTGTCAGGGGCTGAGCGGCTCCTCCAGAATTGCCACTTCATTTCTGTGTTTTTGTCTTGTTAGATTTGAGTGTGTTTGGACACTCTGCTGCACCTGGTAACTTCCATCACATGGTCTGGCATAGGTGTGGCTCACGGCCTGGCCTCATTCACATTGTACTACCACAGTATTCATGCTGGGCCTTTGTGTGGAGGCTTGGCTGTGTGCTGAATTATATCACCCCCAGACCATGTTCACACCATAGTTAGAGTAGCGGCTAGGACCCTTTGCCATGCTGAGTGACCGTGACGTGGTGCATTGATGGGCTCCGATATCTTCCTGACTGGAACATATTGGCGAAAGTCTCAGCTTTTAATACCTGCATGTATGACTTCCCAGTATAGTCAGTAGCATTTCTGTTTGGTGCATTTCCTCTCTGTGTTTCATATGTTTATTTGCTACATTCTGTGTAGTTTGCTCTTGTGGTGCATGTGGACCGCGTCGACGTCCTCCATTGTATGCATATTTTGCTGGGGTTAGTCGATTATTGCGGTCCACATGCGGTGGAGCTGCTCCCCCAATAAAAGACACGCCACAGTGTCAGGGGCTGAGCGGCTCCTCCAGAATTGCCACTTCATTTCTGTGTTTTTGTCTTGTTAGATTTGAGTGTGTTTGGACACTCTGCTGCACCTGGTAACTTCCATCACATGGTCTGGCATAGGTGTGGCTCACGGCCTGGCCTCATTCACATTGTACTACCACAGTATTCATGCTGGGCCTTTGTGTGGAGGCTTGGCTGTGTGCTGAATTATATCACCCCCAGACCATGTTCACACCATAGTTAGAGTAGCGGCTAGGACCCTTTGCCATGCTGAGTGACCGTGACGTGGTGCATTGATGGGCTCCGATATCTTCCTGACTGGAACATATTGGCGAAAGTCTCAGCTTTTAATACCTGCATGTATGACTTCCCAGTATAGTCAGTAGCATTTCTGTTTGGTGCATTTCCTCTCTGTGTTTCATATGTTTATTTGCTACATTCTGTGTAGTTTGCTCTTGTGGTGCATGTGGACCGCGTCGACGTCCTCCATTGTATGCATATTTTGCTGGGGTTAGTCGATTATTGCGGTCCACATGCGGTGGAGCTGCTCCCCCAATAAAAGACACGCCACAGTGTCAGGGGCTGAGCGGCTCCTCCAGAATTGCCACTTCATTTCTGTGTTTTTGTCTTGTTAGATTTGAGTGTGTTTGGACACTCTGCTGCACCTGGTAACTTCCATCACATGGTCTGGCATAGGTGTGGCTCACGGCCTGGCCTCATTCACATTGTACTACCACAGTATTCATGCTGGGCCTTTGTGTGGAGGCTTGGCTGTGTGCTGAATTATATCACCCCCAGACCATGTTCACACCATAGTTAGAGTAGCGGCTAGGACCCTTTGCCATGCTGAGTGACCGTGACGTGGTGCATTGATGGGCTCCGATATCTTCCTGACTGGAACATATTGGCGAAAGTCTCAGCTTTTAATACCTGCATGTATGACTTCCCAGTATAGTCAGTAGCATTTCTGTTTGGTGCATTTCCTCTCTGTGTTTCATATGTTTATTTGCTACATTCTGTGTAGTTTGCTCTTGTGGTGCATGTGGACCGCGTCGACGTCCTCCATTGTATGCATATTTTGCTGGGGTTAGTCGATTATTGCGGTCCACATGCGGTGGAGCTGCTCCCCCAATAAAAGACACGCCACAGTGTCAGGGGCTGAGCGGCTCCTCCAGAATTGCCACTTCATTTCTGTGTTTTTGTCTTGTTAGATTTGAGTGTGTTTGGACACTCTGCTGCACCTGGTAACTTCCATCACATGGTCTGGCATAGGTGTGGCTCACGGCCTGGCCTCATTCACATTGTACTACCACAGTATTCATGCTGGGCCTTTGTGTGGAGGCTTGGCTGTGTGCTGAATTATATCACCCCCAGACCATGTTCACACCATAGTTAGAGTAGCGGCTAGGACCCTTTGCCATGCTGAGTGACCGTGACGTGGTGCATTGATGGGCTCCGATATCTTCCTGACTGGAACATATTGGCGAAAGTCTCAGCTTTTAATACCTGCATGTATGACTTCCCAGTATAGTCAGTAGCATTTCTGTTTGGTGCATTTCCTCTCTGTGTTTCATATGTTTATTTGCTACATTCTGTGTAGTTTGCTCTTGTGGTGCATGTGGACCGCGTCGACGTCCTCCATTGTATGCATATTTTGCTGGGGTTAGTCGATTATTGCGGTCCACATGCGGTGGAGCTGCTCCCCCAATAAAAGACACGCCACAGTGTCAGGGGCTGAGCGGCTCCTCCAGAATTGCCACTTCATTTCTGTGTTTTTGTCTTGTTAGAACTAGAACTAACTGGAAACTCCTGCCCCACCCTACCAACAGGAAGCAGGAATGTCCCACTTCTGCTCAAAGGGGGGAGAATGGAATGGCGAGTTCCATTCTATCTAACTATACCTCTGCAATTTGCACTACCACCTGCTGGTAAACCAGGCACATTACATGTAATCAACAGTTGCATAACAAGATTCGGAATGCACAGTGTAGAGGACCTGGAAAGAAATACAAAAAATGGCATTTAGGTTAGACCATTAAAGATCGTAGCAGGGTGTAGGAGTGGTAACACCACTCCGGGGTGTTACACTACCACGGACCATAACTTATGGTCTGTGGTAGCGGAATCCATAACGTAATTCTTAGATAACCCGAACTGGAACCTTGTACGCCAAACTTGAAGACACAAGTTCGCTCATCCCTATTAAGAATCATTAGTAGTGAGCTTGGCTTTTAATCTCAAAGCCTTTTCACAGAATTAATGATGAACCTTATGTCTATATAGAAAATATCTACAAGAAATGCTTACATCTAATTCTTCGTTATGGACCTTACGTTCCCAATCTGCATTCCTTGCCGGTTTTCCCTCTTTTTTAATACCTGTCACGCTTACGCTTAGTGAATCAATGTTGCCAGTGTGTACCTGTATAAAATGATGAGACGCTGCAGAAGTATGTCATGTTCCCAGGTATTGTATGTCCCACACCTGTTCTCCGGTTCGCTTACATAATAGTCACACAGGGCACCCTACATACTGTAATGTACATACACGTAGCTTGCACTATGTACAATAAACTATTTGGATGTGCACTCTATGTAACACTTCCTCACAGGTTTTTTTTTGCCTTCCTCTGGATCAACTTGCAGGATGACAGGCTGAACTGGATGGACAAATGTCTTTTTTCGGCCTTATGTACTATGTTACTATGTTATGTACTATGTTACTATGTTACTTCATATAATAAGTCTGATTTGTACTGTTCAATTTAATCATCTTTGTTTCAGACATAAAACTTACATAAAGTACGTTGTACATTTCCACATTTATAGGTGCCTTTAACCCTCTCAAGACCAGGTAATTTTTTCTTTTTTTTTTTCTTTTCGTTTTTTTTACTCCAAGCCCTCTTAAAGCCATAACATTTTTCTTTTTTCATTCATATACTGTAGCTGTGTGAGGGCTTGATTTTTGCGGGACAAGATGTACTTTCTAATGGTACCATTTACGGTTGCATACAAAGCGGTGGGAAAACAAATTGGGTGGAACTATAAAAAAAACAAAAAAACACCATTCTGCCACTTTTTTGAGTTTTTTTTTCACAGTTTCCTATGCAGTAAAACTGACCTGTTACTTTTATTCTCTGGGTCAGTATAAAAAAAATTAAAAAACTTTGCATTGCTGTATTCATACTCCCATAACTTTTTTATTCTTATGCCTATGGCGCTGTGTGAAGGCAAATTTTTTGCTGTACTTTTCACTGGTACAATTCTGAGTGTTCGATTTTTTTATCACTTTTTGACGACTTTTTCTGTTTCGCCACTCGCCATAAATATTTTTATATTTTAATAGCATGGGCATTTTCGCATGCAGCAATGTCCGTGATGTTAATTTTTTTTAATTATTTATGTATTTTTGGTAAAAGGGGGGGGGGCGATTTGAATTTTTATCTTTTTTATATTTTTTATATTCTTTTACACTTTGTAATAATTCCCATAGAGAACTATAACAAGCAATCCTTAGATTGCTTTTCTCATAGACTTCAATGTATTAGCATTGGAGTTTATGAGAATCATACTACGTTCTTATGGAGCCCTGCCATAGGCAGGCTCTCCATAGGAGCTAATGTATGGCAGCCCGATACCACTCCTGAGTACAGAGGCTGCCAAACACTACATCCATCTCCCCTGAACATC
The DNA here is from genome assembly GCF_905171765.1 of Bufo bufo. Lineage (NCBI taxonomy): Eukaryota > Metazoa > Chordata > Amphibia > Anura > Bufonidae > Bufo > Bufo bufo. Next base: position 553,652,052 of record NC_053392.1, read on the forward strand.
GCCGGGGGGAGCTGGTACATGGCCAGGAACACGCAGTCTTTAACTTCCCAGATGCCTTGGTTTGACCACGGCATCTGAGGGGTTAAATGTATGTGATTGACGTCATCACCGATCGCATATTACAGTTACAAAATCAGAAATACAAATACACAATGTGCAGGACCTGGAATAAATACACATAATGACATTAAATCAACCATAGAAGATAGTGTAGGGGTGTAAAAGGTGGTAATGCACCTCTGGGGCGTTACATTCCCCAACACTTAAGAGTCAAGCCACCCTCGGCTTGTGCTTAGGGTAAATATAAGTATGCTCTCAGGGTACCTGGAAAAAGTGCTGCATGAAAATACAGACATACACAGACTAACATACAGTCAGGTCCATAAATATTGGGACATCTACACAATTCTAATATTTTTGGCCCTTTACACCACCACAATGGATTTGAAATGAAACGAACAAGATGTGCTTTAACTGCAGACTGTCAGCTTTAATTTGAGGGCATCCAAATCAGGTGAACGGTGCAGGAATTACAACAGATTGCATATGTACCTCCCACTTGTTAAGGGACCAAAAGTAATGGGACAGAATAATCATAAATCAAACATTCACTTTTTAATACTTGGTTGAAAAATCCTTTGCAGTCAATTACAGCCTGAAGTCTGGAACGCATAGACATCACCAGACGCTGGGTTTCATCCCTGGTGATGCTCTGCCAGGCCTCTACTGCAACTGTCTTCAGTTCCTGCTTGTTCTTGGGGCATTTTCCCTTCAGTTTTGTCTTCAGCAAGTGAAATGCATGCTCAATCGGATTCAGGTCAGGTGATAGACTTGGCCATTGCATAACATTCCACTTTTTTCCCTTAAAAAACTTTTTGGTTGCTTTTGCAGTATGCTTTGGGTCATTGTCCATCTGCACTGTGAAGCGCCATCCAATGAGTTTGGAAGCATTTGGCTGAATATGAGCAGATAATATTGCCCGAAACACTTCAGAATTCATCCTGCTGCTTTTGTCAGCAGTCACATCATCAATAAATACAAGAGAACCAGTTCCATTGGCAGCCATACATGTCCACGCCATGACACTACCACCACCATGCTTCACTGATGAGGTGGTATGCTTAGGATCATGAGCAGTTCCTTTCCTTCTCCATACTCTTCTCTTCCCATCACTCTGGTACAAGTTGATCTTGGTCTCATCTGTCCATAGGATGTTGTTCCAGAACTGTGAAGGCTTTTTTAGATGTCGTTTGGAAAACTCTAATCTGGCCTTCCTGTTTTTGAGGCTCACCAATGGTTTACATCCTGTGGTGAACCCTCTGTATTCACTCTGGTGAGGTCTTCTCTTGATTGTTGACTTTGACACACATATACCTACCTCCTGGAGAGTGTTCTTGATCTGGGCAACTGTTGTGAAGGGTGTTTTCTTCCCCAGGGAAAGAATTCTTCGGTCATCCACCACAGTTGTTTTCCGTGGTCTTCCGGGTCTTTTGGTGTTGCTGAGCTCACCGGTGCGTTCCTTTTTTTTTTATGGGTACTTTCACACTTGCGGCAGGACGGATCCGACATGCTGTTCACCAGAGAGAACCGGCTCCTCCTTCTTGTTTAGTGTGTCCTAAGGCAACGGGTCCTGCCTTAAGCTACCTGGTCAGTCATCAAGGTGACCGTGCGAAAAGCTGTTTATAGACCTTGGTGCTTGGAACGGATTACAGGATGAAGCCACCCTTCTGTTTGCTGGCGTATCAAAGAATGTGGAGGGATTACAGTACATGACACCCCCCGCCCTCCATAGATGACTTTGGCCAGGTTGTCATGGAGTGTTGAGCACTTTGTGCAGTAAAGTGGTACTTAATAAAGTGAAGTACATGTATTTGGTTGGTTCGCTGCGAGAGGGAGAACCGTTGAAAGACACCCTACTCAGTCAGCAGCTTATAGGTAGCCGTCTTACAGTCGGGTCCATAAATATTGGGACCTCGACACAATTGTAACATTTTTGGCTCTGTACACCACCCCAATGGATTTGAAATGGAACTAACAAGATGTGCTTTAACTGCCAGCTTTAATTTTAGGGTATTTACATCCAAATCAGGTGACTGGTGTAGGAATTACAACAGTTTGCATATGTGCCTCCCACTTGTTAAGGCACTAAAAGTAATGGGACAATTTGCTTCTCAGATGTTCCATGGCCAGGTGTGTGTTATTCCCTCATTATCCCAATTACAATGAGCAGATAAAAGGTCCAGAGTTCATTTCAAGTGTGCTATTTACATTTAGAATCTGTTGCTGTCAACTCTCAAGATGAGATCCAAAGAGCTGTCACTATCATTGAAGCAAGCCATCAAACAAACCCATTAGAGAGATAGCAAAAATATGGCCAAAACAACTGTTTGGAACATTCTTAGGGTACTTTCACAATTGCGGCAGGACGGATCCGACATGCTGTTCACCATGTCGGATCCGTCCTGCGGCTATTTCGCCGAAAGGCCGCCGGACTAAAATTACTGCATGTCAGGCTTTTTAGTCCGGCGGCTTTCGCCGTGCACCGCCGTGCTGCGCTGGAGCTCCGCCCCCGTCCCCATTATAGTCAATGGGGACGGAGCGGCGGTCCGGCGGCACGGCAAAATAGCCGCAGGACGGATCCGACATGGTGAACAGCATGTCGGATCCGTCCTGCCGCAAGTGTGAAAGTACCCTAAGAATGTTCCAAACAGTTGTTTTGGCCATATTTTTGCTATCTCTCTAATGGGTTTGTTTGATGGCTTGCTTCACTGATAGTGACAGCTCTTTGGATCTCATCTTGAGAGTTGACAGCAACAGATTCTAAATGCAAATAGCACACTTGAAATAAACTCTGGACCTTTTATCTGCTCATTATAATTGGGATAATGAGGGAATAACACACACCTGGCCATGGAACATCTGAGAAGCAAATTTTCCCATTACTTTTGGTGCCGTAACAAGTGGGAGGCACATATGCAAACTGTTGTAATTCCTACACCAGTCACCTGATTTGGATGTAAATACCCTAAAATTAAAGCTGGCAGTCTGCAGTTACATCTTGTTAGTTCCATTTCAAATCCATTGGGGTGGTGTACAGAGCCAAAAATGTTACAATTGTGTCGATGTCCCAATATTTATGGACCCGACTGTAAGACGGCTACCTATAAGCTGCTGACTGAGTAGGGTGTCTTTCAACGGTTCTCCCTCTCGCAGCGAACCAACCAAATACATGTACTTCACTTTATTAAGTACCACTTTACTGCACAAAGTGCTCAACACTCCATGACAACCTGGCCAAAGTCATCTATGGAGGGCGGGGGGTGTCATGTACTGTAATCCCTCCACATTCTTTGATACGCCAGCAAACAGAAGGGTGGCTTCATCCTGTAATCCCTTCCAAGCACCAAGGTCTATAAACAGCTTTTCGCACGGTCACCTTGATGACTGACCAGGTAGCTTAAGGCAGGACCCGTTGCCTTAGGACACACTAAACTAGAAGGAGGAGCCGGTTCTCTCTCCACACACACAATTGCAGCGGAATTACCCTTGACGATCTTAGACTAGTTTCACACTATCGGCAAGGAACTCTGGCAGGCTATTCCGGCGGATGAACAGCCTGTCGGATCCATGCTGCTGCTAGTGCACGTGTGCCCCCGGACTACCACTCCAGCCCCATTGACTATAATGGGGCGGGACATGTCGTAGTTTTATTCCGGCTGCGTCTCGGCACATTTGCCGTGCTGCCGCCGGAGCTCCAGCCCGACCCCATTATAGTAAATTGGGCCGGAGTGGGCATGCGTGCACTAGCGGCAGCACGGATCCGACAGGCTGTTCACCCATGGTTGGAGGTGCGGGCAGTCCCGGTATAAGGGGCTCTGGTTCTGGCTTTTCTTGGAACCTCAGCATTCCATCTTCTGTCTCTTGCAGGCAGCTAATACGTCCCCGAGCAGGTGGATCTTCCTGCCAGTGCTCCGGTGTGGGCACTGAGACCTGTGGCTTGGACAACAAGCTCAGCCCCGTAGCAAAGGGACCTCTTAGGGACCACATAGGGGTGTACTCAACCTGTTCCCCTTTGTACAGGCTGTGGCGGGTCTGGGGCAGGTACGGCCTCTTAACCGAATGTCTATTGATGAATTTAAGTGTAATAAACCGGCACTCTTCACTTGGTTGACCACACAGAGAGCAATATAAATGAAGTATACATTTATTTGAACATCGATCATGAAAATTATAATAAAATCACTTTAAGAAATGTCCCTTAAAAAGAAATATCACTTGAGGGAAGGGGGGGGGGGGTGTTACCCTTCCATATGGTAAAAATAAACGGATACAAGTAATACATATAATTAATACATAATAAGATTATAAAATTGCAAGATTATAAAATTATAAAAGTGCGTGTATTGTAAAGTGCAGATATTGGTTTCACCCTTTTTGGTGGGGAGGGGGGTTCCCCGTATTTGCGATGCCGCGTAAGTAGAAAATGTAGATTTCCCCAGTAATAGTCTATAATCAGGCGTGGAGTAGTTTTTTGTGAATGGTCACAGATGTAAAGATGTGCAAATATATACCGGTAGGTGGCAGAATGATCAGTCAACGATCATCTCCACCATATATTGCTATACATTAATTCTGGTTTATTACACTTAAATTTTATATCAAACCTCTTCTGATTGGGTGAATCAGCTAAATCTTGAGCACCTACACATTGTATTGGTTGGGTGAGCGCCATCAGTAATATATATTTGTCTATTGACGAATAACTCACTCCACGATCTGTCGTTCTGCACAAACCCCGTACCTCTCTCCACACTGAACCAGAGTACGGTGGCGGTTCTCCGTTCTAGCAACGGGTCATGGGGCAGTGGACGGTCAAGTATTAGGAGGGCCCAATCCTTAACGGCTTTCCTGTAATCCCAGGAGTTAGTGGCGTGGGCCGTCACTCTCAGGGGAACCACTGGGTTGAGGGCATCGCCAGCGTTGCTCTTTATGGGCGGCAGAGTGGGATCTCCGGCGCGAGGAATGCAGGCATCTCCTTCCCCGGTCCTCAGTGACAGTCTAATCTCCTCCACCGCTTCATTCAGTTCGGGGAGGTTGTTGCTGCAGACCAGGGCTCCCCAGTTGTGTTTTGGGAGAGCCTTCCTATCGTGCTGCTCGTTCGCCATCTTGTCAAGCTGTTCACTCTCTGCACTCACAGTAGAAGGAGGAGCCTGGAGGGGGAGGAGTTTCCACTTCCTCTTGGCACACTGTAGTATCGTTCCCTGTAGGCAGGGCCAGAGTTTCCTGCTCCAGAGAGGGGCGTTCCTGAATTTTCCAGCTCTATTTGCTCATGAAGAAGCTGCGCTATTCTATGTAAAAATGGCGGATTAACTCTTTCGGCGCCGGCACGCAGCATTTTGCGCCGGTTGCTCCGCAGTAGATGCATCACAGTCATTTGCATTTTTGTAAATTCAGTAGGCTAGATAGTCCATGGGCACACAGTTTTAACCTATTCGGATCCTGTTCGTGACGCCACTTTGTGACGCCACTTTGTGGGGACCCTCTGCCAAGGTTCGATTGTTGGTAGCGATGGTATGGAGACACAGGCATCCAAGGAGGCACCTCGATAGGTGGAATACCTAAGGCCAACCAAACTTGCTGTAGGTCTTCTGATATATGGATCCTTAATCATCGACCATTAAAGGGTGATGGAAAGGCCGAAAGGATACAGCCAGGAGTAGGGTATGTTATTCTGGTGTAGCTGTTCCAAGAGAGGATGCAGGAGTCTTCTCCTAGCCAGGATCGAGGGAGCAATGTCCTGATAAAGTGCCATCTCTGCGCCCTCATATTGCACAGGAGCATTCTCTATTGCAGCCGCCAGGATCTTAGCTGTGCCTACAAAAGGACATGAGCCGTGGATAACATCCCTCGGAAAGTGGGATGGCTTGGGTCGAGGCCGGAGTGATCTGTGAAACCTCTCTAAAATGTTGGAGGCAGCCGCCTCATCACCCACCAGGCTGGCGAATATTTCCATGGCTATCTTCAGGAGCGAGTTGGAGGACAGGATTCAGGAAAGCCTTTGAAGCAGACCTCCTGCTTCTAATTGTCTGATCCTCAATTAGAACCACAGTCTTGTTGATATATGGGATATATTTGAGCCGTGGTGTGCGACTAAGGCAGCAGAGTGGGACAGCATGGTGGAGCATGTGGACTCTAGGCCTTCTACCCTAGCACCTATCTGCCGGATCTCGGCCTTGATGTCAGAGAGTTCTGTGAGAACCGGGCGTAGAGCCTGGGTAACTGTCTGCTTGAAGAATGCCTTTGACGTAGTAGCAGTGTCCCAGTCTCCTTAATCACTAGCAGCCATACTGCCGAGGTCCGATTCATCAGCGCTGTCCGCAGCGAAGGATTCATCTGATGCCATCTTGGATACTCATGTCAGAGAAAGCGTAGTCTTTTGGGTTAGAAATTTCTGAAGGTTTTACTGACTCTTGAAGCGTTTCATGGTGGTAGGCTGTTTGGACCTTTTATCTTTGCTGTATTTGACCATGGCTGAAGGTGAACAGCTTGAGGAAAAGGGTACTTGCAGTGACTGTCACAGGAGAAGCTCACTCATGTGTCTTCCTCCATTAGCGGCCAGTATCCGCCCCTTAGATTTACATTTGGAAAGTCATGAATGCAAAGCTAGTTAATCAATGCAGCCATTTACAATAAGCGAGCAGTATGTACTACTGCTGTCCATAATGGTGCCATATATTTCCTGGGGCCTGACTTCATATAGAGGCATGTGGAAGTTTTTTTTCCCCATGGATTCATACAAAATGATGCATTATTGTTTGGTAAATTGGAGATGCAATATTTCTAGGGAAGAATACAATGTGGTATCAAGGCATCATATGGTTGCACACAGGGTACATTTTATGGCTTTGCCTAAGAGTACGGCCACACGTTCAGGTTTCCTGATGCAGTTTTGGAAGCCAAAGTCAGGAGCGGATCATAAAAGGAGAGAAAGTATAAAGAATAGATAGGACTTCTCTTTTTTTTTTTATTCATTCCTGGTTTTGGCTTCCAAAACTGCATGCAGAAATCTGACCATACCCTTAGGCCCCAGGCACAAAGCACAACTTGTAAAAACCCTTCTGTTTGGCCTTATAATCAGCACCTCTTTTTCAGTAAAAAACTGAAAAAATAGATCTCATAGGGCCTCTTAGGAAAACTTAGTATACAGGTCCTTCTCAAAAAATTAGCATATTGTGATAAAGTTCATTATTTTCTGTAATGTACTGATAAACATTAGACTTTTATATATTTTAGATTCATTACACACAACTGAAGTAGTTCAAGCCTTTTCTTGTTTTAATATTGATGATTTTGGCATACAGCTCATGAAAACCCAAAATTCCTATCTCAAAAAATTTGCATATTTCATCCGACCAATAAAAGAAAAGTGTTTTTAATACAAAAAAAGTCAACCTTCAAATAATTAAGTTCAGTTATGCACTCAATACTTGGTCGGGAATCCTTTTGCAGAAATGACTGCTTCAATGCGGCGTGGCATGGAGGCAATCAGCCTGTGGCACTGCTGAGGTGTTATGGAGGCCCAGGATGCTTCGATAGTGGCCTTAAGCTCATCCAGAGTGTTGGGTCTTGCGTCTCTCAACTTTCTCTTCCCAATATCCCACAGATTCTCTATGGGGTTTAGGTCAGGAGAGTTGGCAGGCCAATTGAGCACAGTAATACCATGGTCAGTAAACCATTTACCAGTGGTTTTGGCACTGTGAGCAGGTGCCAGGTCGTGCTGAAAAATGAAATCTTCATCTCCATAAATCTTTTCAGCAGATGGAAGCATGAAGTGCTCCAAAATCTCCTGATAGCTAGCTGCATTGACCCTGCCCTTGATAAAACACAGTGGACCAACACCAGCAGCTGACATGGCACCCCAGACCATCACTGACTGTGGGTACTTGACACTGGACTTCAGGCATTTTGGCATTTCCCTCTCCCCAGTCTTCCTCCAGACTCTGGCACCTTGATTTCCGAATGACATGCAAAATTTGCTTTCATCCGAAAAAAGTACTTTGGACCACTGAGCAACAGTCCAGTGCTGCTTCTCTGTAGCCCAGGTCAGGCGCTTCTGCCGCTGTTTCTGGTTCAAAAGTGGCTTGACCTGGGGAATGCGGCACCTGTAGCCCATTTCCTGCACACGCCTGTACACGGTGGCTCTGGATGTTTCTACTCCAGACTCAGTCCACTGCTTCCGCAGGTCCCCCAAGGTCTGGAATCGGTCCTTCTCCACAATCTTCCTCAGGGTCCGGTCACCTCTTCTCGTTGTGCAGCGTTTTCTGCCACACTTTTTCCTTCCCACAGACTTCCCACTGAGGTGCCTTGATACAGCACTCTGGGAACAGCCTATTCGTTCAGAAATTTCTTTGTGTCTTACCCTCTTGCTTGAGGGTGTCAATGATGGCCTTCTGGACAGCAGTCAGGTCGGCAGTCTTACCCATGATTGCGGTTTTGAGTAATGAACCAGGCTGGGAGTTTTTAAAAGCCTCAGGAATCTTTTGCAGGTGTTTAGAGTAGTTAGTTGATTCAGATGATTAGATTAATAGCTCGTTTAGAGAACCTTTTCATGATATGCTAATTTTTTGAGATAGGAATTTGGGGTTTTCATGAGCTGTATGCCAAAATCATCAATATTAAAAGAAGAAAAGGCTTGAACTACTTCAGTTGTGTGTAATGAATCTAAAATATATGAAAGTCTAATGTTTATCAGTACATTACAGAAAATAATGAACTTTATCACAATATGCTAATTTTTTTAGAAGGACCTGTAGGTCCCATGCCCCAGGCAGTTTCCCAGTACACATGCAAAAATCACTCCCCAACAAAGCAGAATGCAAAGTGCAATGTCCCAGATTTCAGACAATTTTTTTTAATTTACACAAAATAAATGTAAATTAATAAAAAATTGTAATAAAAAAAAAGTCGTCCTCCTCCCCACTCACCTTATCTGACTTCTATGTCGGAAAAAGTTGTCATAATAACTTCAGAATTAAATTTCTACTGTTAAAAACCTTTTACCAACCCTTGGAAGTCTTTTAGGAATTTCTCGGGAGTGTGATTTCTCAACGCAAAGGGTAATTTATTGAGAAAGGGAGTCTCCACTTGCGCATTTGAACCTCATTTATGGTACTTAATTGAATTGCCTGCTTCCGGATGGAATTGTGATAAGACATATCATGTTGCACCGGCCTCAATGGTAATCCACAACATATCAAGCTCTCCCTCCCCCCCTTTCCCCCCCCCCCCTCCTTTTCCATTATATTTTTAAGTTATGTCTATGTCTTCCCCTTTCCATTTGTATCATTTTATTTCCTTCTACAGTTTTTCTTTAGTTAGTTGATATTTGGTCTATATAGATCTCTAATGGAAGTATCTTCGCCTAATTGTTAAGATCACTAGGGTAATATACGCTCAGGAATTTTATTTATGCTTACTTCCAAAATGGTGAAACACTGTCGACCTGTATGTTCAGTTTTTGTGTTAAAAACTAATAAAAACAATTTTAAAACAAAAACCTTTTACCAAACCCTGTTTTGGTTACAAGTGGTACCTTGGATCTGAACCAGAGTTCAGTAAAAGTTTTTTACAGTAGAAATTTATTTCTGAATTTATTACCCGAAGTCTCGCGAGACTTTGCGAAGTAATAACTTCGACTCATAGGAGCCAATACATTCCAATACTGTACTGAGCGCTTGCTCCATGCAGGATTGAAACAAAGTTTTATGCAAATTGACTTTGGATGTTTCATCCGAAGTCGATTCGCTCATCCCTACTGAAGACCTTTGCTTCATCAGGGTCCTGTATAGTTATAGAAAAGTAAACATGGAGACGCCCTCACCCTCAGGTAAAGAGGGCTTGAGATGCGTAGCATCATAAAACTAAAGAATTCAGTTGTTCAGAACTCGTATAGCCGACTGCATTCCAGGTAAGTTATTGGCTCTGTTACACATAATTTGGATATCGGGATGCACCTCCAGGTTGATGCCTGATGTTAGCTTTGCAACTTTGTAGCCATAGTCAGCTTTGCTGATGCGCATGCACAGCCACAGTAGGCGAGCCTTGCTTTTGCAGTCTGTGATCTACTGTTAGGCCGTAGATATCAAAATTCTGAACAACCCCTTTAATGGATTAAAGGGGTTGGCCACTTTCTGGCTACTTTTGATTAATGTGTATGTAAGATAACTAGATGGCACTTGCTAATATAGTCTTTGTTGATATTCTGTGCCATTTTATATATTTCCTAAGGTATTCTACATTGTTGGCCAAGTCTTTTGTGCTGTCCATAGAGCTCCTGTCCATAAAATGGCTGCTGATGGAGGGTCATGTGACCAGCAAAATCGCTCAGTCTCCTTCATTCAAATACACCGCACCCGGACTAAATTCTCAACATTGCAAGTGCAGATGGCAAATGTGGCGTATTTGGGTGGAGAAGACTGAGTGATGTGTCTAGAGTTATTTTTGCCTGGTCACATGACCTCCATTAGCGGCCATCTTATGGACAAGTCTCCTGTGTGGACAGCAAAGATGATTTGCCTAACAAGGGGGACATGATTTATGAAATAAAGAAAATGGTACAGAAAATCAACAAAAACTATATTAGTAAGCCCTCATGTACACGGCCGTTGTTTTGGTCCGCATCCGAGCCACAGTTTTGGCGGTTCGGATGCGGACCTATTCACTTCAATAGGGCCGCAAAAGATGCGGACAGCACTCAGTGTGCTGTCCGCATCCGTTGCTCCGTTCCGTGGTCCGCAAAAAAAATAATAACCTGTCCTATTCTTGTCCGTGCTTTGCGGACAAGAATAGGCAGTTATATTAAAGGCTGTCCGTACCGTTCCGCAAATTGCGGAACACACACGGACGCCATCCGTGTTTTGCGGATCCGCGGACCACAAAATACCCAACGGTCATGTGCATGTAGCCTAAGTGTCATATAGTCATCTTACATACACATTGGCCAAAAGTAGCCAGGAAGTGGCCAACCCCTTTAAGGATACCACTCACTGTTGGCTTTCTTGCTAGTTCTCTGCTAGCTCAGGGTATCATTTTCTGGCTCCACTTCTTCTCCATTTCCACTTTCCTCCGGGTTCAGTGCTAGGTCCTCTTCTTTTTTTTCTCTCTACGTTGCCCCTATTAGATTTGGATTTCAGCGCCATTTTTTTGCCGTTATTCCTGCTATAGCATTGGTCTGTTCCCATTATATCACTCCTGCACTACTACAAAACAACATACACACTGTATGGCAGTATTTACTTAGGAATTATGTGCTATTCCTACTAAGGTCATGCAGTGAACTATTTTTCCTGTGTACGGAGATAGAGGCATTATGTGGACAACATATGGCACTATTATTTAGGCACTACACTATATGGTACTGCTAACTAGATACTGCATGGTATGGGTTATATGTGCGCTGTATTACACCTGTACAGCACACAAGGGCGCTATCAAACATAAGGCTGATTCGGATCATGTTTAGGGCAAGAAGGAACAGAAGGGTTGGTCAGTGCCCACACGTTAGGTCTTTCTCAACCATTTTATTCCGTCTTTCACAATATAGTGTACAGTAAGTGGACACACGGAACCTTTATGGTTGTGGCCACATGACAACTATGCTACGGTTAAGACATGGCCAGGTACCAGAACATAGGAGCCACAGCAGTATCAAATAACTGATTAGGACCTCGTTGTTTATTTGGGTCTTCACTGCAATACCCACAAAACCGAGCGGCCATAAAAAATGGAGACCGAAAAGGCAATGCAGTCCTAATTAGTTAATTCAATCCTGCCGCAGCTTGAATGGCTGGGTGATACTTGGCCACAAGGCGCAAACGTTGACAGGTTGCAGAAATGCTGCAGATTTTCAGTTGTGGATGGCATGCAGAAAATCATCAGTGTTTGACACTACCACCAAAGTAAATACATTTTTATCAATTTTCATCCCAATGCAGCAGAGAAAAAAATCCACTGCGGAAACTGATCTGTGGTGAAGATTTTTTCTGCAGCATCTCAATTTAAGCTCTGGATGTTCATTGCAGATTTCACCATTTGCAATGCAAAGAGCGAAATCTGCTTCAAATTAGCAGCTCCATTTAGTGTATTTTTTTGTGCTTCAGTTTCCAGCATAGGCTTTCCTTAAAGACTATGGACATCTTCAGGCAAATTCTTTTTTTATTTTTAGGATTGTATTTTCATCATTTTGGGCTAAAAATATTTTTTTCATTTGGTTAAAAAAAATTGGTTTGCAGATATCACTTCAGTCCTATCAGCTGATGGCTCATGTGAAGCTTTACCTGACCTCAAACACTCAATTAAGCCATATTCTTACCAGTTTGATAAGAGTTTAGCTATAACCCCTGTATCTAAAAAATGGCTGAAATTTCTTAATACAGACCAATTGAAAAAAAATTATTTTTAGCCCAAAATAAGAAATGCAATAAAAAAAAAAAAAAGAACTGCCCCAAAGGTGTCTATAGCCTTTAAAAGGGAGTTTCTGAACTGATCTCTGGATTGGTCATCAGTATCTAATCGGTGGGGGTCTGACACCCGGGACCCCCGCCGATCATCTATTTGAGAAGGCACCGGTGCTCACAGTAGTGCCGCAGCCCTTCTCACAGCTTTGCCTAGGCCATATGATGTCATGTTCATTGGTCACATGACTTAGGCGCAGCTCTCCCCATTGAAGTGAATGGGACCGAGTTGCGATACCAAGCACAGCTGCTAACAAATGCTGTGCTTGGCAAGCAGAGAGAAGGCCGCAACGCTACTGCGAGCTTCGGTGCCTTCTTAAACAGGGTCCTGGGTGTCGCACCCCCACCGATCATAAACTGATGACCTATCTGGAGGATAGATCATCAGCTCAGAAATCCTGGAGAACCCTTTAAAAGTGACTGAACTACTGTCTGATCACGCACTTAGCAGTTGTGTCAAACAATAACAACTGTATAGGTGTATACAATAATATCACCATTTCTGGTCTGACAGGTAATATCTGCCTCTACCTCTGTAGTTGTGGGTTTCATAACTTGTGTTAGAATAGGTATGTAACATGCACCAGTGCCCCAGTTTAGTTTGAGCACTGGGAGCTTGTTAGACTGAACCTGTCCTACAATATTCCATGCACATAGCCGGTTACATAACGAGCAGCACACATACAGTTGCAAGAAAAAAGTATGTGAACCCTTTGGAATGATATGGATTTCTGCACAAATTGGTCATAAAATGTGATCTGATCTTCATCTAAGTCACAACAATAGACAATCACAGTCTGCTTAAACTAATAACACAAAGAATTAAATGTTACCATGTTTTTATTGAACACACCATGTAAACATTCACAGTGCAGGTGGAAAAAGTATGTGAACCCCTAGACTAATGACATCTCCAAGATCTAATAGGAGTGAGGTGTCAGCCAACTGGAGTCCAATCACTGAGATGAGATTGGAGGTGTTGGTTACAGTTGCCCTGCCCTATAAAAAACACACCAGTTCTGGGTTTGCTTTTCACAAGAAGCATTGCCTGAGGTGAATGATGCCTCACAAAAAAGAGCTCTCAGAAGACCTACGATCAAGAATTGTTGACTTGCATAAAGCTGGAAAGGGTTATAAAAGTATCTCCAAAAGCCTTGCTGTTCATCAGTCGATGGTAAGACAAATTGTCTATAAATGGAGAAAGTTCAGCACTGCTGCTACTCTCCCTAGGAGTGGCCGTCCTGTAAAGATGACTGCAAGAGCACAGCGCAGACTGCTCAATGAGGTGAAGAAGAATCCTAGAGTGTCAACTATAGACTTACAAAAGTCTCTGGCATATGCTGACATCACTGTTAGCGAATCTACGATACGTAAAACACTAAACAAGAATGGATTTCATGGGAGGATACCACAGAGGAAGCCACTGCTGTCCAAAAAAAACATTGCTGCACGTTTACAGTTTGCACAAGAGCACCTGGATGTTCCACAGCAGTACTGGCAAAATATTCTGTGGACAGATGAAACCAAAGTTGAGTTGTTTGGAAGAAACACACAACACTATGTGTGGAGAAAAAGAGGCACAGCACACCAACATCAAAACCTCATCCCAACTGTGAAGTATGGTGGTGGGGGCATCATGGTTTGGGGCTGCTTTGCTGCGTCAGGGCCTGGACGGATTGCTATCATCGAAGGAAAAATGAATTCCCAAGTTTATCAAGACATTTTGCAGGAGAACTTAAGGCCATCTGACCACCAGCTGAAGCTCAACAGAAGATGGGTGTTGCAACAGGACAACGGCCCAAAGCATAGAAGTAAATCAACAACAGAATGGCTTAAACAGAAGAAAATACATCTTCTGGAGTGGCCCAGTCAGAGTCCTGACCTCAACCTGATTGAGATGCTGTGGCATGACCTCAAGAAAGCGATTCACACCAGACATCCCAAGAATATTACTGAACTGAAACAGTTCTGTAAAGAGGAATGGTCAAGAATTACTCCTGACCGTTGTGCACATCTGATCTGCAACTACAGGAAAGTTTGGTTGAAGTTATTGCTGCCAAAGGAGGTTCAACCAGTTATTAAATCCAAGGGTTCACATACTTTTTCCACCTGCACTGTGAATGTTTTCATGGTGTGTTCAATAAAAACATGGTAACATTGAATTCTTTGTGTTATTAGTTTAAGCAGACTGTGATTGTCTATTGTTGTGACTTAGATGAAGATCAGATCACATTTTATGACCAATTTGTGCAGAAATCCATATCCAATCCAAAGGGTTCACATACTTTTTCTTGCAACTGTACACGTGACATTATATGGGTGGATGTACATGTCACCAGACCAGTGGTTTCATGTTTCAGCATTTTTACTCCCTGTATTCTGTACAACTTATTAGTGTATGTTCACATTCATTTTTTTTGAGTGCTGAAAAAAAATAATAATGTGGAATCAGCTTGGTGACTTTTTGGAAGCATTATTTATTCCAACGTGATTTTTTTATCCTGCTAATTTCAATGGGAATTTTTGATATTGATGTGACACAGAATCCGCACCTAGAATTATATGCCACTTTATTCCCACATTGTGGTTTTCGAAACTGCACAAGGGAACGTTACATCAGTCCAACCATTTCTCCAGAGAATCCCAGGAGCACATCTGGGACATAATTGGTCGGCAATTGTAAAGGGAGCTGCCAGCAGCGGATCTTGATGATTTGCGTGTGCAATTGCATTCAGGGCGACAGCACATTACTCAGACAACCATTAATAACCTCATTTATACCATGCTAAAGCGTGCAAGTGCGTGTCCTTCTGCACATAGCACTCGTACTCTATACTGAATAAATCGAGATATTTTCAATATTTTGTTTTGATCGTTAACATGTCCATCGATCCTGTGATATCCATAACTACACAACTTTACCTTCTTGGTGTTGCAATTTCAATGTTGAGGAGTGTATATACTTACACATCACACACATATACATGCACATAAATGTGTAGATTTGTTAAAATCTATGTACTGGAGAGTCATGCAGTGGAATCGCAAAGGTACCGCTTAAACCTAGGCATGGAGTCTATGGGATACACTGGTTTTAACCCTTTAACCCCTCTGGACTTTGCTTCAGATTGGCAACAGGGGTGCTGTCGATACAAGGGTGTGGTCATGACCTGCGTATTGTCGAGTAGTTTTACCTCCTAACCTCCCCATTCCCCACCCAATAATGACACACTCAGCAAGTGGATTTTATTGGCCACAGCAGCCATTTTATTAAAAACTTAAATACGATAAATAACATAAATAATAACCAACCCAAGGCCTTCCCATCTGAAGGCCCCGCCCAAGAACCCAGAAAAATACCAGCACGGGGAGGGTCCTTGGAGCCCCGTAAAAATGACGGATAACTGCCCCGCCCTCAGTTAAATTACCTCTAGCAGATAAACGCCAGCTCAGAGGCAGAAACCGGTAACCAAGGGCAACAAACAAGGGCCGATACCCGCCATAAACAAAACAATACCTGGGGAGTCCAGAGCCCCTTTGGCTCCCTCCCCACCACAACCACCAACTCCAAGGACCCACCACCGCCCACGACACAAGAAGCACCTCTGTGCCCCGCGATTCCCACCGCATGAGGAACACTCATGCTTAAATTTGTACTTGTCCCCATACTTGCATCCTCCTTCATTGAAGAGAAAACATAACCCCTTATGAGAGGTTGCTGAGTGCTCCGATTGCCCAGAACCCCAAGCACCCCCAGGGCTGGCCTGCCGCAACCGGTGCCATCACCCGCATCCACAGACCAATGTCCTTATGATCCCAACGGATACTAGGCCGAACCGCCTTTCGCTGCCGGACCTGCTCATCTTACCTCAACCACCCCAGAAAACAGAAAGGCGCAGAACAATTTTCCGGTGCTTTCTCCCCGATGACACTTTCCAGGATCACAAATGCCTGCAATCAGTTAGAAAAAGGTCAGCGGAATCAAATGGTACCACCGCTTATCTTCCTCGTCCTTCTTATTCTCCCGCCTATCCCTATCTAAATTAAAACGTTCAAGCGTGAGTAATGAAAATATGTCAACGTACTCCCCTTTCCAGATTTTTTTCCCCTGACCTCGTGCTTCAAGTGGGCCCCCAGGGGCCCCTCAAAACAAACAAACTTTCCCTTTTGCCGCATCGTCCATACGCGGCTCCCCTCCATGCCTCTCTTTGGTTCCTTCCCTCTTTTTCTCCGTCGATCCTTGTTGCGCTGCCCCCAACGACCCCCAGCCTCCGTGCCCACATCACCACCATTCCCAGTCTCGCTTGCTCCCCTGCTGCACTAGTACTCGTTGACCCTGATCCTTGTACACCCCACGCCGCCAATGGTGACCCCGCCACAGACCCCGTACCTACCAACTCCTTCACCAAATCTTGCAGCCGCAATAATAATTCCCCCAGCCCTCCCATAATGGACACCCCTGAGCCCCCCAAATAAAAGCAATCGCTAACGAGGAATCCCCGCATATCTCACCTGGCTGCGTGGACGCTGTGATTCCACCAGCCAGATCGTGAGGAATTGGGACTTGACTGGCGACGAACTCTTCCGGCCATCCTCTAATCTTCAGCACCTCCTGTGCCCCTTCTTGCAACCACCGACGCCAAAGCCTGCAGCCTCGCCACTAGATGCCGCCCTTGTCACACTTGGAGCCGCCTCTGAGCCAGCCCCACGCTACCCGATGATAGAACCAAGCACAGGGCCGCTGTCACGAGTTGGAGGTCCCAGGAGAGACCACCGTGTCGTCAAGCAATAAACAAACAGAAATCAGGTACAGACACATAAGAGTTTATTGCACAAACAAAAACCAGGGAAGGCAGCACAGACAAAACATGAGCTCTATGTACCGTCAGCACAGTGGGAGAAGACCCCCACTGCGCCACTGTCTAGTAATACTCCAGAGGGGCGTGACTAAGCAACTCCTGGTATTCACTAGGGCCCCAGAAGGTAGGGTTAGGCTTTGCCGCAGGAAGTTGCCAGGGTCCACTCTGGAGCGTGAACTAGACAGTGACAGCAGGAACGAATGGACAACAGGTACCAGAAGGTACCGACGGCACATAGGCAAACATAACAGACAGGCAAATACAAAACAGGGCAACTAATAACACAAGCAGAGGTACATAGCAAGGAAACAGTAGTGACAATGAGCAGAGAAGGACTTGCTCCACCAGCGGTATACTGTGTGGCCTTGCGCATAGCACTCTGCAGCTAGGCGCACTGCAGCAGGGGCTTGCTGAACCGAGACATATGAATACACACAAAGTAACTAAAACATAACTGGCAGAACAGATAACAGAAAGACAGGAAAGAGGACGGGAAAGAGGACGTCAATGAACAAGTAGGGAAACCCACAGAGCACAGACAGACAGACACGGATCCCATGGGAGAGAGAGTACAAACCAGGAGCAGGACAGGACAAGACAACACACACCAGGAGAGCTGACACAGAACTGAGGAAACCTCAGCCTTAGGCCTCCTGCACACGACCGTTGTGTGCACCCGTGGCCGTTGTGCCGTTTTCCTTTTTTTTTCGCGGACCCATTGACTTTCAATGGGTCCGTGGAAAAATCGGAAAATGCACCGTTTTGCAGCCGCATCCGTGATCCGTGTTTCCTGGCCGTGAAAAAAATATGACCTGTCCTATTTTTTTCACGGCCAACGGTTCACGGACCCATTCAAGTCAATGGGTCCGTGAAAAATCACGGATGCACACAAGATTGTCATCCGTGTCCGTGATCCGTGTCCGTGATCCGTGTCCGTTTTTTCCTATCATTTCAATGGCAAACTTGACTTAGATTTTTTTTTCATTTTTCATGTCTGTGGATCCTCCAAAAATCAAGGAAGACCCACGGACGAAAAAACGGTCACGGATCACGGACCAACGGAACCCCATTTTGCGGACCGTGAAAAAATACTGTCGTGTGCAGGAGGCCTTAGGCCTCATGCACACGACCGTTGTGTGTATCCGCGTCCGTGGTTCCGTTTTTTTTCACTGACCCATTGACTTTCAATGGGTCCGTGGAAAAATCGGTAAATGCACCGTTTGGCATCCGCATCCGTGATCCGTGTTTCCTGGCCGTGAAAAAAATAAGACCTGTCCTATTTTTTTCATGGTCAACGGTTCACGGACCCATTCAAGTCAATGGGTCCGTGAAAAATCACGGATGCACACAAGATTGTCATCCGCGTCCGTGATCCGTGTCCGTGATCCATGTCCGTTTTTTCCTATCATTTCAAAGGCAAACTTGACTTAGATTTTTTTTTATTTTTCATGTCCGTGGATCCTCCAAAAATCAAGGAAGACCCACGGAAGAAAAAACGGACACGGATCACGGAACAACGGAAACCGTTTTTGCGGACCGCAAAAAAAACGTCCGTGTGCATGAGGCCTTATATATACAGGTTCCAGAGGAGCGCCGAACGAGCAAGGACGGAAGGTCACAGCCAGAGGTAACGACTGTGACAGCCGCCATCTTGACCCAGCCGTCCTGCTGCCGCATCCTGTGCCTCCCTCCACCGCTGGGCAAGGTGACCACGTCTTGGCCCCTCTGCCGATCAAGGTCCAGACTCCCCGCTGACTGTATCCAAGGAGGGGGCATCCCGCAACCCCCTCCCAGGGTCCCGCCTCACTACAGGATTCCTCCCGGCACTCGACCACCTAGATGCCCTGGTACTCACTGTGGTGCGTGCCAAAGGGGCTCCTTACCCGGCGCCGGACCCTCGGGCCACCTCGGGACTAAGCCGCGCCGGGGGCCTAGTACTCCGTGGATGGCTGATGGGGAGAGCCGATGGAGCCGCATCCCCCGACCCCGGAAGCAGGCCTTGTACCGGAGCCTGCAGCCATCCAGATAGTCTGCTCTCCGCTGCTGCATGGAGCTCCGCCAAAATCGCTTCCACCTCGGATATCGTGGGACAAAATCAAACTTCAACGTCACAAGAGGTAATGCAGCAGCTCAGACAAGGGCAACACTGCTGTTCCTTTTCTGCCCTTGCTACCCCTTTTAAACCCTAACCCCCACCCTTAGCACCTCTCCCATCTCCATTCTTACTCCTTAACCCCATATGTCCCAGAATCGACTCCCTCCAAGCCTCCGTCATGCTAGGCCTCCATCCAGGCTTGCAGCCCCAATTCCGGCCTGTACTTGAACTGAGCCAAAGTTCTTCACTAAGATGGCATACAGGGAGCGTCAGGCCAAGCGATAATACAGATGCATAGTCAAGGGGTCTGGACCAGAAGTCATGCAGAAGTTGCAGGGAAGGTAACCAATGGACTAGACGGGTGAAAGTTTAGGAACAAGGAATGTGTCAGAAAACGAGAAGCACCACAACTACCAGGTGGATGAATGCAGGAAGGCTAGGCAGAGACTAGGTCAGGAACAGGGCCCAGGTTAGGAGATTAAGACAAATATGCTATCATACAAGATAACAGACAGGAAGAGAACCTGCACTAATAACGGTGACAGCCGCTGGGCTCCTGCAGTGTAATACACTTCACTACTGAAGGCAAAACTCCTATTAGGAAAAAATAGCTTATATAATAAATATCCCAATTCTTCTTTTCTGGGCCGGAAAGACTGACATCATAAAACTCTCACCCACTCCAAACATTAAATTCTCTAGTATTAGGTGTTAGCAGAAGGTAGGGGAAAGCTTGGAGGTTATCACTTCCCTGCATGTGGAATAGGAAGAAATGGTACTCTGAGGACATGTCTATTTGGGGTTTCTCCAAATTGTATAGTGTTTATATAATTGTATGAGCAGATATGTGTGTAAGTTACATGATGAATCTTTATCTGTGTAGAAGCACATAGTAATGTCAGTGTGTATACCAGCACCTCCTAGTGGATGGAGAATGGTACTACAGCAATTTTAAAAAAAGAGAAAAAAAAGCAAGAAAATGCCATACATTGGACCTCATGTATCTATTCTCGGTTAGTTAGATTGGGGGTAGACATAGACTGTAACACGACTCCATAATTGCATCATCACCACATAGTAGCACAGGACGACACGGAGTCACTTGAAAGTTGCATGTGCGTGGGACTTTCATGCAAGTGCCATTCAAGAAAACTCTGTCTAGTCCCAGCACAAATGGCCTTGTTGCACATGGCAGGAAAAGTTTTATCAGTAAAAAGAAATGGGAAGTGGTACAACCAGGCAAATAAGTGTGGGATTTAACAGCATGGGGCAACATTTTTGGCAACATCTGAACCAAACATTAGATGGTGTGCCTATTTTGTCCTCTTCCTCCTGGGGCAGCATAAAGAATCTAATAATTAGCAACATAAAACAGTAAATCAATATGAATTAACCCAAATAAAGGGTTTATTTGGGAAAGTTGTAGAACTGTTCACTCATGTGGCTGCTATTGTAACTGATTTTCAATCTTTTTAGCACATTTTTATGTTACTTCTTTTTGTACAGAGTCTTCCTCCAAGAACATAAGCAAAGGAAGACTTGATGGTGTCGCCTGCCTCTCCCAGTGAGCCGACTTCTTTATGTATTAGGAATCTGCATAATCATTTGAATGAAGCAATTTTGGAGAAATAGGTGTATGGCAAATACATAACATAAACTGCATAATGCAAGAAAATTTAGACTAGAACCTTCAGAATCACAGGTGCATATCCATGAAGCAAACAGAATACAAAAAAACAACATGGCTGCACACCGTTATATATACAAACAATAGAGCTAAGAAATGGGGGTCATTCTAGATAAAAGTGGTACAATACCGACTATAAATAAGTAATGGAAGCTCTTAGCGCACATACGTGTCGGGCCCATCTACCAGGCGTCAAGGTGGCTTCCGCAGATGGGTCCTAGACACTAAATATACAGCCTCACTTTGGACTTACTTAAGCCTACAATATTCAGGGCAGTGTAGGAACCAGCATAATAAACACACATAACGGCCACTTTATTCCATTAACCATATAAGTAAAAAAAAAAGTGCTTATATAATTGATTACTAGGACAGTGCTTAAATGTGTTTTCCCACTATTTGAAGGGATAGTTTATCACTATTATATTCTGATACTTCCTTATTGATGGACGTACAACTGGGACCACCATGGTCATGCTGCCGTACTGAAGCCCCTCTTCTGTTCACTTGATGGTAGCGGAGCTGTAGTATTCTGGCATGGACAATACACAATGGATGGAGCCTACCGCTTCCAGATCCATTCACTGTTTAGTTTCTGGTGCCAGTGGTGGCTGACAACTGATCAGTGGGGGTGCTAAGTGTTGGTGTCACCGCCAGTTCTGTGAGAAGGTCTGGCAGACGTTCTTCTCTACCTCTTGTATGATGTTCTTTGTTTTGGTTTCACTTTCTCATCTCCTTTCCTTCTGCCAGGTGTCACTTATTTAGACTAATCGTCTTCCTTTATATTCCCTCCCATACTGCCTCCCTTTGCTGTTTATACTACTTCCTGGATGAAGTGTTCACTGCTGGAGGCTGCTTCTGCTGTTTGCTCAGATAAGTCCTTTACTTTATTGTGTTTCCTTGGTGGCTTGATTCTAGTCGACCCTGACTCCATCCGTATTAAGTGCAGGGAGCCGGTGGTCGTGTCCCCTCACTATTATAGGGTTTTCAGGTGTCACACAGACTTAGGTACGTGGGCATGCAATCGTCTACCATCGAGACCCTTGCATGTGCATAGCAGTCAGGGAGAGCTCTTAGGGTTTTATAGGGCTCACCTATAAGCTCCTTAGTTTGGGATCAAGCCAGTCGCTCATTTATTCATAAGTTCCAGCTATCTGCAAACTTCACCCGTGACAGTTGGACCTCCATCAATTTCATATTGATGACCTATCTGGAAGATAGCTCAATATTTTAAAGCTGAAATACCCCATTAAGGACAGATACTCATACAACATTTCATACAAATACATGATCGCAATACTGATAGCTTATCTACATTTGCTTTCGAAAAAGTCACTGTCCCAGTTAGAGGAGGCAACATAAAAAAGAAAATATTACTATGGGAGGCTTACTGGATTTTCCGCTTGAACTCCAGAAGCCCTCATGGACTTAATCTTAAAAAAGAGCTAATGTATCTGTACTGAATTCAACAATGTTATTTCTCATTCCTAGAATATACTTTGTCATCATTATTATTGTTACCATTTGTGTTGGATGTTACTTTGGAGTTTATAGAGAATGGTTTTCTTCTTATCTTTGGAAATTTTTCCTTCCATTCTTCTACTCCTATGTAGTGTTGCTCTTTTTCTCTCCTGCTCTGCAATTTAAATAAATATGACACTTGGGGCCCCATGCACACCATGTGTTTTTTTATGTGGGTTATTTTATTCCCTCAATTGCTCCTGCATTGTCCGCTATGCATGATATTAAGGTCCGTAAGTGCATATTGTCTTTTAAGGATTTTAAATTATATATGTATTTTTTCACTTGCAGTATTTTATGTTAATGGTTTTTTGAGTAGGAGCTGCCCTAGTTGACTCCAATCCCGGTCAGCTGTGCTTTTGCACCTGATTGGGGGGTGGAGTTTTACAAATACGCTCTGACTCGGGCAGTTTTCAGATCATGATTAAGAGCCCGTCTGGCTCGAAACATGTCAGTCTGATGGGAGATGTTGGAGGTCTGTGTCCACCACACTGTATGTACCTTTTGGATATGAAATAAAGACTGTGCAAGATTCCATTCAACTACGTGCTGGAAATTCCTTATTTGTTGAAGCTTTGTCATTTGTACAGTGGTTTTAGTTGAGAGAACAGTTCTATTTTACACAAAGACTTACAGTGTAGATCTTTTGTGTGATATACAATACCATCAGCCTTTATTTTAGTATTGGAATGTATCTTTGTATTACGGTATTTTTATACTTGGGCTTTATGACTTGCTGCTAATGGTTGTTATATAATGTGGGTGCATGGAGTCCTTGAAAAAAGGAACATTTTATTTTTTGTTCTACAAAATATCTTTTAAAAGCAAGTCGGATTTCTGGTTTTGGATATATAAGGAGACTCAATTTTTTTGTGCACTGTGTTTGGCTGTCTCTGTCCTTCCCATAGACAGAGTATGGAGCATTGGTCACACATGTGTACTATACACATAGGCGGCTCTGGAACCCCCATTATTGAGATTGTGAGGGGAACCCCCCTCAATCAAAGAATTGTGTCCTATCCTGTGGATAATGGCTCATGCACACGGCTGTTTCCTGGCCGTGCCCGTATTGTGGCCCACAAACAGCGGGTCCGCAACATATGGGCACACTGTCACAGATGCGTATCCATTCACTAACAGCCCCTCTTTCAGTCATGGTTGCAAATATCACTATATTGATTCTTTTTGGTTCGGTCTACTATGTGAAAATGAGAACATCAGAAAAGGTTATCATTGATTAAAATGTTTAAAAGCTTAGGCCTCATTCACATTGCCATTTGATGTCCATAAAATAATTAAAAATAAATAAATATCAATCCATGTTTCATCCATAAGGTTGTCTGTGAGGGATCCATGTTTTGTCTGTGTGTGCGTTTTTTGCTCTCCATGTCTGATCTGTATTCTATGGACACTGCTCAGCTAAAAATGAATTTCCGGAGCATCTCCCATCAGTGGTCAGTGAAAAACGGACCTAACACTAATGCCATCTGCGTGGTGTCCGATTTTCCCAGACCAATAGACTTCAATGTGTGTGTTTGGTCAATATCACGGACCAAACTAGTGCATGTCTCTATTTTTTTTTTCTTTTACTGACCGTAAAAAAATAAAATAAAAATCACACGGATGTGGGAACAAGCATATTAAAATCAATAGGTACGTGTGCTGTCCGCAGAAAACAAGGCCTTCCTGGAAAACAAACTGTTGATACATGTATAGGCTGTCATTGAACATAAATATTCTTAGTATTTAGCACTGTTTTTTTTATACGGTCAAATTGCTTAGAAACGTCAGAAGAATAAGAGGAACATCTGACTGTTGACAGTTCCAGAATCTAGATTTGATTAGTTCACATTTATCTGTTTTCTCTATCCTTGCAATATTAACCAGCAATTTGCCTCTAGCCATTTCCCAAGTGAATGTTTTTTTTTCTCCTGATAGAAGTGAGATTACATCTTTGAGTATTGGTACAAGCAATTGCATTGAATTGGGGTCCTACGTCTGCTTTAGTACCCATGCCTTTCTAGACTTAAATTCCACATAATATCTTTTGAATCTTCTTCCATTCAGTCTCTGACCATTTGAGAACACTGGAATTGCTTAGTCATGACTACCATTAAAGTGGTGATTTAACGCAGCAAGTTGCGCGTGAACCACCACGTCTAAAACTAAATGGATATACTTTGGTCAATATCACAATGTCTGGCTGTGGTCTGTCTCAAGTTCTCTTGTGTGACAAGAGGAAGAAAGGCACTTTAAATGGGCTGTGTATCTTTGGGGTGGTCTTTCTGCCCTAAACCCCCACCACTCCATGTGGCCAGACCCATGAAAGGAAGTATACATACCTACTCCCTGATGTTGGGTTCTGACTCTTTTGGTCCTCCACCACTGCTGTCTCGCTCTGGTCTTTGAGTGTCACGTGGGTCTCAATAATGGCTGTAGAGATGACGTGTCCCCCCGCCCTGGCTACAGTAGCCACGTGACCCGCATCAAACAGAATATTGACACATGGATACCGGAGTAAGGCAGCGACGGCTGGGGACTGAAGTAGTTGGAACACGGCCACGGAGAGGAAGTAAGCATGCTTCCCTCTGCAGGTCCGGCCACATGGGGGAGCTCTGGCAGACGATGAACCAAATGTATCAAACATACATTTGGTGCAAATTACGGCAAAAGAGATTTTCAAAATTCCCCTCATGATAAATCTCCACCAAAGAACTTTGCTTCAGTTGCCGATTCACCACAACATCCTTCTAGATTGTCAAATATATTTTGTGTTGGAAAATCGTCTTTTATAGATTTATCGTCTGATAGATCCACTCTAGACTGCGTCTTTGGGGATCGTTTTCAAAAACGATGAATCATTGGGTCTTCTTATATTACTGTAGCTGACATCTGTAAAGCTTTCTGGATTTTCCAGTTTGTCTTCTAGCCAACGTCCCACCTTCTTTAGACTCGAGCAATTGTTCATAATTACTTTGTATAATGCAGGGCTCCAGTCGACACTGGTATGTTTGGGTGTTTAAGGGACCATACAAAGAGGTGGTGTTGATGTTGCTTACTGACTTAAGGAGGTAAGATCATTCCAGACCTTTACCACCAACAACTCCTCCCCTCCCCCAGTAAACACACGGAATCCAAATTCTTGGTGGAAAAGGCCATAGCAGCCGTTTATTAAACAACAATATTATCCAACGTCATTTAATGCATACATTAATATATATAGGTAAACATATCAATACAATGTAATAACATTCACTTTGCGGAAGGATCCTAGAAGGCAACCCAAGCAAGCTGCGATCTTTACTCCACACATCTTTCCTTTACCCTCGGCTGCACTCTCCGACCCAAGGGCACCAAATCCTCCAGAATCCATATCTTCCTCTACCCCTGTAGGCCTTTTAGCCCAACAGGAGCCCCCCAGCTTTCAGCTTACCAAACCACATAAGATGCACGTTCCAATGTGTCATGCACCTATAAAAACATAGTATTGCCTTACAGGACCCCCCGTTAACCTGCCCATCTGCTATGACATGAAATTGCCCCATAAGGCCCCTTTCACACGGGCGAGATTTCCGCGCGGGTGCAATGCGTGACGTGAACTCGCAAAGCGCAGCGGACACTGGTGCCGTTCCCACCTGTACCCCAGACTAACAGCACGCGCAAATACAAAACCGCCCCCAAACCCTCCCCTGAAACACTACACCCCTTCCCCTCCAACTTAACCCTATCCTGGCCTAGAAACTTCCCCCTTCCAGTCAATTCTCGTTGCGCTACGTCTGCGCCTCGCTCCGTTGTCATACTTCCTGTCAAACCCTACTTTCGAGATTTTGTGCAATGGCACTGTACTGCTGGAAAGGCTGCAAGGAAATAACATCACTTTTAAATTCATGCTCTTTTTCATTGAATTCTCAAATTTCCTTTTCAATGGATTTACTAAACAATATGAGAGAATTCAATTTGCACAAAAAAAAAAAAAAAACGAGAGTACATGCTTTGCACCACATTTATCTTTTTAGACACTTTACGGGTCATTTATGAAACAGAAGTACGTTTAATTAGACGCATTTCTGTGCAGATTGCAGTCCTTTGCGTCGCTATCTGTGGCTTCTACCCGCTCACTCCAGGTCTAAAGAAGTGGGTGTGGGTGGGGACGGGCTGGTAGGCCTATCTCATTTACCATTTTTTACCCCCTTTGAGTATTTTTTCTGACTTGTACAGCAAGGCCATGCCGGGTGCAAAAGTTAAAAATAAAAACCAACTCACCAGTCACAAGCTCCCTGGGTCCTGCACCAAGCTCATGGGTCCACTGCAGGACCAGAAGTATAACATACCATCCATATGGGCTAAGGCCACAGATATTTCTGACTCAAACTGCAAGGGAGTGTAGGAAATGGGAAAGGGATGGGACCTGCCTTTAAAATGACCCGATCGATGACATGTACAAAAGCGGCATATGTCCAAGGTCACCACCGAAGCCACTGACTGGTTGGCAGTAACGGTGTGCACGTAGACAGCATGTCACATTTTCCATGCAACGGACCCAGCTAAATCCAAAGCCCTCATGTTAGGTAAGCGGTCTCTGACTGCCGCTGTGCAGCTACTTACCATAACACTCCGCAAACTCTGCAAGCTGCTGTCTCAATTGCTCTAGTCTCTGTTCCCTTAGGATGTGCGTGCACTCACCTGTGGCATCTTAAAGGGCCAGTACATGCATCTGCAAATCTTTCTCTAGCCAATGACTGATTCACCCTTGGTATTTAACGCATCCTTCCCAAAGGGGGTGTGTGTGTGTTGGAGATGAGCTTTTCTAGTCTCTAGTAACCAGCCATGTACTGTACCTTACCTGTTTACTGTTTCTGCTCCTTGCCGCCTGCCCCTACTTTGGAACTGATACCTGGTCTACGCACGTACTCAGCCTGCCCTGACCTTGGACTGTGTTCAGACTATGCCTTGCTTTATCCCTTGGTGCTTATGCTATTCTATTGCATCTTACCTGTATTATCTCTGCATTATCCCCACCTGTGTTCCTGTGAGTTCTCCAGGGTTTACCTGCTCCACCCGTGTATTCCACTACCCCTAGATTTCAGTGTCAAGTTCTGTTTACCTAGTTCAGGGATGCTCAACTTGCGGCCCTCCAGCTGTTGCAAAACTACAACTCCCAGCATGCCCAGATAGTCTACAGCTGTCAGCCTACAGCAGTGCATGGTGGGAGTTGTAGTTTTACAACAGCTGGAGGGCCGCAGGTTGAGCATCGCTGACCTAGTTGATTTGTGTTGTCCATGCTTCTGCCCAGCATCAAGCCCGTTTGCCTTGCCTGAGTCTGCTCACCACACTGCTTGTCAGCTTCTTCCTATGTCATTGTGTTTCTCTACAGCCAGGACTCAAAGTTTCCAAAGACCTGTCTTAGCATCTGTTCACACATACCTGCAGTTTTGGTGCATTTTCTGCATCCTGAGCTCCCGCGGATTGCTGCAGAGTCCCTGACCCCAGTGGGTCAGCTGCAAACCATACTGGGACTATCCCTGGAGGTAGCGGCCTAGTTGTTTCCCTGCAGCAAAGTCAAGGGTGAATATCAGGCAGGTGCCAGTATAACGAACTTAGGGTTAGCCCAAACTGGTTGGTTGGCACACTGGCAGATGTAGGCAAGCTGGATCTCAGGAGCGGAGCAGCCAGAGAGGTTTTTTGTCCGATCTTAGATCTGATTTAAGGGGTTACCCTGGAAAAGATAATGATGACTTATCCTCAGGATAGATTATCCTTATCACATCAGCAGGAGTCTAAGTCCTAGCAGCCCTGCCGACCAGCTGTTTCACAAAGCGGCTGCGCTCACCAAAGCTCTGGTGAGCAATGCAGGCTCCTGGCAGCTTTCTAAGGACAGTGCCATTGTATGGTTGTAGTGCTTGGCAGGGGCATTGCTAGGTTAAAACATTTAGGGCCTGGGCCCCTGATGTTTTGTCCCAGGCCCTGAAAGTACTGTCTGCCAGATCGATACAAATGTATTGCCGTCCTCAGGATACAATTGAATCTAATACACTGGAAGAGCTGAAGGACCTGTGATGATATCACAGTCCATGTGATCAGTGCTGAAGGCAGTGGTTGCGGACCTGCGATGATGTCAACATCATGTGACCAGTGCAGGAGAGGAGGGCGCTCAGCAGTGGAGAGGAGAAGTCCTGGGGAAGAAGCTGTGGTGAGGTGTGTGTCAGAGGCAGAGATGGCCAGTTCGCAGAGTTCGCCAACAAACACATGCGGGCTGCCATCTTGACTCACAAGTCCGGCGATGCACAGGTAAGCCCTTACCTGTGCCGCGAGTCGGTCTGAAATCAAATGCGGTCACCGGGAGCAGGCAGTTCCAAGAACAGCCGCCGGGGGCCTTCATCGCGCTGTTCTCGGAACTGCCTGCTCCCGGTGACTGCATTTGATTTCAGACCAGCACCTGTCACAGGCACAGGTAAAGGCTTACCTGTGCATCGCCGGACTTGTGAGTCAAGATGGCAGCCCGCATGTGTTCGTTGACGAACACTGCGATTTGGCTATCACTGGTCAGAGGTAAGTGAAGGCCTAGATTCTCAGTGTGAGAGGCAGAGTAATGCTGGGAGTTGTAATGCTGTATGTTAGGGCTGAAGGGAGGGATATTATTTACATGGGACTGTATGGTGGAGTGATGTTATTTACATGGGACTCAATGTTGAGGGGGTGATGTTATTTACATGGGACTGTATGTTGATGGCTGGGGGAGGGAGTGATGTTATTTACATGAGACTGAATGTTTAGGGGTGATGTTTATATGGGACTGTATGTGACTGGGGAGGGGGTGATGTTATTTACATTAAAATGTATATTGGATGGCCTGAAGGGAGGGAAGTGATTTTATTTACATGGGACTGTATATTGGAGGGGGCTGGAGAGATGGTGTGATGTTATTTACATGGGACTCTACATTAGAGGGAGGGACATTGTGTTATTTACATGGGACTATATAGTGGAGGGGCTGAGGAATTATAATTTCTGAGGACACTAAAAGGAGGAATATAACTACAAGGGGCACTGCAGGGGGCAATATAAATACTGAGGGCACTTCAGAGATAGCATTATAACAGTAGGGGGCAATATAAATATTGGGTGTGCAGCGTACTCAAGTTGTGTGTAGTAGGTGTTTCTGGGTGATGTAGTGCAATATACACTAACCTGGTACAGCTGACTCTCTGCAAGGGCAGGTATAGGTAGGAATAGTTCGTGACGCCAGTGCCAAGTAAACGGTGGCACGCCGTTTGCGGATGCAGGAATAATTTGAGGAAACGTGGTGTTAAAACAGAACTTCAACTTTAGTAGTTTGCAGGCAGAGACAATATTGGAAACGCAGTTCCTCAGCATACAGTCGATTTTGCAATTCGGTCGATGCAGGCAATTCAGTACAGCAGGGTAATTACAGAGTGTTGAACGCAGGATTTGCAGCAAAGGAGCTTGCACTCTAACTCTGTCTGATCCTGGAATGTAGCAATTCTTCACCAAGGCCCATTAACCTAAGTCTGGCTTTATGTCCTTGATTATGGCTTAGATAAGTACCTCCTCTGTCTTTCTTAGTACCTCTGGCTCCTCTGATCTTTGCCTCAGTCTCTCCTAGCTTCTGAATGGTTCCTCAGGCCCTTAGGCTAAGATGTTCCTGCTTCTGCATATGGGTATTCAGGAGGGAATCTTCTCCTGAACAGCAGGCTTCAGGCCTGGACTTGTCTCAGACATAGTCTAAACTCCAACTGTAGGTTACAGATACTAGACTCCGTCTCCCTTGCACTTCCCTGACTGGCCTTATATAAACTAGGGCTCCCTAGCTCCCTCTATGGACTAGAAGTAGGAATGACACCCCTAGCAGGCCTGTAAGTGCAAGTTTCAGTGACAGGAAAATACACACATTACATTACATTTTATAAAACTGACATATAGCAACTTCCCATAATTAGGAGGGACGACAGCACACCAAGTGACCTTTGGTAGTAACGGGTATTACAACTCCCGTATACTACATACCCCACTGCTTTAAGCTGAGTACGACCTCGTACTCCATCATGGATCTCCCAACTGGAATCTCTACCTGAAATAGAAAATAGAGACATGCAGGCATACATATATGCAATTCAACTGCATTTACATCAGGTCCAATTGGCAAAGGTGAAGGGCAGTGACAAGGGGCGTCGTTCTCTTCTCTCAGGATAGTGAATGGAACGGGGGCGCTGACCTGGCACAGCGTAACATTAGAACCAGGATAGTCCATGACAATGAATAAGTCCATGATAAAACAGTAGAAAACGGTATAAAAGTTCTTGGAGGCTCAAATAACCTGGGTACGGACTCATGTTTGTTATTTCTTATTAAATCACAGAGGCTCTCATGCGGTGGAGTCCATCTCTGGGCACAATACTTTTAAAAGAGTAAGAATCTCGGAGGCTCAGATCCTTTTGAGTCTGTCTCCGGGCACGGTTCCTTAGTAACAGGTTGCACAATAAAATGGACAGCAAAGACAAGTGCTGTAATACCCCTGATCAACCTGAAAAGGGGGTGAAGGGTAAAAGGTGCAACAAAGGAACAGGCACAACTTGGTGTGGGGTAACAAAAGCAGGCAGGAGGTCCTGGAAACAAACGTGGCCTTGCTGACTTTATGATTTCAGTGGTCAACACCTACCACTGAGCCGTGGACAAACTGGCAGCTGCAACAAAGGGCCAGCAACATAGGACTCCTGTCCTGGAAGGGTTAACATCACCTTCTGAAGAAATAAATCAAGGGCCTAGCAGGCTGACTACAGTGGCACATCATATCCACTTTGCTCTGCTGGCAAGTATCGTCTGTAGTATTCCTCTACAGGAGGATGGGCCCACATGACTGTATCAGGGGGCAGCTGCAGGGTAAAGGGGCCCCTAATAGGTATTGGCCCCATAGGCCTAGGGGTGAACCCTCTGATGGACCGTGCCGGCCCTGGCATGATCACTGCAGGGTGTGACGTGCTTGGCACCGCCGCAGCAAGCGGTCCGGTGCTCGGGGTGCAGCAATTTACGGCAATCGCGGGTCCGGTCTGGGGCACTGACGGAGCGGTGGCAACAGAAGGCGGTCGGCGGGTGGTGACAGGCACCCTTACCTCATCCTTCCTCGGCTGTGTCTGGATCCTGGCGGTGTAGGTCTTACGCAACTCCCGCAACTTCTCCTCCAGCCGGACGATCTGCTCACCGATACTCTCTGTGTCGGAGTCGCTGTTCTCTGCTGGCGCCGCCGGCGCAGGTACAGTCACCGATGACGCAGACTCGGCCTCTTCAGGTTCTGGACTTGCATCTGGTCTCCGTCCCATCCGGATGTTCTCAAAGGTAGCACTAAGTCCTTTTAACTGTTCCAGCTCAGATATTGTCTTCTCCCGACGAGGCAGCTCGGGGGAAGGATAGGGGCTCACCCATTTCTCCAACACGGTTGGCTGCCAGAAGACGTTCGGCCCGATGAAGGAGCTCCGCTCCTGAAAGGCATGATGGGCCGGCTCTGGAGAGCGTTCCGGTTCTCGCTCGCAGCCAGAGTAGTCTTCTCCTTCTTCTGCCTCCCAATCCTCAGGTCCTCGCTTCGGACGGGTCACAGCAGTCGCATAGGGGCCTCGCAGGCCCTCGGCAGGGGTGTACTCCACTTCCTCTCCCTCGCGGAGGCTGTGCTGGTACGAAGGGAGGTAGTCTCTTTTGACAGACCTTCGATTGACATAGAGGTCTCTGCCAGTAAGATAGTCCTGAATAAACCCGTAGCCACGGGGTTTGTCAAACGACAGCACCACTCCCTTTCTCCTTTCCAGGCGGGGTTGGGTGTGTGTATGCTTCTCGTGAATGGTCTTGGTCAATTCCTCATACACGATCTTAGTCTTGGTATTTCGCTTGATAGCGGCCTCTCGAATCTCCGCCATCAGGGAAGACCATTTGAACGATGGCTGAAAAAAGTCCCTCCATGAGCCATAGTAGGGCTCGGGTTCTTTCTCCCTGGTGCGGCAGGCGGGTTGCTCCGGTCCCGGAGCGTAGGCCGGTGGAGCCTCCTCTGGCTCTACACCGGTGTCGGTCATCTTTTCAATTACAGGTGCGGACGCTGCAGCAACACTCTGCTCACAATCCAACATGCTCGATCCTTCTGAGGAGAGCGATAGGGTCGCGTCAATTAGAGTAGCCAGCTCCTCCCACTGCACTGGGGAGCCGCCCCCCAGGTATTCCAGTATATGGAAGGCGGTGTCCATGCTGGCAGACATGCAAATGTCCAGATAAGCCGTGGCGCCTGCCCTTGACCTTCTTCCCGCTTTTTCCTCAGAAAGGCGCCAATTTTTCCCGCCTTTTCGGGATGAAGGTGACGCAGCAGTAAATTCAGCAAGCTCAGCGGCCATCTTTAGGTACAAACGCTGTCTATTCACTGACGGCAAGCAGGAATGTTTAAAGTCCACAAAACCACACTCCAATGCGGCGATTTTCTTCCTCTGTGCAGCGCAATACTGTACAGCGCTTTTTAGAAGTTTTTGACACACTTTGGGTATGATTTTTAATCCACAAAGTCCACTTGAATAAAACAGGAAAATGTCACTTTGGTCACAGGGCAACTGTATAAGGCACAAAGTTCACGCTTCTTGCACTAGAAAGCGTGCGTATCCTGTTCGTGACGCCAAAAGAGATGTGCAGCGTACTCAAGTTGTGTGTAGTAGGTGTTTCTGGGTGATGTAGTGCAATATACACTAACCTGGTACAGCTGACTCTCTGCAAGGGCAGGTATAGGTAGGAATAGTTCGTGACGCCAGTGCCAAGTAAACGGTGGCACGCCGTTTGCGGATGCAGGAATAATTTGAGGAAACGTGGTGTTAAAACAGAACTTCAACTTTAGTAGTTTGCAGGCAGAGACAATATTGGAAACGCAGTTCCTCAGCATACAGTCGATTTTGCAATTCGGTCGATGCAGGCAATTCAGTACAGCAGGGTAATTACAGAGTGTTGAACGCAGGATTTGCAGCAAAGGAGCTTGCACTCTAACTCTGTCTGATCCTGGAATGTAGCAATTCTTCACCAAGGCCCATTAACCTAAGTCTGGCTTTATGTCCTTGATTATGGCTTAGATAAGTACCTCCTCTGTCTTTCTTAGTACCTCTGGCTCCTCTGATCTTTGCCTCAGTCTCTCCTAGCTTCTGAATGGTTCCTCAGGCCCTTAGGCTAAGATGTTCCTGCTTCTGCATATGGGTATTCAGGAGGGAATCTTCTCCTGAACAGCAGGCTTCAGGCCTGGACTTGTCTCAGACATAGTCTAAACTCCAACTGTAGGTTACAGATACTAGACTCCGTCTCCCTTGCACTTCCCTGACTGGCCTTATATAAACTAGGGCTCCCTAGCTCCCTCTATGGACTAGAAGTAGGAATGACACCCCTAGCAGGCCTGTAAGTGCAAGTTTCAGTGACAGGAAAATACACACATTACATTACATTTTATAAAACTGACATATAGCAACTTCCCATAATTAGGAGGGACGACAGCACACCAAGTGACCTTTGGTAGTAACGGGTATTACAACTCCCGTATACTACAGGTGCGCTTCATGGAGAGCATTATAACAGTAGGGGGCGATATCAATATTGGGGGCACTGTAGGGGCATTTTAAATCCAGGGGACATTAGGCATTTTTATTACTATTAGGAGCTCTATAGGGGGGACTTATAGATCTGCCTTATTTTGACTGGGGGCTCTGTTAGGGTATTATTAATACTGGAGGGCTCTTCTACTAATGGAGGCACTCTTGAGGAGTATTATCACCGTTGAGGGCACTGCAGGGGGCAGTATTACTAATGAGGGCATTCTAAAAGGGAATTACTATTTGTGGGACTTTGAGGAGCACTATTACTATGAGGGGGGGCACAAATTTTTCTTCAGGATAGTATTTGGGGGTATTGGGGAGCACAGCGAGCAGCAGAATAACACTGGGGGGACTCCAGGTTTGGAGATGATGATAGAAAAGTGAGGAAGCTAAGATGTCTGTGTGTCACACTCTGCGGAGACTAGGCGGCTGAGAGAAGTTGTCTGGACCAAATGGAGAAGATAATGACAGAGAAGACAGACATCACCTGAGAGGCCCTGGATGTAAGAGGCATGTGCTGCTGTATAGCAAATACAGTAAAATGCAGTGTGCGTGGGGGAGGGTCAACTTAGAGAATTGGGCCATATTCATTGGGGCTTGGGCCCTGGATCTTTTGAGACCCTAGCCACGCCCCTGGTACTTGGTATTGCAGTTCAGCCTTGAACTGGGCTAAACTGCAACTGGACCATGTGACCAATGTACAGTGATGTCACAGGCCTAGGGAGAGGCTCCGGAGCTCCACTTGCTTTCAGATGCAATGCGATTTTCACACAGCCCTATTCACTTCTATGGGGCCTGCGTTGCGTGAAAAACACAGAATATAGAACATGCTGCAATTTTCATGCAACGCACAAGTAACATAGTACATACGGCCGAAAAAATACATTTGTCCATCCAGTTCGGCCTGTTATCCTGCAAGTTGATCCGGAGGAAGGCAAAAAAAAAAAAAAACTGTGAGGTAGACCCAAAAATTCCTTCCCGACTCCAATCAGAATAGGTCCCTGGATCAACGACCCCTCTCTAGTAGCTATAGCCTGTAATATTATTATGCTCCAGAAATACATCCAGGCCCCTCTTGAATTCCTTTACTGTACTCACCATCACCACCTCCTCAGGCAGAGAGTTCCATAGTCTCACTGCTCTTACCGTAAAGAATCCTCTTCTATGTTTGTGTACAAACCTTCTTTCCTCCAGACGCAGAGGATGTCCCCTCGTCACAGTCCTGGGGATAAATAGATGATGGGATAGATCTCTGTACTGACCCCTGATATATTTATACATATTAATTAGATCTCCCCTCAGTCGTCTTTTTTCTAAAGTGAATAACCCTAATTTTGATAATCTTTCAGGGTACTGTAGTTGCCCAATTCCAGTTATTACTTTAGTTGCCCTCCTCTGGACCCTCCCCAGCTTTGCTATGTCTGCCTTGTTTACAGGAGCTCAGAACTGTACACAGTACTCCATGTGTGGTCTGACTAATGATTTGTAAAGTAGTAGGACTATGTTCTTATCATGGACATCTATGCCCCTTCTGATGCAACCCATTATCTTATTGCCCTTGGCAGCAGCTGCCTGACACTGGTTTTTGCAGCTTAGTTTGCGGTTTATTAAAATTCCTAGATCCTTTTCCATGTCAGTGTTACCCAGTGTTTTACCATTTAGTATGTACGGGTGACTTGCATTATTCCTTCCCATGTGCATAACCTTACATTTGTCAGTGTTAAACCTCATTTGCCACTTATCTGCCCAAGCCTCCAATCTATCCAGATCCCTCTGTAGTAGTATACTGTCCTCTTCAGTGTAAATTACTTTACACAGTTTAGTGTCAGCTGCGAAAATTTATACTTTACTATGCAAGCCTTCTACAAGATCATTAATAAATATATTGAAGAGAATAGGGCCCAATACTGACCCCTGAGGTACTCCACTAGTGACAGTGACCCAATCTGAGTGTGTACCACTAATAATCCACATACAGAGTGATGCGTGAAAATCACCGCTCATGTACACGGCTCTAATGAAATGAATGGGCCAGGATTCAGTGCGGGTGCAATGCGTTCACGTCACGCATTGCACCCGCTCGGAAAACTTGACTGTGTGAAAGGGGCCTAAGAGTTGTAAGGGATCGGTTCATTAGTGTTCTTCACATTTTACAGCTTTTTCAATGCCCCTTTCTGTTGACCCAAAAAAATATATATATTTACCTTGAGTCAAAATATTGTTCTTCATTTGTCCCCGATTTCTTCTTGCCAGCTTTGTTTTCATCTTGCCTTTCTCAGTACAAGCTAATATTTGAAAATGTTGCATATGGTTCTTCCCAGACGTTCCATGTGTATTGGTGACATCAGACAGGGTGACATGTGGTAGATCAGAGCAATGTGAGGTTAACGTAGGCTGCTTGGGGGCGAGGCTGTGGGTGATAGAAATGCTTCACATGGCTGCCTGATTCACTCTCGAATGTAACAGATTAGTCAGCACAGTTTTCAATTCCTCCTACTGGCTGGGGTTAATTTTGCTGTCCGTAGTTATGCGAATATTCAGACACAAATTACTGTGATTAGCAAATACAGTTTTTTTTCTAAGAATTGATGACTCCAAAGAATGATGGGCATGCGAGTGCTGGCAAGGTTATCCAGAAGGGTAAATATGTGGTCAGGTAATCATCTTTTTCCTAATTACAGGGATACAAAGTTATGACTCCGTAAAAGTTTTTGTCCACTTTGAACAATCCTCTTTCATTACAGTGCTCCTCTGATGATCAGTGAATATCCCACTGCTGGGATGCTCAGCAATCATAATCTGACAGGGAATAGCAAAGCAAGGGTAAAGTTCTCCTGCAGCACCCCCACAGGGCAAATGAAGAATTACATATTAAAATTAGTAGGATGTCTATATGATGTGGTGGGTCTTCCATAGAGAGATAGACACTCTTGACTGTCTTTCTCCACAAATTAACGACGGTCTTAAAATGAAGGAGTGCTCTATAGTAAACAATATAAAATGGTGCAAATCTACTGATAAAGACATATTAGTTTGCTTATCATGCTTCCAATGCACTTCTTGAGAGTTTTCTATAGCCAAACCCTTTAAAGGGATTTTCCAACAGGATAGGTCATCAGTATCTTATTGGTTGAGGTCCGACACCTGGACCCCCACCGATCAGCTGTTTGAGAAGGCACCAGTGCTCCAGTGAATGCCGCAGACTTCTCTGTTTACCATGCACAACGCCGTACATTGTATAGTGGCTGTGCTTGGTGTCGCAGCTCACCTCCATTCACTTAAATGGAACTGAGCTGCGCCTAGGCCACGTGAATGATGAACGTGACGTCACTAACTTAGGGTAAGCTGCGAGAAGGCCTGGGCACTCACAGGAGTGCTGGTGCCTTCTCAAAAAAGCTGATTGGTGGGGGTCCCAGGTGTCGGACATCCATTGATCAGACACTGATGACCAGAGGATAGGTCATCAGTTATAAAGTGTCAGAAAAACCCTTTAGTGACACTAAAACCACAGCAAATAATAAATTCTGCCTATATTTTGTTAGAAGAGGTGCAGGCTATTATGCATGGTTTCTCTTCTGTTTGAATGTTTTTTTGTGGTCGCAGGTAGCAGAACACAGGCTGGTTGCTGGACACAGGAGCTGGAGCAGAGATACAGGACGTGGCGTGAAGATCCAAGAGCTGGAGCCTAGTCAGCAACTCGTGGTCCAGAAAGTAACCAATGATCATGACCAGATCAGGAACCAAATGCAGTAACCAAAGCACAAGGACGGAAATAGTCATGGATAGCCAGTAGTACTACAAATACCAGGAATAACTTTGAACTAGGCGGCTAGAAGCAACATCCACAAGAGCAAAGGACCAGACCAGTCAACCCAACAATACATCTGTGAAATGCACATAGATGCTCAGGCCCCCTGAATAAGGGAGCCGGCTGGATATTATAGCAGAACTCAGAACCATAAAAGAGCTTAACCATTGATTTGCTGGTACAGCATAGTGTTTTTGAGTAGGGCCTAGTTCACACTTCAGTGATTTGGTCAGTGATTTCCATCAGTGACCCTAAGCCAAAACCAGAAGTAGAGCCTAAATAGAGATAAGGTATAAGGGAAAGATCTGCACCTGTTCTGTGTTTTTGACCCGCACTTTGTTTTGGCCCACAATCCCTGATGGAAATCACTGATCAATCACTGACCAAGTCACTGAAGTGTGAACTAGTCCTAATGAAGGCAACCATAGCAGTGCTGGATTTGTAATCAGAATAGGAGCAGAATTGAATAGACCCCCTGGGTCGAATGGTATCAGCAGAGAAGAGGTCCACAGGGACATCAACAGTGCAGCTCATGACACACGGGTGGCCAGGTGGTGGGTAAGTTAGTCCGGGCAACCAACATGCTCACCCACACAGCAGCAAAAATGAAATTACAAAGGCAGCTTGAAAGAGGAATTTTATCCCACTCAACAAAATAAGGGCTCATGCACACGGCCGGATCGGATGTGGACCCATTCATTTCAACGGGGGAGCAAAAGATGTGGACAGCACACCGTGTGCTGTCTGCATACGCTTGTCTGTTCTGCGGCCCCTCCAAAGATATATAACATGTCCTATTCTTGTCCGTTTTGCAGACAGGGAGAAGACATTTCTACAGAAGCTTATAAATAAATGGCAGCAAGCACTCGGCCAAGTGTTTTGCAGATCCGTGATTTGTGGACCAGACAACACTTAGGCCTTTTTCACACAAACAATACACGATATGTTCAGTGAAACTCGCACCAAGTTCAGTCAGTTTTGTCTGCAATTGCGCTCAGCGTTTTTTTTTTCATGCGGGTGCAATCAGTTTTGATGCGTTTTTCACACGCATGAAAAAAAACAACTGAAGACTGCACCCGGATGCAATGCGTTTTTTCACTAAAGACCCATTCACTTCTATGGGGCCAGGACTGCGCGAAAAACACAGAATATAGAACATGCTGCGTTTTTCACGCAAAGCAGAACTGATGCGTGAAAAACAACACCCATGTGTACAGACCCATTGAAATGAATGGGTCAGGATTCAGTGCGGTCGCTACGCATTGCACCCGCGCGGAAAACTCGCTTGTGTGAAAGGGGCCTAAGAGAGACTAGGTAGCGGGTGCGACTACTTTCTACATCTCATGAGAACCTAACAAACCCAAAAATGTTTACTGAGCAGTATCCTGTAATCCAGGCAGGTTTAGCAGAAAACAAGACCAGACAAACCTTTGACACTGATTGACAAGACCAGCTTACGTAACAAAGCTAAAAATTCTACTGTACTGGCGGGTTTACATGGGCCGAGGAGCAGCACCCGAAGAGCATTCCTTCCTGACAACTGGATGCTCATTCAATTTTTATGCAGCGATCACCTTCACAGTATGAGAACGAGCAATCGCTGCACTGTTTCTGGGCAGCAGAGTACTGTTTAGACCGCACGATCTGCTGCCCAGAACAGATGATTTACTTTGCCTGCAAGAACAACCGTTTCAAAAACGCTCATTCATTGGGTGATCAGCTGCCCCTCTAGACGGGCAGATTGTTGGAAACAAGCATTCGCAGGAATGTTCATCCCCGATAATCTGTCCATGTAAGGGCTCATGAACATGGCCGTTGTACGGCAATTCCACGCGGCAGCCAGGACGGACCGAGACCCATTCAACTTGAATAGGTCTGTAATCCGTCCGCACCGTGAAAAAATTGAACATGTTCTATTTTTTTGCAGTGCGGAGGCACGGACAGAAACACCACGGAAGCACTCCATAGTTCTTCCGTTTCACCAAGCATGAGCCATAAACCCCATCAAACCTTTTTTAAAGCCTCATGCACACGTCCGTGAAACACGGACCGCGAGATACCGGCCTGGATCCCTGCTCAGTGCAGGAGCGCACGGCGTCATTGGTTGCTATGACGCCGTGCGCTTTGTGCCGCCGCTGCTGTACAGTAATACCGTCGTATAGATAATACAAGTGTATTACTGTACAGCAGCGGGCGCACGGCGTCATAGCAACCAATGACGCCGTGCGCTCCTGCACTCAGCAGAAACCCAGGCCGGTATCTCATGGTCCGTGTTCCACGGACATGTGCATGAGGCTTAATTCTACAAGACCACCCCCTCCTCACAGTACATTCGGCCCCGGCCTTACCGTGACTCCTCCACCTAGCTTGTAACAGCGAACCCTGGCTGGACCAACTGCACAAGCTTCTCTTAACCAGGCTCCATAAGAACTCCAAGCAGGAGACTCCCTCCACTTCTGCCGTCAGATGCAGATGACTGAAGAGTTGCAGCTGAGACAGGACAAGGATTCAGCACTGCATTCTGAGGGCTCATGCACACGACCGGATTTTTCTTCCATATTTTTTGTGGATAGCACGCTCACCCCCTCTTTTCTATGAGGCCAGGCATACATCCGCATTTTTTGTAGATCATTGTGGCCTTTCCGCGGATTATAGAACATGTCCTGTTCTTGTCCGTTTTGAAGACAAAAATAGCCATTTCTAGGAATAGGAGTGAGAAAAAATGCAGAATGCACACGGAAGGTATCTGTATTTTGCAGATCAGCAGTTTGTGGACTGCAAAACGGATATGGTCATGAATCTGAATGTGCTTAGCCTTAAATCGAATATTTAACTTCAATCTATGGAGCAGGAGGTACCTGGACGAACATGGCACCAGAAAGGAAGAAGAAAACTGACAATATACCTGCTGACATGTTAGAAAAAAAATTCTCCTGCTAGCCATGTATCCACCCCACTATTCTAGTCCATGCGCCTGGAGTGAAAACTACGCCAGCCCCTGGCTGATGTTTTTAGCTAACATTTGCACCTGTTGCCCTCACGCTGCCCCTATCACACCCAACTGGCATACACGGCGCAAAACCGGCCGTGCGACAAAATCGCACAGACAGTTTTGCAAGGGGATTTGCAACACTTTTTACGTCTAAGGCCTCTTGCACACTACTGTATGGCTGCAAGAGGCCTAAGGGCTCCTTCATTTGCGGATCCGCAATACACGGGCACCGTTCCGTGTGCATTCCGCATCACGGATGCGGACCCATTCACTTCAATGGAGTGCTTCCTGGGGTTCCGTTCCGTGCCTCCGCACAGCAAAAAAATAAAACATGCTCTATCTTTTTGCGGAACAGGCGGATAGCGGATCCATTCAAATGAATGCAAAGAAAAAGGGGGTCAGTCAGCACATCCCAATGCGCAGGGGTACGTTGCTATGGCTGAGAACAAGACTGTAAAACAAAACATGTGATGCAACAGCTCACTGCAATCAAATAAAGTACAAAATTGCATAATAATTGCAAGTGCTATACTAATAAGTTAGAGATGCTTGGCAAATAATTTTGAGCCCGTCTGCCGCACGTCAAGGCGATCTCTGTAAGACGGGTTCCTAACACTAAAATCTACCTTTTATGTGCCATGACAGCTACCATATAATTCAGCGAGTGTAGGTTCCACATGCATGCTGGGCCTGCTTTAATTTCTGTCATTTTTGGTGCCAAAATGGCCTCCATTATATCCAAGGAATGCAGGAACCAACATGCAACCTACACTCGCTGAATTATATGGTAGCCGTCATGGCACATAACAGGTAGATTTTAGTGTTAGGAACCCGTCTTACAGAGATCGCCTTGACGTGCGGCAGACAGGCTCAAATAATTTTGTACAAAATGATTTGCCAAGCATCCCATTCAAATGAATGGGTCCGCGATCCCCATGCAGCTGGGCCACGGTCGGTGCCCATCCTTTGCGGACCGCAATCTGCGGTCCACAGCACGGGCACGGGCTTCACACGGTCGTGTGAACAAGCCCTAATAGTGTTGTAAGTCCCTTAGTACACTTTGTATTCGTCAGGCATCTTTGTATTCGTCAGGGCGCAGGTTAATCGTGTGCAATTAGACTACTTGTTGGTCGGCTCACAAATTAGGTGCAAAAGTGCAGCGAAAAAGTCACATATTAGATAAAAAGTAACAAGATACAGCCATACACATGTTTGTGAAAAGGCGCACGTCTACCCGCTGATCTGACTATTTTATTAAAATTGTTGCATGGCCCCACACATCACTGATGAATTAAACTACACCACCCATGAAGAGGCAAAAATATGTGTAACTAATTCCAGCAGAAAAAAGGCGGACTTCCATAAATCTGTG
The DNA here is from genome assembly GCF_905171765.1 of Bufo bufo. Lineage (NCBI taxonomy): Eukaryota > Metazoa > Chordata > Amphibia > Anura > Bufonidae > Bufo > Bufo bufo. The sequence continues at coordinate 553,694,513 of NC_053392.1, forward strand.
TAAAACATACACGCCTACTAAACCAGTCTAATGTCTCATTCACATGTCATTGTTTGGTCAGTGATTTTGAGGCAAAACCAGGTGTGGCTCTAAACACAGAACAGGAGCAGATCTTTCCCTTTGGCCTCCTGCACACGACCGTTCCCCCCCCCCCCCCCCCCCCCCCCCCCCCCGGTTTACTGGCCGTTTTTTGCATTCCGTATACGGTCTGTATACGGAACCATTTATTTCAATGGTTCCGCAAAAAAAACGGAATGTACTCCGTATGCATTCCGTTTCCGTTTTTCAGTTTTTCCGTTCCGTTTAAAGATAGAACATGTCCTATTATTGCCCGCAAATCACGTTCCGTGGCTCCATTCAAGTCAATGGGTCCGCAAAAAAACGGAACACATACGGAAATGCATCCGTATGTCTTCCGTTTCCATTCCGTTTTTTGCGGAACCATCTATTGAAAATGTTATGCCCAGCCCAATTTTATCTATGTAATTACTGTATACTGTATATGCCATACGGAAAAACGGAACAGAAACGGGAACACAAGGGAAACAAAAAACGGAACAACGGATCCGTGAAAAACGGACCGCAAAACACTGAAAAAGCCATAGGCCATAGCCTTAGGCCTCCTGCACACGACCGTTCCGTTTTTTGCGGTCTGCAAATTGCGGATCCGCAAAACACGGAAGCCGCCCCTGTGCCTTCCGCAATTTGCGGAACTGAACGGGCAGCACATTGTAGAAAAGTCTATTCTTGTCTGCAAAATGGACAAGAACAGCACATGTTATATTTTTTTTTGCGGGGCTACGGAACGGAGCAATGGATGCGGACAGCACACGGTGTGCTGTCCGCATCTTTTGCGGCCCATTGAAGTGAATGGGTCCGCATCCGAGCCACAAAAACTGCGGCTCGGATGCGGACCAGAACAACGGTCGTGTGCATGAGGCCTTAGGCCTCTTGCACCGCAACGTTGTGTGCCCGTGGCCGTATTGCGGCCCGCATATGGCGGGTCTGCAATACAAGGGCACCGGCCCGTGTGCACTCGGCATCACGGATGCGGACCCATTCACTTGAACGGAACGGAAGCACGCCGTGCTTTCATGGTATCTCTGTCCGTGCCTCCGCACCGCAAAAAATAGAACTTGTTCTATTTTTTTGCGGTGCAGACAGATCACGGACCGCAATGCGGATTGGATGAGGACCCATTCATTTCAATGGGGCCAGCAAAAAATGCGGACAGCACACCATGTCCTGTCCGCATCAATATGTCCGTTCCGTAGCCCCGTAAAAAATATAGAACATGTCCTATTCTTGTCCGTCTTTCAGATACGCATTGTTACAATGGATCGCAAAACACATACGGTCGTATGCATGTAGCCTTAGGGCTCATGCACACGAACATATTTTCTTTCCGTGTCCGTTCTGTTTTTTTGCACTCCGTGTGCATTCCATTTCCGTATGTCCGTATTTCCATTCTGCAAAAAAATAGAAAATGTCCTAATATTGTACGCATTACGGACAAGGATAATACTGTTCTATTAGTGGTCAGCTGTTCCGTTCCACAAAATACAGAATACATCCGTATTTTTAGAGGATTCGTTTTTTGCGGATTGCAAAATACATACGGTCATGTGCATGAGCCCTTATACCTTATCTCTGTGGAGGCTCCAATCCTGGTTTTTGCTCACAATCACTGATGGATATCACTGACCAAAACACTGACATGTGAATAAGGCCTCATGCACACGGCCGTTGTTTTGGTCCGCATCCGAGCTGACGTTTTTGTGGCTCTGATGCGGACCCATTCACTTCAATGGGGCCGCAAAAGATGCGGACAGCACTCCTTGTTCAATGGGAGTAATGACTGGGATATAACAATACCAGGGTTCTCTCTATACAGGAAAGACAGAGAAGGCAAGAAAGGGGGAGGGGTGGACCTGTATGTGAAAGATAGCATTAAATCTAATTTGATACAAGTTAGCGAGACCAATTTAGAGTCAGTTTGGGTTACGTTGCAGCTTGATAATCATAAGGTAACTCGTGTAGGTGTGATATATAGACCACCTAGCCAAGTCAAAGAATTAGCTGATCTACTAGTTGAGGAAATAGCTAAAATGACATTGAAGGGGGAAGTTATCATTATGGGAGACTTTAATCTTCCTGATGTAAACTGAAAAACCAAAATAGCTAGTTCTGCCAGGAGTACAGATACCTACTGGGATTATCTCTACAGCAAGTAGTTGAGGAGCCAACTCGGAAGGAGGCCATTTTTGATTTAGTATTCACAAATGGGAATTTGGTATCTGATATTACTGTAGGGGAAAGCTTGGGATCTAGTGATCACCAGACAGTGTGGTTTACTATAAGTACAGTGACTGAGTCACACCACACAAAAACAAAAGTTTTAGATTTTAGAAAAACTGACTTTTCTAAAATTTGATTAGTGGTATACGAGTCCCTATCAGATTGGAACAGTTTCAATGGAGTCCAGGAGAAATGGGACTACTTAAAAGTGGCACTATTGAAGGCAACAGAAAATTGCATTAGGCTTGTCAGTAAAAGTAAAAAAAAAAGGAAGAGACCACTGTGGTTCTCAGCAGAAGTGGCCAAAATCATTAAAAACTAAAATATAGCATTTAGTGACAGGCACATTTATAAGATTAGGCAGAGAGAGGCCAAACAAGTTATATGAGCTTCTAAAGCACAGGCAGAAGAGAAATTAGCTCAGTCAGTGGAAAAAGGCGATAAGACATTCTTCAGATACATAAATGAAAAAAGGAAACTAAAACAAGGAATTACCAAATTAAAAACAAAAGAAGGAAGGTATATGGAAGAAGATAAAGAACTAGCTGACTGCCTCAATGAATACTTCTGTTCAGTTTTTACAAAGGAAAATAAAGGAAAAAGACCTCAGTTAGTAAAGAAGACTAATGAATCTTTTGATGCATGTGCCTTTACAGAGAAAGAGGTTCTAAGTCAGCTGTCTAAAATTAATACAAATAATTGCTATTAAAAGAGCTCAGCGGCGAACTAGCAAAACCATTAACAGATTGGAAATTGGCAAATATTGTGCCCATTCACAAGAAAGGTAGTAGGGAGGAATCGGGCAACTATAGGCCAGTAAGCCTGACATCAATAGTGGGGAAATTAATGGAAACCATACTTAAGGAGAGGATTGTGGAACATCTAAAATCCCATAGATTGAAAGCTGAAAAACAGCATGGGTTTACTTCAGGGAGATCATGTCAAACTAATCTTATTGATTTTTTTGATTGGGTAACTAAAATAATAGATGGCGGAGGTGCAGTAGACATCGCTTATCTGGACTTCAGTAAGGCTTTCGATACTGTCCCACACAGAAGACTTATCAATAAATTGCAGTCTTTGGGCTTGGACTCCCATATTGTTGAATGGATTAGGCAGTGGCTGACGGACAGGCAACAGAGGGTTGTAGTCAATGGAGTATATTCAGACCATGGTCTTGTTACCAGTGGGGTACCTCAGGGATCTATTCTGGGACCCATATTGTTTAATATCTTTATCAGCGAAATTGCAGAAGGCCTCGATGGTAAGGTGTGTCTTTTTTCTGATGACACAAAGATTTGTAACAGGGTTGATGTTCCTGGAGGGATACACCAAATGGAAAAGGATTTAGGAAAACTAGAGGAATGGTTAAAAATCTGGCAACTAAAATTTAATGTTGATAAGTGCAAGATAATGCACCTGGGGCGTAAAAACCCAAGAGCAGAATATAAAGTCAGTGATACAGTCCTAACCTCAGTATCCGAGGAAAGGGATTTAGGGGTCATTATTTCAGAAGACTTAAAGGTAGGCAGACAATGTCATAGAGCAGCAGGAAATGCTAGCAGAATGCTTGGATGTATAGGGAGAGGCATTACCAGTAGAAAGAGGGAGGTGCTCATGCCGCTCTACAGAGCACTAGTGAGACCTCATTTGGAGTATTGTGCGCGGTACTGGAGACCATATCTCCAGAAGGATATTGATACTTTGGAGAGAGTTCAGAGAAGAGCTACTAAACTAGTACATGGATTGCAGGATAAAACTTACCAGGAAAGATTAAAGGACCTTAACATGTATAGCTTGGAAGAAAGACGAGACAGAGGGGATATGATAGAAACTTTGAAATACATAAAGGGAATCAACAAGGTAAAAGAGGAGAGAATATTTAAAAGAAGAAAAACTGCTACAAGAGGACATAGTTTTAAATTAGAGGGGCAAAGGTTTAAAAGTAATATCAGGAAGTATTACTTTACTGAGAGAGTAGTGGATGCATGGAATAGCCTTCCTGCAGAAGTGGTAGCTGCAAATACAGTGAAGGAGTTTAAGCATGCATGGGATATGCATAAGGCCATCCTTCATATAAGATAGGGCCTGGGGATATTCATAGTATTCAGTATATTGGGCAGACTAGATGGGCCAAATGGTTCTTATCTGCCGACACATTCTATGTTTCTATGTGTGCTGTCCGCATCCATTGCACCGTTCCGTGGCCCCGCAAAAAAAAAAAATAGCATTAAGGCTACATGCACACGACTGTTGTGTGTTTTGCGGTCTGCAAATTGCGGATACGCAAAACACGGATGGCGTCCGCGTGCGTTCCACAATTTGCTGAACGGCGCAGACAGCAATTAATATAACTGCCTATTCTTGTCTGCAAAACAGACAAGAATAGGACAAGTTATATATTTTTTGCAGACCTCGGAACGGAGCAACGGATGTGGACAGCACACGGTGTGCTGTCCGCATCTTTTGCGGCTCCATTGAAGTGATTGGGTCCGCATCCAAGCCACAAATACTGCAGCTCGGATGCGGACCAGAACAACAGTTGTGTGCATGTTTTGTTTCCGTGTCTGTTATGTTTTTTTTGAAGATTGGATGAGGACCCATTCATTTCATTGGGTCCGCAAAAAATGCGGACAGCACACCATGTGCTCTCCGCATCTGTATGTCCGTTCCGTAGCCCCGCAAAAAATATAGAGCATTTCCTATTCTTGTATGTTTTGCAGACAAGGATAGGCATTGTTACAATGGATATGCAAAAAAAAACAGATGCAACACGGATGTCACAAGAACGTCGTCCGCGGACTGCAAAATACATACGGTCATGTGAATGTAGCCAAAGGCTTAAAACAAAAGTTTTGCGGGTCGGATGCGGACCCATTAATTTCAATGGGGCCACAGAAGATGCGAACAGCACACAATGTGCTGTCCGCATCTGCACATCTGTTCTGTGCCGTCCGCAAAATTATAGAGCATGTCCTATTATCGTCCGCATTACGAACGAGGATAGGATTGTTCTATTGCAAAATGCGGAATGCACACGGCCTGTATCCATGTTTTGCAGACCGCAAAACCCCCAACGGTCGTGTACATGAGCCCTAACTTTGTAAGGGCTTGTTCACATCACCGTTATGGATTCCGCTTTTGTTTTCCCTTATAACATGGTTATAACGAAAAATAACGGAATCCATAAGACGGAAGTCAAAACGGAAGCCTTTAGTAGGCATTCCGTTTTGATCCTTCATAATACAAGTCTATGGGAAGCATAACAGATCCGTCCTGGTTCCCAATCTGCAGGAGTTGGTTATGCTGCCCATAGACTTGTATTATGACGGAATGCAAAATGGAAGCCTTTAAGAGGCATTCCATTTTGATCCGTCATAATAGGAGTCTGTGGGGAAGCATAATGGATCCGTCTGGTTCCCGTTATGCAGAACGAAAAAAAAAAGTCCTGCCGACAGGACTTTGCTTTCCGTCTTGCATAACGGGAACCAGACGTATCCGTTATGATTCCCATAGACTCCTATTATGACGGATCAAAACGGAATGCCTCTTAAAGGCTTCCATTTTGACTTCCGTCTTATGGATTCCGTTATTTTCCATTATAACCATGTTATAACGGAATCCATAACGGTGATGTGAACCCGTCCTGAGTAGTATACCTAGTCATGCTAGCCAGACTAGAAGAATCATTCTGTCAAAAGAGATATAGGACCCCACTGCCTCCTGCTGTATAGTGGGGTTTTAATTAGTTCTTCCCCTTTAATTCTTTGTAATGTAAATGGTTAGAGATATTCGATACCTGGCCGCATTCCTGAAGTATGAAGTAACTGTGCATACGTACTGACCTTCAGGTGGTGCTAGGAGGGGCCAAGAGACAAAAAAAAACACTGGAGCACATTTTTCAAGCTCGTCTGTTTTTCAACTTTCAACTAGACAGACGTATTTGCTTCACCTGTCTGTCTTTGGCCGACTATTTATCAAGCACTTCATAAATTAGTCTAGGCGTGTTAGCATTAGTCAGTATGACAGGTTCATATTTACTAAGACTGGTGTAATTAGTATGTGCATGTGGCGCAAGTGAGCTGGAATTTGGCGCACATCTCCATATTTTTCAGTCATCATGTGGTGCAATTTACCACTCAAAACATATGCAGAAAAGTTCGCCAGCCCCGGTGTGGAGTAGAAACTAGACTGTTTTTACGACTAAATCAGGCGCAAAATAAGCACACCTACATAAATAGCTCGTAAAATATACAACACTATAGTAAATGTGCCTCACCTCATTTTGGAACAAAGAGCTCAGTTCCATTGAAGACATCATCAGGGTAAGATGTCTTGCTACTATCACCTCTCTTTGTATCGTATGGCATCTGCCGAGTGCCATGTTGGGTGCTGGTCGATGGGAGCTCGGTCATCTGCTTGATGACTCTTGGTGACTGTTACTTTACTTTATTTTTGTATATCTTTGTGTACATATCTTATATCTTTTAGTAAACTCTTTATGCACCTAAGTCATGTTAAAGGGGTATTCCCATCACAGACAATGGGGGCATATCGCTAGGATATGCCCCCATTGTCTGATAGGTGTGGGTCCCACCTCTGGGACTCGCACCTACACGAAGAATGGAGCGGGGAAGGTGGTGGTCGGAGGACCCTGAGTTTCCCAGGGTCCGGCCCCCGCCAAGTGCTCTCCCCATAGAAGTGAATAGGAGCACACTGCGCTTCCGAGGCCACTGCTCCCATTCATTTCTATGGGGCCAACGGAAATAGCCGAGCCAGCACTCTGCTATTGTCAGTGGCCCCATAGAAACGAATTGAGGGGGGCTGCGCAGTGCACCCTCCACAATTTTCAGGGATCTGTTCTCGATGTAGATGCGAGTCCCATAGGTGGGACCCACACCTATCAGACAACTTTAACCCTTTAAGTTTATTTTTTTCCCAAACTTCTGATCCCACGAAAATACAGATACCAATATTGATTGTGTTCCTAGAGGGGAAAAGAAAGGTTATATATCAAACAGAGCTTGTCCACCTCGTTTCCCGAAACCAAACTTTATGGCATCAACCTCAAATTAAGAAGCAGTGGCCCAGCCATGTGACCCACATCAACCATTTCCAAAATAGACTTAATATTAGAACACAACTGTAGTACAGACGAATACTTGTGTTAAAAATCTAACCCAGGATCATAATTGAGTAACTTTGACATCTCAAGCCACTGCCGTATCATGCTGGTTATCCCTAAGATTTGCTGAATGTCTAGGACATGCCTCATAAAATATTCCTCACTCATCAGGGTCAAGTAAACCTCAGGCAATAGTATGGAGATATACTGCCGCCGCTGTGCTAGATTATAGGCAGTCCACTTTATAATATTCTGAGACATGTATTCCTTCTGGCAGCTCATGGGCTCGGTAGGTAGCACTGATTTCTAGGTTTAAACCAGATCAACAATATCTGCATATGTTCTATATGTTGCATATGTTGTATGTTCTTCCATCTTTGTGAGGGTTTCCTCCATGTACTCCAGTTTCCTCCCACACTCAAAGACATACTGATAGGGAACTTAGATTGTGAGCCCCATTGGGGACAGTGAGTGATGTAAAGAGCTGTGGAATATGTTTGTGCTGTATAAATGAGTAAAGTAATAAGCTCATCTTGGTCAAGAAAACCTTTAGGTTTCATAACAGAGGACTTGCCCCTTATTCCACTGATGCAGTAATGCTCATTTTATCCACAAACTGGATTCCTATCATTGAAGAACATATTCCCCCCCAACCAAATGAAAATAAAGGGAGAGAGAGAAGAAAGAAGAAAGGGTAAAAAAAAAGAGGGAAGATATGTGTACCTCGAAGAATACAGAGCAGTTGGACAAAGAAGAAGACAAGACCAATACAGCTGAGGATCTCTTCTTCAAGTGTGCCTGAAGATGTTCATAGTAACTATCGGACTAGTTCAGGACTCTGTAAAAGCAATGCAAATAAACCAAGTGCAACTGAAAATGTCTACCTGACCAGAGTCATCAGCCATCATATTTTAATTGCAAAAGGGATGGTTCATCTCCATTTTTCATTCTGCAATAGATGGGGACGCTGCTGACCTTGAGTGTCTTGGTATGATGGAACTAGTGGCTGAAAGAAAGTGTCGCAGTAGCTCCTTCTTATTAGAGGAAATATTCCCTGGTACAATAGAGAGCAGCACCATTTTTGCAGTGGGCCTCATTTTGTTGCCGGTTACGTGTTATAGACGTGAAAAATCTTGTCCCACAAACATTTAATCATTGGACGTTCCCACCGTGTGTGCAGTATAGTGCCCACAGATACTTGGTACTGTAGGCGTGTATCTGGATCCAAGGGAAAATTCTGGCTATTAGGTTAGTATGGCTCTACCATCGTAGTGGGACGACATCTCTTCCACAGCTGTGGAATGAATATTCTAGCCGCTAGGACTAGAAGGTAAGCTGTGTTTTAACTGCCTGATCATTTTGTAGTAGGGGAGATGATCTGCTATCAGAGAAGGCTGAAAGTGGCTTCATACCTCTCATCCTACATGCTGTGCAAGCATGTGCATGAGGGGATCGGAAGTGACATTGACATCTCATACATTGACGACATATCTCTAGTATATGCCATCAGTCTGATATCGGTGTGGTTCATATTTCCAGAACAGTTCTCCCCCCAAAGTGAAGGGACAGCAGCTGTGAATGTGTACCCACCCTCCGTTAGCTGAGCGCTGGACGGGCTATTTCTGACAGCTCCATAATGGTGAATGGAGAGGTGGTGTCACGACCATGGTCATGGTCATGACTCCTGTATCCGCATGCTGTTGCCTGCGGTCTGGTTTGGTTGTTCAACCACAGGTGAGGGCCGCTAGTATGTTGCCTCACTTGTGGTTGCCGCTGGCAACATGTAGTTAATTCGCAGTTTAGCAGCCTGAGCTGGTGCTAGGCAGCTTGCTGCAATGTGCATGCAGTTGCACCTGGCAACCTATCTTTGTTAGGTGTGTCTTTTGTATGTCTGGTGTGCACAGGGTTTTAGTTATGTGTGCACTTTCTCCTTTAGGTGGATGTCTTCCCTTCCCTGGTGTGAGAAGGGTTAATTCCCTTCTGTGTGTGGTGTGGCTACTTGGGCCTATATAGCCTCTGCTGAGAGCAGTAGTCAGAGGGGTACTTCAGCCATGGTCTGCTGGAGTCGTCCTCCTACTTTATACCATCTGCCAGTGAGGGCCACCCTTGTGGTCATAGATGTTTATACGTTTAGTTGATGTTGTATTCCTTTTGTTCTTTAATGCAGCTATGGATCTAAGTTCCTATGTGTGTGTGTGTGTGTGTATGTGTGTTGGCTGTGTCCATTTAAGTATGGTGTGGACATCAGCGTGTCAGCACAGGGATCCAGTCAGCAAGGCTGTGGCAGGTAGGTGGAACTAGTGCAGTTCACCTGCCATATCCATAGGTCTCTTTTTGTACCCCTTTTCCTTGCAGCTTGGCCCACTGAGACTCCTGTTCCTCCGTGTCCAGGAGGAACAGGCTGTCTATCCAGCTCCTAGTTCAGGGATCGGCGGAGGGTCAGTAGGGATCCGAGGTTCCTGAGCATGCGCCCTCCTACCTTCAAGGTCGGCTCATGCAGCTAGGAGTCAGGGTCAGATTAGGGAAGCTCTAGGAGGTGACCTGCTCCCTATTTCTGTCGTCCTGGCCGAGCAGCCATTAACATCTACTGGCATCGCATGGCTGAGGGTTTCCCCATCCTCAGTCGTGACAGGTGGCTGTGCATGCACAGTGCAATCTCTATTCACTGCTATGGGACTTCCAAAATTAGCCAAGTGTGTTTGATGTCGATATACTAGTCCTATGCCATCAATGTTTGAGATGGGAATACCCCTTTAACCACCTAACAGTTTTGCCCAAGTTCTGTTAGGGCTTTAAGAAAAGTACTTTTACAGTTCTGCCCAAGCACAGCTCTGGCAGCAGGTGGAGGGTGGGAGTTGTGCTTTAGCTGCTCATATCACTGGATTGGTAGCATTATCTCCACTACATTGGAGATATAGCTGTTAGAAATCGAGTAAGGAGTGAAAGCCATGAAACCTGCTTTTACTTTCACTTTCAGCTGCATTCACTGCCAACCCGATTTCTAACAGCAGTATCTTCCGATGTAGTAGAGATAATGCTGTGATTCTGGTCTTGAATTAAAGCTTGGAATGCTAGCTTTAAAACAAGAGCTGCTACCAATCCAGAAATATGAGCAGCTAAAGCAGCCCCCACTCTTTAGTCTAGAAAGGGTCATATCACTAAGAGGTTAAAAATGTAATTGTGTCCCCTGAGCTGTGCACCAAAAATATTTACTCCAGACATATATTAAAACTCTACAATTAAAAAATGTACATTTTCAGGAGAGTTTTTCCAATTTTATTGCGACTGTTAGAAAGTTAAAGGGGTTGTCTCATCATGGGCAATGGGGGCATATCGCCAGGATATGTCCCCATTGTCTTATAGCTGTGGGTCCCACCACTGAAACCAGCACCTATATCAAGAACAGCTCCCCGCAAGTGAAGGAGGGAGCACTGCGCATGCTCAGCCGCCCTCCATTTATTTTCTATGGGGCCGGCGAAAATAGCCGAGCGCGGTCTCGGCTATTTCCATTGGCCCCATAGAAATGAATAGGTGTGGGGGCTGCGCATGAGCGGTACGCTCGCATTCACTTTTATGGGGAGCCGGCTTGGTGGTGGCCGGACCGTAGTCCTCCAGCCACCACCTTGTGGGGCTCTGTTCTCGATATAGGTGTGGGTCCCAGCGTTAGGACCAGCACCTATAAGACAATGGGGGCATATCCTAGTGATATGCCCCCATTGTCCATGATGAGACAACCCCTTTAAAGGAGTTTTCTGAGACTCTGATATGTTAGGATTGGCCATGAATATTAATACCTTTCTGATAATTAAGGGGTTGTCTGAAGTCTAAGAGATCCCACCCAATGCCCGGGCCCCTCATATACATTATAACTTACCTGCTCGCTGGCACCCGCGTCACTCCGGATCCCTGCACAGCCGCTGCTCCATCTCCCCGTCTCGCGGATCAAAACATCTGGTGACAGAGGGGAGCATCCAATAGCAGGCAGCGATGGTGACAAGCCTCCCTAGCACTTAGGGAGCGACACAGGGATCTTTTAGACTTCGGATAACCCCTTTAATACCAGCTTTTACTAATATTTATAACAGGGTTAGTTCTCCAGTCCCTTCACTACCTAATAGACAAGTTCTATAGATTAAATAAGCCTGCATGTTTATATTGCAGGCAAACAGGGACAAGCGACTGTGAGATACCTCTGGTGGTGCTTATCTCCTAGTTAAACATAAGATTGTCTATGTTAAAGGGCATCTGTCAGCAGCTTTGTATCTATGAAACTTGCTGTCCTGTTGTATGTGCGAATGGCAGCTGAAGGCATCTGTGTTGGTCCCATGTTTATATGAGCCCGCATTGTTTTAATATATGCAAATAAACCTCTATGAGCAACGGGGGCGTTGCCGTTGCACCTAAAGGCTCTGCTCTCTCTGTAACTACCACGCCTTCTGCACTTTGATTCAAAGGACGAGGCAGTGTAAACATCAAAACGCCTCATCCTGTCAATCAAAATGTAGGGGGTGTGGCAGTTGCAGAGAGAGCAGAGCCTCTAGGTGTAAAGGTAACGCCCCGTTGCTCCTAGAGGCTAATTTGCATATATTAAAACATCATATTTCTCAGCAATGCGGGCACATAGGAACATGGGACCAACACAGATGCCTTCAGCTGCCAAGCGCACATGTAACAGGTCAGCCAGTATCATAGGTACAAAACTGATGACAGATGCTCTTTCCAACCTTGACAAACTATATAAAACCATGAACGCAGATGCTGGGGGAGGATGGGCTGACTCTCATACACATAAGATATCTGGTGTCTGAACTAATGCCACTTAACACAAAACTCACTCCACTGGAAACTGTGGCACCAGTTTTGTGATCAGTATCCCTCTGGCTTTTTTCATCTAGCCAGGAGAATAAAAATATATATGTGAACGGCTCCTTACTGTACATATAAGAAGTAAGAGAGATTGTGTTCCATTCCAAGCCGTTGTTCTGTTATGTAAATCCCTGAAATGCGGCCAAACATCTGCTGTCCTTCTCGTTGTATGGAAGCAGATTGTGGGAGAAGCTGGATCTGGATCATATTCCCAGGAATCGTACTGCTGGAATTGCAGAACTGTCTACATCTGCACTATGGAAAATCATTTTACTAAGCAAATTGATATAGATGTATATCAAAATCATCATTTAAAAGAGAACCAAAACGTTAAATAGTGAAAAAAGTCATCCTAATGGTCATTTTACACAGAATGATGTTTTAGGCAATTATCAGGATCGAAACACTGAGTATGAAAAGTTGCTCAACGTTTTGCAGTGGCTGGGTTTGGGGTGGCCCCAACACTATGCTGGTTCCTCCGGACACTGTCCATAGTCCGAAGTATGCTTGTTCCAGAGGACTACATTTTTATAGCATTTATATGTTAACTGTTGAATGGTGACCGTAAAATTTTGGGGACAGTTTACCACTCCCCATTCCCCCTCATTGAACTGTCACTTGGTGATTCAATAGTAAACTGTCAATGAGTCGAATAAATAATGTATTACACTTCCCTTATGTGTTGGAGGAAACATCGGTGAGGCTCTTTCGGGGCCTGTGTGCGAAAGTATGCTGAAAGTATATTAGGTTTTGGCCATCTGTGTATAATGTAATTATTCCACTTCTCCAGTAGATGGCAGTGCAAGAAAAAGGTTGAACATGTTCGGACTGGAGTTGTAAAACAGTAAAACCCTCTACATTATGAACAAAAAAAAAATCCCACTATGAATGGCTGGAATAGAGTGGGACCTTATAAATTGTACAAAAACCCTTGGGGGGGTTTCAAACACCAAATATTTTGGAAGAACACTACTGCGGTTTTTGATGCAAAGCCATACCTCTCAACTTCTGAAAACCCCAAGGAGGGACAACATCGGTAGCATGTATAGCGTGTTGTAGACATTTTTTTTACACTAACCCCATCCAATCCCCTTTGTACCCCCTCACAGGAATAGTTTCCGAGACATAGTAAAAATACCCCCTTAGTGCCCCTTCACAGTAAGGATACCCCCTTAGTGCCCTAACACTGTAAGAATACCGCCTTAGTGCCCCCCAGACAGGAATGATGCCCCTTTATTGCCTCCAAGATAGTATGATGCCCCCTTAGTGCCTCCCCACACAGTATGCTGCCCCTAAGACTAAGGGTACTTTCCCACTAGCGTCGCTGGATTCCGGCAGGCAGTTCCGTCGCCGGCAATCTGTATGCAAACGGATACCATTTGTAGGCGGATCCGGATGCGGATCTGTCTCACAAATGAATTGCAATACCGGATCCGTCTTTCCAGTTGTCATCCGGAAAAACGGATATGGTATTTATATTTTTTCACATTTTTAAAGGTCTGCGCATGCGTAGACCACAAAACCGGATCAGTTTTTCCAGAACACTTAGGGCATTAATGCATTTCAATGTAAAATAATGCCGGATCCGCAATTCCGGCAAGTGTTCTGGATTTTTGGACGGAGAAAATACTGCATCATGCTGCGGTATTTTCTCCGTCCAAAAACCGTGCAGTGACTGAACTGAAGACATCTTAATGCATGCTGAACGGATTGCATTAGGATAATTCAGAATGCATTAGGATAAACTGATCAGTTTTTTTCCGGTATTGAGGACGGAACTCAGAACCGGAAAATAAAAATGCTAGTGTGAAAGTACCCTAACAGCAAATCTTGGGAGAGACAAAGTTCAAGAGTTCGTCTGAAAGCTATCTAATGTGTATGGCAGCCTAATAGATAGCAGAAAGCTGCTCTTAATGTGGCAGTGTGCCCCCTACTTACAGGGCTCTAGTGCAGCTGCCCATAAAGGATGTCCACTTGGTGGACAGGGTTCTCTTTAAGACACGACCATTCTATAATAATTAATGCTGAACACTGTAGCGGAGAACAATTTCCATGATAGCGCCCATAGCAGTATACGCAGTTACGTGGCCAGTGCGGCCGGCCACCCCTCCCTGAGACAGGCTGACATATGGCAATAATTTGCAGTATATATGGGTTTTGTCTGTGTTTCATTATCCCATATAAATGCTCACATACATTGCATGCAGTTTCCCACTAACCACCTGTTAACGACTGGCAGATGGAACCTTATGGAATTTTGGCAGACACCATGCTGCTTGGGAATTTCTATAAACTCAATTGACATGACATCATTTATTTAGTATGTACTGGCCCGCAAACACAAAATTATCACCTGCCCCATTCCCCCATGATAACCCCGGCCAGTCTGATTACATATTATTCTACACAGCAATTCATCCATATAGTGTGCATCTAATATATAAAGCTGAGTGTATGTGTGTGTATGTATGTCCGCTGAAGGAATCCGCACCGTCGCATTTACAATCACGAAATTTGGCACACAGGTACATCAGGTGTCCGGGAAGGTTTTAGACCAGGTCTCAGCTCTCTAGGACGTACCGTTCCTGAGATATTCCCAAAAAAAATGCATTAGCCAATAGAAGGACCAGGTCTCAGCTCTCTAGGATGTACCATTCCTGAGATATTACCAAAAAATGCATTAGCCAATAGAAGCTCGCAGGTCCTCCAGTCTTCACATACACACTCCAGGTTTCCATAATAACCCAGCCATTTTTCTTCACTGCTGTAGGTCAGCTTTAAAGGAAATCTGTCTCCAGGATAATCGCTATTGCAGTAAAGCCATGGCCTAATAGCACTTAGTACCTTATTTCAAGATGTGCCTTTGTTCCAGCAATAGATGTTCTGAAATCCTCTGAAAATCCAGTTTATTTGGTATGCAAATGAGCCAGTAAGGTGCCCAGAGGGGCGTCACTTTTGCAGGAAGGAGCCCAGACACGCCCCCTGCCACAATGTGTCCACCCTCAAAAGACAAACGTAAGACTCCGCCCCCAGGTCCCAATGAGCCACGCCCCTGATCTGGTTAGTCCACTCCCCCTCCCACTCCGCCAACGGGGATTGAAAAAATGAAGGTAAAAATCAACTTCTGTAAGGTGCAGGGGTGCGAGGGAGGATGACTTTATCCCTGCAGCTCACACTCATGCAGCACAGTGCTGCTGTCTTAGAGTGAGCTGTTCAAAAGGACATCCTTGTGTCTGTCCAGGCCCTAAAACTGGACCTCTGGCAACCCTAGGGGCAGGCTGCTGTGGAGGTCACAGTAAAGGGGATGGTCCGCTATGGAGGTCAGTGTTAAGGGGCAGATTGTTGTAAAGGCCACTGTTAAGGGGGCGTGCCCCTGTGGAGGTCACTGTCAAGGGGCTTATTTGCTGTGAAACTCACTGTTAAAGCAGGAGACTGCTGTAAAGGTCAAAGTTAAGGGGGTGGGCTGCTGTGGAGGTCCAATTTTAAGGGACGGGGCACTGTGGGGGGGTCAGTGTTAGGCTACATGCACACGATCAGGATTCATGTGCGGAGAATCCGCACTGAAATCCGCAGGTGTTCGCAGGCAAATCCGTGCGGTCAATCCGCATTAATTGGTGCGGATTTGCATACGGATTTGCGTGCGGATTTGGTGCGGATTCGGTGCGGATTTTCCGCATGCGGATTTCACTAAGTGAATGAAGAAAATCCGGTCAGGAAAAAAAAAATTAATTGACATGTCGCGGATTTTAGAATCCGCACCGCAGGTCAAAATCCGCGCGGAAAAAATCTGCATCGTGTGCATTGAGAATTTCAAATTCTCATAGAATACAATGGACATGACCTACGGTGCGGATTTTCCGCACGCAAATCCGCGCGGAAAATCCGCACGCAATCCTGATCGTGTGCAGGGGGCCTTAAGGGGTTAGGGGCTGTGGAGGTCACTGTTATAGTGGATAGTGTTGATTTCTTTTAACTACACACACAAACATTAAATGAAATAGATTAAATATACCCGAGCGAAGCTGGGTTCAGCTAGTTCAATATAAAGATACAGGCTATTTCAATCCAAACACAACAATCATTTGTAGCTATTTGCAACATTATTATTATTATTATTATTATAATAATAGCCTAGGGATATCACCAGAATCATCATTTATCCTCATTTTATCCACCTTTTAATGTAATGAATATTTGTAATTATAATCAATTAGCAAACAAGAATGGTTCCCCAGTTATTCCCTCCCCCCAAATAAAATGATACCTGCCTAGAAGTCCATTGTGACCCCCTAATTATGTCCTCTTGTTCTGTTCTGTCCATTTGACCATGCATAGTCTAGCTCTGCTATTTTACTATAGCTCTGCTCCTCCTGTGTGACTGCACATTTGCAGTGTTCAAAGCTCAGAGTGCACATGCTCCTTCTCCACTATCGCTGCACGGCCACAGTGAGAGGGAGCCCCAATAGAACTGGAATAGTGGTCACACATGCGCCCCTCACCCCATGTAATGTTGATGGGGGCCGACCGAAACAGCTTTACTAAGAAATGAAACAGCACAGAATTTTGGACCTGAAAACATGATGATAACAAGAGGGATGTGTATTAACCACCTCCGGACCGCCTAACGCAGGATCGCGTTCCGGAGGTGGCAGCCCTGCGCACAGTCACGCATATATGCGTCATCTCGCGATGGGCGAGATTTCCTGTGAACGCGCGCACACAGGCGCGCGCGCTCACAGGAACGGAAGGTAAGAGAGTTGATCTCCAGCCTGCCAGCGGCGATCGTTCGCTGGCAGGCTGGAGATGTGTTTTTTTTAACCCCTAACAGGTATATTAGACGCTGTTTTGATAACAGCGTCTAATATACCTGCTACCTGGTCCTCTGGTGGTCCCATTTGTTTGGATCGACCACCAGAGGACACAGGTAGCTCAGTAAAGTCCCACCAAGCACCACTACACTACACCCCCCCCCCGTCACTTATTAACCCCTTATTAGCCCCTGATCACCCCTGATCACCCCATATAGACTCCCTGATCACCCCCCTGTCATTGATCACCCCCCTGTCATTGATTACCCCCCTGTAAAGCTCCATTCAGATGTCCGCATGATTTTTACGGATCCACTGATAGATGGATCAGATCCGCAAAACGCATCCGGACGTCTGAATGAAGCCTTACAGGGGCGTGAT
Organism: Bufo bufo; assembly: GCF_905171765.1. Classification (NCBI taxonomy): domain Eukaryota; kingdom Metazoa; phylum Chordata; class Amphibia; order Anura; family Bufonidae; genus Bufo; species Bufo bufo. The sequence goes on from NC_053392.1 coordinate 553,711,991, forward strand.
CAATGACTGTGGTTATCACCCCATATAGACTCCCTGATCACCCCCCCTGTCATTGATTACACCCCTGTCATTGATCAACCCCCTGTAAAGCTCCATTCAGACGTCCGCATGATTTTTACGGATGCACTGATAGATGGATCCAATCCTCAAAACGCATCCGGACGTCTGAATGAAGCCTTACAGGGGCATGATCAATGACTGTGGTGATCACCCCATATAGACTCCCTGATCACCCCCCTGTAAAGCTCCATTCAGATGTCCTCATGATTTTTACGGATGCACTGATAGATGGATCCGATCCGCAAAACGCATCCGGACGTCTGAATGAAGCCTTACAGGGGCATGATCAATGACTGTGGTGATCACCCCATATAGACTCCCTGATCACCCCCCTGTAAAGCTCCATTCAGATGTCCGCATGATTTTTACGGATGCACTGATAGATGGATCGGATCCTCAAAACGCATCCGGACGTCTGAATGAAGCCTTACAGGGGCATGATCAATGACTGTGGTGATCACCCCATATAGACTCCCTGATCACCCCCCTGTAAAGCTCCATTCAGATGTCCGCATGATTTTTACGGATGCACTGATAGATGGATCCGATCCGCAAAACGCATCCGGACGTCTGAATGAAGCCTTACAGGGGCATGATCAATGACTGTGGTGATCACCCCATATAGACTCCCTGATCACCCCCCTGTCATTGATCACCCCCCTGTAAAGCTCCATTCAGATGTCCGCATGATTTTTACAGATGCACTGATAGATGGATCCGATCCGCAAAACGCATCCGGACGTCTGAATGAAGCCTTACAGGGGCATGATCAATGACTGTGGTGATCACCCCATATAGACTCCCTGATCACCCCCCTGTCATTGATCACCCCCCTGTAAAGCTCCATTCAGATGTCCGCATGATTTTTACGGATGCACTGATAGATGGATCCGATCCGCAAAACGCATCCGGACGTCTGAATGAAGCCTTACAGGGGCATGATCAATGACTGTGGTGATCACCCCATATAGACTCCCTGATCACCCCCCTGTCATTGATCACCCCCCTGTAAAGCTCCATTCAGATGTCCGCATGATTTTTACGGATGCACTGATAGATGGATCCGATCCGCAAAACGCATCCGGACGTCTGAATGAAGCCTTACAGGGGCATGATCAATGACTGTGGTGATCACCCCATATAGACTCCCTGATCACCCCCCTGTCATTGATTACCCCCCTGTAAAGCTCCATTCAGATGTCCGCATGATTTTTACGGATGCACTGATAGATGGATCGGATCCGCAAAACGCATCCGGACGTCTGAATGAAGCCTTACAGGGGCGTGATCAATGACTGTGGTGATCACCCCATATAGACTCCCTGATCACCCCCCTGTCATTGATCAACCCCCCTGTCATTGATCAACCCCCCTGTCATTGATCAACCCCCCTGTCATTGATCCCCCCCCCCCCTCTGTAAGGCTCCATTCAGATATTTTTTTGGCCCAAGTTAGCAGAATTTTTTTTTTTTTTTCTTACAAAGTCTCATATTCCACTAACTTGTGTCAAAAAATAAAATCTCACATGAACTCACCATACCCCTCACGGAATCCAAATGCGTAAAATTTTTTAGACATTTATATTCCAGACTTCTTCTCACGCTTTAGGGCCCCTAGAATGCCAGGGCAGTATAAATACCCCACATGTGACCCCATTTCGGAAAGAAGACACCCCCAGGTATTCCGTGAGGGGCATATTGAGTCCATGAAAGATTGAATTTTTTGTCCCAAGTTAGCGGAACGGGAGACTTTGTGAGAAAAAAATTAAAAATATCAATTTCCGCTAACTTGTGCCAAAAAAAAAAAATTTCTATGAACTCGCCATGCCCCTCATTGAATACCTTGGGGTGTCTTCTTTCCAAAATGGGGTCACATGTGGGGTATTTATACTGCTCTGGCATTCTAGGGGCCCCAAAGCGTGAGAAGAAGTCTGGTATCCAAATGTCTAAAAATGCCCTCCTAAAAGGAATTTGGGCACCTTTGCGCATCTAGGCTGCAAAAAAGTGTCACACATCTGGTATCGCCGTACTCAGGAGAAGTTGGGGAATGTGTTTTGGGGTGTCATTTTACATATACCCATGCTGGGTGAGAGAAATATCTTGGTCAAATGCCAACTTTGTATAAAAAAATGGGAAAAGTTGTCTTTTGCCAAGATATTTCTCTCACCCAGCATGGGTATATGTAAAATGACACCCCAAAACACATTCCCCAACTTCTCCTGAATACGGCGATACCACATGTGTGACACTTTTTTGCAGCCTAGGTGGGCAAAGGGGCCCATATTCCAAAGAGCACCTTTAGGATTTCACAGGTCATTTACCTACTTACCACACATTAGGGCCCCTGGAAAATGCCAGGGCAGTATAACTACCCCACAAGTGACCCCATTTTGGAAAGAAGACACCCCAAGGTATTCCGTGAGGGGCATGGCGAGTTCCTAGAATTTTTTATTTTTTGTCACAAGTTAGTGGAAAATGCTTATTTTTTTTTTTATTTATTTTTTCATACAAAGTCTCATATTCCACTAACTTGTGACAAAAAATAAAAAGTTCCATGAACTCACTATGCCCATCAGCGAATACCTTGGGGTCTCTTCTTTCCAAAATGGGGTCACTTGTGGGGTAGTTATACTGCCCTGGCATTCTAGGGGCCCAAATGTGTGGTAAGGAGTTTGAAATCAAATTCTGTAAAAAATGACCTGTGAAATCCGAAAGGTGCTCTTTTGAATATGGGCCCCTTTGCCCACCTAGGCTGCAAAAAAGTGTCACACATCTGGTATCTCCGTAATCGGGAGAAGTTGGGGAATGTGTTTTGGGGTGTCATTTTACATATACCCATGCTGGGTGAGAGAAATATCTTGGCAAAAGACAACTTTTCCCATTTTTTTATACAAAGTTGGCATTTGACCAAGATATTTATCTCACCCAGCATGGGTATATGTAAAAAGACACCCCAAAACACATTCCTCAACTTCTCCTGAATACAGAGATACCAGATGTGTGACACTTTTTTGCAGCCTAGGTGGGCAAAGGGGCCCACATTCCAAAGAGCACCTTTCGGATTTCACAGGTCATTTACCTACTTACCACACATTTGGGCCCCTAGAATGCCAGGGCAGTATAACTACCCCACAAGTGACCCCATTTTGGAAAGAAGAGACCCCAAGGTATTCGCTGATGGGCATAGTGAGTTCATGGAAGTTTTTATTTTTTGTCACAAGTTTGTGGAATATGAGACTTTGTATGAAAAAAAAAATAAAAAAAAAAAATCATCATTTTCCACTAACTTGTGACAAAAAATAAAAAATTCTAGGAACTCGCCATGCCCCTCACGGAATACCTTGGGGTGTCTTCTTTCCAAAATGGGGTCACTTGTGGGGTAGTTATACTGCCCTGGTATTCTAGGGGCCCAAATGTGTGGTAAGGAGTTTGAAATCAAATTCAGGAAAAAATGAGGAGTGAAATCCGAAAGGTGCTCTTTGGAATATGGGCCCCTTTGCCCACCTAGGCTGCAAAAAAGTGTCACACATCTGGTATCCCCGTACTCAGGAGAAGTTGAGGAATGTGTTTTGGGGTGTCTTTTTACATATACCCATGCTGGGTGAGATAAATATCTTGGTCAAATGACAACTTTGTATAAAAAAATGGGAAAAGTTGTCTTTTGCCAAGATATTTCTCTCACCCAGCATGGGTATATATAAAATGACACCCCAAAACACATTCCCCACCTTCTCCTGAGTACGGAGATACCAGATGTGTGACACTTTTTTGCAGCCTAGGTGGGCAAAGGGGCCCATATTCCAAAGAGCACCTTTCGGATTTCACAGGTCATTTTTTACAGAATTTGATTTCAAACTCCTTACCACACATTTGGGCCCCTAGAATGCCAGGGCAGTATAACTACCCCACAAGTGACCCCATTTTGGAAAGAAGAGACCCCAAGGTATTCGCTGATGGGCATAGTGAGTTCATAGAACTTTTTATTTTTTGTCACAAGTTAGTGGAATATGAGACTTTGTAAGAAAAAAAAAAAAAAAAAAAAAATCATAATTTTCCGCTAACTTGTGACAAAAAATAAAAAGTTCTATGAACTCACTATGCCCATCAGCGAATACCTTAGGGTGTGTACTTTCAGAAATGGGGTCATTTGTGGGGTGTTTGTACTGTCTGGGCATTGTAGAACCTCAGGAAACATGACAGGTGCTCAGAAAGTCAGAGCTGCTTCAAAAAGCGGAAATTCACATTTTTGTACCATAGTTTGTAAACGCTATAACTTTTACCCAAACCATTTTTTTTTTACCCAAACATTTTTTTTTTATCAAAGACATGTAGAACTATAAATTTAGAGCAAAATTTCTATATGGATGTCGTTTTTTTTGCAAAATTTTACTACTGAAAGTGAAAAATGTCATTTTTTTGCAAAAAAATCGTTAAATTTCGATTAATAACAAAAAAAGTAAAAATGTCAGCAGCAATGAAATACCACCAAATGAAAGCTCTATTAGTGAGAAGAAAAGGAGGTAAAATTCATTTGGGTGGTAAGTTGCATGACCGAGCAATAAACGGTGAAAGTAGTGTAGGTCAGAAGTGTAAAAAGTGGCCTGGTCTTTCAGGGTGTTTAAGCACTGGGGGCTGAGGTGGTTAAGGTATTAAGGTTATTGTATAAAGGGGTTGTCTCACTTCAGCAAATGACATTGATCATGTAGACAAAGTTAATACAAGGCACTTACTAATGTATTGTGATCGTCCATATTGCCTCCTTTGCTGGCTGGATTCATTTTTCCATCACATTATACACGGCTCGTTTCCAAGGGTCATGACCACCCTGCAATCCAGCAGCGTTGGTCGTGGTTGCACACTATAGGAAAAAGTGCCGGCCTCTCTGGTGGCCAGGACCGTGGGAGTGCGCCACTTTTTCCTATAGTGTGCACGCACGACCACTGGTGCTGGACTGCAGGGTGGTCATAACCCCTGGATACGAGAATTGTATAATGTGATGGGAAAATATGGACAATCACAATACATTAGTAAGACCCTTGTATTAACTTTCTCTACATTATAAATGTCATTTGCAGAAGTGAGACGACCACTTTAATTGTCAACATTTGAATCCCCAAATCATGTCAAATTTTAAAAGCCTCCTATATTTGTCCAGGAACATCCCAAAAATAATACAGCTCTTTGATTGTAAACATAAATCTACACCCCTTTCACAACCCACTTAATGGGACAGAACTCAGAAAAAATTGCACTATTAGGAGTTATTGGGCTGTTATGCTTTAAAGTCAATTTTGCCTTGAACAGAATAGGGGTAATATCTGTTTAATTAATATATCTTTCATATTATTATTTTTTGTTTCCTTGCAAAACATAGACACTTGACGTTCAGGTGTCTATGGGGCTTTGGAATCCCTACACTCATACATGTCTGACATGTCAGCGGTGTAGTGGTGTATGGATTCCACTGTGGAGCCCCTGTGAGCCATGTACGGGTGCAGTACCCCAGCATAGGATACTTTCAAACTGGTCTTGTTATTTAAGTTATTTAAAATGTTAATGCCTTGTAATGTACCAGTGTCTCTGTATGGATCAGTTGGGGTTAATAATCCTGACTTGGCTCCGTATGAAGTTGGGTGATGGACTTAGATCCGCCCCTAGCTCAGTTAGTAGTATGTTAGCTGAGGAAGTGAGAGAGAGCTACATGTACTCACTCCTCAGAGTACTATGCCTGAACTCCAGAGAATCACTATCTCTGAGAGATCCACGGAGAAACTGGAGCACTGGAGTCAGTCAGTAAGGTATTTGCTGTTTAAGGCTGATAGAGACTTTACCGCAGTGAAAGACATTGCTAAAACACCTTTCACACTTGGACACGGTCCTGGCCAGCCGTAACTTACTCCTGTACCCCTCCGCTGGGAGTTACAGTCAGGCTTACAAGAACATTATTGCCAGCCTTACATTCTGCAGAAAGAGACTTTGGAAAGATAGAGGGAAAGAGTAATACAATCCCCATCCTGGCCTATATCCATACATTGCTATCTGAAGATTTAATTATATGTAACTGTGCTTTGGCACTGTTGAATGTACTACAACTCCCATTCTCACAAAGAGAGACTTGTTTGTTTTATACAACTGCCCTGCTTACTGACTCCAGCAACATTTGCCAGCCTAGGCACCCACATCTCCTGCGTTGGACCCGTTCAACACTCATAACACCAAGGGCACCCCAACTATCATAAAGCATGAGCCCCAATATCAGTGTGTGCCCCGAGAGAAGATAGGATGTGGCCTCCTTTTGCTGCCCCGACCCTTGGAAACATTGGTGTCAGGATTACAACGGTGAATAATTATTGCAGCCAGAGCCACTACCACTTCTCTGCTCCACTCTGCTCCTCCTAGGCCACAGCACAGGCTGGAGTAAACATCGCTGAATCACCATTGTGCTATGTCAGGCTTTAGTGGAGTAGGTGCAGGCAGGAGTAGCGATGTGCGATGCAAAGCTCTTGACTGTGCTCACTCTGCTCTGCTAAAGCCTTGCCTGTACTGATGTGCTATGCAGAGCGGACGGAGCGAGTGCATGTAGGAGCAGCGGTATGTGATTCTGCCTGTATACTGCTCACTGCAGTCCCACAGAGGAATCCATACACACGTACACCACTGACATGTCAGCAGTGTATTAGTGTATGGATTCCAAAGACGCCTGAATGTCAGGTTTCTATAGATGCCTGAACATCGGGTTCCTATATCACAAGGAAAATGAAAAGAAAATAATGAAAGTATACTACAAAAAGTCATTTAATGTAATTTACAATAGTTTTTACTAAAGTTTATTCCAAAGTTTAGTTACACTTTTAGCATCACAGGTTGTAGGAACCACATACTGTACATAGACATAGTGCAGCAGCTTCCATCTCCTGGTAAGCACAGTAGAGGCAGAGTGTAAAATGAATTATTGCACCACTGCATGCAATGTTTCACAAGTTCAGAACTTCAGGACACTGCACTGGATTCAGAAATGCATCTTTCAGATTTCCAAGTTTCAAGCACTCCTACAACGTTGCAGACGTAAGTCATTTTGCTTTCTCCTGCAAGAATAAATAGATGATGGAATTAAACCCGGGGAAATGTTCCAACGTTCAATGAGATCCTGAACTTTCTGCAGCATGAAAAAGAACTGCCGGCTTCTTCTTGTCCTTGATGGTTTACATCTTGGAAATCAATTGAAAACATTGCAGTATACATAGATACTGTTCCCATGGCAGCAGAATAACACAAAGAGCAGCCTACTAAACATAGCCAGTCCTACACTAAAAATAGTAGAAACACTATATCGAAATGTGCCCTTACACACTGCATACAGTCTTGGGGCAGAGTCATGGCTTCCAATATGGACCAGAAAACCTAAAATACAGAGGGCTCCTAAATTCATAATTACTGTACATTCGCCATTTCTGAGGCTTCAAGCAAAGTTATGTCTGGGAAGTCCTGTCACACTGCTAAGCTCTGCCCCGTCGCACCGCTAAGCCCCATTCTCAGCTTATTAGTTCAGCATGGGCATGTCTGCTACTGCTCTATAGCTGGGAAGGGCCGTCATCACTACCTGGGGCCCGGTGCAACTGAACTGGCTGCACAGGCGGTATGTCTGCCCATTAGTCATTTTTGTTCAGCCAACTGCTTGTGGCCAGCAGGGGTCCCCCGATCTCTAGGGCCTCAATTTGTTTGTCTTCTGTGGTGGAGAGGTGGAAGTGGCAGTCTTTACCACCACGCAAACCACACAATGGCAGGGGGCCCCTGACAGATGAGACAGACAACGCCATAGCCAGTGGCACATCTCACTTTAGGTGTAGGCAGTTGATGACGGAACATGGGAGCCTATGGCTCCCATCCCCGCCATTCACTCTCATGCGCCATAGGCCACTAGGTCTGACGCCTATGAGCCAGTATAATGGCGCAAACGGTAGCGATGACATCACAACCTTCCTATCATACAGGGGGCACTACTGGGGGATCCTAAAGATGCTGAAGCATTATAAATAGTGGGGGCATTATAACTGCATTATTACTACTGAGGGTACTGTGGGGGCATTATTATTATAGGGCACAATATGGAGGGCATTACTACTAATGGGGCACTATTGGGGAGCATTATCACTATTAGGCCCCCTGCACACGAAACATGTGCTTCCCATTGCCGTATTGCGGACCGCATTTGCGGATCCGCAATACACGGGTGCCGTTCCGTGGGCATTCTGCATCATGGATGCGGACCCATTCACTTGAATGGGTCCGCAGATCCGGAGATGCGGAATGATGCGGAACGGAAGCACAGAACAGAACCCTACGGTTCGCCCCGTACTTCCGTTCCGCAAAAAGATAGAACATGTCCTGTCTTTTGCGGAACGGCCGGATCGCGGACCCATTCAAGTGAATGGGTCTGCGGTCCGCTGCGGCTGCCCCACGGACTGTGTTCTTGCATTGCGGCCTGCATTTTGCGGGCCTCAGCACGACCACGGGGTGCACATGTTCGTGTGCAGGGGGCCTTAGGGGCACAGTAGCGGCACTATTACTAATGAAGGCACTCTGGTGGAGATTTGTTATTATTGGTGGGACTTTTGGGAGCACTTTGGGGACTATTTGTACGACAATGGTATTTCTACAGGATAGTATTTGTAGCCATTGGGGCACACATTTGGCACAGTATTGGGGGTAGTGCAAGATAACAATGTTGAGGCACCAGAAGGGGGAAGATGATGGAAAAGCGAGGGACCTAAGATGTCTCTTTGTCATACTCTGCAGAGACAAGACATAGCTGAAAGTAATTGTCATGGCGGTCTGGTCCTAATGGAGAAAATTAGTAAAGAAAATGTCTACATCAGAGAAGACGTCACTGCATGTAAGAGGTATATAGAGCTGTATGCAGGGGCAAAGCTAAAGGCTCATGGGCCCTGCTGCAAGACTTCAGCTTGGGTTCCCCTTCCCTCAGTGCTTAGTGACCAGTGGCATAGAAACACACAGCCTTCGTGCTGCCTGAGGCAAAAATTGAAACCCCCCCATGCTAAATTCTTGACCTAACCCCTTCCCTCCAGCAAGAGGTGTAACTTGACCACCATGCACATTCTATAATACCTGTGTCTTCTTATGTGGCACAAGGGTCTTTGGGCCCCCTCAAGCTCCTGGGTGTGGTAGTGACTGCGACCTCTGAACCCCCTATAGCTAAGTTCCTGGCTGTATGTAATGCCAAGTTTCAAATATGCCTTTAACAGTAGGGCTGGGGGGAAGACTTGGATTGAGAATTTGGTATGGGAGGGGTCAGCATTTTAATCTCCACCTCAGGTAGCAGAAAAGCTAGAATCGGCTCTGGTCACAACTTTCAAGTGTATCTTGCCAGTCACACAGAGACCAGCAGCAGTACATAGGTGCCACCCTGCCGCTCATCACTCAGCAATCTGTTACAGATCACTACCGCCTGGTTCTACATTTTATGCCATCCTTTGAGACTGGAAAAGGAAGTTGTATATAAGCAACAACCACAGACTGACTGTTCTGCCCAGCAGGGTTAGAAGATGATTATAGCTCATTCTGCCAGAGTATTGGCATTTCTCAAGTATTTAGTGTGGTTATAGCATCATCTAGCGGTGTTAAGTTGTATTACACTTTGTTTTCCTGTTACAAAGACTACTGTATTGTGGGTAGTGAAAAGCATACTGGGAAATAGAAGTCTCCAGTCTCCAGGACACATCAGCTGAGCTGTCCTTTTGCATATCTCCTTCTTAAACTTCACCATCCTTGTATAAGCATATCTGGTGAGAGATCTACCTTTGTTTCAGGGATATTGTGTTAAGCAGAGCTATTCAGCTAGTTGTAATTGTTACTACTGTTAGCTAGACATGTAATCCTATGTATAGGCAGCCATTTTACCATGTGCTTCAGTGTTAATGCAAATGTTATAGTACATACTATCTATACTTTATACTTATACAAGCTATTTGTATTCTTGTAGTTTTACCAAACAATCCTGTTTTGCCAATCAAACAATCCTGTTTTACCAATAAACAAGTTAGACTACAAAGAATAGTACTCCTATTTGGAAGACAGGAATGGTTTATGCTGAATGTAAGGCTGCACACTGTGTGAATGTGTATGAAGACAGAACAGTAAAACAGATGCTAGTCACCAGTGATAGTGGATCTAACTATAAGGAGCTGCCATCACACACGCGGTCCTGCGTATAAGATTGCAGCGGCTGCCATACAGTCACAAGAAGCGAGAGCGCAGCCCACAGCGAGCGCAGCACGATCCAGACCATAATGAAGTCCATTCCTACCTAGTCTGAGTCTGCACAGAGACAATAAGCAGCCAGAAAAAGGCACACAATGTCCGCTAGCCAGACATCATCATACAGGACCAGGTCACGTGCAAGCTGCTCTAGCAAGTCCTCAATAAAAGAAAAGGCTGCTCTCGCCCATGCAGAAGCTGAGGCTGTAAAAGTAAGGTCTTCCTTTGCTGCACAAGGGATGCAACTAAAGAAAGAGAGAGTCAAAGGAAAAAGAGAGAGCGTTAGTGGAAGAAGAATGAGCATGCCTGCAAGCGTCAAAGGAAAAACTCGCTGCAGAGAAAGAAGCTGCAGCCGCAGTGGCCAAAGCAGAGTTCCTAGAAGCCTTGGAGTTTCCCGAATCCGAGAAACACAGCCAAGTACTTGGGCCAGACCTATATCAACAAGATGCAGGACAGCGCATCTCAGAATATGTCTATCAGCATCCTAAGACAGATGACAACTATGATCTAGCATATCAGCCAGCCTATACAGAGTGTCAAAGATCCTACTTTAAACCACAGTACCTTGAGCAGGATGGTATACGACAAATCGGTGCCAGCCACAACTACCGCCCTACAGAACAGAAGCTGCAACCTTCGCTTCGACTTAAAGGGACAACCTTCGCGTCAGAACGGTATTATACAGACTTCCCCAAGCTATAAACCCCTAAAAGGTATGGTGTTACACCACACATGCAACATAACAACAACACACTGGGTAGTATTGCCACTAACCAGGCCGCCATGGACTTCGCTAAGTTCTTTGCTAAGAGGGAACTGGTTACCAAAGAACTTATAAAGTTCACCGATCGCCCTGAGAACTACAGGGCATGGTGAGCCTCTTTCCAAAACGCCATAAGGGACTTAGATCTTTCCTATAGTGAGAAGTTAGATCTCTGGGTAAAGTGGCTTGGAAGCGAGTCTGCTAAACATGCCAAAAGAGACATTAATATAAAGTATCCGGGCAAAGGCCTAAAGATGGTGTGGGAAAGACTTGATGAGTGTTATGGGTCAATAGAAGCTATATAAAATGCTTTATATAATAGAATTTATAATTTTCCCAGAATAGTGAGTAGGGGTTACCAGAAGCTCAGGGAACTCAGTGACTTGTGGATAGAGGTACAGGTTGCTCAGGCAGAAGGAGATCTGCCGGGGTTAGCATTCCTGGACACCACCAGAGGTGTCAATCTGATTGTCCAAAAACTTCCTTATAGTCTACAAGAGAAGTGGATTACGCATGGTTCCCATTATAAACAGTTTCATAATGTACCATTCCCCCCCCTTCGTGGTGTTTGTAGACTTTGTTACTCAACAGGCAAGGATCAGAAACTATCCCAGTTTTGACTTTACATTGTCATGGTCCACTACCCCTGGTGTCAAACCTCATAAAACAGCAGTGGCAGTCCACAACTAATGTTGCCTCCACAGGTTCTTCTTACAGGCAGTTTAAGTCTTCTCAAGAAAAGAACATACCCAAAGATCTTACTAAAGAATGCCCCCTGCACAAGAAACCACATCCTCTACTAAAATGCAGAGCCTTCAGGGAGAAGTCTTTAAAGGACCACAAAGAATTCCTCAAAGAAAACATCTGCTTCAGGTGCTGCGCTACAACATCGCACTTCGCCAGGAACTGAAAGGTCAGTGTGACATGCACAGAATGTGGTAGAAAAGAACACAACACAGCTTTACACCCTGGACCACCTTCTCAGGTATCATTCCAAGCAGAGGAGCATGACAGAAAGCAGATAGACACTGACATAGACACCGCAGTAGTCACTTCTCACTGTACAGAGATCTGTAAAGGACTCACAGGAGGGAAGTCCTGCTCAAAAATCTGCTTTATCAGAGTTTATCCGGTCGGTCACCGAGATAAGGCGATGAAGGTATATGCAATCTTAGATGATCAAAGTAACCGGTCTTTAGCTAAATCCACCTTCTTCAACACCTTCAACATCGTAGGGCCCGGTTCTCACTACTCCTTAAGGACATGTGCAGGTACCGTTGAGACGGCGGGGAGGAAAGCAACTGGGTACAAGGTAGAGATTGTGGATGGTCAGACCTGCTTTTCACTGCCAACCATACTGGAGTGCAATCATATACCTGACAACCGGTCTGAGATACCTACACCAGAGGTGGCAGCATACCACCCCACCTGAGAAGTTTAGCTTACCTGATACCGGAACTGGACTCAGAAGCCCCAATAGTCTTGCTCTTTGGAAGAGACATACTACGAGTTCACAAGGCTAGAGACAGACTTGACTTAGGATGGGTCATCATAGGAGACATCTGTCTAGGAGGAGCACACAAGCCGACCTCAGTCAACAGTATGTTCACCAACACACTTAAAAATGGATGTCCTTCCCTATTCCAGCCATGTAAGAGCAGTTTACTGATAAAAGAATTGCCACACAGCGCTCCTGTGCCTTGTCCTTTCGCAGATGCCTCCAGGGAAGACAACGCCTGCGATGGTGAGCACAGTCTTCCACAGGACAAGAGAAGACGACAGAGTCGCAATGCCCATAGAAGACAGGCTGTTCTTGGATATCCTGGATCAAGGAATAGTAAAAGACAAATCAAACAGCTCGGTCACACCTTTACCATTTAAACCCCGGAGACAACATAGTAACATAGTAACATAGTACATAAGGCCGAAAAAAGACATTTGTCCATCCAGTTCGGCCTGTCATCCTGCAAGTTGATCCAGAGAAAGGCAAAAAAAAACTGTGACGTAGAAGCTAGAGTTGAGCGAACACCTGGATGTTCGGGTTCGAGAAGTTCGGCCGAACTTCCTGTAAATGTTCGGGTTCGGGATCCGAACCCGAACCGAACTTCGTCCCGAACCCGAACCCCATTGAAGTCAATGGGGACCCGAACTTTTGGGCACTAAAAAGGCTGTAAAACAGCCCAGGAAAGAGCTAGAGGGCTGCAAAAGGCAGCAACATGTAGGTAAATCCCCTGCAAACAAATGTGGATAGGGAAATGAATTAAAATTAAAATTAAAAAAATAAAAATGAACTAATATCAATTGGACAGAGGTCCCATAGCAGAGAATCTGGCTTCACGTCAGCAGAGAATTAGTCTCTTCATGCCATAGCAAAGAATCTGGCTTCATGTCAGCAGAGAATCAGTCTCTTCATGCCATAGCAGAGAATCTGGCTTCATGTCAGCGCAGAATCAGTCTTCATGTCATAGCAGAGAATCAGGCTTCACGTCACCCACCACTGGAACAGGCCACTGTCACACATTTAGGCCCCGGCACCCAGACAGAGGAGAGCGGTCCCGTAACAGAGAATCTGGCCTTATGTCAGCGCAGAATCTGTCTTCATGTCATAGCAGAGAATCAGGCTTCACGTCACCCACCACTGGAACAGGCCACTATCACACATTTAGGCCCAGGCACCCAGGCAGAGGAGAGAGGTCCCGTAACAGAGAATCTGGCCTTATGTCAGCGCAGAATCTGTCTTCATGTCATAGCAGAGAATCAGGCTTCACGTCAGCCACCACTGGAACAGGCCACTGTCACACATTTAGGCCCAGGCAGAGGAGAGCGGTCCCGTAACAGAGAATCTGGCCTTATGTCAGCGCAGAATCTGTCTTCATGTCATAGCAGAGAATCAGGCTTCACGTCACCCACCACTGGAACAGGCCACTGTCACACATTTAGGCCCAGGCACCCAGGCAGAGGAGAGAGGTCCCGTAACAGAGAATCTGGCCTTATGTCAGCGCAGAATCTGTATTCATGTCATAGCAGAGAATCAGGCTTCACGTCACCCACCACTGGAACAGGCCACTGTGACACATTTAGGCCCCGGCACCCAGGCAGAGGAGAGAGGTCCCGTAACAGAGAATCTGGCCTTATGTCAGCGCAGAATCTGTATTCATGTCATAGCAGAGAATCAGGCTTCACGTCACCCACCACTGGAACAGGCCACTGTCACACATTTAGGCCCAGGCACCCAGGCAGAGGAGAGAGGTCCCGTAACAGAGAATCTGGCCTTATGTCAGCGCAGAATCTGTATTCATGTCATAGCAGAGAATCAGGCTTCACGTCACCCACCACTGGAACAGGCCAAGTCACACATTTAGGCCCCGGCACCCAGACAGAGGAGAGCGGTCCCGTAACAGAGAATCTGGCCTTATGTCAGCGCAGAATCTGTCTTCATGTCATAGCAGAGAATCAGGCTTCACGTCAGCCACCACTGGAACAGGCCACTGTCACACATTTAGGCCCAGGCACCCAGGCAGAGGAGAGAGGTCCCGTAACAGAGAATCTGGCCTTATGTCAGCGCAGAATCTGTATTCATGTCATAGCAGAGAATCAGGCTTCACGTCACCCACCACTGGAACAGGCCACTGTCACACATTTAGGCCCCGGCACCCAGACAGAGGAGAGCGGTCCCGTAACAGAGAATCTGGCCTTATGTCAGCACAGAATCTGTCTTCATGTCATAGCAGAGAATCAGGCTTCACGTCAGCCACCACTGGAACAGGCCACTGTCACACATTTAGGCCCAGGCACCCAGGCAGAGGAGAGCGGTCCCGTAACAGAGAATCTGGCCTTATGTCAGTGCAGAATCTGTATTCATGTCATAGCAGAGAATCAGGCTTCACGTCACCCACCACTGGAACAGGCCACTGTCACACATTTAGGCCCCGGCACCCAGACAGAGGAGAGGTTCATTCAACTTTGGGTTGCCCCGCAATATAAGGGTAAAATGAAATTAAAAATAGTATTGAATGAGGAAGTGCCCTGGAGTAGAATAATATATTGTTAAGGGGAGGTAGTTAATATCTAATCTGCACAAGGGATGGACAGGTCCTGTGGGATCCATGCCTGGTTCATTTTTATGAACGTCAGCTTGTCCACATTGGCTGTAGACAGGCGGCTGCGTTTGTCTGTAATGACGCCCCCTGCCGTGCTGAATACACGTTCAGACAAAACGCTGGCCGCCGGGCAGGCCAGCACCTCCAAGGCATAAAAGGCTAGCTCTGGCCACGTGGACAATTTGGAGACCCAGAAGTTGAATGGGGCCGAACCATCAGTCAGTACGTGGAGGGGTGTGCACAGGTACTGTTCCACCATGTTAGTGAAATGTTGCCTCCTGCTAACACGTTCCGTATCAGGTGGTGGTGCACTTAGCTGTGGCGTGTTGACAAAACTTTTCCACATCTCTGCCATGCTAACCCTGCCCTCAGAGGAGCTGGGCGTGACACAGCTGCGTTGGCGACCTCTTGCTCCTCCTCTGCCTTCGCCTTGGGCTTCCACTGGTTCCCCTGTGACATTTGGGAATGCTCTCAGTAGCGCGTCTACCAACGTGCGCTTGTACTCGCGCATCTTCCTATCACGCTCCAGTGTAGGAAGTAAGGTGGGCACATTGTCTTTGTACTGGGGATCCAGCAGGGTGGCAACCCAGTAGTCCGCACACGTTAAAATGTGGGCAACTCTGCTGTCGTTGCGCAGGCACTGCAGCATGTAGTCGCTCATGTGTGCCAGGCTGCCCAGAGGTAAGGACAAGCTGTCCTCTGTGGGAGGCGTATCGTCATCGTCCTGTGTTTCCCCCCAGCCACGCACCAGTGATAGGCCCGAGCTGCTTTGGGTGCCACCCCGCTGTGAACATGCTTCATCCTCATCCTCCTCCACCTCCTCCTCATCCTCGTCCTCCAGTAGTGGGCCCTGTCTGGCCACATTTGTACCTGGCCTCTGGTGTTGCAAAAAAATTCCCTCTGAGTCACTTCGAAGAGACTGGCCTGAAAGTGCTAAAAATGACCCCTCTTCCTCCTGGGCCACCTCCTCTTCCATCATCGCCCTAAGTGTTTTCTCAAGGAGACATAGAAGTGGTATTGTAACGCTGATAACGGCGTCATCGCCACTGGCCATGTTGGTGGAGTACTCGAAACAGCGCAACAGGGCACACAGGTCTTGCATGGAGGCCCAGTCATTGGTGGTGAAGTGGGTCTGATCTGCAGTGCGACTGACCCGTGCGTGCTGCAGCTAAAACTCCACTATGGCCTGCTGCTGCTCGCACAATCTGTCCAGCATATGCAAGGTGGAGTTCCACCTGGTGGGCACGTCGCATATGAGGCGGTGAGCGGGAAGGCCGAAGTTACGCTGTAGCGCAGACAGGCGAGCAGCGGCAGGGTGTGAACGCCGGAAGCGCGAACAGACGGCCCGCACTTTATGCAGCAGCTCTGACATGTCGGGGTAGTTGCGAATGAACTTCTGCACCACCAAATTCAGCACATGCGCCAGGCAAGGGATGTGCGTCAAACCGGCTAGTCCCAGAGCTGCAACGAGATTTCGCCCATTATCGCACACCACCAGGCCGGGCTTGAGGCTCACCGGCAGCAACCACTCGTCGGTCTGTTGTTCTATACCCCGCCACAACTCCTGTGCGGTGTGAGGCCTGTCCCCCAAACATATGAGTTTCAGAATGGCCTGCTGACGTTTACCCCGTGCTGTGCTGAAGTTGGTGGTGAAGGTGTGTGGCTGACTGGATGAGCAGGTGGAAGAAGAGGAGGAGGAAGCTGAGTAGGAGGAGGAGGAGACAGGAGGCAAAGAATGTTGCCCTGCGATCCTTGGCGGCGGAAGGACGTGCGCCAAATAGCTCTCCGCCTGGGGCCCAGCCGCCACTACATTTACCCAGTGTGCAGTTAGGGAGATATAGCGTCCCTGGCCGTGCTTACTGGTCCACGTATCTGTGGTTAGGTGGACCTTGCCACAGATGGCGTTGCGCAGTGCACACTTGATTTTATCGGACACTTGTTTGTGCAGGGAAGGCACGGCTCTCTTGGAGAAGTAGTGGCGGCTGGGAACAACATACTGTGGGACAGCAAGTGACATGAGCTGTTTGAAGCTGTGTGTGTCCACCAGCCTAAATGACAGCATTTCATAGGCCAGTAGTTTAGAAATGCTGGCATTCAGGGCCAGGGATCGAGGGTGGCTAGGTGAGAATTTACGCTTTCTCTCAAATGTTTGTGAGATGGAGAGCTGAACGCTGCCGTGTGACATGGTTGAGATGCTTGGTGACGCAGGTGGTGGTGTTGGTGGTACATCCCATGTTTGCTGGGCGGCAGGTGCCAACGTTCCTCCAGAGGCGGAGGAAGAGGCCGAGGCGGCGGCAGCAGCAGCAGAAGAGGCCGAGGCGGCAGCAGCAGAAGAGGTAGCAGGGGGAGCCTGAGTGACTTCCTTGTTTTTAAGGTGTTTACTCCACTGCAGTTCATGCTTTGCATGCAGGTGCCTGGTCATGCAGGTTGTGCTAAGGTTCAGAACGTTAATGCCTCGCTTCAGGCTCTGATGGCACAGCGTGCAAACCACTCGGGTCTTGTCGTCAGCACATTGTTTGAAGAAGTGCCATGCCAGGGAACTCCATGAAGCTGCCTTTGGGGTGCTCGGTCCCAGATGGCGGCGGTCAGTAGCAGGCGGAGTCTCTTGGCGGCGGGTGTTCTGATTTTGCCCATTGCTCCCTCTTTTGCTACGCTGTTGGCTCGGTCTCACCACTGCCTCTTCCTCCGAACTCTGAAAGTCAGTGGCACGACCTTCATTCCATGTGGGGTCTAGGACCTCATTGTCCCCTGCATCGTCTTCCACCCAGTCTTGATCCCTGACCTCCTGTTCAGTCTGCACACTGCAGAAAGACGCAGCAGTTGGCACCTGTGTTTCGTCATCATCAGAGACGTGCTGAGGTGGTATTCCCATGTCCTCATCATCAGGAAAAATAAGTGGTTGTGCGTTAGTGCATTCTATCTCTTCCACCCCTGGGGAAGGGCTAGGTGGATGCCCTTGGGAAACCCTGGCAGCAGAGTCTTCAAACAGCATAAGAGACTGCTGCATAACTTGAGGCTCAGACAGTTTCCCTGATATGCATGGGGGTGATGTGACAGACCGATGGGCTTGGTTTTCATGCGCCATCTGTGCGCTTTCTGCAGAAGACTGGGTGGGAGATAATGTGAACGTGCTGGATCCACTGTCGGCCACCCAATTGACTAATGCCTGTACCTGCTCAGGCCTTACCATCCTTAGAACGGCATTGGGCCCCACCAAATATCGCTGTAAATTCTGCTGGCTACTGGGACCTGAGGTAGTTGGTTCACTAGGACGTGTGGCTGTGGCAGAACGGCCACGTCCTCTCCCAGCACCAGAGGGTCCACTAACACCACCACGACCATGTCCACGTCCGCGTCCCTTATTAGATGTTTTCCTCATTGTTCCCGTTCACCACAATTTTGAGAATGGCAAATTTGGGAATGCTTTTTCAACCCAGAACAAAAAGTCTGCTTTTACGGTCACTACAAATAACTTGACCAGCTAAAACTGTGCAGATTTGGTTGAATAGAGATGTGAGACCTGTTTTTTTTTGCGCTGTGTGACAGTTATAGGTTTAATCACAGAATGACACTTCTATCAGCACGCTAGCGTGTGTCTTAGGTTTTTCTGAATGACACTATCAATACCTTCAATGTAAGATTTTCTTTTTGGGATAGATTTCAAGTAGGCCTCAAATACCACAAACTAGTTATTTTGAGAATGGCAAATTTGGGAATGCTTTTTCAACCCAGAACAAAAAGTCTGCTTTTAAGGTCACTACAAATAACTTGACCAGCTAAAACTGTGCAGATTTGGTTGAATAGAGATGTGAGACCTGTTTTTTTTTTGCGCTGTGTGACAGTTATAGGTTTAATCACAGAATGACACTTCTATCAGCATGCTAGCGTGTGTCTTAGGTTTTTCTGAATGACACTATCAATACCTTCAATGTAAGATTTTCTTTTTGGGATAGATTTCAAGTAGGCCTCAAATACCACAAACTAGTTATTTTGAGAATGGCAAATTTGGGAATGCTTTTTCAACCCAGAACAAAAAGTCTGCTTTTACGGTCACTACAAATAACTTGACCAGCTAAAACTGTGCAGATTTGGTTGAATAGAGATGTGAGACCTGTTTTTTTTTGCGCTGTGTGACAGTTTAAGACTTATCAATAAACTGCAGTCATTGAGCATGGACTCCCATATTGTTGAGTGGATTAGGCAGTGGCTGAGTGACAGACAACAGAGGGTTGTAGTCAATGGAGAACATTCAAAACAAGGTCATGTTACCAGTGGGGTTCCACAGGGATCTGTACTGGGACCAATTTTGTTTAATATCTTTATAAGTGATATTGCAAAAGGCCTCGATGGGAAGGTGTGTCTTTTTGCTGATGACACAAAGATATGTAACAGGGTTGATGTTCCTGGAGGGAAACGCCAAATGGAAAAGGATTTAGGAAAACTAGAAGAATGGTCAGAACTCTGGCAACTGAAATTTAATGTGGATAAGTGCAAGATAATGCACCTAGGGCGTAAAAACCCAAGGGCAGAATATAGAATATTTGACACAGTCCTGACCTCAGTATCTGAGGAAAGGGATTTAGGAGTAATTATTTCAGAAGACTTAAAGGTGGGAAGACAATGTAATAGGGCAGCACGAAATGCCAGCAGAATGCTTGGATGTATAGGGAGAGGTATAAGCAGTAGAAAGAGTGAAGTGCTTATGCCGCTGTACAGAACACTGGTGAGACCTCACTTGGAGTATTGTGCGCAGTACTGGAGGCCATATCTCCAGAAGGATATAGATACTCTAGAGAGAGTTCAGAGAAGAGCTACTAAACTAGTACATGGATTGCAGGATAAAACTTACCAGGAAAGGTTAAAGGACCTTAACATGTATAGCTTGGAAGAAAGAAGAGACAGAGGGGATATGATAGAAACTTTTAAATACATAAAGGGAATCAACTCGGTAAAGGAGGAGAGAATATTTATAAGAAGAAAAACTACCACAAGAGGACACAGTTTTAAATTAGAGGGGCAAAGGTTTAAAAGTAATATAAGGAAGTATTACTTTACTGAGAGAGTAGTGGATGCATGGAATAGCCTTCCTGCAGAAGTGGTAGCTGCAAATACAGTGAAGGGGTTTAAGCGTGCATGGAATAGGCATATGGCTATCCTTCATATAAGATAGGGCCAGGGGCTATCCATAGTATTCAGTATATTGGGCAGACTAGATGGGCCAAATGGTTCTTATCTGCCGACACATTCTATGTTTCTATAAGTTATAGGTTTAATCACAGAATGACACTTCTATCAGCACGCTAGCGTGTGTCTTAGGTTTTTCTGAATGACACTATCAATACCTTCAATGTAAGATTTTCTTTTTGGGATAGATTTCAAGTAGGCCTCAAATACCACAAACTAGTTATTTTGAGAATGGCAAATTTGGAAATGCTTTTTCAACCCAGAACAAAAAGTCTGCTTTTACGGTCACTACAAATAACTTGACCAGCTAAAACTGTGCAGATTTGGTTGAATAGAAATGTCAGGTCTATTTTTTAGGCGCTGGGTGACAGGCTCAACTTGCCCCTGATGTAATATATGGCCAAAAAATAACCACACTGTTGATGGTTAAATGCACTTGGGTGACACAGGCTCAGCCTGCAGCTGATGTAGTATATGGCCAAAAAATAATCAGACTGTTGATGGTTAAATGCACTTGGGTGACACAGGCTCAGCCTGCAGCTGATGTAGTATATGGCCAAAAAATAACCAGACTGTTGATGGTTAAATGCACTTCGGTGACACAGGCTCAGCCTGCAGCTGATGTAGGATATAGCACAAAATAACCACACTATCGATGGTTAAATACACTTGGTGATAGCTCGTGCTGGCGCACCACAAGTCACAAAATGGCCGCCGATCACCCCAGAAAAAAAGTGATCTAAAAACGCTCTGGGCAGCCTCAAAAAAGTGAGCAAGTCAATAATAGCACTTCAATGATCCACAGCTGCAGATCGATCACAGAATGAAGTCTTTTGGAGGAGTTAATCTGCCTAATCTCGCCCTAACATCGCAGCTGCAACCTCTCCCTATACTGATCATAGCAGAGTGACGTGCGGCGCTACGTGACTCCAGCTTAAATAGAGGCTGGGTCACATGGTGCACTGGCCAATCACAGCCATGCCAATAGTAGGCATGGCTGTGATGGCCTCTTGGGCCAAGTAGTATGACGCTTGTTGATTGACTGCTTTGCAGCCTTTCAAAAAGCGCCAAGAAAGCGCCGAACACCGAACCCGAACCCGGACTTTTACGAAAATGTTCGGGTCCGTGTCACGGACACCCCAAAATTCGGTACGAACCCGAACTATACAGTTCGGGTTCGCTCATCCCTAGTAGAAGCCAATTTTCCTCACTTTAGGGGAATAAAAAATTCCTTCCCGACTCCAATCAGGCAATCAGAATATCTCCCTGGATCAACGACCCCTCTCTAGTAGCTATATCCTGTAATATTATTACACTCCAGAAATACATCCAGGCCCCTCTTGAATTCCTTTATTGTACTCACCATCACCACCTCCTCAGGCAGAGAGTTCCATAGTCTCACTGCTCTTACCGTAAAGAATCCTTTTCTATGTTTGTGTACAAACCTTCTTTCCTCCAGACGCAGAGGATGTCCCCTCATCACAGTCACAGTCCTGGGGATAAATAGATGATGGGATAGATCTCTGTACTGATCCCTGATATATTTATACATAGTAATTAGATCTCCCCTCAGTCGTCTTTTTTCTAACGTGAATAACCCTAATTTTGATAATCTTTCAGGGTACTGTAGTTGCCCCATTCCAGTTATTACTTTAGTTGCCCTCCTCTGGACCCTCTCCAGCTCTGCTATGTCTGCCTTGTTCACTGGAGCCCAGAACTGTACACAGTACTCCATGTGTGGTCTGACTAATGATTTGTAAAGTAGTAGGAATATGTTCTCATCACGGGCATCTATGCCCCTTTTGATGCAACCCATTATCTTATTGGCCTAGGCAGCAGCTGCCTGACACTGGTTTTGCAGCTTAGTTTGCTGTTTATTAAAATTCCTAGATCCTTTTCCATGTCAGTGTTACCGAGTGTTTTACCATTTAGTATGTACGGGTGACTTGCATTATTCCTTCCCATGTGCATAACTTTACATTTGTCAGTGTTAAACCTCATCTGCCACTTATCTGCCCAAGCCTCCAATCTATCCAGATCCCTCTGTAGTAGTATACTGTCCTCTTCAGTGTTAATTACTTTACACAGTTTAGTGTCATCTGCGAAAATTGATATTTTACTATGCAAGCCTTCTACAAGATCATTTATAAATATATTGAAGAGAATAGGGCCCAATACTGACCCCTGAGGTACTCCACTAGTGACAGTGACCCAATCTGAGTATGTACCGTTAATAACCACCCTCTGTTTTCTATCATTGAGCCAGTTACTTACCCACTTACAGATGTTTTCTCCCAGTCCGAGCATTCTCATTTTATATACTAACCTTTTATGTGGTACAGTGTCAAATGCTTTGGAGAAGTCCAGATACACGACATCCATTGATTCGCCGCTGTCAAGTCTAGAACTTACCTCCTCATAGAAACTGATTAAATTTGTTTGACATGACGATCCCTCACGAAGCCATGCTGATATGGCGTTATTTGCTTATTTCCGTTAAGATGCTCTAACATAGCATCTCTCAGAAAACCTTCAAACAGTTTACCCACAACAGATGTTAAACTTACCGGCCTATAGTTTCCAGGCTCTGTTTTTGGACCCTTTTTGAATATTGGCACCACATTTGCCATGCGCCAATCCTGTGGGACATTCCCTGTCAGTATAGAATCTGCAAATATCAGAAATAAGGGTCTGGCTATGACATTACTTAATTCCCTTAGGATACGGGGGTGTATGCCATCCGGTCCTGGCGATTTGTCTATTTTAATCTTTTTAAGTCGCTGTTGTACTTCTTCCTGGGTCAGACAGGACACTTTTAATGGGGAATTTATTTCAACATTCAGCATTTCATCTGACAGTTTATTTACCTCAGTGAATATAACGCTTACCTAACAACAAAGAACTTGTCTACAGTTGATTTATCTCTCTCAAACACAAACTTCAGAGGACACCAGAGACGAGAGAACATTTCTTTACCTTCATGGAAAGAATATTCCAGAATAACCATGCAGAAATGGCACCTGTGCTCCAAGACTCCAAGGAGTGTTGGTACTTACTCATATTCTGCGTGTATCATCCTAAAAAACCAGGGCAGATACGAGTAGTATTCGACTCGAGCACCAGGTGCAAAGGCGTCTCGCTAAACTATGTCTTACTGTCTGGTCCAGACCTCAACAACAGACTTCAAGAGGTACTTCTCTACTTCCGCAGAGATTCCGTAGCATGTATGGCCGACATACAACAGATGTTCCACTGCTTTCTTGTCAAGGAAGAACAAAGAAACTACTTACGGTTCTTCTGGTACCGCAACAACAACCCCAATGAAGACATTGTAGAGTACCGAATGAGAGTGCACATCTTCGGAAACAGTCCTTCCCCTGCAGTCGCTATCTACTGTCTCAGACATCCAGCCCAAGAGGGTGAAGCAAAGTATGGGTCAGATGCCAGATCCTTTGTGGAAAAGGATTTGTATGTGGACGACTGCTTGAAATCCACACCCATGTACAAGACTGCAATCAGTCACTTGAAAAGGGCCCAAGAAATGCTTGCTCTATCTAATTTGAGGTTGCATAAAATCGCCTCCAACAGCCGTGAGTTAATGGAGGCCTTCTCACCACAAGACCATTCAAGTGATCTAAAGGACTTGGAACTTAGCACTCACTCCCTTCCCATGCAACAGAGCCTCGGTTTGCTCTGGGATTTAAAGATAGACACATTCACCTTCCAAATTAGCAAGGAAGAAAAGCCCTTCACACGCAGAGGAGTTCTGTCCACTATAAACAGCTTATATGATCCTCTAGGATTCGTAGCGCCTGTTACTATCCAAGGCAAAATGATGTTAAGAGACTTGACCACAGAAACGTCTAATTGGGATGACCTGCTTCCCATGGAGAAAATGGACCTGTGGACAGGTTGGAAGAAGTCTCTTGAAGCTTTGACCAGCCTTCATGTGGCACGACTATATGCTTCCGTGCCATCTACTGAAATCAAGATGCAAAGACTATATATGTTCTGCGATGCTTCAGTCAAGGCAATTGCTGCCGTAGCATACATAAAGACCATTGACATCAAAGAACGATGCCATATAGGTTTGTCATGAGCCGGACCAAACTGGCGCCACTCCGCGAACACATGATTCCCAGACTGGAACTCTGCGCTGCTGTGTTTACAGTGGAGTTGGCTGAACTTATGACATCAGGAATGAGCCTGGAAATCGAAGAAGTCGAGTTTTACACGGACAGCAAGGTAGGATATATTTGCAACAAAACCAGACGCTTTTACATCTATATCATCAATCGGGTGCTAAGGATCAGGAGATCCACTTGTCCTAAACAGTGGCACTATGTGCCTACACAGCATAATCCTGCAGACCACGCGACTAGATCTGTCACAGCGAGCCACCTTAAGGACACAACATGGTTTACTGGTCCTGCATTCCTGTACCATTCAATGTCTTGCAGCATCGGATCCGACACATTTAAATTGGTAGACCCAGAAGCCGATGAAGAAATCCGACTTAAAGTATCTGCTCTACGTACGGTGACTTCAGACCACCAACTCAAATCTCATTGTTTAAACAGGTTCTCCACCTGGATGTCGCTCGTTCATGCTATAGCCTGTGTAGTTTATATAGCTCAGTCTTACAAGTTGACATTACCTGTGAGCCAGAAGCCCTGAAAAGGTTGGCATCACTGCAAACACGCCTTTACCGCTGCTTATCTGGAAAGGTCCGAAAACATAATAATTCGCACTATAAAACATGAATGTTATGCTAAGGAAATAGACTACTTCAGCAAAGTAGTCTGTTGACGCCAGACAGGAAGTGTTCTTCCCAGCAGGCTTAGAAAATGATTCTAGTTCATTCTGCCAGAGTCTTGGTATTTCTCAAGTGGTTAGTGTGGTTATAGCATCATCTAGCGGTGTTAAGTTGTATTACACTTTGTTTTCCTGTTGCAAAGACTACTGCATTGTGGGAGTGAAAAGCATCCTGGGAAAAAGAAGTCTCCAGTCTCCAGGACACATCAGCAGAGCTGTCCTTTTGCATATCTCCTTCTTAAACTTCACCATCCTTGTATAAGCATATCTGGTGAGAGATCTACCTTTGTTTCAGGGATATTGTGTTATGCAGTGCTGTTCAGATAGTTGCAATTGTTAAAAAAAAAAAGGCTATTTCCTGGCTGCAGAGAGCCTTTATAGTAGTGTAGAACACTGTGCCTTGCAGTAACACGCATAGGGAGTCTGCTGTGGTAGTGAAATAATACTGTGAGTAAGTATAACATGCAGAGGACAGGATTCGCTCTTAGAATCACTGCACACCACTTATTTGGGCAGTACGCTGCCAAAACTGACCAAATAACTCAAGTATGAACTCAGCCTTACAGGTCGATGTTAGCGCCAAGAAGAAGTGCACTCCTTTTACACCATTGTCAGCTGATTCCACATAGATGTCTACAGAACCTGTTTGATTAATCGCTTATACAAGTAGAGCCCCCCGGGAGAGTGGAGAGGGTGTCAGCAGTAAGTTTGTGTTGACGTCACTGATTATTTTGCCCTTTCTCTGATCCGTCAGAACAGTAATCCACAAAAAACGCATCCTGTCTGTTGAGCATTTGCCTTCACTCGGTCAGCAATCCATCAGTATTGCTAATGCCAAAAAAAACAGGAGTGGATCCAAAACAGAGATGGAATATTTGCATGTCTTCTGTGTTTTGTACCCACTCCTGCATTTGGCTACCAAATCACAAGCCAATTCTGATGGGACCATACAGGCCTTACAGCTGCTACACAGACAGGATCCATTGTGCGTCTCATTTTTCCTTCTTTCTGACAGATCAGAAGAAGGGTCAAATAAATGATGATGTCAGCCAGGCCGAAAGGCAAAATAGTGGCCCAGTCATGAAGAGGGGAGGGTGGAAACAGCATGAGAAGTCCACAGAGTGGCCCAATGACAGAGTGTGGAGGTGGCAGCAGCATCAGAAGGCCACAGAGTGGCACAATGACGGAGTGTGGAGGTGGCGGCAGCAGCAGCATAAGGAGTAGGCCACAGAGTGGCACAATGACAGTGTGGAGGTGGCATCAGCATCAGGAGACCACAGAGTGGCAAGGTGACATAGTGTGGAGGTGACAGCGGGATCAGTAGACCACAGAGTGTCAAGGTGACATAGTGTGGAGGTGGCAGCAGCATCAGGAGACCACAGAGTGTCCCATTGACAGAGTGGGGAGGTGTATATTGTGACAGAGTGAGAGGTTTCGTCTGGGAAAACAGCCAGGTGTCACGATAGGTAGGTAAGTGGGGAAATAACCAAACACAGGAAAACAAACAGAACAAATGACTAGGCCCAAAAGCTTGGGAGAAAAAGGGTCACCTCCTAGCGATCCCTAAAAGTTTTCCCTAAACTGCTGTGCCCATGTGCGTACCCTAATGGTGGATATGCACATGCTCTCGTGCCTAAACCTATAAACCCTGGGCAAACCCTAAGCTGTAGGGAAAAGGGAAGAGGCAACCTGCTTCTTCAAACCTGGAGGAAGCAAACGTCTCCCTAGAGGCCTAGGTAAAAGACACAATGGGAAATAACAGAGAGGACTTATCTAGAGCAGAGCTGGAGCAGACGATCCACCACACATCCAGAGCTCACAGGAAAGAACTATAACCCGCACAGGCCACTGGGGGAAGTAGGGATAAATAGCCTCACTAACAATCAAACCCAGTACACCTGAGGGAAGGTGGATCCAGCTCAAACCGAAACCAAAACAAACAGAGAAGTCAGACATGTGCAGCCAGTCTGACAGACCTCCGCACATTCACAGGGCAAGGCGTGACACCAGGTGAGGTCAAATACCGGACCGGATTTTAAGTGCCGGTCCAGGTTTTGGGAGCACCTGGCCGTCCTTAAATAGGCAGCTGGGCTCAGAAGCCATGTCTGTGTGCTGGGATCTGAGGCCTGTGATGGGCTGGAGAGCTGAGCCCCGTGTGTCAGGGGAACAGACCGCCTAAAGCCTGTATTTGGACTTTCTGAGGCAGAACTGCCACCAAGGTGACTTTTTGTTAGATTAACTTGCCATTGGGTGTGAACTAACACCAACACTGCAAAAGTGACGTTTTGTTTTTGGCACCATGTGTGAATAAACACTGAAGTTTGAATTACGAACTTGTATTTTGTCTCTGTACTGCGCCCGCTTATCCTAACTACCAGAGCAAATCCCCACAATATTTACACAAAGTAGCAGTAGCTACAAAATTCTGTTTGTGGCCATGTACTTAAAGTAAAACATAACTTTTATTTCTAGATCATTAAAATTTTTGATTTTTTACCTAAAGCCATATGTGATTTTAAAACAATACTGAGACATTGGTATTATTTTACTGATATACAGCTATATGTTATGTATGAGAGAGAGCAGTGTGTTGCGGTGGAGAGTAGGAGTGTTATTTTCACACTATCACAGTAAGCATGAATAAAACGTAAGTTTTAATATTATTTTTAAATAGTCAATGATCCACCCACTTTAGACAAACAACGATACAAACAAACATGTATAAAGAATGGGAGAAAAGACAGGACAAACGCGAGGGACCCCACTATCCCTATGGGGACCCTCACTATCACCTCAACCCACAGGTCACTCGTGTTTGTCCTCCCCCTTACTCTGTCTTTTCTCCCATTCTTTATACATGTTTGTTTGTATCGTTGTTTGTCTAAAGTGGGTGGATCTCTGACTATTTAAAAATAATATTAAAAGCTACATTTTATTCATGCTTACTGTGATCCATTTGCTTCTACTGCATGAATTCACAATCATAAATATGTATATCCTCAGCGAAGTTAAAAGTGATTATTTTCACACTATATCCACTATAATCACCGCTTCATTTGGCTTATACTCATTGCCAGATATCCACCTTTTCTAATTTAGCAGAGGTAATAACACTATCTAAACTCAAGTTAGTTACTTTCTTTCTCCCTGAGATATCTGCTTATGACACACGCTCTGTTTGTCAGCGCTATTGCTGTATTATTAGCTATTAGAAGTGGGAGAAGACGTCTGCAGTACGTCCCCCATACATCCCTGCCTATGCCTCAGTTATTAAAATCATAGTGGCTATTCCCCCCCCACCCCCGACCTGTTTCGCCACACATGTGGCTTCATCAGGGGTAAGGAGCAACAAGCCGAGCGCTTAAAATGCTAACTACTTATAGCGGGTTTAAACCCTCCTCCTTCCTAGTGATCCATACTAATGGCACCTCGTATCTAAAAAGGTGGGACAGTATATCCTTATTGGTGGTAGGATTGTCAATCCCAAAGGAGACACCTAAGACTTACCTAGTTCATAGGTGTGCCATTCGGCCAATTCACTCCTTGCTCCGACGCTTGCGCGCGGGACTTAGGATTTCACAGTCCACGCGTCCAGGTTGTCAGAGCGCATGTCGGAGGACTTAGACTATTTGATTCCTTTCAGATGCACTGCGCATGTATTTCCACTTAGTCAAAATTGTTGTTTCTCTGTATGTATACCAATTAGTGTTTCTCTGCATGTTTCCCACTTGGTCAGGTTTGTTAAGGAAAATTATTATTTTATTATACTAATAATTTCTCATTTTATTTTTATCTTTTCTATTTATTACAGTATGAATTGATTAAATGGCATTTATTCTAATTATGGATTTCATACCTATATTTATATTCCTTATTTTTATTTAATTAAACATTTTAAAGATGAACTCCGAGGATTTTTTTTATATATCTTACCTATAGTTTATTTTTTCTATATTTTCTCAGATTAGGTGAAGGTCAAAGGGCCAATCTGGAAGCATAAAGTGCTAAACTGAGTGAGCCTTAATGAAAAATAATACGTAACTTTTATTTTTATTTTGTTAAAATAAGTGAAATAATGAAAAACTTCTATACGCACTGCTGTACGCATTTCTTTTGTCAGGGGAGGGGGGCTACTTGACAAATGACCCTATTTATCTGGTAGTTAGGTTGTGGTGGGGGTTGCTTGGTAGGGTTTAACTTGCTTGGAGTGCTCTCTGATCTTAGCTTCAATTCGTCAGGTTTCTCTGTCCCTCACCATCTGGTCTAGAGCGGGGATAAACTGACAGGCTGTAGTCAGAGCACTCGCCCTTAAAAGAGCGACCCCCAGCCGCTGGAACCTCAGGCCTGGTCTAGTATTCCCTCTCCTCCCTACTACCTACAAGCACCATCCGACGCGTTTCACCATGATTAGATGGCCCATCAGGGAGCGATTTGTGCTATGCAGAGAGTTTGTACAGTGGCAGCGCTTCTGTGTATGGTAAGGCAGTGGCAACTTTGTGTTTGAACTTGCCTCCTTATTATTCTCAAAACCACGCCCCCTACTGCCGCGTACACCAATCCTTGGGGAGCGAAGGAGTTTCGGCATTGCAGAGCACTGCTGCCTCAGCCCGCCCATCGCTCTCCCCGCCTTCTGGATGTGATGCGCTAGGGTGTGGATTAGTTACAATGGGGATCTGGAGACGCGTCCCCGGCTGGGAACCTGGACGCTCGCTTCCTGTTTAACTCAGCGATTACACATCGCTGGTAAAGTAACTAGCGATCTATACTGTGTTGCAGCTTGTGAGCTGCTGAGGAATCTAAGTCATATATTTCTACAGTATTCTTAGATAGATGAAGTATTCTTGGTGGCATCACTATTCTCTGATTTATGCCTCATTCTCCCCCGTTAAAAGTTATTGTCAGGCTAAAGTATATTCAAAGACCCTTTTAGCCTGTACCGGCTCGGGTATATTTATTAACCCTTTCTGCCTGGTTAGGAGTGGAGCAGGAGGGGGGAGCGATCCATAACCATGTGTGCATTCAATCACAGACACACAGCATGTGTCTATTTACATAAGGCAGGCATGAATTAGATCTAGACCCCTCAAAAACTCCTCAAGGAAACATAGAAAAAGGGGGGGGGGGATAGGTAGGAGAGGGGAGGCAGAGGACCATAAATATGTCCGTTATTAATATGATCTGAATAGCCCCCTTTTATTTCTGAAAGGAGGGGGAAGCCAAATTGTGCCAAAGACATCTGTGATTAAGTATTGACACAATCAGTACAAATATCTTTTTGTTATAAGGTGCATGTCCTTGTCATCGATCATAGTCCATTATTCAAAGGTGATCACTATTTACGCCGTAGGGGAGCAGTGCCATCTTAAGAGCATTATAGGCCCCCGGGCAATACAGTGCACTGGGGCCCTGTCTACACAATCACGCACTAGAATAAAAATGCAAATTATCAATAAGGCGATATTTATTGGGCATTTCCTCTTGTGGATTTTCCCCAGCAGTAGGATCAGGTAATGATACCATTGATATTTCTGCTGGAATTGGAGTGCATGTAGATGTGGATGCTACATCTGGAGGAGCAGAACTACTGGCTGACGTTGCACCTGGATTGAGCCAAGATGTTAGTTTTGGAAGTTTGCACATTTTCTCTTTCTCCTCTGCAGCCTTTTTCCTCTTCTGTGCTCCACTCAAAACATTACGTTTCATTTCTGCACTAAAGGTTATTTTCACCAACACGTAATAAACTTACCACACTATACAGCACCTCACTGTATACAGCACCCCAAACTATACACGATACAGCCCCCCACACTATACAGTACAGCACTCTACACTATACCGCACCCACAGTATACAGCCCCCCACACTATACAGTACAGCAGTATAGCACTCCCCCCACTATACAGCCCCCCCCCCCCACACTATACAGGCCCCCCACACTATACAGGCCCCCCACACTATACAGCCCACCACACAGTATACAGGCCACCCCCCCCCCACACACACAGTATACAGCCCACCACACAATATACAGCCCATTACACAATATATAGCCCACCACACAATATACAGCCCACCACACAGTATACAGGCCCCCACACAGTATACAGCCCCCCACACAGTACACAGCACCCCACTATACAGTAGTTTACAGTATATTAAAATAACAACCCCATGTCACCTTTTTCTGATGTAATCTTTACACAGAAAAGCTCCACAGTTAACTTCTGCAACACTCCTGATAGGACCTGTGATGACTTCATAGCCATGTGACCAGTAATTGCTAGGTTACTGGTCACATGGTAATGATGTCATTAAGGTCCTAGATCAAAACTCATTAAGGTCCTAGAATTAAGATCATTAACACAGTACGATCATGATGCCTGTGTAGCCGACAGCCTGACACCCGGGGCAGTAGCTAGCAGGGCTCAAGAGGCAGCTGCCTTGGGCCCCCCCAGGAGCAACTGGGCCCAGGGCAGCTGCCCCTTTTGCCCCTTGGTAAAGACGGCCCTGGCGGCAACGCTGCTAAATGACGGTTGGGAAGTTGGCTGGTGGGTTCACTGGGCAGGCGGGCCCCCAGGCAAGTGGGGCCCCCGGGCAACTGCCCAGCGTGCCCATTCGAAAAGACGGCCCTGTAGGGGAGGACTAGTTCGCATTATAGGTCTGTTCACACTAAACCTGGGAATAGGTAGTCCTTTTCTCCAGAATTACATGCTTACTGTCGCATTAATTCCAGGCTCTCTATTGTAAAAACGGCTTGAATGATAAATATTCATTAAGTCCATTTGGTGTTACAGATTTTAGCGTGAATATCCATTTCGCCTCGGCCCTCCAGGATCTTATTGTCCCAATCACCTCCTCTTTTTAATTGAGGAATGTGTTGGATACCTATAAATTTCAAACAGGACGCATCACCCCTATGTACTTGGGTTACCTGTCTTGCCACTGAGGTGTCCTTTTCATTGGAGATGTCTTTGACGTGGTCTCTAATACGCCGTCTAAACTCCCTCATTGTTTTCCCTATGTAGTCTAGAGGGCAGCTACATTGGGCCAGGTATTCTACTCCCATTGTTAGACAGTTTATGAAGTCTCAGATCTCGTATTCGATTCCTGTATGGGAGCTCCTGAATTTTTTGGTCGTATTAACCTGACCACAGGCCATGCATTTCCCACATTTGAACATTCCTAGTGGTCTTCTAGACAACCAGTTCCCAGTTTTTTGTGGGGGTTAAAAGTGGCTGTTCACAAGTCTATCTCTTAGACTCGGCACAAAGGATATCCCAATATTTAGTGAGTGTTTGTCTGATTTGTTGATGTACATTGTCATATGTGCTGATGATTCGGATCTTCCTGTTAGATGGTGTTACAGTATCTATTTTCTTGGGGACCAGAAGAGATTCCCTCTTAGCAATGCAGACCCCTTGAAATGCAGATCTGAAGATCCCATCGGGATAACCTCTGTCCCTAAATCTGGTTCTTAGGTCATTGGCCTGCATTTTAAATGTTCTCATGCTGGAGCAGTTGCGACATAACCTGAGGTACTGACCCTTAGGTATACCTCTGCGCAATGAGTACGGATGTGCGCTTTTCCACCGAAGTAGGCTATTGGTCGCAGTTGCTTTACAATAGACTGACGTCATGATATTATCTGGACCTCTTTCAATCTGTACATCCAGAAAAGAAAGAGACCCAGAGTTACATACTGAGGTGAATCTAAGTCCTATGTCATTGTTGTTAATCATTTGTACAAACTCCATGAAAGAATGTTCTGTCCCCTTCCACAATAAAAACACATCAGCAATAAATCTAAGCCATAGAACTATATTTTCATGCCATTCATTTAAATGTTCTGACCAGATATAATTGGCCTCCCACCAGCCTAGGAGTAAATTTGCGTAAGATGGCGCACAGGGACTGCCCATCGCGGTACCCCTGAGCTGGTGGTAATAGCGGTCATTAAAAATAAAATAGTTCCTGGTTAGATTAAAATTTAGAAGATCGAGTACAAATGCATTATGTGATGCTAGTCTTGTGTCCCTGGTGGATAA
The DNA here is from genome assembly GCF_905171765.1 of Bufo bufo. Classification (NCBI taxonomy): domain Eukaryota; kingdom Metazoa; phylum Chordata; class Amphibia; order Anura; family Bufonidae; genus Bufo; species Bufo bufo. The sequence continues at coordinate 553,745,232 of NC_053392.1, forward strand.
GTAGCTGTCCACACCCATGGGCGTAGGAAGCGGGGGGGGCGGGGGGGATGGATCCCCCCAGGAAATAATGCGGGGGGGACAGGTTTGGTCAAATCCCCCCCAGCGGCAGTGTGTGCGGCGGCGGGGCAGGCACTGAGATGAGCGCTTCCATTGTGGAAGCGAAGCGCTCATCTCCATAGTGATCTGACTGTTTGTATCGCCGTCCTCAGGACAGCAATACAAACAGAAGGCTGTGGAGGAGCAGGGCAGGGAGGTGTGTCCCTTTCCTGTTCCTCTGATAGGCTGCCGGCACTACTAGGCTGGCAGCCTATCAGAGGCCGGCGCAGGCGGCGCGATGACGTCATCGCGCCGCCTGAGCCATACAGCGCTGGAGTCGGGACACAGGCCGGAAGAGTCCTGCATCGCATCGCTCCAAAGAGGTAAGTATAAGTGTTAATTATTTTTTTACTGGCACATAATGGGGGGGCCCTATTACTGACACATGATTGGGGGGGGGGGCGGCCTGTTATTACTGGCACATAATGGGGGGGCCTGGTTATTACTGGCACATAATGGGGGGGCCTGGTTATTACTGGCACATAATGGGGGGGCCTGGTTATTACTGGCACATAATGGGGGGGCCTGGTTATAACTGGCACATAATGGCGGGCCTGGTTATTACTGGCACATAATGGGGGGGCCTGGTTATTACTGGCACATGATTGGGGGGGCCCTGTTATTGCTGGCACATGATTGGGGGGGGGGCCCTGTTATTACTGGCACATGATTGGGGGGGGCTGTTATTACTGGCACATGATTGGGGGGGCCCTGTTATTACTGGCACATGATTGGGGGGGCCCTGTTATTACTGGCACATGATTGGGGGGCGGGGCCCTGTTATTACTGGCACATGATTGGAGCAGCTTGGAGAAAAAGGCCTCACAGTCTCCCACACTCCTTCTGCCCGGCCAAGTCAGCACCCCTGAGTCTTCAGAACTGTAAGTTTATACCCGGCGAGCAAAAATGCTGTCCCCCCCAGATTTTTGGGGGTTCCTACACCCATGTCCACAGCCCTGAGGCCTAGATGGTGGTGGATTGAGCTATATAGAACTTCCACATCTATGGAAGCAAAGATGGTTGCCTTGTCTATACATACGCCATTGAGCCACAGAAGTAAATCGGCTGTGTCGCGTATGTATGACGGGAGAGCTTCCACAAACGGTCGGATCAGTGTATCAATATATATGCCTACATTTTGTCCAAGACTCCCTACCCCGACACAATTGGGCGTCCCTTCAATGGTGTTGTGCCCTTGTGTATTTTGGGTAGGGAGTAAAATGTAGCAGTAATCGAATTTTGAGGCAATAGGAAGTCAAATTCTGAATGATTGATCAATTTACGTTTAAGTCCGTCCTGCAGAATATTTTTTAATTTCTGAAGGAAGACTGGACCCGGATCATTTGGTAAGATTCTGTATGACTGCTTGTCATCTAGAATGTCTAGGCACATTCTTTTATATATTACATAGTCCATTAGGACTACGTTGCCCCCCTTATCAGCGGGCTTAATTACCACATTCCGGTCACGTTCAAGCTTTTTTAGGGATAAATATTCTTCCCTGCTCAGATTGTTTTCACCTTTTCTTTTTGGACTGATCTGTTCTAAATCTCTAGAGACTAGTTTATGGAAGATGGATATATATGAATCAGGGAGGAGGGGTGGCATTTGGGTACTCTTTAGCTTCAATGTGGTGAAGGGACCCTCTGCTCTATCCCTTTCTCCTTCTTCAATCAGTTCCACTAGGGTTCTAGTTGACATGTCCTCCTCCACATGTATGTCTTTGTGTATTGTATATGTTCTAGTTAGTTTAGTTTATTTCATATTGGGGTTATGTAACTGTCTTGAGATGCATGCTTAAACAAACCTTATAAGGAGGCATAGATTTATTTACCGTGTGATCTAAGACTTTTGGATGTCATGACTAATACAGTTGTTGACTGGAGCTAATTGATGCGGTTTTGAATATTTAATATCCTAATATAGCTGTAGGTATCCATGTGTGATTGGCATATGAATACAAACATCTATATGATAAAAGGGTAACAGTTTTGGCGACCACGAAGGGACTGCAGAAATTGAGTATCCACTTAACAACACCTAATTCTCACAGGAGATAGGCTATTAGGTGAAGGATAGGACTGAAAGCCTGCCCCATGCTACCAAAGGTCACGGTGCAATAAGTCTATGAATATTGTATATTAGAAGAACCCTTAAGAGGTACTGAACATAAGGGGGAGGATTTACAATATAAAAGGGTAACAGTAAGGGTAATAAACATTTCAAATTCCTACACATACAAGCGTCTATTAGAAGAACCTTTAAGAGCTAGCCAACTTATTGTGGAGGATATACTGCACTGCACACTTAACCCACAGTTGGGAATTTTGGATTAAGTGCAAGTGTAAGGAACAATAATGGCTACAGCCTCAGGACTTGAGAGCTTTGTAGTAGCCTATATCACAAAGCATAAACGTTTAGACTTTGCTTGTGACATTAAAACAAAAGAAAATGCATGAACTTATGTCCAATAACTTTTTGATGATTATTGAAATAAAAAAGAAATGAAGCCAAACAAAAGGGAATGGCAGTTGCAGGTCTCTATGCTGCATGCCTGGCAATGAATTCAAAAATACATGAGCTACAAAATTCATTGCAAAAATCTATTCAGGAAAACTCTCAATTGATAAAAGATATTCTTTAGAAAATCAGGTTACATCATTGATAACCTTTAACAAGGTCATTCAATCCTCAGAAGAGGAGATGCAGTTAAAATACAGACCTGTACAAGCAGAAATTTGTGAATTAAAAGGTGCCTTTGTGGAAGTGAGTAGTGAAAGAGATGATATTGTGAGTGCCTTTAAAGTAGCTTGATGTGGCAAAACAGGGCAGGTCTATTGACCATGCTACCTGTATAGAAAAAGAAACTCAATTATTACATGAGATACCTGTGCTTAAGGGACAGAAAGCAGTAGCAAATAAAATACAATTAAAACATGGCACAGCTACTGCACCCTTTCCTGTATGTGCTTATGAGACAGGGACTTTGAAATCAGATTCCAATAGTGAGCAACATGCCTGGGAGCAAGAAATTACTAACGAATCCTCTTCCAGAGTGCCCATAGCTATGGGGGAAATAGCAGGTACAGCAGTCAATGGTGAATGTTCTATAAACATCGAGTCAGGAGAAGAAGGTGAGGATGATTGTGAAGACATGGCTATACATAGAACCCCTGTCCTCTTTAAACCCAGTGTATTTTCTACCAGCAATGATGATGGGACACTACAAGGATTTGATAGTCGAGGAGAGGCTAGGTATTCAAAATCTCTAAAAAGAGATGTTCCCACCCAAACATTAAAAACTCTTATGGGAGTGGCAGAACTTATTGGCAGAATTAAGTCAGATGAACATATCACTTTTCATGCAGCTAACCTAAAGCAGAGATGTGAGATGTTGGGTGTAAATAACCCTGCAGATCAAGTAAAACTATTACAGCTCACCATGGATATGAACGTATGGTGTGCTCTACCTGATGAAATCAAAGAAGGTAAGGGCACCTATGATCAAACCGTAGAAGCTTTGCAAAGGATCATGCATCCAACTGCTATAGGCTTCATGTTAGCATACCAAATAAAACAGCAAAATTAGGAAAATCCTCTAGTCTATGCTAATAGGTTGTGGACAGCCTATAGAACTGGCAAAGGAAGAGCTAACGATAGGAATGACCCCTAGTTCAAAAATCATCTGGTACAGAACTCACACCCAGCGATCAGACATAAATGTGAAGATTTGATTGATCCAAATGAACAAGGTAATAATCAAATTATCGCCTTAATGCAAAAGTCATTCCAAACAAATCAAGCAGATAGGCAGTACAGGCCATCGGAAGGGAATGTCAGGCTTCTTATCAAAAAAATTGCCGAGGTACAACTTGATGAAAAACCTACAAGGGTCGAACGAGCTTACCCTCCTGGGGAATGCAAATCTCCATAAAATCCTTATTGGAAGAGACACATAGACCCAGTAAAGAGAGGATGGTTGAGAGGTAAGGTACCGTTTAGAAGTACAGGAATTCACAGGCGTCAATACCACTCTATCCTGAAATATCCAGACCAGTTAAGGCAGCAGGGAACAACTATTGAAAACACAAGGAGATCCTTGCAGCCTAACCCACCACAGGGAAATGCCAATTCCCACGAACATCATACCAACATACATTGACAATCAGAGGCCCCAACACTAATTGCCCCTATTGAACTGGATAGGTGTGGACGCCCTCAAGTGTCAGCTATGGTAAGGGGCCGCCAATGTAAAATGTTGATTGACACAGGGGCAGCCATATCTATTTTGAACACCAACCAACCAGCCACTTCTTCTCTGTTATCAGGTAAACCAATACATCTTCAAAGTTTTACAGGCAATAATGTGGACAGCATGTTACCCACCCCATTAAAAATGCAAATTGGGGATCATGAAGTCACCCAAACACTTGCTTTAGCTTCACTACCCAGTGAAACTAATTTGCTAGGTGCTGATTTTCTAGTGTCTAATGGGTGTATACTGGATTTAACAAATTTGCTACTTTTGAAACATGTACCTGATCCAAGAGGTGACATTGTGGTCATTCCCGATTCACACGCCATTGCGGCCGTAAAGCCAAACAATGCGAAATATGACATTTTTAAGGTAGTGGAAGATCACTCTGACAGAACGTCAGTATTACCCATACTTCAAAAACTCAGTGACACATATGCAAGACATAAACATGATTGCGGAAGGTTTAGTACTCTGATTGACATCCAAGGTCCTAACCCGCCCCCTCAAAGGCAGTATAACTTTCCACAGGAAGCAGTGGCATACATACAGGAAACAATTGACTCACTTCTTGCACGAGGCGTATTAAGATCATGTACATCCACAAATAATACCCCCTTGTGGCCAGTTTTGAAACCAGATAAATCATGGAGATTGACAGTGGACTATAGGAAACTTAACAGTGTCACCCCCAATTGTGCACCTACCGTAGCATCTGCGCTGGATGTTTTGAAATTGCTTGAGCCGGAACATAAATTCTTTACAGTTCTGGATATTTCAAATGGATTCTGGTCTCAACCATTAACGGAGAAATATCAATATAAGTTTGCCTTCGCTTTCATGGGTAAACAGTATACTTTCACGTGTCTTCCACAAGGGTATAGTAACTCGCCATCACTCTTTCATGCAAAAATGAGAGATATCTTAATCAAATTTTCATCTCCCAAGAATCTCTTACAGTTTGTGGATGACCTGTTGCTAGCAACCAACACAAAAGAACAGCATTTGCAACTCCAAGAGGAGCTTCTAAGGATCCTCAGGGATGCGGGTTTGAAATGAAACCCGGCGAAGGCTCAGATTCTCAAGGAATCGGTAATGTTTTTAGGCATCAATGTCACTTCTAATGGACGAACCATTGCGGCAGAGAAGGACAGAAATGTTCGCGTTCATAATTCTAGCACTTTTGACTCTCATGCCTATCATGTCTAACAGCAAGCCAATAATCTCAGTCAACATAGAACAGGATCCCATACAGTACGACAAAGGGGAAGCAGTCATCATCCCTGTTAACGTCAAAGGCACCAAGATTGAATCAGTCTCTTGTTGGGGACCAGCAGACTCAAAGTTGACAGCTTGGAATCATGAAAACACAGACATCTCCCCCAAATACCAGAATCGGCTAAGGCCATTGCAAAATGGATTAGATTTTTCACGCACAAATGGTTGATACAGGAAAATGGACCTTTGTTTTCATCTTCACTATCAGCATACCGGGATATTTAAAGGTATCCAAACAAATGGTGACTGGAAGTGTCATCCTTCAGGTTATACCAAAGAACTACTCAAGTACTACTTCAAACTCACCCGTTGTCCCAACAACAACCTCAAGCTCTACCCCCAACATCACTGAACGGTGCCCTACACCCTTATCAGGTGCTCAGAGTGGCCTCACAGCTATTCCCGGGGTTTTACTGAATAATGTACAATTCTTGCACATACCTGTTGTTCTAAACCTATCAAAGTGGAATATGGCCGAATTCGCATTTTGTACTAATACAAATGTATCATTATTCTATGCCTCCTTGTTAGTAGATACAATTGCTAGCTTTCAAAGCAGAATTCAAGACCCATTTGCAGGCCAGGAAAAGCCCACAAGGGATAGTGTTTTTAGATCTAGGAAACTTCAAAGTTTAGATGGGATAGTTGGATCAATTTCTGGACTCTTTGGTTCAGGGATATCAATTTGGAACAGGGCTGATTTAGAAACAATCCGGATACATATTGGCAACTTTGAAGAAAAAGAAGGGCGCTATGTTTTAAATCCTGTCCTGCAGGGTGTTGAAGGTATAGCTAAAGAAGAAAAGTTTACTGTGTATAACATGCATGACATTGCTGAATTATTTGCTAAAACTCGGGATAAGATTAATGAAATAATTAAACTTAATAACAGGGGAAATGTACAAAGTAAACAGGGAAAGGAAGTAATCTGCACTGCTTATGGCAGCTATGTTCTCAGCACCATTACTAATGTGATTAGAGTTGTTGAAGATGTTAAAATACCCGATATTGTAAAGGATAGAGACTTGATCCGATGCTATTGTCCTAAAAATGGAGTCAATGTCCAAAAGGGATTCCCGTGAAGACTATAGGCCTCTTCCGGTCTCCACCATTAGGAACTTAGGTATTGTGACATCACATCCCAATGTAGGTACTGCCCATTGTCGTGGAAATACTGGAGCCTGTTCACTCAAAGACATTCTGTATGTTTCTTTTACTATGTCACTACCCATTTTTGACCCAGAAAAGGCGCTTTTTGACAAGTTAGTAAAAGTACATTCTGTTAGATATTTAGAGAAGGATATTTACAAGGAACGAAGAGATCTACCTGAGCTACTGGTGAAAGTCAACGATGAGTGGAGGAAACCACACACTGCCTGCTGTACAGTGAAAGAAAATCGCTACCTGTGTCGATGCGATGTGTTTAAAATAGACACCCCCCGTTTGTGGGCTAAGCTCCTCAGACCCTGGAAAAATGACTGTGAAAATGGCAAATTCCTCTACTTGGATGGTTAATAACAAACAAACACAACTGAAAAGTGAACTGACTCTTTAAGCTAACCTTGCCAAAGGGAGTAAAAACCTAATGGTGACGAAGGTAAAGGCCCCAACTAATATGGCCCAAGACTTGAACTATGCTATGGAGAGTGATCCTGACCTCAACCCAGAACCTACAGAGAAGGTCAACAATAAGGGAACCTCGAATGCTGAAAGAGGGTACCATCAACAGCAGAGCCCCTGACATGAATAATCCTACAGAAGGCCTAGCATTGGACTCTGATACAATGTTGACAAAAACATCAATTAGAAATGAAGCCAGTGTAACAGAAATTATGGAAACTACATGTCCTGTACTGCTTACCAAATGGAGGACTCTTTCTGTGAAGGTTACATACAATATGAATGGGCAGTACTGTGTTGTCACAAACTATGGACGGTACCTGCATGGAGATCAGATATGTCCAATACCTAACCCTAACTTCTGTTTCACTCCATATGAGGTCACAACTATTGGAACAGCGGTAATTACACCAATTCCGATATACATGGAGGAAGCTGTAATAGATAGTGAACCTGAGGCTCAGCCTGAGGAATATTTTCCCACTTTCAATGTCCATATAGATCCATTATCTCTAAATTTAGAACGACTCTTGGATAGGAAAGACACTCACCTAATTCACATTAGTAATGAGGTGGAGAAAGCAGATGCGACCCTAAATAAATTATTACACGATGGAGATTTTGAAATTGTCAATACCAATTCGGGACTAGAATTTGGGATAAAAGGACTCCTAGTAGGGCAAACAGTTCTGCTACTAATTATTTTATGCATGATTGTTTATCTGAAACACACCATAAAACAATAGAGAAAAAGACTACAAATATTAATTGAAGAAAGGCATAAGCAATTATTAAGATGAAGTGTGGCCATTTCTTGTATTTCCCATGGCCACATGGGGGCGACTGCTACCAAACGCACAATGGCGTATAATTGCTTATTCATTTTCTTCATAAGAGTAAACTGTTAATATAAAGTCGTATCAATGTGCTAGTCAACTTTTCACCTTGCCTAGATACAACTGGTCTGGCTATGCATGTCCAACACACCTAAGCAAATTCCTGTGACATTCCTGTGTTTGCCCCAGGAGGAATGTCAGGCAGGAAATACTGGTGTGGAGAGTTGATATGTACGAGTCCTACGAAAACCACATTACTGTATACCAAATATTCCAATCATAAGGTATTTAAATGTATATAAACAGGGAAAAATGGTAATAGTAATAAGGGGCTGTTATGATAATATATACAGTCAGGTCCGTAAATATTGGGACATCGACACAATTGTAACATTTTTGGCTCTATACACCACCACAATGGATTTGAAATGAAACAAGATGTGCTTTAACTGCAGAGCGTCAGCTTTAATTTGAGGGTATTTACATCCAAATTAGGTGAACGGTGCAGGAATTACAACAGTTTGCATATGTGCCTCCCACTTGTTAAGGAACCAAAATTAATGGGACAATTGGCTTCTCAGCTGTTCCATGGCCAGGTGTGTGTTATTCCCTCATTATCCCAATTACAATGAGCAGATTAAAGGTCCAGAGTTCATTTCAAGTGTGCTATTTGCATTTGGAATCTGTTGCTGTCAACTCTCAAGATGAGATCCAAAGAGCTGTCACTATCAGTGAAGCAAGCCATCATTAGGCTGAAAAAACAAAACAAACCCATCAGAGATATAGCGAAAACATTAGGCGTGGCCAAAACAACAGTTTGGAACATTCTTAAAAAGAAGGAACGCATCGGTGAGCTCGGCAACACCAAAAGACCCGGAAGACCACGGAAAACAACTGTGGTGGATAGCGAAGAATTCTTTCCCTGGTGAAGAAAGCACCCTTCCCAACAGTTGGCCAGATCAAGAACACTCTCCAGGAGGTAGTTGTATGTGTGTCAAAGCCAACAATCAAGAGAAGACTTCACCAGAGTGAATATAGAGGGTTCACCACAAGATGTAAACCATTGGTGAGCCTCAAAAAGTTGACACAACTTGTGCCAGAGTTGTGTCAACTCTGGCACAAGTTGACACAACTTGTGCCAGAGTGATGGGAAGAAAGAGTATGGAGAAGGAAAGGAACTGCTCATGATCCTAAGCATACCACCTCATCAGTGAAGCATGGTGGTGGTAGTGTCATGGCATGGGCATGTATGGCTGCCAATGGAACTGGTTCTCTTGTATTTATTGATGATGTGACTGCTGACAAAAGCAGCAGGATGAATTCTGAAGTGTTTTGGACAATATTATCTGCTCATATTCAGCCAAATGCTTCAGAACTCATTGGACGGCGCTTCACAGTGAAGATGGACAATGACCCAAAGCATACTGCAAAAGCAACCAAAGAGTTTTTTAAGGGAAATAAGTGGAATGTTATGCAATGGCCAAGTCAATTACCTGACCTGAATCCGATTGAGCATGCATTTCACTTGCTGAAAACAAAACTGAAGGGAAAATGCCCCAAGAACAAGCAGGAACTGAAGACAGTTGCAGTAGAGGCCTGGCAGAGCATCACCAGGGAGGAAACCCAGTGTCTGGTGATGTCTATGCATTCCAGACTTTAGGATCTAATTGACTGCAAAGGATTTGCAACCAAGTATTAAAAAGTAAAAGTTTGATTTATCATTATTATTCTGTCCCATTACTTTTGGTTTCTTAACAAGTGGGAGGCACATATGCAAACTGTTGTAATTCCTACACCGTTCACCTGATTTGGATGTAAATACCCTCAAATTAAAGCTGACAGTCTGCAGTTAAAGCACATCTTGTTAGTTTCATTTCAAATCCATTGTGGTGGTGTATAGAGCCAAAAATGTTAGAATTGTGTTGATGTCCCAATATTTATGGACCTGGCTGTATATGTACAGTTCTGTTTTATGGTATTAGGGATATGGATATACATGTATACAATTACAATACTATGGTTGTGTTGGTGTATCCCAGATATGGAGGAGGACATGTCAGACAACTGTGATGGAATACCCAGGAACTGATCATTATCACCCACCAAACCAGTTCCTTGCTGTAAAATCCCAGGGAAACAATATCAGATTTGTTTAGGGGTAGCTAAGGGATAGGTTATAAATGTAAAGAATTATGGCATACTCCAACCTGCCTTATTTGGATATATACAAACAAAATCCATCAAGTATCCATGATATGACCAATCAGAACAGGCCACATTATAGTCAATGGCTAAAATGTGTATTAGAAGAAGGAGCAAGAGGAGGAGGAGTAGGGTAAGAAGGAGCAGGAGGAGAAGGAACATCACACAGCTGTGTAAGAAAGACCGCTGGACGGTAGATATGATCATATCCTTTGATTAAGGCCTCCTGCACATGACCGTTGTGTGCACCCGTGGCCGTTGTGCCGTTTTCCGTTTTTTTTCGCGGACCCATTGACTTTCAATGGGTCCGTGGAAAAATCGGAAAATGCACCGTGTTGCAGCCGCATCCGTGATCCGTGTTTCCTGGCCGTGAAAAAAATATGACCTGTCCTATTTTTTTCACGGCCAACGGTTCACGGACCCATTCAAGTCAATGGGTCCGTGAAAGAACACGGATGCACACAAGATTGGCATCCGTGTCCGTGATCCGTGGCCGTAGGTTAGTTTTTATACAGACGGATCCGAAGAAAACTCAGAACCGACAGTATATCCTAACACAGAAGCGTTCCCATGGTGATGGGGACGCTTCTAGTTAGAATACACTACAAACTGTGTACAAGACTGCCCCCTGCTGCCTGGCAGCACCCGATCTCTTACAGGGGGCCGTGAACAGCACAATTAACCCCTTCAGGTGCGGCACCTGAAGGGGTTAATTGTGCAGATCACGGCCCCCTGTAAGAGATCAGGGCTGCCAGGCAGCAGGGGGCAGACCCTCCCCCCCTCCCCAGTTTGAATATTATTGGTGGCCAGTGCGGCCCCCCCCCCTCTATTGCAATAATAGGTTGGTGGCCAGTGCGGCCCCCCCCCTCCCTCTATTGTAATAATTTGTTGGTGGCACAGTGTGCGCCCACCCCCTCCCTCCCTCTATTGTAATAATTCGTTGGTGGCACAGTGTGCGCCCCCCATCGCCCCCCCCCCCATCATTGGTGGCAGCGGAGTTCCGATCGGAGTCCCAGTTTAATCGCTGGGGCTCCGATCGGTAACCATGGCAACCAGGACGCTACTACAGTCCTGGTTGCCATGGTTACTTAGCAATAGTACAATAGTAGAAGATTCATACTTACCGGCTGCTGCGATGTTCGTGTCCGGCCGGGAGCTCCACCTACTGGTAAGTGTCATTGCTAAATGAACTGTCACTTACCAGTAGGAGGAGCTCCCGGCCGGAAGCAGACTTCGCAGCTCCCAGGTAAGTATGAATCTTTTACTATTGTACTATTGCTAGTAACCCGCTGCCACCAATGATCGGGGGGGGGGGGGGGTAGATGGGAGGCCGCACACTGACCACCAATGTTGTTAATGCTATAGAGGGAGGGGGGCCGGTGGGGGGCGCACACTGTGCCACCAACGATTTATTACAATAGAGGGAGTAAGGGGGGGGGGGGGCGCACACTGTGCCACCAACGATTTATTACAATAGAGGGAGGAATGGGGGGGGGGGGCGCACACTGCCACCAACGAATTATTACAATAGAGGGGGGGCCGGGGGGGGGCCGCACTGGCCACCAATGATATTCAAACTGGGGAGGGGGGGGGATCTGCCCCCTGCTGCCTGGCAGCCCTGATCTCTTACAGGGGGATATGATAGTACAATTAACCCCTTCAGGTGCGGCACCTGAGGGGTTAATTGTGCTGATCACGGCCCCCTGTAAGAGATCGGATGCTGCTAGGCAGCAGGGGGCAGTCATGTACACAGTTTGTAGTATATTCTAACTAGAAGCGTCCCCATCACCATGGGAACGCCTCTGTGTTAGAATATACTGTCGGAAATGAGGTTTCACGATCTAACTCATATCCGACAGTATATTCTAACATAGAGGCGTTCCCATGGTGATGGGGACGCTTCAAGTTAAAATATACCATCGGATTGGAGAAAACTCCGATCCGATGGTATAAAAGGGACTCCAGACTTTACATTGAAAGTCAATGGGGACGGATCCGTTTGAAATGGCACCATATTGTGTCAACGTCAAACGGATCCGTCCCCATTGACTTGCATTGTAATTCAGGACGGATCCGTTTGGCTCCGCACGGCCAGGCGGACACCAAAACGACTTTTTTTTCATGTCCGTGGATCCTCCAAAAATCAAGGAAGACCCACGGACGAAAAAACGGTCACGGATCACAGGAAAACGGGACCCGTTTTTGCGGACCGCAAAAAAATACGTTCGTGTGCAGGAGGCCTAATAGTATTGTCCACATGTATGTCTATATGTATTGTATATGTTCTAGTTAGTTTAGTTTATTTCATGTTGGGGTTATTGTCTTGAGATGCATGCTTAAACAAACCTTATAAGGAGGCATAGATTTATTTACCGTGTGATCTAAGACTTTTGGATGTCATGACTAATAAAGTTGTTGACTGGAGCTAATTGATGTGGTTTTGAATATTTAATATCCTAATATAGCTGTAGGTATCCATGTGTGATTGGCATATGAATACAAACATCTATATGGTAAAAGGGTAACAAGGCTAAAAGGGTCTTTGAATATGCTTTAGCCTGACAATAACTTTTAACGGGGGAGAATGAGGCATAAATCAGAGGATAGTGATGCCACCAAGAATACTTCATCTATCTAAGAATACTGTAGAAACATATGACTTAGATTCCTCAGCAGCTCGCAAGCTGCAACACAGTATAGATCGCTAGTTACTTTACCAGCGATGTGTCATTGATGAGTTAAACAGGAAGTGAGCGTCTCCAGATCCCCATGGTAAGTAATCCACCCCGTCACATCCAGAAGGCGGGGAGACCGATGGGCGGGCTGAGGCAGCAGTGCTCTGCACGGATGGTGGCACAATGGTTAGCCCACGCCCACAATTTTAGACCTGGCGTGTGCGGGGAAGTGGACGGGCTAGGAAGCTGTCTTACATTTAGAACTGGCGGAGGATCCGCTAAAGTTATGAAGAGGCCGGCGCTTCATCATAACTTCAGCGGAACCACCGCTAGCTTAGAGCTTTATTAAAACCGGCTTCTAAAATGCTGATCTTCATAAATGCGCCCCTGGGTGTCTATCATTGATAGTCATGGGCGGATTGGCCATAGACTTACAAGGAAATTTTTCGGAGGGCCAATGCTCAGAGGGCCACTTAATCCCTCCTCTAGGGATCAACAGCAAGGGGCTACACACAGTAGGGCACCGGACAGAACTGACCCCCTGGGTGAGCAACAAGGTGCAACACCAAGCAAGGCAGAAGAAAGACTGACCACAAGCCCCACAGCTCATAGAAAGATATAGCTGCATAAGGAGGGCACCTGATAAGTCACACCCCGGAACAGAACAGGGGAAGTTAACCCCATCTGAACAGGAGTACCAGAACCATAGAACAAACAGGCATGTGTTTTGCGGATCCGACCCATGTATCCGTGGATCCGTAAAAAAACATACAGACATCTGAATGCAGCCTTACAGGGGGGTGATCAATGACAGGGGGGTGATCAATGACAGGGGGGTGATCAGGGAGTCTATATGGGGTGATCACCCCCTGTCATTGATCACCCCCCTGTAAGGCTCCATTCAGACGTCCGTATGTGTTTTGCGGATCCGATCCATGTATCAGTGGATCCGTAAAAATCATACGGACGTCTGAATGGAGCCTTACAAGGGGGTGATCAATGACGGGGGGGGGGGGGGGGGGTGATCAGGGAGTCTATATGGGGTGATCACCCCCCTGTAAGGCTCCATTCAGACGTCTGTATGTGTTTTGCGGATCCGATCCATGTATCCGTGGATCCGTAAAAAACATACGGACATCTGAATGCAGCCTTACAGGGGGGTGATCAATGACAGGGGGGTGATCACCCCATATAGACTCCCTGATCACCCCCCTGTCATTGATCACCCCCCCTGTCATTGATCACCCCCCTGTCATTGATCACCCCCCTGTAAGGCTGCATTCAGATGTCCGTATGTTTTTTACGGATCCACGGATACATGGATCAGATCCGCAAAACACATACGGACATCTGAATGGAGCCTTATAGGGGGGTGATCAATGACAGGGGGGTGATCACCCCATATAGACTCCCTGATCACCCCCCTGTCATTGATCACCCCCCTGTCATTGATCACCCCCCTGTAAGGCTCCATTCAGACATTTTTTTGGCCCAAGTTAGCGGAAATTTATTTTTTTTTCTTACAAAGTCTTATATTCCACTAACTTGTGTCAAAAAATAAAATCTCACATGAACTCACCATACCCCTCACGGAATCCAAATGCGTAAAAATTTTTAGACATTTATATTCCAGACTTCTCACGCTTTAGGGCGCCTAGAATGCCAGGGCAGTATAAATACCCCACATGTGACCCCATTTTGGAAAGAAGACACCCCAAGGTATTCGCTGAGGGGCATATTGAGTCCATGAAAGATTGAAATTTTTGTCCCAAGTTAGCGGAAAGGGAGACTTTGTGAGAAAAAAAAATAAAAAATCAATTTCCGCTAACTTGTGCCAAAAAAAAATAATTTCGATGAACTCGCCATGCCCCTCATTGAATACCTTGGGGTGTCTTCTTTCCAAAATGGGGTCACATGTGGGGTATTTATACTGCCCTGGCTTTTTAGGGGCCCTAAAGCGTGAGAAGAAGTCTGGGATCCAAATGTCTAAAAATGCCCTCATAAAAGGAATGTGGGCCCCTTTGCGCATCTAGGCTGCAAAAAAGTGTCACACATCTGGTATCGCCGTACTCAGGAGAAGTTGGGCAATGTGTTTTGGGGTGTCATTTTACATATACCCATGCTGGGTGAGATAAATATCTTGGTCAAATGCCAACTTTGTATAAAAAATGGGAAAAGTTGTCTTTTCCCGAGATATTTCTCTCACCCAGCATGAGTATATGTAAAATGACACCCCAAAACACATTGCCCAACTTCTCCTGAATACGGCGATACCACATGTGTGACACTTTTTTGCAGCCAAGGTGGGCAAAGGGGCCCACATTCCAAAGAGCACCTTTTGGATTTCACAGGTCATTTACCTACTTACCACACATTAGGGCCCCTAGAATGCCAGGGCAGTATAACTACCCCACAAGTGACCCCATTTTGGAAAGAAGACACCCCAAGGTATTCCGTGAGGGGCATGGCGAGTTCCTAGAATTTTTTATTTTTTGACACAAGTTAGCGGAAAATTATGATTTTTTCTTTTTTTTTCTTACAAAGTCTCATATTCCACTAACTTGTGACAAAAAATAAAAACTTCCATGAACTCACTATGCCCATCACGAAATACCTTGGGGTGTCTTCTTTCCAAAATGGGGTCACTTGTGGGGTAGTTATACTGCCCTGGCATTCTAGGGGCCCAAATGTGTGGTAAGTAGTTTGAAATCAAAATCTGTAAAAAATGGCCGGTGAAATCCGAAAGGTGCTCTTTGGAATGTGGGCCCCTTTGCCCACCTAGGCTGCAAAAAAGTGTCATACATGTGGTATCTCCGTACTCAGGAGAAGTTGGGCAATTTGTTTTGGGGTGTCATTTTACATATATCCATGCTGGGTGAGAGAAATATCTTGGTCAAATGCCAACTTTGTATAAAAAATGGGAAAAGTTGTCTTTTGCCATTTTTTTATACAAAGTTGGCATTTGACCAAGATATTTATCTTTCGATTAATAACAAAAAAAGTAAAAATGTCAGCAGCAATGAAATACCACCAAATGAAAGCTCTATTAGTGAGAAGAAAAGGAGATAAAATTCATTTGGGTGGTAAGTTGCATGACCGAGCAATAAACGGTGAAAGTAGTGTAGGTCAGAAGTGTAAAAAGTGGCCTGGTCATTAAGGGTGTTTAAGCTAGGGGGGCTGAGGTGGTTAAAGGGAATCTGTCACCTGCTTTTAGCATTTTAAGCTGTCACCATCGCTATGTTCACTAAAGTACCTTATTTCCAGCAGTCTTCTTTTTACTTGATTTCGTTTTGTCCTTTTGATATAAAAGCGCTTTTTATGATATGCTAATGAGGGTCCAAGGAGCCCAGAGGGGCGTTTGTTTCCCTCTCCGGTGCCCAGTGACGCCCTCCTGCAGTGCCCAAGAACGCCTCCTGATCCTGAAATAACCTCCCACAGCCCGGCAAACGGTTCCGCCCCCTCCCCACGTCATAGTCTACCTTCTAGAAATGCCCCGTCCTTCTTCCTGTCGGCGGCCAGAAAACTCGCACAGGCGCAGTACCGCCTGCGGCCTGCGCCTGCGCGATCATCAACCTCCTCAGGGCAACAGCGCTCAGGTTACATCACTGGGCTCGGCGCATGCCCAGTGAGACTTTTGAGGCTGTTGCCCTCAGGAGGTTGATGATCGCGCAGGCGCAGGCCGCAGGCGGTACTGCGCCTGCGCGAGTTTTCTGGCCGCCGAACAGGAAGAAGAACTGGGCACTCGGCGCTCAGCAGGATGCAGGGGGATGAGCCAAGTGACGCTGGCCACGTCACATGACTCCCTTTCTCCCCTATTTAACAGGCAGCCTGCTGGCCCCAGGTTGCCTGTGATTAAGGTCCTATACCTTGTGTATATTCCGTTGGCATTTTACTCGGTTTTTGTATTTCGGCTTGTTACTTGACTTCGTCTCTTGCTTTCTTGTTTTGTACTTTTGCTTCTCCTGGTATTTGACTTCGGCTTGACTTTGACTTGTCCTCGCTTGCTCCCTGTGTTATACTTGCTCCTCCTGGTTTTAACCTTGCTAGTTCGACCTCTCTTTGTTGTCTGTTTTGTTTGTCTCTCCGCACTTACGCAGGCTAGGGATCACCGCCCAGTTGCGCTCCGTTGCGTAGGATGGGTAAGTGCAAGTAGGCAGGGACAGAGGAGTGGGTGGAGTCAGTTTGCACCTTCCCTATTCCCCTTCTCGTGAAAGAATCACAGGCCGTACTACCATATCATGGATCCGTTGCAAACTCTCACGGATCATGTCCAAAACCTGGCTCAGATTGTCCAGGAGTTAGGGGAGAGATTTCAAGCACAGGAAACTGAACGAAACTTCTCTGTTTCTTTGTCATCCGCACTACAGGCGGAACCTCATGTTAAGCTTCCTGATCGGTTCTCGGGGGATCGCAATTGTTTTTTGGCCTTTAGGGAGAGCTGCAAACTGTATTTCCGTTTGCGCCCTCACTCTTCTGGTTCGGCTCAACAAAGAGTGGGAATTATTATGTCCTTATTACAAGGCGACCCCCAAGACTGGGCATTTTTGTTACCCCCCCGACTCTCAGTGTTATAGATCTGTCGACGTGTTTTTTCAAGCCCTCTGGGTTTTGTATGATAAACCTGACAGAGCATCTGTAGCGGAAAGTCAGTTAAAATCTCTTGAGCAGGGTGACCGACCGGTAGAAGACTACTGTACTCAATTTCGTAAATGGGTTCCCTCTGGTTGGAATGAACCTGCTCTTAAAAGTCAGTTTAGGTTTGGCCTATCTGAGACTCTAAAGACATCCTTGTATGTTACCCCTCTCCTGGGACCTTGGAGCAAACCATGACTCTTGCTGTGAGACTGGACAGACGCATTAGGGAGAGACAACGGGAGCATTTGCTTTTTCCACAGATTATGTCCAAACCAGAGACCAATCCTGTGGGGATCAAGTCCGAGCCTTGTACTGACGAACCTATGCTGCTCAGTTTGACCAGAAGAGATCAACGTCGTCGCCGTGGTACATGTTTCTACTGTGGCGACTCCGATCATTGGATCCAGCAATGTCCTAAGGTCCCTCCTTCTGGAAGATCACCCAAACCAGAGGGATCTAAAGATAAGGCACTCCCTGGGGTGGTAAAGCAGAAGTTATTGGTACCTATTGCTATTTCATTTGGTTTAAACAAGGGGTCAGGTAGTGCCTTTGTTCATTCTGTGTCGGCCTCTAACTTTATTGATCTTAAGTTTGCTGTTCAGGTGGAGATACCTATATTTGCCCTTCCCAATCCTATTTACATTGTAGCCATGGGCGTAGCTATAGGGGGTGCAGAGGTAGCAGTCACCTCCGGGCCCAGGAGCCTGAGGGGGCCCAAAGACCCTAGTGGTGCATAAGCACTGAGGGATGGGGGGCCCAAGCTGAACTCTTGTACCAGGGCCCAGGAGCCTTTAGCTAAGCCCCTGATAGTTTTTGGGCTCAGTAATGCTCCTGCAGTCTTTCAAAATTTTGTGAATGACATATTCAGAGAAATTATCAGTAAATTTATGATTGTATATCTTGACGATATTTTGATTTTTTTCCCTGACTTGGCATTCCCATGTTATTCTAAGAAAAAATCAATTATCTGTAAAATTAGAAAAATGTGTTTTTGGGGTACAAGAAATTTTATATCTAGGTTATATCCTTACTCCACACTCGTTTAAGATAGATCCTGGTAAAGTACAGGCTATTCAAGACTGGGTAAGGCCATCTTCCCTTAAAGCATTACAGCACTTCCTTGGGTTCTCTAATTGTTACCGTAAATTTATCAAAAAATGTTCAGTAATTGCTAGACCCTTAACCGACTTAACCAAGAAGAGGGCGGATCTTGTTAACTGGCCTGTAGAGGCCATAGAAGCCTTCAAAACTCTTAAGAAATCTTTTGGGAACGCCCCAGTCTTGATTCAGCCGAATCAAGAGAAACCTTTTGTGGTGGAGGTCGATGCTTCTGAGGATGGGGTGGGGGCTATTCTTTCTCAGGGACCCCTCTAACTAATCTGAGACCTTGTGCTTTTTTTCACGACAATTCTCTCCTACTGAGAGGAATTACGATATTGGCTATCGTTAATTGTTAGCCATTAATGGGCATTTGAGGAGTGGAGACATTTTTTGGAGGGGGCCAAACATTGCATCACTGTTCTTACTGATCATAAAAATGTATTATTTCTCGAATCCGTGAAACGCCTTAATCCTCGTCAGGCCAGATGGGCATTGTTCTTCACGCGTTTTAACTTCTCTATTACTTTCAGGCCAGGAAGTAAGAATGTGAAAGCTGATGCTTTGTCTCGAAGCTTTTGTGCATTTCAACCCCCTGACACTCCTCCAGAACCTATCTTGCCGGCTAACATCATTGTGGCATCTTTATCCCCGGATCTTGCTTCCGATATTGAGGCAGCACAACACCTAGCTCCGGAGCAGACACCCACAGATAAGTTATTTGTTCCTGGTCATTTCCGTCTCCGGCTACTGGGTGAGTGCCATGATTCTGTTTTATGTGGTCATCCTGGTATTGAGGCCACCAGAGAACTGGTGTCCAGGTCTTATTGGTGGCCCACGTTATCTAGGGACGTCAGTTCCTTTGTCTCTGCTTGCGAGGTATGTGCCAGATCCAAGACTCCTAGAACACGCCCTGCTGGTGAATTACAACTATTATCCATTCCTAGTAAATCATGGTCACATATTTCTATGGATTTCATTACTGACTTGCCACCCTCTGAGGGTAAATCTGTGGTTTGGGTAGTGGTCGATAGGTTTAGTAAAATGGTACATTTTGTTCCTCTGGCCAAGCTCCCAAATGCCAAGACTCTGGCTTCTGTTTTTATTGAGCAAGTGGTACGATTGCATGGAGTTCCGGAGAACATTGCATCTGACAGGGGTGTTCAGTTTGTTTCCAAGTTTTGGAGAGACTTTTGTCAGAGGTGTGAGATATCGTTGTCCTTTTCATCAGCTTTTCATCCTGAGACTAATGGACAGACTGAACGATTGAATCAGGCTGTTGAACAATTTTTAAGATCTTACATCTCTGATAATCAGCAATTATGGGTGAAATATCTTCCTTTGGCCGAGTTCACCATCAATAACAGTGTGAACTCTTCCACTGGAGTCTCGCCGTTTTTCTGTAATTTTGGTTTCCATCCTCGTTTTAATTCTTGTTCGATTTCCTCACCTAACCCTGAAGCTGATAGTGTAACTTCAGAACTGTGCACAGTTTGGGCTCGGGTTCAGTCGAACCTGGAAAAAGCTCAGGAGGTTCAGAAAATGAAAGCTAATAGTAAGCGTTCCAAAGGGGTAGATTTTAAGGTTAGGGAAAAAGTCTGGTTGTCCACAAAAAATTTGTCCTTAAAAGTGTCTTCTAGGAAATTTGCGCCACGATTTGTTGGACCATATGAAATTCTTGACATCATTAATCCTGTATCTTTTAGGATGAAGCTGCCAGACTCATTTCGTATCCACAATGTATTTCATAAATCTTTGGTTAAGGCCTCATGCACACGACCGTATTTTTTCACGGTCCGCAAAACGGGGTTCCGTTTGTCCGTGATCCGTGACCGTTTTTTCGTCCGTGGGTCTTCCTTGATTTTTGGAGGATCCACGGACATGAAAAAAAAGTCGTTTTGGTGTCCGCCTGGCTGTGCGGAGCCAAACGGATCCGTCCTGAATTACAATGCAAGTCAATGGGGACGGATCCGTTTGACGTTGACACAATATGGAGCAATTTCAAACGGATCCGTGCCCCATTGACTTTCAATGTAAAGTCAGGAGTTAATATACCATAGGATCGGAGTTTTCTCCAATCCGATGGTATATTTTAACTTGAAGCGTCCCCATCACCATGGAAACGCCTCTATGTTAGAATATACCATCGGATTTGAGTTACATTGTGAAACTCAGATCCGACAGTATATTCTAACACAGAGGCGTTCCCATAGTGATGGGGACGCTTCTAGTTAGAATATACTACTAACTGTGTACATGACTGCCCCCTGCTGCCTGGCAGCAACCGATCTTTTACAGGGGGCTGTGATCAGCACAATTAACCCTTCAGGTGCCGCACCTGAAGGGGTTAATTGTGCGTATCATAGCCCCCTGTAAGAGATCAGGGGCTGGCAGGCAGCAGGGGGCAGACCCCCCTCCCTCCCCAGTTTGAATATCATTGGTGGCCAGTGTGCGGGCCCCCCCCCCCGGCCCCCCCTCTATTGTAATATCATTGGTGGCCAGTGTGCGGCCCCCCCCGGCCCCCCCTCTATTGTAATAACATTGGTGGCCAGTGTGCGGCCTCCGTCGGCCCCCCTCCCTCCTTTATTGTAATATCATTGGTGGCCAGTGTGCGGCCTCCCCCGGCCTCCCCCGGCCCCCCTCCCTCCCTCTATTGTAATATCATTGGTGGCCAGCGTGCGGCCCCCCCCCTCCCTCTATTGTAATATCATAGCATCATACTTACCTGCTGCGCTGTCTGTGATTGGCCGGGAGCTCCTCCTACTGGTAAGTGACAGATTATTAAGCAATGAGCCGGACAGACCTGTCACTTACCAGTAGGAGGAGCTCCCGGCCGGTCACAGACAGCGCAGCAGGTAAGTATGATGCTTCTAATATTGTAATATTGCTAAGTAACCATGGCAACCTGGCCACGTCACATGACTCCTTCTCTCCCCTATTGCCTGTGATTAAGGTCCTATACCTTGTGTATATTTCATTGGCATTTCACTCGGTTGACATGACTTCGTCTCTTGCTTTCTCGTTTTGCACTTTTGCTTCTCCTGGTATTTGACTTCGGCTTGACTTTGACTTGTCCTCACTTGCTCCCTGTGTTATACTTGCTCCTCCTGGTTTTGACCTTGCTAGTTCGACCTCTCTTTGTTGTCTGTTTTGTTTGTCTCTCCGCACTTACGCAGGCTAGGGATCACCGCCCAGTTGCGCTCCGTTGCGTAGGATGGGTAAGTGCAAGTAGGCAGGGACAGAGGAGTGGGTGGAGTCAGTTTGCACCTTCCCTATTCCCCTTCTCGTGACAAAATAGGTCATAAATCTGTCAATAGTTCCTATTATACAGAACTATAGAGGGTAAAATATTTTAGTCATTCCCAATACACTAAGATTGTGTGCTTTTAATTAATATTTTAATAAAATATTGACTTATTTTCATATAAATTTGTGTATGCAGTGTGTTTGATTTTGATTTTTTGGTGTTTGTCACTTAACCACTTAAGGACCACAGGTTTATACCCCCCTAAAGACCAGGCCCTTTTTTACAAATCGGCACTCCACAACTTTAGCGGTTTATTGCTCGGTCATGCAACTTACCACCCAAATGAATTTTACCTCCTTTTCTTCTCACTAATAGAGCTTTCATTTGGTGGTATTTCATTGCTGCTGCCATTTTTACTTTTTTTGTTATTAATCGAAATTTAACGATTTTTTTGCAAAAAAATGACATTTTTCACTTTCAGTTGTAAAATTTTGCAAAAAAAAACGAGATCCATATATAAATTTTGCTCTAAATTTATTGTTCTACATGTCTTTGATAAAAAAAAAAATGTTTGGGTAAAAAAAAAAATGGTTTGGGTAAAAGTTATAGCGTTTACAAACTATGGTACAAAAATGTGAATTTCCGCTTTTTGAAGCAGCTCTGACTTTCTGAGCACCTGTCATGTTTCCTGAGGTTCTACAATGGCCAGACAGTACAAACACCCCACAAATGACCCCATTTCGGAAAGTAGACACCCTAAGGTATTCGCTGATGGGCATAGTGAGTTCATAGAACTTTTTATTTTTTGTCACAAGTTAGCGGAAAATGATGATTTTTTTTTTTTCTTACAAAGTCTCATATTCCACTAACTTGTGACAAAAAATAAAAGCTTCCATGAACTCACTATGCCCATCAGCGAATACCTTGGGATGTCTTCTTTCCAAAATGGGGTCACTTGTTGGGTAGTTATACTGCCCTGGCATTCTAGGGGCCCAAATGTGTGGTAAGGAGTTTGAAATCAAATTCTGTAAAAAATGGCTGGTGAAATCCGAAAGGTGCTCTTTGGAATGTGGGCCCCTTTGCCCACCTAGGCTGCAAAAAAGTGTCACACATGTGGTATCTCCGTATTCAGGAGAAGTTGGGGAATGTGTTTTGGGGTGTCATTTTACATATACCCATGCTGGGTGAGAGAAATATCTTGGCAAAAGACAACTTTGTATAAAAAAATGGTAAAAGTTGTCTTTTGTCAAGATATTTCTCTCACCCAGCATGGGAATATGCAAAATGACACCCTAAAACACATTCCCCAACTTCTCCTGAATACGGAGATACCACATGTGTGACACTTTTTTGCAGCCTAGGTGGGCAAAGGGGCCCATATTCCAAAGAGCACCTTTCGGATTTCACTGGTCATTTTTTACAGAATTTGATTTCAAACTCCTTACCACACATTTGGGCCCCTAGAATGCCAGGGCAGTATAACTACCCCACAAGTGACCCCATTTTGGAAAGAAGACACCCCAAGGTATTCGCTGATGGGCATAGTGAGTTCATGGAAGTTTTTATTTTTTGTCACAAGTTAGTGGAATATGAGACTTTGTAAGAAAAAAAATAAAAAAATCATCATTTTCCACTAACTTGTGACAAAAAATAAAAAATTCTAGGAACTCGCCATGCCCCTCACGGAATACCTTGGGGTGTCTTCTTTCCAAAATGGGGTCACTTGTTGGGTAGTTATACTGCCCTGGCATTTTCCAGGGGCCCTAATGTGTGGTAAGTAGGTAAATGACCTGTGAAATCCTAAAGGTGCTCTTTGGAATATGGGCCCCTTTGCCCACCTAGGCTGCAAAAAAGTGTCACACATGTGGTATCGCCGTATTCAGGAGAAGTTGGGGAATGTGTTTTGGGGTGTCATTTTACATATACCCATGCTGGGTGAGATAAATATCTTGGCAAAAGACAACTTTTCCCATTTTTTTTATACAAAGTTGGCATTTGACCAAGATATTTCTCTCACCCAGCATGGGTATATGTAAAATGACACCCCAAAACACATTCCCCAACTTCTTATGAGTACGGTGATACCAGATGTGTGACACTTTTTTTGCAGCCTAGATGCGCAAAGGTGCCCAAATTCCTTTTAGGAGGGCATTTTTAGACATTTGGATACCAGACTTCTTCTCAGGGCAGTATAAATACCCCACATGTGACCCCATTTTGGAAAGAAGACACCCCAAGGTATTCAATGAGGGGCATGGCGAGTTCATAGAATTTTTTTTTTTTTTGGCACAAGTTAGCGGAAATTGATATTTTTTATTTTTTTCTCACAAAGTCTCCCTTTCCGCTAACTTGGGACAAAAATTTCAATCTTTCATGGGCTCAATATGCCCCTCACGGAATACCTGGGGGTGTCTTCTTTCCGAAATGGGGTCACATGTGGGGTATTTATACTGCCCTGGCATTCTAGGGGCCCTAAAGCGTGAGAAGAAGTCTAGAATATAAATGTCTAAAAAATTTTACGCATTTGGATTCCGTGAGGGGTATGGTGAGTTCATGTGAGATTTTATTTTTTGACACAAGTTAGTGGAATATGAGACTTTGTAAGAAAAAAATAATAATTTCCGCTAACTTGGGCCAAAAAAATGTCTGAATGGAGCCTTACAGAGGGGTGATCAATGACAGGGGGGTGATCAATGACAGGGGGGTGATCAATGACAGGGGGGTGATCAATGACAGGGGGGGTGATCAGGGAGTCTATATGGGGTGATCACCCCCCTGTCATTGATCACCCCCCTATAAGGCTCCATTCAGATGTCCGTATGTGTTTTGCGGATCCGATCCATGTATCCGTGGATCCGTAAAAATCATACGGACATCTGAATGCAGCCTGACAGGGAAGGTGATCAATGACAGGGGGGGTGATCAATGACAGGGGGGTGATCATGGAGTCTATATGGGGTGATCACCCCCCCTGGAAGGCTCCAGGGAGACGCCTGTATGTGTTTTGCGGATCCGATCCATCTATCAGTGGATCCGTAAAAATCATGCGGACGTCTGAATGGAGCTTTACAGGGGGGTGATCAATGACAGGGGGGGTGATCAATGACAGGGGGGTGATCAGGGAGTCTATATGGGGTGATCACCCCCCTGTCATTGATCACCCCCTATAAGGCTCCATTCAGATGTCCGTATGTGTTTTGCGGATCCGATCCATCTATCAGTGGATCCGTAAAAATCATGCGGACGTCTGAATGGAGCTTTACAGGGGTGTGATCAATGACAGGGGGGTGATGAGGGAGTCTATATGGGGTGATCACCACAGTCATTGATCACGCCCCTGTAAGGCTCCATTCAGACGTCCGTGTGCGTTTTGCGGATCCGATCCATCTATCAGTGGATCCGTAAAAATCATGCGGACGTCTGAATGGAGCTTTACAGGGGTGTGATCAATGACAGGGGGGTAATCAATGACAGGGGGGTGATCAGGGAGTCTATATGGGGTGATCACCACAGTCATTGATCACGCCCCTGTAAGGCTCCATTCAGACGTCCGTGTGCGTTTTGCGGATCCGATCCATCTATCAGTGGATCCGTAAAAATCATGCGGACGTCTGAATGGAGCTTTACAGGGGTGTGATCAATGACAGGGGGGTGATGAGGGAGTCTATATGGGGTGATCACCACAGTCATTGATCACGCCCTTGTAAGGCTCAATTCAGATGTCCGTGTGCGTTTTGCGGATCCGATCCATCTATCAGTGGATCCGTAAAAATCATGCGGACGTCTGAATGGAGCTTTACAGGGGTGTGATCAATGACAGGGGGGTGATCAGGGAGTCTATATGGGGTGATCAGGGGTGATCAGGGGCTAATAAGGGGTTAATAAGTGACGGGGGGGGGGGTGTAGTGTAGTGTAGTGGTGCTTGGTGCTACTTTACTGAGCTACCTGTGTCCTCTGGTGGTCGATCCAAACAAAGGGGACCACCAGAGGACCAGGTAGCAGGTATATTAGACGCTGTTATCAAAACAGCGTCTAATATACCTGTTAGGGGTTAAAACAATCACATCTCCAGCCTGCCAGCGAACGATCGCCGCTGGCAGGCTGGAGATCAACTCTCTTACCTTCCGTTCCAGTGAACGTGCGCGCCTGTGTGAGCGCGTTCACAGGAAATCTCGGCTCACGCGAGATGACGCCAATCGGCGTTAGCGTAGCCTGGGGGAGCCGCCGCAATGACGCCTTTCGGCGTTACAGTTGCGGCAAGTGGTTAAAGGGGTTGTCCCATAAAAAATATTCTACAGTTTTCTGAATACTTTTATAATAGCATGTAATTAAAAATTTTGTATAGCAACTAAACTATTCAATAAAATGTATCTGTACAGCGCCACCTGCTGTTTATTTTTTTCCTGTTTGCTTGTTCGACAGATGGCCGCACATGCTCAGTTTTATCCTTCAACTGCCTCCTGAGCTGTGATAGGGAAAGAGCTGCAACAGAAAGGATATGCCCACTGAGCTGCAGCAGAAAAGTCACTCTTCTTGAGCTGTTAGCTTGAAATAAATTTAGCAGAGCAATTGGAGCAGTGAATGGGGAGATCTCTGGATCCATGTGAAGTACAGGGCTGGTTCTAGCTTTGTAGAAAGAGATTGTCATATACTATATAATGTAGGATTTTTATTTGTTACATTAATCATGGAGTAACTGCTTTAAGTTGCATTTTTTTGAGCCAACAGCATTTTTTTAAATTGCAGTATGGTCTGGGCCTGACATTTATTCCCCTCAATTTCAGGACATTTTCATCCCATAGATCTTAATTTTTTATTTTTTTTTTGCAATGCTTTAAAAATAAAAAGAAGTTCCCAGCCCCCGTCAGAGTTCCTATCTGCCAAAATCACGGTAATACCCAAACCAAATAAGGATCCCTTATCGCCCTCCAATTATAGACCCATTTCCCTCCTCAATTTGGATAACAAAATATTTACCTCTATTCTAGCACGCCGCCTTAACAGGCTGCTCCCTGATCTTATACATAAAGACCAAACGGGGTTCATCCCCGGGAGAGAAGCCCCGGATAATATTAGAAAAATCCTGAATCTAATACAAAGGGCCAACAAAACCAATACCCCCATGGCGGTGCTGGCACTGGATATAGAAAAGGCCTTTGACACTGTGACATGGCACTACCTGTATAGGGTACTGTCCTTAATGGGCTTTGGAGGGCCTTTCCTGACAGCAATACATTCCCTGTACTCTACACCCGAATCTAGCCTTAAACTTCCAGCCACACATAGCTCACCTATTCGGATCCATAGGGGTACAAGACAGGGATGCCCCGGCCCTATTTGCACTGGCAATGGAACCGTTAGCTGCCCACATAAGGGCTCACCCGGATATTACTGGTATCTCAGTTGGAGGGAAGGAGTATAAGTTAAACCTTTTTGCAGACGATATCTTATTGTCCATTACCAACCCAGTTATATCCTTCCCCTCTCTAATGAAGGCGTTAAATTCCTTCTCATTGACTTCAGGCCTCAAGATTAAATCACACTAAATCGGAGCTTCTCTTATGCAACGTCAAGCCCTATACAAAATCCCTCATATTACGAAACTTCCCGTTTCAATGCAAACCTCACCATATTTCATATTTAGGAACACAATTGCCCACATCAATTGACTCAGTTTACAAAATCAACTACCTCCCATTGTATCGCAAGATTAAAGAAGATCTTGCAGCTTGGAATACCCTACCAGTGTCCTGGGTAGGAAGGATCCATATTATAAGAATGGTAGTTCTCCCCAGACTTATCTACTTATTTAGAACCCTCTCCGTTCCGGTCATCACCAAAGATCTAAGGGCTCTTCAGGCTGTCATCATGAAATTCATCTGGCAAACAAACGTCCCTGAATATCTAGGATGACGATGTGCCGACACAAAACCCAAGGAGGTCTCTCAGTCCCAGATCTTATAAAATACTACAAAGCAGCCAGATTAGCTCAAATGTTCCTAACCCATCTGGATCCTAAAATACATCCACTATGGATCCCATTAGAACAATCTATGATTGCTCCATACACCTGGGGAGCTTTAACATGGTCTATTCTCCCCCTCCCAGATGTCATTCGCACTAATTCCATTCTGTCACACTTTTCCCTTCTCCTATGGAAATCTGTTAGATTTAAGTTTTCATTACAATCCAAAGTCTCACCATTAACATACCTAATAGGTAATCCCGCTTTCATCCCGGGCCTTCAGACACACGCCCTGGAATGGTGGATCTCTAATAGACTGTGCACTCTCTATAGGTTCCTAGCTAGAGTTAAATTGCTCTCTCTATCTGAATTTAGAGATAAATATTCACCCCCCGAGCGGGAGCAGTTTGCGACTGGTCAGATTTTTTTCTTTCCTATACTCACTGCGGGCAAATAATCAAACCATTGATTTCACTCCATTTGAGCGATTTGTTACTTACTCATTATACAAACAAGTCTTACTATTTCAGATTTATGGAGTCCTTAACGCACCACCAGAGGGGGCTAAGTTACCCTACATGAGAGCGTGGGAGGAGGATTTACACGAGGACTATCCTGTATCCAGATGGCATCAACGTTCCCAGAACCTCACCAAGGGGTCATGGCAAACTACATTAGCAGAAACATCTATAAAAATTCTACACAGCACTTACCTGGTTCCAACAAGATTGCATCGTATCTATCCTGAAGTATCTCCTAGATGCTTTCGGGGCTGTGAGGAGGATGGTACAATGCTCCACATTTGGTGGACATGTCCAATAGTTAGGAGGTTTTGGAGCCAGATTAGCAATCTATTATCATCTGTTTTGGGTTGTGTTTACCCAACGACTCTCCAATTATGCCTCCTAGGAGACAAGCCAACCTGGCTTCAGTATTCCAAATTTAAGCTATCACAATTTATACTCCTGGTGGCTAGAATACATATAGCCTTCAAATGGAGATCACCCTCACTTAGCTATCAAGCAGTTCTAGACAGGGTCAATAGAATTCTCTTATATGAACGACTGACGGCCATCCGTATGGATACTTTCTCTATTTTTGAAAAGTTCTGGGAACCATGGCTGTCCTCCTCCGACTCCACAGATCTCCGATATTGCATCACTTTGTGATTGATATTGACATGGCTAGATGTTCACTTCCAATTCCTAGCAATTGAAATTGTATTCCATTTTGGCTTTGTAAACCGCTGATGTTGCTTAACTCTCACTAATTTATATGCTGCAATAGGAATGTCACCCAATAATGTTGTTTTTTCAACTTACACTCATGTTTAAAGCTTATGTTATTTTGTATTGACATGATCTTTTTTATACATCTACCAATAAATACCCCATTGAAACATAAAAAGAAAAAGAAACACAAGTGCTAATCTATGTTTTGCATGAAGAATTTTTTTCCAATGTATTTTTTGCATAATGCCCTACAGAGGCTTTGACATTATAGGGGGTACATACTTTCCTGTATAAAAACACAGGGCATAAAAAAAAATAAAACAATTAAACATGCCTGTGATAAAACACACTATTTAACCAAAAACGCCAGAAAAACAGCTACTTTCACACTTGCGCTTCTCCTTTCCACTGGTAAGACCCGTCATAGGATCTCAATAGCGTAGGAATACGCTGCCATTTTGTCCCCATTCATTGTCAATGGGGACAAACTGAACTGAACGAAACTGAATGCTCCAAAATGAATTCTGTTCTATTTGGTTGCGTCCCCATCGCGGACAGGATAATGCTGCAAGCAGAGTTTTTCTGTCCATGATGTGATGCGGAGCAAGACGTATCCGTCCTGACACACAATGTAAGTCAATGGGGACTGATCCGTTTTCTCTGACACAATAGAAAACGGATCCGTCCCCCATTGACTTTCAATGTTGTTCATGATGGATCCGTCTTGGCTATTTTAAAGATAATACAACCGGATCCGTTCATAACGGATGCTAATGGTTGTATTATCAGAACTGAAGCGTTTTTGCTGATCCATGACGGATCCAGCAAAAAGACTGGTGCGGTCCGCAAAAAATGCGGATGGCATCCGTGTGATGTCCGTGTTGCATTAGTTTTTTTTTTTGCTGATCCATTGTAGCAATGCCTATCCTTGTCCGCAAAACGGACAAGTATAGGACATGTTCTATATTTTTTGGGCTACGGAACGGACATACGGATGCGGAAAGTGCTGTCTGCATTTTTTGAGGACCCATTGAAATAAATGGGCCCACATCCTATCCACAAAAAATGTGGATCAGATGCAGACAAAAAATATGGTCGTTTTTAGATGTGTCTTTTTGGACACAAAAACCCACACACCAAAACAATGGGGGGACTTTATCAAGCCCTGCACTCCACAATGCTGGCTTTAATAATTCGCAGAATAGGATTTTGTCACTGTCTGGGTTTCTTAGCTAAAAATTTTGACATTTTGCATTTTTACACTACTCAATCCAGTTTTGGAAAGTGGACTTTTTTAGCCTGTGGAGCTGATTTAAAGGCTATGTACACCTTTGGAGGCAATTTTTGTTTATGATTGCATTTCACTCATTTTTGGCTAAAAATCATATTTTTCATTGGCCTTTATTAAAAATATTGAGCCATTCTGTCACAAAGGGTTTACTGTTTTTCTAACTGTGTGACTGGTTCACTTTCACTTTGTGCTGGTCATCAATAACACCGTAAAAAAAAAAACGGTGTAAAAAAAGCAATTTTTTGTCACCTTACATCACAAAAAGTGTAATAGCAAGCGTTTAAAAAGTCATACGCACCCCAAAATAGTGCCAATCAAACCGTCATCTAGTCCCGCAAAAATCATACCCTACCCAAGATAATCGCCCAAAAACTGAAAAAACTATGGCTCTCAGACTATGGAAACACTAAAACATAATTTTTTTTGTTTCAAAAATGAAATCATTGTGTAAAACTTACATAAATAAAAAAATTGTATACATATTAGGTATCGCCGCGTCCGTGACAACCTGCTCTATAAAAATACCAATAACCTGTCAGATGAATGTTGTAAAACAAAACAGCTATTTCTTGTTACCTTGCCTCACAAAAAGTGTAAGGCCTCTTTCACACGGGTGTTGCGGGAAAATGTGCGGGTGCGTTGCGGGAACACCCGCGATTTTTCCGCGCGAGTGCAAAACATTGTAATGCGTTTTGCACTCGCGTGAGAAAAATCACGCATGTTTGGTACCCAAACCCGAACTTTTTCACAGAAGTTCGGGCTTCGGATCAATGTTCTGTAGATTGTATTATTTTCCCTTATAACATGGTTATAAAGGAAAATAATAGCATTCTGAATACAGAATGCATAGTAAAACAGCGCTGGAGTGGTTAAAAAAATAATAATAATAATAATTTAACTCACCTTAGTCCACTTGATCGCGGCCCGGCATCTCCTTCTGTCTCCTTTGTTGAATAGGACCTGTGGTGAGCATTAAGTACAGTTACAGGATCTTTGATGACGTCACTCCGGTCATCACATGATCCATCACCATGGTAAAAGATCATGTGACGTACCATGTGATGACTGGAGTGACGTCATCAAAGGTCCTGTTCCTGTATTTAATGCTCACCACAGGTCCTATTCAACAAAGGAGACAGAAGCAGATGCCGGGCTACGCGATCAAGTGGACTAAGGTGAGTTAATTTTTTTATTTTTTTTTTAACCCCTCCAGCGCTGTTTTACTATGCATTCTGTATTCAGAATGCTATTATTTTCCCTTATAACCATGTTATATGGGAAAATAATAATGATCGGGTCTCCATCCCTATCGTCTCCTAGCAACCGTGCGTGAAAATCGCAACGCATCCGCACTTGCTTGTGGATGCTTGCGATTTTTACGCAACCCCATTCATTTCTATGGGGCCTGCGTTACGTGAAAAACGCACAAAGAGGAGCATGCTGCGATTTTCACGCAACGTACAAGTGATGCGTGAAAATCACCGCTCATGTGAACAGCCCCATAGAAATGAATGGGTCAGTATTCAGTACGGGTGCAATGCGTTCACCTCCCGTATCGCATCCACGCGGAATACTCGCTCGTGTGAAAGGGGCCTAATATAGAGCAACCAAAAATCATATGTACCCTAAACTAGTACCAGCAAAACTGCCACCCTATCCTGTAGTTTCTAAAATGGGGTCACTTTTTTGGAGTTTCTATTCTAGGGGTGCATCAGGGGAGCTTCAAATGGGACATGGTGTCAAAAAACCAGTCCAGCAAAAATCTGCCTTCCAAAAACCGTATGACATTCCTTTCCTTCTGCGCCCTGCTGTGTGCCCGTACAGCAGTTTACGACCACATATGTGTTGCTTCTGTAAACTACAGAATCAGGGACATAAATATTGAGTTTTGTTTGGCTATTACCCCTTGCTTTGTAACTGTAAAAAAATATTAAAATGGAAAATTTGCCAAAAAAGTGAAATTTTGAAATTGTATCTCTATTTTCCATTAATTCTTGTGGAACACCTAAAGGGTTAACAAAGTTTTTAAAATCAGTTTTGAATACCTTGAGGGGTGTAGTTTCTAGAATGGGGTAATTTCTGGGTGGTTTCTATTATGTAAGCCTCACAAAGTGACTTCAGACCTGAACTGGTCCTTAAAAAGTGGGTTTTTGAAAATTTCTGAAAAATTTCAAGATTTGCTTCTCAACTTCTAAGCCTTGTAACATCCCCAAAAAATAAAATATCATTCCCAAAATGATCCAAACATGAAGTAGACATATGGGGAATGTAAAGTAATAACTATTTTTGGAGGTATTACTATGTATTATAGAAGTAGAGAAATTGAAACTTAAAAATTTGCAAATTTTTCAAAATGCTTGGTAAATTTTGTATTTTTTTATAAATAAAAGTGCATTTTTTTTACTCCATTTTACCAGTGTTATGAAGTACAATATGTGACGAAAAAACAGTCTCAGAATGGCCTGGATAAGTAAAAGCGTTTTAAAGTTATCACCACATAAAGCGACACTGGTCAGATTTGCAAAAAATGGCCTGGTCCTTAAGGTGAAAATGAGCCCGGTCCCTAAGGGGTTAAGCCACATTTAGCAACTGTGATTTTTTTAAAAAAAGTTGCAAACATTGTTGCAGTCTTAGCGAGTGGCGTAGAAAGTAGAGAAACATCTCAAGTGTCAGGCTACATTCAAAAAATGGCCGTTAAAAACGGTCAAATGGTTGTTTTTTTAATGGGTGATTTTTCAGTGATACCTTTCTGAAAAACAGCCAATAAAAACGCCCCCTTTAACTGTAAGGCAGCTGTCAGGCTGTGAAAACAGTCAAAACAGGACATGTCCTATTTTTTAACATCCGTTATTTACGGCCTGTTCAAAAAAATGGCTGTGTGAGTAGAACCATAGACTTCAATGGTTCTGAAAACAGTCGTATGACAGCTGTTTTTTACTGTTGTGTAAATGTAGCCATAGGCCTTTCACACGAGCAAACAGATTGTGTCAGGATCTGTTCAGGGACAAACTTGTCAGTGATTGAGTTCAGTGTTTCCATTTTTTCAGTTCGGATTGTATCCAGATTGCATGCGTTTTTCACGCACGTGAAGTAAAACTGAAGTACTGTATAACAATCTACATCTCCTAGTAACCATAAGTGAAAAACACATTGCATCCAGATCCTTTCCATTTTTCAAGTAGGTCCCATTCATTTTGATGGAGCCAGAGCTGCGAGGAAAAATGCACAATATAGAACATACTGCAAATTTCTCCTGAATGCAGAGATGATGCGTGAAAAGCAACGCTCATGTGCACAGACCCATTGAAATGAATATGTCAGGATTCAGTTTGCCGTCCGTTCGCAACACACATTGCATCTTGACGGAAAACTTGCTCATGGGAAAAAGAGCCTATTCACACAACCGTATTTTTGCTCCGCATCTGATCCGCATTTTTTGCAGATCAGATGCTGTCCTTTTCAATGGGTCCGCATCCATATGTCCGTTCCGCAGTTTTGCACAAAAGATAGAACCATATTGAGGACAAGACGCAACATGGACATCACATGGATGTCATCTGGAGAAATGCTAGCACAGGCTTCCAGTATCCGTAGTTTCAGGTGTTGCACATCTCGTATCTTCACAGCATAGACGATTGCCTTCAGATGATACGAGATGTGCAGCACCTGAAACTACGGATACTGGAAGCCTGTGCTAGCATTTCTCCTGCGGTGTTGCTATCAGTGTGTGAAGAGTGGGAGAAAAGGGTTGCATTGACAATCCAACACAATGGGCAGCACATTGAACACATTTTGTAAGTGGTCAGAAACTTGTAAATAACTCATGAAAGAATAAAGTTACGTTAAAACCAAGCACACCATTGTTTTTCTTGTGAAATTCCCAATAAGTTTGATGTGTCAAATGACCCTCTTCCTATTGAAAAAACAAAAGTTGGATTCAAAATGGCCGACTTCAAAATGGCCGCCATGGTCACCACCCATCTTGAAAAGTTTCCCCCCTCACATATACTAATGTGCCACAAACAGGAAGTTAATATCACCAACCATTCCCATTTTATTAAGGTGTATCCATATAAATGGCCCACCCTGTATTTGGCACAAATTACAGCAAAGCAGAATCCTGAAAAACAGGGCTTAAAAATTTCCTTTGTGAGAAATCTCCCCCTATGTATGGCAGCACCCAAAAGGAGCTTTCAGCTCACCGCAGGCAAAGTCTCTAGGAACCTGGGTGGTCATTTATTAAGATTGGCGTTTTAGACGCTGGTCTTAAAAACCCCTGCGCTGGCGGTGGATCCGCCAAAGTTATGTAGAGGTGCCGGCCGCTACTTAACTTTGGTGCATCCACCACCGGTCTAAATCAACGCCAGCTTCCTAAATCAGGCGTAGAAAATGATTAATTATACAGGCCTGCTGGTCCGCCCCCTTTCCCCATCCATGCCACGCCCCCTTTTTTTTTACCTGGCATGAGCGGGAAATATAATGGAGGAATAACCTTTACGCTGCAATCTGCAACAGATATATGCTTGAAAACTGGCATTTATCATTTAGTGACTGACCCCCCTGGTGTTTACCCTCTCTATGGCAACATGGTAGATGCAATGTAAGCACTGGGTTCCTGTTTCACTAGTCACAGCTTGTGCGCACAGTGGAAACGTCATGCCTGAAATTGTCAGAAGGAACACCTGACTGGCTATGAGTACAATTTCATTTTCCCAGTGGGAATTCTCCAGGTACTGTGGACTGGTAGCATTTGTGTGCAGCATTATTACAGAGGAATGGAAATCTAGCCCCTGTTACTAGGCAGCTACCTAAAAATATTCACGTGATGACGCCTAGCCAAGATTAAAGTCTGCGTCTGGGCAAATCATTTCCTGGAGTGTTTAAAAACTACCAACATTGAAAGTGCAACATATTGGTATCACAGTACCGACATAGCAGAGCTATATAATGCCTACATAAAAATGTCATACAGTGCCCAAATAATAGCAGCCTACCAGCCTACATTACAGTACTTATACAGCGCATAGATAAAAAACACATAAAAAATGACAGCACCAATTATCCCTTTAATTGAATATATTGTGTTGTAAAATATTACTACACCTACTATTTCATTATATAGTTAATCTCTTGTAAGTGACATGAGTTTGGCATCGACAGAAGAATACAGTGTGATGCAGCCTGTCCACAATCTCTCTCCTGGAGACAAGTGTGTTGGTCTTTCCTTCTACTCTTTCCACTAGCTCAATGTAAATGAACTTGCATGGCTGAGTGGCAGTTCCCTTAACCGTGGGCATGCTAATAATAGTTTGAGCGGAGAATGAGAGTCTTGAAGGCTAATGCCTGGCACAGCACATATCTGCCATGCTCAAATGCAGCATCAAGTGCCAGGCAGTCAAATATAAGCTATGAAAAATACCCGAAAGGGAATCCTATGCCTACTACCTGACTTACACAGGAAAAAGAAACATAAATGCCAAGGAGTGAAATCATAGTTACCATATGTACTTTTGACCTCCTCGTTGCAGCTGACAAGCTCACAAAATACCTCTTCAGATCTATTTTATGAGTCTGTACTGTGATGCGCAAATTATATTCTTCTATTTTATGAGTCTGTACTGTGATGGGCAAATTATATTGTATTTCATTGTACTGTGACACTATGGAAGATGTTGTATGCTCTGATTTTCTAATAAAAAATTTGTGAGTAAAATACCTCTTCAGAAATTGAACCTTTCTGGTGGCCAGCGCCAGCTACTACGTTGTGACCTCCTCCTCCAATTGTCTCTAATGAAGATATGGAGGAAAGGGCTGAGGAGGTGAGACACAGGCCACAGCAACAAGCCAGCCCTACCAACAGCATTCTGCTTGTTCATATAGGAGAATACAGCACTACATAATTATTGCATTTAGGGACATCTCCTCATCTTCTCCATTCAGCCCAGACCACTATGATGACCTCTTTCAGCTATGTCTCGTCTTTGCAGAGTTTACCACACAGACATCTCATATTGCTTAATTTTCCATCATCTGCCCCACCTTCTAACCACAAACTTCCCATTCTGGCATCTCAACTGTGTCATCCTGCTGCTACCCCAATATTGTGCCTACTGTGCTCCCCAATGGCCCAAAATACTGTACTGCAGAAAAAAATATTGCCCCAGTAATAATAATACCCCCATAGTGCCTCTTAATAATGCCAACAATTGCATTTTTTAAATTGCAGTATGGTCTGGGCCTGACATTTTTCCCCACAATTTCTGGACATTTTTGTCTCATAGATCTTCATTGTTTGTTTGTCTGTTTTTTGCCCTGCTTGAAAAAAAAAAAGCAAGTGCTGATTTGTGTTTTATGACTTTTTTAGAATGAGGATTTTTTTTTACCAATGTATTTTTTCTATAATGCCCTACAGAGACGTTGACATTATAATGGGTACATATTTTCCTGTATAAAAACACAGGGCATGAAAAAAAACATTTAAACATGCCTGTGATAAAACACACTATTTAACCAGTAACACCAGAAAAACAGCTAAAAAACCCGCTACAAAAATGACTGTATAAGGCCTCATGCACACGACCGTATTTTTTCACGGTCCGCAAAACGGGGTTCCGTTGGTCCGTGATCCGTGACCGTTTTTTCGTCCGTGGGTCTTCCTTGATTTTTGGAGGATCCACGGACATGAAAAAAAAGTCGTTTTGGTGTCCGCCTGGCCGTGCGGAGCCAAACGGATCCGTCCTGAATTACAATGCAAGTCAATGGGGACGGATCCGTTTGACGTTGACACAATATGGTGCAATTTCAAACGGATCCGTCCCCCATTGACTTTCAATGTAAATTCAGGAGTTAATATACCATAGGATCGGAGTTTTCTCCAATCCGATGGTATATTTTAACTTGAAGCGTCCCCATCACCATGGGAACGCCTCTATGTTAGAATATACCATCGGATTTGAGTTACATCGTGAAACTCAGATCCGACAGTATATTCCAGCACAGAGGCGTTCCCATAGTGATGGGGACGCTTCTAGTTAGAATATACTACGAACTGTGTACATGACTGCCCCCTGCTGCCTGGCAGCACCCAATCTTTTACAGGGGGCTGTGATCAGCACAATTAACCCTTCAGGTGCCGCACCTGAAGGGGTTAATTGTGCGTATCATAGCCCCCTGTAAGAGATCAGGGGCTGCCAGGCAGCAGGGGGCAGACCCCCCTCCCTCCCCAGTTTGACTATCATTGGTGGCCAGTGTGCGCTTCCCCCCAGCCCCCCCTCTATTGTAATATCATTGGTGGCTAGTGTGCGCCCCCCCCCCCCGCCCCCCCTCTATTGTAATATCATTGGTGGCCAGTGTGCGGCCTCCGTCGCCCCCCCCCCCTCCCTCTATTGTAATATCATTGGTGGCCAGTGTGCGGCCTCCGTCGCCCCCCCCTCTCTCTATTGTAATATCATTGGTGGCCAGTGTGCGGCCTCCCCCCTGCCCAATCATTGGTGGCAGCGGAGAGTTCCGATCGGAGTCCCAGTTTAATAGCTGGGGCTCCGATCGGTAACCATGGCAACCAGGACGCTACTGCAGGCCTGGTTGCCATGGTTATTTAGCAATATTACAATATTAGAAGCATCATACTTACCTGCTGCGCTGTCTGTGACCGGCCGGGAGCTCCTCCTACTGGTAAGTGACAGGTCTGTGCGGCGCATTGCTTAATGATCTGTCACTTACCAGTAGGAGGAGCTCCCGGCCGGTCACAGACAGCGCAGCAGGTAAGTATGATGCTTCTAATATTGTAATATTGCTAAGTAACCATGGCAACCAGGCCTGCAGTAGCGTCCCGATTGCCATGGTTACCGATCGGAGCCCCAGCGATTAAACTGGGACTCCGATCGGAACTCTCCGCTGCCACCAATGATCGGGGGGGAGAGGAGAGGCCGCACACTGGCCACCAATGATATTAATACAATAGAGGGGGGCCGGGGGGGCCGCACACTGGCCACCAATGATATTACAATAGATGGAGGGGGGGGGCGCACGCTGGCCACCAATGATATTACAATAAAGGGAGGGAGGGGGGGCCGACGGAGGCCGCACACTGGCCACCAATGATATTACAATAGAGGGAGGGAGGGGGGGCCGGGGGAGGCCGCACACTGGCCACCAATGATATTACAATAGAGGGAGGGTGCGGGGGGGGGGCCGCACACTGGCCACTAATGATATTCAAACTGGGGAGGGAGGGGGGTCTGCCCCCTGCTGCCTGGCAGCCCCTGATCTCTTATAGGGGGCTATGATATGCACAATTAACCCCTCAGGTGCAGCACCTGAGGGGTTAATTGTGCAGATCACAGCCCCCTGTAAAAGATCGGGTGCTGCCAGGCAGCAGGGGGCAGTCATGTACACAGTTCGTAGTATATTCTAACTAGAAGCATCCCCATCACTATGGGAACGCCTCTGTGTTAGAATATACTGTCGGATATGATTTTTCACGAAGTGAAAACTCATCTCTGAAAAAGCTTTTATGCAGACGGATCTTCGGATCCGTCTGTATGAAAGTATCCTACGGCCACGGATCACGGACGTGGATGCTAATCTTGTGTGCATCCGTGTTCTTTCACGGACCCATTGACTTGAATGGGTCAGTGAACCGTTGTCCGTCCAAAAAATAGGACAGGTCATATTTTTTTGACGGACAGGAAACACGGATCACAGATGCGGCTGCAAAACGGTGCATTTTCCGATTTTTCCACGGACCCATTGAAAGTCAATGGGTCCGCGAAAAAAAACGGAAAACGGCACAACGGCCACGGATGCACACAACGGTCGTGTGCATGAGGCCTAAAACAGTTCTTTTTAGTTGTGTCTTTTTGGACACAAAAACCTAAATATATAAATATATACTATATATACTATATACAATACACCCTCTTACTGGGTCTGATTCGAGGTTGGATGCAATAAACAAGAGTGAACGTATAAAAAAAGATATATTGTATAGTGTAGACAATTGATATTACAGTATTATTGATGAGTATATATGGAGTTACAGTGGAGAAAAAAAGAAATAAATATTACATAGAGAGAGACTTATACACACATAACAATAATTATAATTACTAGAAATTTCCAGGATACAATATAATACTACTTTAACTCAACGTTAAAATTCCTTACAGTTTATAGGTACCACACATGGGCCCCCAATCCTTATCTCTCCTCTGCCCTCTCCAGTCCTCTCTTCCTCCCAGCCTCCTCCTCCAGTTCCCCTCCAGCTTCCCCAACGAATGGATCTTTTATTCCTTGAAAGCTCTTAACCCCCATCCTTGCCAACGCCCCATATCGGTTATCTGAGTCGGTGGGCCTGCCCAGAAACTGAATCTTGGTCAACCCATTATTTTTGCATTTTATGACACTCTGCTCTTATTCACACATTTTGGGTGCCTTTTGTTCTCTACTAATTAACATATGTAAGAGATACAGGATATTCCAGGACCTTTATCTGTGAGAATCAGAGTAAGACAAAAGGAGCTAGATACATATGCAACGGGCCCATTGGCCACGCCTGGGGTATCCCTTGCCCCTTGGGAGGATTCTATGAAATATGTCCCTCTTATAGAGCAAGTAATCGTGATGCCAGTTGCTGTTAAGCAGCGAGGACTTGAAGTCCCCTTTGTAGATGGTAGTGTTGGTACCCAGGGTAGGTATCACATCTGTGACAGGTCTCAGAAGGTCTGAAAGATTATCTATGCATTAGTGATCTGACAGCCTCTTTTGGTTTCACTTTGTCTGTGTGTTGCTGGTATGTCTCAGATAGCCTTAGGCTACAAGACTCCCGTTTCTAGTCAATTAAAGCGTAACATTTATTTCTTTAGTTAAAAATAATACGAAACAGGAGAAAAAAGAAGAAAAAATGTTTTTAAAATTGAAAGGTGCTATGTGGATACAAGCGGCAGAAAAATGGGGTTGTTGCACCCATATATGCTGCCTCCTTTAAATGCGTTCTTTTTCCTTCTATTTTCTTTTCTATCAACACTAGTTCATGTGTCTAGATATATCGCATATTGGAGGATCACCTATCAAGTCGCTTGAGGACAGAAGGAATAATAACATTAAGTAAGTTGCCATATATACAGTAAGAACTAGTAATAATTCTTAACAGAGTAAATGAGTTAAAGCCCTCATATATGCGGCCAGGAGATATATAATAATTCCAAGTCCCCACGCATGCGCTGTAAGAGACAGGGAAACATTAAATTGATTCTAAGTCCCCACGCATGCTCTGTGTGAACTGGGATAGGCGAAAAACATGCCGTGAATAATACCAAGTCCCCAGGCATGCGCAGTTGTATCTGGTAAATGGGATTCGACTCAGAGTCTCTGTGCAAGTGCAGAAGTATTGAAGGGCAACACTTTGATGACAAAGTCCATACGCATGCGTGTCGAGAATCGGGACATGCGAAAAATATCGTATGGAAAATCTCCAGACATGCGATCTGATTTATGCGCAAGCCCTAAAAAAATGAAGATAAATATAATGAAGATAAGTCCCTACGCATGCGCCATGCTAATTGGGACAAATGAAAAAGATCGTGTGGATAAATCTAAGTCCTCAGACATGCGCCGTTGGAGCTAAAAGGTAGGATTTAACTCAGAGTACTCACGCATGCGCGGAGGTCATGAATACCAATACGGGAGAGAGGAAAAATGTTCTAAGTATTCGAGCATGCGCAGTTTGACGAAATAGAGGGACGGCAGCAATATATGATGAAAAAAACGTATTGAAGGTACCGGATAGGTTTTCCAAACTGTCACACGAGTCTTAAGCAGGGATTGGCCACAGGATGATCATTGACCCACCCCCATCAGTTATAAACGCTTACTTGCAAAGCACTCGTGTCGACAGTAGCTCCATCCCCCTGAAGAAGCCACAGCTAGTGGTGAAACATGTTGGGGGAGCTATACCTTGTTTTTAGGTGCATGTGGGATATAGTGTCTTAGTGGTGAGCATCTGCAGACTCACCATATTCAGACACTCTAGCGGCAGTAAGTCGCATCAAATGTTGTTTAGATAGGGAATCATCCTCAAGCGACTTGATAGGTGATCCTCCAATATGCGATATATCTAGACACATGAACTAGTGTTGATAAAAAGAAAATAGAAGAAAAAAGAACGCATTTAAAGGAGGCAGCATATATGGGTGCAACAACCCCATTTTTCTGCCGCTTGTATCCACATAGCACCTTTAAATTTTAAAAACATTTTTTCTTCTTTTTTCTCCTGTTTCGTATTATTTTTAACTAAAGAAATAAATGTTACGCTTTAATTGACTAGAAACGGGAGTCTTGTAGCCTAAGGCTATCTGAATCATATTATTTGTAAAATATCCCGGGTCTAAAGGGTCTATGAAATATAATTGCTGGTATGTCCACACCTCCTGTTCAGGTGTGGATCATGTGACCTTTACTTCGCCCTATTTAGTCTGACTTTTCCAATCACTCCTTGCTTGGGAAAGCTTCATTTGGTCTTGGAAGAGCTGGAGTGTG
Organism: Bufo bufo; assembly: GCF_905171765.1. Classification (NCBI taxonomy): domain Eukaryota; kingdom Metazoa; phylum Chordata; class Amphibia; order Anura; family Bufonidae; genus Bufo; species Bufo bufo. The sequence goes on from NC_053392.1 coordinate 553,787,197, forward strand.
GTTCGTGTTGAAGTACTGTTCATCCTTCATCCTCTGAAGTTAAGTATTCCGCTTGTCGTGTTTTGTATTCCCTCCCCCTGGTTGTTTACTAGGCCTCAGTGAGACGCTAGTTCCTTCACCAGGGAAGGAACAGGTGGTCTCTGCCCTGTCATTATCTTGAGGGCATCTGAGGGTCACCAGGGTTTTCTAGGTTCCCGTGTATTGGTATCTCTACCATCGAGAGGTGCCCATACGGATAGGAGTTAGGGCCAGGAGCAGGGTTTTATAGGTGGTGACCCTTTTCCTTCCCTAGCGGTGAGGCCTAGTGTCTTTCCCCTTCCTTCTTGATTGTCTTTTGGTGTTCTCCCCTACTACATCCGTGACATTATCCCAAGCCAATACCGCCATTTTTGTTCTGATCTGTGCAGCTATGGATACTATGTCTGCACTGGTCGAACAGATGCAGAATCTGACTTTGGAGGTAGCAGACCTCCGCGCAACTGTCTTGCAGATTCAGTGTCAACGTGTAGGTATGATTATTTCATTGCTTAAAGAGGACGCCCAATCTTGGGCTCTTTCTCTGCCGACCGGATCACCGTCCCGCCGGTCGGTAGATGAATTCTTCAGAGCCTTGGGTCTCATCTACGATGACCCGGATCGGATTTCTCAGGCCGAGACCAAGTTACAGAGTTTGCGGCAGGGAGAACGTTCCGCGGAGACCTATTGCTCTGAATTTAGGAGATGAGCTACCGATACTGAGTGGAACGATCCTGCTCTCCGTAGCCAATTCTGTCAGGGTCTCTCTGGGAGACTGCAGGACGCGTTGGCCTTTCATGAAAATCCTGTGTCATTGGAGGCAGCTATGTCCCTTGCTGTACGTCTAGATAGACGCCTGAGGGAGAGATCTAGGGGCCCTCACCTTCAGGACGTACTGTCCAATAAGGGTACTGCTTCCTTTGACACTTATGGTGGAGAGACACTAGTAGTTGCGCCTTGTGATGAGCCTATGCAGTTAGGAGGAGCTACTCCTGGCAAAAGCTTGGGTCATGTGAAAGGAGTCTGCTTTTATTGTGGCAAGAAGGGACATTTTGTGAATATTTGTCCGTACTTGCAGCATCAAGGTGTAAACAAAAAGAAAAAAACTTTTAATCCTCAAATTACTATTGGTGGTGTGGATGGGGAGCAAGAAACCCTACTTTTGTCTTTTACTGGTAGTACCCGTTTTCTCCTGTCTGCCGAGGTGGCGCTAGAGTCCAAAACTGTGAAAATCAAAGCATTTATCGACAGTGGGGCAGGAGTTGATTGATGGAGAGTTTGTACGCATTCATGGGTTGACTACTAATGCATTAGAGAAAAGTATTTCTGTCTTTGCAATTGACTCAGCACCTCTCACCCAAAAATGCCTGTCGCAGGTAGTGAATGACATTCATTTAAGAGTGGGTGATTTGCATCAGGAATCTATCTCCTGTTATGTATTGGAGGGTCTGCCTGCTCCGTTGGTGTTGGGCTTACCATGGTTAAGCAAACATAACCCTAACATCGACTGGCAAGCGAGACAGATTCTCGATTGGAGTGATTATTGCATGGACAACTGTCTTAATGCATCATTCTCTATGGTGACCATTAAAACTGTACCCTCGTTCATTTCAGAATTTTCTGATGTTTTCTCTGAGAGTGGTAATCAGAAGTTGCCTCCGCACCGGGAGTATTACTGTCCCGTCAATCTTATTCCCGGAGCTAAGTTGCCCAAATCTCGGTTGTATAATCTTTCGGAACCCGAAAGAAAGGCCATGAGAGAGTATATTACAGAGGGTTTGGCAAAGGGACATATTAGACCATCCAAGTCCCCAGTGGCTGCTGGGTTTTTCTTTGTAAAGAAAAAAGATGGTACCCTGAGACCATGGACTTCCGTGAGCTCAATCGTATTACCGTCCGTGATCCTTACCCCCTTCCTTTGATTCCGGATTTGTTTAGTCAGATTGTCGGTGCCAAGGTGTAATCTAAATTGGATCTGAGGGGGGCATATAATCTGGTAAGGATCAAGGAGGGGGATGAGTGGAAGACCGCATTTAATACCCCTGAGGGTCATTTTGAAAACCTGGTCATGCCCTTTGGGTTAACCAATGCTCCTGCGGTTTTTAAACACTTTGTCAGTTACATCTTTCATCATCTGGTGGGGAGGTTTGTCGTTGTATACCTTGATGCCATACTAATTTATTCGCCTAATATGGAGACTCATCAGGATCATGTGAGACAGGTGTTACAGATCCTAAGAGAGAATAAGTTGTATGCTAAGATGGAAAAGTGTGTATTTGCTGTACATGAAGTGCAATTTCTGGGTTACCTGCTCTCATCCTCAGGTTTTCGTATGGATCCCGAGAAGGTCCGTGTCGTGTTGGACTGGGATCGACCCGAAAATCTGAAAGCACTTATGCGGTTTTTGGGGTTTACCAACTACTACCGTAAATTTATCTTGAACTATTCATCGGTGGTTAAACCTTTAACAGACATGACTAGGAAGGGTGCGGATATTTCTGTCTGGTCTGATGCGGCATTACAAGCCTTTTCTGTAGGGGTGCGATATACCTGCTTCCACCAAATATTGATTGAGGCCTGCGATACACCAGCTTCCACAAAATACTGATTGAGGGGTGCGATATACCTGCTTCCACCAAATATTGATTCAGGGGTTCTATATACCTGTTTCCACATAATACTGATTGAGGGGTGCGATATACCTGCTTCTACAAAATACTGATTAAGGGGTTCTATATACCTGCTTCCACAAAATACTGATTGAGGTGTGCGATATACCTGCTTCTACAAAATACTGATTAAGGGGTTCTTTATACCTGCTTCCACAAAATACTGATTAAGGGGTTTGATATGCCTGCTTACACAAAATACAGATTGAGGGGTGCGATATACCCGCTTCTACAAAATACTGATTAAGGGGCTCTTTATACCTGCTTCCAAAAAATACTGATTGAGGGGTGCGATATGCCTGCTTCCACAAAATACAGATTGAGGGGTGTGATATACCTGCTTACACAAAATATTGATTCAGGGGTTCTATATACCTGTTTGCACAAAATACTGATTAAGGGGTTTGATATACCCGCTTCCACAAAATACTGATTGAGGGGTGCGATATACCTGCTTCAACAAAATACTCATTAAGGGGTTCTATACACCTGCTTCCACAAAATACTGATTGAGGGGTGTGATATACTGGCTTACAGCAAATACTGATTGAGGCCTGCGATATACCTGCTTACACAAATACTGCTCTTCTCTAGGGACTTTGGCAAGGGTGGTAGTGGTCAGGCCAGGCCGGAGCCTAAGTGGGAAGTTGGAGAAGGTGCGTGCGATTACGTCAAAGGACGCACCAGAGTTGGTTGAGTGGCTCACTCAGCCTTCCACATCTGCACCCTCGAGTCAGAGGAATTATTTTTTCATCCATTCCCAGACCTTACCGATGTTTCAGCCATTCTTGGCATCGGATGAGGAAGAGGAGGTACCAACAATATCACTGAAACAAACTATAGGGTTTTTTAACCCTTCTTGGCACTTTTCAGTACCAATTTGTAATATTACAGAGAAAAATGACTTTTCATATAAAACTTAACTTTTACTTATAGATATTAAAATAATACCAAATACAAATAGAACATATATGATAAACTGTGCCAGGTAAATAGGCAAAGCCTTACTTTGGACGTAACAAGGGTAATACCATCCAAATAATTAAAGATGCAACAACTTACCGTTTGGAGACCGAGGACTGGGATAATGGATATCAAGAGGTGAAGTCAGGACAGGGGGGGAAATTCCCTGGTATATCCCTGAACACTACCCCTGCCTACAGGCGGAGCACCCGTCAAGAAAGGGGCGACCCCACCTCTCGATGGCTAAGCCCTCACTGTCACCTACTGTGACCCTGCCGGTGAAACTGACAGATTCTTGTCCCGACGCGTTTCCCCAGAGTCCGTAGAGCTGGGTCATCAGGGGACCACAGGTCAATGATCAGATAATCAAAAGCATCCATACCAGGATGCCTTTATCTATGCAACTATCAAGATTGATGCTTTTGATCATCTGATCCTCTGTGGTCCCCTGATGAACCAGCTCTACAGCCACCACCCAGCAGTCTGACGACAGTACCCAGATCAGCCCAAGGAGGGTGGTCCCCGCTGTTGCTGCCTACTCCGAGATCTCTAATGCAAAAGAACAAACCACGTCCCACGGCGCGAATTACCGTCAGCCAGTCACCAGGATCAAGAAGGAATCTTTTATTGCAGCGATACAACGCGTTTCGGGAAATCACTCCCCTTCATCAGGTACAAAAAAGGTGCAGCTTTTTTTGTACCTGATGAAGGGGAGTGATTCCCCGAAACGCGTTGTATCGCTGCAATAAAAGATTCCTTCTTGATCCTGGTGACTGGCTGACGGTAATTCGCGCCGTGGGACGTGGTTTGTTCTTTTGCATCATCATCTTCTTGGGGGCTCCAGGCTTCTCCTTTTGAAGATTTCTTGTGGTCCCGTGGCTGCAGACCGCCATATCCAGACGTCCAGGCTTGTTTGAAAATACCTGCAATAGTGTTGTGCCTACATTTGCACAACCACACAAGGTGAGCCTTACCATCTTTCTCCGTATATTACTATACACTCACAGAATTACCCTATGGTGCGCCCATCTGTTTTGTTACAGATTTTAAAAAACTAGCCTGCTATATTACCGAGATCTCTAATGTCAGTGGTGGTGAAGGTGACAATGATGACGTGTCGATGGACGTCACGTGGGTGCCTACAAGAGAGGAAGAGGAGAGGAGTTCAGAGGGAGAGACGGAGCAGCAGATAGGGAGGAGAAGGAGGAGAAGCAGGCAGAACTCGCAGTGCACAGAAGGCAAAAAGCAGACTGCAAATGTATCTGGAGCGAGCCATCCACCATGCACAGTCACATATTGCGCTTCCATGACGCTGGCACATGGCTCCACAGTGTGGGCTTTTTTTAACGTGTCAGCTGCTGACAATAGTGTTGCCATCTGCAGCCTGTGCTGTCAACGCATAAGTCGCAGTTAGCCCAACACTCACCTAGGGACTACCGCCTTAAGAAGGCACCTATCCTCCCATCACCAAGCCCAGTGGGAACAATGCCGTCAGAGCCCACAAATTTGTGGCCATTGGCACACCGCAATGGAAGGTCCCCGGAACGAAATATTTCTCCCAGAAGGGCATCCCAGAGCTATATGGCCACGTTCAGCGGCAATTGAATATATCTCTGGCACACAGTGTCGGTGCCAAGATACATCTGACCACAGACACGTGGTCTAGCAAACATGGGCAGGGAAGGTACATAACTTTTACTGCCAACTGAGTGAACCTTGACACCCGTGTGGATTTGGTGTTACTACCACGAATTGCATGCAGGCTTGAGTCTTCTTCTCCGCCTCCTTCTTCATCCTCCATCTTCTTTTCCCCTGACTCCTCCTTTTCCACTGCTACCGCCTCTTCAGCTGCACCCCCCAATCTCCCCAAAACCTATTCGACGTGCCAGGTGAGACTTTGCCATGCTGTCCTGTGACTGTTGTGCCTAGAAGCCAAGAGCCACACCGGTCCTGCACTGCTTTCAGCTCTGCGGTCACAGGCTGATCAGTGGCTAACCCCGCTCAATTTGACAGTGGTGTGTGACAACAGTGCCAATCTGCTGAGCGCGCTGAAACAGGGCAAAATGACACACGTGCCGTGCATGGCACACGTCCTGAAAGTCGTGCAGCGATTCGTTGCCAAATACCCCGGGGTCCAGGACGTCTTGTGGCAGGCCAGGAGAATCTCTGGCCATTTTAGAAGATTTTACACGGCCATGGCTCGCCTTGCTGATGTTCAGCAGCGACACCACCTGGCAGTCCGACATCTGATTTGTGACAGCTGCTCCAGCAGCAACATGCCGATAATGACTACCTGTATGAACTCTGCAGTAGGACAGGTTCTGGGGAGCTTGGTTTCTTTTCACCGCGACAGTGGCTGCTCATGCGTGACGCATGCAGACTTCTGTGGCCATTTGATGAGATCACCAAACTGGTCAGTTGCAGCCAGGGCACCATCAATCACATCGTACCTTACGCCTTCTTTCTGGAGCGTGCATTGCATCGTGTCATTGATCAAGCTGTCGAGGAGCAGTAGCTGGAAGATAAGGAAGTCGCAATGCTGAATGAATTCCTAGGGGGGCTACTCCATCTAAGACAAGTCAGCAGGAGTCTGAAGAGGAGTCAGAGGAAGATAGTGGCTGGGGGTATGAGGAGGAGGAGGACCAAGAAGAGCAAGCTTTGAGGGGGACTTTAACCTTTTCGGGGATCCCTGGTGTTGTCCGTGGCTGGGGGGAGGAGACTGAGGATGATGACCAGGAGCCAGGGCGGTCCACCGCTTCCAATTTAGTGCAAATGGGGGCCTTCATGCTCCAGTGTTTGAAGAGGGACCCCCGTATAAAAAGAATAATGGGCAAGGACCAGTACTGGGTGGCAACGTACTTAGACCCCCGGTACAAACACAAAATGTCAGAATGCAGCATTTCCGGGCCTTGCTGCGAAAGATGCTGCATTCTGCTCTTGCCAGCGCTGACAGAGGAATTTCCACCTACAGTGAAACAAGTGGGGGTACTAATTCTACCGCGCCTGCAAGAAGAGGGCGGTTTGAAGATGTGTTGGTCACTTCGGATATGAGATAATTTTTGCAGCCAACCCATTGAGAGCCGCCCTCCGGATCCAGCCTCAGGGAACGCCAGGTGTCCAACTACATCGGGTTAACGGCCGATGTGGACGCTCTGAGAAGCGAGGAACCCCTGGACTACTGGGTGTGCAGGCTTGACCCGTGGCCAGAGCTGGCACAATTTGCCATGGAACTCTTGGCTTGCCCCTCGTCGAGTGTCCTGTCCGAAAGAACGTTCAGCGCAGCGGGGGGATCGTGACCGATAAGTGCACTCACCTAGCTCACGACAGTGTGGATTACCTCACATTTCTAAAAATAAATGAGGCATGGATCTCGGAGGAATTCAACACCTGTGATGACCACGTGTAATTGAATTTCCTCATGCAAGTTCGCACATATCCGCCACCACGCAGAACAAAGAATGGTTCTTGACTTATGTATATACAACGGCATAAAAGGCCTTTTCTGAAAGGTGAATGCCAAATTTTTGGGGCCTCTACTCCAGTGGCCTACAGTAAAAATTTTATCCAGTGACCGCCTAATGTGCCTCCAGACACATAATCACTAGTTCTTTTCTATCAGGTGAAGGCCTAATTTTGGGGGCCTGTACTGGCCTACAGTAAAATTGTTATGCACTGACCATCTAATATACCTCCAGCCACATAATTACTTGTTCTATTCTGTCAGGTGAATGCATAATTTTTGGGGCCTGTACTTTATTGGCCTCCAGTAAAATTGTTATTCAGTTAACGCCTAATGTACCTCCAGTCACATAATCACTTGTTCCTTTCTGTCCGGTGAATGCCTAATGTTTGGGGCCTGTACTCCACTGGCCTGCAGTAAAATTGTTATTCACTGACCGTCTAATATACCACCAGCCACATAATCACTTGTTCTTTTCTGTCCAGTGAATGCATCATTTTTGGGGCCTGTACTCCATTGACCTACAGTAAAATTGTTATCCACTGACCGCCTAATATACCTCCAGCCACATAATCACTTGTTATTTTCTGTCCAGTAAATGCATAACTTTTTGGGCCTGTACTTCACTGGCCTACAGTAAAATTGTTATCCACTGACCGCCTAATATACCTCCAGCCACATAATCACTTGTTCTTTCCTGTAAGGTGAATGCATAATTTTTGGGGCCTGTACTCCACTGGCCTGCAGTAAAATTGTTATCCACTGACCGCCTAATATACCTCCAGCCACATAATCACTTGTTCTTTTCTGTAAGGTGAATGCATAATTTTTGGGGCCTGTACTCCACTGGCCTACAGTAAAATTGTTATCCACGGACCGCCTAATATACCTCCAGCCACATAATCACTTGTTCTTTTCTGTCAGGTGAATGCCTAATTTTTGGGGCCTGTACTCCACTGGCCTACAGTAAAATTGTTATCCACTGACCGCCTAATATACCTCCAGCCACATAATCACTTGTTCTTTTCTGTCAGGTGAATGCATAATTTATTCTTCATCCCCCAATTCAATTACCCTATGTTCTGCTTCGCACAACAACGCCTGGGGTCCAGCATATCCAGGTAGGAGCACCGTGACACGTGCAACACCATTAAGGGACATTTTAGGCCACCCTACACCACTCTGGCATTCCTACACCTGGGTACCACCATATCACTAAAAGGGGCCCCTTGTTGCTTCACTGCAACTGTGTCACGACTAATAGTAACTTTATCCCTCTTAAGGGGACCCCATGACTGTTGGCGGCCTCATGCGCTGAAAATGGCATCACGAACAGCATGCAGACGAGATAGTTCTGTGTGCCCATAAACTGTATAGCCTATTGGATCTACAAACATACCTTTAAAAATGACTTTAATGCATTTACTGCGGAGCAACTGGCGCAAAACGCTGCGCGCCGGCATCCGGAGGGTTAATCAGCAATTTTTACATGTGATGGCACAGTATCTTCTTTCTCAGGCAGCGCGGGAAAATCCAGGGACGCCTGTAACAGGGAGCTGGTGGTGCACTTCCTCCTTGCAGCACCGCCAGCACCCCGCTGACAGAGAGGGCGGAGGAGCCGGCGTTGGACGTGGTCGGTGTCCTCGTCTCCCTGGCAACAAGGGAGGGCTAGGACCTGGCAGCGCGCGCTTCCTCAGCGCAGCTGGCGTCCTCCATCCCCTAGGCAAGGAGCAGGGGCAGGAATGAGTGCCGACCGTGATGAGTCGGCGCTCAGAGTAGTGGCTGGGGCTGAAGCAGGGTCATGTGATGCTGGCAACGTCACGTGATCATTCAGTCTGGCCAATTTAACAGGCAACTTGTTGGCCACAAGTTGCCTGTGATTGGTCTTAATACTTACCAGTGTATTTCTTGCATATGTGTTTGTGGAACTTGACCTTGGCTTGTGTTTGACTCCTGATCTTGTGTTATCCCTTTGTACTGACGTGATCTCCTGGCTTCTGACCACAGTTTGTATTTTGACCTAGATTCTGCATTATCCCTGCATACTGACGTGACCTCCTGGTACTTGACCTCGGCTTCCATTTTGTCCTGTTTTTGTCTACGGTGTGTTATTGCTTGTTTAGTGTCTACCCAGCCTAAAAGTTTTTACGATTCTGTCTTTGTCTTTTGTTTTCTCCACTTTGTTCCCTCCCTGTAAGCCCCTGCATGTAGTTAAGCTAGGTACTGCTGTCCAGTTGTGCACCGTCGGTTAGGACGGATCGTGCAAGTAGGTAGGGATAGTGGTGTGGGCGGAGCTCAGGGCTGCACTTATCCCTACCACTTGTGACAACGCACTTCTTTAGAGCGGGATAGTCTGGCCCTGCCTACAGGGAGCGATACATCAGTGTGCAAGGAGGAAGTGAAAGCTCCTCCCTTCAGGCCCCTCCTTCTTCCCCAGTCATTCCAGACAATGAGCAGTAAGGCAAGATGGCTCTCCCAAAGCCCAACTGGGGAGAGATGGTCTGCGGCGACGGCCTGCCCAAACTGAAAGAAGCGTGGAGGAAATAAGGGTGTCGCAGCTTGTGCGAGGTTCAGGGAAGGAGAGACCCGCTTTCCCCACGCCGGCTGGTGCGGTGGCAGAAGATCCCACTCCGCCGCCCAGAAAGAGTGAGGCCTACGATTCCCTCAATCCCGTGATGCTTCTAAAAGTGACGGCCTACGCCACCAACGCCTGGGACTACAGGAAGGCCATCAAAGACTAGGTGGTCCGCCTGCTCGAACGACCACTGCCCCGCGAACCGGTACTGGAACGGAGGACTGGAACAGTGATCTGGTTTAACGTCGAGAGAGGTACAGGGTTTGTGCAAGACGACAAATCGGGAACTGAACTATTTGTTAATCAGCGTTAAGTTAAGAGGCCATACCTGCCACAGGCCCAACATAGCCTGTATAAAGGGGAGCAGGTAGAATTTACTCCCATACGGTCCCCTAAGGGCCCCTTTGCCTCGGGGGTGAGCCTGCTACAAAAGCCGCTGGTCCCAGTGTCCAAACCGGAGCACTGGCAGGAGGACCCAGCTTCCCGGGGACGTGTCGGACGCTTAATAGAAACTGAGGGAGGGGTGGTGCGTTACAGGGAACAGCCGGAACCGGAGCCAGAGCCCCTTATACCGGTACTGCCCGCACCCTCAAACATTGGCCAGCAAATGGGAAGTATGGTCCAGGCACCCTTAGTGTTCAGCCCGACGGTGGTGGCATACCAATTACCCTGGAAAGCACAACCACAGCTGAGAAAAATCAATCCAGAGCTGTCCATGAGGCCACCTAGAGACAAGACCTACTTGCCGGCCCCTATGCAGCTGGAGATTCTGGATCCCCTTAGAATGGCAGGAGCATCCCCCTTGTGAGACAAAAGGTTACAGTGGCCATGCGGAGTGTCACCACTAGGACACTACCCAGGAGTGACAGCAGGTGTTGCCAGAACACCACTGTGGAAGCCTGAATGGATTGTAAAAGTCAGGACAAACCTTTGATCCAGTTTAGCAGCTCCAGTAGCGAGGAGGACCTGAGGTCCCTCCTCTAAATTGCTGCTCTTCCTCACCATCTTCAGTTAAAAGAACTGTGACTTTTGGGAGCCACTTCGTGGACTGGACCTGAAGGGCAAGGGCCTGTTGGAATTTTGTTTATTGTTATGTTTTCAGGTTGCCCCTTGTTTCTTCCCTCACCCGGATGCCCATGTTAGTTAGGACTCCCCCCAACTGTCTTCTACATCCCAGTTGCGCTCAACAGCGTCCAAAAAATTTTTTCACCCTTTTTCAGGTTATTTGGAAGCCCCTTTACTAACAAGATTCTCATGACCTGTGCTGTTATTCTTATACCCATATGGATTACAAATATTCCATTGCTATTTCCATTTGGATTACAAAAAATTACATTACCTTTTTTCCTGTGGATTACAAAAGAGCCTTCAGATTTTTTGGTCGATCTCAGTCCAATACAGCACGGACTTGAAAACCTGAAGATGACAGCAGGTAGCCCAAGAATTGCACCTCATGTACAGCAAAAACACTCTAATTTTGCGTACAATTTATTATCTCTTAGGATCTGTAAAATCTGTCTAACCTGATCCTAATGAGTCTCCACGTCTGGAGAATAAATTAGTATGTCATCCAAATACATGACAACAAACCTCCCTACCAGGTGATGAAAAATGTCATTCATAAAATGCTGGAAAACCGCAGGAGCATTGGTCAACCCAAAAGGCATGACAACATTCTCAAAGTGACCCTCTGGGGTATTAAAAGCCGTCTTCCATTAATCCCCTTCCTTGATCCTGTCCAACTTGGAGAACACCTTGGCATCAACAATCTGGTTAAACAAATCAGGAATCAAAGGAAGGGGGTAAGGATCATGGACAGTAATCCGATTGAGCTCCCGGAAATCCAAACATGGCCTAAGAGTTCCATCCTTTTTTTAACAAAGAAAAACCCTGTATTCAGACAAGTGTTAACGCAATAATCACCCCAATCCAGAATCTGTCTATCTTGCCAATCGATTTGGTTGGATTGTGCTTGCTTAACAACGGTAAACCCAGAACCAGCGGAGCAGGAAGACCCTCCAACACAAAACACGAGATGAATTTGTGAGGAAAGTCACCCTCTCCTAATTGGATGTCATGCAACATCTGAGACAAACACTTCTGAGTTAGAGGTGCAGAATCAATAGTAAAAATGGAAATGTTTTTCTCTAATGCACTTGGAGACAACCCGTACATACGGACGAACTGAGCATCAATCAGGTTCACACCTGCCCCACTGTCGATAAAGACCCCACAGTCTTGGACTCTAGCTCCACCTCGGCAGTCAGGAGAAATCGGGTACTACCAGTCAAAGACTAATGCACCTTCTATGACACCCCTCCAAGAGTCAGATGGGAATTAGACGTCCCTTTTTTTCTTTTTGATGGTGAATGCATGGGCGTACATCGATAAAATGTCCCTTTTGTCCGCAGAAAAAACACACTCCCTTCCTACGACTAATACGTTTAAAAGCAGATCCAGGGGTAGCTCCCCCTAATCGCATGGATTCGTCCCCAGACATAAACACAGGAGTATCTTCACTCAAAGTGTCAGAGGAAGATGATACGTTATGTGATAGTACGTCCTGAGAGTGGGGGCCCCTAGATCTCTCTCTCAGGTGTCTATCAATGCGTACTGCAAGAGACATAGCAGCTTCCAGAGACTCAGGATTCTCATGAAAGGCCAAAGCCTCCTTCAGCCACTCTGATAATCCCTGACAAAACTGACTACAGAGAGCCGGATTATTACACTCAGTATCCGTAGCCTACCTCCTAAACTCAGAGCAATAGATCTCAGCAGAATGCTCTCCCTCACGAAGGCCACGTAGCTTGGTCTCAGCCAGGGAGGTCCGATCCGGGTCATCATAGATGAGAACCAGAGCTTTGAAAAATTCATCCACCGACTGGAGAGATTGCGATCCGGTCAGCAGAGAAAAAGCCCATGACTGAGCGTCCCCTTTAAGCAACGAAATAACCACACCCACTCTCTGAATCTCATCCCCAGATGAGTGTGGACGTAGCCTAAAATACAATTTGCACGCCTCCCTAAACAAAATGAAATTATGACTTTCCCCAGAGAATCTGTCCGGGAAGGCATTTTTAGGTTCGAGTCAGGCCTGGTAACCACCACTACAGGGAGTGCAGAATTATTAGGCAAGTTGTATTTTTGAGGATTAATTTTTATTATTGAACAACCACCATGTTCTCAATGAACCAAAAAAACTCATTAATATCAAAGCTGAATATTTTTGGAAGTAGTTTTTAGTTTGTTTTTAGTTTTAGCTATTTTAGGGGGATATCTGTGTGTGCAGGTGACTATTACTGTGCATAATTATTAGGCAACTTAACAAAAAACAAATATATACCCATTTCAATTATTTATTTTTACCAGTGAAACCAATATAACATCTCAACATTCACAAATATACATTTCTGACATTCAAAAACAAAACAAAACAAATCAGTGACCAATATAGCCACCTTTCTTTGCAAGGACACTCAAAAGCCTGCCATCCATGGATTCTGTAGTGTTTTGATCTGTTCACCATCAACATTGCGTGCAGCAGCAACCACAGCCTCCCAGACACTGTTCAGAGAGGTGTACTGTTTTCCCTCCTTGTAAATCTCACATTAGATGATGGACCACAGGTTCTCAATGGGGTTCAGATCAGGTGAACAAGGAGGCCATGTCATTAGATTTTCTTCTTTTATACCCTTTCTTGCCAGCCACGCTGTGGAGTACTTGGACGCGTGTGATGGAGCATTGTCCTGCATGAAAATCATGTTTTTCTTGAAGGATGCAGACTTCTTCCTGTACCACTGCTTGAAGAAGGTGTCTTCCAGAAACTGGCAGTAGGACTGGGAGTTGAGCTTGACTCCATCCTCAACCCGAAAAGGCCCCACAAGCTCATCTTTGATGATACCAGCCCAAACCAGTACTCCACCTCCACCTTGCTGGCGTCTGAGTCGGACTGGAGCTCTCTGCCCTTTACCAATCCAGCCACGGGCCCATCCATCTGGCCCATCAAGACTCACTCTCATTTCATCAGTCCATAAAACCTTAGAAAAATCAGTCTTGAGATATTTCTTGACCCAGTCTTGACGTTTCAGCTTGTGTGTCTTGTTCAGTGGTGGTCGTCTTTCAGCCTTTCTTACCTTGGCCATGTCTCTGAGTATTGCACACCTTGTGCTTTTGGGCACTCCAGTGATGTTGCAGCTCTGAAATATGGCCAAACTGGTGGCAAGTGGCATCTTGGCAGCTGCACGCTTGACTTTTCTCAGTTCATGGGCAGTTATTTTGCGCCTTGGTTTTTCCACACGCTTCTTGCGACCCTGTTGACTATTTTGAATGAAACGCTTGATTGTTCGATGATCACGCTTCAGAAGCTTTGCAATTTTAAGAGTGCTGCATCCCTCTGCAAGATATCTCACTATTTTTGACTTTTCTGAGCCTGTCAAGTCCTTCTTTTGACCCATTTTGCCAAAGGAAAGGAAGTTGCCTAATAATTATGCACACCTAATATAGGGTGTTGATGTCATTAGACCACACCCCTTCTCATTACAGAGATGCACATCACCTAATATGCTTAATTGGTAGTAGGCTTTCGAGCCTATACAGCTTGGAGTAAGACAACATGCATAAAGAGGATGATGTGGTCAAAATACTAATTTGCCTAATAATTCTGCACGCAGTGTAGGAACAGCAGCCTGTGGTCTCTGGATCTGCGAGAGGGTCGTGCAGAGGTCAGCTACCTCCAAAGACAGCCCCTGCAGCTGTCCAGCCAGTGCAGTAATAGAATCCATGGCTATACTGAAACAAGCAAAAAAAAAGACGGTTTTGGCAGTTTATTATGTCACGTTTGGGTGTGGGAGAGAAACACCACACCGAACATAGGAGGGAAAGGGTTGAGGGAATAAGGGCTGGAAACTAGGGAAAGGATATGGACACCTCCTAGTAAAACTGTAATCAAACTCTGACTAACTACCAGTATGAACAGACCCCAGAGGTAGGTGAGTTCATACACAGGAATACCTAATGTCCAAACTTACCCTATAGGACCCTGGTACTAATGTCAGGACTGAGACAACCTCTTCCTCCAAAAGAAAGGACGAACAGGAGTCTCCCTCTTTAATACAAATGACACGGAAACGCAACACACAAAATAACCCAAACAAAATACAAAAGGGAAAGAAAACACTTAAAGGGCTTCTGTCACCCCGCAAAAGTCTTTTTTTTTTTTTTGGATAGTTACATTCCTTATAGCGCGATATAGGAGAATATAATAGTATTACTTACTTTCATGCGGCCGTTTCTTTAGAAAACGAAGTTTTATAATATGTAAATCCGGTCTCTACCAGCAAGTAGGGCGTCTACTTGCTGGTAGCCGCAGCAGAAAACCGCCCCCTCGCCGTGTTGATTGACAGGGCCAGCCGGGATCTCCTCCTCCGGCTGGCCCTGTCAGTATTTCAAAAATCGCGCGCCTCTGTTCAATCGGCGCAGGCGCTCTGAGATGAGGAGGCTCGTCTCCTCAGAACTCCCTCAGTGCGCCTGTCTGTCTATTCTTACATGTTGAATTCAATGTCATGTTAAACATATACAGCTGCATATCTACTTATATATTTTATGCACTTATATAGCGCTACTATATTCCACAGCACTTTACAGGTATTAGCATCACACTATCCCCAATGGGGCTCACAATCTAAAATCCCTATCAGTATGAGTGTGGTAGGAAACCGGAGAACCCAGTGGAAACCCACGCAAACATGGGGAGAACATACAAACTCCATGCAGATGTTGTCCTTGGTCGGACCCAGGACCCCAGAGCTGCAAGGACAAGTGCTAACCATATAAAACAACAGTTGAAACAACAGGACAACGATTCAACTGAAACAACGCTTCGAAAGAACATCCGGAAATTTTTTACACGTTTACTATTTTATCTTGTTAAATCTTTATGATAGTCTTTGAAAATATTCTGAAATCTTTGCCGTTGATGCCTTACACATTTACCTGCACATTATAATTCCTGCTAGTAACAAAGGAAAATCCTGAAAGAACAAATCCTATTTACAATCTTATTTTAGCAGTAAAAGTAGATGCAGATTACGTGATTCAGAGTTGGTCATACGGGGTGTTGTTGGCTCTTGTGCTCTTGACTGTTACTAAGTTACCCGCTGAGTCTCCGCTCCTGGTTATACAGCATGTTCTGTTTATTAGCTGCCTAATGCCGTATCTGACCTGCTAGCTGTAACAACTCAATTATCCGGATTATTGTACACTGCCAAAATGGTCGTAAAATATAATTACTGATCCTATAAAGCAGCATATTTATAGAGCCGTAACTGTTGAATGCAAGTACACCCGGATTTGAAAGACACATTGTTCTAACGTTAAGGACCACAATGTCATATTTTCCACCGGCAGAGGAAAAAAACATTGTGACTTTGATGACAGGTAAATCAAAGAGTAAGTAAGTATTGTACGTGAAGGTCACTAACGAAGATGAGACCAGGCCTCCATTTTCAGAGGAGAGGTGGATTCATTTAGCTAAAATAGGATAAGTCAGCAATATTTGATCGGCGAGGGTCCGGCTCCCAGCACCCCCTCCAATCTGTTGTCTGAAAACAGGCCACAGCGTCTTCCTAGGCTGGTGAAGTCACGTTCATTGGTCAAGTAGCCTTCATGTGAATGGGCCTAAGTTGCAATACCAGGCACAGCCACTATGCAAGGTATGGCACTGTGCTTGGCATACTGTGAGGCAGTGGTGTAACTAGAAATGACTGGGCCCCACAGCAAATATTTGAACGGGCCCCCCCAGCAATTTCTTTGCAACTCCAGACTTCCACGCAAGCCCCTACTCCTGTGGCTAGTCAAGATCTCTCTCTCAGATGAGGCCTATCAGTTTCCTACAGTGTCTCTGTATATAATGTCATTTTATAATACTCTTGAGGGGGCGCTCACAATAAAGCCTTTTAGTCCTCATCCTGGGTGGGCCCCTTCTAGGTTCGGGCCCCAAAGCAGCCACTTCCCCTGCTTCCCCTATAGCTATGCCCATGCTGTGAGGAGGCTGCTGCACTCACTGGATACAGCTGACCGGTGGTGGTTTCGGACCTCCTACAATCGGATATTGATGTCTTACCCTAAGGATAGGTCATCAATATTTTACTCCCAGAAAACCCATTTAATTAACTCATTTTTTCATAGCAAATTTTAAATATTACAAAGATTAAAACTAATTGTAGTTTTTCATGCAGTTTTCCTGTGTTCAGAGTCCATGAAAGAGACCCAGAATAGGAGAGGCCCAAATAAATAAAAAAAACAAGGTGACAAAAACTGAACTGTGGTGTATAATGTAAATGGGGTTTTGTAAAATTCAGTTTCCTACTAAAGCACCATGGTAATAAAATGCATGACTGTTTTCATATATAAAGTCTATAAAACTATTGCTTATGGTGTTTTCTGGGCTGTTAATATTGATAAAATATCCTTAGGAAAAGTCATCAGTATCAGGTCTGGTTATGCCTACATGTAGCTGCCGAACTTCTATGGGAGTTACTCACATAGCAGAGCACAGCCGGCTGGTTCTGGCCACCGCATGAATAGCTGAGCTGGTAATTCCCCTTTAATTGGTCAAACCCAAATTAAGGTGAAACACACCTTTAAAAAAGCTGAAACTATGTTGAATTCAGAAGGCCATACACATTTCAGACAATTTTCAGCCATTGTAGAAAAAATTTGTGTAATTTGGTACGTGTATGGCAAGATCATCTCATTAGGTGAGCCACTGACGTGACGCATGGGGGACAAGTCATTGCTGAGGCCACCTGACCCCCAACAAACCGGTGTTGATGTTGTTAAGATGAATTATGATGAAAATTGATGAATGATGATGGCAGCAATCCTCAGTTCTTTTCCAGATATGAAGCCAGGCTTGGACTGGCTCACAGGGGTACAGGTGAATCCCCCGATGGGCCCCTGAGCGAGGTGGGCCCTTAGTCTCCCACCCCCAGCACAAGTTGCAAATAACACAGTAGACTTACTGCACTGCATACATATATTCAATGTACAGCACCTCAACCAGCCTATGTTCATATAAAAAAACTTGATAGATTATTAAAGAAGCTCCCCAGTTTATTATTATGGACACGATCAGAGCTGAGATGACTTCTAGGTATAGAGGAAAGCTGCCAGTGTCCTCTTCTCCCCAGGACCTACCTTCTCAAAGTTGCTGCATGGACCCCCATATTCAATAATCTGGTAGCATCTTGCGTCTGTGTGAGCAGGTAATATTTGAATGTATCCATACAGTGGGACCCCAAAATAAATTTTACTGGTGGGCCCTGGGCACCCCAGTTCAACACTGGATGAAGCTTTATTCCGATTATCAGGCCCAGATACAGCAAGGTTATAGCTCTTAAGATGAATGGATAAAGTTTTCTGTCCAGAGCAGTTTCTGTTTATAGTATAGGTGACTATTTTCTGTCATTTAGGGTCTGCACAGAACTGCCCGAACAAGAATTTTCCCTCTGCATTTTAAGTTATACAACTGCCATCACTAAAACAGGATTAGACAACCAACCTATCAGTTTAGTTTAAAACGGCCGATAGAATTCTGATCAGGGTTGAAATTTTGTTCTAGCCAATTAGATATCCTCCACAGTCAATGGGTAAAAATGGTATAATAAGGAAGGCTGAGGGAAGGTTAGGGATGAATGAACTGAAGTAACATCATTCTGGGTATAAGTAGGTTCATTCATCTTAAGAGCTATAACCTTGCTGTATCTGGGTCTGATAATAGGAATAAAGCTTCATCTCTGGAAAAGAATCGGGGATTGCTGCCATCATCATTCATCAATTTTCATCATAATTCATCTTAACAACAGTTGACATGCGGAAACCTGAGCACAGTGGTGCAGAACCGAAGGAGCAAGAACCCAGAAGCAGGAAAACAGGTAAGTCTGCTTCCCTCTGCAGGTTCAGCAACATTGGGGGGATGAGTCTGGCAGAAAGGCCCTCGAAGATGAACAACCCCTTTAAAGTCTCCTTTCAGTTCCATCACTCACCTCTCACAAACATATTGTAACACTGCGTATGGTAAAGTACTGGAGGGGGATATCTCACCCAGAAATGTCAGATGAGTGAGGTAAAATAATTCAGACAGCTGGGGTGTTTTTCTGCAAAGTGTAGGCACCTTTCTTTAGATTCTTTTATGGGCCTGGATTTTTAGGGAATGGTGTGTAGGTTAGTAGAGAGACTTGCCATTCCCTCCAACTCCGGTACAGCATTTTCCCCTAACCGGAAGTTATCCCAGGTGTAGATGCTGGGCTCATTACTGTGGGGACAAATACAGGTCTGAAATGTTCATTCAGGGTCAGAGTCTGGAGACTGCATGACCTGTGGCGGCTGTGCAAAGCCTGATCCCCCTATGTTGGATTTGAAGTACCTAAGTGAGGTAACCTAATGTATAGTTAACTTGAATGACAATATCTTGTGTTGGATTAAAAAATAAAAGTTGTTTGGATTTTGAACCCCCGAAATCTGTGAGTCAGTCATTGCCGATCCTGCAACAAACACACGGACCGTATATATTTTTTTGTCGATAAATTGTGCCTCCTCCCTCAATGGCCCCTTAGGTGGCCACCTACTCTGCTTGGACAGTGTGACCAACAACCATGCTGTCCTAGCACACAGAAGAACATGCTCCACTCTGTACCACAGACAACTCTTTTGCCATGTAGCCCAGGATTGTGTAGATCTGAAATACTGAAGTATATACATAAATGTATCTGGAATTTACACTATAATTTTCTAGCAACAAGGAATGAGATAATTATCAGAGTCTCATCCTGCTGCCAGGCTGAGGTGTTTTCATGTCTTGAATGCCTAGACAGCCTCATTTTCTTAAATTCACCTCTGATGCTACCATATCCATTTGGACCTGTTCCATCTTTTGCTTTTGCTGACACCGTAGACAAGACGCCATTATTTGGCAGCCGACATATCTAATAACTATCATCTGCCTTATGCATTCAGCTGTTGAAGAGAAAACATATACTTTACATGCCTTCCACAAGTGAACGTCTGGTTCTTTTCTGTATGTTCCAGTTAAAAATACGAATTTGCACGTTTTCAAGTTTATTTAGACTAAATCATAGTAAAAATATTGATCCTGATATTCTACTGGAATAATACTACTTACATCTCGTCATGACATCACAGCATTTTTTTGTGGCTTTTTCCTTTTTTAATGTAAAATGTGGTGTTAACTAGTCATTATTGTATGTAGTTGTTTCTTTCGATCAATACAGTCAATAAGAACAGTATAGTTCTACAGCCAATAGTAATGAGTTACTAATGATATCTAACATACGAAACATGCAATTTATTGTTTATTGTGTTGGTCGGGGTGCACCACTAATGAGACCAGGTGAGCCAATCGCTTCAGGCAGCACCAGGTAGGAACAAGAGAGGGACAGTGGAAGGGCCACGGGCAATGAGAACTTTCATTGTGGCAAAGGGGTTAGGTTAACCCCTTCACGACTGCCATACGGCTATATACGTGCTAAATACCATATTATAATGGAAAATGATAAAATCTACAGAACACCGAACCCAAACCCAAACTTCAGTGAAGAAGTCTGGGTTCGGGTCTGGGTACCAACATTTAGTTTTTTATCACGCGCGTGCAAAACGCTTTGCACTCGCGTGGAAAAAACTGAACAACGCAATGCAATAGCAGACAAAACTGACTGAAATTGTGTGCGTGTGTGTGTTGTGGTGGAGGGCGTGATTGCATGCTAGGGTGTGGTAAAGCGGGATCCAGGGGGCGCAAGTAAATTCTTGCCCAGGGTCCAATCAATATTAAAGACTGCCCTGACATCAAGTGCGAGGTGTCACGGGAAAACATTCTCAGAATGGCATTGATAAATAAAAGCATTCTAAAGTTGTCACCACATAAAGTGACACATGTCCGATTTGCTAAATTAAGCCTGGTCACGAAGGTGAAAGATGGCTTGGTCTTGAAAGAGTTTACGAAATTGGCATGGGGGGGGGGGCAATTTCAGTTTTTGCCTCAGTTAGCAGAATGGGTAGGTGCACCCCTGGTGTTAGTGCCTTAAAAAGTACACACCGTCCCAGCAGATATGGGTGTCACTGCAGGGGGTTAGGCGAGGTTCACATCTCCGTTTTGTAACTCTGGTAGTCTGTTCTGGCAGGAGAACAGACTACAAGACATTGCTGGATCCCCATTTACTATAATTGATCCGGCTGGACATACACTCAGTCTTACTAACGGAGAATTACAGCTGCATGCAATGCTATTTTTCTGACATAAAGCTGGCATTCATGCCGGAAACCGGCCAGATTCCATTTTTAGTGAATGGGGATTCTGCACTGCCAGGCAGTGTCTGGCTATGCTAAATACAGTAACTGCTCTGTCAGAATAGACTACTGGACTTACAATATGGAGATGTGAACGACCCTTAAAGGGTTTCTCCGCGTTCAGAGCTGAACCCGGAGATACCCCCATTTTCAACCCTCCGGCCCCCTTGATATGAGCATTGGGGCATTTCATGCTCCAATGCTTTCCTTGCCCTGCGCTGTATAGCCAGAGCAAGAGCTGTTTATTTATGTTTTTAAAACTACTAGGTGGAGGTTTCCGCCCAACAGTTTTGCCATTGATGTCACCAGTTCTGATGGGCGGGCATTAGCGCAGCCCTTACCTTTTTACAGGCTAAAGCCTGCCCGTCAGTGCCGGTGATGTCACCGGGCTCACTGCTGGGCAGAAGCCTCCGCCTGGCAGTCCCTATGGAGAGCCCGGTACATCACCGGATCTCCTAAAAAAACCTTTCCCTGGGCGATTCAGCGCAGGGCAAAGGAGAGCATCGGAGCATGATATGCTCCAATGCTCATATTAGGGTGGGCTGCCTGGGTGAAAACGGGGGTATGTATGGGTTCAGCTCTGAACCCGGACAGCCCCTTTACATCTACCTCCACTCCACTCACTCATTCTCCACTCAAGCTGCAAATTGAGCATAGATCACAGTAAAAATGACATAACTCACCCGAAACGTGTGAGCGTCTTTTGTGGCTACTTATCATATAAAATAAGGATGTGAAATAAAATTAAGAGCTTGCAAAATGAAAGCCGTATATGCGTGGAAAGTGAAGCCTGTGGAGAAAAAACTGTTGTACTTTTTTAATAAACCCAAACTAAAAAAATTATTTTCAACCTAAAATGCCACCAAATGGTGTCCTTAATCTTTAATTCAAAGGAATCCATGTTGTCCATGCTAAAGGTTTCTGGCACAGACTTGCCCCCCTAGCCATGTGACCATAAACATACACACAGCCAAACCCAAGGTTCAGGTTTATAGTGAAGCTGGAGGAGATAGTTGTCAGGTCTAAGGACAGCTAACTAAAGTGTCTAACCAGCTTAACTCAGAGTACAGTATTTAGAGCTGTCAATATGTACTTACATTCCCACATCAGTGTTTAATTTTTTGCCAATCCCACATACCTGTGGTTATACATTATATAATGGCTATTATACCTTTACATGAGTCACATTTAAAGGGGTTATCCAATTTCTCAAAACTCCCCCCATATGCCGGGCCCCTCACTGGTAATATACTTACCCCGCTCCCTGCGCCGTGTCTGGTCCCCACACCACCGCTGCTGCTTCTCCTTGTACACGGATGAAAACATCCGGAGTCGGAGGGGAGGGAGCAGCCAATGGCAAGCGGGTACAGGGACGAGCCTCCCTAGCATCGCAGGTGACGTTAGAGAGGATCATCCTCGTCCCCGCCTGCCATTGGCTGTTTCCCCCCGACACCGAATGTTTTCATTTGTGTGCAGGAGAAGCAGCAGCGGCAGTGCGGGGACCAGGAGCAGCGCAGGGAGCAGGGTAAGTTTATTACCAGTGAGGGGCCCGGCACTTGTGGGGGGGTTTTGATAAATTGGATAACCCCTTTAAGAAGTTGCCTCAATAGGTTAACCTCTGTTCACATATTTGTCAGGGCTTATGGCCATCTTGAAGGATGCCTGCTTTTTGCCTTCCTCTGTTAGGCAGATTCTAGAGCCACTGCAAACAATGCAATTAGAGAGGACACAATACAAAGTTTTGGTCTATTCATTTGAATGGTTTTTATGTAATACCTCATTTCCCCTGTGGCCACAAAAACCTACCTCCACAACACAGCCTATTGATGGGGTTTCAGCTGTCCAACCCAGGTGTTTGACACAACACCCTATATAGAAATGTCTTGGTATAGAAACATAACTGATATAGAAATATCTCCCTGCGCCAGTTTTCTGGCGGAAAAAGTTGCAAATAACGTGTTTGTGACTTTTTAAATGCCATTGAGACAAAATAAAATAAATAAATATTGTGTTTGCAACATTGCGCCAGTAGGCCCGATACAGTTATCTTCATTTGCTCCAGAAAATGCGCCATAGAAGCTATTCGGGTGCACGTCCCCTTGGTGTTAACTTTTAGGTGATTCTCTAACCATGTGGTTGTGGTGTTTTGTCATCCAATCCTTGGTGTGCAGCAGAAGTCCGGCGGAGAGGCAAATCAGCTGACAGGATGCAACATCATCACAGACCAAGTTCCTCCTCTGGAGCAATTTGACTGGATGTCCACATTGTGGGGCCTTCTGCTCAGGATCTGCAGTGATCATAGAGCTCGTGGTCTAGCAAGCAGAAGATGGTGGAAGGCACTTCCCCTGCATTGGAGTGTCCATTATCAGTGGAGCAGCGGCAGCATTAGAGGGTCTTTCCAGAGTCCGCCTCCAGTCAGTGGCGGGACCCAATGCCTAGCCAGAATTCTACTACTACTTTGGAGGCTGCACCTGATGGATCCCCTAGGCACAGCCAGGAGACACTTTCATAGTTGGGCGAGACTCTCTGCTTTTAGTCTGTCCCTATTGTTCTAGTGTCTGAGTTTCTGAGGTTTGTCTCTAATGCATCTGCTTCTCTTGTTCCCTCTGCAGATGGGGTTTGGCTGCTGCTGCTGATGCGATGTCCAATTCTGTTATCTCTTCTATTCCTGTTCAGTGTGAAAATGCAGCTTTGCCGTTGTTAGACAAAGGTGCTGGTATTTCTCAGACGTGTCGAGGAGGCGATTCCTTGTGAATTGCCTCCTTTGGGATTCCATTTATCTCTTGCTATCAGAGAACATATTTGGAAACAAGAGTTTGTAGATTTCATTTCTCTGTTGCTGTCATCTAGGGAGCCTATTATTGGTAGTGATAAGAAGGAGGACAAGGCTGAGGAACAGAGAAAGCGTAGTCAGCCTCGTTACTTTAATAATTGGCTTCAGGTCTTCTGTACTTATGTATCGGTCTTGAGAGAGAAATTTCTGGAAAAATATTCTGGTCTATTCCAACACCTCGATATTATTTTGGAAGCCTACTATCATTTTGGGAGGATGGCATGGTTTCATTATGATGTTATGTTTCGTCAGAAATTAAAATTAGAGGTTCACCCAGCACTGAAATGGGGTTTCATGTCATGGATGTTGGGCTGTGGATTAACCTGATGCTGTTGTGGATCTTCAGCAGCCACCTAATACTTAGAGTGGCCAATGCAGCGTGTATGTTATGCTTTTAATGAGTCTTCTCGTAATTGACTTTCTAATTGTTGGGGTTTCTTTTGAGGTGGAGCTCAAAATGTTTTGGGAAGGCTGGCCAGTCCCCTCAGCAACGGCTTTCTGTCAAAGAACAGCTGTCTACGAGCTTAGATGCAAGTGATTCTGAAAAACTTGTGTCCTTTGCTAGATCCTCACCCAGACAAGGAGAAGGCTGTAGTAATATTTAATGGTTTTAATGCTGGCATTGAAGTGCCTGATATTTAAGGAATTGGTTGTTCCTTTGTTGACAATTTAAAGTCGGTTTCTTTGCATCCAGATATTGTTAGAGTTCAGATATTTAAAGAAGTTCAATTGGGCCATGTTTATGGGCAATTCACATCTTCTCATTATTTTGCAAACTTTAGATTGTCTCCTTTTAGAGAAGGATGAATTTAAATTAATTCATTATCTTTATTTCCCATGTCGTTGTTCGCTCAATAATGAGATTGATAAGTCAGTGGCCTCTGTGGCATACATTTCTTTTCATCAGGCTTTAGCTCTCTTGAAGTGTTTTTGTGAAGGGGATTTCTGGTCGACATTTAGGTCTGCATTTAGGTTGTTGCCTGTTTATCTCAGCGAATTTAATTCCTTGGGTTTTCATTTTCCTGTGGATTATTACTTTGAGATATGTTTACCTATTGGTTTTTCTCTATCATGTTTTTATTTTGAAGCCTTTTCCACTTTTTTTGCACTGGGCTGTCGAGAGTCAGGTTCCAGCAGGTGGGGTTCTGCACTACCTTGATGATTTTTTATTTGTCAGGTGTCAGATGTTTGTAATTTACTGTTGTCCAACTTTATGGGAATGACAAAATTGTTTGGAGTTCCGGTGGCTTGTGAAAACACTATACTTCCTAGTTTATCTTTAGAGTTTTTGGGTATTGTGAGTAGTCTGCTGGTGGTCTGGGCCAGACGAAGCACTGAGGTGCGAAACGGCCGTCGCCTAGTCCTGCTGATGCACACATGTATGTAGTCTGCTCCCGTCGGGCTGAGCACCACTGTTAGCAGCTAAATGCCGTATATATCTCCGCCAAGTACTCCGGTGACGCTTTCTCTAATCTAAAAAGGGATTTACATAGTCAGTGCAGTGCCACTATTCTATTCTACAACTCCTACTGAGAGAGTTAATGTTTTCCCCTTGCCCCAGTCCAGGTGCTGGTTAAGTTTCTGATCAGTCTCCCTATTTAGATGGGCTGTGGTTCTACCTCCTGACCTGAGCTTTGAGGTTATTCCTGGCTCCTGGCTAGTAATCAGTGAAGGGGATCTCGTCTGATATCCATGTACCAAACCTTGTTTGTCTTCCGATTCCACTCTTTGCTGTCTGCCCGACCTTGAAACTGTGACCTGGATTTTGCTCATACTCAGCCTTCCCTGACCTTGGAACTGCTGTTTGGAATATGCAAGTACTCAGCCTGCCCTCACTATTGGACTGTGTTCAGAATACAAATTTTACCTGTGTCCTTGGTGCTTCGCATCGGTGTCTTTGACCCTCATGGGTCAGCAGTCCACTACACCAGGACTACTTCAGGAGGTAGCGGCCTGGTTGGTTCCTTGCAGCGAAGTCCAGTACCCTGTACAGGTGTTAAAGGGTGAATGCCAGGGAACCGCCAGGACAACGCCATTAGATTTAGCCCAAACCCAAACTTGTTAGTTGGCACAGTGGGCCCACTCCCACTGTCCGCAACAGATTAACCCTGAGAAAATTGAGTTTTGTCTGCCCCTTGATGATCTATTTAAGATTCAGTCTTCGTTAACTTGAATGTTATATAACAATAAGACTACTCTGAAGGATATGCAGCCCTTGGTGGGCTTACTTATGGTATCTCTACATGGGAGAACGATCTAGCAGATTGTCAGGAAGGAAGCATTCCTTCCCGACAATCTGCTGATTGCTAGCACCGATATCCTCCAGCTCCTCCAGAGTATTGGGAGGAGCGATCGCTAATGCCATCACTCTTCCCTTTACTGTCTCGTTGATTCCCGGCAGCAGATTGTGTTTACACAGCACCATCTGCCACTGGGAAACGATGATCTTTTGTGCTGCACAAAAGATACAATTACCCAATAAACAAAAGTTTTGCTCGTTCATCGGGTAATCGGCGGTGCATTTACATCGCAAGATTATCGCTAAGGAACGTTGGTTAGCTATGGTCATTTCAATTGTCGACCCATGTAAAGGGCCCATTAGTGTAGCTACTTCAGTTTTTCCCATGGGTCGTGGATTTTCACGGTTGTCTTTATTTTTCCACCAGGGGATTTAAGTCTCCAAGGTCACATATCAGATTGACTAAAAGTGTCATATGGCTATGGCTATTTGGCTTGAATTTTTAGGACAGTTTATTGGTTGTACTAGTTAGCAGGAGGGATTTCAAGATTCTGTGTCTTTGCAATTATTTATTTATGCTGTGGGTAGTGTTGGATTTGGTGCTTACTGGAGTGGTCGTTGGTTGGCAGAACATTGGCCTGAGTCTTGGATTTTGAATAACGTGACCAAAAATATTATTCTTTTGGAGCTTTTTCCTGTAGTGGTTGCAATTGTGATTTGGGGCTCTGCTTTCCAGGGGAAGAGGATATTGTTTTCTGACAACAAAGGGGTTGGGTTTGCAATCAATACTCACTCTTTTAAATGTGATTCTGTAATTAGACTGCTTCATCATTTAATCTTATGCTGTATATTTTTGAATATCTGATTGAAAGCATGTTCCAGGTTGCAAAAATGTAGTAGCTGATTCTGTATCTCATTGCCAGTAGACGAGATTCCAGGAGTTGACACCAGAGGGGGAGCAAGTAGGAGCACCTTGGCCATCCCATCTGTGGGACTGTACTTTGGCTATCTCTTTAGCTCCTAAAAAGGGGGCCAACTACTTGGCCGCATGGCAAGACTGGGTTGCCATTTGTTCTTCAGTTGGTGTGCATCATTTGCAGCCAGATGTTGGTTTGGTACTGTTATTTGTATGTGATTTGATGTGGAAGGCTTTGTATTATTTCCAAGTGTTTGTCGAGCATATCCTTTTTTCTTAAAGTGGATGGTAGGATGCAGGGTAATGGATCTTTTCTAGTACGACAGGTTTTGAAAGAGCATCATAGAAGGATGATAGACGCCCGATTTCACTCACTTTGTTTAAGGTCTGTTATTATGCTTTTGAGACTTGTCTTTATTAGACAGCATTTGTGATTAAGTTTTTTGCTGTGGGTTAGTGAGCTTGTGGCCGTGATAGGACTTCTTATTCTGGTTTCTTGATCCGTGACGTTCTGTTGGAGCAATTGGGTGTTCTGATTTTCTTCCGTTAATCGAAAACGGATCATTTAGGTAAGGTAAGGGGTGTTGTATGTATACGCTTACATTCATTGCCGCGTTCTGTTTTCCAATGTCTTGCATTGGTTACGTTTTTGACCCTGGTGCCATCCGTATGTCTTCTGTATCCATTCAGTTTTGCTGAACCATCTATTGAAAATGTAATGCCCAGCCCAATTTTTTTATGTACAAATGGAAACCAAACAGAAAAACTGAACTGCAAAACGGAACGGGAGCGGAACGGAAACACTACCGACCGCAAAACCATACGGTCATGTGCAAGAGGCCTTAGGCTACTTTCACACTAATATTTTTTGTGGATCCATCATGGATCTTCAAAAACGCTTCCAGTACAATAATACAACCGCATGCATCCGTCATGAACAGAGCCGGTTGTATTATGTCTTCTATAGCCAAGACAGATCCGTCTTGAACACCATTGAAAGTCAATGGAGGACAGATCAGTTTTCTATTATGCCAGATTGTGTCAGAGAGAACGGATCCATCCCCATTGACTTACATTGTGGGTCATGACGGATCTGTTTGGTGTCCGCCTCCAGAGCAGAATGGAGACTGAACGGAGGGAAACTGATGCATTCTGAGCGGATCTCTATCCATTTAGAATGTATTATGGCAAAACTGATCTGTTTTGGACCGCTTGTGAGAGCCCTGAACGGATCTCACAAACGGAAAGCTCAAACTCTAGTGTGAAAGTAGCCTTATGTGACAGAGAACCTGAAGGGAACCCGTGTACGGTTAGCAGTTAGTAGGGGATGGGTGAAGAGAACATCAGGGAACGCACATGGGCCCCTCAGGTCTTAAAGAGGACCTTTCACCATAATAAAACCTCTAAACTAACTATATAGACGTGTAGAGCGGTGCCCAGGGATCCCCCTGCACTTACTGTTATCCCCGGGCGCCGCTCCGTTCTCCGGTTATAGCCTCCGGTATCTTCATAGTTAGGCTCCACCCAGGGGAACCTGATACCGTCTCTTTCTCCTATGCTGTAGCGCTGGCCAATCGCAGCGCTCAGCTCATAGCCTGAGAGGTTTTTTTTTCTCTCAGGCTATGAGCTGAGCGCTGCGATTGGCCAGCGCTACAGCATGGAAGAATGAGACACCGGCAGGTTCCCCTGGGTGGAGCCGAACATATGAAGATACAGGATGCTATAATCGGAGAACGGAGCGGCGCCCAGGTATAACAGTAAGTGCAGGGGGATCCCTGGGCGCCACTCTACGCGTCTGTATAGTTAGTTTAGAGGTTTTATTATGGTAAAAGGTCCTCTTTAAGTCTTGGTTTGATTACATTGAGAATGTTGGGAGTGGTATATTGACTTTATTTAAAGGGGTTGTACAGTGGTTTTATATTTATGACCTATCCTCTGACACCTGGAAGAGGAGGCGACGCTCTGTGGAAGCACTACTTCTTCATTAAACTGCCCGTCGTCTCAGAAGCGAGTGCAATTACAAGTACTCGCGCCTTTCACTTGACTAGAGCAATGACCTGTAATTACACTGCAGCAAGGGAGACGAAATGTAGTGTAATGAAGCGGAAGCAGCACTCGCATTGGCGTCGCCTCCTCTTCAAACAGCTGATTGGCGGACCCCCACCAATCAGATATTAATGACCTATCCGGAAGATAGGTTATCAATATATAGTAAAACCCCTGCACAACCCTTTTAAGGATATTTCTAGGCACTTCAACAACATGTCAAGTGTATTGGGATATCCTCGTGCTTTGTGTTTCTAGCCTCTGGATGATAAATAACACATCATTTCATGTAATGTTATATTTTATGATGTTATGTTACTATGGTTTTCTATGTTATACCAAAAACAAAATAAAGTGCATTAAAAAAAATATAAGCCAACTGGGCCTATCGCAAGGAGAAACAGGGCTCTGTATGAGCTATTCTATTCGGAACACCCATCATTTATCATTATCACCCCATCAGTTATCAATAAACCATAAACAATCATGTAAAAAATTAAATCACTGTTTAAAGTGGTTATCCCATTAAGACAACATATCCCCTATACACAACTTTACACCCTTTCCCCTTTAACCAAGAGGTTAGAAATCCACCAATCCTGAAAAACGGGGGGCCGTGCTCTCATGTGAATGGACATGCATGCGTGCTGCCTCCCTATTCAGGTCTATGGGGCCGCCAGCAATGGCTGAACACTTGTACTCAGCTATGTCCAGGAGTCCCATACAGTTGAATGGAGCAGCAGACACACGTCCCATGTCTGCAGTGCCATTCTAACAGGAAGCACAGGCCCCCATTCTTGTGATTTGTGAGGGCCCCAGTGATTTAATATCAATCACTTATTCCCTATCCTGTAAATTGGACAATCCTTTTAAAAATTTTGGCTACACCTTCCCAACTTTGATTTACGTTATGAAGGTCATGTGGCTGACACTGCTTTTGGTATCCTGTGGTGAGCGCTGTATTTGGGGAACCTCTTGCTGTCATAGGGTCAGCGTTATCAATTTGTATTCATGTTTATTCAAAAAACAGAGTATATCGCTATAAAATTGTATGGGATTTTTATCAATTTACTATCACTGTGTAGTCTCGGCCTTATTGGTAGTTGAGAGAAATTCCCAGGAACAAGCTCTGGACGAGTTCAGACAAGTTCTGAAAAACAAAAAAATAGTTTGCCACCCGTCTTGGAACTTTTTCCATGTTCTTTCCTCCCTATTCTGCTAGTCTGTGCTATTAAAACAAATGACATGAAAACATACAAGCTGCTTGCTGATAAGTTCTTTTGTTCTTCTGTAGTCTGCAAGGTCCCTGATCACACCGTGAGTCCTCGGACTACAGCCATTCACTGGCTGTCTTCCAAGTCTAGGATATCCTGTTCCTCCACTATGTCCTATGCTGCTCCATTTCCTTTAACGCTACTAAACTGATTCAGAGAAATGCAGGGCTACGTGTACAGTATAGCGAGCCTTCTAGTCTGCATATAAAAAGCCTGATAGGAATTCTAAAAAAAAAAATATAAAAAAATACAAGCACATTAAATGTTGATGTGACCATTTAAACATATCCTGTGAGATAAAAAATAAGTACAAGTACTTTAAATGTTAATGTGACTATTGAAACATATTCTGTGAATTGTGTGATCTTCCTTAAGAACTCTGCCTATTATAGTTCAAATTGTCACTTTTTATATTTTTTACTTTAGGCATCTCTTTGTACAGATGACATTTTCTTTTTTGTCATTCTGACCCAAGGAAACCAAAAGAAAAAGAAAACGACGTTAAAATAATCCTAGTCCTCCTGAGATGATGGCTTTGTACTGAGGAAGATCGTGGACGCTTTATGATGAAAATGATACACTTGCCACGTAAAGAATGGAAGCAGGAAATACTCAGCAACCTTTGTCCTTTACCCCATGGGGCCTCATTGCCCTTCCTGCTTGTCCTATTTGGCCTGTTTCCTGAATGTTACATTATTTGTGGATATTTTATAGCTGAAGAAAAGCTACATGTTACATGTCTTATCCCTTCTATATTTTATATCATAACCTATAATAAGGATAATGTCGCACTAAAATAAGGTGGAGATCCAAACAGAGGTGCTCCCACTAACAGACAACACCCAGTCTGAAAAAAGTGAATAATAAAAGAAATTGAAGTGGGGCACACTCTAAAAGCATAAGG
Source organism: Bufo bufo (assembly GCF_905171765.1). NCBI lineage: Eukaryota > Metazoa > Chordata > Amphibia > Anura > Bufonidae > Bufo > Bufo bufo. The sequence continues at coordinate 553,818,452 of NC_053392.1, forward strand.
ATCTTTATTAATACACAATTGGTAACAGTCAATAAAAGAATTATTCACAATATAATATCGGCATGTATAAGATAATGATAATAAATAAGGAGCGGCAGATAAAGTGTTAATAACAACAGTAAAATAGATGATGGGTTTAAAACACAATAAATGAAGGGTAAAATATATTAAATCAGATGGTATAATTCAATAAATATAGATCCCAATAATAGACATATAAACCATTTGAGGATAAGATATTATATTCGAATATCAGATGATAATCATATGGAATAATTCTCTGATCATGCTTGGTATGTTATTCCATATATGGTAAAAGTCCCAATGATAAATGTGATCCTCTCCTATGACCAGTCCTTTATGGCAACTAAAATAGTCAAAGTCCCGAGCATATGCAGCCTGTAGGATTTTGTTGGACAATAGTTTAGGCTGCTTATACGCACAGCGGCGTCCCGCTGTATTTCATATAGAAAGCGATCGCTAATGAGAGAACTGCAAGATCTTACCCGAGGGTCTTTGTATAATCCCCCCATCAGGAAGAGAGACATTGCAAGACGGAGGAAATCTGGAATCTGGATATAACTGTTTAACCAGCGGACCGCCGAGGTGATTGGAACGCTACTATACGACAGGCAACCAAACCGCGTGTAGCAAACTAACCTCACTGGCGCCAAATTTGAATCCGGACACCAGCCCTTGAGACCGGAGTCAGGAGAGACACTCCGAGTCGAGGGCCCATCATCCAGTATACAAAGACCCTCGGGTAAGATCTTGCAGTTCTCTCATTAGCGATCGCTTTCTATATGAAATACAGCGGGACGCCGCTGTGCGTATAAGCAGCCTAAACTATTGTCCAACAAAATCCTACAGGCTGCATATGCTCGGGACTTTGACTATTTAAGTTGCTATAAAGGACTGGTCATAGGAGAGGATCACATTTATCATTGGGACTTTTACCATATATGGAATAACATACCAAGCATGATCAGAGAATTAATCCATATGATTATCATCTGATATTCGAATATAATATCTTATCCTCAAATGGTTTATATGTCTATTATTGGGATCTATATTTATTGAATTATACCATCTGATTTAATATATTTTACCCTTCATTTATTGTGTTTTAAACCCATCATCTATTTTACTGTTGTTATTAACACTTTATCTGCCGCTCCTTATTTATTATCATTATCTTATACATGCCGATATTATATTGTGAATAATTCTTTTATTGACTGTTACCAATTGTGTATTAATAAAGATCCTTATGCTTTTAGAGTGTGCCCCACTTCAATTTCTTTTATATTATAACCTATTGAACTTATATAATTGACAGTGCCAAAGTTTTCTATGTAGGCTGATTGTCGCACCTGTCGGCAGGATCAACCCTTCTAAACCAGACACTCTGTTTTATGGGGTTGATCCTGATAATTGCGATGTTCCCAAGAAAGAAGACTATTATTCTTTATGCAAATGAGGCCTTCAGTGCACCAAGGGGCGGGACTTAGCACCACACAGGCTGTAACTCGATACATTTTATTTATTATATTAATAATATTTATACTTAAATATTAATCCAGTCACCAAACTAAAAAAATAAATATCTGAACTCAATTGTGCAGCTTTTTGATTCCCACAGTGGGTTCACTGATTAATCAGTTTGCAAGGAGGAATTTGTAAAGTAACCAAATTTGTAAAGATGCTCCTTAATAAGCTCCGGTGCTAGTGAATGTACCGGGAGATTGTCCAGCTACAGGATTTCCTTCTTGTCCTCTGGCAACCCTTGGTTCCTGAAGTCCTTGACAACTTTTGTTGTTTCCACACATTCCTTTGACAAGTAGAGTTTATTTGGAATTTTTTACCTTTAAAAATATGTAAGCCTTCCTAGAGATATGCCCCCAATGTCTGAGATGGTACACCCCTTTAAGAATACCAATGGACCCTTATTCAGTATATATTTTTGAATACATTTTTAATTATTGGATCTTTGTGTAAATTAATTGGTCATATGTACAGGGTGGGCCATTTATATGGATACACCTTAATAAAATGGGAATGGTTGGTGATATTAACTTCCTGTTTGTGGCACATTAGTATATGTGAGGGGGGAAACTTTTCAAGATGGGTGGTGACCATTTTGAAGTCGGCCATTTTGAATCCAACTTTTGTTTTTTCAATAGGAAGAGGGTCATGTGACACATCAAACTTATTGGGAATTTCACAAGAAAAACAATGGTGTGCTTGGTTTTAACGTAACTTTATTCTTTCATGAGTTATTTACAAGTTTCTGGCCACTTACAAAATGTGTTCAATGTGCTGCCCATTGTGTTGGATTGTCAATGCAACCCTCTTCTCCCACTCTTCACACACTGATAGCAACACCGCAGGAGAAATGCTAGCACAGGCTTCCAGTATCCGTAGTTTCAGGTGCTGCACATCTCGTATCTTCACAGCATAGACGATTGCCTTCAGATGATAGGAGATGTGCAGCACCTGAAACTACGGATACTGGAAGCCTGTGCTAGCATTTCTCCTGCGGTATTGCTATCAGTGTGTGAAGAGTGGGAGAAGAGGGTTGCATTGACAATCCAACACAATGGGCAGCACATTGAACACATTTTGTAAGTGGTCAGAAACTTGTAAATAACTCATGAAAGAATAAAGTTACATTAAAACCAAGCACACTATTGTTTTTCTTGTGAAATTCCCAATAAGTTTGATGTGTCAAATGACCCTCTTCCTATTGAAAAAACAAAAGTTGGATTCAAAATGGCCGACTTCAAAATGGCCGCATGGTCACCACCCATCTTGAAAAGTTTCCCCCCTCACATATACTAATGTGCCACAAACAGGAAGTTAATATCACCAACCATTCCCATTTTATTAAGGTGTATCCATATAAATGGCCCACCATGTACATTGACAGTTTGAATAATAAAATATTCCTTTATTAGATATTATTTTTGTATTAATTGCAACTGAGGATTTTTTTTGTTTTTGACTCTTCAAGTTAGTCTTGCAGAAACTTTACTATTGTCCAATTGTGTTACCTTTTTAAATGTAGAATTCATTCTCATTACATAAGGTTGTTTCCTGTTGTCTATATTTTCAATGTTTCACAATTTTTGATGATTGAAAGGTGCCGCTATATAAACAGCCTTCACTGTTGTACTGAATGTGCCCAGTGGTTAAATCTTAGATATTTACCGCGTGACAACAAATCTAAGCGGTGACATCACTCCCGAGAGAACATTGTCTCATTACTATAGGTAGTCCTGTACACTGAATGCTCATGAACAATGTTACAACTATGTAACAATGTACAAAGAGATTTCAACATAGACATATTGTGTCTGAGGTTATGAAAAGACAAATGTCCGACAAATGAACCTGTTATTACCAGTGAATAGGTGGTTATTAAACCAGAGGAAAGAAAAAACCATTGGTGAGTCGTCTACCAATTTATGGTTCAAAGAGAGAAAAGTCCTACCATAACATTTAGATTAATAGTGATAGAAGAGATAGACTATTCTATACTATGTGGTCTACAAGGTGGGAGAAAGGGAGGTGATGGCACCAATCTGATTTTGAACTTAGGTCTTAAGATTTTGAGGTTGATATGTTCCAGATCAGCAGTGCTGAAAATCAGTGGCATAACTAGCAATGACTGGGCCCCACAGCAAATTTCTGAACAGCCCCCCCAACGACTTCTTCGCAACCTCTGCAGCAGCTTTGTCCGGGCCCCAAAGCAGCCGCTTCCCCTGCTTCCTCTATAGCTAGGCCCCTGCTGAAAATCTTTATTGGTGGTATTAAGGAGGACCTGTCACCACTCCTGACATGTCTGTTTTAATAACTACTTGCATTCCCCATGTAATAACAATGCTGGAGCATCTATTCTTATGACTCTATGTTGTGCTATTCCTTTATTATTCCTTCTAGAAGTTATGAATGAATTACCAGCAGTTTGTAACGAGGGTCCAGATGGGTGTTACCGGTTAGGGGTGTGTCCCTGCACAGTCTGATATTATCAGTGCTGCCAGTGTCCGTGTTATTATCCAATCAGTACTGCCCATTGAGCTTGTGTATGGACTTCTGTCTATGGATTTGATCAGTCAGTTCAGAGACAGTGATTAGTGCTAATAAGATAAGAGCAGAAACAGGCATGTTTCTTTAAAGAGGTTTTCAGGGATCCTAATATTGATGACCTATCCTCTGAATAGGTCATCAATATCCAATCAGTGGGGGTCCAACACTTAACTCCCCCACCAATTACCTGTTCCTTGCAGCCTCCAGCACCAGAACTTCTGTCCAGTAGGAGCCGGAAGCCGAGCTCTGTTAAAAGTCTAGTGGCCATGCCGGGTTACTGCAACTCAGCTCCCATGCACTTGATTGGTAACCCAGCACAACCACTACACGTTGAACAGAGCTAATTCCAGCACTGGTAGCTGCAGGGAACAGCTGATTGTGCGCCTCTTAGGGTACCTTCACATGCGGCAGATTTTGTGGTAGAAAATCCTGCAACTGAAAGTCAGTTCCATTCACCTTAATGGAGCTTGCAGAAATCAATGTGCTTACCACCCATTAAAATGAATGGAACTGATTTTGGCGAATTTTCTGCTACAAAATCTGCCGCGTGTGAAAGCACCTTTAGGGTCCATTCACACGTCCGTTGTTTCTTTCCTGATCTGTTCCGTTTTTTGCGGAACAGATCTGGACCAGATCTGTACCCATTCATTTTCAATGGGTCCCGAAAAAAATCGGACAGCTCAATGTCAGATTTTTTTTCAGGACCCATTGAAAATGAATGGGTACAGATCTGTTCCGCAAGAAACGGAACAGATCAGGAAAGAAACAACGGACGTGTGAATAGACCCTTAGGCCCCTTTCACACGGGCAAGTTTTCCGTGCAGGTGCAATGCGTGAAGCGAACGCATTGCACCCGCACTGAATCCTGACCCATTTATTTCAATGGGGCTGTGTACATGAGCGATGTTTTTCAAGCATCACGCGAAAATGACAGCATGTTCTATATTCAGCGTTTTTCACGCAACCCAGGCCCCATAGAATAGAATGGGGCTGCGTGAAAATCGCATTGCATCCGCAAGCAAGTGCGGATGCAATGTGATTTTCACGGATGGTTGCTAAGGAGATGATAATAAATAGGGATGAGGTCCATTCACTTTATTATTTTCCATTATAACATGGTTATAATAGAAAATAATAGCATTCTTTAATACAGACGTCACCACGTGGGGAGCGCGATGACGTCAGCGCAGGTCCTTTTGCAGGTCCTGCATGAAGAAGAAAGCAGACGATAACGGCTGCGCGATCAAGTGGATGAGGTGAGTTTATTTTTATTTTTTTTAACCCCTCAATGGACATTTTAGTAAGTATTCTGTATTAAGAATGCTAATATTTTTACTTATAACCATGTTAGAAGGGAAAATAATAAAATATAAAGAACACCTAACCCAATCTCGAACTTCAGTGAAGAAGTCCGGGTTCGGGTCTGGGTACCACATTCAGTTTTTTATCACGTGCGTGTAAAACGCATTGCACCTGCGTGGAAAAAACTGAACAACGGAACGCAATCGCAGACAAAACTGACTGAAATTGCGCGCCTACTCGCGCGGGTTTGCCACAATGCACCCGCAACGCATCAGGACAAAATCCGTGACGCCCGTGTGCAAGGGGCCTTAGGGGACCTTTGAAACAGAAAATCTGCCCAGTCTTCCATGTAGTTTTCGGTGTATTTTCGCACCTAAACGACATGTGTTTGTGGTGCGAACTTGATGTGTTTTTGCTGCAAATCTCACCCTTGCATTGAAAAGGGTCAAATTTGCACAAACAATTGACAGCAGGTCAATTTCCACACAGAAGAAGACATAAAGTGTACAAACCGGATTCCAAAAAAGTTGGGACACTATACAAATCGTGAATAAAAACCGAATGCAATGATGTGGAAGTGCCAACTTCTAATATTTTATTCAGAATAGAACATTGTCTAATACAGGCCTCTAACTGTTCAATCGTCTTGGGCCTTCTTTGTTGCACCTTCCTCTTTATGATGCGCCAAATGTTCTCTATAGGTGAAAGATCTGGACTGCAGACTGGCCATTTCAGTACCCGGATCCTTCTCCTACGCAGGAGATGTTGTGATTGATGCAGAATGTGGTCTGGCATTATCTTGTTGAAAAATGCAGGGTCTTCCCTGAAAGAGATGACGTCTGGATGGGAGCATATGTTGTTCTAGAACCTGAATATACACTGCTCAAAAAAATAAAGGGAACACAAAAATAACACATCCTGGATCTGAATTAATTAAATATTCTTCTGAAATACTTTGTTCTTTACATAGTTGAATGTGCTGACAACAAAATCACACAAAAATGTAAAAATGGAAATCAAACCTTTTTAACCCATGGAGTCACACTCAAAATTAAAGTGGAAAAACACACTACAAGCTGATCCAACTTTGATGTAATGTCCTTAAAACAAGTCAAAATGAGGCTCAGTAGTGTGTGTGGCCTCCACGTGCCTGTATGACCTCCCTACAACGCCTGTGCATGCTCCTGATGAGGTGGCGGACGGTCTCCTGAGGGATCTCCTCCCAGACCTGGACTAAAGCATCTGCCAACTCCTGGACAGTCTGTGGTGCAACGTGACGTTGGTGGATAGAGCGAGACATGATGTCACAGATGTGCTCAATTGGATTCAGGTCTGGGGAACGGGCGGGCCAGTCCATAGCATCAATGCCTTCATCTTGCAGGAACTGCTGACACACTCCAGCCACATGAGGTCTAGCATTGTCTTGCATTAGGAGGAACCCGGGGCCAACCGCACCAGCATATGGTCTCACAAGGGGTCTGAGGATCTCATCTCGGTACCTAATGGCAGTCAGGCTACCTCTGGCGAGCACATGGAGGGCTGTGCGGCCCTCCAAAGAAATGCCACCCCACACCATTACTGACCCAATGCCAAACCGGTCATGCTGGAGGATGTTGCAGGCAGCAGAACGGTCTCCAGACTCTGTCACATCTGTCACATGTGCTCAATGTGAACCTGCTTTCATCTGTGAAGAGCACAGGGCGCCAGTGGCGAATTTGCCAATCTTGGTGTTCTCTGGCAAATGCCAAACATCCTGCACGGTGTTGGGCTGTAAGCCCAACCCCCACCTGTGGACGTCGGGCCCTCATATCACCCTCATGGAGTCTGTTTCTGACCGTTTGAGCAGACACATGCACATTTGTGGCCTGCTAGAGGTCATTTTGCAGGGCTCTGGCAGTGCTCCTCCTGTTCCTCCTTGCACAAAGGCGGAGGTAGCGGTGCTGCTGCTGGGTTGTTGCCCTCCTACGGCCTCCTCCACGTCTCCTGATGTACTGGCCTGTCTCCTGGTAGCGCCTCCATGCTCTGGACACTACGCTGACAGACACAGCAAACCTTCTTGCCACAGCTCGCATTGATGTGCCATCCTGGATAAGCTGCACTACCTGAGCCACTTGTGTGGGTTGTAGACTCCGTCTCATGCTATCACTAGAGTGAAAGCACCGCCAGCATTCAAAAGTGATCAAAACATCAGCCAGGAAGCATAGGAACTGAGAAGTGGTCTGTGGTCACCACCTGCAGAACCACTCCTTTATTGGGGGTGTCTTGCTAATTGCCTATAATTTCCACCTGTTGTCTATCCCATTTTCACAACAGCATGTGAAATTGATTGTCACTCAGTGTTGCTTCCTAAGTGGACAGTTTGATTTCACAGAAGTGGGATTGACTTGGAGTTACATTGTGTTGTTTAAGTGTTCCCTTTATTTTTTTGAGCAGTGTATTTTTCTGCATTGATGGTGCCTTTCCAGACATGCAAGCTGCCCATGCCACACGCACTCATGCAACCCCATACCATCAGAGATGCAGGCTTCTGAACTGAGCGTTGATAACAACTTGGGTTGTCCTTGTCCTCTTTGGTCCGGATGACATGGCGTCCCAGATTTCCAAAAAGAACTTTGAATCGTGACTCGTCTGACCACAGAACAGTCTTCCATTTTGCCACACTCCATTTTCAATGATCCCTGGCCTCCCAGTGGAGGGGGGCTCTTTGGTTCTAGGGCTATAAAGACAAAACTAGTGTGGCCAGGATTGGCTGGATTTAAAGAGGACCTCTCACCCAGTCTAACATGATTTGATGTTGTGCCATTCCCCTCTAATATTCCTGCTAGAAGTTAGAAATTACTAGTGGTTTGCAGTGAAGGCCCAGAAGTGTGTTACCAGTTGGGGGTATCTCTGCACAGTCTGACACTGGCAACCCTCACTGGATAGGGACACACCACCAACTGGTAGCACCCATCTGGACCTTCAATGAAAACTGATAATAATTCATAACTTCTATACCTAATAATAGAGGAATGGCAGTCATTAGAATAGATGCTCCAGAATTGTTATTACATGGGGAATGCAAGTAGTTACTAAAGCATGTCACAAGAGGTTACAAGTCCTTTTGTAATTGCATGTAATTAAAAATTTAGTATAGCCAGTGAGTTATTCAGTCATGTTTGGAATTCAGGGGGTCTACTTTATAGCGTCCTCCTACCCATAAGAAACGTGATTAAATTGTCCATTTCTTTCTGACTGGCCTCAGTACAGAACTAATAGCATTGTTAGTAAATGATTATATATGTGACGCCGGAGGTAACGTGATGACTGTAGGATGTGAGTCACGTGAAGTCTCCACAGTATACACCGTGTTCTGCATCTGTACTCACCACGTACTCATTATGTGACCCGGAGAATCACATGGAAGACAATGAGAGGTTTGTGGTCAGGAATCTTATATCCTGGGACTAAAGGAGAATTATTCACTTCGCACAATGTTTTGATAGAGCATAAATCATGAACCTGTTTATTTGTGTGTATCCCTCATGGTGGCACATGCCATGTCCCAGGAACGCTAATGACTGTTATCCTGTCACTGCACTTGTGTTATGAGGGTTCTGGTGAGGTCAATGATCAGGCATAGCATTAATCCACATGTTTAGCACCCGCTCAGTCCACCAAAAGAGCCCTGACCTGGAGTCCACAAGACCTCCAAAGATGTCCTGTGGTTTCTGCCGCTAAGATCTTAGAGCAGATCCTTGAAAGGGAATGTGTGATCAGAAAATGACATATCGTTTAATCAAGTTTTTTTAAGTTAAACACATTTTTAAAGAAGTTTTGATGATGTTATTTTTTATTTTCCATGTCAATATCTATATTTAAACAAAAACCATAAAATCCTGCAGTTTTCGCACTGGCCACTAAGCCTAATAATAGGACCCACTTCTTGGTTTGTACAGATGACATTACTGCAGTCATCTGCTTATCATTACAGGCAGGATCGGAATGACAGATATCACCTCTGTGTTTAGATAACACATGATCCACAATAGGTGATGAACAAACCTTATCAGCTCCCCCTTGATCTCTGCACCGGTCACAGACTGGGCAGTCTGACTGGTCTGGCGCCCCATATGCAGCAAGCTGTCATGCACTGTGTGCTCTAAAAACTTTATGCTCTGACACCTTTCTATCACAGCCAGTAATACATTTTTCAGAACTTTTTGCTACAGTAGTACTTCTGTGGGATCAGAGCAGAGGGGCTAGCCTTTGCTCCACATACACATCAGTGAGCCTTGGGTGCCCTTGGTGCTGTCGTTGGTTTACCGGTTCTCCTTTCTTGCAACACTTTTAGTAGGTACTAACCAGTGCATCCCAGGTACACGCCCCCCAAAACCTGCCGTTATGGAGAAACTCTGACCCAGTCACCACAATATGACCCTTGTCTCATAGCCTTATACTAGCTGCTTAACATATCCTCTTGAGAGGTGCAATTGTCCACGATAATCAATGCTATTCACTTCTGTCAGTGGTTTTAACGTTATGACCTATCTGTATATTTTTGGGGAGTATTTGGGGGAAAATATCACCAGTAATGGAGATCCTAGCCATATGGAGATTTTTGACCCAAATGATTTTTGCAGAAGAACCCTGCCAAGTGATATTGTCACAGTGTCCTATGGCATAGTCAGATACGACTGCACAAAAATGAAACCATGGGAAGCTATGGTTTGGCGGCCTACATTTAATTAAGTGCTCCACAGTAAAGCTCCGCCTCCTGGACACTTGAGAGAGCAGAACCTGAAATAATAATATTCAGGAGTAGGCTTGAGCGAATCGAGCTTCGGATCATAGATCCGAAATTGATTAGTTCAAAAACTTTGTAGTTAATGCTGTTTCTGTACAGCATTAAAATTTATGGGCTCCATGTAGGCAAACTTTGTGTCATCCGAAGTTGCGCGAGATTTCGTTGAATGACTACGGTATTCCTATCTGCGTATTTAAAAACATTTTAAAATAGGAATCCAAAATTGGGTTTGGTGGCGGCTGGTACCTCGCTACCAAATCCGACTTCGGGCTCCTATTTTAAAATGGTTTTAAATACACAGATAGGAATACCGTAGTAATTCACCAAAGTATCGCACAACTTCGGCCGAAACAAAGTTTGCCTACACGGAGCCTATGCTGTACGGAAACAGCATTAACCACAAAGTTTTTGAATGAATCAACTTCGGATCTATGATCCGAAGCTCGATTCACTCAAGCCTATTCAGAAGTATTCACAGCACTCCTGATGAGAAAAGCTCCACAAAATGTATGTCTGTATTCTTCCCCCTAGACCCTGCATAGTGCTGTCAGCAGTTTTGCATTGTCAAAGGTGCTGACAGACTCCCTTTAAGGCAGCACTAAAGAATAAACACAGACACAGATTCAGGTAAAATATTTTGACGAGGGACTTGGGATCAGCAACATCTTTATTAAACCAAATTTAAACAAGCAGGACGTGTACATACTTTTTTTAACGTAAAAAAAACCTCAAATCTAAAATTGGGGATTTTCCAACAGATCCCCCTCCCAGACAATCGCCTACTCCACCTCTAAGATTTACACCACTTAGAAAAAGCCTGGTCATTTATATGCAACTATGATTTGGTCATAAATCAGCTTATGAGATCCTTTAGGAGAGAACAGAGAAAGGCTAGAGACCTGAGCCATCAGACAAGCTCTGAGAGACTACACTGTGAATGACATTCTGCAGCCTGCTATATACTGTGATACAGAGAGGCTGCAGAAGCCAACATTTTTCATAAAACAATATTGCAAAAATGCTTTTCAGCCAAAAATACATGTAATTAAAAAAATGACCCCAAAGGTGCCCATGACTTTAAAGGGCATCTGTCAGCAGATTTGTCCCTATAACACTGACTGACCTCTTACATGTGCACTTGGCAGCTGAAGGCATCTGTGTTGGTCCCATGTTCATGTGTGCCCGCATTGCTGAGAAATATTATGTTTTAATATGTGCAAATGAGCCTCTAGGAGCAACAGGGGCGTTGCCATCTGAATACAGAATGCATAGTAAAACAGCGCTGGAGGGGTTAAAAAAAAAATAAAAAAAATTTAACTCACCTTAGTCCACTTGATCGCGTAGTCGGCATCTCCTTCTGTCTCCTTTGTTGAATAGGACCTGTGGTGAGCATTAAGTACAGTTACAGGACCTTTGATGACGTCACTCCGGTCATCACATGGTACGTCACATGATCTTTTACCATGGTGATGAATCATGAGATGGATCATGTGATGACCGGAGTGACATCACCACAGGTCCTTTACCCAGGTCCTGAAGAAAGGAGACAGAAGGAGAAGCCGGGCTCCGCGGTCAAGTGGATTAAGGTGAGTTAAATTTTTTATTTTTATTTTTTAACCCCTCCAGCGCTATTTTACTATGTATTCTGTATTCAGAATGCTATTATTTTCCCTTATAACCATGTTATAAGGGGAAATAATACAATCTACAATCTACACCGATCCCAAGCCCGAACTTCTGTGAAGAAGTTCGGGTTTGGGTACCAAACATGCGTGATTATTCTCACGCGAGTGCAAAACGCATTACAATGTTTTGCACTCGTGCGGAAAAATCGCGGGTGTTCCCGCAACGCACCCGCACATTTTCCCGCAACGCCCGTGTGAAAGAGGCCTTAGGTGTAACGGTAACACCCATGTTGCTCCTAGACGTTCATTTGCATACATTAAAATGTAAATTTTCTCAGCAATGCGGGCACATATGAACATGGGACCAACACAGATGCCTTCAGCTGCCAAGCGCACATGTAACAGAACAGCCAGTGTCATAGGTACAAATCTGCTGACAGATGCCCTTTAAAATAGCTAAGCATGCCCCCTAACCCACCCACTTTTTAAAACTGGAGTGGTGTAACTATGCAAAAAGTCACAAAATTTGGGGGCAAGTGACCCCAGAAAGTCATAAAAGCTCTATTTTGCAGCTTTTTGAAGACAGAATTCTGGAGTACAGGATGCGATAAATGTCATAGAGCAGGGATGGCCAACTTGTGGCTCTCCAGCTGTTGTAAAACTACAACTCCCACGATGCCTTGCTGTAGGCTGATAGCTGTAGGCAAACTGGACATGCTGCGAGTTGCAGTTTTGCAACAGCTGGAGGGCCACAGGTTGAGCATCCCTGTCCACGCTTCTCCTAAGGGCTCGTTCACACGAACGTATTTTGTGTTTCGTATACAGGCCGTTTTCTGCGTTCCACATACGGTCCGTATACGAAACCTTAGATTTTAATGGATCCGCAAAAGATGCGGACAGCACACAATTTTTGCTCCGTTCCGTGGCCCCGCAAAAATTATGAGTCCTGTCCTATTTTTCTCTGTTTTTCAGTAAGAATAGGCATTTCTATAATGGGCCTCCTGTTCCGTTCCGCAAATTGCGGAAGGCACACGGGCGGCATCTGTTTTTTGCGGATCCGCAATTTGCGGACCACAGAAAACGGCACGGTCGTGTGAACGAGTCCTAAGAAGCAGGCTACATATGTTATCACTTGTCCTGGAATGTGCTGCTCTCCACTCTCGTACATTTCTGCCGGTATTGTGAGCACGTTCCCAATCAGATATTACTGACGTAGTTCAAAGAAGTGACGTAAACTGTGCACTCACGAAAATCTAAATAGCGGCTGAGATGTGATGTCTTCCAGTGATTATATAACCGGGTTATTAACGCGACGTCCTGGCCTGCCCATTGTGAATCACACATGTTTCACTGATGACTTCATGTTATTGGAAACAGGTTGGGCCGGTCATCGTCTTGGGTCTTTGCTCGTGTTCAGAGGATCTGGAAATACCTGAACTGACAATTCGACAGATTACCCCGGGAGTGATTGGAACAAACCGTTTACGAGCGTGAGCTACGCTTTTCCTTGACAGAAGTAACGCAAGAAATGCCAAATAATTGAACTTCATGGAATGGGAAGAATAACAGCAGACGCCCAGTTACTGAAACAACAGATAGGAGAATTTTTCTTGGCTTTTGTCAGTACTTCTAAAGGTGCCAAAGTGTAAAAAAAAGTGGCTATTTCTTTCTTCAGACCAAGCCATAGATAGACAGATAAAGTAATCTCAGTGCAGCAGATGTTCTGATCAAAGTGAAAAATTGTCATTATTTTAGGGAAAGTTATAGGCCAAGATGGGTTGTCTCATCAGAGACATACACACATTGAAACCCTAGACAGCACATAATCCGTCTAGTCTGCCCTTATGTCCTTATTACTTTTCTCTTCATTTACTGTAGACTTTCCAACCACATCTGCTTGAAGTTTGCTCCTCTTTCAGTAAAATAACATTTTCTGGCATTGCTTCTGACCCCCCTCCCCCATTTTCAGATTGCACCGCTGTGTTCTTGTGTTCCCTTCCCTCTTGAACATTTAACATACAAGTGGGGTCATTTATCAAACTGGTGTACAGTAGAACTGGCTTAGTTGCCCATAGCAACCAATCAGATATCACCTTTCATTTTTGACAGCTCCTTTCGAAAAATAAAGGTGGAATCTGATTGGTTGCTAGGGGCAACTAAACCAGTTCTACTTTATACCAGTTTGATAAATGACCCCAAAGGTTTTGATCGATGTCACCCTTTTACTCAAGGCTACACAAAGTAAATTCTTTAGAGGGGTTGTTCACCCCGGTGGGTAATCATATTTACCTAATCCCTGCCACTGGGTTCTGGGTCTTCCCACCTTTACCCCCTTCCGGCATGCAGGTTTGTCCAATTCCGGTTTGACATCAGACCGCGTGACCACTGCAGCAAAAACACGTCACTGACACAGCTATTCATTGGCTGCAGCGGTCATGTGACACACACATCAAAATGGATGTTGACACAGGAAGAACCAGTGGGGGAGCGATGGAGGCAGAACTCAGCTGTGGGATTAGGTAAGTATGACTACCACTGCAGGTCCAGCCATGCTGTGAGGTCCAAGGAAGTCACTAGGGATGAAAAATTAGAAGTGTTCTCCAAGACTTTACTGCTGATATCCTGTGGATGGGTCATCAGTATCTGATCAGTGGGGGTCTGACACCCGGAGAGCTGTTTGAGGAGGCCCTCACAGTAGCGCCACAACCTTCTCGCAGCTTTCCCTAGGCCATGTGATGTCACATTTATTAGTCACATGCAGGGGCGTTGCTAGGGTCTCAAAAGATCCGGGGCCCAAGCACCAATGCATATTGCCTAATTCTCTTAGTTGAACAACCGCATCCCAACCCCCCCACCCCCCACCCCGCAAACACTGGCACTGAAGACATTTTACTGTACTTGCTATACAGAAGTACGTACCTCTCACATCCAGGGCCTCACAGGTGACGTCTCCTCTTATGTAGATCTTCTCTGTCATCATCTTCTCCATTCGGTCCGGACACTTCTCTCAGCCGCCAGAGTGTGACACACAGACATCTTAGCTTCCTTACTTTTCTGTACCCCCGAATACTATCCTGAAGAAAAATGAGTGCCCCCCATAGTAACAGTACTACTCATAGTCCCACCAATAGTAATTCCCTTCTAGAATACTTTCATTAGTAATACTGCCCCCTACTGGACCCAACAGTAAAAATGCTCCAAAAAAGAGCCCCCATTAGTAGAAAAGCCTTCCGGTATTAATAATACCCTCACAGAGCCCCCAGTAGAAATAAGCCCCCCTATTATTCCCCCAGTGGTAGTAAAGCTCTCTACAGACCCCTCAGTAGTAATAAGGCCCCCATAGTGCTCTTAGTAGAAATAATCCGGATCTATAAGTCCCTCCTATAGAGCCCCCAGTAGTAATAAGAACGCCTAATGTCCCCTGGATTTAAAATGCCCCCACAGTGCCCCCAGTATTTATATCGCCCCCTCTGTTATAATGCTCGCCCTGAAGCACCCCCAATATTTATAATTCCTCCTGCAGTGCCCCCTGTAGTTATATTCCTCCATCTAGTGTCCTCAGAAATTATAATTCCTCAGCACCTCTGCCATACAGTCCCATGTAAATAACACTATTTCCCTCCCTCCGCCATAGAGTCCCATATAAATACCATCACACCATCTCTCTAGCCCTCTCCAATATACAGTCCCATGTAAATAACATCCCTCTCTATCTACAGCCCCCTCCAAAATACAGTCCCATGTAAATAACATCACACCATCTCTCCTGCCCCTTCCAACATACAGTCCCATGTAAATAACATCACCCCCTCCCCAGCCGCCTTCAACATACAGTCCCATGTAAATAACATAACCTCCTCAATATTCAGTCCCATATAAATAACATCACTCCCTTCCCCAGACACCTTCAACATACAGTCCCATGTAAATTAAATCACCCCCTCCCCAGCCACCTCCAACATGCAGTCCCATGTAAATAACATTACCCCTTAACATTCAATCCCATGTAAATAATATCACTCCCTCCCACAGCTGCCTTCAACATGCAGTCCCATATAAATAACATTACCCCTCAACATACAGTCCCATGTAAATAACATCACCCTACCCCAGCCACTTCCAAATTTCAGTCCCATGTAATTAACCTCACTGTCCCATGTGAATAACTTCCCTCCCTTCAGCCCCAACATACAGTCCCAGTTAAAAAACTACAACTCCCAACATTGCTCTGCCTCTCACACTGAGTAATCCTCTCCTCATGTAGCAGACCTCACCTCAGCCTCTTCCCAGGGCTTCTCTTCACTGTTGAGCGGGTCCTTTACTGCACTGGTCACATGATGGTGACATCATCCCAGGTCCTTTTCAGCTACTGCATTTAGAACTAATCACATGACCTGTGAGGTCATCACAGGTACTTCAGCTCTTGCAGTGCATTAGATTCAATTGTATTGCTGTCCTGAGGATGGCAATACAGTTATATCTAACAGGCAGGACATTCGGGGCCTGGGACAAAACATCAGGGGCCCAGGCCCGAATGTTTTGACCTAGCAACGCCCCTGGTCACATGACCTTGGCGCAACTCAGCTCCATTGAAGTGCATGGGGCTGAGCTACGAAACCAAGCACAGTTGCTATCAAATGGACGGCACTATGCTTGGTGAGCAGAGAGAAGGCCGTGGCACCAGTGCAGTTTCTAGGTAAAATGTCTCTCAGGGCGAGTGTCAAAAAAAAGAGTAGTCATGAAATACAATTATCAATAATGTGCAAAACCAAAAAACTGTCATGTTAGCATTTAATAACTAACTAAAACCCAATCACAGCAGGTCTCAACTAGCACACCCAAGTAAATGTACAAAAACTAAGTAACATATACAACCAGATTCAAAGCATAGATGGCAAGGCGGATTACTGTATACTGTACATAAATGTATGGAGGTTACACCATGCCGGACAATATAACCTCTGTGCCATGCTGTACAATAAACAGTATAACCCCTACACAGTGTAGAGGTATACTGTATATTGTGTGGCACAGTGTAGAGGTATACTGTATATTGTCTGGTACAGTGTAGAGGTATACTGTATATTGTGTGGCACAGTGTAGAGGTATACTGTATATTGTGTGGCACAGTGTAGAGGTATACTGTATATTGTGTGGTACAGTGTAGAGGTATACTGTATATTGTGTGGTACAGTGTAGAGGTATACTGTATATTGTGTGGCACAGTGTAGAGGTATACTGTATATTGTGTGGCACAGTGTAGGCTATATGTGTATAACATAAACATACTCCACATGAAAACTTACAATTACTTGGCTTGGCCCTTGGGGATCTCGGACGCCACTTCAACACTTTGGCCGGGGGGCTCGGTGGAGCTGATGTTGTGCTTTATCCTAATGAGAAAAATTTCATAATAAGGATTTGGAGAAAGGGCAGAGGGATAGCAGAGCAGGGAGAGGCTGGTGCTGCTTCTAGGGGGTCATACCATGGGGGAGTAATAAAGTCCACCATAATGCCCCCCCCCCAGTAGAAATAATTATCCTTATAATGTGAAAAACATACCCCCTCGTAATGCCCCCAGTTGAGCTAATGTTCCCATAATGTGCCAATATAAAATACCCCTTCTCAGTGCCCCCGTAGATGACCCCATAGTGCTCCTCTCCCCCCTTCCCCATAGTACCCATCATAATGTGTCCCAGTATAAAATTCCCCTATACGGAGCCCCCCATATAAAATACCCCTTCTTTTTAGCCTCAGTAGATGCCCCTATAGTGCCACCCAATAATGTGCCAGTAATAAGTGCCCCAATAGATGCCCCCCAATCATGTGCCAGTAAGATGTGCCCCATAGATGCCCCCTAATCATATGCCAGTAAGATGTGCCCCCATAGATGCCCCCCAATCATGTGCCAATAATAAGAGCCCCCCCACCATCATGTGCCAGTAGCCAGAGTGCCCCCCTATCATGTGCCAGTAGCCCCCTTATGTGCCATTAGTCCCCCTTATGTGCCAGCAGCCCCCTTATGTGCCAGTAGCCCCCCTATCATGTGCCAGTAGCACCCCTATCATGTGCCAGTAGCCCCCGTAATGTGCCAGCAGCCCCCCTTATGTGCCAGTAGCCCCCCTTATATGCCAGTAGTCCCCCTTATGTGCCAGTATCATAGTGCCATCTCCCCCCCAATGTGCCAGTATCAAGTGCCTCTCTCCTTACCACCCACCCCTCCATGTGCCAGTATCATAGTGCCATCTCCCCCCAATGTGCCAGTATCATAGTGCCAAACCCCCTCCATGTGCCAGTATCAAGTGCCTCTCTCCTCCCCCCATGTGCCAGTATCATAGTGCCATCTCCCCCCCAATGTGCCAGTATCATAGTGCCATCTCCTCCCATGTGCCAGTATCATAGTGCCTCTCTCCTTCCCACCCCCACATGTGCCAGTATCAGTGCCACCCCCCCCCCCCCAATGTGCCAGTATCAAGTGCCTCTCTCCTTTCCACCCCTCCATGTGCCAGTATCATAGTGCCACCCCCCCAATGTGCCAGTATCAAGTGCCTCTCTCCTTCCCCCCCCATGTGCCAGTATCATAGTGCCATCTCCCCCCCCCCCCAATGTGCCAGTATCAAGTACCTCCCGCTCCCCCCATGTGGCAGTAACAGTCCGGTATTTAAAAAAAAAACCTTATACTTACCTCCATGTCAGCGATGCAGCCTCTTCCGGCCTGTGTCCCGCGCTGTATGTCCATATATGGAGTCAGTGCTTGTGTTTTTCAGAAAAGTTTCTGCTGGGACTCAAACTGACGACCTTCTGTATCAGAGGCAAGGCACTTACCCACACAGCTATAAGAGCTGCATAGTCAGTGACTGAAAAAATATGAGACTTCTACTGTAGACTCATTGATAGCTTTGATAGCCAGTGTACATCCATACACATGACAGCTGCCCCAGGACACTCAGCTCTACTATATCTCTTTATATGATAGCTGCCCCAGCACACCCAGCTCTGCTATATCTATACACATAACAGCAGCCGTAGCACACCCAGCTCTGCTACATCTATATACATAACAGCTGCCCCAGCACACCCAGCACTGCTACATCTAGACACATAACAGCTTCCCCAGCACACTCAGCACTGCTATATCTCTATATATCTATCTACTGTATAGTAATACTTAGAGATATATAGAGCTGAGTGTGCAGGGGCAGCTGTCATGTATATAGATATATAGCAGAGCTGAGTGTGCTGGAGCAGCTGTCATATATATACAGTATATATATATATATATATATATAGTAGAGCTGAGTGTGCTGGGCAGCTGTCATGTGTATAGATGTAGCAGAGCTGAGTGTGCTGGGCAGCTATCATATAAAGAGATATAGCAGAGCTGAGTGTGCTGGGCAGCTGTCATGTGTATAGATGTAGCAGAGCGGAGTGTGCTGGGCAGCTATCATATATAGAGATATAGCAGAGCTGAGTGAGCTGGGGCAGCTGTCATATATATATAGTAGAGCTGAATGTGCTGGGCAGCTGTCATGTGTATAGATGTAGCAGAGCTGGGTGTGCTGGGGCAGCTATCATATATATAGAGATATAGCAGCTGTCATGTGTATGGATGTACACTGGCTATCAAAGCTATCAACGAGTCTACAGTAGAAGTCTCATATTTTTTCAGTCAGTGGCTAAGCAGCTTTTATAGCTGTGTGGGTAAGTGCCTTGCTTCTGATACAGAAGGTCGTGGGTTTGAATCCCAACAGACACCTCTCACTCTCCTGCTCAGGCAAGGCACACAACGATACAGATGACTATCATTTCGTAAATGAGGTCGGGAGAATCCGGCGCCCCCCTTCTGACAGCGCCCCGAGCGGCCACCTGGCCCGCCCGGTCCAAGAAACGGCCCTGCGTGGCACTACTGTGAGCTCCAGAGCCTTCTCAAACAGCTGATCGGCTGGGGTCCCAGGTGTCGGACCCTTACCGATTAGATACCGATAACCTGTCCTGAGGATAGATCATCAGCAGTCTGTAGTAGTAAATGCTTTTAAAATGCAGCCACTGGTGTGATCAACTGATCACCTCCGGTCCATCTTCCAGCATCCCCGGAAAAATATCAGCTTTTTTTACAGAGAAGCTGTAGCAAGTATTAGAGTACCACCATACTTAATGAGTACGCAGTGGATTTCATGGAGTGGAAAAACATAGCCGATAATCCACAGAAGCAAAATTTACACCAAATACTGCAGATTTTGATGCAGTTTTCTATGTGGATTTGCTGCGGATTTCACCCTCAGTACTAAAAAGGATGAAATCTACAGCAGATATCCACAAATTGTGATAGATTTCTCCATGGACACTCTCTGTGTTTTTTGAATCTCATCCACTTCACTGCTATTCTATATGCTGCCGATTTTCCACATGCGATTCTGCTGCAGAAAATCCACAGCATTTATGTGTGTCCGGACCCACATAGCGACCATTCAGATGAATGGTTAATGTGTAATACGAGGACGGCTTGAGTCTGCCAGAATAAATGTCCCTTGTTCAGAGAGTCTCCACATTCTAGCTTATAGAGGAGATCTGAAGTGGGGGACCCCACTTTATGATGTCCATGAGCATTAATAGGACTTACCGACAGGGGTTGTCTTTATGAGATGAGTAAGTGACAACCATATTAAGACTGAAGGCTCATTTTTAGATATCTGTGTGTCTATACCCAGTGTATGATGGTTACGATTTCTCCTTAAGGAGAGCGCCTAGTAGATGTAAAGAGACTTACAGGCTAGGCAATACTCCTCTGGAAAAACATATGCAAATTAGCTTTCTTTCTAAAAAGAAAAGGAAGCTCTGTCGCTTATGCCATCAAATGTAAGCTAGCTATCCTATAAGTCAATGTTTGGCCTTTTAAACAGGCCTTAAAGCATAACGTACATGATAGCTAAGCCAGTACCTCTTCTGCAGACAGCTGTTTCAGTGTGATTACCCCTCATTGGTGCACAGCAGAAAGAACTGGCTTAACTGGGTGAGGGGCATAGGTCAGGATTTAGGAATACTATTTCTGCTTACAGAGAGTGCCTAATACGGTGTACGGACTCTTATAGGCCAGACAATGCTCATCTTGATTCTGGAAAAAAGGTATGCAAGTGAGCCCTCTTTCCAAAAAGAAAAGGAAGCTAAGCCTCTGATTCCACCAGATGTAAGGTAGTTATTCTATAAGTTGAAGTTATGCTTCAAGGCCTGTTTAAAAGGCTGAGCATTGAATTCTAGGAAAGCTACCTTTCATCTGGTGACATCAGAGGTACAGCTTACTTTTCTTTTTGGAAAGAGAGCTAGTTTGCATATCTTCATACCCATTGTAAAGCCTCGTTTAGACTGCCCAACTGTCAGGAAGATTATCGGGAACGAACATTCCTACAACGCTCGTTCCTGATAATCTGCTCATCTAAAGGTGCCACAGATCACCAGATAAACAAGTGAAATACTCGTTCATTGGGTGAAACAATGATTTTCTGGGTAGCAGATTGTTCTGTGTGAACAGTGATCTGCTACCCAGAAACAATGCAGCTGTATGAGGACGAGCAATCGCATTAGCCATCGCCTGTCCTCTAACTGTGGAGGAGATCACTGCATGTAAATGCAGCGCTTCACCCCCACTTTACGAGCAGCTGACTGTCCGTATATTTTCCCCAATGTCCGTTCCGTTTTTTTTATGGCCCGTATTCAGAACCATTCACTTCAATAGAACATGTCCTATTATTGACTGATTAGGGGCCGGCCTTTCCGTTCTGCAAAATCCGGAATGCACACGGCTGGTATCCGTGATTTGCAGACTGCAAGAAACATACAGTCGTGTAAATGTACCCTTAACCCCTTAAGGACTTAGGACGTACCGGCATGCCATGATTGCCGAGTCCTTAAGGACCCAGGGCGTACCGGTACGTCCTAACTTTAAAATTACATTGCGGCGCGGCGGGGGTTAATCGGAACAGGATGTCCACTGAAATCATTCAGCGGGCATCCTGTCACAACGCCGGGGGGGTCATGTGACCCCCCCGCATCGGCGATCGCCGCAAACCGCAGGTCAATTCAAACCTACGGTTTGCGGTTTTACCTTATCCGGCGGGGGCGATGCCATCGGGTCCCTATGCGGCTGTAGGGGGGACCCGATAGCATGGAAGGCAGCGCGATGCCTTCCGGTGACGAGCCTGTGAGATCCAGCCCCCTGGATCTCACAGGCCGGAAGCTGTATGAGTAATACACACAGTATTACTCATACAGCCAATGCATTCCAATACAGAAGTATTTGAATGCATTGTAAAAGGGATTAGACCCCCAAATGTTGAAGTCCCAAAGTGGGACAAAAAATAAAGAAAAAATAAAGTTGAAAAAATAAAGTTTTCCCGCCAAAAATTTTTAAGTTTCAAGTAAAAATAAACAAAAACGTCATTTTCCCCAAATAAAGTTTAAAAAAATTGGTAAAAAATAGGGGGAAAAAAACATATTAGGTATCACCATGTCCGTATCGACCGACTCTATAAACATATCACATGACCTAACCCCTCAGATGAACACCGTAAAAAATAAAAAATTAAAACTGCTAAATAAACCATTTTTTTGTCACCTTACATCACAAAAAGTACAACAGCAAGCGATCAAAAAGGCTTTTGCCCACCAAAATAGTACCAATCTAACCGTCACCTCATCCCGCAAAAAATGAGCCCCTAACTGAGACAATCGCCCAAAAATTTAAAAAACTATGGCTCAGAATTGTCATGGCTGAGGATGGGGAAAACCCTCAGCTGTGCGATGCCAGAAGATGTTTAGTCGCTGCTCGGCCAGGACGACAGAATTAAGGAGCAGGTCACCTCCTATCGCGTCCCTAATACTGACCCTGACTCCTAACCGTATGAGCAGACCCTGATGGTAGGAGGGCTCATACTCCGGAACCTTGGGGTCCCTACTAGCCCTCAGGGTGGCCCTGAACTAGGAGCAGGGTAAGACGACCTGTTCCTCCTAGGCACGGACGAACAGGAGTCTCACTGGCCAAGCTGCAAGGAGAAGGGGAACATAAACAGACATATGGATATGACAGGTGAACAAAGCAGTTCCACACTAACCTGCCACAGCATTGCTGACTGGAACCTGTGCTCAAATACGCTGTCCACACAAACACTAAGGAGACAGCACACACATCAAAACACACAGGTAACCAGGACATCCATAGCTGCAATAAATATCAAGAGCATAAAAACATCAACTTAACATCAGACATTCATTTTATGACCGCAAGGGTGGCCCTTACTGGAAAGATGGTAAATGAACCAGGAGGATGACTCCAGCAAAGCACATGGCTGAAGTACCCCCTCAGCAACTGCCTTCCAGCAGGAAGCTAAATAGCCCAAGCGGCCACACCCACACACAGACTAGGAAAGGGGTTAACCCTTCCATCACCAAACAAGGGAAGCGTCACTTAAAGGGGAAGTGTACACACCACAAACTCCCTCATACCAAACATAGAAAGTGCACACTAAAACCACACGTTGCCAGAGGCAACCGCATGCCGTGACAGCGAGCGCCTAGCAACCGCTCAGGCCACTCCACTGCCAACAACCTTATGTTGCCAACGGCAACCACACGTGAGGCAAGATACAGAGCCCACACCTGTGGTTGAGAACATACAACAAACCGCTGACAACAGCATGCGAAACAAGGAGTCACGACCACAACCATGGTCGTGACAATAATATGGAAACACTAAAACATCATTTTTTTTGTTTTAAAAAAGCTGTTATTGTGTAAAACTTACATAAATAAAGAAAAGTATACATATTAGGTATCGCCGCGTCTGTATCGACCGGCTCTATAAAAATATCACATGACCTAACCCCTCAGATGAACACCGTAAAAAGTGTAATATAGAGCAACCAAAAATCATATGTACCCTAAACTAGTACCAGCAATACTGCCACTCTATCCCGTAGTTTCTAAAATGGGGTAACTTTTTTGGAGTTTCTACTCTAGGGTTGCATCAGGGAGGCTTCAAATGGGACATGGTGTCAAAAAGAACTGACTAGCAAAATCTGCCTTCCAAAAACCGTATGGCATTCCTTTCCTTCTGCGCCCTGCCGTGTGCCCGTACAGCAGTTTATGACCACATATGGGGTGTTTCTGTAGACTACAGAATCAGGGCCATAAATATTGAGTTTGGTTTGGCTGTTAACCCTTGCTTTGTTACTGGGAAAAATGGATTAAAATGGAAAATTTGCCCAAAAAATTGAAATTCTGAAATTTCATCTCCATTTGCCAATAACTCTTGTGGAACACCTAAAGGGTTAACGACGTTTGTAAAATCTGTTTTGAATACATTGAGGGGTGTAGTTTCTTAGATGGGGTCACTTTTATGGAGTTTCTACTCTAGGGGTGCATCAGGGGGGCTTCAAATGGGACATGGTGTCAAAAAAAACAGTCCAGCAAAATCTGCCTTCCAAAAACCGTATGCCATTCCTTTCCTTCTGCTCCCTGCCGTGTGCCCGTACAGCAGTTTACGACCACATATGGGGTGTTTCTGTAAACTACAGAATCAGGGCCATAAATATTGAGTTTGGTTTGGCTGTTAACCCTTGCTTTGTAACTGGAAAAAAATTATTAAAATGGAAAATCTGCCAAAAAAGTGAAATTTTGAAATTGTATCTCTATTTTCCATTAACTCTTGTGGAACACCTAATGGGTTAACGACGTTTGTAAAATCAGTTTTGAATACCTTGAGGGGTGTAGTTTCTTAGATGGGGTCACTTTTATGGAGTTTATACTCTAGGGGTGCATCAGGGGGTCTTCAAATGGGACATGGTGTCAAAAAAAACAGTCCAGCAAAACCTGCCAAAAACTGTATGGCATTCCTTTCCTTCTGCGCCCTGCCGTGTGCCCGTACAGCGGTTTACGACCACATATGGGGTGTTTCTGTAAACTACAGAATTAGGACCATAAATATTGAGTTTGATTTGGCTGTTAACCCTTGCTTTGTAACTGGAAAAAAATTATTAAAATGGAAAATCTGGGGGCGTGGCCAAGCTGCAGAGGGAGATGGACGCATAAACCAGAGCTCCCGCTCCTACACTGCGACTACCACAGCTAAAGCCCTTCAAAGAGCTTCTTCCCAAGAACTAAAACGTCTGCCAGACACTGGTAAAGATCCCCATGATGACTAGGGGTAAAAGAGCGTCGAAAGCGCAAGGAAAGCTGGAATTTTTCTTCAGCAAAGACCGGAGCAAAGATGGCGCCGACGAAGATACCGCCTCAGCAGCCCCGAACACAAGCAGCAACGGTGGGGTCAAGCCATTACCTCCAAGACTTACGGAGGAGAGGGATGAGAATCGGAGCTCCGATACCGCAGCGGCATCCACGACATCGACTTCTCCCTCCCCCTCTCAGGTTAGTCGGCCTAGTTCGGGCGCGGGATCCCCGCTCACTGGAAACGCCTCACAGGCCTCACCGCCGGTTAGCCCAGAGAAACGAAGGCCAAGGGGTCAAGATTCCGGGCAGCTAAGTCACGGCACATCGACTACACTGGAGGAGACGGACTCTCCTCACACAGTGGAGACTTTACAAGCCTTCCCCACAAACGACTTACCTGCCTCCAGCAGCCTAATGAAGCAAATGCTGCTAGCATTTAATAGTTCCATGACTGCACACATGTCGAACTTAATTACACCACTGCAAGCCACAGTCACAGATTTAGGCAATAGAACGCTGCATGTGGAAGAGAAAATGGGAGAGTTTGCCACCTCACATAACAATCTGATCGACGAGCATGAGGCACTGGCGGATGAGGTTTCGTACCTGAAGGCTAAGGTTGCGGACCTTGAGGACAGATCCCGCAGAAACAACCTTAAATTTCGCGGGATTTCTGAAAATGTCACCTCAGCGGATCTGTCCGAATATATAAAGTGCCTTTTGAAAGAGCTTATACCTACCTGTTCAGACAGGGACTTGATTATTGATAGGGCACATAGGGTTGCTAAGCCTAAACACCTTCCAGAAGGTTCCCCCAGGGACGTGCTGGCTAGGATTCATTTTTATCATATAAAAGAAAATGCACTGGCAAATGCTAGAAAGAGAATCTGCTTGCCGGATCCCTACCAGTCTGTTCAGCTATACGCGGACTTATCTGCGGCTACTTTGCAGCTCCGTCGCACATTTTTCCCCATAACATCAGCTCTACGGGCTCACTCCATAATATACCGTTGGGGATTCCCAGTCAAGCTACTAATCCGGAAAGACGACTCGGTGATGGTGGTCAAATCCGTGGAGGAAGGGAAGAAATTGCTATCTACATGGAACATCCAGACGGATCCTTCTCACGAGTTGCCGCCCAGAAACAGGATCCCAACAGATGAAGAATGGCAGTTGGTGGAAAGCAGGCGCAAGAAGAAAAACCGCTGAAGGACTTGCTGATACACCGCTTCTGAAGATGTAGGAGTGGATGAGTATCCATTTCCCCGTTTTGGCTGACTATGTTTTCCCCCAACATACTTGAGAGGCAATCTCACCTGCCTCTTACCTATCAGCCGGATCGCTCGAGTTTAAGGGTGACTCCGATGCGGATAGCCTTGTTAATATTATGTTTAGTGTTTTTCTTTTCCTCTTCCTTTTCTTTTTCTTCCCCAGGGTTTCCATGCTTGAGTAATGATATGCCAGTGGATGCTAGATGTCTCGCTTTTGGCGGTATGAGAGGAGGTTCCTCTATCCTGAAAAATATGTATAAGGTCTTAATAATGCAATGCGTTTGTTACAATGGTACTTAAACTAGGTTCCCTTAATGTTAGAGGCCTAAATAGCCCATTTAAGCGCCGTATGCTATGGAAAGAGGCCCTTGATCTTAAATGCGACATTTTTTGCGCACAGGAGACGCACATTCTAGAAAAAGACGCTCACAGGCTTAAACACAACAGCTTCCCAGTGATCTTACAAGCACACGATACAAAAAAGAAGAGGGGGGTCCTCCTAGCATTTAAAAATACGGTGGCTCATTCAGAAGTCTCCACCTCCTTAGATCAAAGGGGTAGATACATCATTCATATATGCTACCTAAATAACGTACTATATACAGTGGTAGGCCTATATGCCCCAAACAAGAAGCAGCATAGATTCATACAAAATTTTTTTAACAAAGTAAATTCCATACAGAAAGGTAGAGTCATCATATGCGGGGACTTCAACACTGTTCCTGACCTTTCCCTTGACACCACTTCCTCTTCCAGAAGTGACCCTGCTAGCCTCGCTCAATTAATGACAAACAACTCCCTATATGATATTTGGCGGATTTTACATGCCTCAGAAAGGGACTATACCTATTTCTCGCCCTCCCACCACTCCTATTCACGCATAGACCTGATACTGGTAGATGGTAGATCCATTGGTCAAATACAAAAGGCAAACATCGGGTTAATAACGTGGTCTCATCACGCAACAACCACTGTGGAAATAAAGGAACAGTTCCAACATCCCCATAGTCAGCTCTGGAGAGCGAACGATTTTATTCTTTCTCACTCCCAATATACAAAGGAGATTACTAAAGAACTAGAAGAGTATTTCCTCTTTAATTCTGCCTCGGTGGCGGACCCCTCAATGGTTTGGCTCGCGCACAAAGCGTATATAAGAGGAGTCCTGATAAAACTAGGCCACATTGATAAAAAACAGAGGGAAAAAACCCAGAGGGATTTACTGTCCCAAATAGAACAGTTAGGAAAAACTAATAAAGCTGCCCCAAACGTGAATACATCACATACCCTGAGGTCTCTCCGATTGAAACTAAGGGAACTCCTTTTACATTCTTACGAACATGCCCTGAAGAAAACTAAAGCTAGATATTACTCCCAAGCTAATAAGGCAGGCAGATTACTGGCAAACAGAATAAAAGCAAGAGCCTCTAAATCCCGTATAGCCTTTTTATGGAACTCTGCCAAATCCCAAAAAATATATGACCCTAAACACATTGCCAATCGATTTAGGGAATTCTATTCTCACCTATATAATCTGGAACAGGACCCCCTCATCACCCCTCCTTCTTCCTCGGATATAGATAAATTTTTGGATGCGCTGTCCCTTCCCACTATTGACACAGAAAGTAAAAAATCTCTCACTTCTCCCATAACAGCAGAAGAAATCCTCTGTATAATCCGCCACCTCCCGAGCCACAAAAGTCCAGGTCCTGACGGCCTATCTAATATGTACTATAAACTGTATGCCCCAACATTAGCTCCCCACCTCCAAGCCTCCCTGTCTCGTGCCGCATTGGATGGAAGGATGCCAAGGGAGATGTTAGAAGCTATCATAGTGACCCTACCAAAACCGGGGAAAGAACCAGATACTCCACAAAATTTTCGCCCAATATCACTCTTAAACGTGGATCTCAAAATATATGCGAAATTGATAGCGAATAGACTAGCCCCTATTATTCCGACCTTAATTAATCCAGACCAAGTAGGCTTTGTACAAAGGAGACAAATTACGGACAACTCAAGGAGAGTCCTTAACTTAATTGATTACGCAAATAGAACTGCTAAACCAGCACTCTTCATCACCCTGGACGCTGAGAAGGCATTCGACCGGGTCAATTGGTCGTTTGTCTTCTCGGTGCTAGAGAAAATGGGTTTCCCACACCAGATGATGAGAGCAATAGGGGCGTTATATAAAGACCCCTCGGCAAGGGTATTAGCTAATGGCACTCTATCAGATTCCTTTGCTCTGTCTAACGGCACGAGACAGGGATGTCCTCTCTCCCCAATTATTTTTATTTTATCCATAGAGCCTTTAGCCCAGGCGATAAGGAGGTCCCCAGAGATAACGGGCATTCAAATAGGCGATAGACAACACCGCATATCTTTGTATGCAGACGACATTATACTGACACTCACCAACCCTGATAAATCACTATCATCGGCGATGAAGATAATACGCGAGTTTGGTGCCCTGTCTTATTATAAAGTCAATGAGACTAAGTCACAGGTCCTCCCGCTGGGATTACCTTCAGACGAACTAACTCACCTGCAGAGAAAGTTTCCCCTAGATTGGAGAGCGGATGACATCTCATACTTAGGAATCCGTCTTTGCTCCACCCCTCATAATCTTTTTAAAGCTAACTTTTCCCAGTTAATACCAACACTTCAATCGGAACTTAACAATATAGCAAAAACGGAGATATCATGGATAGGACGAATTGCTGCGTTCCAACAGCATATTCTCCCAAAAATGCTATATCTGTTTCGGACCATCCCCATCCCCATTCCAAACTCCTTTTTTAAGCTATCCAATAAAATGCTAAATAGGTTCATATGGCAGAAGGGTCCACCAAGAATTGCTAGGGGTATAATGAATAGACATAGGAAGAAAGGAGGTCTTAGTCTACCAAACATCTTTGACTATTATATAGCCTCTAGAATCAGCCAACTAAAGGCGTGGTGGGTGGGAGATGAGTCTATAAACTGGGTTCACATAGAGCAATCCCAAGCTCCCTCACATAATCTTAAAGCCTTACTTTTAGCATATATAAGCAAGAAATCCCTCATCCCGACTCAATCATATTTCGTCTCATCTTCACTAGTCTTGTGGAAAACATATACAACCAAAGTGGCAAGTAGCCAGGTATCATTTTCGCATTTAGCCCCAATAGAATATTTATCTCTGCTCACCCCTGATCTGCAATTGGCAACATGGAAAGAGAGAGGAGTGCTCACTGTGGATGAGCTATTGATAAATTCGCAGACCAAACCCTTTGCGGAATTGCAACAGGCCTATAGCATTCTGAATGGGGAAATATTTAGATACCTAAGGATCAAACACATACTTAATGATACTCCTATGACAATTGGCAATGGGGTCTTACAAATGTTGAAGCATTGGAGCCTTCCCAACTCATCCTCTTCAGGAATCAAGGCCACTTACTCCCTCCTAGGAAACAAATTATCCTTCGTTAAAACTGCTCCATTCATAGCCTGGGAGAAGGAACTAGGACAACCATATACTCTTGCCCAATGGACTAATGCTATTGGTATAGCCTCGTCCCACCTGCACTGTACTACTCACTTGGAATCATATATGAAAACGTTATTGAGATGGTACTATACTCCTCTCAGACTTAGGCAAATTTATCCGGGGGTATCACACACCTGCTGGAGGGGATGCGGAGGGAAAGGATCCTTGTTTCATATCCTTTGGGACTGTCCCAACCTCAAAGAATTATGGGCCCAAATTTTTCATACTATTTCGCTTCTGACTAAAGCCCCAATTTCGCCTGATCCTGCTCTAGCCCTGTTATTCTTAAAGTTAAACGAGATTCCCAGAGTAGCTAGAGTGATAAGCTTGCACATTTTCCTAGCTACAAAACTACGGATAGTGACCTACTGGAAAAGTAGGAGAATACCGTCCCTCTCTGAGATAATTGAATTAGTGGCTACTACTTCGGTTTACGAAAAAATGATGGCATATAAGGACGCTAGAACTAGCAAGTATGAGATAGAGTGGGCAAAATGGGATATTATACAGGAGCGGGTAAGAACCCTATCAGAACATGGTCCTAGTCAATAATAATTAGGATACTTTGGCGGGTTAACACATCAGTGTTATACTGCGAGTTATGACACCCATATTCAGGTCTTATAGCAATGACTTGGGAAATGTAATGTGATAATGTACTGCCAGGATATGCAACGTCTTTCGTATATTCTCACCATACAGGAAACCCTTTCCCCTCCCCCCTTTATCCTTTGTTTATGTATTATTTGATCTATACTGTAAAACAGAAATGTATGGCGAAATATATCTTCCTGTATTACCTTTTCTTGGAAATGACAATAAAAACAATTGACAAATAAAATGGAAAATCTGCCAAAAAAGTGAAATTTTGAAATTGTATCTCTATTCTCCATTAATTCTTGTGGAACACCTAAAGGGTTAACAAAGTTTGTAAAATCAGTTTTGAATACCATGAGGGGTGTAGTTTATAGAATGGGGTCATTTTTGGGTGGTTTCTATTATGTAAGCCTCGCAAAGTGACTTCAGACCTGAACTGGTCACTAAAAATTGGGTTTTTGAAAATTTCTGAAACATTTCAAGATTTGCTTCTAAACTTCTAAGCCTTGTAACATCCCCAAAAAAATAAAATATCATTCCCAAAATGATCCAAACATGAAGTAGACATTAGCGATGAGCGGGAGGTGCCATATTCGATTTCGACGAAATTTGCGAATATTCGCTTGAATATTCGTCGAAATTTAATATTCGTCATTATTCTAGTTATCGCGATTAATATGCAATTTAAATAATCGCGTATTGCGATTTTAACTTAAGGTAAGTTTCCTATTGGTTTGATATCTAGAATTAGCGAAGATGACGAATATGACGAATGTATTTGTCATATTCCTCAAAACGAAGATAACAAAGTATTCTCCATCTTCGTTTTAGCTCCATATTCGTCAACTTCGCTAATTCTAGCAATCAAATAGGAAAGTTGACTAGAGACAGCTAAGTTTTTAATTCGCTATGCGATAATATTACTTAGCTTTTTTTTTAAATAAATAAAATAATTATAATACTTGATAATTATTATAATTATTCTATTTATTAAAAAAAAAAGCAAAGTAATATAATCGCATAGCGAATTAAACACAGCTGTCTCTATAGTCAACTTTCCTATTTGATTGCTAGAATTAGCGAAGTTGACGAATATGGAGCTAAAACGAA
The DNA here is from genome assembly GCF_905171765.1 of Bufo bufo. Lineage (NCBI taxonomy): Eukaryota > Metazoa > Chordata > Amphibia > Anura > Bufonidae > Bufo > Bufo bufo. Next base: position 553,849,982 of record NC_053392.1, read on the forward strand.
GATGGAGAATACTTCGTTATCTTCGTTTTGAGGAATATGACGAATACATTCGTCATATTCGTCATCTTCGCTAAT